>NC_062998.1:2188386-3488940 GCF_023078275.1 Leguminivora glycinivorella | reverse complement strand
GTCGAGGTCGTCCCGCCATCTCTTCTTTGGTCGTCCTCTGCCCCGGCTAATTTGCGGTAACCACTCAGTCGTCACTTTGGCCCACCGTTCCGGGTGCATCCGGCATACATGCCCTGCCCAATCCCACTTAAGTTTGGCTGTCTTAGCACCCACATCTATTATACCTGTTTTGGAGCGCAGTTCAGTGTTTCTAACTCGATCGGTTCTACGAACTCCAAGTATGCTGCGCTCCATTGCTCGTTGGCAAATCTTGAGTCGGGACTTTTCGGCTTCCGTTAACGACCAAGTTTGGGCGCCGTAGGTTAGGATAGGCAGGATACACATGTCGACGAGTTTGCGCTTTAGTGTCAGTGGAAGGTTGCCCTTCATTAGCGCCTTCATGGACCAGAAGCTCTTCCAGGCATTTTCGATGCGTCGATCGATTTCCTTAGACTGCCTGTTTTCGAAGGATGCTATCTGGCCTAAATAGATATATTCGTCGACATATTGAATATCCTGCCCATCAACCGTGACCCTAGGTTTCGCTCTGTTAGTCATTAACTTGGTTTTAGCCCTGTTCATTTCGAGTCCGACTTCAAGACTTGCAGTGCTGAGGTCTTGCAGCATTTGTTCCAGATGAGGTGCAGAGTGAGAGAATAACACTATGTCGTCGGCAAAACGCAAGTTAGTTAACCTTTTACCACCGACATCAATGCCCATTGTTTCCCACTTGGTCGCCAGCTTTTGGAAAATCTGTTGAAGGCATGAGGTGAACAATTTTGGGGATAACGGGTCGCCCTGCTTGACTCCTTTCTTGATGTTAAATTTTGGGCCGGGATCATGCAGTTTAATACTTGCTGTGCTTTGTCGGTATATGGATCCAACGAGTTCAACATAAGCATTGTCGATATCTTGCTGACGCATTGCGGAGAATACAGCAGAATGCTTGACACTATCAAACGCCTTGCTATAATCTACGAATGCGAGGTAGAGTGGTAATTTAAACTCGTTGGATTTCTCCATTAGTTGATTAAGGCTGTGAAGGTGATCTGTAGTGGAGAAACTTGGACGGAAACCGGCCTGTTCGGGGGGCTGATGTTTGTCAAGAAGGGGAGCTATTCTATTTTCTATAACTTTAATGAATAGTTTGTAAATGTGAGATATCAAACTAATAGGTCTATAATTTCCAATTTCTGATTTATCACCTTTTTTATATAGAAGTATTATATTTGAATGGCAAAAATCTTGAGGTAAGTGACCAGAGAGTAAAATGGAATTAAACAGGTTAGTAAGGTGGGGCAGTAACGTATGAATGAAAATATATAGATATAGATATTATATGTAGGTAGCAAAGGTAGTAAATCATAGGACATAGAATGTTGCAAATTAGGGGGTCCAACTTGAAGTATGAACGACTGCCCACTCAGAATGACTGCCCACTTTATGGAAGAAATCTCTAAAAATAATACTTTGCTCATAAAATCGTTATTTTTTACCTAAAAAATCTGAAAAAAATATATGTGTAGGTAGCAAATAGGTAGTAAATCATAGTATATACATTGTTGCAAATTAGGGGGTCCAATCCCGACATACTCAGTTTGGGCAGTCATCCTGACGTCAGAATGACTGCCCACTTTATGGAAGAAATCTCTAAAAATAATACTTTGCTCATAAAATCGTTATTTTTTACCTAAAAAATCTGAAAAAAATATATGTGTAGGTAGCAAATAGGTAGTAAATCATAGTATATACATTGTTGCAAATTAGGGGGTCCAATCCCGACATACTCAGTTTGGGCAGTCATCCTGACGTCAGAATGACTGCCCACATTATTTTTGGAAAATCTTTTTCTAACTTAGGTAGCAAATATGTCAATATAGGTAGTAAATAGTAGCAAATAGGTAGTAAATGCTGATGGTACTCCAACTATACCAATGCAATTACCAATGAATGAATAAAAGTCACGTTTATTTTCATTCTTCTCTACACATACTAAGCAAATACAAATCCTAAATAATAATAATATCAACCCACAGTTTTTCCTAAGACTTCTAGATACAACTATGAAAACTAGATTAACCAAAACATTACTAATGAAATTTAAATGCTGGTAATTATTAAATAAATGCTTATACAAATAAAATCCTATAAATGTTGAAGTACTTATATCTTAAATAAGTTTGAAAATGTTTGAGTCATGTCATGTCCCTATAACCATTGCCTAATAGGAAAAAAAAAACAGTTATTTTCCAAGGTGGATGACCTCACACATAACTGTTGCTATATAAGGTCCTAATTTATTAGATGCAGATATTTTTACAGCTGATAGTACTCGGTCTCTGGAGTATATTAAACCGTGAAACATTATAGCTTTTACGATGTTTTTTTGGAGAAAACGGAAAAACAAATTTGCTACGTAAAACACCCTGTTTATGTGATTATTAAATGAAAACTCATTGAACAGATTCTAGTACCTCTTTTACGTACCACTTAACTGTAACTGGCCACTTCAATGACATGTGCAGTTTTCCCGCCGAACCTTTACGACATTTAGAGCGTGCGCAGACCGAGAGCGGTCTGCGTTCTGTCAGAGTTCCGCGTTCTGGTGACCGTTGACCGCTCAAGAGCTCCAACGCACACAGGCGGCGTTCAAACGTTCTAGTTTCGTTTGTGTCTTTGATGCAACATGTCACTGAAAAGTTCGTTTTCCTATGAAGAATTATTGCTTCCACCTATTAAATTCTCCTTACAGATGAACAGCGATTCGATGTCGATGAATATGGTTCATTAATTGAGAAAAATAAAGGCTGGCTGAATTTTTAGGACATTATAATTATTTATTAATGATAAAATAAACATAACAGCATTTACAACAAACAATTGTTGACATGACAGACTAGAAGTGTTATTGTGACATGTGATAATGCTCTTACAACAAACAATTGTTGACATGACAGACATGACATGATGATTTTTTTTAGACGAAATTATAATTAATTTTTTTGTTAGGAAAATGAAATCAAAAAAGTTACATGAAAAGATTTCTTAATTTATATTTAAAGTTAATTATTTTAATGTAAAGTATCATGTGTTAAAATATCTGCAACTAATAAATTAGGACCTTATATATGCTAATAATGTGACACAATTGAAATAACTGTTCGCTGAATAAACACAAGTGATAATAAAAATAATGGACTCCTTTGGAGTAAGCAATTTCCGATTGAAATAACTCTGCAGATAGTGTGCAACATTGATGTTGTAATATTTTTATAAAATTTGTTCTAGAATAAAGCTGTATGAGAACACTGAAAAGTTTCGGGATTGGAGAAAGTTTTACTTTTGTAATATAAAATATTGACAGTTAAAGAGTACAGTAACAAAAACATAGTATTAAGAAAACCAGCGTTTTTGACTTTTTAACCTGAATGTAAAAGAATAACAAAAGCAACTAAACTGCTAAATATGATTTTGTTGTCACATAGATTGTATTGTATTATTCTGTAATTAGCTAACATATGTTAAGTAACGAGCATGCATCTGAAATAACAGTTCTAAAAAGAAATCATATGAGGCATTGCATTTGACATAAGATAACATTGTGCATTGTTACAGAAAACTAGATTTTTAGACAATAAAAGCTGAAAATGGAACAATATGTTTGCCTTGCATAATTCTAGATAATTCTGTTGTATTTATAATGGTGCAGCTGAACGAGATCTAACCTTAGCCCCTGCTTCAAAGGGAATACCGGTGAAAGAGTACCACATCATCAATGGGACACATAACCTAAAAATGATAATGAACATTTCAAAGATAAACTTACCATGAATATGTGGTTCCCAAGTCAATACCGATGACTGTGCCGATGTCCTTATCCTTTTCTTTTTTGTCGTCAGCACACACTGCCGCGACCACGCACGCTAACGCCAATAAGCTCCACCGCATTGTTGCACCTATATTAACTGAAATAATGAAATACGAAACTTTAAAAACTAGTTCAACTAATAAAAACTTAGAGAAAGCACCAGTTGTCACTGAATTTCAGTGAACGCGGTATACGTGGTATCTACGGATGGACACGTCACTCCCTAACTGGAATGCCGACTACTGACCGCACTGATTTTGCGACCGGCGAAGGCTTTAGAAGGGGAAAGTCGGTACATTAAACGACGGTAACGGGATAAAATTTGGTAACGGTACATGTATACGCCTACGACTAAGTAGGACAGTGCGCCGGCCAGTCTCGCGCATCGAGAATTTTCTCTACGTATGCTGATCGAAATCTCATTGAATACTAGATGAATTCTAATAAGATCACTCTTATTTCACACTACGATACTGAAAATATGAGTAACTGGAACTAAATCTGTTACATTTACTGAAATATAGCAATAAAGGTTATAATTAACGCAAGCTCAAGGGTCTCAGGAATTTGACAATGAAAGTTACAATTTACACAAATTGATAAAAATGTCACTCACCGATTTAATTAGATAACTAAAGCTATAAATCAGATAATAAATAATTCACAGCCACGACAGCACTGGAATGAGTAACTTTCTTCTAAAGTAACGATATAGTATGATCCTTTGCTTTCGATTTTCCAGAGTGAACTGAAGTTTCACACGCCGCCGCCGCTATTATTTAGCGCTAGCGTTGATCGTGGGCATACGTGATTGGTCCACCGAATCATGACGTATTTGATGCTCACACGCGATTGGGCCAAGTATGCATATCTGGCTCAACCTGATTGGCCCACGTCTCTAACTGGCATAGAAAAGTTACACTTTCTTTGGCGTAATTTTTAAAATGTATTACTCATACTAGTTTCTCAATGTTTACGAGGGAAATACTTCTAGATGTTACTCGAATTGACTAAAATATGTTTTCGAGAGGGTTTTATTTTATAATCCCATCATTAATACTACATTTTAACAACTTTCTAATTTATAACTACACACTCTCTTTGAGGTAAGTAAGTAAAAACTATTTGGTATCTTTGGATCGAAAGTATTTTTGGCTTTGGCATCTGTGTTGTTTGTTCTAGTTTGTTCACAAATGTTGAACGACAGTAAACCGTCAATAAACAAGCCTAAATTTACAAGTGATCACTACATTTTATTCAACAAAATGAGGAACAGATAAATTGTAAGTTTTACATCTTTTAATGGAGTCCGAAGGACCTGTGCCCCGACGCTTTGGCCGCCCTTGCGAAGTTGGTATTGTGTTGTGTTTACTTATGTAATACCTAAATAGTGATTTCTAACTATACTTACTTAATTAAAGTAGTTAAAATTTATTTCTTCTTTACATGCAATCCGCTATTCGAATACGCTCTTACATACATACGTTGCTTCCTACTACATGAACGTAGATTGTCATTAAAATCCCAGCAGCTTATTAAACAGGAATATGATACCCATACGTTTTATTAACCGTAAATGACTGTAGGTACCGAATCGCTTACGATACTTTGCTGTTACGAAAACGTAGGCGCATAATTATTTAACTAAAAAATTTGAATTAAACTAAAAAAAAACTTGAATCTTAACATGAAAACCAATGCTTTAGCATGGAATCCTATGATCTACCTACTCTTCTACATAAGTACAAGATCATTAGCGAACCTATTTAATGTCTAAAGAATATTCACAGCCACGTCAATCTTCTTTTTTCAGTTTTTCAAAGCTAACAGGTAGAATTTCATTTTTTATGAGTAAACTTTACTATTAAATCCAACAGAAGAACAAGAATGCTGCAGACCGGTTCCGAAGCGCGCACAGGCGTCAGTCTCCGCAGTCCAACAAGCTGAACCCGGAGAAGGCTAACCGGAACCCTTCCCTCGAAAACGAGCTCGGGAAGAGGCGCTCCTTACAAAAACCTGATATGGACAGCCATCATAGGTGATCCTTCATCTAATGAGCCTTCCTGCATAGACTAACACCTAGAGCTGTCCTTTTCCAACTTAACATTTTCCCAATGAACTCGCCTATTAGAAACGCCTACAGGACCTGAGGAGCTATCGAACTCCAACAAGTTGTATCATCAACAGATATTTGCCATGGAGTGCTCATGGACTTTACGTACCTACAGTAAAACTTTATTTCCAATGATCCTTTCTAATCAGACAAAACCAACTGATATTAGAACACTTCTTATCCAACTTCACTGCAATGAGCTCGGCACGGTGGCGCTCTTAGTGATCGACTCTGATACATTTCAAGTTTCAAGTTAATGTTTTGCAAAAACTCTCCTTCCCTGCAGTCCAAAAAGTTGAATCTTCCACAGAATCCTTTTCGAACCTCAACAAAAAGCCTGACCAGAAGAGAACTCTTGACTACATATATCTCGGCAACAAATGCGGGATACAGAGATGGTTTTCATACCATAAGTTTCAAAGTAATTTTTAAAAGCGCAAAAAATTGAAACGGGTGTTTTACCTACCTACCTATCTTTACCGAGTTATGCAAGCCAGAAAAGAGTTTGGACACCAGAGTCGAACGTGAGATAGTTATGTATAAAATACCTCTTATCTGCGTATTACCGATAAGTATAAACAAACAAAGGATATTAAGATAATGGCTAAGCTATGGCGCATAATACGTTTTTCAATAAATATAATAAAAGCCACGTAAGGTTGATTTATATTGTTTCCACAGCTGTTTCGATGAACAATCGAGAATCTGTTGCCAACCGGTTAAGTTCGATTCGGAGAGCATAGAATCTGGTTTGAAGAAATTATTTAATTTTATATAATTATAATTAGTCAATTTGATCTTTATCGAGTTCTACCTGCATTGCAAAACCGATCTTTTGGCAAGACTTTCCAATGACGTTCACAGCCCTCTGTGGTGGTCACAGGGTTAAAGATTAAATAATTTGTTGCCAACTGTACACTGGAAAGAATTGGACTCGCTAAAACTATTCAGCGGAACGTTACATAAGCATACAACCCAATAAGCTGTAACTACTGAAAATGTCACAAATGTTAATGAAATGACCGTAATCTGAATCAGTTAGTATTACCTACCTAGGCGTAAACGTTCACAGTTACTTAGGAATGCAGTAGTTTTAAAGTACCATTTTGATATATCCAAAATTGAAATCGAGCTATATAATTTTATTACATTGTAGATGCCTTGTTTATGTAGGTATATTGTATAGTGAAGTAATTGGTAAATGTGAGTTAATATTACGAAAAAAAAGGCAAGATGGAAAACATTGATTTAATAAAAAAAAATAGAAACAAACAACAGTCGTTGTACTTATAATTTTATCAAGCACCTTTATTCTTAGGGCCAGTTGCATCAACCACATTTGACAGACACATCATCGTCACGCAGCAGACGTCTATGGAACATCCCATACAATAAAATTTAACGAACGCTTTAACGGTGACAGACGGTTTGATGCAACCGGCCCTTAATCTAATTTTAATTAAAAGTATTAAGTCACGGAACTTAAGTACCTACGTTAACACAATAAACTGGTGACTGGTGGAGGTGGATATTAAGCTGAGATGGAGAGATGTGAGAGAATCAACCAATAAGCATTTATTGTAATTCAGCGGATCTGAGAAAACACAGATTATACTTCCTTATTTCCTACTTGTGGCTGGCGCGATAAGCCAAATGAGTTTTGGCCTCCAACACAAAACGCCACTTTGATCGGTCTACGGCCCAGCCACGACATTGGTCTAAGCGCGACAGCGGCAGCGGTGAGCGGCAGCCATACGTGCGAATGAAAAGTCCCATATCGCTGTGTCTCACTCCTATGTATGGCCGCCGCTCACCGCTGTCGCGCTTAGACCGCTGTCGGCCGTCAATCGCGTCAATCAAAGCTATTGGTAGGTTGCCTCACGTCTCCTATTCCCATCTTTGCACATATCCTCCTCAGGAAAGGACCTTGCCTTCAAGGTTTATAAAAAAATGCCAAATTGCCAATGATGCTGCCAAATTGCCAGTGATGACTTTGTTTCAGTTCAGATCATACACCCCGATTATTGTCTTTAGTAGTCCAAAAAAAAAGGCAAGATGGAAAACATTGATTTAATAAAAAAAAATAGAAACAAACAACAGTCGTTGTACTTATAATTTTATCAAGCACCTTTATTCTTAGGGCCAGTTGCATCAACCACATTTGACAGACACATCATCGTCACGCAGCAGACGTCTATGGAACATCCCATACAATAAAATTTAACGAACGCTTTAACGGTGACAGACGGTTTGATGCAACCGGCCCTTAATCTAATTTTAATTAAAAGTATTAAGTCACGGAACTTAAGTACCTACGTTAACACAATAAACTGGTGACTGGTGGAGGTGGATATTAAGCTGAGATGGAGAGATGTGAGAGAATCAACCAATAAGCATTTATTGTAATTCAGCGGATCTGAGAAAACACAGATTATACTTCCTTATTTCCTACTTGTGGCTGGCGCGATAAGCCAAATGAGTTTTGGCCTCCAACACAAAACGCCACTTTGATCGGTCTACGGCCCAGCCACGACATTGGTCTAAGCGCGACAGCGGCAGCGGTGAGCGGCAGCCATACGTGCGAATGAAAAGTCCCATATCGCTGTGTCTCACTCCTATGTATGGCCGCCGCTCACCGCTGTCGCGCTTAGACCGCTGTCGGCCGTCAATCGCGTCAATCAAAGCTATTGGTAGGTTGCCTCACGTCTCCTATTCCCATCTTTGCACATATCCTCCTCAGGAAAGGACCTTGCCTTCAAGGTTTATAAAAAAATGCCAAATTGCCAATGATGCTGCCAAATTGCCAGTGATGACTTTGTTTCAGTTCAGATCATACACCCCGATTATTGTCTTTAGTAGTCCAAAATAAAATATGTTGGCCTATAATGGCGTTTGTGTATTCGATTTCGAGTATACTTAACGCAAATTTTTGACAGCTGAAATGGATGGCTCTGTACAGGTTATATCGCTCCGTACATTTACGTGTATAACTATCATAGTTAGTTCCTGGTTAGCCAGATTCTTATTTAACCGGACTTGAATCGCCTGATTTTCTAATAAAGAAAGTGCCGTGCTGGTTGTAACACACCAATAAAATAAAGATCAGATATTACAATATACTGTGCTTACTGTATGTCAATCTGATGAGTGATGACACAAGAATCCGGCGAATCAGGAACATTCTAACAATTACTCGTCATAGTCTATTAGTTATTATTGCCTTTCAACAAAATGTTATATAAAACATTTTACTTTTTATTTATTATGCTGAGAACCAGTGGAGCGAAGTAAGTTATAATGCAGTCGGCACCTGTAACAAAACATTATTTGTTAATGTTACATAATAATAAGTATTGAAATCTCGTTTGAAAATGGTGGCTTTCATGCATCTATCACATAAAACAATTGAAGTTTTATTACTAGATACACGATGTGTGTTCAACTTGAGGGGTCAACAGCCTTGTATAAAATTAGGTGTATACATATTTCGCTTAAGTTTTCAGGCGATTATTGCTCTATACACGACTGCCGACGCGCCCTATAGGATGTGATCCATATTGATCATTTACCGATGTAGTGCGAAAAGGTTTTCCTTTGTATTGTTACGGAAACATACGAACGTGTCATGATATTTCAGTCAGTCTCTGTACAAGACGTACTGACACTGTCTGAACTAGCATGACAAATACGAACGTTACCGGAAAAATACGAAGGAAACCCTTTTCGCACTACATCTGTATCCAGACAGTACGTCATCTCGCTGTAAGCACGATAAAAGTTTGAACACTAAACTAGCACTAAACACCGTAAAAAAACCTATAGCCAATAGACATCTAAAAAAACTATACAACAAAAAAAAACCGGCCAAGTGCGAGTCGGACTCGCGCACCGAGGGTTCCGTACAAACCTGCAAGGTTTACAAAGTTCGTTCATTACGACAATCGAGTCATAACTATGGTATTTTTATTGCAAAATGAAATTCATAACATTACAATGGGGAAAGATGGAGGAGCATAAATTTAAGAATATTTTGTAATGTAACTAAAAATTTAAGGTTTTCGGAATTTTTCCTTTATGTGTGCTATAAAACGTTGCTTCATGCCAAATTTCAAGATTCTAGGTCGACTGGAAGTACCCTTTAGGTTTTGATTCCCTTGCGAGTACTTGCGAGTTTCAAAATATGCAGCTTAAATTGCTGTTTCTTTTGATTGCGTTGACATAGAAGTTTGATTTTGTTACAGCTTAAAGGTATTATAGACCTGAGTATTTGGTATGAATTTCAATTTAATACCTCTACGCGTTTATGAGGAAATGGGTAGTAAGGTTAAAATTATTAAAAAAAATATATTATGTGATGTAACTAAAAATTTATGGTTTTCGTAATTTTTCCTTTATCTATGCTATAAGACGTTGCTTCGTACCAAATTTCAAGATTCTGAGTTCACGGGAAGCACCCTGTAGGTTTTGATTCCCTTGCAAGTGTCGAAAATTTGCGGCATAAACGGTTGTATCTTTTGATTGCGTTGGCTTAGAAGTTTTATTTTTTCACAGCTTCAAGGGACAGTAGACCTGAGTAATTGATATAAATTTCAGCTTCATACCTCCACGCGTTCCTGAGAAAAAGGGTCTTGACAGACGGACGGACGGACGGACAGACGGACAACAAAGTGATCCTATAAGGGTTCCGTTTTTTCCTTTTGAGGTACGGAACCCTAAAAAGTGGAATAAATGCCGAACACAATGATATCCATACTTTTTTTAAACTCTTCCGCCATATTTGTCGGGCCGGAGACATTTGGACCGCGCCTCGTAGCTAGTAACACCTAGTGTTAGTGTACTCAACACCAATACTTTTTGATACGAATAAGTGGAGACTAGCTGTTCTGAATCCACCTATGTATAATACTAGCTATCTTCAGTCACATTACCTGCACGCCTCATGCAAGTCAAAGTCTCCATCAGAGTATTCTGGATTTCACTGCTGTCGCCGCTCTTGCATATCATTGCGTACTCGCCGGACACCTGCACACAAAATTGCGTAGAAAGTATGTAATGTAAAATACCCTAGTATAATGGACGGTGATGCCATTATATGGACAAAAAAAATACAAATCCTTAAAAATAAGTATCTAAAATTAGTTTCTAATAACACCCCTTCGTTTTTGCGTCGGGGGTTAAAAACTGACGGCAATGTACCATAAACTAGAGTTGTAGAGCTGTTTCATTTTGAAGTTTCAATTAATTCGGTTATTTCTGAAGGATTTGGCGACAAGATAAAATTCACCAGTTTACTGAAAAAAATATCATGCCGAATTCTTAGTAATAGTTGCTAAGAGAGTTGAGTTCATGTATAAAATAATAATACTCGGTGTAAACTTGAATGAGTTTTACTTACTGCATTAAGCATCAGATAAGGTATAAAACATACTAGTTTGTTGCTCCAAAAATATAAAGAAATATCGTTATTTTGCGAGTGTCCATTACTGGAATCGAAAAACTGCGTACATCCTATGATGGACAAGGAACAATTTACAAAACCAAAATTTACAAGAAACAATCCTATGTTAAAATAACCCAAACTAATTTTATTTATGGTATATGAAATTGACTCATTGAGTCAGTTGGCTTTAAAAGTAAAAATTTTAAACTTATTTCACTGTCCATAATGGGGGATCCATTACTGGAGAACTGCCGTCCATAATTGGAGAAAAAACACCTAGTTTTCATTTGTTAACTATGAAGAAACCAATAGGAGTATCTATACGCAATACGCTTAAAATGTAAAAGAAGGATAGGACATTCAAGATTTAACAAGCTTAGCGTTAGAATTTTTCATTTATCAGTGAAATATCAAAAACAGGCGAAAATTTTTCTTAAACTGTCCATGATTGGGTCGGTTACCTTACCTATGCTATGTATTATGTATAATCAGGCAAAAAAAAAAAACTTTTTTAGAGTAGTTAAAGAGACGCTCTAGTGTCTACAGTATCAACGAGAGCTTTTGTAATTAAAATTATGGCAAGGCAACTTAGGAACAAATGGACGATATAGACTACTAGACTCATATCGAATTTGGCACAGTAAATGATTGTATTTTGTAGTATTTGACATAAAAAAAACAATATTTATAGATATCTGATTTCGAGTATAAAAAGTGTATTTTGACTACGTAGTAGTGTAATTTTTTATTCGAACCTTACTGCATGTCAAAACAATCACTGCCATATTGAACTTTATGCCTTCATACTTAAAAAAGTCAGAAAACGTTGTTTTCGAATAGAATGACTTGACAGATAATCTATGGATTAACATGAATGTGTTGTTTTCGCTTGATTACGTAAAAGTATAGGTACTTTAAAAATATTTTTTGCTGTTTTCATTTCAGTCATAATCTAAATATATAAAAGAAGAAGCTGACTGACTGACTGACTGACTGACTGACTGACTGACTGACTGACTGACATATCAACGCACAGCCGAAACCGCTGGTCCTAGAGATTTCAAATTTGGTACGTAGGTTCCTTATATAGTGTAGAGGAGCACTAAGAAAGGATTTTCCAAAATTCACCTCCTAAGGGGGTCAAATGGGGGTTCAAAGTTTGTATGGGGAAACAAGATTAGTTTGACTATTTTATTCGAAACTTCACAGGAAGATTCTTTAAGACATATGACTGAATACGTGTTTCAGGTTTTTTGAAAATTTAACCCCTAAAAGGGTGAAAAGGGGGTGATAAAGTCAAAAAATCAATATGGGTATCGTTTTTATGGTTTATCGGGTCGCTGATCACGATAAATACAACGTTTTTAATATATAATGAGGCGGAAGTGAAATACTTTCTCCCCTGTTGTGGTGCAATGGGGTTTCAATATCAAAAAAATATATAAAAGAAGATATTGACTGACTGACTAACATATCAACGCATAGCCGAAGCCGCTGGTCCTACAGATATCAAATTTGGCATGTAGGTTTCTTATATAGTGTAGAGGAGCACTAAGAAAGGATTTTTCAAAATTCGCCTCCTAAGGGGGTCAAATGGGGGTTCAAAGTTTGTATGGGGAAACAATGTTAGTTTCACTGTTCTATTCGAAACTTCACAGGAGGGATCCTAAAAACATATGACTAAAGACGTGTTTCAGGTTTTTTGAAAATCTAACCCCTAAAAGGGTGAAAAGGGGTGATAAAGTCAAAAAACTAATATGGGTATCGTTTTTACGGTTTATTGGGTCGCTGATCACGATAAATACAACGTTTTTAAAATCTAACGAGGCGGAAGTGAAATACCTTCTCCCCTGTTGTAGTGCAATGGGGTTGGGGGTGC
Source organism: Leguminivora glycinivorella (assembly GCF_023078275.1). Classification (NCBI taxonomy): domain Eukaryota; kingdom Metazoa; phylum Arthropoda; class Insecta; order Lepidoptera; family Tortricidae; genus Leguminivora; species Leguminivora glycinivorella. The sequence continues at coordinate 3,475,661 of NC_062998.1, read as the reverse complement.
AGTGCAAAAGAAGAAACTGACTGACTGACTAACTGACATAATATATCAACACACAGCCGAAACCGCTGGTCCTAGAGATCTCAAATTTGGCACATAGGTTCCTTATATGGCGTAGAGGAGCACTAAGAAAGGATTATTCAAAATTCTCCTCTTAAAAGGGTGAAATGGGGGTTCAAAGTTTGTATGGGGAAACAAGATTAGTTTGACTATTTTATTCGAAACTTCATAGGAGGATTCCTAAAGACATATGACTAAATACATGTTTCAGGTTTTTGAAAACTTGACCCCTAAAGCGGTGCAAAGGGGGTAAAGTCAAAAACACAATATGGGTATCGTTTTTATGGTTTATCGGGTCGCTGAACACGATAAATACAACGATTTTAAAATCTAATGAGGTGGAAAATAAATTTTCTCCCCTGTTGTTGTGCAATGGGGTTAAAATATCCAAAATAGCCATAAGTATAGGTTTAGTTTTTATATTTACTTCTGGTTCAAGAGATTTCAAATTGACACGGATGTTCCTTAGAGGACCACTAAGAAAGGATTTTTCAAAGTTCACCTCCTAGCATGATAATTTGACAGGGACAGGGACAGGGACAGGTACAGGTACAGGGACAAGAACGGGATAGGGTTATCGTTAGGGTTAGGGTTAGGGATAGGGATAGGGATAGGGATAGGGATAGGGATAGGGATAGGGATAGGGATAGGGATAGGGAAGGGAAAGGGATAGGAATAGGGATAGGGAAAGGGATAGGGATAGGGAAAGTATAGGGATAGGGATAGGGATAGCGATAGGGATAGGGATAGGGATAGGGATAGGGATAGGGATAGGGATAGGGATAGGGATAGGGATAGGGATAGGGATAGGGATAGGGATAGGGATAGGGATAGGGATAGGGATAGGGATAGGGATAGGGATAGGGATAGGGATAGGGATAGGGATAGGGATAGGGATAGGGATAGGGATAGGGATAGGGATAGGGATAGGGATAGGGATAGGGATAGGGATAGGGATAGGGATAGGGATAGGGATAGGGATAGGGATAGGGATAGGGGTAGGGGTAGGGGTAGGGGTAGGGGTAGGGATAGGGATAGGGATAGGGATAGGAATAGGGGACAGGGACGGGGATAGAGATAGGGGAGGGACGGGGACAGGGATGGGACGGGGACGGGGACAAGGATAGACATAGGGACGGGGATAAGAATACGGATTGGGGTCGGACTAATCGGTCGGCAATCGATATCTAGGCAGTGTAAAATGCAGGTGGCTCAGTGCGAAGGGATTAGTAAGTAGGCATCGGCGAGTATCCTGCATCCGTAATAACTATTATATTCAATGTGCTGTAAGAAGATCGTTGTTTGCTTGCCTTTTATATGTTTACGTTTGCAATAAGTATAAGCAAAATGGAAAAAATTGTAAGCGATAATGCAAGGAAGTACTTTTTACCCTACCGACAATAGCGTCGAGATACTGGCTATGTGGGTTGTATGAAGTTTCCCCAGTATAAATATTTATATAGGTATAAAATACAAACATATTCGTACCTACTACCTACGCTGTGGTCGCTGTGTAACAATTCTACAATCATTGCAAGAATTTCTTTTAAAACAATAGTAATATGTGTAAGTACTACAGTCAGCCAAAAAAGTGGTTTACCACTTTTCGATCAATAGAGTCGAAAAGTGGTAAACCACTTTCTTGGCTGACCGTACAGCAAATAGATCAGTTACAATGGCCCCCCAGTCGAGAATTGCCCCGCTTTACCTTTATCGAAGTAATCGCGGACAGATATACCTACAAAGAAACCTACGGATCCAAATGAAAATCTTATTTTTTGTAAACGTTTCAATAAGAATACTTTTATTACGCGGGCGAAGCCGCGGGTAAAAGCTAGTAAATTATATTTTATTTCGTTTATTATGTTTATAAGCAATAGGGTCAAGTAGCTTATTGCTTATAAACATAATAAACAAATATCTACTGAAACACGTTACTTACGTAATCTAAAATGTTAATTGCGGTCATAAGTGTCATAACTATAATAACGGAAATACACGGAAAAAAAATATTTTAACAATACTACCAGAACGTTTAGTAAAATAGATTTATCGTAACTGATACTACAATCTCGTAATAAAAACAACTGTATTGTTACGTTTACTATATTTTGAATTCAATAGAACTAAGCAAACATTAATATACACTAAACAGTTCTGTTTGAATTACATATACGAGAACTCTAGTTTTATTTACAACTAATAGAATAAAGGTCACGATAATTCTATTAACAAGAAGCTTCTTGTAATGCCAAAAAAATAAAAATTATCTTTACAATCTTAATCTTAGCGGTTACTATCACAGTATACTTCCTGTAACTTTTTTATACGTTGCCATTACTTTGTAATTCTCGTAAAGAAATAAAAAGAATATTCTTGTAATGTAAACTCAACGAAGAGTTATATTTAAAAATATTAAGTTTGTATAAATATGTACGCATCGCTGTCAACTCTATTATTTGTATCGTAGCGAATGCCATCGCAGTATAGTTGATATGACTGTTTTATAAGTTGGTATTACTTTGCAGCTCTTGTAAATAATGACAATAATATTCTCGTAATGTATACTGGTGAACAAATAGTTCTGTTGAAAAAGTATTTAGTTAGTATAAATATGTGTTTCGTTTTTGTAACGAAACGCCATGTTTAAGTACCATTGTATATCTTAGTGAATGCTATAGCAGTATAGTTGATTTTACTTTGCGCCTCTTGTAAAAAATAACAATGATATTCTCGTAATATACACCGAAAAATAATTGTTATAACAAAAATATTGTCCGCATAAATAAATGTTTTGCTTGTGTAACGAAACGCAATGTTTTGCGGCGTGGTCGGCGGCCATTTACGTGTCATGAGAGATCACGCGTGGACGCGGATCGCAATAGGTTATATTATTTATCGTTAAACGTACTCACTACGTATTATCCATTCGTTTGGTAGTTTCCATTTTAGGAAATGGATGAAGAGGTGCAAAAACTCTTGCAAGGATGGGAGATGGCAGAGTTGGCAAAAGCAGGTGAGTCACATACCGTACATCATGTAGAACTTAGTAGATAATTAGAATGGTGAGTAAAAAGGCATTTAATGTTGTATTCATTTTACATTGCATACAAATTCATACGACATTACGTGGGCAAAATCTAAATACTGAACTAATAAGGACTGTCCTCGATAAAAAGTGGTCATACATAACATGATAAATCTTTCTTCCTGAATGCACATTTTGAAGCAATATTATATTTTGATAAATCTGTATACATAAAACTATATAATAATTAAAGCTATTCCTTATAATGCTTTAGTGTGTCTGAGGTTTCGCCGAATGTATACCATCAAGCATTTCATTTCTTGTACAGTGTTTTTTAACAAACTTCACACGCTTCCTGGCACAATTTTATAAATACTTATATTTTTATAAGCTGTTTTACACACATTAGAATGACATCTTAGCAGACAAAAAAATACTTTTTGAAACTCATTTCGACTTTTGGTAGTCAGGAAGACTTTCTACTCCAAGCACTGACAGTTGTTTTTGTATGGAGAGCCAAAAAGTGTCAAAAATTCGAATTCAGCAAAGTTAGAAAATCTCAGTACTTTCTTAATCTGATTACAATCAGCAAAATTATTACTATCGTAAAATCAGTATGTAATAGGGTATATTTTGGCTATTATAATTAAACATTAAAAAAAATATTTTTGTCATTAAAACTGTTGTACTTAAAGACTGCAAGAAGACACTGTACAAAAAAATATTGTTATCATGAGATACATACTGCTAAAATTCATAGGCCACCTAAAGTTTATAATTTGTTTGTATTTTTATAATGTAGTTTAATATCTACAAATTATTTGACAAACATGCTGCTTATAAATTCTCATTATTCTCAAGATTTACCATGTTATATATGACCACTTTTTATCGTGGACAGTCTTTATATATATCTGAAGTGGACGTAGAATATTACTTAATGTAAAATTTATTCATAGAAATTTTAATGTTTTTTTCAGATGATTTACAATGGTTGCAAGTTTCCTGTGACCCATGCCATACTGTGGAACAAAAGTGGAAAAATTCTGCAAAATATAAATTTTGGACGAAATGAAGGACGGTTCTATTAACACTGACGAATATATGAACAAAGTCTTGCACTAAGGATCGTTGAAATATATTTTTTAACAAATTATATAATTATTTTATTTACTTTCAGATTCACCAATTTTCACCGCTCATAGCATCCATTCCATATGCTGGGTGACCCAGGTTTCCGGATCCCAGTTTCAACTCTAGGCTTCTGTCTCTTGGAACTGGTCCTAGCAACCTGCATTTTTATCGGTAGGTACCTATGAATTTGTCTGTGCACTGTATAGACAACTAACATTTCTTGTAAATGTAAGAAAAAGTTTGTTGTCTATACAAGGTGGTACAGTAGGATTAAAGGCTGAGCCACGCCAGATACGTGTACGTAGACGTGCGCGTAGCGTACGCGGTGTAAATGACGAATCCTCATTAGAGATTACACCGCTTGTGTGACGTGTTTCCCGTGTGTGTCTAGCGGTGTATCATCTCTTTTGAAGATTCGTACTTTACAGCGCGCACGCCACGCACACGTCTACGTACACGTATCTGGCGTGGCTCGGCCTTTAATCCTACTGAACCACCTTGTATAGACAACAAACCTTTTTTTACATTTACAAGAAATGTTAGTTGTCTATACAGTGCACAGACAAATTCATAGGTACCGATAAACATATAACACGTTAACGCAATTGTATATTTATTAGAGAGTACCATAAATGCAGTTGCTGTAACTAACTTTCTTGTTCTATCAACCATTTAATGAAGTTTACATAAATGAAGAGAATGTAATATATATCAGATGACTTGTATTCTTAACGATACCTATTATTGGCCTAACTAAAGTTTTATAACCTTTACAAGAATTTCTTGTGGTGTTTACATTATTTTGTTTATTTAGACACTCCATTTGTTATAAATACTGAATAATCTAGTAATACACACAATTTGACTGTGTGACCCTTACAATATTTTTATTTTATGATACGTAATGTATATATTACCTTTACAAAAATATATTGTCAAGGTCACATTTCATTTATTAAGCTCTGCAAGAAAATATTATTTATTTGTACGGTCCACGTGTTATGATTACTAAATATTCTAGTAATACACGCTATTTTAATGTGTAGCAATTACAAGATAACTAGTTCACTAAGCTCAACGCATTTAAACAGACTAGTTTAGTTATTTATACTATGTGAACAATTGTCCCAGAATTTACTAGATTTTCTCGTTCAGATTACACTATTCAGGTATCATGGACGAGACTTTTTTCTCCGTGTACATAGATAGATGACTGAATAGATGATGATGATTTATGATGATGGATGGTCGTGCTGTCGTAAATAAGTTGTCACACTGACTGAGCAGCCTCGCGAGGCAAATTGCCTCGCGCGCAAAAAGTCAATTGACAAACTAACATTTGTCCGAGTTTTAATTTAACATTAGGTACCTGGTAGATGAATAGCGGGTGATTAGGGAACTGGTTTTTGGTCTGCCGCACGATGTCCAAGTACGGGAGGCCGGGCTTCACCATTAGAAAATCTGCACCCTCCGCTACATCGCGAGCCTGTAACAGGATTAAATAAAAACACAATTCCTAAGTTTTTTTTTTTTGAGTCTATATCACATTTATTAGTTTTTTAGACTCTCTTAGACTCTATATCACATTTATTAGACTCAAAAAAAAAAAAATCCTAAGTAATTAGTTAATTACTGACAATACGTAAAATCCCGGTGAAGAGGCAACGATAGTTAACCTTTGAACAATAACTCGAATGAGATTAGAAAAGAGAAGAATTAGTTTTTGAGGGAGTTCTCCTCTCCTCAAGATGATGGTATTCAAAAACCCCCATCTCCTTTAAATAAATATTATAAGACATTCTTACACAAATTGACCGTGACCCACGGTATGTAGTAACATTCAGTACGTAAGTATAATGTAAATAAGAGGAACCAGCGCTCCCCGGCGGTAGCTAGGTAGCATGAGTAGGACCAAATGGGAGGGCCCCGCTCAAAGCTCGGATCACATCCTATCCTCTTTAAGTGAACGAAAGTAACAAGGGCCTAAAAAGTCACCTTGTGGTACTCCCCCCTATAGTAATACTATGTACTTAAATTGTTTGTGTAACTCTTTTGTTTCTTTGTCCTCTTTTGCATTGACAATTGCGTTTTTGACAACATTGTCTCCAAATATTGCTATGAAAAAAATAGATTTTTCACAAATATTGCATGGTCAACAGTGCCGAATGCTTAGCTAAGTTCCACAAAGTTTCTCTGCCTGTAATCTCCATGCCAGGTGCTAATAAAAGCTAGGTGTTAGTATATCATAATTCATACCGCAGCTCTAGCGGCGAGCCCGGCGCTCCCAGGCGGCAGCTGGTAGCATTTGCGATCGCCCTCCATAGGGGAGCTCTTCATCGTGTCGCGGAAAGGGCCGTACATGCACGACGCGAACTTGCACGAGTAGGATAGGACAGAAACCTGGGAAAGATCAGTGTTAGAAAATCACAATTGAATCGTCAGATTCATCAGTGTCAGAGTAGTAAATGTAGGTATGTTTCAAGCTTAGCCACATTTTCGAAAAAGCTTCTTAGTACCTCAAAGGATTCAAGGACCTCAAGTGCTATAAAAATAATAAGAAACTTTTACCATTTTGCTATATGTCGAAACTACAGTTTAGTTTAAACTTGTGACTTTTCAGTACCTAGTTGTTTCTAAAAGACTACAGTACATTTTAGTTGGTTGACTTCCTGTATTATATCTTATACTTTTAAACGAGCAATTCTTGTATATTTATTTATTTATTTATATATCTTATACTTTTAAACGAGCAATTCTTGTATATTTATTTATTTATTTATTTATTTATTTATATATTTATTTATTTACACTGACGATCTCGGAAACCGCTCTAACGATTTCGCAGAAATTTGTTATGTGGGGGTTTTTGGGGGTGAAAAATCGGTCTAACTTATCCTTAGGTCCCGGAAAACGCGAATTTTCGAGTTTTCATGCGTTTTTCTTCGCGCGCCATCTCGTGTGCAGTAGTTGTACTGTTAAGACAGAATTCTTTCGGTCGATGTAAGTACAATTTATTACAAACACTAGATGGCGACACAGGTCAAGGCTAAAACGAATAGAAAATACACTATTTGAGTTTTTGTGGCGAAATGCGCGCCATCTCGTGTGGAGTAGTTGTGTTGTTAAGGCTGAGAATTCTTTCGCTCGATGTAGGTACTATTCATTTTTGAACTAGATGGCGACACATGTCAAGGATACGAAACAGAACCGAGCGAAGCTCGGTTGCCCAGATATTATATATTTATTTACACTGACGATCTCGGAAACCGCTCTAACGATTTCGCAGAAATTTGTTATGTGGGGGTTTTTGGGGGTGAAAAATCGGTCTAACTTATCCTTAGGTCCCGGAAAACGCGAATTTTCGAGTTTTCATGCGTTTTTCTTCGTGCGCCATCTCGTGTGCAGTAGTTGTACTGTTAAGACAGAATTATTTCGGTCGATGTAAGTACTATTTATTGCAAACACTAGATGGCGACACAGGTCAAGGCTAAAACGAATAGAAAATACACTATTTGAGTTTTTGTGGCGAAATGCGCGCCATCTCGTGTGGAGTAGTTGTGTTGTTAAGGCTGAGAATTCTTTCGCTCGATGTAGGTACTATTCATTTTTGAACTAGATGGCGACACATGTCAAGGATACGAAACAGAACCGAGCGAAGCTCGGTTGCCCAGATATTTTATTACCTGGTTGTCCAATTTGGAGGCAATGAGTGCGTCCTTGATGGCTTTTATTCTGTTGTCCATCATGTCAGATGGAGCGACCACGTGAGCACCTGAAACCATAACATGTACGTGCATCAATACTTCTGATGTCAAGTATAATATTTAGATTATATAGGTAACTCCATAGATTTGAAATGGGGCAACGATATTAATTTATATGGATTAGACATCTCATATGGTGGCGGTAGAACGTTTTCTGTGGAAATTGCGCCAAGACACTACTAAGCGCGCTTGGAGTTAATCAAAAGGATTTGTTCGTCAATATATCGGCACTATTCGTACTCGTATAGCATATCCTTAACTACTTACGAAGTAATATGTATATGTGTATGGACCTTAGATATTCTAGATGCACTGTTAAGACTTACTACAGGGTGCGTTCTTGTCTTAGTGTTTTAGCATGAAGCATGTCGTGATCATCTATTGAAATTATAATATTTATAATCTACTTTTACCCCTTGTTTTGTGTGTGTTACTTGTGATGTGTAATTCTCGGCAGGCAAAGTTCCCAATTTTTTTTTATTTAAATGTAAATGTTACCTGCTTTAGCATAGGCCAAGGCAACTTCAGCAATTCTCTTGGCGCTTGGTGCGTGGTCAATGGCACCGGTCTCAGTCAACACCTGATAGAATAGTACATTATGATACACGTGCGGAAAAAAGGAAGATCGAAACGAGTGGCGATAAATAAAAACAAGACGGTAGCGAGTGTTTTAAATCGACACGCGTTTAATTTTCGTATCATTTATTTCTTTAAATATAAAATTAATTGCGCTAGAAAAATCTGACAAACTAACAAAGTCTGACCAGAAATACATGACTATTGTCAGGAGGGCGCTGTTCGAGGGATTCTGATGTATGGGGTTACAATTCACAATACATGGTATGAAGAAAATAGTTCTAATTAAATTCCGCAACATGGCGCGTAGTCATATATTTCTGGTCAGGTTTTACATGCATATATGGAGGATATATACTAATAACCTGTTCAAGCTCACCCCACAGTGCCCATGAGAAGTGTACGGGCAGAGACACACATCTGTAGCAATGAGAAGAGACGGGAACGTAGCCCTCAGGATGGGGAGAGCCTTCACAACTGGGTTGGACGGCGAGTCAGCACTGGACCCGGTGGGATCCTGAAATGTAAGAAGGTTATTTGTATTTCCTCAGGGTTGTGATTGCTTAAGTGCCAATACAGATTTTATTCAAATCAAATTAATTTTTTGTTAAAGAAAAAAAAAACAAACAATATGCAAAAGGAACATTTAGATGAAGAAATGGCAATTCATTGCCTTCTGGCTTAACCCTTCCAGGTGAGCCATATCTATAGATGTTGCTACACAAGCGTTCATTACAATATATACCTCTTGGAAGCATTAAAATTATGAATAGTGACGTTCATGCTTAGAGGCAATAAATATTCTGTTATGTCATAGTTAACATATTTCATTTCATTTATTTCTTGCTTTTGTGGGTATACAATAGTTCTTACAACTAGACATCTGTGCTTTTACCACAAACCCTGTTAGGGCGCTGCATTATTATATACTTATAAACTAAAATATACAATATTTACAACATATCTAACTACCATGCAGTTTACATATTATGTAGGCTCTTAAAACTATTCACTCTCCAAACTCTTCAGACTCCAAAAAGATATAATATTCATTTATATCATAAAAACAATTAGCAACCAAAAATTCTTTAAGAGTTTTATAAAACAAATTTTCTTTTTCTATTAATTTTATACAATCTGGTAGTTTATTATATTTACACACATATGATGCGTGCCAGCACTAACAATTTGTAATCTAGTGTACGAGCTTACTAACCTATCTCTATTTCTTAAGTTTTGAGTCAAACTACAAATATCTTTGGCTTGTCTAAATAGCTGTTGATTATTCCTTACAAATTTACATAACTCAAAAATATAAATTGAGGCTAAAGTTAATATTTTCAAACGGATAAAGTGCGGTCTACAACTCTCTAAACTACTAATATTGACTAAAATTCTTATGCATCTCTTTTGGAGTTTAAACACACTATCAACATGCGCGCTGTTGCCCCACAATATGACACCATATCTTAACAATGAATGAGCGTAAGCATAGTATGCACTAGTAGCGGTTCTTAAATTAGTGCATTTTTTAAATTCAGAAAGCGCATATGTAAACCTGGCCAATTTTCCGGATACTTTTTCTATGTGGTCCTTCCAGTTTAGTCCAGAGTCGATCTCAACACAATATTTTTAAAGGTGATGTACATATTTATTTAGGAATCTCTCAGGTCTCAGGGGACTAACGAGCAGGCGCTTTCTTTGCACAAAGGCTGAGTCTGGCGGTGCAGAGAGGAAACGCTGCGAGTGTCCTGGCGACCATGCCAGAGGGAGGTGAATTAGGGGAAGTATTTTATATTTAGTTGTAATTTTAGGTTAATTTTTAATTGTATTTATGATGTCTGAGGTTGTTGTATATTTTGTATGTGTTTTTGCTATTAAATGAAATTTGGGTTAGGAATTACTGTTTGACAAAATGGACTTCAAAATTTAAATACAGTTCTATGTTATTATATGTATTCTAGAAGCTTCAATAGTTATACCTTAGGAAGTGTCTCAACAATGCCAAATATGAGTATGGACTTCAGGCCCTTCTCCACCAGATCGGTGAGCGCCGGAATGAGCTGGTTCAGGCCATAGCGGTTCACATTTGGCAGACTGGCTACGGGTTGAATGGCATCTTCATTTTCCCTGTAATCAGACATAAACTATAAATTAATATATCTGGTTGCTTAATAGGCAGTATCAAATACTCCATTATACTTTTCAGTATTTATTTTTTATTTTGGTGTAGAAACTCTAAGTCCATGGGGTCCCAGCACGAACAAGTTGTTCACAGAAATCGCGAAGCGTCTGGTTGAGGTAACTGGTGACCGAAGAGCTGGCGACTTCCTCGCACAACATGCGAGGAAATGTCGCCAGTATCCTTGGTACAATGCCTCAAGGGCCTATTTTAGACATTAGCTAGCTTTTAAGTTTAGTCTTAGTTTCTTGTATAATTATGTAAATATGTTCATGTAAATAATTTTTTATTTATATGTAATTGGAAGACATATTGGACATTTTATAAATATCCTAGTCATTTGCTGAGACCGATAAAATTCGGCACACAGAGAAAGATAATGAAATCAACTATAATATAACTACTTACTAGAAATCAGTTACATTTTATGTACATATTGTGGCGCCTTTACCAATGTAACAGCACGTAAGTAACCGCACTCATAATTATATACCTACTTAAAAACTACAACTCATCCTGATTTTAATAATGCTGTAAGATCAATAAAATTATGACAACTTTAGATTTATCAGAAAGGTTACAAAAACATAGCAAATTGGAAAATCCTAGGACAACAAACATACTTACAGTAAGAAAACTGGGTACATAATATTGTGAGGCTCAATACTGGTGTCGGGCTCCTGTAATTTTCGCAGTGTGGAATGGAAATAGCCCCCCTGCAATATATGTTCACGGCTTACAAACAGGTCACTCATTTTGTCGTTAAACACACACGAAATAGGAAAACTTTGAAAGAAAAGATGCTAGTTTCTCAGTACGGCGACGACCCTAGTTAGAGTTTATTGGTATTTAATTTATTTTAATTGAACAATAAGGAAAACTGGTTACGACTCGGTACTATTGACACGATAACGATATCGGTGATCGTCTTGTCACGATGACAGTTTTGCGTTTTATTCTTGCAAATGGTTGTGTAAATGAATAGTCAAGGATCGAATTCCTAATAATACATTTTTACATTAATTGTCAATAAAATAGATTAAAATATGCTCACTGTGCGCTTATTATAAAGTATAATTAGTTATAAATAACACACACACATTTTGTTTCTATTACTTTGTGGGGTTTGATAAAAATGACATGGAATGATTGAGCCAAAGAGCCAAATAGGAACATACTACGCGGACGTCCGTCGTAAAACGACCGCGACCGCGACCTATCAGTGTGCACAAAACATCCAGAGAGCCAGATTTCGATCGGACGTCCGTGCGCTCAAGGCCACGTCCGCGTCCGTCGACCGATAGTTTGCACGGTTAAGCTAGGAACATACTACGCGGACGTCCGTCGTAAAACGACCGCGACCGCGACCTATCAGTGTGCACGGAACAAAACATCCAGAGAGCCAGATTTCGATCGGACGTCCGTGCGCTCAAGGCCACGTCCGCGTCCGTCGACCGATAGTTTGCACGGTTATGTGTATTTCCATTGTCCAGATTCCCGTCCGCGGTCGATTTACGACGGACGTCCGCGTAGTGTGTTCCTAGCTTTATGTGTATTTCCATTGTCCAGATTCCCGTCCGCGGTCGATTTACGACGGACGTCCGCGTAGTGTGTTCCTAGCTTCAAGCTAGGAACACACTACGCGGACGTCCGTCGTAAAACGACCGCGACCGCGACCTACCAGTGTGCACGGAACAAAACATCCGGCGAGCCAGATTTCGATCGGACGTCCACGCGCTCAAGGCCACGTCCACGTCCGTCGACCGATAGTTTGCACGGCTACGTGTATTTCCATTGTCCAGATTCCCGTCCGCGGTCGATTCAAGACGGACGTCCGCGTAGTGTGTTCCTAGCTTGAGTCTGGCAGCACCACCCGTTGCTGCCAAACCTGCCATTTTAATTCATTTTATTTCGGCTGAGTTTTGTTGTCATAATATATTAATGAATTTATAAATAAATCTTATCATAATAACTTAAATGGTACAGTGTCGCACAACGTGATAGTATAATCGATTTTTTAAACGTTTTAATTCAAAATATTGGATTCAATTTTGTTTACATATCCCGTTAAGTGGTTCATTGTTTGAAGGATACAATCGAAAAGAAAGAGGTCTCAGCATCTCGCAGGGGCTCGTGATGTCATAAATTGGTGAGTACATAACTATTAACGGATTAAGCGTCATTATAATATAGTGTCCGCTGCAGCCGCGGGCCGGGCAGCATCGTTCGAGTATTCAATTGATTTTAATTACTTTTCTCGCGAGTGCAAGGGGCATGGAACAGTGCCAAGTCGGCCGTTCGGACGTAACTCAACTGAATGCGTAATTCTAGCGATCTGTGTTGATAAAACTGGTAAATTTACAAGAAATGTGTGTTGTGCCTGTTTCTTGTAAGTGGTAAATTGTTTATAGATTGCATGTTTTATGCAGTGACTAACCCTCTTAAATGGGAGAAGAGTTATGATCAATCTGCCAGTGCTTTATTAATGTGCGCGCGAATGTCATGTGCTGATAAAGTGGTAAGAGTGTTATCTTTATTTTTAACTACTTTTCACTGAATACTGTCGACTCTTCGAATGTATTTATTATTAGATATTTCAGATGATGCTTTTCAAATATGTTTGAGTAAGCAAATCATTCAGGAATGTAGGAAGATTAGTTGGAAATACTATGTGATTATTAAGTAGGTGATCCTCGTTTCCATGGTAATGATGACTAGTAGGATAAAATAAAACCCTTTTATAATTCCTTGTTTACAAGGCAAATTTCTGTTCCAAATGGAAACCTATGTTGCATCCAAAAATTAGAATTATTAACTATTGTATTTGGGTGCTATTCATCTAAGAAATTGTATAGAATTCTCTGTCCTATATAAGCTTTTTCTTTCTCTCTTTTATAATTGTTATATTAGTTGGCAATGTAGCTTTTTTAAGAGAGTTTAAAATGATATATTTTATTATTATTTATATTCTAAAATTTTTCATAAAATGCTTTTGCGAATGTATGCTTTAGCAAACATAAAACATTTATTTAATTAAGGTAACACACCAGTAACACAACAGTTATGGTACAATATAAAATTATTGGGAAACATGGCATGCCAAGGGTCTTTGTCCTTCAAGATTAATAAGGTCCTTTCTGTACAACATTCAAATAAAATGGCCCTTTAATGCCCTTTATGCATATAAAGAACAAGGACCTTTAAGTCATTGAATGCCACTTCCTACTTAAGGTACAGCGGGGCAAATCCCGACGGGGGATTAATTGTAACTGATCCATGTTTTCCATTATTACACTATTAAGTAGAGTTCCACATGTATCCACTGAACACGCGTGCCATATATAACCAGTAGAAACTTTAATTCATAATTAATAATAATGCAAACATTGTAAAACATGAAAAAAATTGGATCAGTTGCATTTTACCCTCAGTCGAAATTGTCCTGCTGTATCCTACTTAATTGCTACCTAATCAATTATATACTTTCTTAATTTCATAACTCATACTCTTGATCAAACTGTGATTTAACAACTGCTCAGGCAGTTGTGGGGCATATACTTAATAAATAATAAATAATAAATAAATAAAATAAATAAATATTGGGGGACACCTTACACAGATCAACTTAGCCCCAAACTAAGCAAAGCTTGTACTATGGGTGCTAGGCGACGATATACATACTGAAATAGATAAATACATACTTATATACATAGAAAACATCCATGACTCAGGAACAAATATCTGTGCTCATCACACAAATAAATGCCCTTACCGGGATTCGAACCCAGGACCGCGGCTCAGCAGGCAGGGTCACTACCGACTGAGCCAGACCGGTCGTCAATGTAATGTAAATTGTCCTTCCCCTTCCTCATCCTTATCTTTATCCCAAAAATTGAAGCAAATACATAAACGAACGAAGGAAATGCTCCATCCTAAGGCACTGGTCCCACCAAAAGCGAGTAGTCTATGAGCTATCTGCGATAGAAAGGAACTAAAGATACTCACTCCCGTGTAAATATAACCTAACCACAAAATTAAAATTTTGAAAAACCCCCGACCGCGACATAGTAGACCGTCATGTCATGAAATATGGCTAAAACACTCCCGATTAACTCAGCTTTCAGACAAAAAAAACTAAATCTAAATCGGTTCATCCGTTTGGGAGCTACGATGCCACAGACAGACAGACAGACACGTCAAACTTATAACACCCCCTAATGAAAATCGGTCCACTATGTCACGGTCGGGGGTTTAAAAAAAAAATTGTGGTTTTATAAGTCACTGCTACATATTATCTATCTATTCCGTGACGTCATAGTACCTTTTGTTCTTTTGGGCTGTAAATACACTTAACTTAAAATACACTAGTAGTCAATATGCTACAATTTCAAAACGACCTTTGCTCATAACACACGAGACCCTAATTACTATATTCCCAAAAGGAACCTGTCCTCGATATGCACCATTCTCATTGCGTACTATTTCCAAAATACTATAATCCCAAAATACCCTAAATTATCTCCACTCGGAAGTGCCAAAATACTCTACTGTCATAAGGCATTATTCCCAAAATACTCTAATCCCAATACACCCTAGTCCCAAAATACCCTAATTTGTTTTTAATGCCAATTTCTGTTTTTTCGTTATTAAGTTTTCTTTCAACTCCTGAATTGCCAAGAGTGGCACTGAAATTCAAAGTTTCATTTGCTCTGTCTACACGATTTGTGAGTTTATGTACGTTAACTTATTATACAGGGTGTATTTTGATAGCGGGTCAATAAGGGCAGCTATGAGATGCCGTAGTCCTTACGTGAAATTGGTCTAAGGGGACCATCCATCGATTTCAAATTGATGAAAAATGGCATTTAACGATTTTGGAAAAAACATACAGGATGCGAGAAAAAGGGCATTGTTGACAAACTTTTTGACGCCAATCGATCCCATTCCTATCCAGGATCAAAAGCTTGTATGGGACCAAAAAAACGTTTCCGGCTAGAAAAGTCACAAATTGCGAGAAACTTTTCCCATACAATTTGTATGAAAAAAATTTTTTTTCGCATGGTGTTTTTTGATGCCAATCGATTCCATTCCCATTGAGTATCGATAGTTTCTTTAGGCTCAACTTGCGGTAATGTACTAAAGAGCCACAAATTGAAGAAAACTTTTTCGATAGTTTCCCCATAGTAAAATGTAGCCATTGATTTGTGGGTTTTTAGTGCATTGCCGTAAGTTGACCCCTAGGCAAGTATTGATACTGAATAGGAATGGAATCGGTTGGCATCAAAAAACACCATGCGAAAAAAAAAATTTTTTTTTCATCAATTTGAAATCGATGGATGGTCCCCTTAGACCAATTTCACGTAGGACTACGGCATCTCATAGCTGCCCTTACTGACCCGCTATCAAAATACACCCTGTATAATAAGTTAATGTACATAAACTCACAAATCGTGTAGACAGAGCAAATGAAACTATGAATTTCAGTGCCACTCTTGGCAATTCAGGAGTTGAAAGAAAACTTAATAACGTAAAAACCGGCCAAGAGCGTGTCGGGCAACGCTCAGTGTATGGTTCCGTAGTTTTCCGTATTTTTTTCAAAAACTACTAAACCTATCAAGTTCGAAACAATTTTCCTAGAAAGTCTTAAAATGTTCTACTTTTGTGATGTTTTTCATATTTTTTAAACATATGGTTCAAAAGTTAGAGGGGGGGACGCACTTTTTTTCCTTTAGCAGCGATTATTTCCGAAAATATTAATATTAAGAAAAAAGATCTTAGTAAACCCTTATTCATTTTTAAATACCTATCCAACAATATATCACACGTTGGGATTGGAATGAAAAAAAATATCAGCCGCCACTTTACATGTAGGAGGGGGAGGGGATACCCTAATAAAATATTTTTTTCCATTTTTTATTTTTGCACTTTATCGGTGTGATTGATATACATATTGGTACCAAATTTCAGCTTTATAGTGCTAACGGTTACTGAGATTATCCGCGGACGGACGGACGGACGGACGGACGGACAGACAGACATGGCGAAACTATAAGGGTTCCTAGTTGACTACGGAACCCTAAAAACAGAAATTGGTATTAAAAACAAATTAGGGTATTTTGGGACTAGGGTGTATTGGGATTAGAGTATTTTGGGAATAATGGCCTCTAAAATACCTTAATTTCTTAATGCAAATAGGAAATGATGATTATCAATTCCTAAGTAAGGTTTGCAATTATACACGTTAAACTTCCGTGAGACATATTCAAATAATTAATTGAAATACGGTTGTACTCACGTTATTATATCGCGTTATGTTTGCGGATAGCCGTCGCGTGAACTCCTATGCTGAAGAAATATGGCAGCAATGATGATTATCAATTCCTAAGTAAGGAGTTGAAATTAAACGAAATTGTGATGGTGACCGGTTACCAGCCCACCGCCCGCACCACAATGGAATCCAATAATAAGTTAAGTAAGTAGTGGCATTGCTAAACAAATTCATATTTCAATCCAATAACGCCAGGTGACCCCCCCCCCCCCCCCCTCCTCCTCCTCCCCCGCCCTTCCGATTAACGTAGAAACGAGAAATTGGCATTAAAAAAAATAGTGTATTTTGGGACTAGGGTGTATTGGGATTAGAGTATTTTGGGAATAATGCCTTATGACAGTAGAGTATTTTGGCACTTCCGAGTGGAGATAATTTAGGGTATTTTGGGATTATAGTATTTTGGAAATAGTACGCAATGAGAATGGTGCATATCGAGGACAGGTTCCTTTTGGGAATATAGTAATTAACCGACTTCAAAAAAGGAGGATTAAGGGTCTCGTGTGTTATGAGCAAAGGTCGTTTTGAAATTGTAGCATATTGACTACTAGTGTATTTTGAGTTTAGTGTATTTACAGCCCAAAAGATCCACGCTAAAATAAACCTATTACGCCTTATTTCAAATATTTATGTATAAGGTCTACCTATGGTCAATCAGGCGATGTTCGTAAATTCAAATACTACCGAATATGTAGCGCGTCTTTATCACAGTCACAGTTACAGTCGAGTTCATAAAAATATGTATACATTTCTTTACCTTAACTCGTTACAATAAGGTGAAAAAACGTACACATATTTATGACGACTGTACCTACTGATGCTTAGAGCAGTTTCGCACCACGTCCGATCCGAATCCGATCGCCCATGAAAATATGGTCCGTGGTAGCCGTAGAACAAATAGAACCGTAGAAACACTATGGTAATTTTTACGTATTAGGGACCATCCAGACGACGCATGTCCAGAGACGCGGAGCGGACGTCAGCGCCACGCCGCCGAATGTAATTTTAAAAACGTCTCATCAGTACATTTTGTATAGGAAGGGCGCTCAAGGGACGCGCAAGGGACGTCGCCTGGGGGCGCGTCTTACGTCCTTCCTATACAAAACGTACTGAGGAGACGTTTTTTAAATTACATTCGGGTGGCGTGGTGCTGACGTCCGTTCCGCGTCTCAGGACATGCGTCGCCTGAGTGAGTCCCTTAAATCCGATCTCTGTCATAGGATTTCTTTCCGCCATTCTTCGGATCAAATGTGATTCTGATTGTACAGTAAAGTGTAAAAATATGGGTGTACACACCTTACTCAATAATATGTGTAATAAGAGCGTATAGTAAGTTAAGTACCATATTTATGAGACGATTTTTTCGATACATATTTTTGCACTGGACTGTACAGTCGACATCAGATCCTTTAGCACAACTTGCCTTGTCGCGCGCTAGGCTTGTGCCGTTTCGTTCGTTGATCTGAGCGCTCCGATCTCGTTCAATCGCTCCCACGAACTAGTTCGCTCTTTTAGGTCTTTTGCTCATTTAGTTCAGCCAGACCAGCGACCACTGCGGTCAGAAAGATCAGAACGAATGGGACCGAATAGTGTCAAAATGATACGAATAGTCCACAGATAGTGACATTTCGGGCCGAAAGGTTGTAAGTAACCGAAGTTTAATATGAAAACTTGACTTTTTTTTGTTGCTCTGCTAAGTAGCTCTCGCTCTCGGTCGGCGCAGTCGCACATTCGTTCTCGATCCAAACCGCTCGCGCTCGCCGATCCTATACTGAACTAAATGAGCAAAGACCGATTCTCAGAGCACGGAAAGATTCAGTTCATTTCGGTCATTGATGGGATTTTATTCCTAACAGTTCATAGTTCGTGAACGACACAAGCCTATCGCGCGCGATTTCATATTTGGTCGCGCTTGATGTATGGACTCGCGCGCGACAAGGCAAGTTGTGTTAAAGGGGCAGATATAGCGGAGCGGCCGAGTTGCTCAAAAATGTACAAACACGCATTCTAATCAAGGCAATAGGTCATATAGTATTTGTGAGCAGCTCAGTCGCTCCCGATATATTTGTACTGCATGTAAGATCTTTCAGACAATAATAGCCCCTACACCAATGTGGTAGGAGGAACGTAGGTGTTAAGAGGGGGTAGAGCAGGGAGAATTTTCAGAATCTGTCAAATTACCCCATTACACACACAAACACCCTTCACTCACACTACCTCAATTTACTGTGAAAGGTCAGTGACCCTTAATTTTTTTCAAGAGTGTTATTTTGAGTTTGTAGTCAACTACTGACCTCCTTTGAGAAATTAAACTGTAAAAAAGGTAGCATACAAGAAGACAGAGAAAAAATACGCATCATCTAGCTTTCCTTCGCTGTTCATGTCTCATGTGACTTAAATTTACCTAAATATGTAGATAACGTTCCTTACTCAGTTGATTGTTTATCTAGGTGTATTTCAAATTACTTTGCACTTCATTTTGCGTTACTTTTCTATACTTAGATTAAAAATCGTCAGCCTGCCTATCCCCGCAAACATTATTCAAAGTCGTGTGTGAAGGCCGATACCTCCAGGCAGACAATTATGGTCGCGTGATAAATGATAAAACATTCAGCCCTATCGCACTATTTGTAAGTGCAATAGGGACGGTCCGATGTTTTATCATTTATCGCGCGACTATGATTGCCCTGCAGGTCTTCAGAGGCCTGTGCTGTGCATTACGTATATGCGGGTTGTATTAAAGACTATCAGATATTTTCTTTATTCTTTTTGGTCGTTAGGTTTTTTATCATTTAGTTTGATACAAAATAAAGTATGTGTATAAAATAAAAACCTAATGAATAGAGTACAGCTAGCAGCAGTCAAGTCAGAGACACAAAGAAAGATAGGGAATATCGACGCATATCTTATCTTATCCCAATACCGCCATCGCCATCTGCATCAGACTCTTTATCTTACCCAATTTCCGAGTCTCTTCTCTAAATTTCAGTTTCTTGAGTTGAAAATGTTGAAACTCATACTTGGTAATAAATAAAACACAAAAAAACATATAAAAATCATAATATAATTTTAAATTATAGCTTAGGCCCTGTACCAGTTGCAGTCGCCACGTCTGTAAAGTCCCTTGTAGTTTCTTTTAAATGGCTAAATACCTAGATGTTATGTCATAAACATCTGTGACGTGACTGAAAATTAAAAAACATCGCTCAGAGATAAAGTTCAAATTAGCATGGCAAAAAATACAACAGTGCAGTCAAAATACGAAAAAGCAAATGTCAATGTCAATAATGTCAATATCACTGCCGTATTTCAGGCAATAAGGGCTGTTTTCTCAAATATGAAAAAAACTCAAAAGCAGGACTTTATAAAGACTTTCTAGGAAAGTTATTTTGAACTTGATAGGTAGACCAATTTAATAAAAGTTGTACGAAAAAAAATTCTGAACTAAGTTTGTAACTATATATGAAAAGCATTTTTATCTTAGATTGCATATTTTAAAATCGTAACGATTTTTCTTTCAAATAAATAGAGAATTATTAGAATAGATTCACGGTGTCTACCGTAAACTGGGGTTACATTGACCAATTTGGGAATTTAAACTTCTCTAGCTTCTACATGTAATGGGTAGCTATAGCTAGCTTCTACATTTAATGGGTATTTATTAATGTAAAGAAAGAAAAAAAATGGGACCATCAACTTTTTTAGTCTTTTCCTGCTAAAAATCTAGAAAAGTAACAAAATAATGTACGCAGAAAAAAAACTATGAGATCAAACTTAAACTGACATTGGGGTTACTTTGATACCCTATGTTTTTTTTAAATGGTAATCGAATGTAACCCCTTGCAAAAGTATTTTATCTCAAGAAAAGATAAAAAAACGGTTCGCACAGTCAAATATTACAACTCTTTAACGCTATTTTGGGGTTACTTTGATCAAAAATAAAAATTACCTACCATCTTCGAAAAACCAACTTTATTTGCAATTGTTTCAATATTTATCACACGAAGAGATCAAATTATCTGCCTCAACTCAACAAGTACCGTGACATAATCAGACAATAATCAACTATGTGTCATTATGGTCAATGTTACCCCATGCAAGTGATCAAAGGCACCCCACAGAGTAAATCATTAGTAATAAATGCCTAGTTTGACTTTATGATACAAAACTCAATACTTACAATGGTAGGTATAGCTAAGCAGAAACACATTTCTGGCAAGCTACTTAATATTCACTGTGAACCTTTTACTTGAATACCACTACGTTAGTTTAGAAGTTATTTAAACATGAAAAATAGCAACAAACTATGCTTATATTTTAACACGTTACCGCACTGCCCACGACCATACTTACTTGTTCACTGCGTCAGAGCACCATTTATAAAGGTTGGTTTAAGGTTATCATATGTGTAGATTTCGATAAATTTATTTTATTAATACATAACCGACTACTCATAACATATTAGTTAGTCAGGTTTTGTTCGTAGTCCAAAAGGGTCAACCCTAGCACTTTTCCCTATTCACCCCAACGTTAGGGTGAGCGAAAATTACTAAATAAAACGACATATTTTCAAAGACAAACCGAAGTTCACACCGCTGGAAGATTTTTTGTGTAAAAAATTAGCATGGAACATATAAAAAAAGTGCTATCGACGTTCAAAAGTCGGTTTTGGTACTATTCAGCACAAATTACTGTAGTTCATACCCGTTCCGACCCCATGAACCCAAAATATTCAGAAAACGATGTACTAAGTAGCCCAAAGTGCAGCGCCGTCTCTAGGTGAATTGGGTTACTAATTTATGCAAACTACTTAAGTCGCAATAGATGTCATTTCATTTAGTATTTTAGAGGTAACTAGTAAAGATAATTTAGTTTTACAATTGTGCGAAAAAAGATTCTCATTTGGCGAGATTTTTTAACCGACTTCCAAAATTCAAAAGGTTACAAATGTATAGTTTTTTTTTAATATCACTTCTGGTCCAATTTCAAACCCCACAAATATTAACGCCAAACTGATAATGACATTAAGTTTTTTTGAAATAAATTTGTGACATATGTGGGTAGTTTAGTAATTATAGGCACCGACTGATTGTGGGTAGGTTTATATTTTCGCTCTCTGCTAATAAATCTTGTATGGAACGGACGTGTTTTCTTTGGTGCCTCTTCATCAGCGCTGATCTTCGGCTGGGAGCATACCTTACAAAATTAAATGCCAAAAAAAAAGTTTATCAGTAAAAATTACTTATTTGAAAATAAAGTCATAACCGTTTTCATGCTTATACATTGAAATAGATATCACGCACGAAAGTAAGAACGACAAGGCCCCCTGGTGGCTGAGCCGGGAATCGAACCCGCCATGTCTCTCGCTATACCGTAATCCTCTAAGTGCCACTTGCACCAACGAAGATGGAGGATTAACCTGAGGGTTAACCCACTATTTTACATGGAATTTGACAGTTGACAGCCCACTAACCCTGAGTTAAGTGGTTGGTGCAAATGGGCCTTATAAGATTCATATACGAGGTGGTCAAAATGTGCCTATCAGAGATAACATACACTAGAGAAATTTCGTTGGGTACCACACGGCGGGCGGGTGGCCTAGTGGTAATGACGTTAGCTGCGTAAGCTGAAGACCCGGGTTCGATTCCCGGCTCGGCCATCAATAGGCCTTGTCGTTTTTTCTTTCGTGTATGATATCTATTTCAATTTATGTATGTATGTATGTGAACACTTTATTGTACATAAGACAAGTTAGGACATATAAATACAGTATAGTTATGGTGTACAAAGGCGAACTTATCCCTATAAGGTGTCTCTTTCAACCTTTGAGCGAATTGAGAATTTATTATTTATATAAACTTGAAAAAGAACAAATCAAAAATTATTCAATAAAATAATTTTATTTCTTCCCTAGTTGTATAGTTTCATACTTATGATTTTTATTTTAAAGTAATCCATTTATATTATAGCAATCATGGGTGAAACGTGGAGGTTGACAGAAGTGTAATTAACATTTCTAAATGTTGATTTCTTGTATCTAGTCTAACTACGAAGCAATACATTGACGTATAAATTGCGTCCATATACAGAGAGGTCATTCATAAAAACATCACTTTAAGTTATATATCTTTTATACAATTTGACAACCATTGACCACGCATCCCAATTCACCCCTCTTCCGACCCTAATCACCCCCTTAGTAAACCTATTCACCCCCTTTGCGACCCGATTCCCCCCATTCCTGATCCTATTCACCCCTCAGGCCGCGGATATTTATCCATCAAATTGAAATTGAAAATTGAAATTGAAATCGTCTGTCAATGAAAAGAAAATTGTAGTAAGTATGTATGGAACATAAACTTTAGAAGTGTAGGTATATACTACATTCAAAAGGATAACGAACAAATTCTGAGCAAAATTTCACACAAAAATAAAGTTAAAATGAATAAATAATACAATAAATTTAAATGCCAACTTTGACAGACATTTTCATGCTCCTAAATATATTATTTTCCCTGGAACTACGGAACCCTACACTGACCGTGACCCGACGCGCTCTTGGCCGGTTTTTCTTCTCAATGAAATGCAGAGATAATAAAAAATTACACCTCCCAATTTATAATATTTTTTTTTGCAAAAATTTCATTTTTGGCACAAGCTTTACCTTAGCCGACTGTACCTTTCTTTCAACTTTCAACAATCATCTATTGCTCTCCGAGATGTTTCTAAAAACCCCTTACTCAATGGGGATACGACGTTTCATAACAGAGTTCCTCTGACCACCTTTCTGCTCCATCATCAGATCACCTCCATGATACCATAATATTGCATTGTCACGTGATTTACATATGTGTGCAAAATTTCAGCTCAATCGGAAACCGTAAAGTGGGTCAAATTTAGCTTCTACGTTTTGACCCAAACTAACAAGGCAAGTTGAATAAAAGCTTGTAAAAAGGCTTCTGATATCAGATTTGTAATAAGTTTAGTTGTCATAGTTTAAGAACAGATGAGACAGACATATGCAACGACAATATCACGTGTTTCGTGAGATGTCAAATCACCTCATACAATTTACCGCTCTAAGGCAACTAAGGTAGGGTTTGTTATTGCACTTTAATTACATATTAATGATTTCTAGCCCGTAAGATATATATTTGCTTTAACAATGGATAGATAATTATGCGAGTGAGAGTGTAATTTAGATTTTTATAAGGAAACAAATATTTTTAAGCGACCCGATCAGATATTTATACGGATAAGGACCCTCCCACATCTACCGTCTCGCGATCGTAGCGTCGGGCCAACTGTATGGCTAAGCCGCGCCGACGCGACGCGGCGTCTTTTTCCATACAGTTGGCCCGACGCTACGCTCGCGAGACGCTAGAAAGAGAGACTATGTTTTTGCCGGTCACGAAGCATCACAATTTTTTGCCGGGAATATGTCGTCATATACTTATGGCCCCTATAGATAATCGGATATGTTGTCACGGCCGTTCATAGTCATATACGTATGCTGGTGACTGTTCCATGAACATCTGGTCTAGTTGAATGGAGAAGTGCCATTCAAAACGAGCGTTACTTTCTAAACAACGATGAACTTACGGTTACTTACGTGTTCGTGGTATGTACATGCATTGAAACATTTTTTTATATAAAAATTTGAACCAGAAGCACACCATACGGAATATTGTATTTAATAAATAGGTACTTATATACCCGCCCGCATTTCCCTTTCTTCTATTCTAAGTAAGAATCGATTAATAAGTATCTAAATATGTAAAAATAAATTAAATTATAATTGTTTACATACAACCTGGTTGACAGAATTTGACGTAGGTGCTGTCATATATATTTTTTAAATGACGTACTGTTAATACCAGCGTGATGAAAATTTATTCCAATGAGTAAAAGAAAACATGAAACTCTTTTCAATTTAACCGAACTAGAATGAAATCATTTATACTCATTCGGTTGTGTTCGTTATTTTCTTTAATAATGTGATATATTTTTATTTATTTTTGATGCACAAGCCATGCACTTTTACACTTTAAATGAGATTGGATCTCCACCTGACATTATCGACTTACCCTATTTATTTTGAGCACAGTTTTACACTGGTATGGTTTTTCGTGTACGTACACTATTTTCTGTCAAAATATTTGTCAAATTTAATTGTCAACGCGGAGCGACCGGCGACACGTCTGCCTCCGATGAGCCGCTCACGGCATCTAATCGAAAGGAGAATTCTGACAGCAATGGCGAATGTATGGAAATTTTACGATAGTTTAAATTTAAGGTAAAATTTCTTTGTTGCCTTTGAGAGGAAAAATATAAAAAACCCCAAAACTTGTAGTCTATTTATCTGGCTTTCAGAATCACATAATGTTATAACTAGGGTATTGAATTTTTTTAACAAAGTTTACTAAACGGCGACATACGTTTTTCTCATTTTAGGTCAACTTTGTGTGGGTTTAGTTATTACCCCGTTAATAATTGGAGATTGTGAATAGTCAAAAGTTGTAGACACACTCTTTAAGATAATAACTACATTTATTTTATTTCATTTAATTTAGATTAATTTGTTAAGATCACCTGCTCCGCTAATTGACAAACGACCTCCTTTCTAATGTATAACGGTTTACACCCACCAGTGTAAGTCATAGTGTACATAGCTATTAATATGCGCGAATCTACGATATACGTCCGGTCAACCAATTTGTATCTAGAACCCTGTCTTATTGACACCGTGTTCTATTTGCCATAGAAATCACATTCACGTTTACTGTGCAAAGGTTCTACAGTGGCCTAGGATTCAAACGTGCAGCTAACGGTTAGTTTACAATACCTATGTGTAGATCGGGCCATTCGGAAAGACGGGTGGTGTGATTTGTATTGTTAAGCAGTTAAAGAATAGATTTGTCTAATTTGCTCGACATCGTGAATGAAACTTCTTTTTCAGTACAGATAGAGTTCATTGTTCAAATGGTTCAATATATGCCAGGTCGAATCTTCAGAGGGCCATCTGTACTGAAAAACGTCGTACGATACACTTGCAAAAAGAAATTCGTAACTTCGACTTCGAACTTCCTTTTTTACGCACTTGTATCGTAATGTACTATACTAGTCTATCGATGATTTAAATAATAAAATAATGATATGTACTTAGTGTATCTCTGCATACGGAACCTTTTACCTACTAATTGTTTCCTAAAATTCCAAGAGTAAGTAATAAATGTATGAGCATTATGAGCAATTAAAAGGTGACTTATAGCTTAATGGGTGATGATACTGATGATTCATTTGTCCCAACAAGGATACCAATACCAACCGAACAACATTAACTTATGAGTTATGACTAAATCGTTAGTAATAAAACTAATAAACTTATTAGCATTTCAAGGAAAAAATCGAACCTGCGACAAAACAAAGTTTTTGTTAATGTCATTTCGCTGTGTATCGGTCCATCGTTAACATCGTTTTCCGGTTTCAACTTCAACACATGAAATAACTGGTTTTAATGAATACTGCCTCATTTATTGATATCAAATTGTTACTGCTGAACTGGCGTTGTAGTGAGAACTAGATGTAACGAAAGTTACGACAGTAAGTCACGCGTAGTGTAAGGCCTGAGTGCAGGTGCACGCTCATATTGGGCGTTGTGCGGGGCGGGGCGTGCGGCGTGCGTGTCAAACAATTGAAGCTCATACAAGTGTCCTGAATCGACGCTGTATTGTGTGGCCGCCTGCCCAGCGACACGCCCCGCCGAACGCTCCGCTCCGACCGTCCACTCAGGCCTTAATAGGCCTTACCCTTACGGCTCAGTCACGACATTGGTCTAAGCGCGGCAGCGGTGAGCGGCGGCCATACATTGGAGCGAGACACAGCGATGGGACTTTTCATTCGCACGTATGGCTGCCGCTCACCGCTGTCGCGCTTAGACCAATGTCGTGGCTGGGCCGTTAGATTCCAACACCGTATAAATCTTCTATCAAGAATTTATTTTGTGTCACTACAGTGGTCTCTATGCGCGAGTATACATTGACTCGTTAAATTGAAACTATTCGAGATAACGTAATCAGTTAATGTTTAACTTACGTAATAGTTTAAAGGTTTATCATCCTACGGTCCAACACAACCGGTCCTTTTAATAGAACTCGTATCATAAATATAGTACAACGTTAGCACCATCCGGTTTACAATGAAGATTTTATAAACGTTATTTCAAATACTATAAATTTAATTTCAAATGAAGAAGGATTTTATTAAAATCACATGGGAGTCCTAAAAACCTAACCACTGTAGTCCTTCCATAGTCTTTCGGTAGGGGGCTCATCCCACAACTAGATCGCAGTGTATGGCCATTTAGGTGAGCAAGCTTTTTTCATTGAGAGTTCAAAATTTAAGGCCATATTTACACCAAGGCATTTTACTATATAGTGGTCGTATGATTCACTAATTTGAAGGAACGGTGTACGCCGCCGCCTGCCTGCCTAACACTAACTTAAGTAGGTTTTAGGATTTGTGATGATGGATGCCCTTTCGACTTCCGACCATGAGCGGTCCGGTTTCAGCAAGCGGGCGCTGGCATGCAAAGGATATCAACATTATCAATACAGTCCGTAGTAGGTACAAGCAATCATGAGAGTCCTAAATGACTTGTCATCTTGTCGCGTCTCCTACTTAAAACACTCTTGGGTAAATTGGGTAATAATATATCCTTTAAAATTTTATCTATTCACATGTCTGTCACAATTCGGATAATTATTTGGAACGTATAATATATGTAAGACCACTAAATCATTTAAATGCAGAACAATTAATATTACAACCAAGCAAACTTTGTTCAGGCTAAACAATATGTTGAACTAAATGTAAATGCGGAAGTCTGTCAATACGCTCTTTACGCTAAACCGCTGTACAGTCAAACAGCATCAAAGAATAATTTTCCCATTGCCGATTTAGTTCCCTTACAGTGAAATGTGAAAACTTATGCGAACAAAAGTGTTTGCTCCTAACCCGTCTACATTTCCATTATATTTGCTTCCATTATACGAGTGCTTGGGACTCTTATAATCTCATTAATCCATTCTCTTAGTGCACAGACACTATCCTCTTATTCTATTTGCCATATGAGTTTTAGCAACCAACATAGTTGAACTCTACGTTGCGAATAAATATTCGTAATTGAGGAGCTTCACTAAAGACGACTTACTTAATACCTACCTAATAAATACCTTAATATACTCGTATACCTAAGGTGTATCGATAGCGGAAAGCTAGAAAAAGAAACGCTGTTGTAGATTAAGTACACCCGCCTTAACTTCCACTAAGTACTTTCGGTAATGGCTCTGTAAATTATAGACTGCGCGAATCTCTACGCCATCAATCAAGCTAGGGACCGCACATTTACTTCGAAAACTACTCTACTATAACAACAAATCCGTGCTGAGATTGTGACACTTCGCTTGGTCTCCTATGTTAAAAACACCATCTTTATGCCATACATCTACCTAAGTAGGTACCTAAAGTGAATTCATAGTTTCATACTAATTTAATACTAGCAAACTTATTGTATTCCTGCCATTTCCTGCTGCATCTACTCAAGGGATTGTGAGCTTCTGTTAATCTTCGCTCGATTCCGGCAAGCTGTCTAGACATGTGTCCGTCTCAGGGACGAACTGACGTATCTCCATAGGTGTTGACTGGCGCTTAAGCTTTTAGGGACGGTGGACTATAAAAGGTTTAAGTGAACTTTATTGAGTGGGGAGTTCGATGTGTCTCTATTGTGTTTATTGCGAAGAAAATATACTATTCGATTCGGATGTTGTACTTTAGGTGATGTCAATATACTAGACGGCGACTAAGTAGGTATGGTATATCTGAATAAAATACACACAGAGGTTCTTTGAGTTTTCTGTTTAGAGACTCGTATAATTTTGTTGTAAATTCATAGGTTGGGGTACTTCGGGGTGCACCAAACAAAAATGCTTATTTTATGAGGTTCTGCCGGCGTATCATGCTTCAAATTTTATCACTTATCCACGTGGATAAGACATCTGTCACTCTCACACCGACATACTTGCCAAAGTGTGACGGATACTTTATCCACGTGGATAAATGATAAAATTTGAAGCATAATAAGCCGGCTGCAAGCATAATACTGTGTTACGCTATAAAAACTTAGGGTATTGCACTTGTTCAAATTTAGTAGACTCAAAACTCGAGTGCGTATCAAAACTGTAGTGACCGTTCCGCCATCAGCTTTGTATCACGGAAATGGTGAAACTTCTGTTTTTTTTAACACAACTTTTTTTACTTCAACAATGGAACGGAAAACTTCAGTTGTTATTGTTACTTATTACCAATGCAATGTTTTTGTTGAAGTATAAGAAAATTCGATGTTTTGTAATAAAACCAATTGTGCTTGCGCTGCTTCTCCGTGCTTTGGGAATTTTGCTATTTGCGCTTACAAGAGTAAAGATTTGTAGCTGAGCGATTGTCATTTATATACAGTTAAGTGTAACAATATGGGTGAACAGAACACTTGGCTTAATGGGTGTAACTATATTTAACTGCATTCATTTCAAAATAATTGTGTCTATGTCTATTTTGTACTTAAATAATTCAAACAATTCGCGTTGCATGTTCTGTTGAGTTTTAACTAGAATTTAAGGCATATTCAGACGCGACCAGACTGTGTAGTGTAAGGTCGTTTAAACCCAATTGTTGGCTCTCTTCCAGATCAGAGAGTAGCCATAGACAATCAATTTGCTTTCTCCACTCAACGCTTTAGAGCTTACAGGCGATCAAATTACTTACTTACTTGGTTGGTTGCCTAATTTCAACTTTAAAGATATTGTGAATGATTTACATCATGAATTACATTCATGACAAAAAAATGACATTTAGGCGGAGATAAAAGACTACATGTGGGAGTCAACCAAAAGCACCGCTAGTGCTATTGATACTCGTAGAACCAGGTTGCTCCTCTCATCGTTGCCTGAGTAAAAATGCTAGGCTACCCTTCGTTTATCGTGTTTTTAGGCCCTTTAGTTTTCCTCGCCTAGTGCCAGTATCCACTCCACTTTCCAACTCTTCTTCATTTTGGTGTTCAGAACATTCTCATCTAACAATCTATAAAAACTTTCCAGAACCCAAACGATGTAAGAATGTCGCGCGTACTCAGCGCGCTGAACGGGGCGCTGCCGGACTCCCGGCCGCTGCTCTCGCTGCAGATAGTGGAGTCCGTCGCCAAGTGTCCCGCCGGCTATGTGCCCGTCAGCCGGACTTATGACGAGGATGCTGACGCTGGCTTACTCCGGCAGAATGGGCTGTTTGGCAAGAAGC
The DNA here is from genome assembly GCF_023078275.1 of Leguminivora glycinivorella. NCBI lineage: Eukaryota > Metazoa > Arthropoda > Insecta > Lepidoptera > Tortricidae > Leguminivora > Leguminivora glycinivorella. The sequence continues at coordinate 3,445,248 of NC_062998.1, read as the reverse complement.
CTACGCACTACATCTGTCTGTCCAAGTCTGAAGGTGAGTCTCTAGACTAGACAAGTGTCCCGTCGGCTATGTGCCCGTCAGCCAGACTTATGATGAGGATGCTGACGCTGATCTTCTACGGCAGAATGGGCTGTTTGGCAAGAAGCCTTCGTACTACATCTGCCTGTCTAACTCTGAAGGTGAGTTTCTAGACTAGACAAGTGTCCCGCCGGCTCTGTGCCCGTCAGCCGGACTTATGATGCGGATGCTGACGCTGGCTTACTGCGGCAGAATGGGCTGTTTGGCATGAAGCCTACGCACTGCATCTGCCTGTCCAAGTTTGAAGGTGAGTCTCTAGACTAGACAAGTATCCCGCCGGCTATGTGCCCGTCAGCCGGACTTATGAATCTTATGATGACGATGCTGACGCTGTTGTTCTGCGACAAAATGGGCTGTTTGGCAAGAAGCCAACGCACTATATCTGCATGTTAAATCTGAAAGTGAGTTTAGACGGTTCTCTAAACAATACTAGTCGCAAGATATGTCGCTGTGAGTCGGACAGACGATGAGGACAACAGATAGTGGAGTCCGTCGCCAAGTGTCCCGCCGGCTATGTGCCCGTCAGCCGGACTTATGATGAGGATGCTGACGTTGGCTTACTATAGGCTGTTCGGAAAGAAGCGTATGCTTTACATCTGCCTGTCCAAGTCTGAAGTCGAGTCTCTAGTTATTGGACTAGACAAATGTCACAGATATGTGGCCGTCAGTCAGACTTAAATATGATGAGCCCGTTGACCACGTCAACCCCGTGTCAGTATGAAACAATCATTATCACTAAGGTTTTTCTTTTGTTCTAGGCGTTCCAGGTTACGTGATGGACGGTATAGCGGTGGTCGGTGAACGTGAAGCCGCCCCGCCTGGCTACAGTGTGGCCGGGAGAGCGGGCAAGCGGCGTTTATGTACACGAGTGTCAAGGTAAATAAAAATAAATAGAATATGTCCCAACGTTCAAACTAACTGAGATCCTATTTTCGTTCCATTATTGAAAATATTTTTAATTAATTACATATACATTTTCAGAGGTGCGGCAGAACCGCGTTTGCCACCCGTGACGGATGTGATTGTATGCTCGCGGATGCGACAGGCGCCTAGAGGATTTATACTAGCTGGGTGAGTGTCATACCATCAAGTGGGGCCTAACATAAATAAAATTGCATCAATTCTAATATATTTAAAAGCTAATTTGGAAATTAGAAAATGGTCGCTCATCTAAGTGACTGTTACATTTTGGTGCCGTGACCAGGATATGAATCACACGATATTTTAAACGTATTCACAGAGAGATAAACGGCAAGATGGTGTGCTTCAAAGTCGGCGACGGCAGCGTCGAATCGTCCCCGACGCACACACAGAATGAGTATGAGAACGTCGTCTCCAATACCACTCCAGAGGCCAATAGAAGGTAAGTTTTGTTCAAAATACTTTATACTTTCATGAATATTGAATGAAAAACGCTCGTAATACAACACTTTTTAGGGAACTTCCGATTCTGGTAATCAATATATAATTATTTATAAGCCGAACACAATGAATGCGAGCTTTTCTTTCAACAGAAAACTACTACACGTCAAACACACTTGTTATAAGTGAAAAAAAACCTTGTAAAACAGTACTGAATAAATGTATCAACTTTAACTTAACAGTTTACGTTGCATCCGTTTCTATCTTCCACCCATTTAACCTATAACCTATAAAAATCAAATTGACAGTACATTATTTATGTAAACGCAATGACATTTTTCACGGTTCAACAATATAACAATGCAATCGCATTTGCCGCCTTTTCAAGATTATAAACGGGGCAACTTGTACGAGCGAGTATTGTACTGAATTTGCTTCTTGTTCTTTAATGCGGAAGTTCACGGGCGTAACGAATTTGTAAAAAAAAGCAAGCAGGTGTAAACAAACTTTTCAAAAATGTATACGAAGTTAAATATACTTTTAGCAATTATTTGAAAGATGAGATTTTCAAAATATTGATTGATATATACTAACTTCTCAGTGGTTCTGAATATATATTTTTTTTTTATAGTTTATATTTATATATGTATATAATAAATATTTAAATATTGTTTATTTCCAGCTCTATATCTTCGAAACTGTATCATGACATCTTAGTCTGGACAAATAGGTATTTTCCGCCGCCTGAGTTGTTTTTTTTTCGGATTGTTTTGTTTTTAATCATCGCCTGATTTTCATACCATAATAATCGATGCCGCTGCAACGCATGAGACTTGCAAACTATAGACTCCTACCTTGGGGGCATCATCTTTGTAATCTAGCTCTTTTTCTGGGAACCCCAGGAAATAACGTTGCCCTGGCCCGTTATAATAACCGATTGAAATTTGACCTTCCAACTCAAAGGAAAAGCTAGGTCTTAATGGGATTAGTGTGGTTGCCGCGTGATGTGTGTTTTGTCCGGTACCAGAAAGCGTTTGAAGTTTTTGATTTTTGAAGTCTCGACCTCCTGATTAAAAAAAGCATCCGCTTTAGCGCTAGACTTTCAACGCTTTTATGGACGAACTAAGGCATCATACGGCGCTTCGGGAAGCTGGCTTTCTTTTTAATATTTGTTTGTTTGGAATGGTTGATCATCCAAATCCATGATATTTTATCATGACATTCCGTCAAAAAGAAAATTATCGAACGAAAAGATTACACGAGACCTTGTTCCGTTGTTTTTTTTTATTGAAACTAACTTTGAAAGTTATTTGAAGCTTCAATAGTTCAGGGTTTGCTGTCTCATGGACTGGACTTGGACCCTTGTTAAAATGTTCTTTTATCTTTAATATGTCCTTTTTATTCAGTAATATGCCCTTTCAGGTTGCGAGCGGCGCCCGAGAGGCCGCCAAAACTATCCCCGATAATATCGGACTTGAAGAATATGAACGTGAGCGCGTATCCAAACATAGAGGACTTCACCACGGGACACGATTACGAGGCCTTGAGTCCGTCTTACAATATTAAGCCCGCGAGACCGGCACCAAGGTATAGCTCATTATAGATTTTTTATGTGATAAATTAGTATACGAGCCCTCTGATGGGAAATGATCATCGTCGGCCGTGGACAATATCAACATCAAAGGAGCCACTTAAGCGTTGTCAACTCTTGAAAACCCTAAATACCCACTACTTGAAGAATCCCATGTCGAAGTATTATATTACTTTGGAGTTAAAACGCCAAAAATGCCGTTTCGTGTTGATAAATAAGAGCTTGACACAAATGTGAGGGGGGAGCCACTAGCATCTCTTAACCGCTCACATAACAAAACTGATAGCCCTGAAAGCAATGTTTTATGCGAAATCACTATTTCGCACTAAAACATTGCAGAACGGTTACGGTGTCAGAACGGAGATAAAACGATTAGATAATCGATGTGATATGTTCTAATCTCATATCCACAGGCCCCCATCAACAGAGTCGCCCGTGACGTCGCCCCCGCCCCCGATCCGCAAGAAGGGTCCCGCGCCGCTCCCGCGCAACAACTACCAGACGCTCGGCGGCTACAGCGGCCTCGAGGGCGTGCCGTTCGTGCTCAACCCGAGACTGAGAGGACTGCCTGATGACTCTCTAGTGAGTAGTATATCTTGAGGACACGCTAAATTCAGGATGGCCGTGTTGCTATTTCTTGGAAAGCCTGTAAGTAGGTAGATTATAGGTCCCAGTGACGTCACTACAGCTGGTAGAGGCTCGGCGGCTACAGAGGGCTCGAGGGCGTGCCTTTCGTGCTTAACCCGAGACTCCGGGGGTTGCCTGATGACTCTCTAGAAAGTATCCCGTGAGGACACGCTTCAGTCGGGATGGCAGAGTTGCTATTGCTTGGTGTACGTGTAAATAGGTAGGTTATAGGTACCAGTGACGTCACTACAGCTGTTAGAGACTCGGCGGCTACAGCGGGCTCGAGAGTGTGCCTTTCGTGCTTAACCCGAGACTCCGGGGGTTGCCTGATGACTCTCTAGAAAGTATCCCGTGAGGACACGCTTCAGTCGGGATGGCAGAGTTGCTATTGCTTGGTGTACGTGTAAATAGGTAGGTTATAGGTACCAGTGACGTCACTACAGCTGGTAGAGACTCGGCGGCTACAGCGGGCTCGAGAGTGTGCCTTTCGTGCTTAAACCCGAGACTGAGGAGGTTGCCTGATGACTCTCTAGTAAGTTTCTCGTGAGGATGGCCGAGTTGACTACTTGTACTTAGACTACTTGTAGGTAGATGTAGGACCCCAGAGACGTCACTAGAAAAATCATCAAATCAAACGCTTGAGTAGTCTGGGGGCATGGCGTTCGTGCTTAATCCGAGACTTGGAGGCGGCCTGATTACACTTTAGTAAGTTTGTATTCTATAGGCCGTCATCCAGTCAGGATGGTCGAGTTATTCTAAAAAAAAAAGTTATTTAGTTATTTTTTTCTTGTTAAATTCAAATACTACAAAAAATCCTCAATTAGTTTCAATTTTAATTATTTATTTTCAGACACAGTTCCCGATGATCAAAAAGCGTACTCGCTTCGACTTGGACCGAGAGTACTCTTACTCGTTCACCGCAGAGCGGCAGACGTGAGAATACCAGAAATGCATAAACTCGGCCACACAAGGCTCAGTTAAAATGTCAGCGCAGGTATAACTAATGGACTTCGTTAAATAGGTGTTATTTTTCACTGCGGTGCGGCAGTTGAGCGAAGCTTCGTAACCACTCATAGGCACTGGTCCCGCCAAAAGCGAGTAAGCGATGTGCCATAGAAACGAACAAAAGATAGTCGCTCCCGTGGAAATAAAAGAGACGCGATGATAGCGCGAGCTCTCTCGTTTATTTACACGGCGGCGACTGTCTTTTGTTCGTTTCTATCGCTGATAGCTCATCGCTTTTGGTGAGACCAGTGGCATATGCTTTTGGGCTAGCTGTCACGTTTACCTCAGTCCTCTGAAAATTATCAAGCATGTGTGTGGAAATGCTGGTACATTATGTACAGTTAGTAGAGGTAAGGTATTATATCAACAGAAGACTTGCAAACAAGCACCTCAAAATAGGGCTCAAAAGGCTGAATTTGATACGGCGGTATCGAGGTATTTTTAAACATGACTGACTGGAAATATACATTATGCTTGGAATGAACTTTTGTAAATCATGTGTTGTTTAGCATTATGTATCTCATATGATACATCCTGAATATTTGTATCGTAAATGATACATCGGAAGTCTTACGCTAATGCGAGTAATCAATGTAATGAAGATAATGTGTATTAAAAAACATTATGAAGTTTATTAATGAATTCATTATTAATATACATAGAAATCAAAATCCTAATAATGTGCCATCGGAGATTTCCGACATTGAGAAAGTTTTACATGGAAAATTATCGGAAACCTTACTATACGTTTATAATAAGATGTTTCCTGTGAAATTTTCGTAGAACGTTTCCAAGTATTGAAACTTTTTTTTATATTCTGCACATCTAGGACTAGGTAACAAGATTGAGAAGACGATTGAATACAATAAGACTGGCGGGAATGAATTTAGAGAAGGTTTACACTATTAATACTATTATGTATTGTTATTATACTTATTACTAGAAAGTATGAGTTTACCCTTTGTACGTATCGTGGAGGTTGTAGTATATAATGTAAATGGGTAGGTCTGGTTTTTGTACTACATCGATTTTATTTAAACCGTAACTCTCATCTTATTTTGTTGTATTAATGCATTTTTGCATTTTTCGGTGTATTACAAAAATCGTAGCGTAAAATGGACATAATACAATGTACAGAAATAGTAATATTTGAACTGCCTTAATAGTGGAGATGAGTCATTATAATTTGTCTTTATACGCAATACCTTTTTAAGTAGGGTGTGTTGAATTTGAATGAAGTAGAATAGGAAGTTTTGTAGGAAAATAACGTTTGAAATAATGTCCAGATGCCATAAAAATAATAATCTAAATTACTATTATTAATTTAAAGAGTATTAATTTCAATTTTATACACATTAAACTTACGTGACACATATTGAAATAATTAATGAGTCGACGCTTATACTCACGTTATTATATCGCTATTGCTGCGATATGTTTCGGGCCAATTCGAAGGCCCTTCTTCAGGCTTATAGGAGTTCACGCGGCGGCTAAACTCCGTGGACTGGACGCGTCGCTCGCCGCTCCGCCCGTTGCGCGCACGCTGATAGGACGGGCCCGAAACATGTCGCAGCAATAGCGATATAATAACGTGAGTATAACCGTAGATTCATTAATTAATTTCAATTTTGTTGTGACATTTGAATGCAGAACTGCCTTAATTCATATCATGGCGACTTAGGGTCTTAGCAGTCTTAGCACGTCCGTACGATCAACCAATTTGAATCCTAGGCCACGTACCATGTCTTATTGACACCGTATTCTAATTGCCATAGAAATTATATTGACGTTTACTGTGCAAAGGTTCTAAAGTGACCTAGGATCCAATTTCGTTGTATACATAACAATGCCTTGATTAATCTAGCTGATTGTTTTTTAGTAGTATATAGACATGCAGTGGCCTTTGCTGTTGACTGATTGAGCTCACAACCCTGCAACTGACGTAAAAGTGTAGTCACAGCCTGGACAAAAAGAGTAGAAATTAAAATGTGACAACATTGTATTGTCGTCCCGTCTTCTTATACATGATGATTTGAAAGGCACAACTTTGCCAGACTCCATTTCGTGTCTTGGTCAAAACTTAAATCAGAAATGGACAGGCCTCTTCTACAAGTTTTTTTTTAAATTGATATCACAATTGGCCGAGGCAACGCAAAACTATTTGTTTTAAACAACCTCTAAGGGACAAGTCCGCCTACATTGTATATTACTGACTCTGTAACTATTTAAAGCTTATACATACATACATACATACATACCTCTGTTGCGGGTATGTGAGCTTCCTGAAAGCAATGCTGAAATAAGCTTTATCATTGTTTAATTACGCCTTAATAACCGCAAGCAATATCGTAATAGACATAGTGTTGAATATCAATCTTACTTCCATAGGAATTTTATGTATAGTCGCAACTGGTCTAAAACGGAAATTGTCCAGGCAGGCAAGTATGGTCGCGCGATAAATGATAAAACATCTGGCCGTCCCTTTCGCACTTACAAAATTAAATAGTGCGATATGGGACGGCCTGATGTTCTATCATTTATCGCGCGACCATGCCTGCCTGCTATAAACTGGTATAGGTAGGTTAGGTTCGTTAGGTTTCTTCAAATGGTCGTAGGCTAAACTGCACAGAATAGGAGCACCGCAAAAGCGGGGTTCTATCGATCAATATCGCATTAAAGTTAAGATAAAACGGAAAAAAGAATGTGGAATATTTAGTGTTTTAGACCAACTGCTACTAACGCGAATTTTATACAAGAGACACAAAATCAGAGCATTATGATATGTTGCAAAGATTGGTGTCTGAATTTGTTATAGTGGTACTAGTGTTTGTTTACACGCTGTTTGGAAGCTGGCACGCATGAAATCAACAAACTTTGATTGCATGAGTGACACCTGTATTGTACAGATACAGAGCTAAGAACAAATTATGGGATACGTCACGCGGACGCGACTGATAAGTGTGCAGAAAATTTGACCTTGAATTACGTCACGCCGGTCTTGCATCTCTTTCTTTAGGGTGTCCATGATTAAGCATACATTAGGGATATCCCGCGGAATTTGACGTATTACATCTCTCGACACAGGCTTAAAACCTTTGAACCTCCGTTTTGACAATATTCTCAGCTTGATATGATATTGATATGTGTTAAAATGTCAAATATTAATATTAGCGCCATCTATCTGAGCGTACCTACCCCAAAGGTGTATCGCCATCTAGCTCACCGTACCTTTTTCTGTATGGTTTTGAGGTACGTTTTTTTCTTAGACTTTATCTGTCTATACGGAGTTACATAAGTATTTGTCTTTTACTAACTGACACCTGTGTTTATTAAAGCATGCAATGGAATATATATTTTAGTGTTTTGGTCACTTTAAACCATCACAATAATATTTTGGTAGTAACTACTGGGAAAACTAATCCCAGTATCTATCAACCCCCGCCACCCCCGGTGTGGTAATTAACAATGTGGGGGAAATCCCAGTAGTTAGGACAGGTAAAAACTTGGTGGTAACTAGTGGGAATAGCCACAAAAATATAAGGGAAGTATTTGTCAATGGGGAAATAATGAATTACTAGGACGTTTTAAAACAGTATCTTTATTTTTAAGCGCCGCCCCAAATCTCAAGGAAGGTGGTTCTCAATTCGTACGTATTTCAATTCTCTTCGCATGTATATATGTATCTCAATTTAATGTTTATGCCACGATATATCCGTCGTTACTGGACTGATTTTTAAAATTTCTTTCTGTGTCATAATCTTCAGGCTTAAAGTGCAAATTGTCGAACGCTCTGAAACATTTCCTTTTATCGGTACAATCGACAGCCAACAGCCAATGCTGCCTCCTTCCTTCATCTTTTGGAACACTGAAAAGTTTAATATTATTCATGTTAATTGTAAAGACATAAATTATATAAAGTTGGTATTATTATACTGTGATATGAACTATGAACATAGAAACCGTACAATTCTGACATATCGGGCATATTTTTTTATTATTAATGTGTGCACAGTCTTAAAACATCCAGCGCGCCAGATGACGTCCGGAGGCCGGACGTCAGTGCGCTCAAGGCCACGTCCACGGCTTAAGTCCTATAGTTTGCACAATTCAGTGTATATTCATTACATTATCTAGATCGCGGCAGTGGACGGCGTCCGCCGGACGCGTCCCATAATTTGTTCCTAGCTTAACTGTCAAGAGCCACAATTTTATTGGTTAATCTGTCACACACATACTAGACATTTTCATTTACTCATTCGCTCCATTCGTGCCAGCTCTTGTGAATTGGCCTGTGCCTAGTGGTAGGAAGAGTTCTTAAGTACATGATGATAAATCTGATAAAGTATTGTAAGGAATGACGCGTGATAGAATTGTTTGAATTGAACGACAAGATTTTGTAACGTTTCTTTTGATAATATTTTAAGGGCCTATCGCGAACCACATTCGATTTGTTACTACCGTTAAAGCGTTCGTTAAATTTTATTGTATGGGAAGTTCCATAGACGTCTGCTGCGTGACGATGATGTGTCTGTCAAATGTGGTTGATTCAACTGGCCCTTAGTGTAAGGCCCTAGTGGACGCTCGGTCTGTGGAGCGTGCAACGGGCGTGTACGCTATGCAGCGTGGACTCAGGACATTTGTATGAGCTTCAATAGTTTGACACGCACGCCGCACGCCCCGCCTCACTGCACGCCCAATATGAGCGTGCACGAGGGCCTTACGCTTACGTATGAAGTTAGCGCAGTAGATAACATCCAAAGTTGTTCAGTCACAGGTCCCAGGAAATAACATCGTTCAAAAAGGAGGCCGCATAAATATCTGACATAATCTTATATCTAGAATCAGAGCATGTCAGATGTATTTATGCAGCCTTCCTTTTGTGCGATGTTATGTTGCCGGTGACTGTTCGCGATAGGCAATCTGACATGCAAACGTATGTTTTTGTTGTGTATTTATGGTACTGACTAGCAAATTATGGAGATTCAGGTCATCTGTAAATCCTATAATTTTATTTCCAATAAGTATGAATGTCACATCTTTCTAGAGTGGCAAAAATGGTTAATTTAACAAGACATATACCTAAATGTTTTAAATTTAACAAGACCTATAACACACGTGCCAATGTTAAAAAAGCAAATTAGAGCTGGAAATTGCTTATTTAGATTTTTAATAGTTACCGGGGTATAACATATTACATAACTATGTAGTATATGCCGGCCAATATGACTAGTCAAAATGTTTTATTTTACCCGGCCTACCTTACTTACTTCACAACAAATACGTTATTGAACTTAAGGACAGGCTCGTGTCATTGTATCAGATAATATTCAGTTTAGACTAGTGTTTATAATGCTGGGATCGATTTTTACATTATATTATTTTTATTTCCTTCATAAACGTGACGTAATTCGTAATATGTTCAGGCAACAGGTAACAGATGGATGGATTATAAAAGGGTGCGTTTATACCTTACATGTTTGTCATATATAAGCCTGGTCCACACTGAGCGATCACGTCGCAAGGCATTTTCCTAGCGCGGCAAACGTGCCATGTAGACTTGCCTCGGCCAAGCAAAACGCGCGCACTGCCTTAGTGGTGGCACGTTTGCCGCGCGAGGAAATTGCCTCGCGGCATGCCTCGCTCAATGAGGACCCGGTTTTGGACACGAGTGTGTGTTACCTATGTCTATGTCTACAGCTTAATGTATATCTCAACAATGAAAAGGGGTTTATGAATCATGTTTAGCAGCGGTGGTCTTTGTGTTGTGTAAAATCCCCCTTTTACTTTATTTGACACAATTAGTATTACATATATTCTTAGCTATAATTTGTTAAGTTATTCTACATGTATACATATTATTTTAATGTACTAACTATTGTTAGATAAAATTTATTCGTTCCCATACTTTTGTCAATTCTTGTACATACATATCTTTAGTTTTCTGTTAGTGTACTTCGTGTTTTTATTATACCATAATTATCAGTTTTTTAGACTGATAACAATCCAATATGTCTCGAAAAAGACTGCCAATGTGACACTACATTCATTGAATTAATTTAATATTATAGGACTACTTATAAAATATCTCAAGGTAAATGTAGAAGCTATCCAAAGTCTTATCGAAATTGTAAACTAAACTAATCTTTTATTATAACTCTTGTGGTTGTATAAAAATAATGGTATATGCGGTTATTATATTGATTCGCAAGTTACTTCAATGTAAAAACCGCCTTATATCTAAATATTACTTTAGGACTTTTAATTTTACTCTCGGTTCTATTTTGTCGTACTCACGGAAGTATAACTAAAGCAGTCGTACTGCTAGAATGAGGCAGCTACTTGCTAGAGCGAGAAAGTAATACTTGTTCACAATGTTCACTCTAGTTGCTGCCTCTCTCTTATACAAACAGAACTGCGAATAGTTTTAAAATGTCGCTTATCTAACCACTACTATACCTATTTAGAAATCGTGTACATATTTTTATATGAATTAAGACAGCTTTTTTACCTATTAGACCCTTTCATTCGTATATTTTTTGTTTAGAGCAATGATTATTAATAAAATTTTAAATTATTGACTGATTTCAATGAAGTTTTATTTGCCAAGGCGTTCCCTCCTTATTAGGTCCTGCAGCATCTCGTGTAAATAAAATTTCATTTATTTATACTGAAACACTTTTCCGATGAAAAGGCGGAAATTCAAATTTTCTATTTGACCTCAACTTCAGGCTATGTCACAGTATTATCACAGTATAGTTAGATAGGATTAACGAAATATGATTGCTTCGCCACGAAGGTATTCCAATAATAAAATCTGCAATCATCAAAAGTAATGCCTTTCTAGTACCCTTGCTATCTTACATTCAAGCTTGCTTGATGTGTTTGAGTAATGACTTTGGTAATGACCTTAGATGCACCTTAGATACGTACGTGGAACCAAATGGAACGTAGTGATACTAGTGATTACATTATAAGCTCTTTGCGTCCGTCTATTACAATTTTTAGTAATTATGGAGTTTTTATAAAGTGAGTAATAAAGATATTTTATTGGAATACAATAAGATTTCATATTTCACACAAGGATCTGTAAACGAAAACGTAACTTGATTCAATGCTCTTTGGATCGGTGCAGTTGGTCAAATTTAATCCCAGTGTGCAAGCGCCATAATTTCCTTAGCTCGTTGTGAACGCATAATCGAATGAACCCAACAATCGATTCACATTTTTTTCGTTAGGGTGCCCAACTGGCGGTCTGTCAAAGTCAAATCAGTTTTGAGCTGTCACTACTGTCAGTGTCAATTCATTTTCATTCTTTCTTTCCCTTTAGCGTCGCGGTAGGCGTCGGTCGTCCTCAGTTAAGTCACTGTAAGTTCTTTGGACATTATAGTGTTTTTAACTTAGATTTATCTAAAATAGACCCGTCTACACAATCCTTACGACGTTTTACTCAATCGCTGTTGCTTTGGTGGGAAAATATTGAATATATCGGAAGATGGAAACTGATGAAAAAGACGTGTTCGGTCACCGGTTGAAGGAGCTCACCGACGAAGAGAAACAGCGTTTAGAGGCTCAAAACTCCCGTTTAATACCCGAAGCGAAGGCGCAAAAGCTCGAACGCGACGCCAAGCGTCACTGGGACATTTTTTACAAGCGAAATGAAACTAAGTTCTTCCGCGACCGCCATTGGACCACGCGTGAATTCCAGGAGCTTATTAACTTCGATCCAGAGCAGAAAATCACATTCTTAGAGCTCGGCTGTGGCGTTGGCAACATGCTGTTCCCGCTAGTGGTAGAAGGGTTTGACAATTTCTATTTCTACGCGTGTGACTTTTCGCCGCGTGCCGTCGAGTTTGTAAAGAACAATAAGCTCTATGATCCCAGCAAGATGACTGCTTTTTGCGCTGACTTGACTACTGACGATTTATTCGAGAACGTTCAGGAAGCGAGTGTGGACATAGCCAGCCTTATTTTCGTCCTGTCTGCCATTCAACCGGCGTGCTGGGAGAAAGTAGCTAAAAACGCGTTGCGAGTGCTTCGCCCGGGCGGGATCCTGCTGTTTAGAGACTACGGTCGGTACGACATGGCTCAGTTGAGGTTCAAACCTGGCCACAAGATTGCTGAGAATTTCTATATGCGCCAAGATGGGACTAGGTAATAATACTGTTCAACCTTAATCTCAACTATTTTTAACCCCCGACGCTAAAACGAAGGTGTGTTATAAGTTTGACGTGTCTGTCTGTCTGTCTGTCCGTCTGTTTGTCTGTCTGTTTGTCTGTCTGTGGCATCGTAGCTCCCGAACGGATGAACAGATTTTGATTTAGTTTTTTTTGTCTGAAAGCTGAGTTAGTCGGGAGTGTTCTTAGCTATGTTTCATGAAAATCGGTCCACTATGTCACGGTCGGGGGTTTTTTCAAAATTTTAATTTTGTGGTTAGGTTATAGTATGACATAAATGTACATGTGACCCTAATAGTTATGTTATTGTGCAATTGGTGTTATACTCTTTTATTAACCATACCTTTAATTTCAGGAGCTACTATTTCACGGAAGAAGAACTGGCCTCACTGTTCAGCAATGCGGGCTTTGAGATCCTCACCAACAGCTATGTGCAGCGGAGAACTGTCAACTTCAAGGAGGGTGTGGACGTACCGAGGATCTTTGTGCAGGGGAAATTTAAAAAGAAGGGTATGTCTTACATTCTACTAAATCCTCTGAAGTAGGTTGATTATGCCTGTATGTTCCGCAAGCATGATCAACACTGCTAAAATGAATCACAAATTCTTTGATGTCTTGTTTAGAAACTAACTTGCAATGCAGATTTGTACTTAAACGAATATATTTCTGTCTAATAATTAGGACCACACAGAGGGGCATGTGGTGAGGGCATTTCCTTATGTGGCAAACATGCTATGTACACATGCCTGGGCTAAACCAACGACTGCATAGCACATATTTTAATACATTTACATACCACTCTGTGTGGACCTGGCTAATTATATTTCAGACAAGATATCAAGAATATTGACTCCTTTTTGTTGTTAGATTGGCCTATTTAGCAGTTTTTTTTATAGGGCTTTGCAAAATGTAGTTTGTATTTAGATGTGTGTAGTTTTTTGTAGTTTCTTGCATTTATTTTGGCAGCTTGTTTAATTAAAGCATTTGAAAACCATATCTAAAACTAGGTATGTAGTAAAAATTTCCAAATCATATTTGCTGTGTTTATATGTATGGTTTAAAAATTGTATTTAAGTTGCTTACAACATCCAATCAGGAAATATCCTTTGGAGCGTCAAGGCTGCCACACACCGCAAAGCGGGACGGGAGCGGGACGGGCGCGGGTCGCTAGCGCCGCGGTAGGCGCGCGTGACACGCGCGCTGGCTGCGCGGTGAGGCACACACTGACAATGCCCGAATGTCGGCGCGACGGACCCGCGCGGGTCCCGCGGCGGGAGCGGGACACGACCTGTTGTGATTGGGCGGGTTAGCGCGGGACGGGCGCGGCGCGGAGCGGGGCGTGCGCGGAGCGTCGGTGTGTGGCACCGTATTTGATTCAGTGTTATACAGCGCGGCGCTCGCGCCCCGCGCCCGTCCCGCTCCCGTCCCGCTTTGCGGTGTGTGGCAGCCTTCAGCTGTTGACTCTCTTAGGGCCTATCCACACACAGGCGCGCGTCTTACGTCCTTCCTATATAAAATGTACTGAGGAGACGTTTTTTAAATTACACTCTGGCGGCGCGGCGCTGGCGTCCGTTCCGCGTCTTACGACGTGCGTCGCTTGTGTGTGGGTTGCCGCTTATTATGTTCCTCCCATATTCATATTCATATTATTTATTCACAATATTTGCAATATTACATGTCATTTTTACATTCAGTAGTAGAGTTATTAGTCTTGTATCATCTATTGATAAGACTTGTATGAAGTCAAAATTCTAAATACTTAAATTGCATATGAAGTTATGAACTGGCCAATTTCTTTTTTTTATGATGAAAAATGCTAACCATTGATGTACCTGATTTTTGCATGTATATTAGCTCTATCTGAATTAAATGGTCATTAGGGGCCATCACAATGTGTTTGGTCGGACCGTTTCTGATGCAAAATGCTTGTTTCAGACTGAGAGTTGCCAGGAGATGTGTGACTGAATGGGACAAATTAAATTCAATGGGTATGTATTTTGGTTTACCTTGTATTATTTATATTAACCTGTAGTATTTTTATTTATCTACGTGATTGCTTTAGTTGTACCCGCATGTGTGAGCTTCAGTTTTATTGGCTTCTTAATAATTATGATATCACAAGATTAATTTTCTTTAAAATTTTCATAATTGAAAGGTATAGTTTTAATATGTATATTTTGGAATAGTTGGGTTAGTGTGGTGATATTTGTAGATTAGGCCATACTTAGATACATTGCTGTTGTATTTTACTTATTTATTTATTGCATCATGAGCATGGAACACACAATCCCAGTCATGATGACAGCGCAGTGCAGCTGAGACCCTTGGGCGCCTCACAAAAATGTTTAACTCACATTAGTTAACTCCGGTATGTCTTGACGTTCCAGGAAGGATGTTTGGGACGACTGAGTGACTGATTGAATGAATGACTTGCTTTAGCTTAGGTCCATTCTTGTGAGGTCTGATGCACAAATTGCTCTAAAGCAGACTGAACTGGTTTTATCCTTTTTTTTTTAGTTTTAAATCTTTTATTTTTGATGTGATTGTCATTTGTTTTTTCTTTACAGATGCTAAAACATTGCTTCCAGCATGGTGAGTAAGAGTATTTTTAATATAGTTTATGGAATATGAAATTATAAAAGTGAAATATTGATTAGAAACCTTACTAAATGATGACTTCATAGTTCAGCTGAATGTTTTGATGCATACTCTGCTTATGTCTTTCGCTCCTATCTGATAATCACATCCACATAAAGCTGAGCTACGTACGTAATTCCGTTTTTCTTACAAAGCCTTTCTTTACAGATGATCCATGAGGAGAGATACCAGCTAATGGAGTCCGTAGTTACAAATGGTAAATATGTTTTTATATGAAAAAGTTTAAAAGTAGGGTTGTAAGTGTAGGGCCATTTTGTCACTCTTAATGTCCGAGTATAGTTAGTTCTATTCTAGTTTTCATGATGATTTCATAGTTCATCTGATCATTTTGATGTACACACATTCCTTGGCTCCTATCTGATGTATAAACAAGAATCATTCATTTTAAGTGTTTGGTTGGCTTTTTTCTAAGGGATGTTTTTTCTTCACAGATGCCAAGTACACTACTTATTACTGAGCTTGAAGATATCAAGATATCATTGATTAGGTATGTATCCAAAATTGCCCTTTAAATTAGAATGAATATATCTATATGTAGATAGGATTGTAAGTGCTTTTTTATCTTTATTTGGGGGCTTTTTGATTGACGAAAATGTCGCCCCTACCGAACCAAGGACTTAATTAAGAGTTATTAGTGTGAAAATACAAATTGGTTGATTTGATTGTGTGAGACTAAGATTGGTCCACCCACATTCTGTATGGGAGTTCCCCCTGTCTATCACCTAGGTTACAAGGGAGGGTTATTGACCTTTGCAGCGCAATTGCGAATGTATTGATCCGCAGTGTTGACTCCTACTTTACAGTGTAGGTCTCTTTGTAAATGAACGTGTCCTAGTCTAGGGTAACCAGATTTTGAAGTAGTTCACTAGATTTACGAAGTAAATACGTTATTAAAGACAGACATGGAAATGTTTTCCGGATCCAGGATTAACTGTAAACTTAGGTGTTTATTGTGATGATTTTTGATAGGGACATCTGACTATGATGCTGTTAACATAACTATCCCTACTGACTTGTATTTGTTTTTGAATAATTATATTTTTATTTTTAGAGATGCTTTAATAATCGATATAATATATTCTGTTGTAGAGGCGATGGCTTGGTGAGAGAGAGTGGCTGACCGATTTTGTCTTTGGTAAGTATTTATTCAATTTAAAGTAGTGTTATAATTAATAATTATATTTTGATTACATTTTAGTATCTTGATTTTATATAACATAGTGATGATTCTTGATAGGGACATCTGATTATAATGCTGTTAGCATAACTATCTCAACTGAATTTCATATGTAATACAATTGACTTTACTTTTACAGTACAGTAAGCTAATCCATACATTCTTTTACAGGTAATGGTCGCCATCCTGGCGAGTTTCGTCATTGCTTGGCTTCCATTTTGGAAATCTGTAAGTTGATTGTATTATTAAAATTGTTTTTAACCCCAAACGAAAAAAGAGGGGTGTTAAAAGTTAAACTGCTATGTGTGTGTGTATGTCTGTGGCACTGTAACTCCTAAACGGGTTAATTGTGTCAGGTTTTTTTTTATAATTGTCATGAATAATTTAAAAGAGACTATCATATGTGCATGATTTTATTTATTTATTTTATTTATTTCAAAAATAGTGATACAGCATGACAGTATTAAATACTAAATCACTGCAAAACTAAAAACTAAAAACAAGTACAAAACATTTTTTATACATGATAAACTGTTGAAAGACGTACATCCATCCTCTCGCAGAACCTCAATAATTCATCGCGCACAGCACTCCATCTGCCAGCAAATAAATCGCACTCAGGTGCTGATGCTAAGAGAGCCGACGATGATGACCCGACCTTCAGGTCTCCCTCAACAGAGCGAACCCAAACTACACTGTTGACCACCTTTTCGTCTGATTTACACACTGATATTTAATATATAATTAGTTTGCTTACTTCTATATTAATATAAGTATTTATTTTAAGGTATTCAATGAAAGCAGAATAGGAGCTACAGCTGAAGATGTATGCATTGGAGGTAAGGACTGTTTGTGTGTAATATATAAAGCTATGATACTTATGGTTATTACTATTCTTTCATCCCACTCCTACAGTAAATGTGAAATTGCACGCAGGCGTAGCAAGATTTATAGTAAAATCGTTCTTCCGTGGAAGTTCTGAAATTTTTAGCTTTTTTGTATTGCAAGTGCGATGAAAAACATTGTGTGTTACTCGAGGCGTAAGAATATTGCTAACTCTTGTCTTTTAACTAACCCTCGTTTGCAATATCTAAGTTCCGCCCCACGTTGCTCAATGTTGACACATTTAGGTAATTTAGCAGCTATGTGCATGATGACTTCGACCTTCAGGTCTCCCTCAACAGAGCGAACCCAAAACACCATGTTGACCATCTTCGCGTCTGATTTCACCCTAATTGATTCATTGTATAGTTTGCTTTTAGAATATTAGTAAAAATCGTGTTCTTTTTGGCAGCAGGTACTGAATGACATGACGAATCACAAAATGGCGGAATGGCATCTTGCAGGTACTTTTTTCAAATCTAATATTTCCAATGTTGGATTTTTTTTATAAATATAAGATAGACAATTCTTAAGCGACATCTTACGCATTATGATAAGGTAGTGTTAGTGTAGCTCTAAAGACGGTGAAGAAAATCTTGTCACTAAAAAAGGTACGATATTCAACTTTTCTATGGACGGACGATAACCTTCGTGAGCGTCAGAATGGCGGGTGTACATCAAGCAATCCTAGTGTGGTATACGTCAGGAGTTAGTGCTAGCAATGTGCCAAATGTGCGCCAAAATTCGAGCAATGTGCTTTTTGAACTCCAGAGATATTTAAGAAATTAATGACACCCGCCATTCTGACGTCAGGTTGGCGGGTGTACTTCCAGTTCTAGCTAATGGCTGCTTACTCGAGGCTGAAAATACTGCCTAAGGTTAGTGCTCGCAATGTGCGTCCACATGTATGAAACACACACTAATTCAGAGAGCCGTTGAAGAGTAATATGGGATTGAATAAATATATCTATAACGCCTGCTGAAACAAAATAGCAATGTTCATTGCCTGCAATGCAGCAATAACATGCAGGCGCTTTTCACAAAAAAGTGATACTTATAGATATATTTATTCAATCCTATATTACTCTTCAACGGCTCTCTGAATTAGTTTGTGTTTCATAGATGTGGAAGCACATTGCGAGCACTAACCTTAGGCAGTACTTTCACCCTTTAGTAGGCAGCCATTAGCTAGAACTGGAAGTACACCCGCGAACCTGACGTCAGAATGGCGGGTGTCATTATTTTCTTAAATATCTCTGGAGTTCAAAGAGCACATTGCTCGAATTTTGGCGCACATTTGGCACATTGCTAGCACTAACTCCTGACGTATACCACACCAGGATTGCTTGATGTACACCCGCCATTCTGACGATCACTAACCTTCGCCCCCCTACATTTTCAATATGTTTAAGTGTTATGGTTTATCGGTGATTCCGTAGAGGTTTGGAAAGGCACTCGCTTTCTGAAGATTTTCCCGGTGAGCTCATGTAGGGCTTTTTTAAATTTGCCGCCTTTAGGGACAAGATTAGCTTGACCGTCTCTATTCGCATGATGACCAGACCTTCAGGTCTCCCTCAACAGAGAGAACCCATTAAACCCTGTTGATAACTAACACGTCTGAGCACAGTAATATAAATAATCCTTATCTTCAGTAATATTATTGGTTTGAAAGTATTTTTCGTTTTCGTAGGTATAAGGATAGACTTCGGTGTGCTGCAGAGAAAAACTTTACAGGTTTGTATTTTTTTAACTATATTTTTCAGTATTACCTACTACTGTACTAATACGATGGCATCGATCGTATGCTACTCTGCGGCGGCGCCACCATAATGAAATTCAACTAATTATATGTTAAAATGATGTTCGTAAGACGTACAGTATGTACGTATAATTTTATGACTGTACCTATAGCGGGAAACGAAATAATGGGCTTTTATTGTGGCATACTCCCCAGGGAGCATACTCTGCAGCGGCGCCACTCAGTTCTCATAGATAGAAATGACATCATCTACTTTTTTCTCATGGAAATTGATGTACCAATATGCTGTTTATTATGTACGTATTGAAAAAATCACTATAACTTAGTAAATGTATGTACTTTCAGTAATTCCGCATTCCGCCTGAACGGTATGAGCTAGTATGTAAGGAGGTGTACCTACGGGTAAGCGAGAGGGAGATATGTTCCTTCCCGCTCGCTCCCGCGCTTTGCGCGTTTCGTTCTAGGTTTCAATAATAATTATTAAATTTATGCCCCTGTTGTACACTGCTTTTCACTTCGATTGCGGGGAATTATTATTATATATTTTTCTCGGCAATTTACACCACGAAATTGTCGTAAAGCGAAAGAACATAATAGGTACATAAGATAACCAATTCCCGCCAACTTTTTTTTTCAACATGTGATCAGAGTTTCAGACGCTTGGTTTTTGCCAAGTCAAACATTTTTTAAACGATAAGTAATCGAATCCTATTTTATTTTATTTACTTAATTTAATGACAGAATTCTAATAAATTATAGCAAAACTAAAATAACCTATCAAAGTTTTGTCACCTACACAATTTTATTGCTCAATAAAATTTTGCAATATGTTTTAAACTTTTAACTGTTTGTCTCTTGAGACCGATTACCTTAGTCTTAGGCCGGCACGGCAACAGACAGTCTTAAAATTCATAATTCGATAAAGTCATAATCAGTACAAAAATCAGATCGAGTGCACGGAGTTACATATAATTTCGCGACTGTCCACACACACTCTTGTTTTTTAAGATTATGAATTTTAAGACTGTCTGTTGCCGGCCTTAGAAGAAAATTGTACCTACTTTATGCTCTAGAATGTAAAATGCGATTTTATGTCGTCTTCGCACTACATAAAGGTGCACTTTTCGAGCATGAGAAGTGAAAACGAATTTTTTTTGTTATACTTATACAGAAATGCCTGCCAACGATACTATATTTATATACTATGATTCCTAAAATTATACTCTCTTTAAAAAAAATTACATTATGTAAACACTGTCAAACAATTTAAATCTGTCAGTAAATAAGAACAAAGAAAACTATTTGCATCCTTTTCTATAGCAATAGAAAAGGATGCACAATTTTATTGAGCAATAAAATTGTGTAGGTGACAAAACTTTGATAGGTTATTTTAGTTTTGCTATAATTTATTAGAATTCCGTATTTTCTGTCATTAAATTAAGTAAATAAAATAAAATAGGATTCGATTACTTCCCGTTTAAAAAATGTTTGACTTGGCAAAAAACCAAGCGCCTGAAACTCTGATCACATGTTGAAAAAAAAGTTGGCGGGAATTGGTTATCTTATGTACCTATTATGCTCTTTCGCTTCACGACAATTTCGTGGTGTAAATTGCCGAGAAAAATATAATTAATTCCTCGCAATCGAAGTGAAAAGCAAAGTGTACAACAGGGGCATAAATTTAACACTTTCGAAACCGGGCTCTACGCGGCGCTACGACATTTTCGCTACATACGGGTTTCCCCATGTAATCGGCTACGCTTCTACGAGCGGTGTGCCCGACAGTCGGGTTCTTGGTAGCGAAAGTGTTAATAATAATTATTAAAACCTAGAACGAAACGCGCCGAGCGCGGGAGCGAGCGGGAAGGAACATATCTCCCTCTCGCTTACCCGTAGGTACACCTCCTTACATACTAGCTCATACCGTTCAGGCGGAATGCGGAATTACTGAAAGTACATACATTTACTAAGTTATAGTGATTTTTTCAATACGTACATAATAAACAGCATTGGTACATCAATTCCCATGAGAATAAAGTAGATGATGTCATTTCTATCTATGAGAACTGAGTGGCGCCGCTGCAGAGTATGCTCCCTGGCGGCGCGCGGCGCCACAATAAAAGCCCATTATTTCGTTTCCCGCTATAGGTACAGTCATAAAATTATACGTACATACTGTACGTCTTACGAACATCATTTTAACATATAATTAGTTGAATTTCATTATGGTGGCGCCGCCGCAGAGTAGCACACCATCGATCGACGTTGACATCGAACAGGTGACGTGAACACTGACCGGTTTGTCCGGGTAGAAACAACCTAGATTTGCCTTCGCTTTGTTACGGAAACGTACGATCGTGTCATGCTATTTCAGTCAGTCTCAGAACGAGATGTACTGACATTGACAAATACGAACGTTTCCGAAAAAATACGACGGAAAACCCTTTTCGCACTACATCTGTACCTAAATATTAAATATTTCACAGTGAAACAAAATAGTTCTACAGAGCTTTTTAACAAAAATGTAACATTAATGGATAACTATCGGTTAGACGTCAAGTGTTCTATGTCGAAGTCGATCAATTGGTGTGGTAACACCAGGGGTAAATGTAATTTTGATTTATGGAGTCTCTGAGATATGTAATACCATTCGCGAGAGATGAGAACAAAGTATGTAAATGTGATAATAATTTAATATCCTTCTAACAATATCTACTATGATGAATGCTTTGTTCCTTACAAATAATTTTGAACTATGTCAGAGGCTCTTAACTGATACCAATACAACCACTAGAGTTGTAATTAATATCACGAAATAAGTTTCTTTAGTTATAATAAAACTATTGGTTTAATTACATGGGTATAAGTATAATCATATCTGTCATACGACAGTATCATTATACTATTGCTCTACCGCTAAACTCAAGACTGCCGGTGAGCAGCTTTTTAAATGAGGCCTCAACCTTTCTTTTCACCAACTGTCTTAGAGTTTAGCGGTAGGGTTATTAATAAATGCTATTGCTCCTGCGGAAAGTTTTGAAAAGAGTAATTACTTAATTAGTTAGCTAAAAAAACTGAGGGAACAAATTCGTTACGGAGTGTCCCATTCATTAATTTGAAGTTCATTTTATTTTGAAAACTTACCGCAAAGACTACATCTATTCATAATTGCTTTTAATACTGGGCGAGCTTGTCAGAATCATTGGGCATGGTGGAGGCGGACTAACTGCTTATCATTGTACCTATACTAATCCCACTTCATACGCTTACTAACTACTAACCAGGGTTATGGGATATTTTATGGATATGTAATTCAAATAATTAAATTAGCTGTAATATGGTAGGCGCACTTTATTTTACACGATATCGATTTGTTCGAAAAAAATATTTGGTCGCAAGTGTCGCACTTACTAGTAGGTATCTACGGCCACTAGACGGATTAGTACATAACGATACAAGTGCGGAAAAAAGGAAGTTCGTAATGAGTGGCGATAAATTAAATCGGTCGTGTTTATATCGACACGAGTCACGGATTTCCTTTTCGCACGTGTGTCGTAACTATAGTACGACGTTTTTTCAGTACAGATGACCCTCCCGAGGTTTCGAGCTGGCATATAATGAACCATTTATCGCACTAGTGCGTAAAAAAAGTTCCATCTGTACTGAAACAAATATTTCGTAACTGATCTATCGGCATTCTGAATTTTCTAACCACAATCTTGGGCATCTATTTAATTTGAATGTGTCAAAAGTTACTGTTACTGTAATCGAATGAAAGAGAAATTGGTCTGGCAAGAAACTTGTAGAAAATACTTCCTTACTTTACCCTCAGCTGCGAGAATCTCTGAATTGACTTACAGAAACCTAAAAAAGTAAACCTCCATAAAAACCAACGATCCTTATCTGTAGGGGCTCATGTAAGTCCGCACACAACTGGCGAAAGGTGCTAGTACTCGACTCTGGCGCAGTTGGTTATGATAGGCGCATCAAAATCAAGGGGCTGCCTAAAATATGAGAACCGATATGCCTCGGGCGCTCTTCAGGTGCAGATCATATGACGAAATTTCTTAGGCAGGATAAAACAAGTGCATACGCTGCAACACAAAGCATTGCATTGGAATGGTGGGAGAATAGTAGAATACACAAGTGACACCAATTAACGATATACCGCTGCCAACTATCACATAAGTACTAGGTCTCACACTCGCTAGGACGGAACCAGTAATGTACGAGAGAGTATATTCCCGAAGCGTTCGTCAGATGTGGATGGACTCGTGCCTTGCCTTGCAAACAATTCCTATTTAAAATTTCCCTTCGTATCCGAAGTACTTTAATTAAACACCCAAGGGCTCCATTTCCCCTCGTCCCCCATTCGCCACCAACGCCCGTCTGACAAGGTCACCCAGTGTCTCCGGACACTGTCTGACCTTTGGGAGTACGGTCCTCCTGGCCGCACCCCCTGTACACAGACGGATAGCAACGTGGTCAAAACTGCCGTATCAGCGCCCGACGCTGTTGCGGTTATATGGACGCACGACAGGGCAATTTTATTGTACAGAACGTTGTGAAGGTTACGGTACGTCCGGGCTCACTTTTGGCCGCACTCTTCCGTACTCTTTCTGGGGCATTCCATGGGAATGTAGCTTACGACATGCGATTCTTCTAATACTTCTGAAGACACTGAGAAAGCGTAATTGTGTCTGACAATCTTTGATGACTTGCTTAACAAATTAGCAGTATTTTCTCGATCTTTACAGATTTCAATGAAATAGCTGCCATACAAGGCAAAAGCATGTCGTAAGCGACATTTTCGTGGAATGCCCCTTTCATTCACTAACTGCATGTCGGGGCCTATCAAGTATTTTCACGGAAACGCATCAATGTGTTGATATTGTAATCACGTCATGCTCTCCGGCAGAACCACATTGTCTTTCGGAAACATTAACTTATCAGAAAATATATATAAGATATCTATAAAATTCTAAGACCACTTGGAAAAATTCTATATGCCTAGTTTTTGTGTAAATCTAATTTCAAAGTGGTTCTGCTACAGAGCTTCTTCCCAGCAGAACCACCAATATATTCTTTCTTCCCAGCAGAACCACCAATATATTCTTCTAACTACACATGCTATTTACACGTACAGCACATCAAATAATTCTATATTTATCTACCTTACTATATCACTCTATTTTATTCTGAATACACAAATTAACGACATGTCAAACTTTAAAGAAAACTATGTGTCAAGCGCCTGTACAAATCATCTTAGCAAATAATGACTACTATATCTTTGCAAAGCTTTGCATCAAGGCGTTGTTCAGTCTATTTAATTTGACATGTCGTAAATTCGTGTCTTCAGAATAAACAGAGTGATTTAATAAACTAGATAAATATAGAATTAATAAAGAATTATTTGATGTGGTATACGTGTTAATAGCATGTGTAGTTAGAAGAATATCTTGGTGGTTCTGCTGGGAGGAAGCTCTGTAGCAGAACCACTTTGAAATTAGATTTACACAGAAACTAGGAGTATAGAATTTTATAGATATCTTATAGATATTTTCTGACATGCTTATGTTTACGAAAGACGATGTGGTTCTGCCAGGGAGTATGACGTTTGTAATCAGTATAGAAGGATTGACGTCACATCAATGAACGTTTCCGACAAAATACGATATAGACACTACGAAATGTGTGAAAATACCTTGTATGTGGTTCGGTTATTGATATTTTTATAGATTTATTTATTTTCAAACCCTTTTTTGTTTACAGGTATGGAACGCAGCTGAGATTTTGGAACCTAAATGATATAATAATGTATTTAGTTATTGCGACGACATAATAAATGAACGTACCAAATTTATTGTTTGATTCTTTGTTGATTCTCAGTTCCTCGCACAGATGTCATATATACCATAGATCAAGCAAACGTATCTACTTAGCGTGTCAAATGAACTCAGTGAAATCCACTGAGTTGTCCGTCTTTACTCGCAGCTTGCAGCTTTCGGGCGTCAATTTTTGTAAGTTGAAGTCAACCAAAACATAAAAAATGCCTCGTTACGTGATATTCAATTGCAACAACACAAAAATTATGAACAATCAAGAGCCTGAGACATATTTAAAATTACAGGCAAGAATCAACTTCAGTACAAAATTTGACACGCTCGGCCCCTATACAAATATGAATTTGTTTCTTCTATCTAAATTAAGTTCTGTGGTTCCATGCATCCCATGCGTAATCCGGGTCCTGATGACTTTATGAGTAATGTTTTAGAAAACAAGTTACTAAAAAAAGTCCTTTCTAATCTCCTTTTAATCCTATTATAGTGCAGCATAAAATAGGAATAAACGTGAAGTTAAGGAGCGAACTAGCAGGAAAGATCTTACCGGTTTCAACTACGGCTGTTTCGAGAATACTCAAAGTCTTAATAATAATATCAATGGGCTTGAAGATACGGGCAAGGGCAACATCCGCTCGGTGTACCCCTTACATTTCATTAAAGTGTCGAAAGGGCCTCTACGCGTTGGCTTCGGCCCCGCGCACGCCTCCCAAAGGTCCGGAATACCATTGTTTGGGAAAGACGTCATACAAATAATGGGCTTGTAATAGTATAAATCCCAAGACCAGAAACTTTATCTCGATCTTTGACAACCTCCTTCATGGGCCAAAAGTAAACGAATTTTCAAAAATAAAACATGGTCAGACACAGATCATAGAGCTACTTAAATGTCAAAAAAGTTTTGACACAGTTGTCTGCTGCATAGGTTGCACACATGTGGCGCAGATTTATGATGGCTTGAATGTTGCGAATCAGTTTATATATTATTTAGTTCATCTTCTGTAACGATGATACTTACGAAAGGGTAAATAGTAATTGCTAGATAAGTATATCGTGTTGGTAGTTGGCATTTCCATTATCGCAAAAATGTGACATGTCTCATTACTCATTATTGCTTGATTTTCACTGTAATTATCCCTAAACCTTTCTATCTACAGGAATTCACAGTCAAACAATTTAGTAGGCCATGCACAACAATTGTGCATAGGTGTAGATAAGTTAAGTTACTGACTTTGCTAATCGGGTCCCGAGTCAAACCAGTGTTTGCTGTAATAGCTGTATAATGAATGGTGGATAGAGAATAATAAAACTGAAATGTTCTGCCTTCACTTCTATGTAGATCAGAAGAGTTAATTATAAATTCCACAGTAGGTAATTGTTCGGAAACATAAAGAGTCGTGGATCGTATTAGACCTCATACATTTCACGACTCTTCTCTTTCCGAACAGACTTTATACAGTTATCTCTAATATTTACATCAACGGCCGGACCAGCAAGGTCTGTTAACAATAACCGGCGTGTTTTCAGTGTGCCATGTTTCGCGTGCAGGCCAGGGCGGGACTGGGCCGATTTCCAGGCCCTACTCGCCAGAGGAGACGTCGGCCTCACTATTTATCGGTACAGACCGCCCCCTGACGTAAGTCTAGATATTAACTGGAAATTTACACTGAGAATAGTGGGCAGAAAGAAAGGGCTGTAGCTCGGAGGGCCACTAATGTTAATTATAAATGAAAAACCTTAAACTCATTAATTTTTGTAGGAAAATCGACCCAATAGAGGACAAAGAGAAACGTTTATTTTATTCACAACGAGAAACATTCATGCAGAGCGCCTCAGAAAGACGAATCTTGAATTCTATGAAGACGATTTACGTAACTAATTATTATTCACATTAAAAGGTATCATACAAATAATCGTAACACAACACATTGATCTAACGTCTTTCCTCCTTCTAGCGAAATGCGTTAACTACTGCGCGAGATGCAAAGACATGGCGAGACGAATCGAGGCCCTGTCGGTCAACAGGCCTTCCACGGCACGGCGCTCAGGTTTATGCGAACTCTTCTCCTGCCCTCCTTGCACAGATATCGTACGTAAGTTCCGTAAATTCGCTTCCATTACTTCCATCAGGAAACATGATTCCGAGCTCATACATCTACAGCGCCTCACATCCCCCGAATACGACCTAGATAGTAAAATAGCAAGATATTTCGATAAAACAGAACCTTTTAATACACCAAATACGCCAACATCCTGTACACAAAACGATGAAAGTATTAAAGATAAAGACTGGAGTACAATAGACAAGGAAGGAATCAGTAAAGACGGAGGAAAAGCGACACCAGAAAGAGTTCCGTTAGCTGAAAAGGGAAATATTCAAATGTCAAAAACTGGAGATGTAATAAGACCCACGGGAAAAGAAAAAGGAGGACATGAACATGAAACTTCAGAAAGAGTAATAGAAACTCCAAAAACAAGCAATTTAAAAGGAACGCCGGGAAAATTAAAAGGAGGAAGCCAAGTCATAGAAACTCCAAAAACAAGCAATTCAAAAGGATCACCAGGAAAAGTAAAAGAAAAACACGACGCACCAGAGAGTAAAATTGGAACGATAAAAGCAAACAATTCAAAAAGTAATACGGGAGAAGCAAAAACCAAGAATTCGAAAAGAGGCATTGATGGAAAAGACAAAGGAACTGCAGCGGGAACCTCTACTATAAACAAGGATGCTAAATCAATCAACGAAGGCAAATCACCGAAAACAAAACACGCCGCAAAACCTGTCGATAGTGAAAGAATAAAGGAACATAGCACCCTAGACGACATTCAAAACATTGCGACTGATAGTAGACTGGCCAGCGACATGACTGGGTCCAAGTCAAAAAAAGGGCTCTCCGATAAGACACTGTCTACGGTTTCAAGACACGATAAAAAGCATAGTTTAAAAGTACCATCTGATTTGATGAGGAAGAAAGTCGCCGAATATCTGACTGCTAACAAGAAAAAAACACAGAAGAGCACGGGTGCCTCAGGCAACAAACGAGAAGCTCAAAAAGCGGCGGAAAAGAGAGACGCGAGTGCCGTGAATGTAAGACAATCTAGTTTCGATACAATGCAGCTGGTCGAAATGGACAGCGAAAGTGGGGATCGTACTACGGATATATCTGTATGTCCTCCACATAAAGAAGAAGGCGAAGAAGAGATTATAATAGGAAACAGGATGTATAAGATTACAAAACATGAGGCAGTTAAACAAGAAAAGGAAGAACAAACAGGAGAGCCACATCCGACAAAATCCTGGAGTCCACCGCCGGAACGCCCGCTGTCATCCAATAAAGCAAAGGTAAGAGCAAATTTTCAAGGTTTAATTTATTTGTCATAAAGTATATACCGGATGTCCCTAAAACCAACGCCAATAACGTTTTCAACATTAAGGTGAAATTCGCTTAATGTGAATATCCTATAACCCCTTTTCATTTTGACGTTGGTTTTAGGGATTCACGGCGTATAGGTAGGTATATCTATAATATATGTGATCGGTCCGCATTACACGTCAATTAGGCACGAAACATTGGATAGGGCAATCCTCATTCTTTCGAGCAAAATAAACGATGACTCATTCTTTCACCGGTCGAACCATAACTTCATTGCGTCAGAACAGAACATATGAACTTTATTGCTTGAAATGTTGAAATGAAAGAAAGCGACGTTAATGACTATTTTGTGTAACAGGCCCAGTCTAGTGTAATGCACGCAAAAGATGGCGTGCTGAGGTACCAAATGTCAGATCAGAAGTACATCAAGCGAGGCTGGACGATAATGCCCAAAGAAATTATCATGCAGAAGGTTTGTTATTGGTTAACTGGTTTTACTGCAAACTTGCATATAATGTATTGTACAGTACAGAGTAACAGAGTAGAGTACGTATCTAACTCTAAGTATTTATAAACTTGTGACAAAGTCACAGAGCCGCTTTTACCCAGTAACGTTTGATAGCTTATCCTTAATAATAATACAGATTCTCTCGGTATAGCTAACACGCCAGGTCAACTCTTCTAGTTCCCGACCACTACAAAGTTGGACGTTAGTGGAAAGAGAAGTCAAACTAGGTAAAGATAGCAAATAATATTAATGATAATGCCAACATTATTAAAGTCTAGGTCACACATCACCTTCCCAAAAAGAGAAGACAATTTAAATCGTTATGATCAACCGTTATTTAAGTATTCAAATAAAACGAGTATGTATAAAACCAATTCGTATTCGTTCGCTATATTAGCATAAATTTTAAAAATATAATTGTCAACTTATCTGTAACAATTTTGCGCCAAATTTGTAACTCGGATGTAAGCTGGTTACCTACAGCACAGGCCTCGCCTAGTGTAGGAGCCAGGTCAACGTTATAAGGGAAAGCACAAGCGATGTTCTCTCAAATTCTGTATTGTTTAGCTTAATTTCTTCCTTTTATGATGAATGTTGAATTTGTGTAGATAAATAAATGTTTTTAGTTTTTTTTTTTTCAAAATTAAATATCCATAGCTCCAGTCCATATACAGGGTGGCCCATTCAAATCGGTCAGTATGGGAAAGTCTGAAACTGTAAGACATACGAAGATTTGTTCTTAGGAACCATGTCACCGATTTTGATAAAAAGAAAAACACGTCAAAAGGTCACTTTGAACACCTACTATGATAAATTAAAGTATGTGAAAAAAATGCATTTTATTCATTTTAGACTATGTTTCTTAGAGATATTTACTGCTTAAGACCTACACAAACGATATCTGAATAGAAATAGTGTAAGTTTATTTTTTCAAAACAACCGGGTTCGATTCCCCAGCTGGGTACACTTTTTTAGTGAGCGTCAGAATGGCGGGTGTACATCAAGCAATCCTGGTGTCGTATACGTCAGGAGTTAGTGCTAGCAATGTGCCAAATGTGCGCCAAAATTTGAGCAATGTGCTCTTTGAACTCCAGAGATATTTAAGAAATTAATGACACCCGCCATTCTGACGTCAGGTTGGCGGGTGTACTTCCAGTTCTAGCTAATGGTTGCTTACTCGAGGGTGAAAGTACTGCCTAAGGTTAGTGCTCGCAATGTGCTTCCACATGTATGAAACACACACTAATTCAGAGAGCCGTTGAAGAGTAATATGGGATTGAATAAATATATCTATAAGTATCACTTTTTTGTGAAAAGCGCCTGAATGTTAATGCTGCATTGCAGGTAATGAACATTGCTATTTTATTTCAGCAGGCGTTATAGACATCTTTATTCAATCCCATATTACTCTTCAACGGCTCTCTGAATTAGTGTGTGTTTCATACATGTGGAAGCACATTGCGAGCACTAACTTTAGGCAGTACTTTCACCCTCAAGTTAGCAGCCATTAGCTAGAACTGGAAGTACACCCGCCAACCTGACGTCAGAATGGCGGGTGTCATTAATTTCTTAAATATCTCTGGAGTTCAAAGAGCACATTGCTCGAATTTTGGCGCACATTTGGCACATTGCTAGCACTAACTCCTGACGTATACCACACCAGGATTGCTTGATGTACACCCGCCATTCTGACGCTCACCTTTTTTAGGGTTCCGTAGTCAACTAGGAACCCTTATAGTTTCGCCATGTCTGTCTGTCCGTCCGTCCGTCCGTCCGTCCGTCCGTCCGCGGATAATCTCAGTAACCGTTAGCACTAGAAAGCTGAAATTTGGTACCAATATGTATATCAATCACGCCAACAAAGTGCAAAAATAAAAAATGGAAAAAAATGTTTTATTAGGGTACCCCCCCTACATGTAAAGTGGGGGCTGATATTTTTTTTCATTCCAATCCCAACGTGTGATATATTGTTGGATAGGTATTATAAAATGAATAAGGGTTTACTAAGACCGTTTTTTGATAATATTAATATTTTCGTAAATAATCGCTCCTAAAGGAAAAAAAAGTGCGTCCCCCCCCTCTAACTTTTGAACCATATGTTTAAAAAATATGAAAAAAATCACAAAAGTAGAACTTTATAAAGACTTTCTAGGAAAATTGTTTTGAACTTGATAGGTTCAGTAGTTTTTGAGAAAAATACGGAAAACTACGGAACCCTACACTGAGCGTGGCCCGACACGCTCTTGGCCGGTTTTTTTTTAATTGTATGAATGCAGTTTTTCTTTTTATCGAAATCGGTGACATGGTTCCTAAGAACAAATCTTCGTATGTCTTATAGTTTCAGACTTTCCCATACTAACCGATTTGAATGGGCCACCCTGTATAATGTGCATCAAAATCTACAATAACCTACCCATAAGCATTAAGAAAAAATTACAGTTCATTCAACAAGAAGCTTACGAAATACTTAATAGAAAACGTGACTTTATCATGAAGGAATTTTTTGAAAACTAGAATATATTAAAACATTAAAATGTTCTCATAGCAATATAGGTATTAAGATTTATAAAATAATAGGTATTAAGATTTTTAGTTATTAAGAACTATATTTGCAGTGTCCTTACAGGGTTCATAGCTGTGCTACACTGACATGTACCAACTTATGTACCTATGATAGCAATAAATAATTACTGATTACTGAATATTCCAGGTGCCAGTGTTCCTTATGCGTCCAGCTGGCCAAAAATACGACTGGCTGGAGATGAACAGGCACAGGAAGGTGTTGGTGTACCCTTCAGGAGAACTGCTCGTGAATTTCGACGAAGATATAACACGACTATTTTATAAGAGCGGAGAAATGGCACTGGAGTTATACAACACAGAAGGTAGAACTGTCACTCTTTACCTACACTCTTATAGGATAGCGACAAGTCCTTTACAAATTGTGATATTTTCTATTTTATTCTAATCTGCCTAGACTTGGTACACGATGCTTCTCTGATTCTCCAACTAATTGATATCGGTTCTGTTGCTTGTGTTCCAGACGGACACGGGCATAGACTGGTAGTATACAGCACGAGCAAGCCTACCGGCCGATCTCAGCGCTGCGTGCTCGCTGTGTTCGACTACAGCGGCAAAGGCGTCGTGTACGACCACACCGGCCAGATACGGTAAACACTGCACGCTGGATACCTCCTAAACGAGTGGTGGTGTAATAATCACAAGCCGTCCGGCCGGCGGCCGTGCACTGTGTGAACTGTGTCACAAGTTACTAATAAGTCAACGATCACTCTTACAAAGGGAATGTACGCGCTTAGTGCTTATTCATGTTTGATTCCAGATTACAATACAGCCAAAGAGAAGGCGTCGTGATCGACCGCTCCATCGGGCCCCACACGCACTGGAGGTGGCACAATCTGGACGACTTCCACCTGGAAACCGTCGTGATGGAGAAGCTGCCGCGCGTCATAGACCCGGCCATCCTGCACTACGCGAAGGAGGACCACCACAAAGCGGGCCGGCACCCGGTGCCCGGCGAGGTCGTCATGAAAGCCATAGAGGCGCACAAAAAACTGGACCATAATTTTGTGAAGAGGTATTGCCCGTTTCAAATCAAAATGAAGGCGGTTAAGATAAACGAGTATTTTTCGCTTAAAATCTTCGAGCAGTCTTCGATCATTTTGTCGTTCTCGGACGGAAGGAAGGATATAAAGTTGAACGTAGGGATGGTGTTGGATCCGAGCGTGGTGTTGAGCGAGGAGTTGGTGGAGGCGGGGGACGTGGCGAGCGGAGTGGAGGGGCCGCTGGAGTGCTCGCGCAGCGTGGAGCGGCTGCGCGGCGCGGTGGCGGGCGCGCGGGCGGCCGAGCGCGCGCGCCGCCAGCGCGAGCGCCGGCTCAACGTCACGCCCTCATACATCTATCAGAAGAATCGGGAGCGGTTCAAAAAGTCAACAGTGTGGTAGACTACAATTGACTGTTCGAGATGTCCAAGACGTTTTCTAGTATATACAATTAATAGGAATGGAAAAGAGAAGATTTTAGTATGGACACATCCTTTGAAAGTCGAGAGAAATTCCTATAAAAAGTTTTTGAGTTGAGATTCTTTGGTGATGTTCCACATTTTTTTAAGAAGCTATGTAACCCTAGATTATGTTTTAATGTGAAATTGAGATAAGATATCTATTTATTTATGTTAGCGTTTAAGTGGTTTGTTAAGCGACAGTTTAATTTATTATTTTTTAATAAAACAATAAATTAAGTTTGACTTTTGTTTATTTACATCTACACGCAAAAAGTTATAGTAGATAAAGAAATCTATGAAATAGGTCTGAATAAGTAATTAAAGTGAGCTAAAATTTATAAAAAAGTTCAATTTTATATATACAATTTATTTTGGTGCTCTCAGAATAAACATTAAAGTATTTAATAAATAGTATTTACATACCTATACCATACCAGGTCACATAAAAGAAGTAGAGGAAATTGATTTCTGTATACTTTACTACCTTAATGGCTAAATATTTAGTAGGTAACTCAAATACTACGTAGAGTAGTTTCGATAAACTTACGAGTTACGACATTGATTATCCTTTTATGTGTGTTCACGCAGCCATCGGCCCTCAAGCGCGGTATGCGTGCGAGCGGCACCCTGTGTGTACAGTCACCGGTATAACTGATGATTTCTGTACCTTGTCACTTTAACGTCTTGTTTGAAATGTTATACGAAACAGTCAAACGATTAAAAGCGACAAGGTACAGAAATTATCACTTATTTATGCCGGTGACTGTAAAATAAGGCGCAACCCGTGCAGCTTGCGATTCCAGCTGTCTGTGAACGTCACACGTGTATGTGTGTGTTTTCACGCATCACGCAGTCACGCGCGGGTCGGCGCGCATACGCGGTATGCGTGCCAGCGGCACTCTGTGCGCATGAGGTGCAGCTGCTGCGAGTGTGTGTGTTTACGCAGCCACGCGCGGATCAGCGCGCATGCGCGGTATGCGTGCGAGCGGCACTCTATGCGTGCGCATGAGATGCAGCTTGCGTTTCCAGCTGTCGGCGAAGGAGCGCGCGCAGGCGGGGCACTGGTACGGACGAGCGCCAGTGTGCGAGCGCATGTGTCTAGTCTGAAATATGTGTACAAGTTTAATAACAGAGGTGTGACAAATTTAAAACATGATTTTCCTGTTTTTATACGAATAACTTGTCAAAGCGACTTTATGACAACTATAATTAAGTGCAATAACTAGAATTATAACAAAGAGGATCGAGTATTATACAGTTACTGTCAAAGTAAAATATGTAATCACAGTGCATAGACTGCCATCTCTCGACACAAGCTCAAAACTTTTAAACCTGTTTTTTTTTTATTATAAATGGGCTTACTCTTGGCCACAGACTAGCCAAAGGCAAAGACGTGGCCTACGATGGAGTGAGCTCGCCCAGAAGATGCCTGTTTTGACAATTTGGCCCATATTCTTAGCTTGATGTGTTAAAATGTCAAATATTAATATTAGCGCCATCTAGCCGAGCGTCCCCCAAAGGTGTAACGCCATCTAGGCCACCGTACCTATCTATATCTATATGGTTCTGAGATACGTTTTTTTCTTAGACTGTAGCTGTCTATACAGAGTTACATATGTCTTTGATTATAATAATTACCAGAGCAGTAGTCAAACAAGGGCAGTCTTATCGACCTAAATGGTATTGGGTCCGTAAAACTACGAGTATGATAGTTACCAAGGCAGTAGTATCGAAGAACCGCTTGTCGCACTGGCGGCAGCGCAGCGCGCGCGCGCGGTGGCGTGCTTCGTACCGCCGCAGGCTGGACGCACGCCGCTAGTATAGTGTAGTTACTCATTCAAATTACTGAGTGAGTCATACCAGAGCTGTAGTGTCGAAGAACCGCTTGTCGCACTGGCGGCAGCGCGCGCGCGCGCGCGGTGGCGTGCTTCGTACCGCCGCAGGCTGGACGCACGCCGCTAGTATAGTGTAGTTACTCATTCAAATTACTGAGTGAGTCATACCAGAGCTGTAGTGTCGAAGAACCGCTTGTCGCACTGGCGGCAGCGCAGCGCGCGCGCGCGGTGGCGTGCTTCGTACCGCCGCAGGCTGGACGCACGCCGCTAGTATAGTGTAGTTACTCATTCAAATTACTGAGTGAGTCATACCAGAGCTGTAGTGTCGAAGAACCGCTTGTCGCACTGGCGGCAGCGCAGCGCGCGCGCGCGGTGGCGTGCTTCGTACCGCCGCAGGCTGGACGCACGCCGCTAGTATAGTGTAGTTACTCATTCAAATTACTGAGTGAGTCATACCAGAGCTGTAGTGTCGAAGAACCGCTTGTCGCACTGGCGGCAGCGCAGCGCGCGCGCGCGGTGGCGTGCTTCGTACCGCCGCAGGCTGGACGCACGCCGCTAGTATAGTGTAGTTACTCATTCAAATTACTGAGTGAGTCATACCAGAGCTGTAGTGTCGAAGAACCGCTTGTCGCACTGGCGGCAGCGCAGCGCGCGCGCGCGGTGGCGTGCTTCGTACCGCCGCAGGCTGGACGCACGCCGCTAGTATAGTGAAGTTACTCATTCAAATTACTGAGTGAGTCATACCAGAGCTGTAGTGTCGAAGAACCGCTTGTCGCACTGGCGGCAGCGCAGCGCGCGCGCGCGGTGGCGTGCTTCGTGTCTCCGCAGGCTGGACGCGCAGGCGGCGCGGAAGCCGCACGCGCACGCGTGGGGCTTGGCGCCCGTGTGGATACGCATGTGCACGGCCAGGTTGCCCGCTGTCGGCAAAAGGGTATGTTAAGACGCTACGATACCCCTCATTTCTCCATACAAACGCTCTCGCCTGTTTCCTCTCTGGTTTTTGAAGCTAGATCAATGGTTTTTTCAACACAGACTTTTATTATCAATATCTGTGTCGGACCGTTTTGCTTTTTTTGATATTTTTGTTTTAAAAGGAATTAGAGCCTCTCAAAGTTGGCCAAAACGGCTTAATTGAATTTGCCAGAAAGAAAGGCGTGGTATTCAAAACTGAGATCAATTATCCAAAAAAACGAAACGGTCCGACACAGATAATTTCCTTGTCATTCTGATTTCCAAATTTCGTATCGATTGGTTAAGTTTTGGAGGAGGAAACAGTCGAGAGCGGAACCTCGATTTTTGCAGTTTTTACGCGGGATTTCGCGCCTGAGCTGCAGTTGTCCCTATCGCACCAAATTTAGGGGCGGGGCTAAGTTTTTATATACGTACACTGAAATAAAGTGATGGGAAATACTCGACATCTAATGTCGATAATCTAGTGATGTGAAAAGTTATCGATATACTACGTCGAAATATCGACATACCGTGTTTGACGAACTTTTTAGTTAGAAATACGTACTATTATATGTTAATATTTAAAATTGGTGGTCCAAAAAAGACCAGTCTGCTCCGAGACCACGGGGACAATGCCGTCCTTGAAACGTCGGAGGTTAGTGTTTAAAACATAGTAAATACGCGATTAAGTCCCGTTTGCAATTTTAAATATGTGTAAAAATCGCGAAAGTTTGAATCTGTATTATATATTCTGTGGAAATACTAAGTCCATATTTTTATAAGTATAGGTACGTAACAATTGCATACAGGTATAGGTTTATTTTATACATGCATAACTTTTCTCGTCATTGTGGTTTACTAGTAACAATTATAAAGTTATGCTGTATTTTACGATAGATTCCACGAATATTAGGCAACTATTTGGTATTCGGTCTTTTCAGCCATTTTGCCGAAAATTTGGTATTCGGTCATCATTGTTTATTTATTACTATTCTGCCGAACACCAATTAGGTAAGTAGTTATATTAGTCATATTATATGTACTTATTTACACACAATAAAAACAGACATAATATTAATAATTTAAGTCATGTTTTAAAATATTTAAAAAAACGATGGGCCTTATTTAGTAATACATAGTTTGTTCAGGTTGGTACCAGTACCTGCCCTTAATAAGGCCCAGTGCTTATATTTCTTCTAAGTTTTATCAATCATGCCGTTTTGT
Organism: Leguminivora glycinivorella; assembly: GCF_023078275.1. Lineage (NCBI taxonomy): Eukaryota > Metazoa > Arthropoda > Insecta > Lepidoptera > Tortricidae > Leguminivora > Leguminivora glycinivorella. The sequence goes on along the minus strand of NC_062998.1, from coordinate 3,408,179 downwards.
ATATTTTCTTCGCAGACATAGAATCAAAAAATGCCCTAAATAGTTACTTCTCTAAATAAGGCCCATCGCTCGCTTCTTAAGTTTTATAACTTTGTGTAAACATTGTGTTCATGAATTCAATCATCAATTTTTGTGATACGTATTTATACTACGGTCTGTCGTCTAAAACACATTTATTCAGGACTATGCATTTAGGATGTGGCACTCTAAATTAGAGGGGTTCAAGTCTTAACAAGCAGTGCGTCAAGGTCAATGTGGTCAAGATAGGCAGACTTTATTTCATATTAAGTTTAAAGGGACAAAATTAGGTACTTAATTAAAGTAGTGTGGGGTAGCCTGCTGTCCTACGGGGCAATAAATATTATAATGTATTGTGTTTATGTGTATTGTGTATCATAAGTACTGGGCGTTTGCGGGGTCGCCTTCCACTCTGAGGCCACCACTCAAATACTGGCGCTGTTGATAGCTCATCTTTGAAGATTATATATCCGATCCATCTCTATTTCCGCAGCGCTACTTCTTGGGTATCGAAGGTTGTGAACATGTGGACACATGGGCGGAATGGGCCTTATTTCATACCTGCATCAAATAAGACCCATAGTTTTTCTGTTTAATAATACTTACTTTTTACTTTTTTACTTACTGCACGAAATTTTTGAACCATTTACACTTATCAAGTTATAAAATGTACATAACATTTCGAAACTTAATAGCCGGGCCTTGTTTGCATTGACATTACATATGCCCTTAGTAGGTAGATGAAATGAGTATTTACCAACGTTTTAATTCTGCGGTAACAAAAATGCTTTGCCGAAAAGTATAAATAAGATCTAAATAATAAAAGTATATAAAGTATCTATACGTTTAAATAGCCTAGGTTTAAATATAGCTGGAAAATTAGTTAAGCATTTTTAGGGTTCCGTAGTCAACTAGGAACCCTTATAGTTTCGCCATGTCTGTCTGTCCGTCCGTCCGTCCGTCCGTCCGTCCGCGGATAATCTCAGTAACCGTTAGCACTAGAAAGCTGAAATTTGGTACCAATATGTGTATCAATCACGCCAACAAAGTGCAAAAATAAAAAATGGAAAAAAATGTTTTATTAGGGTACCCCCCCTACATGTAAAGTGGGGGCTGATATTTTTTTTCATTCCAACCCCAACGTGTGATATATTGTTGGATAGGTATTTAAAAATGAATAAGAGTTTACTAAGATAGTTTTTTGATAATATAAATATTTTCGGAAATAATCGCTCCTAAAGGAAAAAAAAGTGCGTCCCCCCCCTCTAACTTTTGAACCATATGATTAAAAAATATGAAAAAAATCACAAAAGTAGAATTTTATAAAGACTTTCTAGGAAAATTGTTTTGAACTTGATAGGTTCAGTAGTTTTTGAGAAAAATACGGAAAACTACGGAACCCTACCCTGAGCGTGGCCCGACACGCTCTTGGCCGGTTTTTATGGTTGGTATGCATGTTGGTAACCACGAAAAATGCACATTTTATTACATTATGATTATGGTAAGTAATTAAATAATTATATAAATATTGGGGACACCTTACACAGATCAACTTAGCCCCAAACTAAGCAAAGCTTGTACTATGGGTGCTAGGCGACGATATAGCGCAGGACACCATCGCGAGCGCAGACTTCTGGCCGAAAGGTGTGGTTTTTCGGCGATTCCGGGGCAACTTGCCGAAGCCTACACCGGGACAAACGATGCAACGGAGCCACGCTGTTACGTCATCGCCCAAATAAATTGTTTAGTTTTAAACTTTATTGTTTGTTTTTTTTTCATGTTCTTACTTACTGTTTTTTTTTTCTTTTTTGTTATCTAAGTTTCGTGACGCATTGGTTTTACTGTAATGTCATGTAAACATGTTTTTACTAATAAATAAATAAATAATACATACTTAAATAGATAACATACATACATACAATCACGCCTGCATCTGTATAAAGGGGTAGGCAGAACACATGAAACTACTAAAGCTTCAGTGCCACTCTTGGTAAATAAGGGGTTGAAAGAAAACGAAACTGTGACATTGCAGTGACAGGTTGCCAGCCTCTCGCCTACGCCACAATTTAACCCATATCCCATAGATAAATACAAAACCATACTTAAATAGATAAATACATACTTATATACATAGAAAACATCCATGACTCAGGAACAAATATCTGTGCTCATTACACAAATAAATACCCTTACCGGGATTCGACGAACGACGAACGACGACGGGAATCGAAGACAACATTAAAATTAGGTAGTTAATTAAAGTACTTTGAAGTAACCTGCTGTCCTACGGGATAATAGTACATTACGATACAAGTGCGTAAAAAAGGAAGTTCGAAACGAGTGGCGATAAATTAAAACACGACCAAAGGGAGTGTTTTAAATCGACACGAGTTACGAATTTCCTTTTCGCACGTGTATCGTACGACGTTTTTCAGTACAGATGAGCCTCCGAAGTTTCGACCTGCCATATAATGACCCACTTCTCGCACTAGTGCGTAAAAAACACCATCTGTACTGAAAATATTATAATATATATAGGTATCCATATATTTTTATTCTTTTCCTTCTGGCGACCGTCCTTTGTCACCCATGTTTCACAACTAAAGAGTAAGACGAAATTGACGAGTGAAGATGCTCTGACTGAAACAATTACTTTTCATATTATTAATGTTTACCATTACACACAGAGCACAATCTCATCGGTAAATATTGACAATTTTACTTTATTTCGACGTGCGTTTATCATAGCGCTCTTGAATAATACGATTTTGTAAAGAAAATATCTCCTAGATACATACTATCAATTGTGTCGCTTAGTTTCAAACTTGGGTACTTAAATCCATTCTGCTTTAAGATTGAATATATTAAAAATATATATTAACCTTGCAGCAGAATGGATTTATCCAGGTTTGAAGTTAAGCGACACAATTACGCTTAATTCGGTATGTAAGAAATACCTTATTTTTTGTTAAGTTACTGATGGGCCTTATTTCATACATGCAGCAATTTGGGAAAAGTGCACCTACTTTATGCACAATTGCACATGGACCCAATTTTTTGACCCATTTACACTTATCTAATTATAAAATGTACATAACATTTCGAGACTTTTAACCGGGCCTTATTTGTATGTAGATTACAGATGCCCTTAGTTGGTAGATGAAATGAGTGTTATATACGTTTTAATTCTATGGTAACAGAAATGCTGATATGTAAGTATAAATAAGTTTTCAATAATAAAAATATCAAAAGTATCTATACGTTTAAGTACCGATACCTAGGTTTAAATTTAGCTGGCAAATTAGTTAGCATTTTTATGGTTGGTCTTGTTCTGTGCTAAGCCTTGTATTTCTAATGCTAGGTAGGTAATATGTATACACAACCATAGAAAATTAGAAATATAAGATGCATATGTAGCTTTCCATCTGAAAAAGGTCCTTATGCTTCATATGCAATAAGATTTTGTTTGGCAGATTTTTTGTTAGAATTCTGCTAAAAAGTTCTAATTACTTTGGAACATAATCCGGTGTCTGGTAATATAATAGGTACCAAATTGTTACCTAGTTAAATTTTCCTACGCTGTCACTTCTGTCAAACATGTGCAAAAAAAAGAATAAGATTCACATACATTTTTGGTAGGTAGATACTGTCAACCAATTATGTAGAATCCTAGGCCACTCCAGAACCCTGTCGTATTGACACCGTCATTTATTTGCTACAGAAGTCAGTTTTACTTTTACTGTGAAAGGGTCTAGATTGGCCTATGACCTAGGATTCAGATTAATTGGTTGATTGTACGTACCTACTCCTATAATATGGCTTCTCTTTGAAATCGAAAAGGTTTTAGCTTTTTACATACCGAATAACTTTATTTCGCTAACAATGTGACTCTTAAAAGAAATCATCTTTTAAGATAATCACATTATGTATAAGATAAGGAATTGTTTCTACCATTCCTTAAAACATTACAAATTTGCATTTTAGTCAAATCAGTACACTTAATATCTTCACGGAGTCCAAAACATTATGCATCAGAAATCAGAAGTCCGAAACTAGACAAATATACAGAGCGCTTGAGCGCGAGTAAGTACTTGTGCCGGCGGTGGACACGGGTGTGTGCGTGCGCCACGCGCACGCACACAGGGCCTCTCTGTGGGTGCCGCCCCCGTCAGCGCGACGGCGATAAAGACCTAAAAATCTCAAATTTGAATTCGTGCTTCGGTATCGTATCCTCTTAACGTACATACTCGTAACCAGTAATGAAATTGAAAATATGTTTTAATGTATGGAATGGAGGTAAACACAAATGAAATTAATTAAAAAATGTGAAATCCACAATCATTGTTAAATGTCTTTTTTGTTGTCTAATCATTAGACGTATTTTTATTTTGCGTACCTAAATAGCGAAAACTACATTTCAACTTTCTTCTTTGTTATACATTAGGTTTAGGTCATTAGAACCTCACGGAAAGTACGAACAAATTGTAATCTTATTTTAAAAAGTAACGCTTTTATTCAAATCATAAACATAGGCATGTCTAATTAATAGGAAAACAGCTCCCCTTGCCGACCTCTGATCATAAATGTTTAAGTTACCTAGGTAATAAGGGTAAATAAAAGGTAGCTAGGTAAGGCTTAATAATTTATTATAAAACTATCTTCCGCCCGCATGCTCCATACAAATTTTGCCCCCCCATATTAGGGAAATGGGGGTTTAGAAAGACACAAAAAGTAGCCTATCTCACTCTCCATCCCTTCAACTATCTCCATTAAAAAGTCACGTTAATTCGTCGCTCCGTTTTGGCGTGAAAGACGGACAAACAAACAGACACAGTTTCCCATTTATAATATTAGTATGGAGGAAGTATGGATATAGCTGTACCTTGTTTGAAACTCCAGCCGCAGATGTAGCAGAGATGGGGCTTGTCAGGTTTGTGGACTATTAGGTGGCTCTTCAAAACACTCTTCAACTTAAAACTGTAAGGCAAAAATACGAACTTTTTATGACTGAATAATTATTTCATTGTAATGTCAGATGCCAGTGGGACAAGATTTTAGAGCACAAACACAACAAACAACAAATGACAAATACAGACATGGAATGTTTACGATATTTTTACTAATCGCAATAAAAATGTGTTTAGTTGAGAAACAGATATTTTCGTTTCCCATACAAAAACATGAGAACACAAGAAACTTCCTATATATTTGTATTGACTAAATACATACATACAGTACTGAAATGAAGACATACCTCATATTACAATGGTCACACTGGTACGGGCGCACTTCTGCGTGAGTGCGGGCATGTTGCGAGAGTTCCTTCCGCCTTTTATAGCGCTTGCCGCAGGAGCAAGCATACCGCCGCTCAGTGGAGTGTGTCACGGCGTGGACGGAGAGCTGGGACGGACGCTGGAATGCTGGAAATTATTATTATTTCGTTTTAGACAGGCAGCTGATGCTGGTACGTCTAAATCATAGTTCACTTTGCACAATTTCACTTCTTAGATGGTTTGCAATGAAAGAATGCTTTGATAAAGTGTATGATCATGATCAGTGAGCTGTTTCGAAGCGATTTAATAAAGGCAAAATTTGTGTGTAAAGTGAAAAATGAAAATGAAATATTTATTTTTCAAGTAGGCATATTACAATGCGCATATGAACGTCAAATAAAGCTACGCCGGCTCTAACCCTACGCCTCAGCCTCGAGAAGATTTCAGTCCCCCCTCAGTTGGGAGGGGGGTATCCACTATGGGACCGGCAAGAAACTCGGCGGGCAACTTCTTTTCAAAACATTACATCTTATAACTAACATGCATTAAATAACAAGATACAATTTAACATGCAAAAGTATTCATCAAAGAATATGAACAGACTAGGTACTCTATGGAAATTAATTTCAATAAATTATATTATTGCTTAATACGTTCTTCTTCAGAGAACACATATCAAATTGTCACAGAAGAAAAAGATAATATGAATCTCAATATCATTAAATATGTAATTTACCTACACAACATAAAATATAAAATATTTGATGTGCTTTCTTATCTGAACTGTGTCCTCTATACATAATACAATTATTTTAATTGCTATTCGTTTTTTGTAGTTTCTGGTTCGGGCCATGCATGTTTGTCTGTCAAATAGTCCTCGACTCTGTAATAAGCCTTTAACATCAATGATTTTTTTAAGTAGTTCTTAAGAGCTGGGAGGGGTAATCTCAAAGCAGTGTCAGGTAACTTATTATAAAAATGAATGCATTGCCCAACAAATGACTTCTGTACTTTACGGACACGAAACTTCTTTATGGCAAGCTTATTTTTGTTTCTAGTGTTATAATTATGAATATCAGAATTCTTAGTGAAACAGTCTAAATTCTTAACAACATAAATTATACTATCATAAATGTATTGGGAAGCTATAGTTAAGATATTAATTTCTTTGAAGAGTTCTCTTACTGATTCACGTGTTCCTAAGTTGTAAATAGAACGAATGGCTCTCTTTTGTAATACAAAGATAGTCTGTATGTCAGCTGCTTTGCCCCAAACCAGAATACCGTATGACATTACACTGTGAAAATAACTATGATACACTAGGCGAGCTGTCTCAACATTAGTCAGTTGCCTGATTCTCCTAACGGCGTGTGCGGCTGAACTTAATTTGTTTGCTAGTTTCCTTATATGAGGACTCCATTGTAGATGTTTGTCCAATGTTAAGCCAAGGAAAAGTGAAGAACAGATTTAGTTCCCTTAAGTAGACTTACATAGAAGTATTATAATTTTAAGCCATGTGACTTAGTTACTTACTCTTAGGGCATTGTGGACAGCTATAGACCTTTCCATTGTGCTGATTCCTCATATGCTTCTCAAACCAGACCTTAGACAGGAACATTTTCTTACAAACTGCACAGACATGCTTCTGATTTGACACTGTCTCTGTTTTTTCTTGTGTTTCTACGGCTTCTATTGTGTCTGGAGGCTCATCGGTTACTGTGTCTTCAGGTTCAAATGTAGAAACTTCATCATCTGGTACATCTTTCTGTTCTGAACGCTTTATTGGCTCCACTATAACAGTCCGTTGAGTCAACAGGTTTGTGAGAGTCTCGTTGACATGTTGAGCCTCTTTTATAAATGTGAATGATGATTCTATTTTTATTGTACAATCATAGCAGAATTGCCTAGGTAGTATGTCATTTTCTGGTATCTGTAAAGGAAAATAACAGAAATTTATCTAAAATCTTTAAACAAGCAATATATGATGTATATCAGCAATCTCGGAAACAGCTCTAACGATTTCATTTTTGTTATGTGTGGTTATCAGGGATGAATAAGCGATCTAGCTTAGCCTTAGTTCCAGTCCAGTTCCGGTCCCGGTCGAACTCTGAACGAAGCTGGGACGCCCTGTCGCCCAGTTACTTTAATATAATATGCCTACGCAAGTGCAATTCTTTTTCTTCCTTGCGTTATCCCGGCATTTTGCCACGGCTCATGGGAGCCTGGGGTCCGCTTTGACAACTAATACCAAGATTTGGCATAGGCACTAGTTCAGATTCAGATTCAGATTCAGGGGGTAACTCCAGCCAGCAGATCCTGCTGCAAGGACTAGGAAGGGGAGACTACAGGGGGAGGAGATTTTGATACGCAATAGCGCTGACAGGCTCACGTGACTCTGATGATTGAGCCTAAGAGGCAGCGAGTCGTTGGATATGTCTGCGTCACATCTCACCGACTAAGACTCGAACGCAGAATCAGACAGAGTACGTTTGCAAACCGGCTCATTACGCAGCAACCCCTGCTGCCCCGCCGTAGGCCCCCGCAGCCTGTCCAAGACACCAGAGCACCCAGTAGATAGGGTTGGGAGTGTAGGGTTTGCAGTCAGGATAGTAGGAGAGACGGGAAATTTGGAGCCGACCCGAATACAAGGCATCGTAAAGTCAGCGTTGGGTAGATAAATACTATACTTGGTGTGTAATAAATATTAGGTGTGAGGATATGTGACTGCATTTAAAATACACCCTCCCCTTTGTCTCACTTGTCATTTCTTCGTCTCGGATGTATCAGACGGAAGCTGGCTAGCTTCCGGAGGGGCTTCTCCCGTCTTCTTTTACGGTTTCAGAGCCAGCTTGATGTCGTTGCACGTTGTAGTTGTGTTATTTCAGCGATAGTGGAGTATATCGGTAGTTTTCTATAACTCCACGGATCCCATGTATACTATTCTTCTTTGTCTTAATTCTTCCATAAGTAGTCTCTACGCGTGAAGTGTGTAAATATTGGTTGATTGCTACATTGCCACTGTTAGGATCACCCACAACACTTTACTATACGTTAACTAAACAAATGACACTAAAAAATCAAAACGTAACTAAGTAATTGTTAAATTTGGTAAATATTTCACACTGTAACTGCTTTCACTGTAAAATAAAACTGAGGCCAGCATTCTGAAGATATTGTAGCACAGTTCTCGGTTTTATTCAACCGGCTGCGCAGCGCATTCTTGATGATGAGAAGAAGAAGAGACAGAGTAGGTACCTATGTAATAACTACGAAGAGGGTTGAGTTGAGCACTGTTCAGATAATGAGTTATTTTTTCTGTTGCTTATTTAATTCTCGTTGATAGTCTCATTTCATGTCATTCTTTGTGAACTCGATGTATTTCTTATTTCTTGACAGACGACACAAACACGTGAGGTTTAGTACAAACAGTTTGAGTGTCCATAATATGAGCAGACTTGGCGAAGTAATAAGGGCTCCAGTAACGTTGTCCTGTTGTGGGTAAGTGCAGAGTAATGTAATAGTGTTGCTGGTTGTAGACGTCTACGGCGATAAGTTTGATAACACGTCCGCTGATGGGATAATTAAGAATGAATAACGTTTTAAAGCGCTGATGCAACTATGTATTACCATTTAGGCAAATAAGGGTTTATGTATTTCTTTGGTATCTTCTTGTGACATCTATTTCTTCAAGCTCATAAAAGACCCTCACAATTTTAGGCCCATACTTTCACGGTGCATCCATTCACCACAACACATATAGCATTAGATACACAAGTTCACTTAAGGATAGCACAGATAATAACAACGACAAATTATGGTAGTAATAGTCACTTCATCTACACTCGAAATCACTTAATAAGTACTATACTTCTGTTAGTACCTACTATTTTGACTACCACAAGTACCACAACACTAGATCGCGCCCGTATGTATTCATGTAGGTACCTAAAACTGAGAGAATAAAAATATAGTTTAATATAGTTGGCCGGTTTAGCCTGGTTTGGTAATAAAAGCGATTGTTATTTTTTTCTCTAGTAGGTAGCGTGGGTTCGAATGCCAGATGGGGCCTATTGTCTTAGTTATAAATTTGCGTCAGGAATTTGGAAAGACATTTGGATGAAAAGATTTAATGGGGTTTGCAGTTATATTATGGTCGGGCGGCCGGCCGTTAAACAACCCTATATCAATAGAGTATTGCATAATTTATATCCTTTTTGACCGTGTTTGGCAGAATAGCGGTGACTGGAGGCCAGATGTGTGCGTCTTTACAAGGAAATTGTCTTGGTTTTTTTAAGAAAGTAATTTATCCTTTTCTTTAATGGGAAGTTATTGGCTTGGTTTATGATTTGGAAGTGCAATGTGTTATGTTGTAAAAGTTGCCCAGATAGTGCAAGAAAACAGCCCGTGTTTTTTTCCTTTTTTTGAGTCTCAGATACTTGTTTGGTATTTCCAGCTAGCAATGTATCATTGGGGGTTGAGTAAGTACCTAAGGTGCTATTATGTAAAGCTAAGTAAAGTGAAGTTAGTATCCACACTATTATAGGTATGTTTTCCAAACTAAGATATTTCGTTACAGTTCTTACTTAAAACGGTACCAAAGGTATGATATAAAGTGTTATACAGCGCAAAAGCAATGGTAATTTTAATGCTGACAACCTGGTCAAATAGACATCGCTATCGGTTTTATTGAGACCAATAGGCCTTCTTAAATCAACTTTCCTGTCTAGTGCAGAACCGTATTATAGCGCTAGTTCTATAGACACATAACTTAATTAACTAATATAAACTATGCGGCCCGCATCTAATACCCGGGCCATGGAAATTGCGTAGTGGAAATTTTAGGTAATACAGTTTAATTGAGGTACCTGGACTATGTGACCTGTCTTACCTACCTAGTTACTAAAATAGTCAGGTATAATTATGGTAACGTCACGGCTATCGCTCAACGGTTCTGCGAGTCAATGTTAACTTTTGTTCTCGATTCATTAATTTAAAACTGATAAGTCGATGCTAGATTATAGATTTGAAATCAAAGTTAGGTAGGTGTAATAATAATAAGTTACTTAAAATGATAGCGTGTACAAATGATAGATATACATTATTGAATGTTTCGTTTGGTTATTCTTAAAATGTAAATTTAGTATTAAGTATATATGTTTAGTACAGTTACATGATATTTGTATCCGATTTACATTTTGTTACCTCGCCTAGAAACAAATAAATAATTACCATTAGGTTGAACTATGTGGAATACAAGCATACTATGTGTTGTGCTTATTAAATAGTAAATAAATAGTCGCGTTATATAAATTAGGCACAATGTGTATAATTAGCTAAACTGGGCGTATAATTGTAATCAGCTGATATCCCTTTCGTTGAGGCTTAACAACTTGGTCAAGCTAAATCTAGTTAAATAGGCACCTAAACCGGTGTTAGCGCTAAGTAAGACAACAGAGATGGAACGAGCTCACCAATTTGGTCGCAATGAAGGTGTAGTTAGCATCAGCCGCTGCTTCTCGACGTTGGGTAGTAGGCGCCGGGCCCAGGTTGGATATGGGCGGCGCGACGACGAGAGCCACCGGCACTTGGCTTGATTCGCTACTAAGTACTCCTAAGTATAGGTATTTAATCTAACACTGTCTCTAAAAATTGAGCAACTGTCACTGTAAGTATGTAAACACACTGCACACGCTTGTGGTGCGGGAAGAAGCTCGTAACTCGTACTGCGGATTGTCTGTTTGGATGCTACTGGGTGTTTTTGGTCTCGCACTGTCTCTATAAATTGAGTAAATAAGAAAACACACGGCACACTCGTAACGCGAAAACTATAAGCTCTATACATTTTAACACTACTGTCACAAAAGTCTGAAGTTAGGTACAACGCGTCGCGGGAGCTCTGGTCGGGTCGGGGCGCGTCGGCGGTATTTAGATGCACGTGCAGCGGTTGCATTTGGGATCTGGCGCGATGGGTGTCTATTGTTTCGATGGGTTTTTACGCGTTTATGAGACTTGCTCCGGACACAACCGTCCACCACGGCGTCCCAAATGGTTCTCCACCAAGATTTGGCATAGGCACTAGTTCTTACAAAAGAGACTGCCATCTGACCTTTCAACCCGAAGGGTATGCAAGTGCAATTATTATTTATTTAATTATTACAATCACAGGTATCTATAGTATAAATATACAGTGCTCCACAAAACTATGGTATAAGTTTGACACCCAATAAACTCATTTGGAAGGTAATCCTATGAATAAATAACATGTGTGTAATAATCATAGTTTAAGACTAAATTAATATTATACAAATATAACTCTAACAAGGCAGACAAACTTGAAGTGTCAATGAATGGAGCTGTCATAGATATAATAGAACAGGTTAAATGTCTCGGTGTATGCATTGACTCTCATCTAAACTGGAAACATGAGCTGGAGGCTATTGCATCATCATGCTATGCCTTATGGTGTCTTAGGGAGGTTATGGGAATCGATCAACTAAAAACAGTCTATTACGCTCTGATAGAATCTAAGTTAAGATATAGTATCAAACTCTGGGGAAATAGCTACAAATATAATATCAGCAGAGCCCTTATAATACAAAAGAGAGCAGTCCGTACTATTTTCCGCATACCCCCCATGGGTCGCGTGTAGACATTTTTTTAAAGAACTAGGAGTTCTCACTGTGCCTAGTTTGTATGTCTGCCGTCCTAAGGTAAAAGGCAGCTATTCGACATTTTGCCGAAATTGACTTATTGTAATATTCGTAATGTACAGGTTAAGCTGCATCTACCACTTTTTTCCGTTTTTCGATATGTTGCCCAGTTTCCGAGAAAATTTCTCTAAAAAGGCAGTATTTGCACTAATTTTCCAAGATTTCCTAGCCAAAAAAGCAGCTATTTAACAAAACTAAGCTAAATCAACGTATATGCAGATATACGTTTTTTTACGTTCTGGTTAGGTTGACATGTTATCCAGTATTACTAGCCTAAAAGTACGTAAAAGTGAAAAACTAGGCTAAAAATACGTACAAGACGTTATACGTAGTTTTAGCGTAGGATTGTGATCAATTTTTTAAACTGATACTAGTCTAAAAAAGCGTATATACATTTTTTCTGTAAAAAATGTCAAATACGTCATTTAAGCCTAGTATCGCTCGATTGTTTTACAACACAATATTAGTCTATAAAAACGAATAAGTGTTATACGTTCTTCTTATTTTGTATGGGTGTCATATTAAACGTAAAAAAACTTTTAAAATGAGTGAAAGTGCTGCAAACTAGCCTATAAAACAGTATATGCTCCAACCTTTGTCAATCCACCCGCCAGCCGAAAGATACTTTATGCTATGAAAAAGCCATCAGTGACGAGCTGCGAGCACCGGCGCAGCTTGTGGCTAGGGCTGCCATCCGTCCGGGTTTCCCCGGATTTGTCCTAGTTTGAAGGCCGTCCGGGGTCCGTCCGGGCGGGGTGTCAAGAAGTGTCCGGGGAAAACCCGGACACTTTTCATGTAAGGAAGCACCTCATTGAATTTAAGTATAAGTACTTAAATCAATTTATCAGCGAATAGGCTACTTGCCTCCTAGTCAAAACAGCTTCTCATTAAGAACTGTCAAAATTAATTTGAACGACTTGCTAATATGAAATCGAATTGAGTGACGTCACGGAAATTGCATTTAAAAATAACTTCTGTCCATGTTTTTCTTATAATTATGTGATGCTTTATTTCGTGTATATTATAAAATATTTTAGTTTAACTACAGTCAAGTTCCCTATTTAAGTTGACTGATTAACTAATATCTGTTTACATAATAAAAAACCAGCCAAGTGCGAATCGGACTTTCCCACCGAGGGTTCCGTACCCGTACAAACTTACAATGGTTAAAATAATCCTATCTCATATAACTAATGACTTGACTAGAAGTATAGGTATTAAATTAATGAGCATTATTGTTTATAGCGCCATATCTCGGTGAATTCGCTAACTAATTTGCGCTACCTGTATAGTATAATGGTTTCTCAGAGATAATTATTTGTTTTATAATGTTAACCGATTTCGTCAGTGTTTACTTTTTTTTTGAAAGAAATTTTTACGTAAAATCTCGTATAATTTTGAAATACGATATACCTACATCCGCAAGGGTGGTAAAATTAAAAGTTGAAATCTGAAAAGTTTTTGTCAATTAAAAAAAGTTTCCAAGACACAGACACGATTTTATTTTTTTCGAGTAATATTTAACATAAAGCCAATGTTTCGTAAAATTTAAATTTTTCGTTGTTGGTAAACTTCAGAGATAAGGTGAGGAGGGGGGCGGGGAGATATTTACAGTTTGCCCTCCTTTTAGTTTCGCCATTTTCTATAATTAATATTGATAAATAAAATAATACTTTCAATTTATAGCGGTTAACAATGAGATATTTAGTAATGTGACAGACGGACAGAGTTGCACCATATGGTTTGTACCTTTGTGGTACGTAACCCTAAAAAGAGACAAATTTTATTTTTTTGTAAGAAAAATTGTTTTGTTTTCGTTAATGTTTATTGCAAATTACACGCTGTGTGAAATTAAAAGAATAAATGGATGAAAATTAAAGGTCTTGTCTTTTAAAAATATTATTTTCGGACTCGTCCGGGGAAAAATGCGATTTACGTGAAATGTCCGGGTTTTTCTGAATATTTGTCCGGGTTTGGCGAAATTCGAGATGGCAGCCCTACTTGTGGCTGACAGTACGAGAGCGCAGCTGGCTTTTTTCGCGCGAAATATTGATCGAAACCAAACGAATTTAGGAAAAATACTGAATGATTGCATTTTTGATACGTTTTAACAATAATAACTATTGTTTACATTTCCTACACCATTTCTATTGTCATTTTTATTCGAGATACAAACATTTAACTCGATTTTCAGATATTATTGCTCGAAAGCAAATACGTCTTTTTAGCGTAGTTTGCGGTGGGAAAGTTGTTCGTATATAGTTTTTTTTGCAGCAAACACTATATGAGGTATATTAATATTCCACGGTTTAAGTATTTAACGTTATCCTTTTTGGTTTAATTTACAGTAAAACAAGTAAATAATTTGCAATTAATGAATGAGAACGTTAGAGATGAATGTTGATATAGAGAGGGAGGGGTAAATCCAAACAACGATGAATGGATTATGTGAAATAGGATATTAGAGAGAAAGATTATGAGTGTTGAGATGACGAAAGAGGAGAATGAAAGAGGAAGACCTGTTCTACCTACCCCACATAAAATGAGATAAGGGTATGAGGAATAAGAAGGAGAAGTATTGGCAGTAGTCTACATTTTCAACTATGTTTTATGTTACAAACATGGAATATTAATATGAATATAATAGGAAATTGAATATGAAAATAACCATATTTTTGATAACCAGTATCAAAAAGCATAGGCATGTTCGTGTGAAAGTTAGGCCTATATAATAAACACGGGGTCATCTGCCACTGTTTCCAGAAAATCCATTAAATGACTATTTTGTTGTAGTCGAATTCAATTTATAACTAATTATTTTGATTGACTTTGATTTTGATACTCTCTATAAACTTTTGGATCGCAATTTTTGTATTGTAACATTGTTGAAGATTTTTATGGTTACTAATCCAGTCATTTCTGAATTGCTCGATGTTATCTGTTTCTTAGCTTAATTCATTTCAGGGTAGTTCGACGGATTTAATGTTTTCGCAACAAACTCGACATCATTCTCTTGATACCAGACCGGTACTTGGCGAGCGTAGTGAAAAGCAGCTTAATCGGACCAGAAGAATATTTGATCCCTGTACTTTCATATACTTAAGCAGAACCTGCTTATGAAGGCATTCTTTCTTGTAAATCTAGGAATGTAAGTTTCCTTAAACAAAAAACGAATGGACAAATTACTTGCCAAACCACTTTTTGCCCAAATTTTTCGCAAAAAATCATTTTATCGTAGGTATTTGAACCCTATCAGAGGTTGAGGTACCTCTTGGTCGTTTAACTTCCGAGCTCGAGTTTTGACGGGAGATTCCTGAGTTTGGATGCGTTTTGGATGTATTTGTTTCATGTATATAACCAGCCGCAGTGAATGACGCTCTTTAGCTTACTGAACTATTGCTACATATTCGCACAATCTCTAATAGAAATTGGTAAAATTGTTTTTTGTTTGCAAACTGTTCGTCACATAATAATTATATAGATAGATTTAGATTTTTAGATTTCTTTATTTCATGATAAAAATTACACGATAAATTTGTTACATGCCAAAGTTATGTTTATCTTCTCATCATGATCGTCAAAAATTACATTATGAATTGAAAATAATAAAATGAATAGTTTCTCCCAATAAGGATCGTCATTTACAAAGAGAAATACACAAAGCACAATAAAATTAACAAATGAAATAAAATCAGAAATGAAATACACAAAGCACAATAAAATTAACAAATGAAATAAAATCTATTAATATTATCTTATCTAATATTATCTTTTTCTCTAATTTTTTTTATAGAAAAGAGCCAGGTTTTTGGAGCGACCATGAAATTCTTCTAAACTGTATGTATAATTCATGCGAAACCATTTGGTAGTAGGTAGTGTAAACTGCTTTCTAACTCACATCTTGTGCGGCCAATTTCATAGTCATCCAAATCCTTTGCAGATAGATTGGTCACAATTAAAACCCGTTGTTGTTCTACCTCTCATCTTGGCATTAAAATTACATAATTATAATTTATTTTGCCTCCAATTCTCAGAAGTGACGCGATAGATTGACATATGACATATGATATAAAAATTGACCTTTTTACAAAGCAAAATAACAAATTGACCTATTTCATCATTACTTACTAACTTGTTTCCATTAGCAACGTAAGAAAGTTTCCACAAAACTCCGAATTAGTACACGTATGTTTAGTATACAGACGGCACTCTTATCATCTAGGCTTTGAGGAAAAATGACGATTAGATACTAATAATTGACTACTTACTGACTAATTTAAAAGAGCAGGTATTATTGTGTACTGTAAAAGTTTATTATATTATATTTATCACTATCCAAAAAGAATCGATAGATCTAGTTTTTTTTTTTTAAGTAAATAGGGACAGAATGGCGTTTTCTTGTTTCTTTAATACATACGTTTTTAAACGACGTATTTGCATTTTGTTCCAATTTCTTCCAAATATACTAATCTATAAAGCCGTATATACGATTTTTTTGATATTATGCGTTCTTTTAGACTAGCAGTACAGTCGAAAATCTGGAAAACTCACTAGGATACTAATTAAAAAGGCCGAATAACTACGATACTGCCTTTAACTTAGAATCTCGAGTGCTAGATGGGCATTGTTGCTAAGCAATAAGATAGTATGTGATTATATACGGCGTTATAGCCTAGTTTAAGAGAAAATCCTAGATTAGAACACCGTATAAAGCATGTTTTACGCTTTCTTGACTAGTAATATCTACCATTTTTGAAGCTTAATACTATGCAAAAAGGCTTTTATCGAATTAAAAAAAAAACAGTCGCTGTACAAACACACAAATAATGTCTAAAATAAGTTAACACTTATACCTACTATATACAAAAAGAAATAATGAAAAAAGTTAATCCGTTTTGTAGAAATTCAAAAAAGAAGGTTTTTTGCGATTATCTCAAAACTAGCTTTTGTCGAATAGCTGCCTTTTACCTTAGGACGGCAGATGTGTTGGTGTTGCTGACAAAGCTTATAAAGAACGAGTCTGTTTCAGAGCAACATGAACGCTTACTTACGCGCACCAAAAACATGAAAGTGAAGTTTCATCCTAGACTTGAGGTTGTTGCACATTCCGCTGGTCATCAAGGCATATGTATTTATAACCGGTTGCCTACTGAACTCAAAACAATTACAGATTGCTCTTTATTTAATAAAGAATTAAAAAGTTCTTATTGAGAAGTTGTTTCTACACCGTAGACGAAATTTTTTATAATGTATAGTAGGTATCTAGATTTAGCATTTTTATCGTATACCATCATATTTAGTTTTAAGGTTTCAAACACAATATATCTAGATTTAGCATTTTTATCGTACCATCATATTTAGTTTTAAGGTTTCAAACACAATACCTGTATTGTTTCTTGAATAAATATATGAGTATGAGAATTTTATTTACCTGGATGTTCGTGCAATGTGTGAACATGAAGACGGCCCGCTGGTCAAAATTTTCAAGTTCCCACGAGGCCACTTCTTTCATACAGCTCCGACACAAGCGAGAAGTATCCATTTTATTACTTTATTTATTTATAAACATTAGGAAAGGACCATCGTTTTTTTTTTTTTTTTTTTTCTTGGCTATCGCCACGAAGGCATTTGCCAGCATCACGTCAATGATTTTGGAAAATTAGTTGAAGAAAATTAAAGTCGAAATATTAATGAGCAGTCATAATTTAAGGTGATTAAGTGTTATGAAATTGGAAAGAAGTCGAAATATGGGCGGGTTAGGGATTAAAAGTGAAGGCATATGAGTCGGAAGGGGGATTTTTTGAAAAATAAGGCCAGAGTAAAGATTGACATGATTTAAACGAGGGCAGTTAAGAAAAATGTGATTGAGAGTTCCATCATCCAGGCCACACTCACATAGGGACAGGACCATCGTTTGTATCGTTGTGTTTTGTGACTTTTGTTGGGTGATTGGTGTTGGTGACATACTTATTTTTCTTTAAGAAAATCTTTCTCAAACTAATATTCACTTTAATTCTCATGGTAAAGAAGAATGTTGTGAGATAAATTTCTACTTTCTTTTGAGTAAATAGCGAAATCA
This sequence comes from Leguminivora glycinivorella, assembly GCF_023078275.1. Taxonomy (NCBI): domain Eukaryota; kingdom Metazoa; phylum Arthropoda; class Insecta; order Lepidoptera; family Tortricidae; genus Leguminivora; species Leguminivora glycinivorella. The sequence continues at coordinate 3,390,099 of NC_062998.1, read as the reverse complement.
GCAAAATGCCGATTTGCTGAAAATAGTTTTTTTTAATGGACTTTTTCTTTCAAAAGGGTACGTTCCAAAACCAATGAATGTAAATAAAAATCGTGACCCTTTTCCAAAGAATATAATACCAAATATAATACTCACCATCCATAAAATACTCCATATTCATAATGTCACAAACCCTCAAACAACCTAAAGAAACTGTCATTAAGATATACACTTGTAATAAAACGAAATCATATGTTTACAATTATTAAGACTCATTATTCTAAAAGGTTTCATGTGAGTTACGTCACAAAAAATATTATTTCGCATTTGGTGGCATACGTCTAAGAAAGCAACGAGAACCAAGAACATAACTCTTTCAAGAAATAATGTTAATGGGCTGCATTTGCATTCCAAGCACAATTTAATCCTAAGGAACGAAAGTCCTAAAGCTCATAGAAGCCTCAGTGCTCATGCGGATGCGGTTATTATAAGTATTACCCTCCGTTACATATGGTTGGATACCGTTACGTAGTATCTGCAAGAACTAATTATCCAGAGGGTTGCACTCCCAGTACCTGCCCAGCTTTCAGAACATATTCAGCCCCGACAGAGTCAGTGGTTGGAACTGATAACAAAACAAAATACCACATAAAGGTAAAGAAAAAGAAAAAGGGTAATAGAATGAGTTGCTATTGCTTTGGTTGCTTATTTTTGTTGTGTATGGTTTTCATCGCGTGTACATTTGTTGCTGTTATATGGTATTTGGAAGAACTAGCTACACCAGATAAGGCAAGTCAGTTTCTCGTAAACTGGAAGTCGCGCATGACTACTACTCATCCAAATATTACAGTAAGTCCATCTTATTCCCTCGACAAACTCGGCAATATACTAAATTTTACTCTGGAGAAAAGTAACCAAGCCTTATTAGTTGAAGTTCGAAAGATAGCTCAGATGAAAATAGAGTCCATAATATCTAAACTTACTCGGGACATAAATCAGAACATAAGCACGCTATTAACGCAAAATGAAAAATTTGGAAATGAGGTCAAAGAAAACAAAACCAAAATCGAAAAACTGGAAAACATAAATAAACATCTAAGATCCGAATTGAATAGATTAAAAGACCAACTCGAGGTAAAACATAAGTCAGAAGAAACAGTGGAGAAAACTGATATGGTAGAAAATGAAAAAATCGACTTAGAATATGGCTTTGGAATAATCCCAGGAGACCAAGGGGATACTCAAAAATATAAAACACTAGATTTAAAAACATTACAGAAACACCAACAAACCTTGTTAAACGACTTTAAAGAGACAAACTTAAAAATTGAACAATTAGAGAATCGAAACAAAGAGTTACAAACTCAGTTACAAATGCTACAAGCTCAAAATAAATTTGAGACTGAGGAAGGCCCAACTAGAAATATCCAAGAAGCGTACCGTGCCGCCCGCGGTAATCCCGAAATAGATGAGATTCAGCTGGATGACTCTTCACCAGGTTTCGTGTTAATTAAGCCAGATAAAAGAGGATTTTTAAAATACGAGGCAAAAACCTTAATATTTATATAAATTACGAAACTCGTGAAGAGTTTGGTTCGTAGATATTTTTCGTTCATTCCTTTAGGTATAAGATAAAGTAATATTTGTTGTTTAGGTCAAACCGTCTTTTCGGTCTCTGTCATGCTTATAGCGAGTGGTGACGTAAAAACAAATATATAATTGCTAATGCTAGTGCGAAAACGAAAACATCCAAAAAGAAATGAATACTTTCCCGTGTGTATCGTAAATACTTATAAGTACTAATTGTCGTCTTTTACCTATATTGAAATCATAAGATAATTACTCACACTCCTAGCTAAATAGAATATGCCGGGCATGGGTTGAGTACGTGTACGGTAATATTCACCCTGCTCTGCTTAGTACTCTTTGTATGTTTTTGAACCATCAGCACAACTATAGCACAACTATAGAGCACAACGCTCGTGACATCATTGTCAAACTCTACAATAAACTGTCATCGTCACACTTTCCCACATTTCTCATTCGACTCAAAAGTTCATGTGTATTTAATTACAACAACAAGCAAAACGTGTTGTTTTGTGATAATTCCAAACGTATTACGAAATATAATTTCTATGAGGTCGTTTAAATTCTCTTTTAAAGTATTCCGATGAATTGGGCTTAAAGCACATTAAGCATCTATGAAAAATATAAATATCTGTTAAAACAATAACTGTGCCGTCGATCTGAGTAATTACAATGATAATTATGCTTGTTTAGAAGAGACCTCTTTGAGAAATACCAAAAATGAAATTCCAGTATAAATTTCTTGCTCTTTTAGTTTTTGTGGGAATTCTAGTATTTTTTGTGCACTGGTGTATTGAAGATCCCACTGTAGTGAGCAAATCCTTCGTATACATAACAGAAAAGGCCCGTAAATTGTTCGCAAGTCCTGAAGCTAGCCAGCTAGTTTCAAGCATTCTTGATAAACCAAATCCAGTTAAACGAGAAGTTGCAGACGTAGACGTTCATGTTGCTCAGAATGCAATTGATCCAGGTCAACCCATTGATATTGAAGATTTTGGTAGAATGTTGGATTCTCAATTAGCTCGTAGAAATAGGATGCTCTCAGAAATGATTTAATATGAATTATGACGGTACTTACCAACTTCTATTTTGAAAGTTAAGCTTCAGTCTTTCATTTTTGTTTCATTGAAAATACTAGTAGGATCATTTTTGTTTGTATAAATTAGGCCTGTGTATGTGTTGTGTTGTTTCATATTAAATTTGTATTAATTTTATAACTTTTGTTTTACTTTTTAAATTTAAAACCTGCTGTTTTTTGTATTGCTTTCTCGCGGTTGTTACTTAGAGAACATCATCATCACTGGCATCACTGCCCACAAAATATTTATGCAGATTATTGCAGTGACTCAGAAGTCGACTGCGATTACGATTACTGAAGAAGCCAATGACCTATCGGTATTTCCTGCTACATACAACTTGCAGAGACCGCGCCTCCATAAAAGAACTCAACTCAATGGTGATTTGGGAATTCGAAGACCTCAACAAGGCCTTTGATACAAGAGCTTTTACGATATGCTCATCCGTCTTTAGTGTACACATGTCCACCAATCCTATCTCTGATAGGTAAGTGGGACTGGGTTCCACGATAACGTGAAATGTACCTAATGTTTAACGGTGATTCGTCGGCAGCTTTTGACATGTGATGCGGTGTAAGGCAAGGTTGCGTTTTGGCGCCAAAATTCTATGGAATTTGACCCCTAAATAGAATAAAGTAATCATTTATAAAAAGATCTAATCTTGCTCTTCTCCGTAAATGGTATTGTATTGTGTATAAGTCTGTATGAGGAGGCACACTCACAGGTTATGACAGATTCAAAGAGTATAATAATAGTATGGACAGATTGCGCCACCTTATTAGTTCATTGCACAGATAAAGAATTTCCGATGTGAGAGCGAGAATATGATATTTTTTCTCTCTTTCACATATGAATGACAGTGACATGTGCCTCCTTTGTGCCTCCTCAATGAGGCAAGGCAAGTAAATTTCTACAATCCATAGATGCAAGTTTGCTATGTTTCCTAATCACCATATGTCTCTTTCAAATAATATAATGCTCTCTTTTGACTTGCTTTGGACTTTTCAATGAAGTATGTATATTGATTTTACGTTTTACTACACTTGCCACAGATAATAGTCTATGCTCAATACAACTGTCGTTACTTGTCATGTCTTGGTAATGATACCAAAATATTTACTGAACTAATATTTATCATTATTTTACGACTTTAACGCAGCTCTCTAAGCATGGTCTAAGCTATAGTTACTATGTAATTTGTTTTATATAACATGTACTTACCAGAAATTTATTTTTACTCCATGTCTACTTGAATGTCCATGGAACAACAACTGATTGTGCTATCGTTTTGAATTTTCTAACTAAGATTAAATTAGGAGTTTAAACCCCACCACAGTGCAGAAAAACAAAAATATGAAACTCCAGTGTAAACTTGTTATGCTTTTGGCTTCTATTGGGATTTTAGTATTTATTGTGCGCTTATGCATTGAAGATCCCGCTATAGTAAAGAAAAGCTTCATATACCTCACGGAGACGACCCGTAACTATTTAGCAAATTCTTATAGTAGCGAGCAAGCACCAATCGTTCATCACCCAAGACCAGAACAATCAGATGCAGATCCTCGGAATGAATATGATATGATGCCAAGTCATCCTAAACAAATTGAGGATTTTGGGAAAATGCTAGATTCTCAGTTGGCTCGTAAAAGTCGTAGGATGCTGTCGGAAATTAATTAACCGAATTGAAAATTTAAGTACTACCTAGTTTTGGAAGTTGAGGATCACCTTATATTGGAAGTATTCAAAAATTCAAATCATTTGGTATTGTTTATCTTTTGTGTAAATTAGTTAATTGTTTTATTAATCGATTTCATGTAATTAAATTAGCTAGGAACCTATGAACTATTTTTTTGTTGGTTCTTTTGACCGATTTGATTATTTTCGAACATAAAACATGTTATTGGTTTTATTAAAATGTGTTAAATTATGGTTTTGCGGCATTTTCTTTCTAGGTATCATTTATACACAATATGCAATTTCCACCCTATACTATTTTTGAATCCCTCATTATGCTCGAGATTCAATTATAGAATTCTTTACTCCATTCAGGATTCAATATTATATTAAAGCCGAATACATATTTGTTGCATTGTAAATATTGCAATCGATTTGGAACGCTTCCCACATGTGTCAAAGTCAAATTGTCAGTTCTGTCAAAAGCACACGTTCATTCCACCCTTGTTCATACCGCCGTACCGCGAGTCAGTATTCTTCCACGTAATTATTAATTTGTCCCAAAAAACATTTTACTTATTTTGAAATAAGTAATCATCCTAATAGCTTCGTTCGAACAGTTTACCGAGGCAGCTTAACTAGTAAATCGTCAAAATGGCGCGTGGAAAAGACAAAAAGAAGTAAGTGTTAACACGTGTTGTTTATAAAATGTTTATTCCGCAGCTAACAGAATTACAGGTACTTCAGCATTATACAGCCTTAATAGCACTGTTTGTATTGTAGCAATTGGATCGAAGAAGGTTAAATTTTACATTATTTACGAGATGATTTTTTTAAAGTAATATCGGTAAGCCTTTAAGCCTACAGGATCGCTACGGTGCCATACCTTATTCTTCGTACCTGAATATGAAACATTGCTACAAACCAGAAATGCTTGACGACCGGTCTGGTCTAGCGTTTAGCGACCCTGCCTATGCCAGCTATGACAATGGCCAACAATGTAAACAAAATGACAGTACAACCTCAATAGTCCAACACTGAGATGCAGGCTTGGTGAAAAAAAAAAAGTTTTTTTAATATACTCTGTCAAACAAGTCTGTCAGTAAATAAGAACTAAGAAAACTATAGGTATCCTTTTCTTTAGCACCCTAAACAAAGGGATGCATATAGTTTACTTTGTTCTTATTTACTGACAGACTTGTTTGACTTAAATAAGTACTTAAACTTTTGTTATACTTACTTTATAAAGATAAATATAGTCTAGTTGCTATCTATTTAAATTCTCAGACGTAAGCTGGAGAAGAAACAGGAAGGTGACGATGTGCCAAAGAAGGTGCCGCACACTCTGGAGTCCCTCCGAGAGAAGGATGAGACAATGCTGGTGCATGCAGAGGCTGAGGAACAGGAGGAGGTATGGAGCTGCTATACTCTGGCACAGCTACTTTGTCAGTAAAGTCAGCTGGTAAAATTTAAGTGTTGCTGCAAAGAGTGATCTTTCCATAGAAATTTTGATATTGACATCTTTTTCTACTGGCAGGCTGATGTGTTCTATTATAGTTTTATAGTAATTATCAGTACTTAATTACCATCTTATCTTGGTTTTCGTTCATTCGCATATAATAATTGTGTAGTTAGGAAAGCAGAATTATGGGTCAGCTGAAGATTTCTCTGTAACTCTAATGACGCCTTTAGCCTGGCCTTTGGTTGGATTAAAAATTGAAATACATATTGGACCTGGTCAGAACTATACCTAACTGGAATAATAGAAATTCTTAAAAATCAGAGCCGTGCAATTGACAAATTTCCATTTTCATTGTTATAGCCCTGAAAATTTCTAATACAACCGGTTTCTTATAATTTGCTCTTTAGAATAAAAGGAGCCTTGTGTACAGTCAAGTGTAAAAATATGGGTGTACCTACACATCTTACTCAAAAACATGTCCCATAGCATCTTAGTCCGGTGTAATAAGAACATAATACCATATTTATGAGACAATTTTCGATACATATTTTTGCACTGAACTGTACAGCAGAATTACAGTAAATTGAGTTTTATTATTTTAAAATCGTAAATTGTTTCCAGGCTCAAAAAGACATGGAACTAGATGAGCTGTCATCATACTACCAGAATTCTTACGAGCCGAAAGTCCTCATCACATACTCTGACAACCCCCACACCAAGACGCGCATCTTTGGCCGCGAGCTCGTCCGGATCATACCCAACTCCGTGTCGCGGTACAGACAAAGGTAACACCCAAAATATGAATCACTAGATTTTGCACGCGGCTTCGCCTATGTCACTTTCCATCCCTTCAACTATCTCCAGTTAAAATATCACGTCAATTTGTCGATCCGTTTTACAGTAAAATACGCACAAACAAATGGACACACTCACTTTCACATTTGTAATATTAGTATCGAACAGAAAAATAGTATACACACCTTGGCAAGTAAATAAGGAAGTCTTAAATCACAGTTATGTTTGTTGACCTCAGCTCCGCCTCGGCCGACAATTACATGTGATCTGAGACATTTCTTACTTTACTGACCTAGGTGTGTAATCTACTATTACCTACTTTGTAAATGATCACATTTTGTCTGCAATGCGAAATACTGATGAATTATGATAATACTTTTTAGATACTTTTGCGCTCTCTCTTTCTGATTGAGATCGCTATTTAGCGATAAGACCGCCTGTTTTTCTGCCTCTATTAGTTATTGGCTGCATGGCGCATCAGTTTGTCACTGTAATGTCATGTATATGTGTTCTATTACTTAAATAAAAAATTAAAAAAATTGTTTTGTCTCCCTCCACTGTATATTTTGCTGAGATCTGCCAATTAATAGTATTCTATCTATCTATGTATGTTATTATGTGTAAAATAAATAATGTAAAGGCTGAGCGAAAGAAATAAGTATTATCCTAAGGCTGTTTTGAGAAACTTACGATTCTGTGTCATACTTTTAGCGGTGACATGGTATCGTACGGAATACATCACATCAAAAAATGTACGAGAGTTGTACTAAATTGTACACTAATTAGAAAAAAATGTACTACACGTATTAACAAGAAAATAATGATCAATATGTCACCGCTTGGAAACATACTTTCTGGCGGGCGCTATCTATTTCACTATGTAACAGTCTAGTTTTCAAATTTCTTGTGAATCAGAAAATACGTACGAAAATTGCACTAAATTGTGCGCTAATTAAAAAAATGTACTACACGTATTAACAAGAAAATAATGATCAATATGTCACCGCTTGGAAACATACTTTCTGGCGGGCGCTATATATTTCACTATGTAACAGTCTAGTTTTCAACTTTCTTGTGAATCAGAAAATACGTACGAAAATTGTACTAAATTGTGCGCTAATTAAAAAAAATGTACTACACGTATTTACAAGAAAACAATGGTCAATATGTCACCGCTAGGAAACTTACTTTGTGGCGGGCGGGGCGCTCTCTATTTACCTATGAAACAGTCCAGGTTTCAACTTTCTTGTGAATCGAGAATCATCTATTAAATGAATCCTTATATAATTCCACCCTAAAGATTGGCACAATTATGTAAGGATGGCGGAATCTACGTAAGTGTCTGTAGTTAGTAGTCTTTTAATAACTCGATAAACTCAATAAAATGATCAGAACTCCAAGTAGTCATTTTTTATTTTATGTTATCGAGGGTAGGTAGGTATGGTAGTGCAATGAAATAAAAATTGTATCGTTGGTCGCAAAGTGCCACACACTTTCGATCCATCGTTGCGATATTCATGATTGCACGGGATTTTGTTGCGACTTGCGACCGATATCGTATGCGATCAAGTAGATCGTTAACTATATTGAAATACACGGTCGATCGGTCGTTTCGATTAATTTGTTCGCGACGGGCCGTAAAGGTAAATCGTACCGTGTATGGGGCCCTTTAGAAGCGCGCTGCGTAAGCGCTTGCCCCCTCCCTCGCCCCGGGCCAGCCTCAGGCCGCAGACCTCAGATCTCTGCCCATTTCGCGCCACTAACATCTTCATTACGGACGTCGCTCGCGCGCCGTACTAGGTAAGTTAATTATATTTCTTTAAAAAGGCTTTCATGTGAAAAATAGTCAAATCGCAACCGAGCGCTTAATCATACTATGTGTGGTATCAAATAAAAGGTAGTCGAACAAAATATGAGAAAATGTCCAGAAGTGGTATTAATTGTGATGGTGAAGGCTCGTTTTCGTGAGTTAGTTAGTTAGTAGTAATTTAGTGAGTTAGTTTTCAAAAATCCAGTCTGATAAGAATCAAGATAATAAGATGCTCTAATTGAAACTTTAATTAAATATATCTATTAGATAACGAAAAATGTAGTATTTCACCTACTAAAACTCAATTTTACATTATTTTGACGTTTTTCTTGATAGCGCACCCTTAAGTCGCGGACTTTCTTTGTAAAATGAAATAAGATTCCCGTGTTTTGTTGGTAAGTGCAAATTATTAGTTTCGGCGGCGGCGTAAGGTTTTTGCCCCGTAATAGAAATTATCCTGTTACTACACATTTGAAATAATATTGCTCATTCTCATTTTAACCTAAATGCTCGCATTATATTACAATTTCCTGCGTGCTTTCAATTTTTTCGTTATTCGCGGGTACGAATAAGTATGTGCGCGTACCCCCTACTTAATAAAAGTAACGTCTTTGTTCTTTCTTTCGTTTACTTTGTGCTTTACTTCGCTGGTAACTCCGCTTTGTGACTACAAATATGCTACGTATACTGCTAGTTATTTATTTTTGACCCCTTTTTAGTCGTAAACATTACTTCATCGCCAGACGTTAAGTACTTGTGTGTCTTTGAAGAGTACCGTTTCACGTCATCATCTGGCACTGCTTTAATGTAAATGCTTGCTTATTCAAATCTCTCGATTCCTCGTAGATTCGAGAATCATTTATTTAATCACAAATCCTGAGTTGAGCTTGACCAAAAATTTATTGTGAGTAGATTAAAAATCTAACTTTAAAGAACGGTTTCTAACATCAACGAAGATGCTAATAACTATTAATGCATTATAATATTGAATATTTATTACTGATTCGTAACGAAATTGCCAAATTCGAAATTCAGGGTACCGAAGCCGGCCAAATCATAGTTTTTTTAACGAAGAGGGTAAATCACTTAACGTGATCTGTGGACCGTTGAAGAGTTTGTCGTTTTGAATTAACGAAGATGCTAATAACTATTAATGCATTATAATATTGAATATTTAGTACTGATTCGTAACGAAATTGCCAAATTCGAAATTCAGGGTACCGAAGCCGGCCAAATAATAGTTTTTTTAACGAAGTAAATCACTTAACGTGATTTGTGGACCGTTGAAGAGTTTGTCGTTTTGAACATCAGCTCCATTTTCACATATGGCATATTAAATAGAGATTTTATAATGTAAAACATGGTTATGTGTTTTTTAAGTAGGTAGGTGGTTGAAATTAAATACCCTGTATTCGGGATAACCCTCATGTAGGTAGTTATTTCTTAACCTTGTTATCAACTAGAAATTTGGAATAGTTATGAACATTGTTAACCTCTACAAAATTAAAGGATTATTTTTTTTATTTATTAATATTAACCCTTATTTGGCAGAGACTCTAATGACATTAATTTTCAAATTTTACTAAATATATTGAATAACAAGTATTTTAGAGCTTCCGAAAAATAATATTGTCTTCGGTTACCGCGATAGTTACTCATGAAATAAAACTATGGAAACGGATTAAATCGCGTATAATGAATTTAAAATACATCCCGACGTTTCGAACTCTTTACAGCGTTCGTGGTCAACGGGTGACTGAGGAAAAATTAAAATGTGCAAAAGCTACCCACTTACAAGAAATATTAACGAACCATGACCACAAATAATCTAGATTTTAGATTTACATTTTCAATTACAATACCCTTGCGGGTGTTTATTGTACCTGTATTTTTTAACAAAATAACAATAAAATTGCTTGCGTCCAAGCAGAGGTAAAATGGTTAAAATCGGTTCACCCAATAATCAGTTATTCCATAAAAATCATCTTCCATACTAGCTCGCGCACATTAGTTTACTCAATTTGCCGATAGATGTCGCTGTAAGTTGAACGCTCATTTCCTACATCGCGTTTTTCCTGATATAATGAGGTCGGTTCAGGAGCGTCCTTGCGACATGTCGTACCTAAGTCGTAAACTATTGAAGTCGAATAGTCTTGATTTTATTTGGACATTGTCTAACAATAAAATTGTATATCAAAACATTACTTGTTATGTGGGAAATTGATTCTTGAGGAATTTATTCAAATCTGTAGAGTTCTATGAATGACATTTTGATGATTCAACTATTGAATGTTTGTACAGAACCCTCGGTGAGCTAGTCCGACTCGCACTTGATCGGTTTTTTTTCTCTTTAGGAGTCTTAAATATGTCACAGGACCGTAAGCACAATATTTAAAAAAATAACATACCTTAGCTAGTAGCCAAGCGAAATTCTCCTTTCCTACGCGGCTGTCATATCTGGTTGAATGATGCATGCGAATCAAATTTAAACCGACAGGCTTGAGTTATTATATGTACTTATAAATTATAATTATTTTCTCTTATGTTATGAGGTATATATATGTCTTAAATGACTGTTGCTGTTTTTAAAGTTAAGTATTTAGGGCCATTAATGTTTTTTTTATATACCTAAACTATAGTGCGATGATGTTTTTAAAATAGTATAATAATTGAAATAATATCGAACCCAATTATAAAAAAATAAGTTAATTCTTACCGCAATATGAATTAATGTTTATGTTTCTGACGTGTAATGTATATGTGCGTTATTAATAAATGTGAATATAGATTGAGAAGCTATTGTTTAACTAAATATTTACGTGATCAAAAAGAGCTCTAAAATTACTAGAAATGAAGAGTAAGAGACTGGTTGCTCGCGGCAGATTCCGCTGTTGTCAAAGCAGGTATTCAATTCTGTATATTTTTACTGTGCCGCGCGAGCCACCGCTTACCGTTCGAATGTCGTATTTGTAAACTGTTTTGGATGCCGCCCCACTGGCCGCTACGTGCGTTTTCTCCGCTGCCTAAATAGTATGTGTAGAGTACACATAATACTGAATTACTGACTGTCAGTTTATAAATAACAAACTAAATATTCTTCTTATTTTCTTCCAGGTCTTCAATAAAAAGAATAGTCCAGTCGGCGATACGCGAAGACGTCACGGACGTGATCATAGTGAACGAGAATCAGAAGCAGCCGAACGGGTTCCTGCTCATCCATCTGCCCGACGGGCCCACGGCGCACTTCAGGCTGTCCAGCTGTAAGATCACTCCAGAGCTGCGGAAGGACTATAAAGAAATCACTACACATCGGCCAGAGGTTAGTGTTTTAGATCCCTGTTTACAAAACTTTTATGTTTATTTTCATGTAATAAAGCTAGACCTCTCATCTACCTGCCCGATGGACCCACGTGCCACGGCCCTGTTCAGGCTGTCCCGCTGTAAGATCACTCCAGAGCTGCGGAAGGACTATAAAGAAATCACTACACATCGGCCAGAGGTTAGTCTTTTAGGTCCCGTTATAGGGTTTAAAAATTTAAAATTTTCACTTTCATGTAAGTCAAAAAAAACCTGTGCATACCTATAGGGTAATTTTTTTTTATATTGCAAGTGTGTTGAAAAACATTGTGTCTAACTATAACTCGGGGCGTAAGAATAATTAGAATATTGCAAAATCGAGTCTTTAAATCGTTGAACTTTTGTGAGCAATATTCAACATTCGCCTCACGTTGCACAATGTACTATTTTACCATCAGACCGCCCGTACGCTTGTTTGCCACCGACGTAGTATTAAATGAAATAATTTTTAGCTTCTTTCTTACATGCTGATGACATATTTCCAGTACTTAAGACAGTTCAGACTTGAGAGTTTATTGTCTCTGCCTACTCAGTTTGGGAATACAGAGTTACAGACATGGGTTTATGTGTGAGCTATGTGTATGTGTCATTATTTGTTTTATCAAATATTACAAATGTAACATGTTTGAAAATATATTAATAACAAAACTAACAGTTTACAATTACAAATTTCTTACATGAATAATCAAGATCGTTTTATTTATTAAACTTATTCATCGTATTAAAAAAAAACGCATAAATTGGATATGTATTATGTAAAGGACAGGATTCATAGCGATAATAGGGGAACTTGATAACCTTGTATGTCTATTCATCGATAAAAGGATTACCGATGTTTTTATTTTTTCAAGCACTATCAACTTGACGTTCGTGGTAACTAGGAAATTCTCTATATAAGGCTCTTATATTTAAGTATATTTCACTGTGTAATAGGCTACTAAACTCATATCGAATTTGGCACAATATGTACATGATTGTCTTCTGTAGTATTTGACATAGAAAACCAATATTTATAGATTTTGGGTATTAAAAGTGTATGATGACTACTTGAATTGTCTTCTGTAGTATTTGACATAGAAAACCAATATTTATAGATTTTGGGTATTAAAAGTGTATGATGACTACTTGACTACGTAGTTTCGATAAAAAATATGTGTAATTTTTTTTTTATTTTGGCTACCGAAAACGCTGTCAGCGATGTAGTGACGTCATCGAATTCGAACTTACTTCATGTCAAAACAATCACTGACATGAATTATGTCTCATACTTCAAAGTCAGAAAATAGAATAGAATAAACATTTATTCGTGAACACAGGCAAGACAAAATACACATAATAACAACAAGACAGAAAGTACCTAATGAAGTGCTACGAAAGGGCCTCATCTTGGGCGTGGGCATCTCAAAGGGCGTGTTGCTGGTGACTTCCAGTTCCAATGAGACTATCAAGTGAGAAAATGTTGTTTTCGAATATAATGACCTGATGCACAGATAATCTACAGATTAACATGACTGAGTTGTTTTCGCCTGATTACGTATATAAAGTATACTTTAAAAATATTTTTGCTGTTCGTAGGTAATGATAAAATAAGGTATTATTTTATTTCGGTTAATTGAACAGTACTTAATCATATAAGACAGACTTTAAAAAAGGGTCAAGTAGCCTATTCGTTCGTGGTACTAGTACGCGTTTTGTGGCAGGTGATCCTCAACAACTTCAGCACCCGCCTCGGGCTGACGGTGGGGCGCATGCTGGGCGCCCTGTTCCACCACGAGCCGCAGTTCCGCGGCCGCCGCGCCGTCACCTTCCACAACCAGCGCGACTACATCTTCTTCCGGCACCACAGGTGACCACATACAACCTATACCTTCTACATGTAGGTATTTAAAGAAGTGTAAACAAACCCAATCTGTCAACTGTGAGGGTTGTTTATTACTTTTATTAGGTAGCGTTTGGTTCCTGTAAGTTTATCCCTATCAAAAAAAATTGATCTCACTTTTTTCGATTTCATTCCACTTTCGCTTAATTGGACTTAATACATATATACATAATATACATTCACCTTCACCAATACTAACAAACATAATCATTATTACATTAAGGCTAAGAAGAACGTGCGACGATTTTTTCTTGGCGAAGTTTGCTTGACGTCATAATTATAATATTTTATCTTTCTTTTGCCCTCAGAAATGCGTAATTAAAATCTTTCGGCTTAAATTTGTGTGACACCGTGAATATTTTACTTGCCTAAGAAGTCCTATAACGAATAGTAGGGTAGGCCTCAGAGATTAAGCGGGATTTTAGTCTCGACTAAAAATACTATTTTTAACCGAATTCCAAATCTCAATTTTTAAAACTGGGTTATTTATTCCAGGTACGAATTCACAAAGGACGGCAAGCGAGCGCGCCTCTGCGAGCTCGGGCCGCGCTTCACGCTGCGGCTCATCTCGCTGCAACAGGGCACCTTCGACTCCAAGCGGGGCGACTACGAGTGGACCATCGCGGGCCGCAGGCACCAGCTCGAGACCTCCAGGAGACGGTTCTTCCTTTAGGCTAGATTTAGACACGCCAATACAATGCTAGCCCCATTAGCTTCGTCGGGTTATCCCTAATAGATACTACCAAGGTGTTACCAGTGGTAACGCTGTGGCAGGTCACTCTGAAAAGGATGACTACGGCCCATCGCGGGCCGAAATCACCAGCTCGAGACCTTCAGGAGACGGTTCTTCCTTTAGGCTAGATTTAGACACGCCAATACAATGCTAGCCCCATTAGCTTCGTCGGGTTATCCCTAATAGATACTACCAAGGTGTTACCAGTGGTAAAGATGTGGCAGGTCACTCTGGAAAGGATGACTACGGCCCATCGCGGGCCGCAGGACCAGCTCGAGACCTCCAGGAGACGGTTCTTCCTTTAGGCTAGTTTGTGACACACCAATACACGCACACCTAGCTCATTTTTCTCGGTTTATTTCGCTTGATCGCTTATTGCATAACGCTGTGCAATTATTTTTGAGCCTGTATACGTCCCACTGCTGGGCACATGCCTCTTAGGCGCGAGGGCTATAGTCTCCACGCTAACCCAATGCGGATTGACGACTAAGCTTACACGTTTTTTTTATTACCACATGTAGGTAGCCATGGTAATTCTTATTCCGGTCGAGTAGTTGGGAGAACGGAAGTCGAAATTGAGGTTAGCACAAACAGATCTTATAATTATAATCAATAAAACGTCATAGTCAGTCGTCAGTCATCGTCGTGTATGATATTGATATTAGTCCTTATTGAACGTATAATTTAGTGTTAAAAAGTTGACCTAATTATTTCCCCATTTATTTATTTATGTGATATAGTCAGTAGTATCTGCTTATAATGATAAAGGAAAAATAAAGAACACGTACTAAGCGGATGTCATATAGAACACAGCACGTTGAACTTCATAGTTTTTTTATTAACTTTTCCAAATTAATTTTGATTCCTTTGTGAGAAGTGAATTTTATTAATACTGAGAATAAAAATCAAAATATTTTACACGCCACAAACACACTTAACGCTACAATTTCATAAACATAGCTTTGTAAGATCATAGCAGCTAAGTATCGAATTATTTTACACAATTCAATGTTATACGACTTTCTTATAAAGAGTTTTGTATAAAGATCAAAGATTTCGTTTCAGTATGAGCATACGAGGTGCGGTCCAAAAGTTTCCGGCCTAACAAAGAAAGGGCTTACATATCTTTACAATTTTATTTTTATTTTTTAATACAGTCTTCCTCTGTCACAAAGCACTTTTCAAATCTCTTTAAAAGCTTCTCCATCACCTAATAAAAATAATAAAGATTTTTATCCTCAAAATCGGCCTAAACCGCACGGGTCACTTCGTCAACCGAAGATTTTTTTTTTTCTACTTCAGTCTACCTAAAGTTTTTAGAACAAATAATAATCACTTGGGGTCACGTTTCGAATATAAGGTAGGTGCCGAATTTTTTGAAGACACATTTTGTCATAGCAACCTTGTAAAATGAAGCAGCGTGAACGGGGAAATTGTTGCGGAGATGCCTTTGTGCCTCTGCTAAGTTTTTAAAGACTACTCTGCATAATCTGCTATCGTAACTGGACAATAAATATTGCGTAGTAACTGCTATTTACCGTAGTCTACCCTTCTTTTATTTAAATCGTAAGAATTTCGTGACAACCCTAGAATACCGTAGCCTTTATCTTTTTTCGTGCATTTTGTGACCGAGGTTGTTCTAGGCGCCTTTTCACCATGACGTTGTCACTCCATTAATTTTCTTTTGTATAGAGTATCGTCTTACATAACCATGGTTTCATCTACAGTAGCAATTGCATTCATAAAACTCGCTACGCGGTGTCTATGCTGGTCTCAAGTTTCATGAACTCACGGTTTTTCACTCATCTCGCTGTAAGCACGATAAAAGTTTGGGCACTAACCTAGAACTAAACACCGTAAAAAAAGCCTACAGCCAACAGACACCTAAAGAAACTATACACCAAAAAAGTGGAATAAATGACGAACACAATGATATCCATACTTTTTTAAACTCTTCCACCATATTTGTCGGGCCGGAGACATTTGGACTGCACCTCGTAGTCATTATAAACAGATTCTACAATATTTCACTTTTTTTGCTTACCGGTGAAGCAAAAATAAGCAAAATATGGCTATGTGACAAAAAAATCAATAAAGTTGGGGAATCTCTAGGACTGCAACTTAATATACTGGGTTATAGTGGTACAGTTTGTACCGAATCGAACTGGTTTATATTACAACACGTTCCTCAAACGAGGGCGCCACTGGTCAGTCGAGCTGTACAGTCGCAGTCGGAGCTGCCGAAGCTCTCACATATCGGACACACGCACTCTAAGTGCGTTTTCACATTATTAGTCTGGTTCTATTTTTCAAAGCAATCGATGCGACTGGCAAATCATATTAGTTTTTAGCAACCGGCTTGATTCAAGATGGCAGCCAATATATGACCCTATATAGCTACCTTAGTGAGTAAATTCCTTGTATATCTCACTGCACTTTTTTAACTATTTTGAAACGTTAAGTGCATAATATAACAGTAACAATATGGCGTTTTTATGAAATTTTTTATTGTCTGTCACGATTTAAAATCTACAGTTCCTTAAATATGGGACAAATTGTCGGCAACGCCACATTGAAATACGAAATCTCATTTGTGAGGCCTGATGCCTGATTATGACACAAAATGCACTTAAATTGTTTTTTTTTTTTAACTTGTATATCTCCTTATTTAATTATTTATTCCATGTTTTTATCGGTTATTCCACTTTTGGTACATTTAATCTCTGGGCGCACAGTAAGACTCTTCTGGTATAAAAATGTGTAGAGAGTATGAGAATATTTCATGAACTAATCGTTTAGCAATTTGAACATGTGCGGATCCAGCCTGGAGCCTAGATTGGCCATACAAATTAACCACATGACCCTCTCGGCTGGGCACACACACTGACCACGTGACGTGACCCCCCCCCCCCCCCCCCCGCTCCCTGGGTACGAAGCTGGATCCGCCCTTGAGTCAGAATTGTATTTTTTTCCAATGTAGTTGACGTTATTGATATCCATCATTACCTACATCACAAAGTGCCAGTTTTTGACATGAAACTTTAGGTGAACATCTTTAAAAACCCGTAGTAGAGGGATCAGACCGAAAACCGGATGTAGTGAAATGATATACATAGATCGGTGGCTTATAAATCTCTAACTATAATACATATACGCATCATTTTACTATGTTTATAAATAAATAATAAATAAATAATAATAAATATTATAGGACATTCTTACACAGATTGACTGAGGCCCACGGTAAGCTCAAGAAGGCTTGTGTTGTGGGTACTCAGACAACGATATATATAATATATAAATACTTATATACGTAGAAAACATCCATGACTCAGGAACAAATATCTGTGCTCATCACACAAATAAATGCCCTTACCGGGATTCGAACCCGGGACCGCGGCGTAGCAGGCAGGGTCACTACCGACTGCGCCAGACCGGTCGTCAAGGAGTTTATGAAGGAAAAAAGTATCCATTACTATCAAACGTTTGTTTCGCTGACATAGATGGTGCCAACTCTGGTCTACGAACTTTCAATTTTGGGCTAAAATTACGCTCGTAAGTAGTGTTTTTTAGTTATTATTTGTTTATTTCATTTATTTATCTAAACTTTATTGCATTTCATTGTCCAATTAATTGGGAACGTAAGGTAATTTGGCTCTAGAGCCTTAAATATTGTTCGAAATCCCCGATTTTGAAATTTGGTAGTTAGCAATATTGCAGCTACCGTGCAATTGAACCATAAAGGCAAATTTTCTTGTTTATAATTATTATGGTGTTGAAAGTGAGTAAATATGTACTTATGTAAGCTGTGTTATTAAAACATGTCTGTTTATCTAACAATTTAAAATGTGCCAAACCTCCGACTAAAGTCCAAACCAAAGTCAGACTCTCGCTTCTTCTTCTTCCTGATACATGCACTTTTTTGTCAGCCTTCTTCCATTCATTCTTTCCACATCTTCTGCCTTAACCAACTTGACTATTACAACAACATCCCTCTATATATTACTCGGTTATTTACTGATATTACGTTTTTTTTTAGTTTATTAATTATTGTATATGCATAATATATTTGTATTTATATTTATGTATTTTATAAGTGTTGTATGAACTTGATCAGTTGTTTTCGATTATTCTAATCATTATAATATTTCCTTCTCCTTGCACCATTTTTACATGTCTAATCATAGACAGATGATCGTAGACCAGAGTAGGCGCCATCTATGTCAGCGAAACATACATTTGATTGTAATTAATACTTTTTCCTTCATAAACATAGTAAATTGATGCGTATATGTATTATAGTTAGAGATTTATAAGCCACCAAGCTATGTATATCATTTCACTACATCTGGTTTTCGGTCTGATCCCTCTTGGGACTACGGGTTTTTAAAGATGTTCACCTAAAGTTTCATGTTAAAAACTGGCACTTTGTGATGTAGTGTAGGTAATGAGTGGATATCCGGTTGCTAAAAAGTAATATTTGCCAGTTGCAGCAAGAAGGAGAGCGATTTTAAGTAAAATGTTGGAACTAGACTATATATCCGATCCAATATCGGATGTAGGACCTAATCCTATATGTTTTAGGCGCCGTTGGCGTTTGACTTTGTCATCCTTCCTACATTACATCCTATATGGGATCGGATAATGTGAAAACACTAACGTCTTGACAATAAGGGCGTGTCCCGATATTTGTGGGAGTTGTGGCAGCTCCGATATATTTGATACACAATAGAGATGTATATGTTTTTATGTAGAGGTATTAATATTTTGCCCTTGCCCCCTTGTATAACAAATAACTATTAATTGACTCTGATAACTCTATAAATAAATACTGCTTTTTCTCGTGAATTAGAATTTATCTAATTTAAGATCATGTTTATTAAATAATTGGGCTAAAAAAGGACTGACTAGCTCTCTCATCGGGAGAATCGTGTTTTTAATTTACCAATATTTTTATATAATTCACTATCTTAATCTCGTATAAATAGTTGTCCTATTATTACCCCAATTTTTTGTTTACGTGACATGTGTTACATACTTTTTTTACTTACTGGTGAAGCAAAAATAAGTAAAATGACTATGTGACTAAGACTAGAAGTTGGAGAAACACTAGGACCCAAATTATTTAAGGTACAGAGGGACAATTTCGACTGGGTAATTTTGATTTGGTAATCGAAAAAAAAAACATGGTATTAACAAGAGTGCCATGCGACGACAACAACGTATATGGTTCTAATTGAAAAATGACAACTTTACAGGAGAGCAAATCAAAGTTAGAATCCTTATAACTCTTTTCGTGTAATGGGTAATGGATAGAAATTCGGCACACATGATTATGACGACAACGACCAGCTCAAGCAGGTCCGCTCCGAATTCATGGCCCTGCCCTTGCGGGCCGCTGAGGCTGCTGGCGCTCGCCAAGACAGCGAATAACGGTTCATGACATTTATTACCTCTGCTTGCCAATTGTAGGGTGCGTGGCGTCTCGGTCGATCAACTTTTGATAGTCAACCTTTTAAGAGGCATATAAATCGAAGCCTATCACATTAAAATAAAGGTCTAAGGGCCAACATACTATTACACGATACGACGTCAAATACAAATACAAATAATTTATTAATAAAAACATAATTATCTATCGTCGTGTCGTAACGGAGTACTATGTGGTAATAGGTACAGATGGGACTGTATGCGTTATTTTAAAATCTATACTGAGCTACGTTTTAAGAAATTTTATACCAGGCGATAGCTTTCGACGGGGTTACTAATGTATTACCGAAAGTTATTTGCCAGATTTTCACATCCCAAACAATCTATCCCAAAAATTTAAAAGGCAACTCATCATTTCCCAACTTATCATGTGCCATATACATATTTGCCAAAATAATGATATCCAAATAAATATTTAGACATTTCCTTTCTTTGGCAATGTTCATTTTACCAAACTTTAATTACTCAAAATAATTAATTGCCAACGAATATTATCCCAAAAGAAAAAAGCCAAATCTAACATTTAGTAAAACATTTCTTGGGCATTTTTTATTTTAACAAATCTCGTTTACTCAAAATGATGCCTCTTAGGCGCGAGGGCTATAGTCTCCACGCTAACCCAATGCGGATTGACGACTAAGCTTACACGCTCATTTTTCTCGGTTTATTTCGCTTGATCGCTTATTGCATTTTTTTTATTACCACATGTAGGTAGCCATGGTAATTCTTATTCCGGTCGAGTAGTTGGGAGAACGGAAGTCGAAATTGAGGTTAGCACAAACAGATCTTATAATTATAATCAATAAAACGTCATAGTCAGTCGTCAGTCATCGTCGTGTATGATATTGATATTAGTCCTTATTGAACGTATAATTTAGTGTTAAAAAGTTGACCTAATTATTTCCCCATTTATTTATTTATGTGATATAGTCAGTAGTATCTGCTTATAATGATAAAGGAAAAATAAAGAACACGTACTAAGCGGATGTCATATAGAACACAGCACGTTGAACTTCATAGTTTTTTTATTAACTTTTCCAAATTAATTTTGATTCCTTTGTGAGAAGTGAATTTTATTAATACTGAGAATAAAAATCAAAATATTTTACACGCCACAAACACACTTAACGCTACAATTTCATAAACATAGCTTTGTAAGATCATAGCAGCTAAGTATCGAATTATTTTACACAATTCAATGTTATACGACTTTCTTATAAAGAGTTTTGTATAAAGATCAAAGATTTCGTTTCAGTATGAGCATACGAGGTGCGGTCCAAAAGTTTCCGGCCTAACAAAGAAAGGGCTTACATATCTTTACAATTTTATTTTTATTTTTTAATATAGTCTTCCTCTGTCACAAAGCACTTTTCAAATCTCTTTAAAAGCTTCTCCATCACCTAATAAAAATAATAAAGATTTTTATCCTCAAAATCGGCCTAAACCGCACGGGTCACTTCGTCAACCGAAGATTTTTTTTTTCTACTTCAGTCTACCTAAAGTTTTTAGAACAAATAATAATCACTTGGGGTCACGTTTCGAATATAAGGTAGGTGCCGAATTTTTTTGAAGACACATTTTGTCATAGCAACCTTGTAAAATGAAGCAGCGTGAACGGGGAAATTGTTGCGGAGATGCCTTTGTGCCTCTGCTAAGTTTTTAAAGACTACTCTGCATAATCTGCTATCGTAACTGGACAATAAATATTGCGTAGTAACTGCTATTTACCGTAGTCTACCCTTCTTTTATTTAAATCGTAAGAATTTCGTGACAACCCTAGAATACCGTAGCCTTTATCTTTTTTCGTGCATTTTGTGACCGAGGTTGTTCTAGGCGCCTTTTCACCATGACGTTGTCACTCCATTAATTTTCTTTTGTATAGAGTATCGTCTTACATAACCATGGTTTCATCTACAGTAGCAATTGCATTCATAAAACTCGCTACGCGGTGTCTATGCTGGTCTCAAGTTTCATGAACTCACGGTTTTTCACTCATCTCGCTGTAAGCACGATAAAAGTTTGGGCACTAACCTAGAACTAAATACCGTAAAAAAAGCCTACAGCCAACAGACACCTAAAGAAACTATACACCAAAAAAGTGGAATAAATGACGAACACAATGATATCCATACTTTTTTTAAACTCTTCCACCATATTTGTCGGGCCGGAGACATTTGGACTGCACCTCATAGTCATTATAAACAGATTCTACAATATTTCACTTTTTTTGCTTACCGGTGAAGCAAAAATAAGCAAAATATGGCTATGTGACAAAAAAATCAATAAAGTTGGGGAATCTCTAGGACTGCAACTTAATATACTGGGTTATAGTGGTACAGTTTGTACCGAATCGAACTGGTTTATATTACAACACGTTCCTCAAACGAGGGCGCCACTGGTCAGTCGAGCTGTACAGTCGCAGTCGGAGCTGCCGAAGCTCTCACATATCGGACACACGCACTCTAAGTGCGTTTTCACATTATTAGTCTGGTTCTATTTTTCAAAGCAATCGATGCGACTGGCAAATCATATTAGTTTTTAGCAACCGGCTTGATTCAAGATGGCAGCCAATATATGACCCTATATAGCTACCTTAGTGAGTAAATTCCTTGTATATCTCACTGCACTTTTTTAACTATTTTGAAACGTTAAGTGCATAATATAACAGTAACAATATGGCGTTTTTATGAAATTTTTTATTGTCTGTCACGATTTAAAATCTACAGTTCCTTAAATATGGGACAAATTGTCGGCAACGCCACATTGAAATACGAAATCTCATTTGTGAGGCCTGATGCCTGATTATGACACAAAATGCACTTAAATTGTTTTTTTTTTTAACTTGTATATCTCCTTATTTAATTATTTATTCCATGTTTTTATCGGTTATTCCACTTTTGGTACATTTAATCTATGGGCGCACAGTAAGACTCTTCTGGTATAAAAATGTGTAGAGAGTATGAGAATATTTCATGAACTAATCGTTTAGCAATTTGAACATGTGCGGATCCAGCCTGGAGCCTAGATTGGCCATACAAATTAACCACATGACCCTCTCGGCTGGGCACACACACTGACCACGTGACGTGACCCCCCCCCGCTCCCTGGGTACGAAGCTGGATCCGCCCTTGAGTCAGAATTGTATTTTTTTCCAATGTAGTTGACGTTATTGATATCCACTCATTACCTACATCACAAAGTGCCAGTTTTTGACATGAAACTTTAGGTGAACATCTTTAAAAACCCGTAGTAGAGGGATCAGACCGAAAACCGGATGTAGTGAAATGATATACATAGATCGGTGGCTTATAAATCTCTAACTATAATACATATACGCATCATTTTACTATGTTTATGAAGGAAAAAAGTATCCATTACTATCAAACGTTTGTTTCGCTGACATAGATGGCGCCAACTCTGGTCTACGAACTTTCAATTTTGGGCTAAAATTACGCTCGTAAGTAGTGTTTTTTAGTTATTATTTGTTTATTTCATTTATTTATCTAAACTTTATTGCATTTCATTGTCCAATTAATTGGGAACGTAAGGTAATTTGGCTCTAGAGCCTTAAATATTGTTAGAAATCCCCGATTTTGAAATTTGGTAGTTAGCAATATTGCAGCTACCGTGCAATTGAACCATAAAGGCAAATTTTCTTGTTTATAATTATTATGGTGTTGAAAGTGAGTAAATATGTACTTATGTAAGCTGTGTTATTAAAACATGTCTGTTTATCTAACAATTTAAAATGTGCCAAACCTCCGACTAAAGTCCAAACCAAAGTCAGACTCTCGCTTCTTCTTCTTCCTGATACATGCACTTTTTTGTCAGCCTTCTTCCATTCATTCTTTCCACATCTTCTGCCTTAACCAACTTGACTATTACAACAACATCCCTCTATATATTACTCGGTTATTTACTGATATTACGTTTTTTTTTAGTTTATTAATTATTGTATATGCATAATATATTTGTATTTATATTTATGTATTTTATAAGTGTTGTATGAACTTGATCAGTTGTTTTCGATTATTCTAATCATTATAATATTTCCTTCTCCTTGCACCATTTTTACATGTCTAATCATAGACAGATGATCGTAGACCAGAGTAGGCGCCATCTATGTCAGCGAAACATACATTTGATTGTAATTAATACTTTTTCCTTCATAAACATAGTAAATTGATGCGTATATGTATTATAGTTAGAGATTTATAAGCCACCAAGCTATGTATATCATTTCACTACATCTGGTTTTCGGTCTGATCCCTCTACTACGGGTTTTTAAAGATGTTCACCTAAAGTTTCATGTTAAAAACTGGCACTTTGTGATGTAGTGTAGGTAACAGTGGCGGAGCGTCAATACAACTCGATTCCCAACGGGTTCCCTAAAATTCTCTAGTATCTGTAGAAGTCCATACAAAACAGATGCCAAAAACCCCTCCGGCTTTACCAACGAAAATTTTCACGCCCCGCCACTGGTAGGTAATGAGTGGATATCCGGTTGCTAAAAAGTAATATTTGCCAGTTGCAGCAAGAAGGAGAGCGATTTTAAGTAAAATGTTGGAACTAGACTATATATCCGATCCAATATCGGATGTAGGACCTAATCCTATATGTTTTAGGCGCCGTTGGCGTTTGACTTTGTCATCCTTCCTACATTACATCCTATATGGGATCGGATAATGTGAAAACACTAACGTCTTGACAATAAGGGCGTGTCCCGATATTTGTGGGAGTTGTGGCAGCTCCGATATATTTGATACACAATAGAGATGTATATGTTTTTATGTAGAGGTATTAATATTTTGCCCTTGCCCCCTTGTATAACAAATAACTATTAATTGACTCTGATAACTGCTTTTTCTCATGAATTAGAATTTATCTAATTTAAGATCATGTTTATTAAATAATTGGGCTAAAAAAGGACTGACTAGCTCTCTCATCGGGAGAATCGTGTTTTTAATTTACCAATATTTTTTTATAATTCACTATCTTAATCTCGTATAAATAGTTGTCCTATTATTACCCCAATTTTTTGTTTACGTGACATGTGTTACATACTTTTTTTACTTACTGGTGAAGCAAAAATAAGTAAAATGACTATGTGACTAAGACTAGAAGTTGGAGAAACACTAGGACCCAAATTATTTAAGGTACAGAGGGACAATTTCGACTGGGTAATTTTGATTTGGTAATCGAAAAAAAAAACATGGTATTAACAAGAGTGCCATGCGACGACAACAACGTATATGGTTCTAATTGAAAAATGACAACTTTACAGGAGAGCAAATCAAAGTTAGAATCCTTATAACTCTTTTCGTGTAATGGGTAATGGATAGAAATTCGGCACACATGATTATGACGACAACGACCAGCTCAAGCAGGTCCGCTCCGAATTCATGGCCCTGCCCTTGCGGGCCGCTGAGGCTGCTGGCGCTCGCCAAGACAGCGAATAACGGTTCATGACATTTATTACCTCTGCTTGCCAATTGTAGGGTGCGTGGCGTCTCGGTCGATCAACTTTTGATAGTCAACCTTTTAAGAGGCATATAAATCGAAGCCTATCACATTAAAATAAAGGTCTAAGGGCCAACATACTATTACACGATACGACGTCAAATACAAATACAAATACAAATAATTTATTAATAAAAACATAATTATCTATCGTCGTGTCGTAACGGAGTACTATGTGGTAATAGGTACAGATGGGACTGTATGCGTTATTTTAAAATCTATACTGAGCTACGTTTTAAGAAATTTTATACCATAGCTTTTATACCATAGCGATAGCTTTCGACGGGGTTACTAATGTATTACCGAAAGTTATTTGCCAGATTTTCACATCCCAAACAATCTATCCCAAAAATTTAAAAGGCAACTCATCATTTCCCAACTTATCATGTGCCATATACATATTTGCCAAAATAATGATATCCAAATAAATATTTAGACATTTCCTTTCTTTGGCAATGTTCATTTTACCAAACTTTAATTACTCAAAATAATTAATTGCCAACGAATATTATCCCAAAAGAAAAAAAGCCAAATCTAACATTTAGTAAAACATTTCTTGGGCATTTTTTATTTTAACAAATCTCGTTTACTCAAAATGAGCAGTTGACATAACTAGAAAAAACAGTCAGGCTCTAGTGACAAGTCGGACTCCGCGTCTGCTCCGGCCCTGCGGGTAAAGCTACTTTCTTAGCAACATTTTGTGTGGGGGTCGCAGTTCTAACCTAACCTAAACCTACTTTCTTAGCAACAGTTTTGTATGGGGGTCGCAGTTCTAACCTAACCTAAACCTACTTTCTTAGCAACAGTTTTGTGAGGGGGGTCGCAATTCTAACCTAACCTAAACCTACATTCTTAGCAATAGTTTTGTGTGGGAGTCGCAGTTCTAACCTAACCTAAACGTACTTTCTTAGCAACAGTTTTGTGTGGGGGTCGCAGTTCTTACCTAACCTAAACCTACTTTCTTAGCAACAGTTTTGTGTGGGGGTCGCAGTTCCAACCTAACCTAAACCTACTTTCTTAGCAACAGTTTTGTGTGGGGGTGCCAGTTCTAACCTAACCTAAACCTACTTTCTTAGCAACAGTTTTGTGTGGGGGTCGCAATTCTAACCTAACCTAAACCTACTTTCTTAGCAATATTTTGTGTGGGGGTCGCAATTCTAACCTAACCTAAACCTACTTTCTTAGCAATATTTTGTGTGGGGGTCGCAATTCTAACCTAACCTAAACCTACATTCTTAGCAACAGTTTTGTGTGGGAGTCGCAGTTCTAACCTAACCTAAACCTACTTTCTTAGCAACAGTTTTGTGTGGGGGTCGCAGTTCCAACCTAACCTAAACCTACTTTCTTAGCAAGAGTTTTGTGTGGGGGTCGCAGTTCTAACCTAACCTAAACCTACATTCTTATAGCAAGAGTTTTGTGTGGGGGTCATAGTTCCAACCTAACCTAAACCTACTTTCTTAGCAACAGTTTTGTGTGGGGGTGGCAGTTCTAATCTAACCTAAACCTACTTTCTTAGCAACAGTTTTGTGTGGGGGTCGCAATTCTAACCTAACCTAAACCTACTTTCTTAGCAATATTTTGTGTGGGGGTCGCAGTTCCAACCTAACCTAAACCTACTTTCTTAGCAAGAGTTTTGTGTGGGGGTCGCAGTTCCAACCTAACCTAAACCTACTTTCTTAGCAACAGTTTTGTGTGGGGGTCTCAATTCTAACCTAACCTAAACCTACTTTCTTAGCAATATTTTGTGTGGGGGTCGCAGTTCTAACCTAAACCTATTTTCTTAGCAACAGTTTTGTGTGGGGGTCGCAGTTTTAACCTAACCTAAACCTACTTAGCAACAGTTTTGAGTGAGGGTCGCAATTCCAATCTAACCTAAACCTACTTTCTTAGCAACAGTTTTGTGTGGGGGTCGCAGTTCCAAGCTAACCTAAACCTATACTTTCTTAGCAACAGTTTTTTGTGGGGGTCACAATTCCAATTCAACCTAACCTAAACCTACTTTTTGGGTTTTAGGCTATGTTTAGGTTTTCAAAGATTATTTGACTCGTCATAATTATGGTATTTTCGTCAAAAGTGTTTGTGGGAAGCAAACGTGTAAGTAGTTTTTAAAATCTGTTTGGGAAATGAAATTCGGTAAAAAAAACAATCATGTAAATTTCGGTAAATGAAAACACTTGTCAAAAAGTGGTTTTGCATGGTGTGTTTTTAAAGAAACATTTTTTTACTAAACAAATTATTTGACAAAATAATTTTGTCCAGTAATTAATTTGACGAAAGTAAAGTTGAGCAAACTTTTCTAGTCTAAGTGAAACATTTGCGAAATTAACAGTTGGGGTTATAAAAGTTGCATTACAACAGTTTGGGAAATTATCATTTGACGGATTTTAACGTTGTCAAATGTTATTATGGGAAAGATTGAGTTGGCAAACGTGTAGTTGGCAAAATTCGTTTGGGAAATGAAATTCGACAAAATAATCTTCGGTAAATTAAAAGGATCCCCTTTCGACGTCTAGATTATCAAGATGCAGCGTACGTAGTTAGAACTTTTTATCACTTTGCACCTTATACGTTGTTGTCCGTGTTGTCGTCCATATTTTGGGCCGGTCTCTCATGGGTTATGTGACACATTTTTGATGATATAACCTCGTCAGGACATCTTGTCACACCAATGCGTTTAAAGGCTTCAAAAAAATATACAGTTGATGTTTTCATGTTAAAACTCAATATCAACAGCAAATTATTTAGTTATACAAAAAAATGTCACTGTAATTTGATAATTATTTACTTTCGTGGTGACGTTTTACAAAAGTTATTTCGTTGGGTTAATATTGAGTATCGACTAGAGAAGTGGTTTATCGATAAAATAAGTTCGATCATAGATTCAAGTTAAATTAAAGCATGCAAAGAAACAAATTTAATAAATTATTTAACTTTTATTTTTTCGCCATAAAATAGATATTTATATATTTTATTCAAAAATGTTATCTAAATTTGAAATAAGTGATACTAGTGTTTGTTAGTTGACAGTTGACTATAATTCACTTCAAAATAGTAAATGCGTTTAATAACGGTGAACGTTTTAACTGACTTGGCGGTTTATACACAACCATTGCCCTAAAAAAAATAAGTAGAAATATCGATACTTTGGCATCACTACATGAAACGTCATTCAATGTGTAAAGCTAGGAACATACTACGCGGACGTCCGTCGTAAAACGACCGCGACCGCGACCTATCAGTGTGCACGGAACAAAACATCCAGAGAGCCAGATTTCGATCGGACGTCCGTGCGCTCAAGGCCACGTCCGCGTCCGTCGACCGATAGTTTGCACGGTTATGTGTATTTCCATTGTCCAGATTGCCGTCCGCGGTCGATTCACGACGGACGTCCGCGTAGTGTGTTCCTAGCTTCACAGGAGCCAGGTTATAACGGCTGGGGGTTACTTTATAAAAAGTTACTTTTGGACTTCCGGTTCGAACGCCATCTTAGCGGTATCGTGTCGTGAATAATTTCTCTTTCTTTTGCTCATTAATGTTGTTTAAATTGTAATATCGATAGCTTATTATGCAGTAAACTAATGTTATAGTGAGAAGCTCATGAAGAAAAAGTTTTTTGTCGTCAACGGCCGGTAGTCCACGTGCCCTTGTAAAATCTAGCTATCAATTTACAAGTGCCAACTCACCGTACACACTACTTAACGTACCAAAATCAACAACAATTAGCGTATATCACCTTGACACTGGCAAAATAGTCCCACCAATGGACTAAGGCCGTTTAATTTTAAAAACTTTAGTTACTTTTTGCGTTTCTTGGCACGCAGCGCAGGCGTCGTAAGTACGCAACTGCTTCTCGTGCGCCACCTCGCTCACTATTATACAAAAAATAGGAGGAAATGGAGAAATGGTCTCCTAGGTCTCCCCTATATGATTTTTTTATTAAAGTAATATTATAATTTAATTGACTAGGACGTGTTCCCTATGTCGGACGCCTCTGATATAGTAATATCTGTTAGTCGTTTTCTAACTTTTCTCTTTGTTTCTGTTAGCCCATTACATGAGTTTAACCCTTAAATGCATAGTGATCTGATGTATATATGCGTCATGCATTTTTGACTCTATTGACAGCATGTCAAAATTCAAATTTGAATAAATCTTTGACAAGGTCATGGCATTTAAGGGTTAAAATGTGTAAATACAAATAACAGGCGTTGATTGCTGTTTATGTCATTGTATTGGTGGTATGTTGTATTATAAGACTCTTGTTATGTAGTACATGATATGTACTGTACCTAGCTTGTTAAGATTATTTTTAAATAAATATAAATACGAAAACAAATAATACCAGAGTTTCATTTGATTTTTATAATTCTCAAGCCATTACAAATGTTAGTAACCTTTTAACCACCGTAGTCTGACATAAAATATACATACATTTGCATTGAGTTTCGGTAAGTATTTAATAATGATGCCCAAATGATGCCACATTTTAGAGTAGGTAGCTACCTAGGTCACAGTATAAAGCAGTAATAACTCTTCTTACAAACTTCACGCCGCGCGGTGTGTGCACATAGGTGATGTGAAAAGCCCTCCCCGTAAATATCTCATTTTGCTCCCTTGTTACACAATCTAGTATTGCGCGTATATGAATAATATTTTTTTTGTGTATTCAATATTGACTGATGTGATGTGGTATTGTTATACTTACACAGTTAATAGTACCTACTAGATAACAACTTACTTTGTACGAAGTTGATTAACTTTATAGTAATTTTGTTCAAGCCTGCGTGACTTTGCGCAGTATAGACCGCCCGCATGTCGTCCTTATACTGTGCCTAGGTGTACCGTACGGTCGCGGACTTTGTGTCGCTTAACTTCAAAACTGGGTAAATCCATTCTGCTATACGGTTGATTATCTTTCAGATCATATTATATTTTTTATATATTCAACCTAGAGGGCTTTCGTGTGAAAAACATTGAAATCGCAACCGAGCGCTTGATCATACCGTGTGTGGTATCAAATTAAAGGGCTTTGCAAGTAGTTTACAAATATATATCACATTATAGGACTTTTTTTACTTGGTCTAACAAAATATGAGAAAATGTCCAAAAGTGGTAATAATTGTACCGGTGAAGGCTCGTTTTCATAAAATTGCCAAAAATAAATATAATAGCAATCTATAATCACTAAGGCATAACAGCAACTTAAGTAAACGTTGCAGATTAATTAAAAACAAAAAAATATTTCGATGTGATGTAGATTTTCAAAGAAATTGCCACTTAATTTTAGGTAATTTCTGAAAAAAATTGATTTCGTCTTAGCCACGTTTACTCTTTTTTAAAACTTTATAATAAAAATGTAGTCTGAGAAGTTTGTAGTACAGGGTATACGAATTATAAATTTACCTGTTTTAGTAATCAAAATTGTCCAAATTTTACAAATAAGATCGACTAATTCAGCTCTATACGTGAGTTTTTCTAAACGTGCATTGGAGAAAAATTCATAATTAATTTAGTGACTTAGTTTTCAAAAATCCAGTCTTATAAAAATCAAGATAATAAGATGCTCTAACTGAAATTTGAATTAAATAAATCTATTGGATAACGGAAAGTGTAGTATTTCACCGACTAAAACTATCAATTTTGACGTATTTTTTGAAAGCAGCCTTAAATCAGAATGTGTCTTAATTGTTGACACACTTCTAGCCCATTTTTAACCCCCGACCGCGACCTAGTGGACCGATATTCATGAAACATGTCTAAGAACACTCCCGACTAACACAGCTTTCAAATAAAAAAAACTAAATTTAAATCGGTTCATCCGTTCGGGAGCTACGATGCCACAGACAGACACACACACAGACAGACAGACAAACAGACAGACAGACAGACAGACAGACGGACAGACAGACAGACACGTCAAACTTATAACACCCCGTCGTTTTTGCGTCGGGGGTTAAAAACGAAGGGGTGTTATAAGTTTGACGTGTCTGTCTGGGGTCCATATCGGGTCGCATATATTTTTTTGTAATATCTTCTATGCGCATAACAACTTACAGCATCATCATCAATGTTCATACATATATGAAATCATATTATTTTTTGTCATACTTCTTTTGCTCTAATAATTAGTGTCATACTTAATAGATGTCATATACTCCTTATTCATACAAACTCAGATTATAATAATCAAATGTCATACTAACTATCAGCACACTTATCAGGTTTGATAATTTGTTTTATACATAACGATTTTTAGCATATTTATTATCAGCCATAATAGTTCACTATAACCCCTTGAAACATTTTTTTTTTAATTAAGTACAATTTATTATGCATAATATTACTTCAATTATGAATTTTTCTAAAATTTTACAATTTGTAAATTGTTTGTTTGGTCACAGTTCTAACCTAACCTAAACCTAATTTAAAAGCGGTTCGTTGTTGTGTAGGGTCGCAGTTCTAACCTAACCTAAACCTACTCTGTATGCCGTTTGTTTCTGTGTGATCACAGTTCTAACCTAACCCAAACCTACTCTGTAAGCCGTTTGTTTCTGTGTGGTCACAGTTCTAACCTAACCTAAACCTACCCTGTAATACGTTTGCTTCTGTGTAAATCAAAGGTCTAACCTAACCTAAACCTACTCTGTAAACTGTTTGTTTTTGTGTGTGGTCACAGTTCTAACCTAACCTAAACCTACCCTGTAATACGTTTGCTTATGTGTAAATCAAAGGTCTAACCTAACCTAAACCTACTCTGTAAACTGTTAGTTTTTGTGTGTGGTCACAGTTCTAACCTAACCTAAACCTACCCTGTAATACGTTTGCTTATGTGTAAATCACAGGTCTAACCTAACCTAAACCTACTCTATAAATTGTTTGTTTTTGTGTGTGGTCACAGTTCTAACATAACCTAAACCTAATATAAAATCCATTCGTTGTTGTGTAGGTCGCAGTTCTAACCTAACCTAAACCTACTCAGTAAGCCGTTTATTTCTGTGTGATCACAGTTCTAACCTAACCTAAACCTACTATGTAAGCTGGTCGTTTTTGTGTGTGGTAACAGTTCTAACTAGGCTTGTGTGACTTGTGTCGTTCACGAACTATGAACTGTTAGGAATAAAATCCCATCAATGACCGAAATGAACTGAATCTTTCCGTGCTCAGTGAATCGGTCTTTGCTCATTTAGTTCAGTATACGATCGGCGAGCGCGAGTGGTTTGGATCGAGAACGAATGTGTGACTACGCCGACCGAGAGCGAGAGCTACTTAGCAGAGCAACAAAAAAAGTCAAGTTTTCATATTAAACTTCGGTTACTTACAACCTTTCGGCCCGGAATGTTACTATCTGTGGACTATTCGTATCGTTTTGACACTATTCGGTCCCATTCGTTCTGATCTTTCCGACCGCAGTGGTCGCTGGTCTGGTTGAACTAAATGAGCAAAAGACCTAAAAGAGCGAACTAGTTCGTGGGAGCGATTGAACGAGATCGGAGCGCTCCGATCAACGAACGAAACGGCACAAGCCTAGTTCTAACCCAACCCAAACCTACTAAGACGTTTGTTTCTGTGTGGTCACAGTTCTAACCTAACCTAAACCTACCCTGTAATACGTTTGCTTCTGTGTAAATCACAGGTCTAACCTAACCTAAACCTACTCTGTAAACTGTTTGTTTGTCGATGAAATTGTCGTCGTCGCACCTAACTGGGCTATGTCATATGAGATCTGTGTTACTTATTAGTACATTAAATTCGAGCCTAAACAGAGTTATAAATGGAACGTATTATGATTTTTAAATATGTGACTTCTTTTTTGTATACAATATTAATACTATGCATAGTAATAAGTCGAAATAAAGACAATTATGCTCAGCAAACTTATGACTTAAAATTTAATAAACATAAAAAATATTGCAATAAAAAATATGACATAACACAGCTATGACGTAAAACAGCTATGTTCAAAAAATATTCTGACTTCCAAGTTTTATGACATACAATGTTATGTAAATAGTGCTCTGACAAGTGAAAATATGACAATAGTTTATAGGCCACCAGAATGTAACCCGTCTGTCTGTGTGTATGTCTGTCTGTCTGTCTGTCTGTCTGTGTGTGTGTCTGTCTGTGGCATCGTAGCTCTCGAACGGATGAACCGATTTTGATTTAGTTTTTTTTTGTCTGAAAGCTGAGTTAGTCGGGAGTGTTCTTAGCCATGTTTCATGAAAATCGGTCCACTAGATCGCGGTCGGGGGTTTTTTCAAAATTTTAATTTTGTGGTTAGGTTATATACTGGACACGTTATAGCTTAACTATACATACATACAATCACGCCTGTATCCCATAAAGGGGTAGGCAGAACACATGAAACTACTAACGCTTCAGTGCCACTCTTGGCAAATAAGGGGTTGAAAGTAAACGAAACTGTGACATAAGTAAACCAACCCTCGGTGGAACCCCTTGGCTAATGGCCGCTGTACACATGTTGCCAAGCCTTTGGTGGAACCCCTTGGCCAAGATAAGAGCCGCTGTTTACACATTGGCGAACCAATCTCTTGGCATTGGCTCTTCATGAAAGATGGACGTGGAATGGAAAAGGATAGGAAATTCTAGGTCATTTACGTTGTCAGCAAAGTTTGATTAAAAAATAATAACCGAGTAGTAAAATTAAATTATTTGAAATATTAACAATTTTTTGAATATTCTGATAAGCACATTTATCTTTTTTAGGAAATACATTAAAAATTGCAAGGTTATTTTATTTCCTAAAATCAAGACTATTATTGACATAATATTTCACTACTGTCCTCTCTGACGGACGGCTGACGACAAACTGAATGAAGCGCCAACGTGTAAACGCAGTTGGCCATTGGCGCCAAGATCCTTTGATGTGTGGACAAAAAACCGACACCAATCGGTTGGCCGGCCAGCGCTAGCGCCAACTGCCAACATACGGTCAAGTAGCTGTACACATGTGGTCAACGGTTCCACCAACCCTTGGTGGAACCCCTTGGCCAAGCGTGTAGAGGGCTACTTGGTATGGTATGTTGTATGGCTTGGTATGTTGGCAGTTGGCGCTAGCGCTGGCCGGCCAAGCGATTGGTGTCGGTTTTTTGTCCACACATCAAAGGATCTTGGCGCCAATGGCCAACTGCGTTTACACGTTGGCGCTTCATTCGGTTTGTCGTCAGCCGTCAGAGAGGACAGTAGTGAAATATTTACGAAAATAATAAGTTTATCTATGCCAATAATAGTGTTGATTTTAGGAAATAAAATAACCTTGCAAATGTTTAATGTATTGCCTAAAAAAGATAAATGTGCTTATCAGAATATTCAAAAAATTGTTAATATTTTAAATAATTTAATTTTACTACGGGGTTATTATTTTTTCAATCAAATTTTGCTGACAACGTAAGTGACCTAGAATTTCCTAGCCTTTTCCATTCCACGTCCATCTTTCATGAAGAGCCAATGCCAAGTGATTGGTTCGCCAATGTGTAAACAGCGGCTCTTATCTTCGCCAAGGGGTTCCACCAAGGGTTGGTGGAACCGTTGGCCACATGTGTACATCGGCCACCGACACCAATCGGTTGGCCGGCCAGCGCTAGCTCCAACTGCCAACATACGGCCAAGTAGCCCTCTACACGCTTGGCCAAGGGGTTGGCCACATGTGTACAGCGGCCAATATCGATTGAATTTAGAAACCTATGGCGCGTAACGCGCGCGTAATCCGCGACAGTGAAGAAGTTGCCAGCCTACAAAATCTTGTACTAAAAAGCATATGTCAACAATTTCGGTCAATACGAGTCGGTCGACGCAGATTTAAAGCTAGGAACACACTACGCGGACGTCCGTCGTAAATCGACCGCGGACGGGAATCTGGACAATGGAAATACACATAACCGTGCAAACTATCGGTCGACGTACGCGGACGTGGCCTTGAGCGCACGGACGTCCGATCGAAATCTGGCTCTCTGGATGTTTTGTTCCGTGCACACTGATAGGTCGCGGTCGCGGTCGTTTTACGACGGACGTCCGCGTAGTATGTTCCTAGCTTAAAAGAAATTAAACTAAAATCGGTGATCCATACGATTACAATTGTATCTTATGTCTCAGTCTTACGGTATATTTTTGCTAATACTACAAGGGAAGAGAATAAATCAATTATTTACTACGGCAACACGCCCCACCCTAATGAGAAAATTATTTTTGTGTGACTCTCGTCTTGTGACGTCGGCGTGAGTTCGGGCGGATAGAATAATAATTCCGCGCTCGTCTACAAAATGTAAATCAGTGAAGGTCACGGAGCCCGTTGCCAATTACTTCGCTAGCTGCGTGCCACATATTGTTTACGGGTGTGCGCTCGGCCGCATTTACGTAACCTATCGATCCGAGGGGGTTCGCCTCTCAGCTGTTAGCGATGTTGAATTTGTGTTGGAAGGTGAAGAGCGCGAGGCCGCTGGAGCGATGCTTTGCGAGCGTCGTGGAGCTGCCGAAGCTGCCGGAATTCGGCGTGAAGAACGAGCCCGTGTTGGAGTACCGGGCCGGGAGCAAGGAGCGCGCGGCGCTCCAGGAGGAACTCAAGAGGACGTCGGCCGTCACGGAGGAAATCCCCATCGTAATCGGCGATGAACACATCAAGGATGGCGAGCCGCGCTACCAGGTGATGCCGCACGACCACGGTAAAAAGCTCGCTAAGTTTTACTACGCTTCCGAGAAGACGATCCAAAAAGCTATCGATGTGAGCGTGAAGGCGCAGGCGCGCTGGGACCGCACGCCGTACGAGGAGCGCGTGCGGATGTGGCAGTGCGCGGCGGAGATGATGGCGGGCGAGCACCGGCAGCGCCTCAACGCCGCCACCATGCTGGGCCAGTCCAAGTCCGTGGTGCAGGCCGAGATCGACTCCGCCGCCGAGCTCATCGACTTCTTCCGCTTCAACGTTTTCTTCCTCAAGGAAAACGCCAAATATCAACCCATATCTGAAAATCCCAAAGTCACCAGGAACTCCATAAGGTTCCGTGGCATTGATGGATTCATTGCTGCCATTAGTCCATTCAACTTCACGGCTATTGGTGGCAATCTCGCTTATACTCCGGCTCTGATGGGCAATAGTGTTCTCTGGAAGCCTTCTGACACTGCACTCCTTTCTAATTGGAGAATTTTCAACATTATGCGTGAAGCGGGTTTGCCTCCAGGTGTGGTTAATCTTGTACCGGCTGATGGACCTGTCTTTGGCAAAACAATCACTTCGTCTCCACATCTTGCCGGTGTCAACTTCACAGGGTCTGTGCCCACCTTCAACTGGATTTGGGGAGCAGTAGCTAAGAACTTGGACCGCTACGTCAACTATCCCAGGCTTATTGGTGAATGTGGTGGCAAGAACTATCACTTTGTACACCCAACTGCTTGTGTCAAATCTGTAGTAACATCTACAATCCGCTCGGCCTTTGAATATTGTGGCCAGAAGTGCTCTGCTTGTTCCCGAATGTATGTCCCCAGATCTCTGTATGAGCAGATCAAGGCAGGTTTGCTGGAGGAGCGTGCCAAACTCAAAGTTGGAGATGTGAATGACTTCAGTGTATTCATGGGGGCAGTGATTGATGACAAGGCATTTGCCAGAATTACAGGTTACATCAAGGATGCCAAGAAGAACCCAAAGAACAAGATTCTGGGTGGTGGAGAGTTCGACTGCAGCAAAGGCTACTTCGTGCAGCCAACAATCATCGAGACGACCGACCCACATGACAAGCTCATGGTGGAAGAGATATTTGGCCCTGTCCTCTCCATGTACGTTTACGAGGACAAGGACCTCATGCAGGCGCTGTCCCTTGTAGGATCCTCAACTAAGTTTGCTCTGACCGGGGCTGTCTTTGCAGCAGACCAGGCCTTCCAACGTCTAGCACTGGAAGAGCTGAAGCCGACCGCCGGT
Organism: Leguminivora glycinivorella; assembly: GCF_023078275.1. Lineage (NCBI taxonomy): Eukaryota > Metazoa > Arthropoda > Insecta > Lepidoptera > Tortricidae > Leguminivora > Leguminivora glycinivorella. The sequence goes on along the minus strand of NC_062998.1, from coordinate 3,352,814 downwards.
AACTTCTACATAAATGACAAGTCTACGGGGTCGGTGGTGGGCCAACAGCCGTTCGGCGGCGGCCGCATGTCGGGCACGAACGACAAGGCGGGCGGCCCCATCTACGTGATGCGCTGGACGACGCCGCAGTCCATCAAGGAGACCTTCGTGCCACTGAGCGACGTTGACTACCCATACATGCGGGAGTAAGCAAGAAAGCGGGTCCACAACACGCTACTTGAACAATAATTAGGATAAAGCTGTGTAGCCATGTTCGGAGATGTTGTTTCATGCCAGTGGCGGGTACAGTACTGGCCAATCATATAGGAGGACACATAGGAAATCCTATATGTGTATTAAACCTCATATACTGTCCTCTCATATCTTCCCTGATGTTATAGAAAGCTACATGGTTCCTGTTATTGTAATATGAAAAATATATCATTATAGAATATTTTGGCCAGTACTGTATCTTAGGTAATATATGTAGACTTCTAAATTAACAGTATGTATAGAGACGCAACTAAAAAGATAGATTTTATTAAGGGGCCTGCTTGAACATTTACAAGTTATCCAGACTTGTCCCAAAAAGGCCTAGTTGCCCCTCTGAGAAAGGTCAGATGGAACTGTGGAATAACTAGTGCCTATGCAAAATATTATACAAAATATTTTAGCCAAGCAGACCTCAGGTTCACTACAAAAACTTTAAAAAAAATACGACTCTCTAATATTTAAATTATGCTATACATGCACTTCTCACTTTGCTAGTATTTTCTCCCGAAAGAACTATAGTAGGTATATGATCTGCTATGACACATGTGGCCAGACTATTTGCTGTGGTTGCGTCCCTGTAACAGAGATAACAAGTCCGCCACTGTTCTATATCATTTAAGTCAAAATTACTAGCAGTAGCTAAAAGTAATTGAAATTAAATAGATGTTAATATTTACCTATTAGGTATTGCACATAAAGTATTGGAAAATTGCTGTGATCTATTTATTTATTTACGTATTTATGCGGTGCGCTCCACAGTCGGAGTTGGACTGCGGGTCTTATCAGTTGCTATCAGGAATAACTGTCTGCATTTATGCTTGATAATGATAACCTACATTTGTAGAGAGTCACTATTGTTATTACCTTTGTAAGTTTTTATCTCGAAGCTTACGTTCCTGTTTTATTTTATAATTATTATACTCATTGATATTCCAATAAATTGTGGAAGTTGAATGCTGTGTTTTTTATTCCGACCGTCGAATAGAGATATAACTTAGATAGAATAACTTAAATGAATTAGTACTCGACCTTAATGTTTGGACATGAAGTCATAGTTGTGTATAAGGGCATTAACCATATACACCAGTAGACATGACATTCTTTTGTATGCTTATTTGATTCGGCTTTTATTTGTTATAGAATGATTAGTAAGTAGTGGCGGATCGCATGTCTAAAGAATGTTAAATCTCAAAGTAGGTACTATTCTTACTAATCAATCTCTTAATTAAGTATACATCCCTTTCTAGGTACAAACTGGATTCATGTTTTACTAATCAATCATCTAACCATGGCAATTACCTATTGTATACATTGGACATTACATAGTACCTCCTACGTAGCCCGGCCAAAAGGTTAACGATGAGACGGGATTTTGCCTCCGACGTTTCGAGGACAGCGTTGGCCCAGTGGTTCAGTGGTTGTCGAGGCAAAAATATATTTTTCAAGCACATGTGGTGTCAGTATGTGCCGCACATACCTAAATATTTTAAAGTTTTTAGTCACGCTAGCAGATGGTTACAAGTTGCGCGAAGATATTTATTATGTAATAGGTAGGTACGATCTGCTTATACAGTCGGTAACTAACCGGGCCAAATATTTAAAAATACGTTCGACATTTTCATTTTAAATACCTATCTGATACTGCTTCTACTTAATGATTTAAAGTTAATCCACGATCGAGAATAAGAATAATTAAAGCGATCAAAATTCCTCTTATACTTAATCAGCTAGTTTTTAATAATAAGGCTATAGGTAACATTATAATGTATAACGAGTACGTATGTGGGCGGGTCTTTGTGTATCGTAACTTCATAACTTGATAACAACTGAACAAATACTGAGTCGATTTTGTAAAGAATTCGTAATCTACATTGTTAACCATAGTTTCCCGTATTTTTCTCAAAAACTACTAAACCTATCAAGTTCAAAACAATTTTTCTAGAAAGATTTTATAAGGTTCAACGTTTGTGATTTTTTTCATATTTTTAACCGTCGCCTCATATCTCTCAAGAAGGACGGTTATCAAGTCGTCTGTATGTTTTTTTTCACCACACCAACGGGTAAAGGCTTACTTTGCTATTCGAAAACAGACAGCAAAATTGCATTTTATCCACAAGACTGCAAAGTAATTTCATACAAATTTTAACTTGATGTCTTAAGCTGGTTGGTAGAATTTACCTATAAATAATGATTTTGAATCATTAATATAGAATAAATCGATGGATTTGATTTAGTTTGATGTTTTCTAGTCAGTATTTTGTTCGTGTTGGTGTGGTGAAAGTTTTTTTTTTTTTTATGTTTGTTCCTCGATATCTCCGTCGTTACTGGACCGATTTTGAAAAATTTTTTTTGATTGAATGTATATGCATACAGATTGGTCCCATTTTTCTCAGAACCCAGTTCTGATGATGGGATCCTGGAGAAATCGAGGGAACTCCTCGAATCTGAAAGGCATACATATGGTGATTTTTGTGTTTTTAAAGGAACAGCATGCATTTACATACGGAACAGTGACATTTGGTGCAGTGGAACTGCTGATGATGGCCAGAACGGAACTCTTCAAATCTGAACGGCACGCTTATAGTGACTTTGGTATTTTTATAAGAACAGCATGCACTATCGTCCTGGAGAAATCGAGGGAACTCCTCGAATCTGAAAGGCATACATATGGTGATTTTTGTGTTTTTAAAGGAACAGCATGCATTTACGTACGCAACAGTGACATTTGGTGCAGTGGAACTGCTGATGATGGCCAGAACGGAACTCTTCAAATCTGAACGGCACGCTTATAGTGACTTTGGTATTTTTATAAGAACAGCATGCACTTTCGTCCAGAACAGTGACATTTGGTGCAGTGGAACTGCTGATGATGGCCAGAACCAAACTCCTCAAATCTGAACGGCACGCTTATAGTGACTTTGGTATTTTTATAAGAACAGCATGCACTTACGTCCAGAACAGCGACATTTGGTGCAGTGGAAGTGCTGATGATGGTCAGAACCGAACTCCTCAAATCTGAACGGCACGTTTATAGTGACTTTGGTATTTTTATAAGAACAGCATGCACTTACGTCCAGAATAGTGACATTTGGTGCAGTGGAACTGTTGGTGATGGTCAGAACCGAAATACGTAATCCAACATTCGCAAGTAGCTTTCACCAGAACCCCAAAGGCGGCGGTTTTTTTTTTCTTAAAAATTATTATTTCGCCGTTTCGCTATCCGAAGGTTGTCTGTAAGAGATCGCTCTCTAGCGATAAGACCGCCTGTTGTAATCTGCTATTTTGGTCTTGGCTTTGTAAATTGCATCTTTTTTTTGTAGTGCACAATAAAGTATTTTATTATTATTATTTGATTGATATTTATATATTTCTCCTTTTTCAAGGGTTGTTAATTTATTATGCGGGCCATGGCCAAGCACAATAAATATTTTAGAAGTTTTATTGGGTGTCGTTTATAGTCGATGATGTTAAAAATTTCCTAGTTAACCGGCACGTATTCAAGATTGTGGCTTTTTGTAGTGTGTATATGAATTGAGAGGGGATCTGCAGAGTTTTAAGGCTATTGTTTAGCGTTTTAGGAATTACTCCAGTCGTGGAAATTATGATTGGTACTATATGGACTGTACTTGCATGCCACTGACGTCTAAGCTCTATTGCCAAGTCCTTATATTTAGTTAATTTTTCATTGGATGTTGATTGTAGATTGTGTGTATTTGGAACAGCTATATCTATTAAGTAAATGGTCTTATTGTCTTTGTCAAAAAATGTTATGTCCGGTCTATTAAAATGAATTGTTTTATCTGTTATTATAGTCCGGTCCCAGTACAGTTTGTACTGCTGGTTTTCGTGAACTGTCGATGGAGTATATTTATAATATGGTTTACGCACTTCAATAAATTTATTATTATTATTTTACCACTTTGTCGGCGTGATTGATATACATATCGGTACCAAATTTCAGCTTTCTATTGCTAACGGTCACTGAGAATATCCGCGGACGGACGGACAGACATGGCGAAACTAATATAAGGTCTATAAGGGTTCCTATTCCTAGTTGACTACGGAACCCTAAAAAGGTGCTGGTTCTATTATTCTAATATATGAGAAAATGTTCATTAGACGCCACAGAAAATGTTAGTGGTGCTTAAGAATTAACTATACATATTGTACAGGTAGGAGGTACCTAAATACGTTTACCTTTTCACCAATTTCTATTTCATCTGTTAGCAAGCTTGTTGCTGTGTACTGCCAATAGGTATAATATAATAATATAGTATAATAAGCCGAGAAGGACAAGTCTAGTAAGTACCTAGACTTGGTTGGCTCACGAGATAACCGCCATGAGGGATGTTGAATCAACGATCATTGTTCCGATAGTCGTTTCAGCGAACGGTCTCATAGCGAAGAGTCTCGACCAACATCTTAAGAGACTCTCGCTAGGTGGCTGGATCAAGGGCCAGATGCATAAGGCGGTGATCTTGGACACAGCGCGGATAGTTCGACGGTTCCTCTCTCTGCAGCCCTAACCACCGGCAGCTTGGGCCCTGCCCCGCTGCTGGCGGTACCCTAGGTTAGGTTTTTTATAATATGTTTATATGTTTTTATATTGTTTTGTAAGTGTTTTTTTATTTTACTTTTATACTCATATTGTAAAAAACCTAGCATAAGAAAAAAGATAAATAAAGGAATATAACATAGCCGGCAATGTGCCCAGAAATATCCAAACACGCCTCCATTATCGAGGCGCTAGAAAGGGTGCTTAGGTATTTTTGATCACCCACTGATTATTTACATGTTTGAGAGCGATGACTCACCAGGTTAAGGGGCTGACAACACCCAACTGCGCAAAATTGATGTTACTTGCGCAGTTTTTTAAGACAAACTATTAGTTTTAGTAAGGCAAGTAAATTATATGTTATTCTTCATTATATTTCAACGAACATAGCCGTACTCGATACACAATTTAACGAAATCGGCTCGATAGAAAAAAATTGCAAAGATTGGTCTCGAGTTCGTCATTAAACGGTTCTATGTCGTTTAATTATTCACTTAGTTGTATTTAATTCAAATTACAATAACAAAAATATACATATCTAAAACACTAACGAGACATATTGCACAAATAATGCGTCTTTCTATTTTATTTTAATATTTTTCCGTGCTTTTCGCACCTAGCCGCCCTGTTTTAGTGACATCACGCTCTCACTTACTCCCATGATAATAGACAGTGTACGCCAGCGTCAAGGTCATTGGGTGTTGTCAGCGTCTTAAGGGTAAGTGCGTTTTCACACTATCCGGTCCGATATCGGATGTCGGAAGGATTTCAAAGGTAAAAATCAAAGATAGCTGCTTAAATGTATGGAATATCTGTCCTACTTCCGATATCGGATTGGATAATGTGAAAACGCACTAACGTTTTAGAATACATTACTTGATGACGGTAAAAGACTTGAGATTGTATGGAGAAAGGGAACACCGTCCCCAAATTATTACTTACTAAATAGAGTCATAAATTACATACATTTTCCGTGACTTTTACCACAGTATAATAAAGAGTACCTACTATCGTAACGCAACCGAGTAACGTGTAAAAACTCGAATAACCCATGGTAGACGCACTTATGTAATGTTTACGTAAACGCTGTAGCGTTTTGTTGCCAAATGGCCGGGTGACCCCTTTACACAGGTCGCAGACGGGAGCCTCCCTTATTTACCTTGCTGGGACTGGGGCAGACAAAGGGTTAATATAAAAGGTAAAAATCTTTCACTGTTTCGTGCCTTTATGATAATTGTGATTGCTGAATTACTTAAATATTGGATGGTAGTGCGCCAGAGGGATCCTTGTGGGGTATATAGTTAGACGGACTAGACGGCCAACCAAATATTGGCAGTAAAAGAAATGGCGCGAAATTCAAATTTTCTATGAGAATTTCAATAAACCTTTGCCTCTACATTTTCAATCAATTTTTAAGTGTTATGGCTCGTCGATGATTCCGCCAACGTCAAGGTTCAGGAAGGCACGCGTTTTATAAAGACAATTTGGCCGCTGAGCCCTACATTTTTCAAATTGCCGGCTTTTTAGCGGCAAGATTTTACGCGGCAGAATTGCAGTGTCGGCGCAACCCGACCCGGAGTCTCGGTGCCAAAATAAAGCACTATTAGGCACGGTTCCAGGAGTTCCAGCTATCATAGGGGACAGTCACCCTTTGCCTATTTTCTGAAACGAAACGATACAATCAGAAGGAAAATTACCTGCACGCCTTTCTGGTTGGAGTTAAACAGAATGATTTTATAATTTATAACATCGGTATTTACGGTAAACCCTCTAATGATCGACAATTAAGTGAGTTTTCACATTATCCGATCCGGATATGTCGGACCGATATCCCATACAATACAGGCGCCATCTTGATTTTTTTCTATTGGAATCCTTCCGACATCCAAAATTGACGTCATTACCAGTTTGACAAAATAAAACATTGCAGATTTGAGAAAAATAGGGTATTATATGATTAAAACACTTGGTTATAGAATCATCTTTTATTATTTTTACTTTGGCAATAATCATTGATATAATATAACTACTTATAATATAATATAAATACATAGTATAAAACAAAGTCGCTTTCGCTGTCTGTCCCTATGTATGCTTAGATCTTTAAAACTACGCAACGGATTTTGATGCGGTTTTTTTTAATAGATAGACTGATTCTTAAAGAAGGTTTATATGTATAATACATTTAAGTACCACGGGCGAAGCCGGGGCGGGCAGCTAGTATTATATGTAATATTATTGTTAGAGTATTTTATCTGTAGTTATTACTGTATTTGTGTACATCTATGTTGCATTACTTATGTATGTTTATTATGAGTTATTTTAGTATTGTATGCGCCTTAGCCGCCTCTCACATTTGCAGTCTCACTTACTAGGTGTGCTGGAAGAAATTTCTTTTTAGAAATAATCTTTTTGTACGTGAAAAATAAACTATAAATAAATAAATAAGAATGACGTCAATTTCGAAACACCCCCCCCCATCTATCATTTACCGTCATCCGCAGACCAAACCCCCCCCTAATTTAGAATGACGTAATTTATGGACGGCCCCATCCGATATCGGATCGGATAATGTGTAAACGGACTAAATGTGTCGTTTTTAAGCAGTTGTATTGTATACCTGGGCCAATCAACTTTTACACCGACATTTTTAGGAGGTTAAAATTATTTTTTTTGTTTATTCTTTAGTTGAAGGTATTGAATATCTAAGTTTATTTTCCAATAGCTTAGACTTATCTGAATAAGGTTCCATAGATGTGTCAAGCCTTCACCACATCATTTCGATGTATTTCTCTGAAAACCTCGACGCTTCCCAAAAAAATGTCTGTTGCGTTACCACGGAAGATGAACTTGAATATCGAGAATAAAACGCATTATTGATTTATTTATTGCTATTTATTACTTTGGCATGCATAATCAGACTTATTTATTTGTTCAGTTTTAATTTAAGTTACACACAAATTAACAAAATCCCATATTTAGGTATGTTGCGTTACCATAGGGATAAAAATATTGCTTATTATGTTTATAATTCAGTAGCAAGATTGGTGTCTGCTTAATAAGTAAATAAAATATGATAATCGTATCCTAATGCAATTATACAAAAACAAAAGAATAGATTTTGTAACAAAATGTGACCACGATAAAGCCAATTAGTATTTTGAAATCGAGGACGTGACGGTAACACTAGAGACAATTTTGGTAACACAAAAGACACGTCTGCTAAGAATCACAAATACAATGTAACCATATCAAATTAGCTTTTCTAAATATATTGGTTAACAAAATGCTAACATTTTTTGGCATAAAATTTGAATCAGTCTATAATCTCTTAACAAAATTTAATCATTAATGAATCAATTTTATTTATAATTCTCTCAAAAATCAACATTAAGTGTTTATCCTATAATGGGACCAATCATTTCTCAAATACGTCTATTGAAACATCAAATTGGTAATACACACGAAGTCCCTTCTTTACTACTGTAGGATTTGGCAAAATTTTGATGATGTCTTCAGAATCAACATAGTTGATGTCACGCTCGTCCAATCTGAATAATCTCGCATCTTTCTTACCAGCCACCCGTAAGAACACTATTTTCACCTCTCCGTATTCTTCAACGGGAGTTTGACTTACAGACGTATGAGTATCTTTTCTTTTTTAAATTATCACTATAGACAAAAACCGGCCAAGAGCGTGTCGGGCCACGCTCAGTGTAGGGTTCCGTAGTTTTCCGTATTTTTCTCAAAAACTACTGAACCTATCAAGTTCAAAATAATTTTCCTAGAAAGTCTTTATAAAGTTCTACTTTTGTGTTTTTTTTTCATATTTTTTAAACATACGGTTCAAAAGTTAGAGGGGGGGACGCACTTTTTTTCCTTTAGGAGCGATTATTTCCGAAAATACTAATATTATCAAAAAACCATCTTAGTAAACTCTTATTCATTTTTAAATACCTATCCAACAATATATCACACGTTGGGGTTGGAATGAAAAAAAATATCAGCCCCCACTTTACATCTTTACATGTAGGGGGGGTACCCTAATAAAACATTTTTTTCCATTTTTTATTTTTGCACTTTGTCGGCGTGATTGAAATACATATTGGTACCAAATTTCAGCTTTCTAGTGCTAACGGTTACTGAGATTATCCGCGGACGGACGGACGGACGGACGGACGGACGGACGGACGGACGGACGGACGGACGGACAGACAGACATGGCGAAACTATAAGGGTTCCTAGTTGACTACGGAACCCTAAAAACGTGTAAAAAGTCATCCACGACACTTGCTTCGAACTACAATCCTTGTAACTTGACGATGGCTGTGCCTCATTTGTTCCATCAATGAAGGAATCGTTTTTGGAAATCGCAAAATTTTCTTTATTAGCAGATGAATCCTGTGTATCTTCATCATCGCTGCTTGGATAGTTTCCATAAACACTCTGATAAAAACTAGTTCGTGGTAACGTGTTCTGAATATCCTTCAGCACTCTAAGTGAACTAAAGGGCAAAAGGAATCTCTTCTGCATTTTATTTTTATTCCTGGTAATAGTCTCCCTTTTTCCAGCTGTGGGCCTTGAGATATCGTCGCGCAAGAAAAACCTATGTATTTTCTTTTTTAAAACATTGGCATTGATGTTAATTGTTGTCTTGCTTACATACTCCCGGTTTATTCCCAGTACGTCATTCAACAACTCATTTTTACTCCTACAGTTCACTATGTCATCAGCTTTCAGTAAACTCCTTAAGAGTATTTTTTGTTTCTTGTGTTTTGCTTGCCTATATTTTTTCCGAATGGAAGTTGTCAGAAGTTTGTATTCTTTTTCCAGCTGTGTAGTTTCGTCTTCGTCTTTCCTAAACTTTTTCTTGCTGCGGCTTAATCTTTTCCTCAATATTTCGCTTTCTTGCTTTAATGATTGCATTTTTTCTTCTAACTTTTTCTTTTCACGATGCATTTTAGTCCTAATATGCTTTATTCTGCGATCGGCTTGTGCTCTTGCTGAGTTTGAGGATGATGAAGTAGCAGGTGTAGAGTTTTCTCGATGTTGAATATTCTGCAAGAAGGGTAAGGGCGAAGTTGGTGGTGTTTGAGTTGTAATTGTTTGTAAATTTTTCTTTCTTTGCCGGTATTATCTCTGTCTCAGTCTCCATATGGTATTAGCATTCCTCTTTTCTCGCGGTGATAAATCTTTAACAAGCCGTTTTGTTTGATGATAGTGTTTCCGGTGTTTTTTTTAGCGTCTTCATATTTATCTTGATTAAATTTCAGCCTTTCCCTATACCTTCTCTGCTTTTCAGCCGGTGTTAACGGCATTTTAGTCTTATTTCAAAAACCTGAAACAATTTTTTACGTTAAGTGTTCTGGTATGCTAATAATACTAATTTATTTCTTTAGGCTAAACACATACAAAAGCATTTTATAGTTATTTAAAGTATTTTTTCAGAATTTTCATTCCTAGATGTGAAGGGAGGGGTTATATCTGCCTTTTTTGCCGTAACGTCAAACAATGAGCACAATTTGTGGACTACATCCATAATTTTACCGTATTTGATCTAGTCACAAATCCTGTGCCTTGGGAATCGTGTTTCTAGTAATTCTCGTTAACAATTTTGGCTACACAGCCCTGGTTGTCTCTTGAGTTACCGACAAGGTCTCTGGAGTTACCATAAAAGTAACTCAGTATACACGTAACGCAGGTGACATTTACCAGTATTTTTGAATAAAAAATATGTTATCTAGTTCTAATTATTTTTAAACACACAAATAAAAACACGTATTCAATGTCCTTGGAATTTAATAAGAATAGTAAAATAAATGTTCTTACTCACCGATAAATCCGCGGTAACTCAGCCGACAGCAAAAAAGACACGCACCTCCTCCAATAGCTCGTCGCCGACTGGCGGCTTGTCGGCGTCATCAAAGGTCTTCGCCGCCACACCGATAGTAAGACTGCGAGTAGGTTTTTGAGGTTGTGTGCGAAATCGTGTCCGTGTGGGTGTTTAGGTTAGCATTTTTAAGGTAACGCAGCATACCGTAGTATGCTAAATGTTCCCAGGACAGTTTTTTAATATTTTTTTACTCAAATGTTAATGCAAAAATAGAGGTTTCTAAATCTAAATACTAATTTTTTAACTGCTGTTTAATCATTAAAAAAACTAAATATTGTAATAACCAAAAATATTGATTTTAAGCAAAAAGTATAATGAGGCCTAGCGTGTTGGACAACGGTTTTTTGTATGGAGCGCAGGAATTGTATACTGAGTTACCGCAAAAAAGTACTTATCTAAAGGATATTTCTTAATAAAGCCGCGCATATTGCGTTGCTCTCTTACCTAGTTATGTGAAATATATTGATTTGATAGCAATTTCAAAAGAAAGGTGAAAATATTCAACAAAACTGAAGAGGACAGGAAAATGTCGGTGTAAAAGTTGATTGGCCCACCTACCACACTGTCGCTTAAGCTGAAGGACGCCCTAACAGAGAATAAAGATACTAGCTCGTCCTATTGGTAAGCGAAAACGTGGTACAGACGTTTATCTACTTGAAACGTCACAAATATTAACGATTTCATCGATGGTCTTGGTCATTGTTCTCTAAGTTCTCTTCCGTTGGACTTGTAGTAATAGCGGTGAGAATATTCACACCTTACAATACATGTGTCTACCAATAACTTGTCTGCTTGACTAGTATTCAACAACTAGTTTACGCAAAGTTGATCTGTAAATTTAATAGCTAGCTACATAAATATCCAGTCGCAAATATCACGAAGTTTCGAGGATTATACTTTTATTTAGCAACTTGTCTAAAATTAGCCAGTTTACGGCTAAGCCACTGTGGCTCTTATATCACTGAGTTAAAGAGGTCGTCAATCATCCGTATCTGACGGTGTCACCTGAAGGTCGAAGTATTCGATGCGGTATTCCGCGTATGTTATATTTTCCTCGTTGAAATATTTATTTTTCGATACCTAGTACTGCTACTGTCTATACTAAAACTAAACATTCGTGAACTGTAGTTCAATCATTTAAGGCGTAGAATTAGAGAAGTACCTATTGTTATAACATTATAACGGTGTATTCCTCTACTTTTATTAAAAGTTGATTTCTGTTATTTAGACACTAAAGTCAATTTTTAAATAGAGACCATCCATCGTCCATTTTGATACTTACAACAGTGGGTCAGTGGTGAACAAGCATTCATTGGATCTGTAGCCCACCTCACACCACAATAAGCTGACACCGTAACACACAGACGGCTGTGACTACTGGGGACAGGGCCGGATTAAGGGTAGAGCGAGTGGAGCGGCCGCTCTAGGCGCCACATGGTAAGGGGGCGCCAAAATCGAGAATATGGAAAAATCCATACAAAAAAAAATACATTGCGTGGGCGCACACATATCACAAACCGGCGAGAGGAGTCGGGAATTAATCCAGCTATTAAAAATCTAGATTTGTAATTCAGGCTGTGGAAAGTTGCACCACATTGCCAACATATACCAACATTCATAAGGGCGCTGTTGCTAGGGCGCCGTAAAAGGAGAATTTTAGCCCTTGACGAACCACATTGTTGTGCGGCACAACGACAAAGTTACGTTATCCAAATGCAAAATTATGAGTCTATCCGATAGTCCATAGCGGAGTTCCTCATAAAGCCAAAGGCGCAAAACGTCTCAGAGAGGCGCAATTTTGTGAATCACAGGAGATGATGAGCGAACTTTAAAGGACTAAGATCCCGAAGGGCACTTAGTGGCAAAATACCGAAATGGGCATCCCGACGGTGACGATCGAGTTCGGTGTCTTAATTATAATATTGATGGCGAAATATAAGGCCTAAAAGTCGGGAACATAGGCGCTGTGAAGTCAAAATACCCTAAAATATGCCAAAGACCGCAGCTCTGCAGTTGATCAAAGCTTGAAAGCTCGCTGCTTCCCCGCTAGCGGGTTGAGTCTTAATAAATTGCGTCAATATAAAAAAAAATCGCGCTCGCTTCGCTCGCGCTCACTATTTATATCAGTTCTCTTTTAGTTACTTAGGAAAAAATCCGCGCTCGCGTTTTCATTTCAAGTCTGCTTTCCTGACTTGGCCACTATAGTAGGTACTCCATTTTGTTCGTTATTTTATGTACATGATATCCACGTTCAGCCCCACAACCATACTAGGGTGCGACTGCGAAATTTCAACCATGTCCCTTTCGTACTCTGTATGATGAAATCCATAAATTCTGTAGGTATTGCGTTAATCTTCAAATTACGGCAATACTATGAAAAAAATTTCGCGCTCGCTACGCTCGCGATTTTTTTTTCTATGTCGTAAAACTTCTTCCCAAGGGCGCTGAAACTCAAACCCGCTCTACCCTGATCGAGTGCACGGGCCGGCGCTGACTGGGGATACAGAAGCCCGTGGTCAAAAGATGTAAACACGACCTTAATGTACAGTCAACAAAGTCATGTTACGTGGTCAAAATATGTAAACTCATCGGAGACTCTCCACTCATAAGGTAGGTACATGGTCAGTTTCATTATCTCCTCTCCTCTCCATTCGGTGTGGAAGTGGTCAAGTTCATCACAGGCTGCGGTGAAGAATGACATGTTTCATCAGGCAAAAATGTTTCATCTGGCAAATATGTTTCATCATGGCCTGTATCAAACTTGACAACCAAAAATCCTCAAATGATTTAAATTAGGTTTCTTTCCAGTCCATATTTCATGCGGGGTCTTGTAGGATAGAACGCGAGACGGTGAGCGGTTCACTATGTACGCTGAGGTGGCAACCGCTTCAGCCCAAAATGTGTCCTGTAATTTCGCATTTAAAATTATACATTTTGCGCGTTCTGTCAAGGTTCTATTCATCCTTTCGCTGAGACCGTTATTTTCAGGAGTGTAAGGATTAGAAGTTTGGTGCAGAATACCGTGTTTCTTCAAAAAAGTTTCAAAAATTTTATTTTTATATTCGGTCCCGCAGTCGCTTCTCAGGATTTTTATTTTTGCGTTTAACTCATTTTCAACTCTATTCTTGAATTCCACAAATTTTTGAAATACTTCGCTTTTATGTTTAATAAAATATACATGTACTCTCCGAGAAAAATCATCGATAAAGGTGACATAGTACCTTGCTCCTCCCAAAGAATCATGCTTCATCGGCCCACAGACGTCACTATGCACAAGCTCTAGCAAACTGGTTGCCCGGGAGCCCTCGTTAGGAAACGGTCGTCGTGTCTGCTTGCCTTCAAGACATGTTACGCAAGTTGTATCGCTTTTACTCGGTGTCAACTTTACTCCTTCAGTACATTCCGGTATTTTATTAACGCTTGAAAAATTCAAATGACACATTCTCTGGTGCCACAAAAAGGGATCATCATCAGTAATTGTCTTTGCCATCATTGCTTTGGATTGATTATTTTCATTCGTAATTAACTGGTATGTTCTGTTGACTAACTTTGCCCTTGCGACTAATAGTTTATTCTCGTTATATATGTCACAGCCTTGTTTGTGAAAATCTAGTCTGCAATCATTTTTAACAATCTCACTGACAGAGAGCAAATTTGTTTTCAGGTCAGGAGCATAATGAACATTTTTCACCTGTATAGTCTCAATTTTGCCATTCACCTTTACTTCGACATATACAATACCCATGCACTCGATTTTTAATGCTTGGTCGTTGGCTATTGTTATATTCGTTACAGAAGGCGATGTTATATTTGTGAGCCAATCCTTTCGCATTGTAAGGTGAACTGAAGCTCCACTGTCAACATACCAGTGTTCGGAGTCATCGGTCAAGGCGGCTGAAAAAGCTGAAAATGCCGCTACATACCCGGTGCTCTTCTCTCCATTTGTTTTTTTATTTTGACAATTTCTGCTGAGATGTCCATAGCGATTGCAAGAAAAGCATCTCGGACCCTTTCTAAACTTCTGAGGGTTATATCTAGGTTGACCTTTAGTGTTTGTATAAAGTGCGGTAGTGTCTGACGATGTCGTCGCCTTAACTTCTTGTAATAATTTATTTTTTACCAAGTCAGCACTAATCTTCATACCAGAACTCTCTAAACCCATTATCATTGGCTGATACATGTCAGGTAAGCCTGCCAGCATTAAGGTACCTAGCCATTCATCGTCAACCTCAAATTTTATGTTCCTTAATTTGTGTGCCGCTGTCATTATTTTGTTGACATACTCTTCTACGGAGGAACTGTTTTCTAAATTAGTATTAATAAGTTCCTTTTGTAAGCATCACAATGAATAACATTCTGTACATATAGCCTTATACTGATCGTAGCTCATCTGTGCATGGGCTTAATGAATGTCAACAGTAAACGTCAGATTTGGCGGCACTTCACTTTTTAGGTTATAAGAGTTTTTGTACGGATTGTAACTACTGATAGTAGATGATTAATGATTTGATTAATGTTATATTCCTGATTATTATTTGACACTGTAATTGAAGCAATCAATGTAATAAAGCAAATGTAGCTGGAAGCAGTGGTTTAAATGATAAACCCCCATACCGGAGCTCGAGGGCCACGGACATGCCCTCACATGAAACTGGAAGCAATAGATTAAATGATGGAACCCTGTGTGTGACTGAGCTCTTGAGCCTTGGCTTGGCTCACATCTCAGAAGTGGGATAAAGGATCTAATGTCCACAAGGTGCGTAAACGTCACTTGGCCTTCTAAAAGTTGGTTTGATAATAGAAACTACAGAAAATATGTGTATAAATGATACAAGATTTCATTAACTTGTTCGATAAGAGGAGCAAAAGACAGATCGTTTTGTTTACTTAAAACCAAAAGGTTTTTGTTTGGTGCATCTAGCATAACTTTGTTTTCAGTTGATCAAATTATTAACCATTTCTTTTGTATTGTTTGTTTTTGGGCTGTGAGATGAGAAGCTGCCATACACAAAGGAACAACTCAAGGAATCAAACAGCTGATGTATGATGAGAGGTAACTTAAGGGTTGAAGCATTAGCTCTTTGGTGAAACTAACTATGTCATCAGCACAAGCCTTGAACATGTTGATAAGGATATGAAATGCTAGATGGTAAGAATGGCATTGGACAGAATACACAGTATTTTGGTGCAGTGCAGGTACTCAGAGAAAACTGATTAACACATGTAAGTTGAATGTATACTTATTCTTTTGGATGGTTTACTGAAAAGTATTGAAAAGTTTTTTTTTGTTTAGACACATTGGTTATATAGTACCTATATATATGTATGATGAAATATAACAAAGATAATGATATAGATTAACAATCCAAAGTTTTAGCTATTATGTAAAATGAGAAAAGAGCTTCAAGCAGTAGCATGCTAAATTAAATTGTTAGCAGGCTATGTCGGGTTTCAATATAAAGAGATTTTTACCAAGCGGCACACAGGTCACAGGTCATAGAATATATAAACTGTGGTTCATAAATCAGAATACATAGCTCAATAGATAGTTCATGTACATAATTATATATAAAATATATGTATCAGTTATTTGAGGTATAAGGTACAAAGAAATTAGTTTTGATTCCGTAGCGCAATATTTATTTATAAATATTTTGAGATCTAGGCAAATTAATACTACAATGTACATAGTTGATGTTGAATGCTTTATTTAATAATTTAAGGAGAGTAGGCAAGTAAAAAGTGAATAAATAAAATCACAGATGATAAGAATTCCAAATGTGTAGCGGTACTGGTAGTGACATATTAAAACTGGTAGAGTGAATCAGATCTCTATTCCAGACTATTACCTATTGTGTAGTAAGCTAATTAAAGGTCCGCTTATACTATCAAGCCTGAATTTTGTGAAAGTATGAGTAATATTTATGCAATATAAAGATATAATGGGTTTTCCTGAATTGATTACTCCTCAATTATGGATATTATTAATTACTTCAAATTCTTCATTGATTCTCTAATGATTTTTGTGACCGACTGATATGGATAACTGGCATGATTAATCACGGGGTTACATACAAAGGTAGTTAAGTAATGTTACTAATGATATAAACAGTACATGAGTGTAAAAGAGACACACAACCATTTCATGGTGTCACTATCTTTTAACACTAAATTTCTAAAAGGTTACTCCGAAAACAAAGGTTACAATTTCAAAGCATCATCATTTTCATCCAGGACAATTGGCCTCTGATTCCATTTCGAATTTGGGTACTGTACAATGTACATCACGAAAGTATGCCTTTGAATATTACCATGTGATATTTACCTATGTTGATGATCAAATATGTATGTAAGTATAAAAGGTTTAGTGATAACCCGGTTCTTTTTTTAGTTTTTGTTTTAAGGGATTGAGTGTGCACATTACTTTTCCCCACTACCAACATGTTAGAGAGTCAGTAATTCTATGGAATTATTCTAGAAAAGAACACAAATAATTTATAGTATGGTAGATTCAGGTTAATAGACAGAGTAATTATTGATGTATTTTAAGTAAACACAACTACCAGGTCGTAACTTTTAGGTCACTATATTTAAAATTGCAAGTGCCTAGTAAAGGTAAAAATTACAAGCCAGTTCAAGGTATACAGTGCCTAGTAAAGGTAAAAGCAGGTGACCTGTAGGTACCTACTTATTAAAATTTAAAAAAAAATATCAAGTTATATAAGTAATTTAAATTAAATATCAAAAAAACCATGCTTGTTTGAAATACCAGCAGAACTTTTTTTATTCAATTATCATTGAAAATGGACTTAAAAAAAAGTAACAATGGTAAATAGAAGTATCTACTTCAAATTGTTTAGGTACTACCAAGTTTTGGTATTAATACATTTATTTGTTCGGATTCCTGTTGTATTGATACATCATTGGCCACAGCATCTTAGCAGATGATTGTTGCAGTGATTTTATTGTGTGGTGTCGATATGCCGTACATTGTCTTTGGTGGCTTAGTACCTAGTCCAATGATACAAAAAAAAGGTAAAATCTAGAGTTTCCAGAGTGACTTAAATGTACTTATGTGGTTAACGGTAAATGACATTTTAATATAAAGAAACCATTTTAATATAAATAAGCCAGAAAGGGAGGAATTTGGAGTTGGTTTAATTTTTCTGTGCTGTGCTGTTTACATCCAAATAGAGCTCGACGGCTGTACCAATGTAACAAAAAGAAGAAATGAATAAGATATAAGTAACTGAACCTATTCTAAATAATATGGCTGGTATGCAAATAGCGTTTTCGGCTCCGGCCAAAGACTTCAGAGGTTCATTTTGATTTTGTCTGAATAATGTTGTTTGTTGCGCCCTCGTGAGTCGCTGCAGAGCCAGAGGTTGAAGAGATGTTTCTGAAATTTCCGATTCCAATAAGTAGTTGATTATTGCCATTATGAATCTGCGGGTTAATAAACAATTAACGTTATAAAACTGCAAGAGAAAGAGAATGTAATACGTAGGAAAGTTCATTGAATATTTGTATAGGTACCTAAGAAGTTTTGTTTCATTAAAGGTTACTAATAGCTACAAGATTTCAATAGCTACCCAAAATATTCCCAGGGATGTTGCATTTAATTAATATTTACTGATAAACTTACATAACGCCATGTTTGTATTTCAAAATGGGGTAGGCAGAGCACGTGAAACTGCAATTACGAAGCCAATTTGGCAATTAAGGCGTTAAAAGTAACGGAAATTGTGAATATAATACTTAATTTTCTAAATATATTCAAGGTTGATAAATGAAATTAGTATGAATGTCATTGTATTAAATTAATGATATGAATCTTTGATTAAAATACTGAGAGTATCTACTGAGATTGATGTCCATGACGTCTGATTACTGATTCAATTTCAATACTGATAATTTTAGGTTTTAAGGTACTATACTCAATAAGTAGCAGGTCTCTTGAGGGTGATTTTTCTATGCTTTTCTATGTTGAATGAAAGTTTGTTTCGATGTATATAACAGGGTTAATAACCAGATAAAATCGATGATGGATTATACCTAATGATGGTAATAATCTTATACCTAGACGAATTATGATGATGATGATCGACTGTGTTTGATCGAATTTTTAACGTCTGTGGCTAGAACGAGAATTAGGTACTGACAATAGTATAATGTGTTTCTATTTGTTTTATGTTCCAACGCTGGTAATATGGCTGATCGGATGAAATTGATGATTTGGAAGAGCCTCGCTGCAAGAGCACACTGATGTAAAGAAGGTTAAATCTGATAGATGGTGGAGCCACTGCCAGCGGACCGAGTGCCAAGCTGCTGGTGATCAGGGTCGCAGAGTCGCCGTACTGCAGTGCCGTGTACTTACACGATAAGGAAGCGAATCTCTCTATATGTGCAATGATTGAGAGTGTCGAGATTCAATGTTATAAGATTAATAGCTGGCACGACTAAACTAGTCTTTATATACATACTGTAAAATCTTAATTGAGTGCCGAGTTATGGCAGTGTGTAGTCTATACCAGGCCATGATAGTAGGTAAAACAAACAAAGCTATGTATAGATTGTGACTTATGTCGATTCGAAGATTCTTGTAATGTAAGCTTGTTGCGTGAATCAAATTTTAAACAAAATATTGATAGGTAAATTTATGTTGGAAAACTGCTCAGAACAGGCCTTAAAGGCAGACTGTCTGGGGCAGGCCCTGATTGTTGATGATGATATTATTTGCCATAACAAACATATAAGATTGAAAAGGTTAATACCTTTTGATTGATTGATTATGATGAATGAAGGAGCAGACTGTCTGGAACAGGTCCTGACTGGGTTGGGCCTAACATTCTAGAGCAGGCCGTGAAGGCAGACTGTCTAGAACAGGCTATGATACCAGTTTGGCATTCTAGAGCAGGCCGTTATGGCAGACTGTCTAGACCACACCAGTCTAGAGCAGGCCATACCAAATTATAAAATTATATTGATTGATTAGGTTGAATGAAGGAGCAGACTGTCTGGAACAGGTTTGGGTAGTAGCCTGACATTCTAGAGCAGGCCGTGAAGGCAGACTGTCTAGAACAGGCTATAATACCATCTTGACATTCTAGAGCAGGCCGATATGGCAGACTGTCTAGGCCACACCAGTCTAGAGCAGGCCATAATTTAATTGATTGATTGGCAGACCGCCTTGATTAGTCAAGAACGGGCCATAACAAATTATATTTTGTTGATGAAAAGAGCAGGCCTTAAAGGCAGACTGCGGATGTTTATGGCATAATATCTCTTATTAATATGTTCAAAACAGGCCTTTAGGTTGACTGTTAATGATATATACTTTGTTAATATAATTAGAACAGGCTTGTAAGCAGACTGATTATTAGTGATATAATATACTTTATTAATATGATAAGAGCAGGCCTAGTCTAGTAGGCAGACTGTGATGTTAATTAGAAAATATACTTTTGCTAATATGTTATACTTTGGAACCGGCCTTGAAGGCAGACTGAGATAGTTAATGATATAATATAAAAACCTCGATAATATGATTAGAATTGACTTTGTAAGCTGAATGTGACTATTAATGATATATTATACTTAGTCAATACTTAAATAACAAGCCTAGTAGGCAGAGATTGATAATGATGTTTTATATACTTTGATAAAATGGATAATCATACTGGTTATAAAACAGGTATTGTAAACAGACTGAGATAGTTAATGATAATACTTTGTTCATATGATTAGAACATTTGTGGACAAACTGAGAGTGTTAATCACTTTATATTATGTACAAAATTCAAACTGCCTATGGCATTGTTAATGATACATAATTCGTTAATATGTTTAGAACTGACCTTTGAAAGCGGACTGAGATTATTATTTATATATATACTTTGTTAATGTGATAAGAACAGTTCCTGAAAGCTGTGAAAGACCGAGGGTTGCGATTGATCAAGACACGCATTGACTATAATGATCTAATTTGCCAGAATGTTGAGTAGGCCTTGAAGACAGGCTGCGGTTGTTAATGGTCGTTTATACCTACTTGTATTAATTGCTTGGAGCAGTCTATGATTGTAAATTAGTTGCTAGATTGGAAAACTTCAACGAAATGCAAGCTGTTACAGCTACTTGATGTTGGTAATGCAAGTGTTTATAAATATGTTGAATATTACAAAAAAAAAAGTTATGCATAGGTTTAGAGCAGGCATTAGGACAGGCTGTATTGATGTTGATTTTTACTTACTCATAAACTGTCTAGAAGAGCATGATTTAAGTTCCTTAATATATTAATGAAAGATAGGTAACTGCAGATTAAAAGTGATCTTGATTTGTGATTTTATGAGATTAAAAGGCTGATGATTTTATATGTGTTAAACTGATAGCTCTTGTATATTTAATAACTGTAATAAGGTTACGAAAGAATTTAAGATTTTGTATATGTGTTATACTGATTATTTAATAAGGTTTAGGAGAAGGATACTGTAGTAATGAATGTCTGTGGATTGATACTGTAGTAATGAATGTTGACATTAAGCGTAGATAGGTACCCGTACGTTTGTTACCACTGTTATTGAGGTGAATATGTTTAGTGAGAGGGCTCACTTTATAATAAGGACGGCCGAAGCTGTAAGCATCACAATGAATAACATTCTGTACATATAGCCTTATACTGATCGTAGCTCATCTGTGCATGGGCTTAATGAATGTCAACAGTAAACGTCAGATTTGGCGGCACTTCACTTTTTAGGTTATAAGAGTTTTTGTACGGATTGTAACTACTGATAGTAGATGATTAATGATTTGATTAATGTTATATTCCTGATTATTATTTGACACTGTAATTGAAGCAATCAATGTAATAAAGCAAATGTAGCTGGAAGCAGTGGTTTAAATGATAAACCCCCATACCGGAGCTCGAGGGCCACGGACATGCCCTCACATGAAACTGGAAGCAATAGATTAAATGATGGAACCCTGTGTGTGACTGAGCTCTTGAGCCTTGGCTTGGCTCACACTTTAATAAACCCACCTTCCGAGTTAATCCACTATCCTCAAAAGCCTTCGTTAAATTATCCCAAACCTGTTTTGCGCTTTTAGCATCTTGAATATGCACATAGAGTATCGGGTCTACCAGTAATATCAATTTTGACTTCGCCTTAACATCTTGCCTGACTGACTTTGATTCGGAGGGATCCGGAGTTGTTACTATGTACTCATACAAGTCTTCATGCTGTAAATACGCTTTCACAGCAAAACTCCAACTAGCCCAATTTTCTCTGCCAGTAAGCTTTTCAATCGACATCATAGAATTACTGTTCGACATGTCTACAGTGCTAATTCACCCTGAAATAGCTGAAAAATAGAAATAATCGCGGGCACGGTAACTAACTGGAAGTTATACACGCGACATTTTTACTTTCACTTTTTACAGATCGAACGCAAAAATAACTTTTAAACGGCAGGAATGGGACGGCCCATAACCTGAAGGAATAAAACAAGGCTTTATAAAGCAATTATAAACTATATTAAGTGGAAATAACTTTAGGTAAAAAACGCGAGTGACAAACGGTAATGACAGAAGAATGTAAACAACACTGTCAACACTATGCTAGCAACCAGTGCGATAAAGAGGATTGCTCTGCATAAAGGTCTAGGCGTCCATATTTCCAACACTACGGTCGAATTAAATCATTCTATGTACACGTATCAGTCACGGACTTTAATTATTGATCCACTTTTAGCTCATTTTATGCTGGACGTGTCATACGTTACGTGTCAGTATAAAATGAGCTAGTAGTGGATCAACAATTAAACTCTGACCGTACAAAAGGTAATGTAGGTATCGCAAAATCTACGAGTACATCGAATGTTTTATAACTAACCAGTCCACGCGCTATTTATCAACACCTAAAATTTCCACAGTCCCTCCGATCAATTTAATTCGATTGGTTGCTATGAGAACAAATAGGTATTTGGACATAATACCTATACACGTTCCTCGCCCGGTCGCATGTAAATTAGTCGTGATAGCCAAATATGTAAAACATGCCCGAACCTTGGCAGGACCTTGGCCTTGCGGAAAAGTGAGTGGTCGACAGACGGTAAGGTACTGCAGTATTTAGGCATTTATGCAGATTTCTAGTCTTTATAATCTTTATCACGTCGATAGCATAATTTATGATTATATTTAGTTGGATATATTACTTATAATATCTGGGCAACCGAGCTTCGCTCGGTTCTGTTTCGTATCCTTGACATGTGTCGCCATCTAGTTCAAAAATGAATAGTACCTGATCGATCCGGACACCATACTCACTTTAGTTTAGGTATATATTTAGGTATTTTTGAATTCATGTCCTTTCTCTTATATCGTAAAATGGAACGCAAATCTATTAGCGACAGTACGTAGGGTAGTTTCTTCGAATTAATTTGACATTTATAAAAGCCAGTTGAAGGTAGATCGATTTGATGGCTGCTCATTGCCCTGTGCGCAAGCTCGTTCGTCGCGAAAATCAAAAACTCGCTAAAATTGTCGATTGAGGTGATCAAGGCCCTCACCGCGACGTCTCCAGCACCAGCCCGCCATCGAGGAGAGTCGGTACCGACCAGCTGTTCGCCGAGCGGAGACAGGGTGAGTTGGCCTTTCGATTTGATTCGCTTTCACTGGCATAGATCGTTAGATTTTCTCAACTACAATTTCCCTACTCGAGGGCGATTGTACATTTGTTCCTTCGACCGTGGATCCTCCTAAAACTGAGAACAGCTATTTTAACCTGTCTCGGGGCCAGGAGTGACGTAGAACCAGTTTCGTTTCGTTAAAACTGTCGCTAATTTCGTTTCGTTACCAAAATATCGCTAGTTTCGTTTCGCTCATATTCGTACATAGATACATCGCAAAACTACATAATCTTTACAATCGATCACTTCGCTTTCGTACCTACCTAGCTTCCAAAGTCCGACAATAAGTAATCATTCATTTCAACTGCTTTAGACATAATTACCTCAAAACAGGAACTTTCTGGATACTAAGTTATTTCAAATTTCGATTTTCGAACGATCAAAATTGATGATGCAATCATATTATACGACCAAATAAAGTAGGTGTTAAATTTGTTGTCATAACCCGTTAAAATAGGATACTTCGTAATTTGGTCGGATAACACTGCACCGCGTGCTATTTTTGTGATTACGTAATAATAACCAACCTACATAGTATTGAATTGGGACTTTAAGAATAGCGATAATTACATTTAGTTATTGTTATTTTGTAAAGTGGATAATACATAATAGTTAGACAAATATAATTTACATAATAGTACGAAAACATAAGATAAATTAGTAATATTGTTTACCACGTATTTAGTCTATACATATATCGTGCATTATTATTGAATAATGACCACAGATAGATGTCCATTATTATTCACATAGGCAAATCACATAGTTTTTAATCCTAATCAATTAACTACTTTCTGCTAAATAATTAATTACGTTACGTACTCATAATCGGCACAAGCCCACAAAGTATTCGCGGACTTAACTCCTATCCATTAGGGTCTATTTTCCAACGGCAGCACATATCACTGCGAACCGAACTGCTTGTTTTTCTAATTGAAATAATTTACCTAACTAGTGTTTTTGTCTTCCCTTTATTAAACTCATTTAAAAATAATACGTTAGTTTAGGCACTCATCGTTATAAATAATTACTCTCACTTATCAATTGAAAGAAATATTTTTCTGTAATAGTGTCGTAGCTGGTGGACCTTACACCATAGTAAATAAGGTTGAAAATTGTTTGTACTACAAGTTGTTTTATATGTCGAATAGGTTACATTTACATTAGATTAACGTGGTTATTACACATTTGAAGTGACAATGTCTAAGGCACTCGCACGTCGTAATTTGCAATTAAAACGTGAAATATCGATCAAACGGATCGATGAATGTTTAGCGGCCGGATTACAGGCTAAGGTGGATTCCTCGCGATTACCGTTGTTTATGTCTAGATTTAGCAAAATAGACGGCTATTGTTCTAGTTTTGAAACCCACCACATGAAACTCATTTCGGAAATAACAGATGCGAACGAGTTAGAACAGGAGGATGTCGTGCGTCAAGAATTTGACGACAAATATTTTCAAATAATTGAAATTCACACTTCGTTGTCCTCCGCGACCACTACCGAGGGCGAGACAAATAGAACCGATTTGTCCGTCAAGTTGCCTCGCCTGAATCTTGTCCACTTCGATGGCAATATTAAATCATGGGGAACATTTTACGATATGGTACATCAAAACAAACGACTGTCAAATATTGAGCGGTTCTCAATTTTGATGACACTTCTTTCGGGTGAACCATTGCAATTGTTAAAAGGTTTTCCTTTATCGGATAGCAATTATTTAGATGCCTACGCGGCCTTGATCGATCGATACAACAACAAACGAAAATTAGCTTTTCGTCATTGGGAGGAAATTCAGAACGCTTCGTTGAAATCTAATTCTCCCAGTGAATTACGTCGACTGGTAGACACCTTCAAAGAAAACATCGCGGTTTTGAAAAACTTAAGATTTCCCGTCAACGATTGGGACTTCCCATTGTTCTATTTGTTGATCAATAAATTGGACCAGGACACCCGCCGTCGTTTTGAGTTGCAGAACGACAGCAAGGATGTACCTTCTTTCGAGTCGTTGTTGGAATATGTGAATAAGGCCGGTCAAGCTTTGGAACTCGCCTCGCTCACAGAGAGTGTCGCCGCTTGGCCGCCGCGCGCGCCCGCCGCCGCGCCCGGGCGCCCGCGCGCGCGCCCGCCGCGCCGCGCGCCGCC
Organism: Leguminivora glycinivorella; assembly: GCF_023078275.1. NCBI lineage: Eukaryota > Metazoa > Arthropoda > Insecta > Lepidoptera > Tortricidae > Leguminivora > Leguminivora glycinivorella. The sequence continues at coordinate 3,327,284 of NC_062998.1, read as the reverse complement.
GCCTGGCGCGCGACACAGGAACGTACTCCTGCGGCCGCCGTCTATAAAACGTTAGTGGCCACTAGCGCCGCTCCGATTGAACCGTGTTGTGCGTTGTGCAAGTCGAATCATGATCTTGCTAAATGCATTGAATATCGGAACAAGACTCCTCACGAGCGTTTTTCTGTTGTCAAGGACAATCGGCTCTGCGTCAACTGCTTACGCTCGGGACACGTAGTCAAAACTTGCCCATCGAAATCTCGTTGTTTGAAATGTAACGTCGCCCACCACACTACTATTCATTTCGATGTCGATGGTGGTAAGCCCAAGGTCAGTGTCGGCTCCTCGGCCGCCACTAGCCCTGGTAGCTGGGGAGTTTATTGAAAAACCTTAAATTTTTTGACCAAAGCATGAAACTTGGCACAGTTGTTCCTTATATCAAAATAAGCCGATTAAGATCGGGAGCCTTCGGGAGCCTCCCCCCTGGGGCCCGGGAGGGGGGGTCGAAGTACCGCTTCACCCGGCTTGGTTTGAAAAATTCTAACTTACCCCGTTTAGTTAATAGGTCATGTTTGGTATCGTTTTCGAGTAAATCAATAACGTAGAATTCGTTTTTAGTACTATAATTATCATTTAATGGTAAATAAAATAACAAAAAATTAAAAAATTTGAAATTTTCATCCATGATTTACAAATTCAAGTCATCATAAATGACAAACTGTTTGCTTTTTCTATAAATAAAAAATATGACATGATAGCCTATTTAATATAGATTATAAAAAATATAACTTTTATCCACCTTTACTAACGTTAAGTTCCACAAAAAAATTACTTTAAGACGCGCGGCGTCGGTACGCCGCGAGCGTAATTTTAAAATGCCTTTATTTTAGAAATTCTATTAGACCCCGTTTAGCTATTAGGTCATGTTTGATATCGTTTCCGAGTAAATAAATAACGTAAAATTCATTTTTGGTACTAAAATTATAATTTAATGGTAAGCAAAATTAAAAAAAAATAAAAAATTTGAAATTTTCATCCATGATTTACAAATTCCAGTCATCATAAATGACAAACTGTTTGCTTTTTCTATAAATAAAAAATATGATATGAAAGCCTTTTTAATATAGATTATAAAAAATATAACTTTTATCCACCTTCACAAACGTTAAGTTCCACAAAAAAATTACTTTAAGACGCGTGGCGTCGGGACGCCGCGAGCGTAATTTTAAAATACCTCTATTTTAAAAACTCTATTAGACCCGGTTTAGCTATTAGGTCATGTTTGATATAGTTTTCGAGTAAATTAATAACAAAGAATTTATTTTTGGTACTACAATTATAATTTAATGGTAAATAAATTTAAAAAAAAATCATCTATAATTAGCAAATTCTAGTCAACAAAAATGTCAACTGTTTGCTTTTTCTTTAAATAAAAATATGATGTAAAAGCCTATGCGTATGTCACCAAACACCCAGACAAGTTTGGTGGAAGCTTCCTTCACGAACTGCTTGGTGTCTGATGACCATGGTCCAAATGTTTCAAATGCAATTGCCGCAAATATGTAGTTGTTTTTTAAAAATGCATATTTGTGCGTTTAAAGTGGGCGTTTTGCAGCAGCAGTCCCTGGTTTCTGGGCCGAGCGTTAGACGTTGGACGGAGCCAAGGTATCCACACAGGTCACGCCCCACGCCAAGGGTCGTCCCAGAAACCAAGGCAAAAGCGAGCAACCATCAGGCCGCTTTCCGTCTGCTGCTGACAAGCCGACAGTTTCGAGGATTGTCGGTATGTTCGCTGTGCCGAGAGCCTTGCGGATTAAATCGTTAAGTGCAGCGTGTCACAAAATTCGGCCAGCAATAGACTAGCAGTGGAGTCTGTGGTGTCCTAATGCGTCGGCAGCAAGGGTGTGGTTGGCATGTCTTTAGCCCCAGTCTTAGACAAATGGCAATATATGATGAAGTAAGGCAGCCTCGGAAGGAGGTATGTTCTCCAAGTGTCGATCTTTTCTAGTAAAGAGGTTCTTCCGGCACTCATTCACTGTTGCGTAAGGACCCTTGATCTGAAACAGTGCATTGTTATTTTATTTAAACAGATTCTGCAACTATCAAATTACAACATTTTGGTGGATCACCTTCACTATTACACACTTACCTATCATACAAAATAATTATAAACTTTAGTAGAATCTGATTAGCCTATCTATGATATTGCTCCATCTCGTAATAGTTTGAAGCCTTGGGTGGCCATGTTTCTCCCTTGTTGATCGTTTCAAGCTGCGTTTATCGTACCTATCCCATACTATGTCTAATCTAGAAACGTTTTCTTTTGGCTTTGAAGCTTAGCGAGGCCACTCAAGGTGTCAAACTATTACAAGATGGAGCAATATCAGAGGCAAATCAGATTCTACTAAAGTTTGTAATAATTTTGTATGATACGTAACGTAAGTGGGTAATACCTACTGAAGGTTACGTGATCCACCAAAAAGTTGTAATTTGATAGTTGTAGACTCTAAAATGATAATGCACATATTGTTTCAGACCAAGTCGTTGCGCAACGGTGAATGAGTGGTCGAAGTACCTACCTCTTTAGGTACCAGAAAAGATCGACAATTGGAGAACATACCTCCTTCAGAGGCTGCCTTGCATCAGCATATACTGCGCACAGTGTACCAGGGGCCCATTTCTCGAAGCTACAAGTTACAATTTTCAACTGGTTGTCAATGTCTAATATGACAAGTTGGAAAGAGACTTCCGCTTGTAACTTGTAACTTTCAGTTTTGAGAAATGGGACTCAGGGCGTCTTGTTTGGAGTCAGGCGTTGGTGCCACACCAAAATTTGCCAAGTCCGTCTTCTTGGGGATGGAAGGAAGAAGGAGACGAATGGGTACTACACTGGTCAGACAACACTGAAGTGGCCAGTATATGCTTAGAAGTTACAAGATGTAAATGTAAATCAGGTTGCAAAAACCGATGCAACTGCATAAAGAGGGTAGAGCCTTCTTTATGCAGTTCCATATGTACCCAGCTATGTTTCTGTGAAGAAAATGTATAGTATGAGTAGTATGAGTGTAATCTGTCAATTAGGACACCACAGACTAAACTATAAGTGCTTTTTGCTAAGACTAAACTACTTTTCAGTGTTGGATACTCTATGGCAGTTCCGACTCAATTATAATAAGCTCATTATAATTCGTGTGGTCCGACCCGAGTGTTGCCGTTGTCGACACCGGAGTCAATAATAATGAATCTTTTTCTATTTATGCATTAACACACCTCTGACACTGGCGATCAAATATATGAAAGAGGCGCGTTCCCCGCACACAGTCTAAGCTCGCGTAGGTGAACGCGTACTATCCTTTGTGAATAGGCTTTAATATCATATTTTTATATTTATAGAAAAAGCAAACCGTTTGACATTTATGGTGACTTGAATTTGCAACTCACAGAATTTTTTTTTTTAATTTCATTTAACATTAAATGGTCATTTTAGTACCAAAACTAAATTCTACGTTATTAATTTACTCGAAAACGATACTAAACATGACCTAATAGCTAAACGGGTTCTAATAGAGTTTTTTAAAATAAAGGCATTTTAAAATTACGCTCGCGGCGTCCCGACGCCGCGCGGCTTAAAGTTTTTTTTTATGAAACTTAACGTTAGTAAAGGTGGGTAAAAGTTATATTATTCATAATCTATATTAAATAGGCTTTCATATTATATTTTTTATTTGTAGAAAAAGCAAACAGTTTGACATTTATGATGACTTGATTTGTAAATCATAGATGAAAATTTCAAACTTTTAATTTTTTTTTATTTTATTTACGATTAAATTATAATTTTAGCACCAAAAATGAATTCTACGTTATTGATTTACTCGAAAACGATACCAAACATGACCTATGAACTAAACGGGCTATGTTAGAATTTTTCAAAGCAAGCCGGGTGTAGCGGTACTTTGACCCCCCCTCCCGAGCCCCAGGGGGAGGCTCCCGAAGGCTCCCGATCTTAATCGGCTTATTTTGATATAAGGAACAACTGTGCCAAGTTTCATGCTTTGGTCAAGAAAAAAAAGGTTTGGCCTCTTTTTGTCGATAAACGTCCCCACTATGGCGCCGCGACTTGCTCGTCGTCTTCGCTTCTCGATACCCCGACGCAGGTGCCTGATAAACAGGTGACCATGATTGCGTCTGGTTCAGCACCTGTGGGTCAAATTTCGCTTTTTGCCACAGCATACGTGGAGGTACTCGATAATTTCGGTAGTTATCAAAAAATTCGTCTTGTCATAGACAATTGCAGTCAGCCCAATCTCATCACGCGACGTTGCGCCCAGCGACTTGGACTTCCGATTCGACATAAATATTCCTCGATCGAGGGTGTATGTGAGGTGTCAACATTGTCGACCTCCTATACCACTCTTAATATTCGCAGCATGAAGTCTGACTTCGAAATGTGCATCGAAGCCATTGTCGCACCCAAAATCTGCAGCGATCAGCCTGCAGTAAAAATTGACATCGACCGTTTGCCATGCGTCAACGCATTCGATCTCGCCGACTCTAACTTTGACAAACCTGGGGGTATCGACATTTTAGTGGGAGTAGATGTTTTTTGTAAAATCTTCATGGGTAACCGCCACGAATGTGATAACGGACCCACAATCTTTGAGACCAAACTTGGTTGGGTAGTCATGGGAAGCGCTCCTTCCGCCACTCCCCATTCGCAAACTTCGTTGTTTTGCTCAATCGAATCGCTCGATTCCCAAATTCGAAAATTTTGGGAGATAGAAAGTCTTCCGAAGGCTTCGCCTTTAACTGACGATGAAGTCATGTGCGAGAAAATATTCACCTCGACTCATACACGTGACCCTAACGGACGATATATCGTAAACTTACCGTTCCGAAACGTCGATCCGCATTTTGGTGAGTCGCGCGCTCTTGCCGAGCGCCGCCTAAACTCTCTCGAAAAGAGACTCTCTCGTGAACCAGAACTTCGGACAGAATACAATAACTTTATGCGTGATTATCTCGATGCTGGACATATGGACCCGGTCGCACCTCGATCGGATGGCCGAGCTTACCACTTGGCACATTTCTGCGTGCTTAAGCCCAGTAGCTCCACTACCAAATTGCGGGTAGTTTTCGACGCTACTGCTCAGCCTGCTGGAGGTCCCTCGTTGAATGATCAGTTGCTGGTTGGATCGAAACTGCAATCTGATCTCGTTTCGATATTACTTCGTTTTCGTTTGCATGCGGTTGTCTTCACAGCCGACATACGTCAAATGTATCGACAAATCTTAGTCTCTCTTAGTGATCGAGACTTTCAACGCATTTTGTTCAGGTTCTCACTCGACGAACCTATACAAGAATTTCGCTTAAATACCGTGACATACGGTATGTCTTCATCTAGCTTTCTCGCAATTCGTGCATTGATCCAATTAGCCATCGACGAAGGCAAAGAATATCCTCGTGCAGCTGAAGTCCTTAAACGGGACATTTACGTCGACGACGTAGTGACAGGCGCTGAATCTGTCGAATCAGCGCTCGACCTTCAGTCTCAGGTCATAAAGATCTTAGAGAGGGGATGTTTTGAACTCCGTAAGTGGTCGAGTAACTGTCCCCGTCTGCTCGAGAGTCTCGACCCAGCCCATTGTCATAATAAGACGCTCTCTTTCGATTCGGAACCGACATCTCCCGTTAAGGTGCTCGGTATGGAGTGGAACCCGTCCACAGACGCGTTCACCTTCACTGTCAATCCGCTTCATGAAAAGTGCACCAAAAGAAACATTCTTTCAGAATTGGCGCGCATATTTGACCCTCTTGGGTTTCTTACACCCTTGACACTCTCGTTTAAACGCATAATACAAGATCTTTGGACTCTTGGTCTGGATTGGGACGTGGTAGCACCCCCCAACATCAACCAAAGCTGGCTTCGTTATCGTACAGATCTCGAGTTATTGTCGTCTCTCGAGATACCTCGATTCATCCTATCGACGAAGTCCTGCAGTGTTCAACTGCATGGCTTCTGTGACGCTTCTGAAGCAGGATATTCAGCGGTCATTTACTTTCGCATCGAGCACGGTGATGGTAGCATCACCACCCATTTGATAATGTCACGCTGCAAAGTCTCGCCTTTGAAACGCACCTCTATTCCTCGACTGGAACTTTGCGCTGCAGTTTTGCTGACAGACCTCGTTGTACACGTAAAGGAGATCTACGACAGAGACATCAAATTTGAAGACGTATTCTGTTGGTCAGATTCTACCGTAACCCTCTCTTGGTTACGCTCGCCATCGCATCGTTGGAAGACTTACGTCAGTAATCGCGTAAGCCACATACAGGACAAAATACCGGCTGGTCATTGGCGCCACGTCACGTCAGAAACCAATCCTGCCGATTGTGCCTCTCGCGGAGTAACCGTCCGAGAACTTGTAAACCACCCTTTATGGTGGACAGGCCCCGCTTGGTTAGCACTTGACAGTAGCTGTTGGCCAAAGCCACCATCAACCATCGAATCGCAATCGGATCTATCGGAAGAACGAAGTGTTCTCAAGCAGACCACACTGTTCATTGCTGTTAATCAGCTTGACGATTTCTTATCCAGACATTCAAGTCTGAATAAAACTAAGCGCGTCGTCGCTTACATTCTTCGTTTCGTAAATAACTGTCGCTCCCCTGACAGTAGACGTTTCGGCCCGCTTATTCAATCGGAACTCGACGGTGCTCTTACACATCTAGTAAAACTAACTCAAGAAAAGTCATTTTCTGACGAGTTTAATGCCTTAAAAACAGGTAAAAAATTGCCCAAGCAGTTCAAAAAACTAAGTGTCTTTATCGATAGGTCAGGCTTGTTGAGGGTGGGCGGTAGACTGGTTCATTCCGAACTTGATTATGATTGCAAGCACCCTTTACTTCTCCCCAGCCAGGACCGTATGACGCACCTCGTTGTCGACCAAGTACACAATGATAATCAACATCCGGGGTTACGCACACTCCATTTCCTGATCGCACAAAATTTTTGGATCCTCGCATCTAAACGTGTAATTAGTTCTCGCCTATCGAAATGTATAAAATGCTTTCGCGCTAATCCAAAACCTTTGGTGCCTCGCATGGCAGATCTCCCTAAGACTCGAATTTCGCAAGTAAAGCCTTTCTCGTGTATAGGTGTCGACTTCGCGGGTCCCTTTCCCACGTACATTAAACGTTATCGTGGAGCCAGGCCCTTTAAAACACACGTATGTTTATTCATATGTTTCGCGACTAAGGCCTCTCATATCGAACTTGTTATAGGACTAACCACAGAAGCCTTTCTCGCTGCCTTGCGTCGATTTATCGCTCGTCGTGGCCGTTGCCAGCGCATACATTGTGACCGGGGTACGAATTTCGTAGGAGCTTATAACGCATTGCTGCCACTCATGCAAGAGGCGGTTTCTCGTGAGAATATCGAATTCTCTTTCAATCCACCAGCCGCATCCCATTTCGGCGGCCTGTGGGAATCTAATATTAAATCATTTAAAACACATCTCGCTCGCGTTGTAGGAAACCAAATCTTAACTTACGAAGAATTTCTGACGGTGGCAGCTCAAATCGAGTCAACGCTCAACTCACGGCCACTCTGTGAGATGAGCTCTGATCCTAATGACATGTCCGTGCTAACGCCGGGACATTTTCTCACCTTAGAGCCCTTGACTTCGCTCGTAGACACTTCAACCATCGAAACGAATATGTCCATCTCAAATCGCTGGCAGCTAGTACAGAAACTTCACCGCGATTTTTGGAAGCGATGGCATTTAGAGTACTTGCATACGTTGAATCAACGCGCGAAATGGCATTCAGATATTGATGAGCCCAAGCTCGGTGCATTAGTATTAATTAAAGATGAACAACTGAAACCGCTTCATTGGTCACTTGGTCGTATAGTATCGTTGCATCCGGGCAAGGACGGAACCTCCCGCGTAGCCACACTTCGGTCACAGTCAGGTCTAATACAACGATCTCTGGTAAAGGTGTGCCCTTTACCCATAGACTAGCTTATTCTTAAAATACTTCGTATTTGGTGGGCGGAATGATCGATCCGGACACCATACTCACTTTAGTTTAGGTATATATTTAGGTATTTTTGAATTCATGTCCTTTCTCTTATATCGTAAAATGGAACGCAAATCTATTAGCGACAGTACGTAGGGTAGTTTCTTCGAATTAATTTGACATTTATAAAAGCCAGTTGAAGGTAGATCGATTTGATGGCTGCTCATTGCCCTGTGCGCAAGCTCGTTCGTCGCGAAAATCAAAAACTCGCTAAAATTGTCGATTGAGGTGATCAAGGCCCTCACCGCGACGTCTCCAGCACCAGCCCGCCATCGAGGAGAGTCGGTACCGACCAGCTGTTCGCCGAGCGGAGACAGGGTGAGTTGGCCTTTCGATTTGATTCGCTTTCACTGGCATAGATCGTTAGATTTTCTCAACTACAATTTCCCTACTCGAGGGCGATTGTACAGTACCTATATCGAGCGAAAGAATTCTCAGCCTTAACAACACAACTACTCCACACGAGATGGCGCGCATTTCGCCACAAAAACTCAAATAGTGTATTTTCTATTCGTTTTAGCCTTGACCTGTGTCGCCATCTAGTGTTTGCAATAAATAGTACTTACATCGACCGAAAGAATTCTGTCTTAACAGTACAACTACTGCACACGAGATGGCGCGCGAAGAAAAACGCATGAAAACTCGAAAATTCGCGTTTTCCGGGACCTAAGGATAAGTTAGACCGATTTTTCACCCCCAAAAACCCCCACATAACAAATTTCTGCGAAATCGTTAGAGCGGTTTCCGAGATCGTCAGTGTAAATAAATAAATATATAAATAAATAAATATACAAGAATTGCTCGTTTAAAAGTATAAGATTATTTTCTAGTAGACAACATCAATTTCAATCATTTATGCACGTTGTCGTTGTCAACAAGGTGATTAAAGACGACCATGTTTGACGTGGTAAACAATGTGGGATGTGAGTGTAGCCTGCGTAGCCTGTAGGTATTAGTGGTATTAGGTAGCCTAAGTTAGCTGCCGCCCCAGCCGCAATGATTTTGCTCTTTGGTATATCTTGGAAAATCGAAATTCGCAAATTGTCTCTGTCACTCTCACTATGTCTATATCAGAGTGATAGAGATGAATGCTTCATGCGACTTACGATTCTCTCTCGAATACCCGTGCCCTGAAAACCATATGAAAACCAACTGAAAACAATGAAATTGAAATGTCAGTGTTAGGTATAAAGACAGGTATATACTAGCGTATTAAAAGATTATGCAATTGAATAATATACTTTAAAATAAGTTCATATTTATTGTATTATAATATGAATATCTACTATATTTGATAAATTATACATATAAGAATCCCGAAAATCACTCCTTGATATTTCATTTTTACTAACATTTATCCAGAAACAAAACGCATGTACTACAATTTTGACAGCTGCCTTCTAGTGTGGCGCTACCTTAAAATATTGTATACACGGTGGCTGCACTTCACTTTAGTACGTAGTATCTTCTTAGTAGTTTGTGACTTTAGTTCTAGAAAGTACAAGAAAGAAAGCCAAGTTTATTTTATAATTCGCCGCAACATAACCTAAATCAAATTATATTAAAATGGCTAATGTGTTTGGATTAATAGTGTCTGGACGCTTGGTAAGTAAATAATACGTTATGTGTTCTGAAAATGCAACTGCATACAAAACTGACAGTCATTTCATGTTAAAGTTAATTGATCATATGTTTTGGAGAGATTATTGAAGGTTTTGGTTTCTAAATGCTGCAATATAGTAGGAGGTAGCGCATAGCGAATGATATTCCGCTTTGTGTGGTAGGGCACAGCACAGCGGATATCGTCTCGCTCGAATCTAGAGCAGAGCCCAACTGGGGTAGTACCTCCGCCTTACAGAAGACCGCAGCCAAATAGCACTAGACCCTACTCATAGTGTTGTGTTCCTGTCGGTGAGTAAGGTTGCCAGAGCTCAACGAGGGTGCGGTGTGCTGATGACGGGAGGACTTACGGAACTAACTTGTTCCGTTTATTGTCCTTTGAGTCGTCGGCAACCCGAACCCTCCTTGGAACTTGTACACTCCTTTTTGCTGTGTACTTAACACAGCAAAAGGGAATGTACAAGTTTCTAATGGGGTGGCAACGCGCATGTGACACTGTTTGAGTTGCAGGCGTCCATAGGTTACGGTGTCCGCTTTACATCAGGCGGGCCGTATATTGTTTGCCACTGACGTAGTATAAAAAAAAAAATATATATATATATAGCTAAGTTGATGGTGCATAACATGCATTAAAATGAATAAGTGACTTCATAGATTATTTATTATATTTACCTTACTTATTTTTGTTGTGTTAGGTTATTACAGTTATATCACATATAAGTTTACTCAGACTATACTTACAACTTATCAAGAGGAGGTGTTTTGCCATGTATCTGGGAGTCTTAAATAGTTTAATTTGTCGCATACATTTTCAGACCATTTCTTGTTGTTATCCGGTCCTGCCAGTCCCTAAGGGATAGATAGATAGATAGATAGATACATTTATTGGTACTAATCATACACCGTCAAACATTGTTACAATTATGTAAAAAATAAAAAAATAAAAATACAATCTTAACATATTTTATCAATGCAGTAACATATTTTTACCCCTCCAACTGCAAATGAAAATTAAATACAAATCAACGTTATTTTAGTTGAAGGTTTGATATGACTCTGAACTTGTGGTGAAAATTGGTGTTTTCTTTTCATCATCTGACAAGATTAATAACATGCATATAAATGGCTCGACAATATTTTCCAGGTCCAAACAGACTTCACGCCAGTCTCAGACACACAGTTCCTCATCACAATCCCCGAGGCAGACTCAATAAACTACCTAGTTGTGTTCCTAACTGGCGTGACTCCGCTGCCCGAGGGTGCTTGTGGCATGGTCTACTGGAGCTGGCCGGACTCCTCCGCGCCACCCAACTGGCAGCTGCTAGGACACATATCCAACTCAAAGCCTTCGGCAATATTTAAGATCTCAAATTTGAAGAAGTTGCATGAACTATCTAGTAAGTATACACCGTGTTTTTTTTGTTTTCCGTTAAATTCGACACGCAGTTAGGTTTATTATCAGGAACCACCCTGTATATCGCATTTTGTTAAATTCGAAAAAAACATTTTTTTTGGTTTTGCAAACATAATAAATGGATTAATTAGTGTGAGAGGACCTTAATCATAACATTAAAGTCATTGTCAAGTGTTTGACGGTACATGTCAAAACAAATAACATTAGGAAGTGGTAAGGGATGCCACACACGTGTTCAGTGATTAAATTACTTTTTTTTTTAATAATTCTATAACCGTAAGAGTTAAGAGGCTAGTTTCTTAGAGAAATTGATTGTATTTGAACTAAAGAATCTTCCCTTAAAGTTTATGGAATTCAAGAAAAACACGGTGTATAATGATTTGGCTTCAATAAACTGTAAAAGTAGTGGAAGGGAAGTCCAACATTGAGGCCTCGTCTCTCATAATCAATAAAAACGGACAGTTTGGTGATTTAGTTATGAAGCCCCACTCACCGCTGGCCTTCCTTTAATGCTCTAGGGGACTTGGGCTCGCCCAATGCTAATTAGGAACTTTCATTTTAGATGTTATAATTTTTTTAAAATACCTAATGGTTCATAAAACTAGTGCAAAACAATACTATGAGTCAACTTTGCCAAAGAATTGAATATACCATGTGTTCATGTTCCGCAGGTGACAACCAATTCGGCAGCGCGTTCGGCGCGCCCAAGATCTGCCACAACGCACAGATAGGTGTCGCCATTGAGCCGGAGGCGAATGTGTCCCTGCTGGCGTCCTCTGTTGTAAGTATAATCGTGTTAATTTTACCATTTTCTTGTATTTAAACAAAGACATGGGACATCTCAATGGTGGAGGTAAGTTGTTCCATATCTTTGTGGCTGCGTATTTGAAACCCCCCCTGTAAAATTTGGTTCTGTGTTTTGGGACCAGCAATGATATAGGCTTACCTTTCGACACTGGTCCCACCAAAAGCGTGTAAGCGATGAGCTATCGTATCGGCGATAGAAACGAACAAATGATTGCTCCCGAGTAAATAAAAGATACACGATGATAACGCGAGCGAGCCGAGCGTTGAACTGTAATTCGCTTGCTTTCTCTTTTATTCACACGGGAGCGACTATCTTTTGTTCGTTCTCATCGCTCACTCGCTTTTTATCTCGTGAGACTAGTGCCTTCAGCCGAATAATCGGCGTCTATGGTACTAAAAGTGTATTATGTTTCTCTTATGAAATGAAATGAAATTTATTTGATAACAGATCGTTACACTTTACGATTTGATTCGGTCAAGTTGTGTTCGAATGTATGGGGAAAAAAAAAACCAGCAAAATATTAATGTAGTATGGTACCGGTAATGTAGTAGGTTATATGCATTTTTTTGTAGCACTTACCTTATTCGTGCATTAGCTTGTTGAAGTTCGATATAACTCAGTGCTTAATGAAATAGTAATATGTTTATTAGTGGTTTAATTTCAGAATTTTTTCAAAGTTTATCAAGCTACTAGTTTTTGCCCTTCTAGAGTACCTTTTTACCAAGTTTCAAGCCTGTAATAAAAATGCTTGAAATAAAACTTATTCCCCATACAAACTTCAGCCAGCCTCATTTTAATTCTCTTAAAGGAAAAAAATCCAAAAACGCTGAAATTAGTTTCTTTCCATTTTAATTTTACCTTCATACGAAGTTTCAAGCTCATGTACTTAAAATAAAGGTATATTCTCATACGAATTTTGGACACCCATTTCATCCCCTTAGGGGATGAATTTCGAAAATTCCTTCCTTAGCGGGTTCTTAGACCTTATAAGTAACCTACGTGCCAAATTGGATTATCTAGCACCAGCGGTTTGGGCTTTACCTTGATTATTCGAGGAGGTAGGGCATAGCGAATGATATTCCGCTTTGTGTGGTAGGGCACAGCACAGCGGATATCGTCTCGCTCGAATCTAGAGCAGAGCCCAACAGGGGTAGTACCTCCGCCTTACAGAAGACCGCAGCCAAATAGCACTAGACCCTACTCATAGTGTTGTGTTCCTGCCGGTGAGTAAGGCTGCCAGAGCTCAACGAGGGTGCGGTGTGCTGATGACGGGAGGACTTACGGAACTAACTTGTTCCGTCTATTGTCCTTTGAGTCGTCGGCAACCCGAACCCTCCTTAGAACTTGTACATTCCTTTTTGCTGTGTACTTAACACAGCAAAAGGGAGTGTACAAGTTTCTAATAGGGTGGCAACGCGCTTGTGACACTGTTTGAGTTGCAGGCGTCCATAGGTTACGGTGACCGCTTTACATCAGGCGGGCCCTATGCTTGTTTGCCACCGACGTAGTATATATATAAAAAAAAAATTAACCCTTAAATGCATGAATTTTTCTTTTAACGAGATATTAATATATGTGATAGACAATGGTTTTCTGACTCTGGGAAAAATAATAAAAAAAAAAAATTAAGATCGATTTTTATACTAAATCAATGTTAGAAATTAAATAGGCCAAATCTTATTTATATAAATATATCGTAATTGGTAAGTTTTATTTTAAAAAATTACTACTATTAAAAAGGTACACTATTTGTGAAACCTTTATGATAAAATGTTTAAACATAATATACTAATTACTAACTCCGAAAAAATCAGCCTAAAACACACACTAAAAATCGCCATCGTGCTGTTTTTTCACACTTTTCCGCCATTTCATCTTAATCCTTAAATAATAAATAGTTAATCGTTATATTATTTAATTTATTTAATTGTATATTAAATAATAATAAATAATGAATAATAATTAAGCAATAAATGTGATTCTGGACAGCTACATATCTAGCCACGGGCCATCAAATATATGATGCATATATACATCACCATGCATTTAAGGGTTAAGTCAGTCAGTCACTCAGGACTTTGCCGTTTATATATATAGAGAACATGAAAATAGTGCATGATATCAAAAAATATTATATGACCTTTCTTATTGGGAATTTTATGAGCATTATTTCTTTCCTTGACAACTTTTTTCTAAAATGTATACTTTCCCCAAAAAATAAAAAATACTTAATTTTGGGTCATATTTTAGGGTAAAAGGGGGGGTTGCGTCAGGTGGGGGGGAGGGGACGCTAGTGTGCGCAAAGCACCTTACCCTAAGGTATCAAACCGCATTTCTTTTTATTTGGATTTTTTTTTTCAAAAAACACAGTTTGACCGAATCAGATTGGTTGAAGTATCGCGCGTGCGATTGCATCTGCCTAGTCTGCACGATTGGCTCATTCAAGCACAGAGTCGGTGACGCCAATGTGCACTGCTAGCACATATAGCGTCTGTATATCCTGTCAAATTAGTAGTCTATCTATTCATATAATAGGTAAGGTGTCAATTCATTAAATTAACTATAAAATTCCTACCATTTCACTCCCCAGGCGCAACAAAACTCCTACGTAACCTTCGCCCAAAAGATGCTCGAAAACCTGATAAACTTCGTCGGGTCATTCGCGGTGACGCAGGAGCAAATGAGCCCCACGCCCGGCGTGTCCTACATCCCCCTCAGCACGCTGCAGACCTGGTACCAGAACTTCGAGCGGCGGCTGCAGCAGAACCCCAACTTTTGGAAGAACTAGTCGGGTGCGCTGCGGTCCTGGTAACTAATAGTATTTAAACTTATACAGGTGATTTTTAAGTTTTTGTCTAAGCGGACCCCAGGGGGCATGTGCCGTGGCAAAGGCCAGTATAACACAACGAAGAGGATGATGATGACAGGATGAGTTTTAAATAGGCGTAAACTTTGACGTGTCTCGGCCGAAGTACGAGTACATCGTTCTATAAGGAAACGCAGGCTCGTCTCGTTCTATGTAAAATTGTAGACCTGCCTAATCTGCATTTTGCGATTTCAATACTTATAGGTCCTTTTTTTCACGAACGTTTTTTTCCGGTTAGTAACGTTATATTAGTTATAATGTAAATGCAAATCTGCGCTAGATATTAGTATAGGGACCGTGCGCGTTGGAGAGTCTGCCATTTAGTGGCTATAATGGGAAACCAAATACTATCAACCTGTCACTTTGCTTTGTCACGGAAATATTTGTATTCATAATATTTGCTAAAATAGGGAATAAAAGGACGTTAAAATGAATTGTTGTGTATCTAGGTGCCCTAGCATAACGCGGGGCAACCAACTTAAAGTAAAAAATATAAAATTTTATAGCATTCCAGCCGAAAGCACTTTCGTACCTTGGACTCGTGAAAAGCGAAATTTATGGATGAATGCAATAAAGAAACATACGTAAATAAATACTTGAATTATAACGGTTATATTTGAATTGTGGTAATCATCATTAGTAAAGAATAATACAATAGATACAGGCTTCAAGCATCTCCAGGTTTCAAAGCATACGAGGTAAAGTTTATGGCGGAATGTTTAAAAAACTGCCGTCGTGGTTGCAGTCGCAAATACAGTTCTGTTATTACTAAATACTAACAATAATATACTTACTGTAATTTGGGTTTCATAAACATTTGAAATCCTCGTTTGGGCCACGATTCGGCCACTAATTTTGGATGTTTTGTCGACGTTGATTTTCTCAGTCACATCTAAAACGTGGCCCGCCTGAAATAATTTGACGCTGTTCTGACGCCCTTTGACGTTGTTCTGACCGCGCTCGATGTCGCTCTTCACGGGAACAAAGCCGTACTTTATTATTTTAATCATAATTTTATTATTTACTCATGTTTTTCAGTTTGTAATATGTGACCGCAGTTTGACAGATAAGTTTTTGCGTTTCATTTTATCCGCGCAGTGTCGCTTTAGTCGGCCATTGCTGCTCTCTATAGTTCTTGCACGTTCCCTATAACTACTGTAATACTAATATCGTACTAAAAGCAACTTTAACTAAGTACCTACAGTACTTTTAGTATGATCAATACATTATCCTCAGTACATTTATTGAATACTTACGTTGTGTGGCCTGAAGTTAAATCATCATCCTCCTTGCGTAATCCCGGCATTTGCCACGGCTCATGGGAGCCTGAGGTCCGCTTTGTCAACTAATCCCAAGATTTGGCGTAGGCACTAGTTAAACGAAAGCGACTGCCATCTGACCTTCCAACCCGAAGAGTAACTAGACCTTATTGGAATTAGTCCGGTTTCATCACGATGTTTTCCTTCAACGAAAAGCGTCTGGCAAATATCTAATGACATTTTGCACATATGACATAAGTTCCGAAAAACTCATTGGTGCGAGCCGGGGTTCGAACCCGCGACCTCCGGAACGAAAGTCGCACGCACTTACCGCTAGGCTACCAGCGCTTTTTGCCAGCGCTGTGGCCTGAAGTTAAATACTATTAGTTAAACAAGGACGTAGCTATATTTTAATATTTTTAGTATTACACTAAGAAATAAATGTTAATTTTATATTATAGCAATGTCCCGCAAGGCGAGTTGTGATAATAATTGTAAATAATGCTCAAGTGCAACATCGTTTCATAATGTGTATTAAATGCAGGCAGGTGAAGATTATGCTTCGTTCATTTTAGCATTAGAATAAGAGTAACAATCTTGATATTTTTTATGGATAAATGCTTGGAACTGGTATCTGAGACCAAAACATAAATTACCATAAACACGCTACAAGAATGCTACAGTTTATTGTTATTATCAAAATAGTTTTAATTTTATATTTTATGATAAACCATTACCCGCTTTCTACCTACTGCTTGAAAAAACGAAGTACCTATAGTTGAGTTGAGTATGAGCATAGAGGAATAAGTAAGGGAAGTTGTAACTTCATACGTCAGTAAACGCGAGTTATTTGTATAGGCATAGTTATAGTGACATCTAACGACAATCACGAGTCAATCACGCGTCAAATAGCGTGAATTATCAGTTACAGTACCACTACTCGATACTAGTTTTCAATAGTGTTTCGTCTGCCAACAATTTAATATTAGAACAGTTTACAACTTATATTGCAAGCAGAAGGAATTGAAAACAGAATACTGATTAATACTATTGTAATATTAGCTAAAAATTGGTGAGCATTACACTTTTCGTTCATCGCGACATATTCTATTGACAAGTAGCATTACTGATAATTTACGCTAGTTGACGCGTGATTGTCGCTAGATGTCACTATAACTATGCCTATACAAATAACTCGCATTTACTGATGTATGGAGTTACAACTCTTCCCTTACTTAGTCCTCTATGGTATGAGCTATACATATTTCAGTATCTTTAATTTGTCAAATCGATGTAGACTTGCATTGCATGAAATGTACTGTGGCAGGTAAATTACGCGGTATCAATATTAGTAGGGTATAAACTTAGACCAAATATAGCTGGCAGCGACTTTGACAGACAGCCAATACTGTGCTAAGGCACATCTCGGACACTGGCGGTCAAATATATTAAAGAGGCGCGTTCCTAGCACACATTCTAAGCTCGTGTAGGTGAACGCGTACCATGCTTGTAAGAGTGAGATATGACGGGTTGACTATTCGCGTTTTTGACAGGCGGTAACTGTGAGGTAACCGAGAGGGGGTGGGCGGCGCTTTCAGCGGGGAGCGGGAGTGGCCATTCTGTACGATAGTACTCTTTATTATACTGTGGCTAAGGTTTAACAGACCTACTAGACAAAAATGGCGCACTACGTCAGAAACCGATCGTAATTTATAACCGCCCGCTTGTATGGCGAGAACCCGCTGGGCGGGTTCTTCAGAATCTGAGAGAAGTTCACGAGTGGCCACCAAGTGAGTTCTTGGTTCCGTAAGTGTTTAATAATTATTGACTGTTGTCGTTTTAGTAACGCTTTCACAGTTTGATAGGCTACTAAATCACTGCCAAATTATCTTGGTCTAAGTGCGTTTTCACATTATCCGGATGTCGGACCTATATCCCATACATCGAAGCCGCCATCTTTGATTTTTGCCTTTGAAATCGGATAATGTGAAAACGCACTAACCCTAGTTAGAACTACGACGCAGGTTTTATCCACGTTCCAAAAGTTAATTTATACTTACATTCAGTGCGATTATTACAACAAAGGTGTCTTTCCCTAGCAAAAGGTACTACATTGCCGCATATTATATTGTCGGTATACCTAGCCGGTATACATGGGTGCTACTGCTAAGAGATGATATAAATACTTTAAATAAGTACATAAATACATGATAAAATCAAATACCTGTGTTCATCATGTTTCATCAATATCATCATTAGGACATGCATCGTCTTGGCGCAATGCATGCAATTCTTCTAATACTTCTGAAAACGCCGAAAAAGCGAAGTTGTGTCTGACAACATTTCATGAAATGGTTAACAAATTGGCAGTACTTTCTCGAGCTTTACGAATTTTATGAAATAGCTGCCATACAAGGCAACAGCATGTCGTACGCGACAATCTCGTGGAATGCCTCTTACAGGTGTATTATATGTAGTACTCTTTGTGTCGGGCTTATGGTAAGCGATAATGTGGTACCTTTTATTCGAGATGGTCACAAATGTGTTATGTTTGCAGTAAGACTGCGAGTGTAAAGATTTGCTTGAAGGTGTGATCGTAAAGGCGTGTCCGGAACGTCAGTGATAATAAACAATAATGTAGAATATCATAACAGACAGAAAATGGCGCACTACGTCAGAAAGCGGTCTTAATTCCTAGCCGCCCGCCTCTATGGCGAATACCTCCGGAATCTGAGCAAAGTTCTTGTTGCGAAAGTGTTAATTTTGTCAATCATGAGACTTTTTCCAATTGGGTGCCAAATGTTGTAAAAGATGGTGCAAGCATAGGTTTCACGTGTATCGATGAATATTATATGTAGTTGTATTCTATGAGATTTGGTATCTAAGCAGAAAAACCTATGATTGACAGTTAAAACTTAAACTGGCATCTCTTTACGTACACGTCTTTAATATTGTATAATGATGTATTTAAATACAAAAGTGAGCTTTTTACTCATGCAAAATAAATCGTTTTTGCTTATATTTTATCGTTTAATTTTCTTGCACTGCCAATAAAATGCTTTTTTTATTTGTGCCCCATCATTCGGATCAGACCATAATTATTTTATTATATTATAAAAGTACATCCACGTCATTTAATAATATATGAGTGAATCAACTTTTTCTTGCCTGTTATTGCCATTTTTACGGTCCCCTGAGTCACGCTGGTTTAATGCAAAATTATGCTACTTAAACTATGCAAACATGCATTTTTCCGGTGTTAACAAGCCCTTTCCTTAATTTGGATCCGGTCACTTAGGGCCACTTTCATTTTTAGGCCAAGTTTTATGAACGGCCACTTCCCCGATAGGCCACTTCCTTTAAGGGCCACTTAGTGACAACGTTCCTCGAAGGGCCACATTTATCTAAAGGCCACTTCTTCTTATGGCCAATTCCATTAACGGCCTGTTCCTCTTATGGCCACTTCCTCTCATGGCCTTTTCCTATGATGGCTACTTCCTCAAACGGCCTGTTACTCTTATGGCCACTTCCTCTCATGGCCTTTTCCTCTGATGGCCACTTCCTCAAACGGCCTGTTCCTCTTATGCCCACTTTCTCTAATAGGAACTTATGTATCTGACAACCTTCCTCGTAAACGCATTCTCAACAGGCTTTTTAATGACCACCACCACTAAAAACTCTTTATCATAAAAAAAATAAAACTGCCTTCCTGCCTATGGTTATCTGCGTATGGTTGGTTGGGGCAAACAAGCAATAGCAAGGCGAGGAACAGGGCTGGTACCGACTACAAAAATAATTGATTTCTTTACAATTTGGATGTTTAGATTATTGCAATCGGATAAGAAATCTGAATAATAAATTTGAGGAGTTCCGTTCTGACCATCATCAGCAGTTCCACTGCACCAAATGTCACTGTTCCATACGTAAATGCATGCTGTTCCTTTAAAAACACAAAAATCACCATATGTACGCCTTTCAGATTTGAGGAGTTCTCTCGATTTCTCCAGGATCCCATCATGAGAACTGGGTCCTGAGAAAAATGGGACCAATCTGTATGCATATACATTCAATCAAAAAGAATTTTTCAAAATCGGTCCAATAACGACGGAGATATCGTAGAACAAACATTAAAAAAAAAAAAAACATACAGACGAATTGAGAACCGTCCTTACTTGAGAGATTTGAGGCTGCGGTTAAAAAGTAGCCAATCGGGGAACAGGACAAACTAGTAAATGTTGTAGTGGCCGATCGAGGAATTAGACAAACTGGTCATTTTAACGATGGTCGTTCCGGAAATGGGTGGCCCCACAAAGAATTTTCACAGTGGCCATTAGGAGAACTGGACGTAGAAAGAATTCCAACAGTGGTCTATCGGGGAAATGGTCGGACAAGGAAACGGCATGGTGGTCTTAATTTGCCACCTACAAACATGGACTAGATGCATGCTTGCATAATTTCAGTAGTATAATTTTGCATAAAACCAGCGTGACTCAGGAGACAGTAACCATGGCAATAACACGCAAGAAAAAGTTGATTCACTCATAATTTATAATATAATGTAGCTTCTACCATTACTCGGTCTAATCAAAACACGGACAAACCTCCCAAAATATGTATAAACGACACACACTTTATCTGCGTCTATATAGTTACAGTCAACCAATAGGAACCCTAGGGCCACTGTAGAACTATGTCATAGTGACGTTATAAATCAGATAGTAAGAAATCTCTTACTGCTTGTCATTTTGACATGGTTGTAGAGTGGCCTAGGGTTCCAATTGGTTGACTGTACCTTAACTGTGATGATCAAGATTGAAAGAAACTACATGTCTTTTCTTGGAGCTCAACATTTAGTGATAACTGATGACCTAAGAAATGGGTATTAGGCACTAAAATAAGACAACAGTTACAGTTTGCTACAGAAAGATAATTTATTGTAATGAGTAGGTGCAAGGACGGTAACTACACAGGTACAACCGTACTATATTGTCCAACTTACATCCAGCGACTGTACAGTCAATGACAGCGTTTGACGTAAAATTACAGTCCATGCGAGAATGTGGATACTACGTTTGGCCTGGTTTACACGGCGTGCGAACTCGCATGCGATTTTAATTACATTGCGGGCTGTTGAGGTTACATACAATTTTGCACAGCCATCAAATACCACAATGTAATAAAACTCGTATGCGAGTTCTCGTACCGTCTAAATGGACCCTTTGTGTTGGACAGTTCTCAAGAAAAGGTTCCATATGGTTCCTTAAGCATATTTAAGGACGCTTCAGGTTATACGTATACCTTTACCAGCCGGCAATATTATACTTCCACTTTTATCACTTATCCACGTGGATAAGACATCCGATCTGTCACTCTCATACTGTTATACTTGTCAAAGCGTGACGGATACTTTATACACGTACATAAGTGATAAAATTAGAAACATAATACGGCGGCAGGAAGTTTCGTCCTTATGCTAAGCCACAATGTGGTACCTTTTATTGAGAATATCACATTTATTAAGGATGTTGACTGTAGATTGCATTTTACACAATATTGGTAATTTATAAACCGCACTTTTAATAAATCAAAGAACACCTTGAGATAAATGACACTGCTTAATAATATTATTTATATTATTTCCTTGGCGGTTATCGTTTTGACAGTTATTAAAGAAAATGAGAGTATCCATGAAAACAAAAAAATGTATGTAATAATATGTAAGATCGATAGAGAAGCAGGTAACGAAATTACGATTTTCGTGGCAGGGCACTAGGGCATTTGATTTGCTCGTCAGTCAACATCCTTATTTAGTGGTAGTCAACGCCAGATATTAATAGATACCTAAAAGTGCCGAAACACGTATTTGGCGTTCACTATAATACTTTAATTTTAAATACTTATTGTCTAACACCTTTTCACATTTCACAAACTGGTTTTATTTAGGTACTACAGGCTTGTCAAAAGTTAAAATTCGTGTACAGTTTTGAGTTATAAATTGTAGATAGAAAAGTAGATTGATTCATTCATACGATTATACTTTATCGGGGCGTTTGTGAAGTTCTTTCACTAAGACGATTTTAAATCGAAACTCTAAAGCGCGCAGTTATTTTATGCGATAAACGGATACATTTACATCAGGTCATTTCACAATAGGTAATAGTTTTTTTCTTAGCGCTAAGCAAATTGTAATTTTTCCTTCGTTCTGTGTACACATCTAAAAAGATTTGTGTTTTGATTACGAAATACATTTATGTTGAGATTTGACTGTAAAAATATAAAAAATTGTACAATAAACAAGTAAAACACGGAACAAATAAAATAAAAGTTACATAGACATACTCCACTAAATACGCGTAAAGTGGTGAAAATACAAAAAATATCTTAAAATGCTGTTTGACTTTCTAGCACAAAACTTAAGAAGACGATTAACTCTTACAGCTTACCTATTTGTCTTAAAAACAATGTGAGATGAATCATAATCATCTAGCTCATTTTAAACCTAACTTATGAAACTAACATATCTACTCAGGCACACGACTCAGCTTAGTCAATCATAAAACTTTACACATATATCCATTCACTTATTTTATATTTATTATTCATTTACTCGGACATGTAGATATCACACGAAATACATTTTTATTAAATACTGTAATTATATTTCATTAACTTATAGATAGGTCACATGATTCCTTGAACAACGTACCACTCGTCAAATGATATGGGTTTTATATATACCTACCTACGAACCAGTACAAGCCAGCAAATGCCAGTATGAGTTATACAATTTGGATACACAAAACATCTCAGTTAGTAGAGTATTTTTATGAAACATATAGGGTATACTTTCTTGTTCTTGTCTGTTACTTGTAAATTTCTATATGTTAGAAAAGGAAGGAGCTGGCATTGTATCAGGTCACGAAATGGAATGAATGAAGTCGAGCAACACGCAAAACACGCATCACTTACAATACGAATAAGAATTTCGCGGCGAACTCCAATGGAGTTGTCTTAAATTTAGTTTAAACCTAGCTTTTCGTCCTTTCCAATGGAATGTTTTTTTGGAATGTGCCGCACCGTGATCGTGACAATGTCTTCGCGTAAGACTTATTTTAATGATTATCATTGACAAAGGAATATTAAATCGATTTAACCATTGTATCGTAAACGTATTTTTAGCTTAAGTTTTCATACAACTAAAAGATACTCCATCACTTCTAATTAGATGCGGTGTTGTATGAGCAGCCATCGTAACTTTTCCAGCAATTTTGGTGCAGCATTGTCGCGTTATAAAATACTAGCTTTTGCCCGCGGCTTCGCTCGCGTTACAAAGAGACAAAAAGTACCCTATGTCACTCTCCATCCCTTCAACTATCTACACTTAAAAAATCACGTCAGTTCATCGCTCCGTTTTGCCGTGAAAGACGGACAAACAAACAGACACACACACACTTTCCCATTTATAATATTAGTATGGATATACTCGTATGTCCGAATCCAGCTGGAATAATTAATTTCGATTAATAACAATAAGATGAGTTTTAATTGATCCTCTACCTAGAAAATACATGTATGAATTCCTTTATTTCTACCACGCTGCACCGAAACAGCTGGAAAAGTTATAATGTCTGGTTATAAGCGTTCTCAAACTGTCTTAAACTTGTGTTAGCATTCCATTGTCTTTGACACACAATAATTAATGTAAGATAATATAATTTTCTACTATTAATTAATGCAGCAGCACACATGATTATTATACAGGATGACTTGAAACTTGTAATAAAAAAATATTGAATGCTTATCATAAAGCACATGACAAAAATCTATAAATGAGTTAAGGTATTTACTATGACTCCCGCCTGCGCATTTCAGCGTCAAACATATTTGTCGTTGTTATGATATAAAAGTAATAAATATAAACATAATATAATCAGACAAAATTTTACGAATTGTGAATGCATCCTGTTTAATATTTACTTAAAAGAAAACACTTCATTTATTATCCACTTATTAAATATAAAATAATAATAAAGCTCTCCACATAGACAATAAATCGTAACTTAATAAAATGTCCGCTGTGTTGCAAATAATAACTTCACTAATAAACAATATTGTCACACTTTACCTAAATTACGAGTTTATCTTTACTTATTATCTAGTAAAGTAAAAAATTGCATAAATATTAATGTTATTATATTTATCTACTTTGACGAAGACACTACTTATAGAACAACTGGTTGCAATAAGCCTGGGGTCAGGGTACTTTTGTATCGTCACATAATGACATAAAAAATGTAACTAAGTACCTAATAACAAATCAAATAAAAAAAATACTGTTTTGACCGCGCGTGCCGTTTGCGAAGTTCGTAAACGTAGCCTTAATGCATTAAAGATAATATTGGTCTGCAGCCGCGCGCGTCTGTTAATCTCTTTGGTTGTGATAGGACAGGAATAAATAAAATTATAAAAAAGCACGCGCATTATTTCAAATAATTAACAGAAAAAAATCTCGAATCGGTATATTGTGTTGTGTTTTTATTTTTTGATAAAGTTAATTTATATAGCCTTTCTAAGTTTACCCACTGTGCAACGATACAAAGTTTACCAAAGAACTAACGCCTAATACTTCGTCTATAAAGCTTACATCGACATATAAAAGCAGTCAGTGTAAAGTAAATATAAAAAGCGTTAAAGTATATTAAGTACATCTTGTAATGTGTGCAGTCAACATTAAAAATATACGAGAGAACTAGAGTTGCAATTAAAATGAACTACATAATATGAATTTCGCGCCTTTTTCTAATGACAAAGTGGACTTGTCAAAATAGGTAAGTGGGATAAATGGAATCCGATATTGTTATTTAATCATAATAGTCGTCATCAATATCATCTATTTGATGGTGACTGTATAGAATTAGTTGAGTAACTGAAGTTCTCTGGAATATTTTTGATGCTGACTGCACACAGCCCCTTGCGGGTAAGGCACCGACGGCCCGTAGCGCGCGCACTATGCTTTAAATTATTAAAAACACTACTTACGAGTACAATATCGGCCAATAATATCTGTCTTGCCAATTTTTTATTATCTACACGTTCATAAGACAAAACATGGCAAGACTGCCAAGAGAAATGGTATTTTGATCAGATAATCAAAATAAAGATAAAAAAACGAATAGAACACTTTTTTCTAACCTTGCGTGTCTAGAAAGTGTTGAAGTAAAAGAAAAATATAACGTCATATCGATCTTTATAGGCTACTAGACTCGTATCGAATTTAGCACATCAAGTTATTGTTTTCTGTAGTATTTTTTGACTTAAGAAATCAATATTTATAGCTTGCGGGCATTAAAAGTGCGTGATGACTGCGTATTTTTAATTAAAGATGTGTGTATGTTTTTTTTAAATTATGGACTCCGAAAACGGTGTTGGCCAATGGAGTGACGTCACATAATTCAGATCAACTATGGAAATAAGAGGTAGTAATCTGATCTCCATAGAAGCAACCTCTATTGTATTAAAATTCATAGTCGTTGACGAGCGGTGTGCCCGACAGTCGGGGTAGCGAAAGTGACAATGTGAAATATTTTTTCTAAATATACTGACGTCATGTCATAGATATTCTATAGATTAATATGGCTGATGTTGTTTTTGCCTGATCACGTAAAAGTAAACTTTAAATAATTTTTTTGCGGCTTTTTAAGTCGTAATAAAATATAGTACTATTTTTTTCGTTTAATTAGACAGTAATTAATAATATAAGACATACTTTGAAAAAGGGTCAAGTAGCCTATTGGCTATGGTCAGGCAATGAATGTACATGTGCAACTATTAGTATAGCTACCTATTTTGAAGTTGGGAACATTAATTTGTGTTGTCAATTCGGAATAAAAAAAATCTATGTAAGTACTTAATACTCGTAATTGTTGAAAAATATCAAGACAACATTCATTGGCCAATATTGTATAGATAAAATAGTTGAGTAAAGCCTCTCTCCTGTGTCGTTATGTCGTTAAACACTAGAGAGGCTTCACTAAACTCTGATGCATTTATTGCATTTACATGGCGACTTATGAACGGCCTTGATTTGCCCCGGCAACCAGAGTTCACACAACCAACCTTTTCTGTGGTTCTAAAGTTTATGACAGTGGGTTAAAATCAGTTAATATACATTCGCTTTTGCATTACAAGAAATCGCTTTGCTAGAATACAAAAATACTTATTTAAATATTCATTAGAAAACTATGTGTATGTTCATCAACATTTTTATAAATATATTTATATTTATTTTTAAAGATCAATTTTAAGAAAAGGAATGCTATCTGGACGGAGTTTTAAAGCATTGGTATTACTATTACTAACATAATATTTGTAACTATAAAGATCATTTTAATATTTCACCGATAAAATACAAAATGTTACGTGTTTACTTATAGCTTCGCTCAGCGCATGTTTTTATAAGAAATCGGAACGTGTTTTAAACGCTGGACTTTAAATTTTATCAACTTCAAAATTAATAGGAGAAGACATCAATAATTAAACAAATACTCCAAACGATTTATAAATTTATATATTTTTTTTTTTAATCATCAAATCAAATTTCAAATCAATTTAAAAACCTTTATAAAGTAACATTGTTACACTTATTAAAGTGAAACATTGTTATCCCTGTGTGAACAATAATACTGTGTTACTCCCGAGTATAGTTGTGTGAACTAACATAACAATGTGAACTATAATCAGTAATCACGTGAACTATGAGCATAGCGCGTCGCGCACCTTCGGCGCCGCCTCGTCTTTAACTAATTTAGAATCTGTTACGCTCTTACCTTCTTAATATTAAATTTCAACATTCTGCACACAAGTCACAAATGCACGTCGAGTTTTATTTTAACTAAAGGCCTGAGCACACCGACCGCGTGTGTGTAGAGGTTCCCGCATGTGTGGTGTGCTACATGACGTGACGACCGACCGCGCAGACCACGCCAGCGGTGTGACTTCTCTCATAAGGGTCTGTACTTATATTACTACGCGCACCCGGTATGCTCAAGCAACACAGACTTATTTATATTTATAAGAAGGAGAGTAGTCACAAATTCTCATCACATTTCGATCGTACACTACTAAATACAATATAATTTAACATTACAGTCATTCAATAAAACTTCTACATGGACGCACACCGTTACAGATTTAGAATACATCTTAAGTACAATATTTATAAAAATAGCATGATTGTCATTTTATAAAATATGATTAGTGTTTATAAAATTGATATTGGGACGTGTTTTTGACATAGGGTTAGATTAATTGATGAGCCAAGTGTATAAATATAATTACAAATACAATGATATGGTGTCCTTAATCTTAGGAGTAAAAAAGACATTTATAATTACAAATAAATGAAATGTCGAGTTCAAGAAGTACATATAGTGATTATTGAAATCGAGAGTTGAGCACATGTGAAATAGTTCACAATATTAGTTCATTATTTTTTATAAAACGTGACATGTCACAACACTGGTCCTTAACTATGATTGTAAGCTTCATTGTGTAAGGTACTCCTTTTCTTGGCGTTGCACGCGCTAGGTAAGGTCACTAACATTAGAGACAGTTTAAGTACTATCGAAACCCTATATTGAACTTTCAACTAAACTACAATAGTAAATACAAGCTCATATTTGCGAGCACGAGACAGCAACACGCCTCTCGCTCTGTCACATCTTTAAAGACACATACATTTTTTATGCACCTTTTAAATTAGACATTTATTTCTTCTGTATATAACTTAAGAATACAAGTATCCTCTTCTTATATTTATACGTATAAATATCTCAATTATGACAAACATCTGAAAATAGTATTCTTATCAGGTATACTTCAAAGTCACTTTCTTAAAAATCCATAGTCATAAAATTTGTAATAACAAATCTACAAAAATTTGAATTCATAAATACTACAAAACCTACGTATAATTCGCTCAGGGCAACACTAAATATCCATGTGTATAATGTCACATTCATAAAGGCTATAAATTTCTGAATTCTAAAAGTTTCATAGAATATTCTATTTAGGAAAGTGAAAGTTTAAAACTTGACACAACAATGTTATAAAATTCCGTACATTTTCGTGGTAGTTGTTTTTCATCGGTATTAGGTTCGGCGAGTGATGCGGGCGGGCGCGGTGTAAAGCTCACCGCGCAGGTACATGTTTTGGTCGAGCGGACACCGCTCTCACTGAGGATCTGGAACAATCATTCACTTGAAATAACTGCTGTATTTGCTCTATATTTAAGTAATGTTTAAAAATATGCTGTTCGCTCTTAATACGTAATTTCAGTAATGTAAGTACTTTATTTTCTGACTACGTGGATGACGTGATAACCCTAGAAAGTGAGTAGAATCAGCCTCCTTGACACTTTATGTACGATACATCTATTCTCTGATACTCGTAGGAAATAAATAAATTTTACTGATGCTATTTAAGGCAAAAATCACACTGGCATATAAATTACGAAATATACGTTTGGAAAATGTGAAACCTCAAGTCTTTTTTAGAAGTTTTTGATATTGTCTATGGTTAGAGAGCGAAGGTCGTAAGATAAAAAATAAATATTGTGGGACACCTTACACAGATCAATCTAACCTCAAATTAAGCAAAGCTTGTACTATGGGTGTTAGGCGACGATATAGTTAGATGTGTGACATACCCTTATATGAGCCGCTCCTCGGGCGGCGGCTTGAGCGCGTGGTGCATCATCTCGGCCCTCGGGTTGCAGTACTCCTGTCCTGAAGGGCTGTAGGTGCCCCTCGTGGCCCGCTTCCGCCGCGCCTGTGCGCAGAGCGCGCCCAGCGCTAGCGCTGCTAGGGCCGCGGCGAGCAACGCGCAGCCGACGGCGATGAGGACTGTGGACGATGTTGAGTCACCGCCTTCGGACTCTGCTGCGACGCTCTGGAAGAAACATATATTATCGAATGTTAGAACATATACAATGATTAGATCTATCGCTGTAACACACCTCGGACAATGGCGATCAAATATATGAAAGAGACGCGTTTCTACGCACAGTCTGAGCTCGTGTAGTTGAACGCTTGCTTGTATGAGTGAGATATAACAGGTCGACTGGTCGCGTTTTTGACAGACGGTAACTGTGAGGTAACCGAGAGCGGGTGGGTGGGCGACACTTTCAGCGGGGAGCGGGAGTGGCCATACTGTACGATAGTACTCTTTAGTATACTGTGGCTGTAAACGGAAAAAATCAAATGTGTATAGTGGCTGTCGTGTCGTGTCCTGGCCGGGTACAGTCTAGCTACACGCACCTGTTGGGAACAGTTCTTGCCGGCCCAGCCGTCCACGCACTCGCACGTGTAGTCGAGGACGTCGCTGCAGCGCTGCGTGCAGTTGCCGCCGTGCTCGCACGGGCCGGTCTCGTTGCCCGCGGGGAAGCACGGGTCGGCCAGGGCGCACTCGTGACCGCATTTGCCGCGCTCGCATTGGCATCTGGTGAACATAAGTAAGCATTATACAACATTGACTGAATCCCACGGTAAGGTCAACAATGTAATGAAACCTTTTGTCGTGGGTACTCTGTCAACGATAAAGGTACAATGCAATTTCAATTACTATAATGCATAGAAAACATCCATGACTCAGGACCGGTGATCGAATCCTGCACGGGAAGCATGGTCGCGCGATAAATGATAAAACATCTGGCCGTCCCTATCGCACTTACTAATAGTGCGATAGGGACGGCTTGATATTTTATCGTCTATCGCGCGACCATGCTTCCCGTGCTGGACCACCTATACCGGTAGGCAAATCAGGTAAACAATGGAATATTCTTAACGGTAGCCTGTTGACGGGTAATATGTTTGGTATTCAAAAACTAGACGCGGTCGCGGGACAACACTAAGTTTAGTGTAACTTAGTTAACTTACTATGAGTCGACTTTGATAAAATTATCATATTAAAACAGTAATCGCTTTCACAATAAGATAAAATAAACGAAATTATTATTTGATTTAATTTTAAATATCCTATAATAATTTTCATCTTAATAATTGTTAAAGCAATTAAGTCAAATGCGTTATCTTAGAGTTTACAAATATGTAAGTAGATAAAAAAAATACTTTATTAAATATTGTTTACTTCAAGGATGACTCACACCTGATATTATGATTTAGTAATCGTTTGCTATCGACAACCGACAATACTTGGAACAATATTTAATTAATCGAGCCCCAGTATGTTTTAGTCTCCTCTGACAACGAGAAACAACCACACGAAGAACGAGACAATATCTCGCCAGTGAGATAGACTACGAGTCCCACTCCAATTACTTAATGCGATTTAAAAATAATTTTTAAGAAAAAAAAACCGTCGCCTTTCGGGTTCTGGTGAAAGCTACTTGCGAATGTTGGATTATGTAGAAATGTGTAAGTATTTTTTAAAACTGCTTTTTTAATGCTTTAATTATTAGATGGCAACACAAATGAATATACGTATAACGTTAAGGTTTGAGGAGTTTCCTCAATTCCTCATGAATCCGATTATATTATAAGAAATCGAAGCTTGACAAACTTTGACTTGAAAACTCAATATGCTTAACAAACATAACTAAATAAATGTCAAATACCAAAGTCACTATAAGCGTGCCGTTCAGATTTGAAGAGTTCCGTTCTGGCCATCATCAGCAGTTCCACTGCACCAAGTGTCACTGTTCCGTACCTAAATGCATGCTGTTCCTTTAAAAACACAAAAATCACCATATGTATGCCTTTCAGATTCGAGGAGTTCCCTCGATTTCTCCAGGATCCCATCATCAGAACTGGGTTCTGAGAAAAATGGGACCAATCTGTATGCATATACATTCAATCAAAAAAAAATTTTCAAAATCGGTCCAGTAACGACGGAGATATCGAGGAACAAACATAAAAAATAAAAAAAAAAACATACAGACGACTTGATAACCGTCCTTCTTGAGAGATATGAGGCGACGGTTAAAAATTAGATACTGTCCCGCCTATCATATCCTTACAACCCTGCTGAGTTAGTGGCGTACATACAAAAACATACTTTGAAACATAGAAAATGGTAATACCTAGACGTTTATTGAATAACGTAAAACAACTAAATAACATTACACACAAACAAATACTTACAAACAAAAAAAAACCTAAGTCCCGGCAGACAAGTATGGACGCGCGATAAATGATAAAACATCAGGGGCCCGTTCCTTGAAAGGTAAGCCTTGTATTACAAGTGCGCGAACTGTCAAATCGTAAACACACTTGTAATACAAGGCTTGTACCTTTCGAGAAACGGGCCCCAGGCCGTCCCTTTCGCACTATTTGTAAGTTCGATAGGGACGGCCTGATGTTTTATCATTTATCGCGCGACCATGCTTGTCTGCCGGTCGTTAGGTACTTAGGTAGGGTGCCCAGAAGCCTGCAGATAGCAACGCTGATATGCTGAGCGGAATATTGGCCATACGTATAAGGCGCTTCGACAACTTAAAGAGCTGACGCGCACTTTCAAACATTTTGACTCTTGACAGTAGGTAGGTATTAGTATTAGGTACTTACATGTAGGAGCCAGGCAAGTTGACGCAAGTGCCGGTGGGGCCACAGCTCACACTATCCTTGTCGCACTCGTTGACGTCGGCCTCGCAGTGGAGGCCTGTCCACGCTGCAACACGAAAAAAGTTATACACATGTGCCGACAAAAATAACGACATTAAGCCACATCACCATCTAGCGTCTCGCGAGCGTAGCGTCGGACCAACTGTATGCTATGAGTATAGAATACGTTACATGATAGCATGATATTTAAACTGTGGTTAGGGGACGCTGTTCACTTTCTCTAATGAATATGATATGTGACGCTGTCAATATAATGTATGTTCTTTCTTCACGCTCGTCGGGTGCAGTGTCTATCCGACTGGACGCTGAACGTCGCCCGCGACGGGTCAAAATGAAAAATGGCCCATTCCTCAAAGCTGAAAGTTACAAGTTACAAGTGGAAGTCTCTTTTTAACCTGTCATATTAATAAATCGGCCCAAGACTTTACGTATCCATATCTAAATGGTAGATATACCTACTAGTAAGGTTTAAACATTTTTTCACGCTTACATACTTTCACCCAAGGATGATTTACATATGATTGACAATCATCATACTAAGACTCGTACCTCATTTTTTTAGCGCCACCTATTAAATACAATAATAACTACTCATAACAAATTTATTTTTGACAAAAATTTGATATCATGATGTTAAAATAAAGAAACATGTCAAATTAAAAACACGCAAAAATATGTTGGGAAAATATGATTTTTGACTGCGGTCAAACGAAAATTTCTAAGGCAGTAATGCATCACTCGACGGTGAGTATTCTATGCATGTATTCTATACTGTACCTATAAGAACAGCAACTAGTACACTCCGCCACATATTATCCGCATTTCTCCGCATACACTCTCACGAGATAAGATATTGATTGTCACTACACAAACACACTTTTCGTCTATCTATCTTTGTCTATCACTATCTTAAATCTATCTATCTTTGAAAGGCATTTTCAATACACGTCCTTATTTCTTCCGGTTGAAACTTCATATTTTTATGGGATCATTCTATGTCTCTCATCTGTGTATACTTAGAACCCTGAGCCAATTCTTCGTCATTTTCAAAACGTATTTTTTTACTACAATATATGCATAGAGCTCAAACCAGATTTGAACTCACTCACGATTTCGCGATATGAAAGGACTAATATATATAATGGTCACTATAGTCTTATTTCAGCCACAAATATGACCATGACTAGGTAATAATTGATCATACTGAGGTAACACTGTCACACAATACTGGTCCTACTGCACAATAGAATCCAAAACATAACAATTTAGCACTGCAGTGTAAACATTCACACTCAAATAATTAAATACTAATCTTCTATCATAGTTGAACTTAATTTTTTGTTGAATTTTGTTATAAAATGTAAGGTGATTCTTCTTATGTTAGCGCCACCAGTGTGTGCCGTAGTGATAGTCTAATAAATTCTGTATGACTCGGATCGTACGGTGATTCTCAAACTGTGCTTCAGGCGTTAGTGATGTGACGTAGTTGAGTATATATTCAATAGTTTATCCTTGTTCGCGAATACAATGCTTGTTACGCTTCCAATGAGGAGCCACACTGAAAGGCTACAAGTGTTACAACAGATGTCCTACTGCAAAGGCTGTATTAACGGAGCTCGGAGTAGGGACATCGTGTAACCGGGACAGAGGTACTCTGTACTTTTTAATGTAGGATAAGACATTAGTATGTGTCGATGCTTGGGCGGATTACATCTGTGTTTTGACGAAGCATGTGGCGGATCACGTTTGTATTTATTTTATTATGAAAAAATGGTTTTAACTTTGACAGTGACATTAGGCGTGATAAAATGTCACCAATACCCATAGTACCATTACCAAGTCCTTAGATTTTTATAGTACTTGTGTGAGACATAGATTATGTTTACAAAATGTGCTACTTAGTATTCTTTTTCACTATTAGGGCGCCCGCAACGTCGCACGAGTGTAATTTCACGTAAAATCTGTCACACACGCTCCCATCAGCATGTTCATATTATTTCCTTAACCCGCTCACTTCTCACACATTGCAGACGTCCTCAGCCCATCCCTAGTGAAACCGCAGATAATCTGGCTGCGCAAGCGACGCGTCAAACAACACGTATATAGCGACACGTCGTTAGAGTTGAGAGAACTAAGGTTAAAAGGAAAATGAGTAATTAAGGATAATGATTAATGTCACGTGACGCATTCGTCGTTTCGGCGCCCTGTGTGACTTACAGTTCATAGTTTTGGTAACCAAGTTTTCCACACGATAACTTTCGTAAGTCACATGACTTAGCCTTTGTTAAATAAGGAACCTTCACAACTATTGATAGTAATAATAAAAAAAATAGGATATATTTGTTGTTACTTTCAGAGGGAAGATTAAGTTTCTAATGTTTCAAAAAAATAGTTCAATATGCCTTTCAAATTTAATACTCGTATACCTTTGTACCGGGATACCCCCATTTGCCAGAATTTCATTTGCCATAATGTTATTTGCCATCCTATTCAACAATCATAATATTGTTTCTCATAACATCTTATGCCATAATCATTGTTTACTATATTAATCTAGTGCCAGAAACTTTGTTTCCCATAAAGTCAGTTTCCATAATGTCATTTGTCAAAATCCGTAATTACCACATTCCATACCATCATTTGTCATACAAATTAGCGTCCAGAAAAGTCAATTTCCATAATGTGCTTTGGCAGAATCGAAAACTACTATAATAGGTACTAGAAGGACTAGAGAATGAAACTGCTATCAGAAAGTAGGTTAGGTTAGGTTAGAACTGTGACCCCCTGGAAAATGAAACTGTTATCAGAAAGTAGGTTAGGTTAGGTTAGAACCGTGAACCTCTGGAAAAGGAAACTGCTTGAAAAGTAGGTTAGGTTAGGTTAGAACTGTGACCCCCGGAAAATGAAAATACTATCAGACAGTAGGTTAGGTTAGGTTAGAACTGCGACCCCTGGAAAATGAAACTGCTATCAGAAAGTAGGTTAGGTTAGGTTAGAACTGTGACCCCCTGGAGAATGAAACTGCTGGAAAAGTAGGTTAGGTTAGGTTAGAACTGTGACCCCTGGAAAATGAAACTGCTATCAGAAAGTAGGTTAGGTTAGGTAATAATTTATAATAAACAAATCATTCAGGCAAATGAAATTCAGGCAAGTTAGATTCGGGCAAATGAATATTATGTTAAATGACTGTCGGGCAAACAATAGACAACCCTTTGTACCTGTTCTTTGCATGTGGTGCATATCTTATATAATTAAATATTTTGATTGATTCCTACACAATTTGATACCTACTTTTTTAATTCATGCCTTGCCTATCAGAAGTTTTTGTAGCCAACGAAGGCCAAAAAGATTGTTATCTCCCCGGTTTGTTATCAGTGACAGTTTGAGCGCCACCGGCCCGTTATCGCGTTATCAGCGCGGCAGATTGCGCGCGACGCGATAAGATTCAACAGCTGACCGAGCTGGAACGGAGCCTTAGCTCCTGTACTAGGAGGAATTTACATGTCTACCGAGAGCCTGTTTCTGTTTTTGTTTTGTACCTAACTATATGGGCATTAGAAGTTTTAAAGTTTGGGAGACCGGTCGAGCTTTGCACGGAAACATAAAACTCATTAATGACCGTTTTCTTAGATACCTATTTAGATCGTTTTTTCCAATTGAAAACCCAAATCGAAATAGAGCCATTTGCAAAATCACGAGACATACAAGAATAAAAAGTTGTGTATTAATTATGTATGTTGTATTTCGTCACTACTTTAAAAAAAAACTTGTATCTTCGTCTGTCAATGAAAAGAAAATTGTAGTAAGTATGTAGGTATGGAATGCATATAGACTTACTGCGTTTTAACTCTGAGGAACAGCGTGAGATACGAGATATTTTAAAAGTAGTGACGATTTGTAAAAAGATGTAAACTGTCGAATCTTATATTATCGATAACAACTTGTTATACAAAGTTTGTGCTGCAAGTTTTATTTTAAATTTTTTGGAAGCAATTTGAAAGCGCAAGTAAATACCTAGGTATATAGATATTAGATAGCATTCTTTTCAGTACATATTTTACAAAAATGTTGTAACATCACACTGAAGGAATCCTTCTTGGTGAGGAACAAGGTTCGCTTTTAGCCAATTTCGGTTGATACGTTTCGTATGAGCCTCACACTATTTTTTAGCTTTCGATAAGATACGAATAACGCCTCGTGGGAACAAACTTGACCTACACTTGTGTTGGGAGCGACCAACAATGTAAACACAACAATTGGGTTGAATAAATCTTTAGTCAACAAGGACGGATCGAACAATTTGTCTTCAACAAAGAAGTTCTACATGGTTGTATGGTCTTCATTATCTTAAGTGTAAGTAACTGTCAATCGTATCAATCTCAAGGGAGTCATGGGTGGATGCAAAATGTGCACATATTCTCAAGACATTCCTTTAAAAATGGTATGTTCGGAATATATCTACGAGGCTAGTTTTTCAATCTGGAATGGATAGTAACCTGGCGCGTTTTTCGCTGTTGAGTCAATTAATAACGTATGACCAGGGACTCCGTGATTTTTTACGCCAAGCAACAAGTACATGCCGTTCCGGCTCGGCCCATACAGTGGTTGACGACCTTCGTGCTACGCAATAGAACTCAATGTCGGATGATCGCGTGCGGTCCGTTTGTAAATCTAGGTTAGAATTATGAAATGCGGCATTGGCCACTCTGCGCAGGCGGTGCGCGTCCTTGCTAAGCAGAGTGCGTGCTAGCCCCAACACCATCCTGAGCATGATATCCAGCAGGTTTGATTGCCCTTACATAAATAATTGCTTGTCCTTACATCTAAGTAGAAATGTCAAATAGGGGTAGAAATGTATATTTAATTTAATTTAGCTTTAATTTTTGTAATTAAATTTAAATTTAATTTAATAATTTAAATCAAATGTAATTTTATAATTTTAATTTTATTTTATTTATTGCTGACATTTCTGACATTTTTATACATTGACTTATAATTATAATATATTTATTTGAATTTTAAGTAGCCTAGGACTATATGTAATTCTAATTTAATCTGTGAGTTTTTATGATTTTATCTTTTAAAATGCTATAATATAAACATAAAAAAAAATGTCAGTATTGTCGCAAATATAATTTTAATTTTTGAAATTACTGGTAAATGATGTATTTTTTATTTTGAACTGTGATTTATTTATTTTAATTGTACTGTTATTTTTAATTGGACCATATGTTGTCTGCAATAAACGGATTTATTATTATTATTTATTATTATTTTGTGCAACATCAAAGCAGTGAGCCTTCTGTACTTGTACTTATCCTCCTTGCGTTATCCCGGCATTTGATACCTGAGCCTGGGGTCCGCTTTGATAACTAATCCCAAGATTTGGCGAAACTAGTTTTTACGAAAGCGACTACCATCTGACCTTCCAACCCGAAGGGTAAACTAGACCTTATTGGAATTAGTCCGGTTTCCTCACGATGTTTTCCTTCACCGAAAAGCGACTGGCAAATATCTAATGACATTTCGCACATAAATTGGGAAAAAAAACTCATTAATGCGAGGCGGGGTTCGAACCCGCGTACTTACCGCTAGACTACCAGCGCCTTACCTTCTGTACTTGTACTATTATACATATACTGTGTGGTGTGACTCACCTGGCGGGCACACGCAGAGGAAGCCGCCGCGGGTGTGACGGCAGGTGCCGCCGTGCATGCAGCGCGAGGCTCCGCCCTCGGCACATTCGTCCCGTTCCGTCTCGCAGTGCACTCCGGTGAAGCCGGGGTCGCAGGCGCAGCTAGGGACCTATCACGGAAAAATAAATTATTGACACTTTGACAAACAAGACAGGCTCGCAAAGTGTCGATACTAAAAACACATTATCTCTCCCTGCTGCCCGCTGAAAGTGCCGCTCTCGGTTACGTCACAGTTATCGCCTGTCAATAACGCTTGCTCCACTTTAGACTGCATCATCACTTATCACCAGGGGCCCGTTTCTCGAAAGGCACAAGCCTTGTATTACAAGTGTGTTTCCATGACAACCCATACGATTTGACAGATCGCGCACTTGTAATACAAGGCTTGTACCTTTCGAGAAACGGGCCCCAGGTGTGATCGTGGTCAAACGTCTACCTATTCAAACTTTTAAAAAAATCGCGAAGAGTCGACTTGTCTTATCTCACTCATACTAGCATGAGAGATGAGTCACGCCATAAATTAAATATAACAAGATCATACCATCCCATACATTAAAATGCGACCGCCTACGAACGCGCTTACACTCCACCATACATAGATGGCGCCACAAAAAATGCCTTGTTGCCACCGATTATTTGTAGATTGGCATTAAGTGTCAATTCCGAGCCGTAAATCTATGTCAAAAGTGACACTTAACGCCATCTACAAGTATAATCGAAAGCTACAAGACATTTTTTTTGTGGCGCCATCTATGTGTGGTGGAGTGTAAGCGCATTCGTAGGCGGTCGCATTTTAATGTATGGGATGGTATGATCTTGTTATATTTAATTTATGGTCACGCCCAGCAGGGAGGGCAAAAATGCGTTGGTGTGACGATATCAAGGGAACAGCTGGATCAAAGTGGATAGAAAGAGCCCAGAATAGACCAGAATGGCATAAAATGAAGGAGGCCTACATCTATACGATTGAAAAAGTCTAAGAAGAAGCACTGAAAGTGCCGCTCTCGGTTAAGTCACAGTTATCGCCTGTCAAAAACACGACCAGTCAAATTGTCTTATCTCACTCATACTAGCATGGTACGCGTTCGCCTACACGAGCTTAGGCCCTGGTTTCTCTGACACGTCACACGCGACCGGCGGCGTCTGGAAGGGCGTAGCACGCTGTGCCACACGACGTCGACTGTGTGCGTAGGAACGCGCTTCTTCGCCATTGTCCGAGGTGTGCTAAAGCCAAGACCCCTACAACCGAGTATGTAACGGGGTACTTCCATTGGGCGAAGTGACGTTTTAGTGGTGGTAAGTACCTCGGCGTCGGTGACACAGGCGCCGTGCTGGCACGGCTGCAGCTCGCAGTAGGCGCGCTCGCAGTGCACGCCCACCCAGCCGCTCGAGCACGTGCACGTGTAGTTGTTGCCTCGCGGCGGGTCTGCAACCAAACAAATGTGTTAAGTAATGACACGGATCATAAGCATAGCTATAAGCAAAGCTCAAAATAGGGACAAGGGCTGCCTACCAAAATAGGATGAACATTGAACAAAAATATTTTCTCCGCATCATCCTCCTTACGTTATACAGGAATTTTGGGACGGCTCATGGGTGCTTGGGGTCCGCTTTGACTTCTCCGCATAACTCTCATAAATATGCTAGAGGCATATCAAACGTTTCCCTGATTATTTTGTCAAGGAAACAATACCGCTGCTTTACGGAGCTGTTCTCATTATGCTACTAATAAGTAATAATGCTGGAATAACTTTCCACCGTCTATTTGGTGGAGCGTTACTGAATTTCCCGTGTGGTGACGGGTTAAGAATTTCACCACCTTCTTTCTTCCCGCGGGTGTCGTAGAAGTCGACTGTGAGATAAAGGTTAAATTGTGGCGTAGGCAAGAGGCTGGCAACCTGTCACTGCAATGTCACAATTTGGATTTCTTTCAACCCCTTTCTGCCAAGAGTGGCACTGAAACTTAGTAGTTCATGTGCTCTGCCTACCCCTTGATGGGATACAGGCGTGATTATATGTTTGTATGTATGTTATTGATAATGGGCTTAAATCCACTGAAGGCACACAAGAAGCCGCCAGGCGTAGACGTGTATGTGCCGCCGTGTGGTGGTGTGGCGTGAGCAACATACCTGGCACGTCCCTACAGGTAGCCCCGTGCTGGCAGGGCTGGTGCGCGCAGGTGCGCTCGCGCGGCGTCTGGCAGC
This sequence comes from Leguminivora glycinivorella, assembly GCF_023078275.1. Classification (NCBI taxonomy): domain Eukaryota; kingdom Metazoa; phylum Arthropoda; class Insecta; order Lepidoptera; family Tortricidae; genus Leguminivora; species Leguminivora glycinivorella. The sequence continues at coordinate 3,287,721 of NC_062998.1, read as the reverse complement.
GGTTCCCGCGCCACTCGCTAGCGCACGTGCACAGGAACCCGCCGGGCGTGTCTGTGCACGTTCCGCCGTGCTCGCACGGTGTGGACGCGCATTCGTCGATGTCCGTTTCGCAACTGTGAAAAGAGTGATGAAGTTAATGCGACATTGAAATACAAGGAGTAACATGAAAAATCAGAATAATTTCAACAGCGTAGTCCTGACCCTTTAGCACAACTTGCCTTGTCACGCGCGAGTCCATACATAAAGCGCGAGTTCAAGTATGGACTCGCGCGCGACAAGGCAAGTTGTGCTAGAGGGGCTGGTAACATTTCAATAATAAAATGTCATTATACACTAAGCTGTATAGGTATTTAAGTGTAAAAATATAGGTGTACAAAAGTTGCTTAAAAATATGCCCTATAGCTATTGAGTCGACAATTTAAAAGTGATGAGACATGTTTTTGGTTTTTGAGCAACTTTTGTACTGATATGTACTGATTTTTTACAGAATATTATTCCGCTGCGTCAGAAAGAGATATTCCAATTGCTTTTTAACAATGATTTTGAACATTTCTACTAAAGTCGGCGTGGTTTTACAGTTTAAACTTGAACGAACTTCAAGATAAAGTGACTCTAATACTCGTAATGTTTTAAAGAAAGTTTTATCCGTAGCTACAAAATATGTACTCACAATGGTCCGGTGAATCCCTCTGGGCATTCGCATGTGTAGTTGGCTACGAGATCTCTACAAGTGGCTCCGTTTTGGCATTTGTTCTGCAAGCACTCGTTTATATCGGTCTGCAACAAAAAAAGGTATTTCAATAAATCGTACATTAACAAAAAAATGTATTAACATAATAAATAAAATAAATAAATAAATATTACAGGACATTCTTACATAGATTGACTGAGTCCCAAGGTAAGCTCAAGAATGCTTGTGATGCAGGTACTCATACAAAGATATACATAAATAATATACAAAACCCATCGGAAATCTGAAAGCATGCACCATTCTAAAGAGCGATTTTTCATATACAAAATGCCGTTCGATGCTGATAACTGTGACCTGTGACTTCACCCTAATTAGGCTAACATTATTGTAAAAAGAAAGATGCCGACGAACCTCAGTGGTCGCGGTAGGACTCCATTTCTACTTGTTCCGCGATGATGTGGCGGTGCAAGAAAAAAATACATCTCAGGGTTTTTTTTATTTATTTTGTGAGTAGAACCAGAATTCGGTAAATAGTTTTTACAATTATAACAAAATCATGTAGATCTAGAATATAGGTGATACATTCTAGTTCAAATAATAATGTGAAACAGGCGGAAATCCATAATTAATCAACATTTAGAAGTTACTTTACTAATCCATGACATGAATACTTGAATAGATCACGTGCTAGTCCTCAGAGGAAAAAAATTTTTTTTTTTTAATCTATGTGCTAGTCAATCAGTGCTAACCTGTATAAGGTACTTGCGTATTTATCCACGCAACGAGTTACCCACTGCATAAAATAAATACGCAAATAATTATTATGGTGATAAACTTACCAATCTTTTGTACATTTGTAGTTTTAGTCATACATTTTTGCATAGTGGGCGCCATCTATGTGTGGTGTAGTGTATGCGCGTTCTTAGGCGGTCGAATTTTAATGTATGGTATGGTATGATCTTCTTATATTAAGGGCCAGTTGCATCAACCACATTTGACAGACACATCATCGTCACGCAGCAGACGTCTATGGAACTTCCCATACAATAAAATTTAACGAACGCTTTAACGATGACAGACGGTTTGATGCAACCGGCCCTAAATCTACGTTTGCATTAAATATATGAATAAGTTGTTGTGGATGTGGAAGTTTGACTTACCTCGCAGTAGTCACCGGAGTAACCTGCGGGACACGCGCACGCGTACGAGGAGCGGACGTCCTCGCAGCGGCCGCCGCGGGCGCAGTCTTGCTCGAGGCAGAGCACGCAGCCGATAGTGGTGCCGCCATCGCCTGTGCCCCAGGGCCGGCCGCTTCTGTGCACGGAAAAACGGAGTTTATGTTGTCCCAGATTTGTAAGAACCTCTGATGACAGCGTCCACAAAATGTAAACTCGCGCAACCTAATTAAATTTTAAATAAAATCCTGTAATAATAATAATATTATTTGATGCAGCTTTAATATCCTTCCTGGCTGCATGTATGAGGCAGTGGACCACAGTCCTTCGTCAACCAGGAGGCAGGGATGACCCCCCTGGCCCGCAGGACTTCATAAGGATTGAGCGAGGAATATTCCAGGGTGACAGTTTGAGTCCATTATGGTTCTGCCTAGCTCTGAATCCCCTCAGCACGCTGCTGAAGGATTCTGGGTTAGGTTGCCGGCTTCGGAGAGAGGGTGAAGTCATCTCTCACCTTCTGTACATGGACGATCTCAAACTATTTGCACCGAACACCCAAGACCTGATGGTGCTATTGAAAACCACAGAAGTTTTCAGTACCGCCATCAGAATGGAGTTTGGTGTCGATAAGTGTGCGGTTATGCATGTACAGCGGGGGGAGGTTGTAAATTCAGAAAATTTACAACTTTCTGAGACGATTTCGTTCAGATCTATCTCTGAATCAGAAACCTATAAGTACCTTGGTATGTCACAGTCGTTGGGTATTGAGGATGTTGGCATTAGACGGTCGGTGAAGGAACGCTTTTTCAGTCGGCTGACAAAAGTCCTTAACAGTCTTTTGTCAGGAGGCAACAAAGTGCGCGCCTTTAACGCCTGGGTAATGCCTCTACTCACATACTCCTTTGGCATACTACGGTGGACCCAGACTGAACTGGACGCCCTGGATCGGAGGGTCCGCTCACTGCTTACCACACACCGTATGTTACACCCGCGCTCGTCTGTTATGAGATTGTACATCCCACGGAAGTGCGGAGGTCGAGGCTTCCTAAACGCCAAAGATCTTCACAACCGTGAGGTGTACAATCTCAGGAATTACTTCCTTAACAACGAGTGTGGGATGCATCGTGATGTGGTGGCAGTGGACGGAAACCTCACGCCGCTCTCCTTGGCGAAAGAGAACTGGCGCAAACCTGTGGTACTAAGTACTGCGGACCGCAAGGCGGTATGGGAGAGCAAGCAGCTACACGGGCGGTTCTACAAGGCCCTCACGGGACCCGATGTAGATCTGCTCGCATCGGTGAACTGGTTACGATTCGGGGACCTCTTCGGAGAAACCGAGGGTTTTGCCTGTGCAATTGCGGACGAAGTTATGATGACGAACAACTACCGGAAATATATCCTGAAGGACGGTACGGTCGACATTTGTCGGGCATGCCGCCGTCCCGGAGAGTCACTCAGGCATATCATCTCCGGTTGTTCTCATCTAGCTAACGGCGAGTACTTGCACAGACATAATCTCGTAGCCAGGATCATTCACCAGCAACTTGCTCTTCAATACGGCCTTGTGGACCGCGAAGTACCGTACTACAAGTACTTACCTGCGCCAGTTCTCGAAAATGGTCGTGCCACGCTCTATTGGGATCGATCTATTATCACTGACAAGACTATTGTAGCCAATAAGCCTGACATTGTGGTAATAGATCAACTGCAACGCCGGGCAGTGCTCGTTGACATCACCATCCCCCATGATGAGAATCTCATGAAAGCCGAGAAGGACAAGTCCAGTAAGTATCTAGACTTGGCTCACGAGATAACCGCCATGTGGGATGTTGAATCAACGATCATTGTTCCGATAGTCGTTTCAGCGAACGGTCTCATAGCGAAGAGTCTCGACCAACATCTTAAGAGACTCTCGCTAGGTGGCTGGATCAAGGGCCAGATGCAGAAGGCGGTGATCTTGGACACAGCGCGGATAGTTCGACGGTTCCTCTCTCTGCAGCCCTAACCACCGGCAGCTTGGGCCCTGCCCCGCTGCTGGCGGCACCCTAGGTTAGGTTTTTTATAATATGTTTATATGTTTTTATATTGTTTTGTAAGTGTTTTTAGCCTAAGAATTGAAATGAATAAAGAGAATATAATATTTAAAAAAAATCAAGTACTTAGAAACAATATTTCGCTTACTTTAAACATAATCTAACACATGTTACATTTTTGCGGAGCTTCGTTTGTGAGTATTTTACGATATTAATTTATCACCCAGGATTTACTTATTATATCATTTATCATTCAGTTTTATTTTTAAACTAGTGCTGTGGCAGAGTCTGTCATTTTGATTCAAATGTCGTATATTTGTCTAAGCACCTCCTTGTACATAGGGCCTAATCGATTCAACCAATTCGAAATTAATCGTTAGATTTGGCAAAAGATACGTCTTAGCTACATCGCAACATACTTCAAAACAAATATGTCAAAAATGTGAACTTACAAATCTGGGACAATAGTATAAAATAAGATTTTTTCATGATTCACGGTTACTTATATTGGCTGGGATATAGACCACGGTATACAGCACGGTATAGGTGGATAATGGTGGATTCCAATAAGCCCACCATATAAGGATATCATAATCTAAATCCACCAATTACATTTCGAACTTTTCCACTGTTACCAGTGTTACCGTTAGTGAAATATTTATGTACGAGTGTATTCTTCAAAAACAACTACCTACTATTACCCGGTAGTGAAATGCCTGTGGAGATTCTTCCAAATAAGTAAATACATATGTAAAACAAAAACTAGTAAAGAATACTCACATCAGTTCGTAGTGTGGTTGAGCGTCAGCTTAGCGGCCGCCGTGCCGACGTACAGCTCATCGTCGGTGAAGAATGGCAGCAGCAGCGAGCCCACGTACACGGCGCCCATGCAGCCCTGCACACAACATTTTACTGTAATTGGTGCATTCCACGAGAATGTCTTTTACGAAATGTGTATGTTCTGTATGATGCTTTATTATATCCGCAAAGCTCGAAATATACTGCCAGTTTGTTAGCCAAGTCATGAAATAAATAACACAAAATCACAAAATTTTGTAAGGGAAATTCTCGAGGAATGCTCCAATTATAGTTATTGCATTACCACACAAACTTTTTACACTTCGCCAAAATCAGGACTTCTCCTGAAGTCCAGAAGAACAGAAAACTCCCCTTGTTGTGGCTTTCGTAGATCTTAACAAGGCCTTCGATACGGTCAGCAGGGAAGGCATGTAACGGCGCTAGAGCATTGGGTGCCCGCCTAAACTCCTGAGCCTCGTCAAATCGTTTCACGAGGACATGAAAGGCGCGGTAGTTTTTAATGGTAATTTATCGGACCGTTTGCTGTCTCCCGAGGTGTGCGACAGGGCTGCGTTTTGGCTCCTACTCTGTTTGGTATATATTTTTCGCTTATATTACATGCTGCTTTTAGCGATAACCAACAGGGTATCCATCTGCATACCACACAAATCGATCATGACACCATGGAACAGTCGACGTAGGCAGATAGATTGGTGTGGTAACACCCTTATGATACACATACTACACATAGAGCAAAATATTTGAGGTAACGGCGAAACACAATCATGCACCATCCATATTATTGAAACGTTTTCTCTTTAAAAAATGCTTTTTGCAGGTATTCTATGTATTTAAAAAAAGTATAATAAGTAGTACTTTGTGTACCATTGTGGTACAACTCTTGGAGTTGATTATTAACGTTACGAGTATTAAACTATAATAGTTATTGACTATTCACACTACACCAGCACATGCAATAGATATAAAAAATTGCGAATTAAAGATGCGGACTATTTTCGTCGTCCGGCCCTACGAATAATTGTTATAACTAAGGAATGAAATTTTCTACGGCCCATAGACACATGCAGTCATACCTTATAGCTTTTTCCGTCCCAATAGTGGCTATACTGTATACGTGAAAAATTCAATCGTTTTGAATAGAATATTGACTATTTTCGTGGATATATTATATGTACGTATTTCTAAAATGTAGGTACATTGTTTTGTATCATGCCGAACATTGTTAAGTTGTTAACTTGGTGAATTTTTCTGTGACTTTATTTATTGAACAAATTAACTATGAGCCACGGACTACACGCATCATACCTTGAAGGTTGCTCCATTCCAGTAATGGCGAGGCTAGGGTGACAAGTAAATACTTTTAACTCACTTTAAAAAAAACTCACAAAAAAAAACCTCAACTAAACCAACGCCAAACCTAAAACACAACTCTAAAACATCACCAGCCCCTCTCGCGCAACTTGCCGTGCCGCGCGAGTCCATACTTGAAGTCGCGCTTGATGTATGGACTCGCGCGCGACAAGGCAAGTTGTGCTAAAGGGTCAGAGCTTCTGCAGATGTAAAGATGTCCATTACGCACCGGATTGCTAAGATACTGATGCCACGATAATTGATAGCTCTTCCGCAAGCGTTTGCCCATTTCAGTAGGCCTAGCACATGATGGCCGCGGGAGTATGTCGCCGCGAGATAGATGACACGTCCTTGTCTAATTGTATTAATGACATAAGGACAGGTAGTCTATCTCGCGGCGACATACTCCCGCGGCCATCATGTGCTAGGCCTGCGGGGCTTCCCATATACCTATTGGCTCGGTCTCGGAGACCTAACAGTTTCCACACGGCTAAAGAAAAGTACGTCTCAATTTTGACAATTTTGAAACCTGTCAAAGATAGATAAAGTTCAAAGTAGGTTGGGAAATACGTACTCCAAGCCCAATTAAGGGTTACAGGGCAAAAAGCTTAGAGATCTCTCTGTGTAGTAACATCTGTTAATAAAATAGTCTTACCTTGAAGTATTTGCCGACTTCGTTGTCCGTAGTGAAACCGTCTCCTTCCGTGTACTCGAACACGTTTGGTTCCGTCGACGTTTCGATCTGAGAATGTAACAAAACTGTTAAAAAAAGTATGTAACAAATCAATAGTGATTTGTTTTACAAGGGGGCAAAGTTGTTGTTTAACCGCACGTGCCAATATTGATACCCGAGCAAGCGAAAGATTCCAATATTGAACCGCGAGCGTAGCGAGTGGTTCACAAAGTGGAATCTTGAGCGTTGCGAGAGTTTCAAGGCACGAAGGTGAAACAAACTTTGCCACCGAGTGAAACCCAAATTTTTCCCCACACCAACACGAACAAAATACTGACTATAAAACATCAAACTAAATCAGATCTATCAATCTAATCCATATTTATGATTCAAAATGATCATTTACACGTAAATTATTCCAGCCAGCTCAAGTTAAAATTTGTATGAAATTACTTTGCACTCTTTTGGATAAAATGCAATTTTGCTATCTGTTTTCGAATAGCAAAGTAAGCCTTTACCAGTTGGTGTGGTGAAAATTATTTTACTAAATATTTATTGATTTGTTTTTTTTTTCAAGTGGTAGCAAGCTTTTGTATATATTTTGTTTAATATGTACCAGGGGCGGCAGAGTGTGTTCCTGCGGCGCCGAGCCGCCGAGGAAGATGCGTCCGTCTATAAGCAGAGACTGCCAGGCCGCTTGGTCTATAGGGGACGTTGTTGTGATTTCGTCGTGTCCGGTGTTGTCTATGAAAGCCGCTAAAATAATGAAAAACAGGTTTAAATTAAGGAGAATTACCGTTCGACTTCTTTCATTTGTCGATAACTCGTTCGGTATACAGCATACGGGGAGTCTCGGCAGGCGAGATAACAACCAATGAAAGTTACTACATATTACATTTAATTTCCCCGAATGCGGGCCCTGTGGCACGCGTTCCAGAAATCTCTCGTAGCTCGAAAGCAGACCCTATCGACTAATGAAAACGTTTCCCCGAATGCCTTCCCTGTGGCATGCGTTACAGAAATCCCTCGCACCCCGCATGCACGTCCTATCGACTAATGAAATTGCGCCATTACTCGTCATGTTAGTAATAGTTGAAGTAAATCTTCTATCTTTTAGTTTCAAATAGTTATAATATACCTTATGTAGCATTACTTTTACAGTATTTAAGAAGGTTTACAAAGCAAATAACATATTTACCAGTGAGAACGTCTCTTGCTACGGCGATCTTGAGGACGCTCCATTGCGAGTGTGTTTGCAGTGACCGCCGTATTGACCTGTTCATGTAAATGGTATAATTTTATTAGATCACTTAAACCTCGTCACGATTCTCGAAAATAAAAGACCGACACACACAGGCGGATTTTCTTAAATTTCTGGCCAAAACTAATGGATTGAAGGAAACGTTAGAAACGCTGAAATAATAAAATAAAAACACAATTAAATTAAACTACAGCTTTATTTATGTTCGATTTACTGTTTCAATTTTTTTTCTATATTTTATTAGTTATGTTTTCTTACATGTCCAATAAATACTTTAATTCTTTTGGATAATCATTTATTTTTGTATCTTGTTTGTAATGTTTTCGTGAAATATCCGTTATGTAAGGATCAGATGATACTAGAAGGTTATTGAACACATCTTCTATGTTTTGGATTCGAGTGAATTTTCTCGAATAGCGTTCTCTATACATTTTTATGTCCTTATTTCTGGATTCTTGAGCTTCTTCTGAGAGTAATCCTAAAGGCACTATACAATTTCTTATTATTTTATGGCCATGAAATAAGATTTTGTGTGCAGTTGTTGGTAGGGGTACCATGGATAGTGTTTGATAAAGACAACAGCTGTCTTTGCACAATAAATTTTAAATTTATTTGGGTTGACTGGAAACGTACTTGTGACAGCCAAAAGGATTATAAGAAATCGATATATTAAATTTTTGTTTATGCCAGTAATTTCAGCTGAATCTTCGAAAGAATGAAAAAATTTTCTTGCTGTATTCCCGTCATTGCTACTACCAAAACCGGGTTTGGGTTTGTCCACTATGAGGCCCATCTTTTTTCTAAATTCTTCTTGAATGTATTTTTTTCTAAGGTCTACTTTACTCTTATGCTCTGGACTTCGAATTTGCCACTTACATATAGTTAATCTATAGCTTACATGTAGCAAACATTCAAAAAGGCGAATCCAGGCATGTAGTGGGGATATCCCAAAATTTAAAAAATCCTCGTTAACAATATTCCTTGATAAACTAAGACGTATACTATTAAAGTCTTTTGATGTCAAATGACACAGGTAACATCTTTGGTTTGATTTAGTGTCAGTTATAGCATTAACGGTTTTTCCATCGATCATACACAGAATTAAATTATGCTCTAACTGTATATCAATACCATTGAGGTCTATTTTAGTTGGTGTTAAGGATTTTATTTGAGTTTCAATGTCATTGACGCACTTTTTAATCATATCGGTCGACTCTTTGGCAAAAAGCAGCATTAAGGGTCTGCAACTTCTCGGTGAAGATGCAGTAGGATTTCTCCATATAATTGTTTTACCACTTCCATTTATGTTGTTTACTTCTAATTGTATCGGAGCAATAGTAATCAAATATATACTTGAATCTGAAAGCGTCTCATCCTCAAATAGTTGTTTATATTCAGCCTGTCCAGATGTACCATCGCAACCCCATTTCGTAATCAAAGTCAATGTATCAAGTTGGTCTTTAGATAGCGAAGAAATAACTTCATGCAGTGAATGAACAAGTCTCATTGCTGTATGATCTAATAAGTCTTGCATGGCCATTGTCACAGAAGATTCACTGACAAGTATATTTTTGGGATAACATCTCTTTTTTGCAGAAGTAACATTTTCGTAAGGAGGATAGATATTGCAGTTATGAGCACTTGTACTTTTCCTAATTAAATTGTATTGAAACTTGGTAAGTTTTGCTCCAACAACAAGTGCTAAAGCTTCATCTGGTGTAAAGGGAATGTAAGGTTGTCCAGAAGTGGCTTCTTGTTTTGTAATTATAGTTTCACATTGTTTAGCGGATTTCAGGTCACCATCTCTTTTGAAGTTCATTTTAGCAGCAAACAAAAGTTCACTACTAGTATTTTCCTTACGTAAACCTTCGGTTTTTCTGCGTTTAGATCGATCACTGCTTTCACAGAAATGTTTAGAAGGTCTTCCGCTAACTTGCTTTGAAACATGTTTCTTAACAACAAAACAAATACCATTACTAAGCCAATTACATTCTTTTTTATTGAAATAGGCACTGTTTCTTCTAGCAGAAGCCCACTTCTGTTTGTAATCAAATATGAACTTAGATAACAATTGTTTTGAGCCGTCTGTTAGGTCATCCTCAACACCTAAGAAACTTGCTACTTTATGAACAAGATTGTTAAATTTTTCATTATTATCGTTCGAATTACACGTTCTATAATATTCAAGCAATTGTTGATGGCTTATGATGATATCCTGAGAAGATGAACCTAAAAACAAAGAAAAAATAAAAACTAAATATTTTCGTGATTTCTACTTCTACTTGATAATTGACTAATAAAAAACAGAGTAGCACGTATTAGCAATATAAACTATCAAAAAAGTTTAGCTAATACGTTGTGTTTTGTTAAAATCTTTACGCAATAGCGGAATTCTATTGAATTTATAACTTTGTAGCATAATATAAGCATCCGGCAAGCGTAACTCCGATTGTAAATAAACTTTTTTTCTTGTGTGCAGACAAACTTAAAAGTATATCCATTTATATTAAAACATAGGTACATACCTCCAGCTTCACAATCCATACTATAAATTGCACTGAACACATTAAAATAAGATAATATCTTATATAAATAAACTTATCTTTAACAAGTAATTAGTCTTTGATCAGAAGTCGATACTTTGTTAGTGTGGGTAGTATTGAAAACGTTCATTTAAATTGTCATGCGGACTGTCATTAAATGCTAAGAAGCATGTTACAGATTAGAAAAATAAAGTCACGTGACCATTATAGTTGATTTGATACCATAGACTTTTGGCCATAAATTTAAGAAAATCCGCCTGTGTGCGACACCGTATAAAGCTCGCTAATGTCATCATGAAAACTTTCCAAAAACTAAGTTGATAAATTCTTGTCTCCAAATTTTCATCGTTGAGAAAGAAAACAATTGGAAGCTCTTCGGTACCATTCGTACAGCTGCAATTTCTCAAATAGTTTGTACAGTCAGCGTCAAATATATTGAACAGTTACAATATATTTGGCGCTTTGGCCGTCACAATGTATTTGTCGCTGACTGACTGTAATAGTCTACCAATCTATGTATACGCAAAGTGTTTGAGAATGGCTCAGAAGAGTGAAAACAAACCGTTTCTCGGGCCACGCGCCGCCGAGTCGCCACTCTATAGAAGCTTGCTCCTTGTAAACGCCCACTGAGAACCAGGCATCCGCGCCAGTGACGCTTTCCGCTCTGAAGAGGGTGCCACCGAGCTTCGTCCTAAGAATAAAGCACAAGGTTAAATATACAAGGGATTTAGTAAGCAGTGATTGGCACGCACAGCCTAACTTATTTCAAGTGAAACTCAATAGTTCCCCTTAGATGATGAGTTAACAAGATCATGACATTTGAGTCATGTCCATATTATTTTTATACCGATCACTGGTAAAACCCGTTTGCTTCAAACGTTAACATGTAAATAAAAAACCGTTCGCTTTTATTTATAGAACACAAAACGATACTTTTCGATTGAATTAGCACTAGCGCTTTGTTTGATAAATCGATAGATCTCTGTTCGTATTAGCAACAATCTATTACATTCTGTCAGACCAAAGGATAGCAACTTGTCTTCGTTTTCTAGGTTCATATTACATTACAGTATGCCTCCCTTTTTATTAAACGTGAAGAAAAAGGACGGCATGTTGTCTATCATATTTCTATGATAGTCTAATATCGGTGAGACGGGACGAATAGTTTTAGTTTTATTTATTTCATAATGATAAATTACATTATAAATTATGCTATGTTAACCTATATGAATTTACATTATGATCGTCAATATAATTATTTCACATGCATTCATTCAATTGTATAATATCAATAATAATAATCAAAACAAAAAGAGTTAACATAAAAACGAATTCAAACTAAAAAAATAAATACATAATGGAATATATTTCAAATGAAAAAATCTAATAGGTAGGATAGATATCTCATAATAATGATCGTCATATTAAAACTAAGAGCATTAATTAAGAAATAGTGAACAAACAAGCTTTTACGAATGATTTGAATTACATTGTGGGCTGTTGAGGTTACATACAATTTTGCACAGACATCAAATACCGCAATGTAATAAAACTCGTATGCGAGTTATCGTAGCATCTAAATGGGCCCTTAAAGTCAGAGGATTTTAAAAGAATAGTGTTTATTAGTAACGTCTGTAACGATTCTAAACATTTTTATATTGATGGTGATGGAAAGAGAAGTGGGGCTCAATTGGTAAGAGTACGGATTGCAAAAATGGTGCGGGTTCAAGTCCCGCCGGAAGCGTAACCTGTACGTGATGGTGATAGAAGTGGGCGGTTGTAGGTCGGCGCCGCCGAGCAGAGAGCGCGGCCGCCGCAGCCGGTAGCCTAGCGTCGTGTTCACGCCGTCAAACGTCGCGTTGGATATGCACTCGTAACTGCACATATAAGAAAAACAATCATTGACCAAAAGAAAAATTAATAATACATATAATCACGCCTGTATCCCATAAACACAGTTTCAAATGTCACAGTTTCGTTTTCTTTCAACCCCTTATTTTCCAAGAGTGGCACTGAAACCTGAGTAGTTTCATGTGCTCTGCCTACCCCTTCATGGGACACAGGCGTGATTGTATGTATGTATGTATCCCATAAAGGGGTAGGCAGAGCACATAAACTACTAAGTTTCAGTGCCAAATTAATAATATTATTTATTTTATTTTTATTCATTTCGGTAATTACAAAAAACAATCTAAAACTAATTACAACAGCATCGTTAAACCAATAAGGTTTGTCTCGATATATTTATTCCATTCCGCGGTAGATGTTAAACAACAATCATATTATGTAGGTAGGTTATATCAAAGACATATGTAACTCCTAAGTCTAAGAAAAAACCGTAACTCAAAGCCCTAGAGAAAAAGGTATGGTGGCCTAGATGGCGTTACACCTTTGGGGAACGCGCGGCTAGATGGCGCTAATATGAATTTTTGTCATTTTAACACATATCAAGCTAACAATATGGGCCAAATTGTCAAAACTGAGGTTCAAAAGTTTTAAGCCTGTGTCGAGAGATGGCAGTCTATGCACTGTGATTATGATTACACATTTTACTTTAACCACTGATGACACTAGCCGACCAAAATAAGATGACGGAATGATTTTGATACATTTTACCCGAAACTGTGGAAAATAAGCGGAGAAAACGATGTAAAGTCAGACCAAGCTAAGATGACAGCGATTTCGATAGACACAGACCGTGAACACGTTAATTTAAAGATAATCTTCTATGAAACTATAACGTTTATTTGACACGTTATTAAACTCCTGTCAGATCAGCTTGGTTCGAGTACCTACATAATCTGTTCTGAAATAAGAGTCACAAAATGTATGACACATTCGACGGCTGTTCTCTTTCTGAACAGACTATAGCCTCGTAGCGCCCACCATACAAAATTATTGCTAGGGAATTTTGATTCTTATTGTACTTGAGATTGAATTCAATTTCATTTGTTCGAAAAATTTTAGAAACAAAAGAAATTATATTTTATTTGTTTACATGAAAGTTAAAATTCCATTGAAACCATTATGTACTTTAGAAAGTACATTGGGCGCCACGAGGATAGATGTAGCTACATAGTGCGTTATTGTTTACTATATTTTCGTATTTTCTCGGAACTGTTCGTATTTATCGTTATTTCCGTTAGTACTTGTTGTACTGAGACTGACTGAAATACTCGTAGCATGAGTTGCGGTGAAAGTACGAAGGAGTAACATTTTGCACTACATCTGTAGCCTTAATAAGGCTAATATAAAATCAACTTACCCCCCGTCGAGGTTCCGGCAGTGCGAGTTGACCGGGCAGGCCTGCAGCTGGCAGAACTCCACCTCCGCGCACTGCTTGCCCTTGAAGCCGCGCGGGCACGAGCACCTACAAAGAGATGGTTGCTAGCTTACTGGCGCACTAGCTACTAAGATGAACAAAGCTCTTGTAATAGTTGTAATCTACTGTATGTGTGTGTGAGTTTTTAACACGATACAGGAGGGGTCAATTCTCCATACAAACGCTCTCGACTATTTCCTCCCTGGTTTTTGAAAATAGAGCACTGATTTTTCGGACCGTTTTGATTTTTTTGATATTCTTATTTTTAATGACGCTAGAGCCCATCGAAAATTTCCAAAAACGGCCTTATTGATTACGGTGCAAAAAAAGGTGTGCTATTCAAAATTGGTAACAATTAGTCAAAAATACTAAACGGATTAAGTTTTGAAGGAGGAAACAGTCGAGAGCGGAACCTCGATTTTATAGATTTTTTTCGCAATATCTTTTAACTGAGTTGTTCTGAATGGATAATTTTTTTTCGATAAATCTAGTTAATAACACTAGGATATTTAATTAAAATTCTTTAATTGAAAGGGGGGCTCCTTTCTATTTTAGCATTTTCGCTCCTGTAGCGTCTTAAAAGGGCCTTCGGATTTTAGAGCGACAAAATACCTCTAGAAATAAGACAAGTCAGTGTCCTTTTTACGATTACGCACGATTTCTCCATAAACCGAAGGCTTTTTTTAAAACTCACGGGCTGTAATTTATAATCAGCGACTATTTCATTCAGATGATGACTAAATTAAACGACCCCATTTTTAAATACGTTGTAAATGATGATGATTGATTTTCGTAAAGTATTAAATGATTTGATGTCTAAACGAGGGAACATTATACATAATACCTTTCCTCGGACGCTAGGGCGCCAGAAAATTGATTCGAAAAATCATAACTTGTGTCAAACACGGCATATGGAATGCGCTGTGTACTGTATGATGCCGTCATTTCAGCGTCGCGGCTGGTGACACGCCTGCCGGGTTGAGCGTCACATCGCCGAAGAATAGCGACAGGCGGAGACAGAGATGATCGAGTCCATGCCGTTCGATATCGTCACTACTTTAAAAAAAACTTGTATCTTCGCCTGTCAATGAAAAGAAAATTGTAGTAAGTATGTATGGAATACATATAGACTTACTGCGTTTTAACTTTGAGAAGCAGCGTGAGATACGAGATTTTTAAAAGTAGTGACGATATGTTCCTGTATGTGCTCACGTGTAGTCGTTCCACGTGACGCTGCAGGTGGCGTTGTGCAGGCACGGGCGGGACGCGCACGCGTCGTCGGACACCTCTCCCGGCAACACGCCGGCCGGGTCCAGCGTCACGTCGCCGAAGGACTGTGGCAGCCGGAGACCGGATACGCGGAGAGGGAAGAACTCCACTATGGTCACGTTCACGCCGTTTGAGATCTGGGGGAGTAATGTTGAATATAACACACATTTTAGTATTAAGCATGGCTGACTCATGAACCGTTCTAGATTCCTAATACTACAGATCCCCAAGGCTGGTTTTAGTGTTACCACAGTATAATAAAGAGTACTATCGTACAGTATGGCTACTCCCGCTCCCAGCTGAAAGTGCCGCCCACCCCTTCTCGGTTACCTCACAGTTACCGCCTGTTAAGAAAGCGAATTGTCGACCTGTCATATCTCACTCATACAAGCATAGTACGCGTTCACCTACACGAGCTTAGACTGTGTGCTAGGAACGCGCCTCTTTCATATATTTGATCGCCAGTGTCTGAGGTGTCCGAAAGACTATGTTACGTAGACCGACCGGTTTGTATTGAGCTATTAAATTGGTCTAAATTGAATATCTATGCAAATTCGCATTGTACTAATGTTTAGGCGATTGGCACATATCACTTACTTGCACATCCTGTATGACGCCCTTGAAGTAGTCGGCGTCGGTGGGGACCCGCGGGGTGACCGGCGCGGGGGAGGAGTCGGCGGGACCCGCGGGCGCCGCGGACGTGGGCGCCGGCGTGCTGGCCTCGGGCGGCGGCGGCGGAGGCCCGCCTAGGTACAGCACCTGTGTACAACCTCGGTATAACCTCCTGGGGTTCAATGTCCTAATACTAGGACAAAATACCTACGAAATTTGAATCTACGCTAATAACTGAACCACAAAATTAAAATTTTTGAAAGACCGCGTCATAGTAGAACGATTTTCATGAAACATGGTTAAGAACACTCCCGACTAAATCAACTTTCAGACAGAAAAAACTAAATCTAAATCGGTTCATCCGTTCGGGAGCTACAATGCCATAGACAGGCAGACACACAGACAGACATACATAGACGTCGTTTTTGCGTCGGGGGTTAAAAATAATTGAGTTGCTTTTATTTTGATTCGTTCGATTTTCAAACCCAAGAATTCAGCCCTGTTTTCTAATACCATTGATGCAAAGATTGGCATTTTTTTATATGGTTGGTCGCTAGAGGATAATGCCGATAGTCCACTATCATATTATGTTTATCATAGAAATAGGCTACATGCCGTCCTTTTTCTTCACGTTGGAGTAAAAGGGAGATATACAGACCTATGATCATATTTCTATATTAAACATTCTATATAATTTAAGGTACTAACTTTGAAAATGAGTGCTTCATTTCGCCGTTAAACGTAAGTTTTGGCAAAAGATTAGAAACTGTAAAACTGTAATCTTTGTTTTCAATAAATTAAAAAATATATATACATATATGATAGTGGACTATCGGCCTACGGAAGGTGTCTCTCAGATCCCAGTAGTATTTCAATGATGGGGTTGGCAACTGTCAAAAGTTAGCTTAGTCCCTAAAAGTATGACCTCAGTCTCTTTAAAACAAGACTGAATAGGCTGTTACTGAATCGTGAGCTCCATCTTAGACTGTATTAACTTTCCATCAGGTGTGACTAGGGTCAATCGCCAATCAGTTTATAGTAATAAATAAAGAAAATGGCGTTAACATAGCTTGCGCCTGTCTCAATTTCTATGAGACTTGGCTTACATGGCTTGTAGCCAGGATGGAAATATCCAGAACACTTATAGTTCTTGTTCGAAATTCAAAATCTAGAAGACCAGTGGCCCGTTTCTCGAAAGGTACAAGCCTTATGGCCGCTGTACACACATGGCCAACAGTTCCACCAACCCCCTTGGCCATGTGTGTAGAGGGCTACTTGGCCGTAATTTGGCAGTTGGCGCTTGCGCTTGCCGGCCAACCGATTGGTGTCGGTTTTTTGTCCACACATCAAAGGATCTTGGCGCCAATGGCCAACTGCGTTTACACGTTGGCGCTTCATTCAGTTGGTCGTCAGCCGTCAGAGAGGACAGTAGTGATATATTTACGAAAATAATAAGTTTATCTATGCCAATAATAGTGTAGATTTTAGGAAATAAAATAACCTTGCAAATGTTTAATGCATTTCCTAAAAAAGATAAATGTTCTTATCAGAATATTCAAAAAATTGTTAATATTGCAAATAATTTAATTTTACTACGGGGTTATTATTTTTTAATAATTTTTTTCTGACAACGTCTATGACCAAGAATTTCCTAGATTTTTCCATTCCACGTCCATCTTTCATGAAGAGCCAATGCCAAGTGATTGGTTCGCCAATGTGTAAACAGCGGCTCTTATCTTGGCCAAGGGGTTTCACAAAGGGCTGGTGGAACCGTTGGCCATGTGTGTACAGGGGCCATTATATTACAAGTGCGCGAACTGTCAAATCGTATGGGTTGTCATGGAAATACACTTGTAATACAAGGCTTGTACCTTTCGAGAAACGGGCCACTGGTAAATCGGTTGCGACGTCACTTGTTTTTTTACAAGATATTTTTTGTTCTATGTCGGATTTAGTATGATTTTTTTCCAGTATGTGCACTGGTAGAATGAATGTTAAAATAATTCTTGGCTCTACAGAAGATCTTTGGACCAAAAGTCACACATCAGGTTAAAATTCGGAACCCTAAAAACGTGGGTGCCAAAATATAAATTCTTGGGTTACGTAATTACCTGAGCGTCGAGTTGCTTCGCAGCCGATATAGACTTCCTGAAGTATTCTGTCCCATTCAGTTTCACTTGCACCAGCGTGGAATTTCTCACAACCTGTGAAACAACAGTTTTATTATATACTTATTTAGTTCTCAGTAGGTACAGTCACGGACTTTAATTGTTGATCCACTTCTAGCTCATTTTACACTGAACACGTCTTAGCTTAACTATGAGATGTCCGGTATGAAATGAGCTAGAAGTGGATCAACAATTAAAGTCCGTGACCGTACGTGATTTAAATATTAAGCAAGCGTCTCGTCGCATGTAAAAAGATTGACAAGAGATGATAGAAAGAAAGCTTATTAGTGCGTGAATAATCGCTCATATTGTATTTTTTTATCGTTTTTTACAGATTTGTAAGTATTGTATGAATATAAAATAAAAACGAGTGTAGAATAATCTTGAATTCTTGACATTATTTTAAGCGTAAGATTATTCTATTATTCTACACTCGTCTCCCTAATTAGGTGAGTAATACAAACTGTTGGAGAACAGTAATAAACAAAAATAAATAAATAAATAAATATTATAGGACATAGGGAACTTGACTCTTCTTAAAATAAAATATTTTATACCATGCAGATAATTATTAGAAAAACATGGACTGAAGTTACTTTTCAATAGAATTTCTATTTAATAAGTCAGGTAGAAATATATAAAGTAACTGAATTGATCGTGACGTCACTCAATTCGGTTTCATATTAACTCCTTATTAGCAAGCCGTTCAAATTCGTTTTGACAGTTGTTAAAAAGAAGCTGCTTGACTAGGAGGCAAGTAGCCTATATTCTGACACAGATTGACTGAGGCCCACGGTAAGCTCGAGAAGGCTTGTGTTGTGGGTACTCAGACAACGATATATAGAAAATATAAATACTTATATACATTGCTTAATATATCCATACAAAAGCAAATTTCATAGTCGTTGTTGATATACATCAAGGTTCGTCAAAAATAGTTTATATAATGTTATTATCCAGAGGGGCGATTAGGGACTACTTTTGAATGGATCGGCGCTAGCGCGTAGCGGTGAATTCGTTGCATTTGATTCAAAATTATGAAGGTTTTCAAACACAATTGCCAACTGCTATGATGGTGACCGTGATGAAAATATAAGTATATGGTTCGTATAGAAGATACGTGTTTGATATGCGTGTTTCAAATAGACCCACTTACTGGAGACACAAAGGTGACGACAACCTATGTGCGTGCGTGCAAATATTAATACAGTGATTATATATACGATTCAGTATATTAATAAGTAATAAATAAGATCTAGTGCTACTCTACAAAATACTTGAGGGTTACAGATGTAGCGCGAAAAGGATTTCCTTCGTCTTTTTCCGGAAACGTTCGTATTTGTCGTGCTAGTTCAGTCAGTGTCGGTACTTAAATTTTGTACTGAGACTGACTGAAAGAGCATGACACCACAGAATATATAATAGTACAAGTACAGAGGGCCCACTGCTTTGATGTTAACGACATGCCGCCTTTTTAAATGCCTACAAAATTCTTACAAAGAAACGAGCCGCACGTGCGCGGCGCCCGGCGATAGGGTTGCCTGTGAATTAAAACGAATTAATACTCATATAAAATGTTATACCTTGCTTATACTATTATATTCAAGTCTTGGGTACTTTCTAGGTATATATAGTATTTATATATTTTTGTTTAAGTTCCAACATCACAAGCCTTATTGAATCTTTTCGGGGGACTTAATCAATAGTAGATCTGTGTAAAAATGTCCTATGGTATTTATTTTATTCAAGATATCTATTTAACTAAGCATTATTAGCCATTCCACACATGGACATCGCATATGAACTTTAAAAAAAACTTGCGACATAAAGTAACATTAGAAAGTGCGAACGTGCGTTCCGTGAGAACGCGCGCCACCCCTGATTAGGCCGCGAACTCGCGGCCGCCTGTATGTACTTGTAGCGCGGCGACAGAATCGCGGAGTGAGCCGCCCCTGATGACACGTAAGTTTCCGTAACAATACGAAGGCAAATCTTTTCGCACTACATCTGTACAGCTGTTGCATAATATATCTAATCTTAATACATAGTATATCCATACTAATATTATAAATGGGAGAGCGTGTGTGTCTGTTTATTGTCCGTCTTTCACGGCAAAACGGAGCGACGAATTGACATGATTTTTTAAATGGAGATTGTTGAAGGGAGGGAGAATGTCATAGGCTATTACTTTTTGTCTCTTTCTAACTCGAGCGAAGCCGCGGGCAAAGGGAGCGTTCAAGTATTACGTAACGCAATTTTTTGAAGATTTTTGACCCCCTTCCCCCCTTGTAACGCACCGTAACGTTTTTCTGTACCCCCCCTCCCCTTCTCTAAAGGTTACGTAAGGCCGTTTTCACATTATCCGATCCGATATCTGATGTCTTCATTTATGTATAATTTAATAGATCATTATCGGATGTAGGATGTCGGTTCGACAACACAAACGCTGACAACGAAAACAACATTAAATGACGTACAATGCAATCTATGGACTCCCCGTGAAATATAAACGAAAAGGTTTGCCAACATGCGAGAACAAATTAAAAATGACGACCAGACTAATACAATCGAGGGATTCCCCGTAATGTAAATGAAAAGGGTTGCCAGTTTGGGAGTTTTAATTCCCAAATTTTTTAGAAACAATGTTACGTAACGTGTTGTAAGAAAGACCCCCTCCCGCCCCATCGTAACGTTTTATTACGAGACCCTCTCTCCCCCCCTCCCCTCCCAAGTTGCGTTACGTAATACTTGAACGCTCCCAAAAGCTAGTATATTATATGGTTAAGGTGTTGAATATTTTAATATTTCTGTATATACGAATGATTATGTACAATTGTACATATAATATTGATATTCAAAAATAGATACCGATAATAGTGAGGTTATGATGTACTAAATTACTAAGCTCTTAAATTTACTTAGCTTATAAACAGATAGTATTGACCTGCTAGCTACATTCTCTTTATATTCTATACAAAATATATCTTAACTTCCAAACTAGGATAAAACCGTCAGTTTAGGCTATTTTAGCATTAGGAAAAGGTAATTGGGTAAACACTTCCTAAATAATATGAAAATGAAAATGAAAATGAAAATGAAATATTTATTTTTCAAGTAGGCATATTACAATGCGCATATGAACGTCAAATAAAGCTACGCCGGCTCTAACCCTACGCCTCAGCCTCGAGAAGATTTCAGTCCCCCCTCAGTTGGGAGGGGGGTATCCACTATGGGACCGGCAAGAAACTCGGCGGGCAACTTCTTTTCAAAACATTACATCTTATAATTAACATGCATTAAATAACAACATACAATTTAACATGCAAAAGTATTCATCAAAGAATATGAACAGACTAGGTACTCTATGGAAATCAATTTCAATAAATTATATTATTGCTTAATAATACGTCGTTCTTCTTCAGAGAAAACATATCAAATTGTCATAGAAGAAAAAGATAATATGAATCTCAATATCATTAAATATGTAATTTACCTACACAACATAAAATATAAAATATTTGATGTGCTTTCTTATCTGAACTGTGTCCTCTATACATAATACAATTATTTTAATTGCTATTCGTTTTTTGTAGTTTCTGGTTCGGGCCATGCATGTTTGTCTGTCAAATAGTCCTCGACTCTGTAATAAGCCTTTAACATCAATGATTTTTTTAAGTAGTTCTTAAGAGCTGGGAGGGGTAATCTCAAAGCAGTGTCAGGTAACTTATTATAAAAATGAATGCATTGCCCAACAAATGACTTCTGTACTTTACGGACACGAAACTTCTTTATGGCAAGCTTATTTTTGTTTCTAGTGTTATAATTATGGATATCAGAATTCTTAGTGAAACAGTCTAAATTCTTAACAACATAAATTATACTATCATAAATGTATTGGGAAGCTACAGTTAAGATATTAATTTCTTTGAAGAGTTCTCTTACTGATTCACGTGTTCCTAAGTTGTAAATAGAACGAATGGCTCTCTTTTGTAATACAAAGATAGTCTGTATGTCAGCTGCTTTGCCCCAAACCAGAATACCGTATGACATTACACTGTGAAAATAACTATGATACACTAGGCGAGCTGTCTCAACATTAGTCAGTTGCCTGATTCTCCTAACGGCGTATGCGGCTGAACTTAATTTGCTTGCTAGTTTCTTTATATGAGGACTCCATTGTAGATTTTTGTCCAATGTTAAACCAAGAAACAGTGTTGTATCTACCATCTCTAAGCATTCATCATTCAAAAGTATTTTTGTATCGATTGGTTTAACATTCGGCAGAGAAAATCGAATACATTTGGTTTTCTTAGAATTAAGAAGTAAATTGTTGACAGTAAACCACTGCAGTACATCAGCTAACGTGCTATTAATTACATTGTAATCCGTAGATTTTCGGTCAACATTAAAAAGCAGTGATGTATCATCAGCAAAAAGTACTATTTCACAAAAGTTTTTCACTATACATGGCAAATCATTTATATAAACCAAAAACAGGAATGGACCTAAAATTGAGCCTTGTGGCACTCCTAATTGGACTACAGTCCCGCTAGAGCGAGTTTTGTTAACAACTACTGTTTGTGTTCTATTGCTAAGGTAAGAAGACATAAAGTTTAGGGCATTTATAGACAAACCATAGTGTTCTAATTTCAAAATGAGCGTTCCATGATCCACACAATCAAAGGCTTTTGAAAGATCACAAAATATGCCAATTGCATCACAAGAATTTTCCCAAAAATTATATATATGTTTAATGAGTACCGAAGCAGCATCGGTCGTGGAACGGCCCCTTGTGAAACCGAACTGTTTGCTTGTAAGTAATCTATGTCTGTTGAAGTGTCCCAGTAGATCATTTAACATTAGCTTCTCAAAGACTTTACTTAGTACAGGAAGTATTGATATGGGACGGAAGTTGGTTATATCACTCGAATCACCCGATTTAAAAAGCGGTATGACTTTGCTACATTTCATAAGATCTGGAAAGGTGCCTTGTGAAATTGAAATATTATATATTACGGCCAAGTAAGGTGCTATTATATCTATGACATGACTAATTACTTTAACTGATGTTCCCCATAAGTCTTCCGTTTTCTTTAAATTGAGTGACTTGAATGTTTTAACAATATTTACAGAGTCTACTTGACTAAATTCAAATGAATTATTACATTTCTTAACATTAGCACAAAGTAATGAATGGGCTTGAGCCGCAGAAGAATGTAAACATTTTGTGGTGTTAACGGCTATATTTGAGAAATAATCTTCGAATGCCGAGGCAACATCGCTGTTCGACACTATTTGTTGATTATCTGATACAATGTTGACTTGACAATCGCGTGATTTACATTTACCAGCTTCTTTATTTATAATACTCCAAGTTGTTTTCACTTTGTTGTCCGACACTTTCAATTTAGAACTAATAAAGTTTTTCTTGGCAGTTAAACACACTTTCTTGAAGATTCTTGAGTAGTTTCTTACATAGTCCAGGAATTCTGAATTCTTGTTCAGCTCTCTCTCACCATAAAGTTCATAAAGTCTTTTTCTACTTTTGTGAATACCTACAGTAGCCCATTCACTAAACTTTGTTTTAACTTTTGACCCACTAATAGATTTCACTTTGAAATTGTTATTAAATTGATTAAGAATTACATTGAAAACATCTTGATACAAATGATTACAGTCATAATGCGAAAATGGTATTATAGACAAACTATGTAGAATTTCATTTTTGAATGATTCCAAGCGAGATCCAGTAATGGGTCTATATGTTATTGTTTGTGGAGTATCATGAATAACGTTTAAGAAAGCTGCCCTTTGGCCGCTGTGATCGGAATGAAAACAGTTAAATAATTTCTTATCTATACATTCACAGTTACAAAAAATATTATCTAGGCATGTTGCACTAGTCACACCTACCCGGGTAGGTTCAAGAAATAAATTAAATAAATTAAATAATAGGACCGAATGGAGTGGAACCATCTAAAGAACTCTCAGCTAAGAGGTTAGCCATACCTGTATGAGATGCAGGTTGCCGTTGTCAAGCCGGGTGCCTCCCACGGTGTAATCTTCCGGGGTCTGGTTGAAACGAAGGTGTACCAGCAACTCTCCGCCTTTGAGCGATGCGCCGACTAGGGTCTCTTCGGTTTGACCGTACCTTTAGGAGAATAAAATAATGTTATACATCTAGGAGAAGATGGGTGAAATTAATAATAGTTTTCCCTATTTGTGGGTTTCCTAGTACTTTTGAGTCTTCCAAAGATCTCTCTAGAATTCTTAAATTTGAAAATGTCAATCAGAAACATTTTCACGAATGAACACGAGATTTCGTAGCTGCCCTCAATTTAAATAACAAAATTCACCCTGTGTATTAACTGGAAAACTAGGAATAAAACGAAAACGAATTACAAAATAATGTCTCAGGTAAGCGTCGAGTAGTGGCACTGGGGCGCGACATGACTTCTCATTCTTAGTCATAGCTACTACTACAACTTCCATCCCTTTTACCAAATACAAAGACATAACTCCGTTAAGACAGATAAAGTCTAAGAAAGAAACGTACCTCAGTACCATACAGAAAAAGGAACGGTGGCCTAGATGGCATTACACCTTTGAGGGACGCTCGGCTAGATGGCACTAATATTAATATTTGACATTTTGACACGTATCAGGCTAACAATATGAGCCAAATTGTCAAAACTGAGGTTCAAAACTTTTAAGCCTGTGTCGAGAGATAGCAGGCAGACTGTGATTACACATTTTACTTTAACAGTAACTCTCTATATATACTTGATCCTCTTTGCTTTTACTTTCACTTTTGTTCTCGCAATCGTAAACGATACTTACTTACTTGTCTGGGCTGGGGTGATAATCCAAAACGAGTTTTGGCTTCCAGCACGCCGCTTTGCTCGGTCTTGAGCGGTATCGCGCCAGCTTTCGCCGACGCCGAGCTCAACGAGGTCTACCTCCACTCTATCCGCCCAGCGATATTCTGGGTGACCAGCAGGACGGCGGCCATTTGGTAATCTCCAATCGTAAACCATGATGATGATGTATAAATACCTCGGCATGGAGCCCAAGTAGAAGATCTGTCCTGTGGGTTTGCGGGTCCGTATGAACATGGATATGTCGAGCGCGGCGTGGACAGCTCGGCGAGCGCTCTCACGCACCGCCACTGTTACCACCGAGTGGGGCGTAGCGGATTCTTGACCGAAGGTCGCGGCAGTGTAGTCTGCAAAAAAGATTTAGCTTATAATTTCGCAAGGCATCCAGAGTTGGTAAATGTCAAGATATCTCGCAAAGTATCACTCCTACCTACGATTCTTGATAGGAGAGTCGTACACTTTATTCCGATAGTTCACTAAGGCACTGGCGTACCTCGGACACTGACGATCAAATATATGAAAGAGGCGCGTTCCTAAAGTAAAATTCATAATCCTACGGACTAAATTGACAAATGACTGACAGGTAAAATGATACCAGGAACAGCAAAATTAAAATAGGGAAGCGTATATGTCGATAACAATATATCGACAAGTTGTAAAGTACATACAACAGACAAGTTTAAATCAAGAATAAGTATATTAGTTTCAAATACGAGGTACACATTTTGGTTTCTCCTATGTATCTTCGAGGTAGTGGATGGATACCATGCATTTTTACCCACTAGTTTTAAATCATAAAAAGGTTTCCGAGCCTGTAGGTAAAAAATAAAATACCATGTCCGACAATAATAAATTATCTGTCACGCTATGGCAAGTATATCATAAATATCTATATAATTTTCGAATAATATTATTGCTGCTTCGAAATAAAAAAATATCTCTAATTAGCGGTCTACAGACCTTTTGATCTGTCGAAATCACAGAAAAAAATGGTATATTGATTAGCCGATCAAATTGCCAATTTCATTGTCCCGTCTGGGTGCACCTTAAATCTACGATGTAATAATAATTTTAATATCGATAAGAACGACACTGGCCAAACTGTGGCAACATTCGTTCACACTTACTTGTCAATTTGGTCCGTAGGATTATGGATTTTACTTTAGCACACAGTCTAAACTCGTGTAGGTGAACGCGTACTATGCTTGTATGATTGAGATATGACAGGTCGACTGTTCGCGTTTTTGACAGGCGGTAACTGTTAGGTAACCGAGAGGGGGTGGGCGGCACTTTCAGCGGGGAGCGGGGGTGGCCATACTGTACGATAGTGGGTACTCTTTATTATACTGAGGCACTGGTCTCACCAAAAGCGAGTTAGCGATGAACTATTAGCGATAGAAACGAACAAGAGATAGTTGCTTTGATGTAAATAAAAAGGAGAGAGAGATTTATAGTTCATCGCTCGGCTATCATTGCGTCTCTTTTATTTACACGGGAGCAACTATTTTTCTTCGTTTCTATCACCGATAGCTCATCGCTTACTCGCTGTTGGCATTACAGACTTAACGCAAGATGCCATCTCGATGTCACAAACGTGCTCTGCACGCCCGACGCCGTGTCTGTAGTGATGTGGTGCACTCACTGTACTGGCACGTGTCGCCGAGGTGCGGCCTGGGGCACGTGCACACGAACGAGCTCCAGGCGTCCTCGCAGGCGCCCGAGCGGCACGGGTTGGGCGAGCACTGCTCCTTGCGCGGGCACGAGGCGAGCACGCCGTGTCTGTAGTGATGCGGTGTACTCACTGTACTGGCACGTGTCGCCGAGGTGCGGCCTGGGGCACGTGCACACGAACGAGCTCCAGGCGTCCTCGCAGGCGCCCGAGCGGCACGGGTTGGGCGAGCACTGCTCCTTGCGCGGGCACGAGGCGAGCACGCCGTGTCTGTAGTGATGCGGTGTACTCACTGTACTGGCACGTGTCGCCGAGGTGCGGCCCGGGGCACGTGCACACGAACGAGCTCCAGGCGTCCTCGCAGGCGCCCGAGCGGCGGGTTGGGCGAGCACTGCTCCTTGCGCGGGCACGAGGCGAGCACGCCGTGTCTGTAGTGATGCGGTGTACTCACTGTACTGGCACGTGTCGCCGAGGTGCGGCCTGGGGCACGTGCACACGAACGAGCTCCAGGCGTCCTCGCAGGCGCCCGAGCGGCACGGGTTGGGCGAGCACTGCTCCTTGCGCGGGCACGAGGCGAGCACGCCGTGTCTGTAGTGATGCGGTGTACTCACTGTACTGGCACGTGTCGCCGAGGTGCGGCCTGGGGCACGTGCACACGAACGAGCTCCAGGCGTCCTCGCAGGCGCCCGAGCGGCACGGGTTGGGCGAGCACTGCTCCTTGCGCGGGCACGAGGCGAGCACGCCGTGTCTGTAGTGATGCGGTGTACTCACTGTACTGGCACGTGTCGCCGAGGTGCGGCCTGGGGCACGTGCACACGAACGAGCTCCAGGCGTCCTCGCAGGCGCCCGAGCGGCACGGGTTGGGCGAGCACTGCTCCTTGCGCGGGCACGAGGCGAGCACGCCGTGTCTGTAGTGATGCGGTGTACTCACTGTACTGGCACGTGTCGCCGAGGTGCGGCCCGGGGCACGTGCACACGAACGAGCTCCAGGCGTCCTCGCAGGCGCCCGAGCGGCACGGGTTGGGCGAGCACTGCTCCTTGCGCGGGCACGAGGCGAGCACGCCGTGTCTGTAGTGATGCGGTGTACTCACTGTACTGGCACGTGTCGCCGAGGTGCGGCCTGGGGCACGTGCACACGAACGAGCTCCAGGCGTCCTCGCAGGCGCCCGAGCGGCACGGGTTGGGCGAGCACTGCTCCTTGCGCGGGCACGAGGCGAGCACGCCGTGTCTGTAGTGATGCGGTGTACTCACTGTACTGGCACGTGTCGCCGAGGTGCGGCCTGGGGCACGTGCACACGAACGAGCTCCAGGCGTCCTCGCAGGCGCCCGAGCGGCACGGGTTGGGCGAGCACTGCTCCTTGCGCGGGCACGAGGCGAGCACGCCGTGTCTGTAGTGATGCGGTGTACTCACTGTACTGGCACGTGTCGCCGAGGTGCGGCCTGGGGCACGTGCACACGAACGAGCTCCAGGCGTCCTCGCAGGCGCCCGAGCGGCACGGGTTGGGCGAGCACTGCTCCTTGCGCGGGCACGAGGCGAGCACGCCGTGCAGCTGCGCGCGGACCACCGTGTCCGGCTCGTCGACCTCTGGATCTGGAGCTGTCGCGTTCGAGTCTTCTGGGAGTACCTGGGAGAGAGAAAGAAGTCATTATAACGGACTTCATTCGGAACAGGTCCACTCAACCATTGGAGCATAAATTAGAACGAAGGAGTGGAATCATTTGATCTTGAACGGGAACGAAGAGTCCCCCTTGGTTTTTACCAACAGTGAACAAGCTGTAAAACCCAAATGTTGTTTTTAGTTTCTTTACACTGTACAGTCAAGTGTAAAAATATGGGTGCGTACAACTTATCAAAAATATGTCCCATAGCTCTTTATGTCGGCGGAATAAGGTCTCGGTACATATTTTTGAGCGGATAAAATCGATACGTATTTTTGCACTTGACTGTACCTATAGTAAATCAAAGTGGTGGGCTGTGGTATTATGGAATATAACGTTATCCACGTTATTTTGAGTTGGCATTCGATAAAATGTTATAGCTTCACTGATTGTAGAAGACAACAACCCTAAATAAATAAGAAAGATATTTTTGACTACTCGTCATGGGTCCCTTGTATTACAATCACCAAAAAGTGTTGCCGGGTACGAATTTACAGCAAAGCTTTGATCTATTTTTGATTAGAGGTTTGCTCTTCCTTGTAGTGACTTACCCACTGGTTGTTGACGACTACGTCCTGGAAGCACCCCACGAAGAAGTTGGGTCCGTGCGTGACAGTGGCGTAGGAAGAGCCGGCGGTGCCGAGCCGCGTGGTCGGGAAGGAGGTCACGGAAGAGTTGTAGGCTTCGTTCTGGCTGATGGGGTAGATTGTTTGTTCCTCGTTGGCGGCGAGAACAAGGTGCGAAGAGTTGATTGTGACGAACACCTGTAATGAATAGGACTTTTAATATGGTTTTTGAAACTTTAAATATGAGACTTATATTGACCGGGATATAGACCGTGATTACCTTTTTGATTTTTGTCGAGCTCCCGATATTTCGACGCAGTTGCATGCATAATGATCACGGAAAAACTGACAAAGGCGGGTGGATGTTAAAGTTGTATAGACAGCAAAATCATTGCAAATCATTGCAATTGGTGGTGCAAATCATTGGATCGAGTTGCATAGTCCAAGGTAATTTCGACGGAACGCCACTACATACCGAGATTGGTAAGAGAAGCCATTGAGATTCACAAATATAAAAATTTCAATCGTGACTATCTAATGATCAAACTATCTAATGTATGGAATCCAGTGATTTGTTTGTGTAAAAAACCGGTGAAGTCAGAATTGAACAAACGTAGTGACACTGTGAGTGTAGTGTGTTTGGACAGACCATCGAGTGTGAACGCGACCAGTGGTAACGCTGAAAGTGAACGCAGCCGACGCGCGCGAAGGAGGGTAGATCGCGCGCTGTCTATACAACTTTAACATCCACCCGCCTTTGTCAGTTTTTCCGTGATCATGATGCATGCAACTGCGTCGAAATATCGGGAGCTCGACAAAAATCAAAAAGGTAATCACGGTCTATATCCCGGTCAATATAAGTCTAATGAAAATAACCGTGAATCATTCAAAAACTTTTAAATATGAGATTTCATGGTCAGGAAATCTTGAAGTGGAAATAAAACAGTTACAATAAAAGTGGTCTAAAATTCGATAGAAAACACTTTCTTAAGTGGTTCTAAATATTTCTTCTAAGGACAATTTTTATCAACACAATTTATTTAAGCCTTGAAATGCTGTATAACTTCGATTTCGTATGAAGTTAAGAAGATTCTGTGGTGCTGATAAAGAGTATATGTATAATGGTGACGTCTCTCGACTTCTCGAGAATGAGGATCTAGCCAAGGGTAACACCCACCTTCTGCCAGTTGCTGTCGTTCAGGTTGGAGCCGATGAAGACGCCCTCCCACTTGTTGAGCAGCGAGGAGTGCAGGTTGAGGCGGCCGTTGGACAGCTCCAGGAAGAAGTACGTGAGCCCGCGGCCCATAGCCAACAGGCCGTTGCCGAGCGTGGTCTTGAAACGGAAGGAAATGTCGTAGCCTTCCTCGCGGGTCGTGTTGATTTCGGCGTAGCTGCGCTTTTCGAGGGACATTGTTGTGATCTGCAAGTAATGGATAAATAAGCATAATTGGTCATGATCATGTGATTTTTCGCCACAGCCGGGCGTTACCTCGAGGCTATAGTTGCCCCGAGCACTATTAGTACTGCTTAGCTAATATTATTTATATTTAACTATTAATGTTTTATTTAAATTATGACTGTTTTGTTAATTAATAATTTTTATTCTTATGTTCCTATGTGTCATGATTGGTGTATACTGTAAGTGACATTGTATTAATTAATAAATAAATGAAATGAAATTAAAACAAGCTTATTTAACTTGCTATGTAGGTAAGTATATTATTGCACGTCAAATCTTGCAAGGGAAATTGAACCCACTTCCTGATTTCCGATAGAGCTGAAATTTTGCATACATGAGATGCATATAAAATATGACATGGAGCTAGTGCTGGTCTAATGAATAGAAAATAGAAACAGACACGAGGTCGCCTTGGTTTGCCTAAATACTTGGTTTTAGAAAAGTCTCGATGAGTTTTAGTTGACTATACAAACCAAAATATACATGCATAACTCTACCAAACATGAACATTTTGACAATATTATTTGAAAATACAGTTCAGTTAGTTACCTTCTCACAAGTGCGGCCATGGTGACCCGGGGTACAGCTACAGTTGAACCGATGCTCTGTCTCATGACGCAGCCAAGGTAAGCAGGTTCCGTTGTTGCGGCAAGGTTGCTGACGGCAACCTGGTCACAAATAACAGATTAAAGGATGGAACGGGGAAGACGTGCAACAGGCCGTGGCCAGGCCGTAAATATATATTTCTTTTATTTTTGATTTTATCTTTTTAAATTACCTTCTAGAACAACTGAGCAGTTGCGTCCGCCCCAACCGGGGTCGCAGGCGCAGTAGTAAGTCGCACGGCCGTCGTAGCAGCGTCCGTGGATGCCGCAGGGATCATATCTGTTACAGAATATTATTTTAAATGGGCATTCAAACCATGAAATATCGTATCATATTTTAAGGGGGACATATGCTCAAATCAGTATACCACTTTGAATACGCACATGCTCCATATTCAACTCGTAAGATTTCCAATATAACCCCAGAAAAAGAGTTAATTTCTCGATGCCTTTGGTTAAAAATTCAATTTAATGTAAACTCGCCGTCAATGGAAATTGTCAACAATGTAAACAAACCGTTCTATAAAATATCAATATTCTAGCACAATTTTATTATTTTAAAGGTTGAGAATCATAAAGTGATATGAATTGATTAAATACACATGGATTTAGCCAGTATCTGATGAGTTAGAATGGAAATTAAAGACATTTTGACTACAAGGTTTGTTTACATTGTTCACAAATTCTATTGACGGCGACTTTAACGGTTTGCGGCGGCAAATTTCTTTCTTTGAAACTAAATACATCAGAGTTGCTCTCGAGCTCTGCTACTTCAGAGTTGATTTCGAGCATATTTTTAACAATATCCATCTATTCGCGGATTAGCAAAGTAATCTTTTAGAATTTGACCATCGTAGATTTCCGCAAAGTAACGCCTGATTACATAGATTATATTGATTTATCGTCTCACATGGGTAACTATGTATATGGGAACAAATCAAATTATTTTAATAAACTTTTTGATTTGTTCCCATAGTTGCATATAGATGGCAGCACCAGTCGCTCTAGCTATATCGTAAACCTGTAAAGGTTTCGTATAGGAGGTGCAAGCACGTACTGCTTGCCCTCAGAGTTGGTCAAAGACGCCTAGTCTTACAAAGAGAAATTTCGACGGCTTCCGCTGTGACGGGGTGGCCTAGGGGTTCAGCGTTAGCCCGGATTGCTAATGACGGCGGTCGAATCCGGCCTTCGCCACTGGTGGAGTCCGTCATTTTTAGTATTTTTTTCCTTATGGTGCCGCTCTGTCCGTCTGTCTGTCTGTCCGTCACATTTCTAAATATTTTCTTTAATATATGACATCTTATTTCGATTTTAATCGTCTGACATCTTGCCGATGCCGTCGATGCACTCGCCGTGGCGGCACGGGCTGTAGTACAGTATCGTGAACATGTAGTGACTCACATCTTGCACTCGTTGATGTCCACCTCGCAGTGCTGGCCCTCGTAGCCGGGCAGGCACTCGCAGGTGTAGGCGCCGACGCCGTCGATGCACTTGCCGTGGCGGCACGGGCTCGCCGCGCACTCGTCGATGTTCACCTCGCAGCGGGAGCCGGTCGTGCCGAACACGCATATGCATTCGTAGCTGTAAGATACATTTTGTATTATTTGAAGAGTAAAGAAAAAAATGTATTCGTTGCTATAAAGTAAAGATTCATTAAGATATTTGAATGATTCTCGGCTAAGAAGGCGGGTGGATGTCAAAGTTGCGTAGACACGACGCGCGAAGGAGGGTAGATCACGCGCTGTATACGCAACTTTGACACCCGCCTTCTTCAGCTTTCCATGATCGTGATGCGTGTAACTGCGTCGAAATATAGGGAGCACGAAACATTCATATTATTAGAAGATAAGAGAGATAAGTGAAGTGAAATGCTGCGCAGAATTGATATGTATAGTACACTTGGCGTCACTAGCGCAATAGTGTGCAAAGTAGTATTATTTGTGTAGTGTGAGTGAAATACCTCACTCACATTGCTTCACCTTAACCTATAAACATATAAGAAGCCATTGTGTATATTAAGTCAGAATAAACCTATATTCAATACAAGCGATACTATTTGTAAGCTTGTAATTATTTGTGTCCTTAGATACTAAAACTAAATTTGAGCATTGTGTACTCACCCGTGAGCGTTCTCAGGAGAGAAGGGCCTGTAGAAGACATCAGGCAGCACCATGTGAGCTTGCGGGCCCAGCTGTACGGGGGGCCCGTCCGGCGGCTGGTAGAGGCTGGTGTTGCTGTGCTCCACGCATATCCCGTCGTACTTGCAAGGATTGCTAGCGCATTCTTGGATATCCACGTCACAGTTTTTACCTGAGAGAGAAATTATTAGTTATTTAAAAGGGCTAGTTGAGTCTAAGAATCTCACCACCTCCTTTCGTGGGTGTCGTAGAAGACGACTGTGGAATGTAGGTTCAATTGTTGATGTGGGCGATAGGCTGATTCAACCCGTTCATTGCTAAGAGTAGCACTGAAACTTGAGCAGATTCATATGCTCTGTCTACAATTTTATCATATGCTCTGAATACAGGCGTGAATTTATGTATGTATGTGTAAAAAAAGAGACGTGGATTTCGTTTTCCGATGTTGACAACTCTTCGATGTGTGACAGCTGTCGCGGGAGTATGGGTGTGTTGTGTACCGGTGTATCCCTGGTGGCACTCGCAGCGGTAGTCGGAGACCAGGTCGCGGCAGGTGGCGCCGTGCTGGCACGGCTGCGAGGCGCACTCGTCGATGTTGACGGAGCAGTGCACGCCCGTGTACCCGGTGTTGCTGCAGTCGCATGTGTATGTGTTTAGGCCGTCGATGCAGCGCCCGCCGTGCTGGCACGGCTGAGACTGGAACAATGGATCTGTTTAAACCAACTATTTTGTCAAGTCTATGCTAGTTTAGCGTGGTTGAATACTCAACGACGCGCGACGATATTAACAGTCGATGCCGAATAAACCTTTTAGGGTGCGTAGCCGAATGGGACACACGCTCACGAAACGCTCGTAGATATCTATCTCTATCGCTCTTGCGATTTGGCGCGACAGAGCCAGACTACCTTTCCCGGCGTTTCGTTTTCGTTTCGCGTCGCAGAAATGCCATTCGGCTACGGCACCTGATACGCAAAGTAGCTATAATCAGACTTACTTCACAGTCGTCAATGTTGACATCGCAAGTCGGTCCGGTGAGTCCGTCCTGGCACACGCAAGAGTAGCTCGCGACGCCGTCCACGCAAGTCGAGCCCTCTGCGCAAGGCGAAGAGTCGCACTCGTTGATGTCTATTGAGCAGTCTTTGCCTGTTGGTAAAAATGGGGATATTAGTAAGGGGAAATGGTAGTGATGTTGTACCTATTTCAGTGACAAGCTATAAGGTCATAGTATTTACAATTTGATACCTACACGCGCGAGTGGGACAGGCCTGGTGCTGTATTAATTATTTTTCGAAATTAATATGAAAAACTATAACAGGTGAAAACCTGACATGACCAAAATCCACCCAAAACCATGTATGATTACTTTAGTACGATAGTTTATAAATAAATCAAATTTTTCCTTAAAATCGCTGAGATACGTATGTATTTACTAATTCTCACTACATTATTAATTTATTACTTATGATACCAATTCGCAACACGATCAGTCTGGCGCCATCATAACAACCTATAATGCAATAAAAATACTATTTCCAAGAAAATTATCGATACATATCTACTTAACTGCCGCCCGCACCAATCATCAATTAAAGCTGCGTGCAATGTTGAACCATAAAACCTATTTGCGCATTTATAAGTAATAAAAAGTTGCATGCCAAATTGAATCTTTTGAACTATGCAAGTGTGTTTGTAACAGCAAAACTCTCAAGTAAGTAAAAATAGCTTTATATCTTTGAATTAAGGTTCACAATTTTATTTTAACGTTCATTCGCATAATGACAGATTAAATAAAGGGCTTAAGAGACAGACTAATTAGTGCAGATTGTATATGGAAGTTATTAAAAAATGTGTGGCTATAATTAAAGGTATTGCTAGTTGTTTTCAGTTATAATTAAATTAGGTATTTGTATTGTGTGATGATCTATGACAATGTGACTTCATATTGATTTATTTTTGTCTCCGGTATTACTATAGCATATCTTAAGGTTTGGTACGGATACACGTAAGTCTAGCGCTGAGTGAAATATGAAGGGGATAGCTGCGCATGGAGACGCACACCCTTCGCCCCCTGTAATCCTCTGAGAGACCTGTTTTTGACTTCTGCGCAATAACGGTCAGCGCTAAACTTACGTGCCGCTACTTGTATATGAAGCAAAGAGGATCGAGTTTCTAAAGAGTTACTGCCAAAGAAAAATGTTTAGTCGCAGTGCATATACTGCCATCTCTCGACACAGGCTCAAAACTTTTGAACCACAGTTTTGACAGTTTGGCCCATATTCTTAGCTTGATATGTTTAAAAATGTCAAACATTAATATTAGCGCCATCTAGCTGAGCGTACCCCCAAAGGTGTATCGCTATCCAGCCCACCGTACCTTTTTCTCTATGGTTCCGAGGTATGTTTTTTTCTTAGACTTTATCTGTCTATACGGAGTATACGGAGTTACATAACGTCACTACTTTAAAAAAAACTTGTATCTTCGTCTGTCAATGAAAAGAAAATTGTAGTAAGTATGTATGGAATACATATAGACTTACTGCTTTTACTTTGAGGAGCAGCGTGAGATACGAGATTTTTTCAAAGTAGTGACGATAAGTGTTTGATATGAAGTGACTACCTTTGTACCCTTCCTTGCACGTGCACTCGAAGTTGTTTTCCAGGTCGTGGCACACGCCTCCGTTCTTGCACGGCGCCGAGAGACACTCATTAATGTCTTGCTCGCAGCTCTCTCCGGTGTAACCTGGCCAAGAGGAATAGTGTGAAAAAGACAGAACCTTCATAATATACATAAGAGAAATAGTTCTACTAGTTAGGTTAATTTTATTCAACAAATTAAAAAGTATAGGTATTACAAAAATTTAATTACAAATCCATGCAACAACCTTAAATTAACTTAAATTATAAATATTCTAAAGAGAGGAATAGCTGTACACGTTAGGTTCTTATCTGCAAACAAATTAAAGGATCTATATTATATTATTATATACTTTTGCGAAGCGTAGGGATGCCGGATTTGTTTCGGTGGTGTGTTTGGTGTCCGTTCAGGGAATGGAACTGCTATAAAAGCCTAAAAGAAGGCCTGAGTGCACTCTCATATTGAGCATCACTCAAACAAATTCAAGTTCAAAGTGTCTTGAGTCCACGCTGCATAGCGTGCACGATTGGCTTTAAACTCACCGGATCTGCAATAGCACTGGTAGGCCAGGCGAATTGACACACACGCTGTTCTCACATATCTTGGGCTTGACAGGGCATTGGAGGAAAATACAAACGGTGGTCAGGAACCACCCATTTCTCCAGGCCATGTCCAAGACTGCCTTCCGCATCTGACCACTGCTACCAGCTAGGGAGAGTCTCTAAAGATGTTGATAGAACTCACTGGGTCTGCAATAGCACTGGTAGGAGCCAGGCGAGTTGACGCACACGCCGTTATCACATATCTTGGGCTTGACCCGGCATTGGAGGAAAACAAACGGTGGTCAGGAACCACCCATTTCTCCAGGCCACGTCCAAGACTGCCTTCTGCATCTGACCACTGCTACTAGCTAGCGAGAGCCTCTAGAGATGTTGATAGAACTCACCGAGTCTGCAATAGCACTGGTAGGAGCCAGGCGAGTTGACGCACACGCCGTTATCACAAATCTTGGGCTTGACCGGGCATTGGGGGAAAACACAAACGGTGGTCAGGAACCGCCGATCTCTCCAGGCCACGTCCAAGACTGCCTTCCGCATCTGACCACTGCTACTAGCTAGCGAGAGCCTCTAGAGATGTTGATAGAACTCACCGGGTCTGCAATAGCACTGGTAGAAGCCAGGCGAATTGACACACACGCTGTTCTCACATATCTTGGGCTTGACAGGGCATTGGAGGAAAATACAAACGGTGGTCAGGAACCACCCATTTCTCCAGGCCATGTCCAAGATTGCCTTCTGCATCTGACCACTGCTACTAGCTAGCGAGAGCCTCTAGAGATGTTGATAGAACTCACCGGGTCTGCAATAGCACTGGTAGGAGCCAGGCGAGTTGACGCACACGCCGTTGTTGCATATCTTCGGTTTGACCGCGCATTCGTCGATGTCGACATCGCAGAATTTTCCTGTACAAAATAATACGAATGAGTGATGATCCCTTTTCAAGTACGAATACTAGAGGGTGCTAGTTTAATGATAATTAGTTTAGTACAATACTTTTATAACATAAACTTTAAGCGCTGGCATATTTACGCATTTTTGTTCTAGAAGGATTCAAAAACAACAAGACAAGTTTACAATATATAATTCAGTAGTTTCAAAATATAAGATGCTCGCGCTTGTACATTCTGTACAACTAGAGTCCGGCTATGATAAATTCGCAAAGATTTTCATAACACCTGTACTGAACCGGTTTTAATTTAAGTAAACGTCATTTTTCGATCGAAGGAGGTATGACGTTTAAAACAACATTTGCACTGGCGAGCCTGTCAAAATCGTTGCCAACTTATCTTGGACAGTCCATAGACATTCGTCATTCAATAGCAGAGTTGTCAAATTGTTCTGTTATAATCACTTAAGAGTCAATCACCTTATCATTGACATTATTTCTTCTGTGCCGTGTCGCTGTCGATGGCTATTACCAAAGACATATATAAACTCCGTATAGACAGATAAAGTCTAAGAAAAAAACGTACCTCAGTATCATACAGAAAAAGGTACGGTGGCCTAGATGGCATTACACCTTTAGGGTACGCTCAGCTAGTTGGCGCTAGTATTAATATTTGACACACACACACATATATCAAGCTAAGAATATGGCCCAAATTGTAAAAACTGAGGTTCAAAAGTTTTAAGCCTGTGTCAAGAGATGGCAGTATTTGCACTGTGATTACACATTTCACTTCGACAGTAACTCTCTATAATACTCGATCCTCTTTGCTATTTACAGAAAAACGCGATCTCCGCTATTGCTGACGTATTTATAACGTAGGTAGGTAATTAGTGCCAGTTTCAAACTATACGGTATGTATTGTTTTAAGCCGTGTCATTATACTCATTATGCATAAAATAATTAGCTAAGAAAAATATGGGCTGAATTTTACACGTTGCGCAATACGATAATGGCCTCGTGAAAAAATATATGAATTATGAAATAGTACATTACGACACAAGTCACAAGTGCGAAAAAAAGTTTGAAACTAGTGGCGATAAATTAAAACACGATAAGTTTCACACGTGTATCGTAGCTACGACGTTTTTTAGTGCACATGGCCCTCCAAAGTTTCGACTTGACAAGACATGAACGACTTCTCGTAAAAACGCGCCATCTATACTGAAAACGAATCTTTCAATTCTTTTTGCAATACACCAACTGGTAAAGGCTCTCTTGATTATTCGATAACGGCAACACTATCTAAATGCAACCTAAATGGTCACCGTGCGGTTTCAGAGGAATTTCCTACCACGAATGCTCCGGCTGTGGAATGAGCTCCCTGTCGAGGTATTCCCGATGAACTACAGTATGGGGTTCTTCAAAAAAGGAGTGTACAAGTTTCTAATGGGTCGGCAACGCGCATGTGACACCCCTTGAGTTGCAGGCGTCCATAGATTACGGTGACCGCTTTCCATCAGGCGGGCCGTTTACCTGTTTGCCACCGACGTGGTATAAAAAAACGGATAGCAAAATTGCATTTTATCCACAAGAGTTCAAAGTGACTCCATGCAAATTTTAACTTTATGCCCAAAGGTGGTAGCATTTCAGTGTAAAGGATGTTATTGAATCATAAATATTTAATAAATTGACGAATTTGATTTAGTTTCAGGTTAGGCAGTTAATATTTTACCCGTGTTGGTGTGGCGAAAGCTGATGTTCCACTCGGTGGCAAAATTAGTTAAATAAATAATAAATAAATAAATAAATATTGGGGGACACCTTACACAGATCAACTTAGCCCCAAACTAAGCAAAGCTTGTAATGGGTGCTAAGCGACGATATACATACTTAAATAGATAAATACATACTTATATACATAGAAAACATCCATGACTCAGGAACAAATATCTGTGCTCATCACACAAATAAATGCCCTTACCGGGATTCGAACCTGGGACCGCGGCTCAGCAGGCAGGGTCACTACCGAGTGAGCCAGACCGGTCGTCAGTTAAACCTACGTGTCTAAAAAGTAAAACCCTCGCAACGCTCAAGATTCCATAATATTGAAATCTTTCGCCTGCTCGGGTAACAATATTGGAACGTGCGCTTAAACAACTTTACCTCCTTGTAAAACAAATAACTATTGTGCTTTTGCACAATCGGAGTAACGGCTTGTATGTTTGTATGTTATGCCTAAGTCAATATTATTCAGTCACCCGATTCAAGTTATGAATAAAGACATAACTCTCGTTTCGTCATTGAGGTAATATAACAATGGCTCGTTATCTCATCCATGATCACGACATCACGCAAAACAATGACGAACTTTGAATTAAAGATTGTCACATTTTTTTAAAGATTGACTATAAATAAATAAAATAAATAAAGGTTTCTTTCATTATGTACCTATAGTACAATGTGCATACTTTAATCAAAAATGCGATCAAAATTTCGAAACGTTTGTCAGGCAAATTTTAAGCAGTTATTAATATAGGTTGTGCTTTCACATAAAAAACTGCTACTCCATAGTATACACCGTGTTTTTTGTTTTCCATTAAATTCGACACGTCGTTAGGTTCATTATCAGGAACCTCCTAACAAAATATTGTTGTACATCATATTTTGTTAAATTCGAAAAAAAATCCCCGTTTTCGTACATAATAAATTAATTTATAAGCGCAACAGAATTCCCTTTCGAATGAAATTAAAGTTAGTGTCGAGTATCTGACGGCACATGTCATAACAGGTAAATAATAGGTACTAGGAAGTTATAAAGGTCGTACTACACTAATTGAACCATTCAATTTACGAGTATTGTTTGATTAAGTCGATAACAGTATGAGTTAAGACATTTGGTAGTTTCTTAGAGAAATTAATTGTAATTTACCTAAAGAACATTCCCTTAAAGTTAACGGAAATCAATAAAAACAGGTTGTATAATGATCCAGTAGAAAAAAAGTAGGCATATTTTTCGACAAAGTTTAAAAAAAATAATAGTTACCTTCAAAATAAACTAAAAATAATAACACAACTCTAAAACTGACCATTTGAATAATTTAACGAAACAGATATGGCACAATACAGTAACCCAAATATTAAACCAACTGAGAATTAGTCACATTTTAAACACATCTGGTTTGCACAAGTGTACGTCCAACTCGTACTACGCGCGCGAGTAAATTAAAAAAAAATCTAACAATAGTGATCGGTGCGCGATTCGATTAAATATCGATTATGAATCAGCTGACCGGTTCGATTGTTGGTAGCGACCGGTTTGGTCGCCTCACTAGTGACGCACCTCATATGGCCACGGCGGGAAAAAAGGAAGGAGATTAAAATAAGAAATGGAACGGAGGACCAGTTTTGAACAGTTAATGAGTCAATTTTAATGATGGACATTTTAAGCGTTTCCTCTGACTAAGTTGGGTCGTACAACTAATTTTCTTTATTAATGTCGTATTCACTAATTATGGGGATGATTTTTGTAAAAGAATTCAGACAAATCGAATGAATAATTACAATAATTATTCAGTTGTAACTCTATCACAATTCAAAACGTTTTGAGGTTGACTGAAGTGGCAGATCTTATAAACTGCGGCCAAGCTAAGTTAGCAGCTAGGTACCTATTTACAAAGCCCAGCTTGTGTAACCGTTACCGAAAATCGCTCCTAACTGGTTGTTTTAACTCTAGTGAGTTGTGTATGTAAAACATTATCAATACCTCAAATGACACCTTGACACGGGCAAATTGTTTTGTTTGTATTTCTATTTCGCCTCACTTTGCAGATCACGAGTTTGTGTAATGCCTACGTGAGTAGTTGTGAAACATATGCTTACTGCATACAAGGTTATTGCCAGTTGTCATTATAAGATTCTTATTAACTGAGCTGAATGAACGTGATACGGAGTGGATAGCCCGCCTGACCCGGTAAGGCGCCCCTACCCTACATCTCTACAAATACTGTTGTTGATCTCCATTGATAATAACTCCACAGTTGTAATAAAATCATTAGAAAAAAGGGTCAAGAGAGCAACAGGTTTAGCTAATTAGGCTTTAAAGAACTAAACTACGTGACTCTTCATTTCCAAAGATCGGATATCCTTAAATGTACCACCACTACCACCACATAGGATCTTCTCATTTTTTTAAAGATTTGGTAACGGTACGAGCTGCGCATTGAAACACGAACCCGTCGCCGTCCAATGGCACGCAGGTACCGTTGTTGCACGGGTGAGGCGTGCACGCTGATTGGTCCGCTAGTGTCACAACACTCACCATTGGTGCCGGCGGTGCACTGGCACACGAACCCCCCGCCGTCCAATGGCACGCAGGTACCGTTGTTGCACGGGTGAGGCGTGCACGCTGATTGGTCCGCTGGTGTCACAACACTCACCATTGGTGCCGGCGGTGCACTGGCACACGAACCCGCCGCCGTCCAATGGCACGCAGGTACCGTTGTTGCACGGGTGAGGCGTGCACGCTGATTGGTCCGTTAGCGTCACAACACTCACCATTGGTGCCGGCGGTGCACTGGCACACGAACCCGCCGCCGTCCAATGGCACGCAGGTACCGTTGTTGCACGGTTGAGGCGTGCACGCTGATTGGTCCGCTAGCGTCACAACACTCACCATTGGTGCCGGCGGTGCATTGGCACACGAACCCGCCGCCGTCCAATGGCACGCAGGTACCGTTGTTGCACGGGTGAGGCGTGCACGCTGATTGGTCCGCTAGTGTCACAACACTCACCATTGGTGCCGGCGGTGCACTGGCACACGAACCCGCCGCCGTCCAATGGCACGCAGGTACCGTTGTTGCACGGGTGAGGCGTGCACGCTGATTGGTCCGCTAGTGTCACAACACTCACCATTGGTGCCG
Organism: Leguminivora glycinivorella; assembly: GCF_023078275.1. Classification (NCBI taxonomy): domain Eukaryota; kingdom Metazoa; phylum Arthropoda; class Insecta; order Lepidoptera; family Tortricidae; genus Leguminivora; species Leguminivora glycinivorella. Next base: position 3,245,829 of record NC_062998.1, on the reverse strand, counting down.
GCGGTGCACTGGCACACGAACCCGCCGCCGTCCAATGGCACGCAGGTACCGTTGTTGCACGGGTGAGGCGTGCACGCTGATTCGTCCACTGGTGTGATACAACGCCAAGTGCCGTTTTGCTCGACGCATTCCTGTGAAAGCAGGATACAATTAAACTTCATTGTTGATTTTTGCTAACATAATTTATTATGACAGCTAAAGCAATAACATTCATAAATGAAGCCTGACTACTAATCTACTAAATAATATATTTGAAAGTAGAAAACTGAAGTATCTTTGCATTCCGAGGGTTATACGTGGCGATCACAGAGATAGGGATAATGCTTAATAATATCACATTTAAACCTAACATAGAACAACAGAGCAGCCTGGCAGTCAGCAACTTTAGGGATTTTATGAAACCTACTGGAATTGTATGATGTAGAAGGTTATTCGATAAAATCGATAGACTAAATACAGGACAGTGGGATAAAAACAAATTATCAACTCAAATTATATCCATTCTGGATTCTGGTAGATGGTAATTCACACACAGGATAGGACTGCACTAAAAGCGACATCAATCAAGAATGATACAATAATACGTGAGTTGCGTCGAGTAATGATCTCTATGGCCGTTAATTCTTCCTTTATATTTTGGTTAGGCTTAGCAAGTCAGTCCAACATAACTTGGCAACGATTTTGACAGCCTTTTTTTACATCACTAACCTTTTTAACTATCAGAATCGTTGCCAACTTATTTTGCCTGAGTAAATGTGATATATATTATAAAAATGAATAGTCACAGGGACCACCATTAGACGAAGATATACAGGAGAGAGAGACAGATGGACGGAATCATTAGTTTGAAATAAGCTACAGTATAAACTTCAGCAAATTTACACAAGAAAAATAACATTTACAATATTATAATTATAGCAATACATACACCAGAGCCTACTACACTTCATACCTGTATAAAGACTCCCTGTTATAGGATGAAAACAGACATACTTCAGTATTGCATTTAAAAAAAATCTCCTATTATGTCTATCATGCATAAATGTTTTTCATTTTTCGCGCTACTCTTTTTGCTAAAATATCATATAATTATTATATTATCCGTGTCATAAAGTGTGAAATTTATCAACTATACTGAGACACACCCACATTTTCTAGTGAACAGGCGACAAATTTAAAATTGTAGGTGCGACAATTGCTGTGTAGACATATAAACCTGTCGGTACACACATAGGTACTCGCGGTCAGTCACTGGCCTGTAGAATGTAGAATACTGTATCCTCCATGAAAGATTGCCCAACGTCAAGTGCTGTACAGTCGACCAAAAATGTGATTTACCATCCTATGTACCCGTAAGTACATACATCCGCCGACCTGCCAACTTTATACGGGATCGTAAAAAAATCTTAACAAGGCGATGTAGCCGATGTAACAGCGCCATCTACCGACAAATTTAGTAACTACCTGTTGGTGCGGGCAGCCAGCCGCCCTGCAGTCGGCTATCTCACAAGCCGCGCCCTCGTAGCCGACGTGGCACGTGCCATCTTCGCACACGCCGCCGTTCCGTCATGGCGGGGAGCACGTGGTGTCACTGACCTGTAGGAAACAGCGGCCGACGTACGTCGCCTTACATGCTATGATACAGCGCGTAGTAGCCAAGATAACAGCGCCTTGTACTGTGCTGCTCAACTGACTGCCACCGACCCAGCAACCTCATATAGGAGCGTAAAAAAATCTTAACAGCGCGATGTAGCGGATGTAACAGCGCCATCTACCTAGAAATAGAGTAACTACCTGTTGGTGCGGGCAGCCAGCCGCCCTGCAGTCGGCTATCTCACAAGCCGCGCCCTCGTAGCCGACGTGGCACGTGCAGGCGCCGTCCTCGCACACGCCGTCGTTCTGGCACGGCGGGGAGCACGTGTCGGGCACGTCGCAACGCACGCCCGACCAGCCTTGCAGGCAGGAGCAGCGGAAACCCATGGGCTGGACAGAAAAAAGGTTAAATAAATATATTAATTTTCAGTACAGATGGTGTTTTTTTAACCCCCGACGCAAAAACGACGGGGTGTTATAAGTTTGACGTATCTGTCTGTCTGTGTGTGTGTCTGTCTGTGGCATCGTAGCTCCCGAACGGATGAACCGATTTAGATTTAGTTTTTTTTTGTCTGAAAGCTGAGTTAGTCGGGAGTGTTCTTAGCCATGTTTCATGAAAATCGGTCTACTATGACGCGGTCGGAAGTTTTTTTTTTAAATTTTAATTTTGTGGTTAGGTTTTTACGCACTAGTGCGGGAAGTGGTTCATTATCCATATGTCAATTCGAAACTTCGGAGGAGCATCTGCACTGAAAAACGTCGTACGATACATGTGCAAAAAGGAAAATTCGTAACTAGTATCGATTTAAAACACTCCCTTCGTACGTGTTTTAATTTATCGCTACTCGTTTCGAACTTCCTTTTTTACGCACTTGTATCGTAATGTACTATTTTACAGGTGAGAGGGACACTGGGACATATCGCATGGGAGTTGCATCTTTAAATGAGCACTGCGATTATACAAAAACTGCTGGCTGAACTTACTGCACATTAAGGGCCACTTGCACCAACGAAAATGGGGGGTTAAGCCACTATTTTGTATGGAATTTGACAGATGACAGCCCACTAACCCTGAGTTAAGTGGTTGGTGCAAGTGGGCGTAAGCCGTTAAACACACAATAACATGAGATATCCTACTTCTCATTTTCACCATTGACTTATTTATTTTATCAGTGTCACGTCGAGAAGTCAAGCCTCCGGCTGGTATGTGACTACGAAACAGACTAGGGCCCATTTCTCGAAAGGTACAAGCCTTGTATTACAAGTGCGCAAACTGTCAAATCGTATAGGTTGTCATGGAAACACACTTGTAATACAAGGCTTGTAAAAACACTGATAATTAATGAAATTACGGTTGTACTCACATTATTATATGCTACTGGTACAGCTGTGACATCGTTTTCGGGCCAATTTTGGAGGAACATGTCGCAGCAGTAGCGATGTAAAATAACGTGAGTACAACCTTAGTTTCCGTAATTATTTGAATCGTCTATAATTCCAAACCTTTACAGTACACTGATGTTAAGTCGTGGTTGTGCGCACAAATGCCACAGCTGCCACACTGCAAGCTGCGTAGTAAGTAACCGTGAGACTAGAAGCGTGTGGTTCTCACCGTGTCCTGGCAGGAGTCAGCGTGCGCGCAGGGCTGCGAGGCGCAGCGCTCCGGCGCCGCCTTCAGATCCGAGAGCGCCTTCGCTGCGGCCAGCTCGCAGTACGCTCCTATGACGGCACGACACAAACACATGTTACAGAGGCATGACAGTTTCACAGTATGCACAAACCGACGACCCACAGAACACAAGGACATGAGAGAGTTGATTTTGCCGCTAGGGGCGCTAGTGTCTAAAAACTTTTCAGTCTGACCAAAAAGTGTAGAAATTAAAAAGTGGTAAAAAGTGGTAGCGTCGTCCCGTTTTCTCACACATATTGATTTGAAAGGGATGACACTACAATGTCTCAAATCTTTTTGGACAGGCTGTAGTTCGCGCACCGCATAGGGCCCAAGACCATGAAGTCCACATCTCAGGACACATTTCATACAGTTGAATGTATACAGTTGAAAAGCAAGGCTGTTTGCCCTGTTTGAATACACTTAATGATATTTACTCGTTGATATTTTTATTCCCTCTTTAGTTGTGAATACTTGTGAACCACTACAATAATTATGTAAACCCCCAGGCAGACTTATTGAGAGCTGCGTTTACTTATTTAGTTATAACTTACACAAGTAAAAACCGGCCAAGAGCGTGTCGGGCCACGCTCAGTGTAGGGTTCCGTAGTTTTCCGTATTTTTCTCAAAAACTACTAAACCTATCAAGTTCAAAACAATTTTCCTAGAAAGTGTTTATAAAGTTCTACTTTTGTGATTTTTTTCATATTTTTTAAACATATGGTTCAAAAGTTAGAGGGGGGGGACGCACTTTTTTTTCCTTTAGGAGCGATTATTTCCGAAAATATTAATATTTTCAAAAAACGATCTTAGTAAACCCTTACTCATTTTTAAATACCTATCCAACAATATATCACACGTCGGGGTTGGAATGAAAAAAAATATCAGCCCCCACTTTACATGTAGGGGGGTACCCTAAAAAAACATTTTTTTCCATTTTTTATTTTTGCACTTTGTTGGCGTGATTGATATACATATTGGTACCAAATTTCAGCTTTCTAGTGCAAACGGTTACTGAGATTATCCGCGGACGGACGGACGGACGGACGGACGGACAGACAGACATGGCGAAACTATAAGGGTTCCTAGTTGACTACGGAACCCTAAAAAGGAGAAGGATCAGTTACTTTATAGCATTTTTAAATAAATAACGAGTAATACGAGTCCTCTGTACTTTTAAGTACTGAAAAAACGTTAACAAATAACTTGTACATTTTCGGATAGTTACAACATTTGTCAAAACCAATCATATCTGTCAGTGAGCGACCTGTCTATAACATACTTATTAGTTATTTGTAATAATGTTTTCAATTACCCTCAAGTGGCTTAAGTAAATAAGTAGCTTATTGAATAGAATAAAAATGAAGAATATATTTTATTCGAAAACAACAACTGAACAATAGGCTACTTGCCTCCTAGTCAAATCAGCTTCTTTAGCTGCTTTAAGAATTGTCAAAACGAATTTGAACGACTTGCTAATATGGAATTAATATGAAATCGAATTGAGTGACATCACGTTCAATTCAGTTACTCGTACTTTATATATTTAAAAATATTGAAATGGATTTAAAAATAACTTCTGTCCATATTTTTCTTATAATTATCTGATGCTATATTTCGTGCATAGTATAAAATATTCTATTTTAAAAACAGTCAAGTTCCCTATTTTACACTGACATAAAATAGGAATAAAGTATTGATGGTATGTATTGCTTGGGTTGCAGCTATTTCGTTTTTACCCGCTAATATTTTTCCTGTATTGTTTGGTTTAACTTGTAAATTTTATAATTTATAACAAATTTTACAATTTATTATTCATGAGTCTAGTCACAATCCCGAAAAGGTTTCAAGGCACTCTTTTGTATGAACAAATGTAATATTTTAATATAAAATAAAAAAGAAACCTTAAGATACAGACTACACATAGAGTTCTTCATGTTATTACATCATTTTCCTTCTACATACCTTTATATCCAGGCGCGCAAGTGCAGTTGAAATGGTCGGTGCCCAGACTGCAGGTGGCGCCGTTTTGGCACACCCCTGACTCGCACGCCAGCTCGAGCGTCGTGCAGTTTGGTGACAACCCTGGGGCACCTGTATAGAGGTCGAATAAATTATAAACTGAGATAAATATCATACAGTGAAGAAAGTGATCAACAAGTGCAAAGGCGAATTATAAAATAAGGTTTGATTTCTTAGTTGGAAAGACAGGTCGAGTTTAAAAAAAAATTATGTTCCAACCAGGGTAAACTATGACTAGAGTAAGTTAAAGATAAAAAGTGCCATTTATTCAACTTACCGTAGTATCCCAGGTCGCATACACACATCACTTGCTTCTGTATCATGACGCCAGTAACCATAGCCGGCACACCTGTGAACCACAACACACCATTAAAACTGGAATAGGTATAAGGAACAAGGCTCTGCTCAATCGGGTGTAACATAAACATAACACAACTTTTGGGGTACTTTCGCCAAGCTCGGGCGCTTCGATATATCTATCGGAGCGCCCGAGCTTACAAATTATTCTATTGTCATGGCGTTACAGGCGTGTCCAGATAATTTTGAACATCTCGGGCGCTCTGATATATCTGACGGCGACTGTACACGGAGTTGTCTGTTTTCTTACAGTCCGATTGTGAATCACAGCTAGATGGTAGAGAAATAGCGTAAGTCTAGCGGCCACCGATGCAATCTGACCGTACTCTGTCTAGTCAGTAGTATATGTATAGTATAGGTACCGGTCTCCTTGCAGTGCGAGCGAGGGGGACACGTGACGTCACAGCTGGCCGGGAGCGGCGTGGCGCAGAGCGGCGGCGCCCAGCCGCGGCGACACTTGCAGTGGAAGTCCACCGGACCGTCCTCGATGCATTCCCCGCCGGCGCCGCAAGGGTTGGATGTGCAGGGCGATGGCGCCATCTGAGGGGTTGAAATTAGATATTAGTGTTTGACACACTAGGAACTTAATTGAATATGATTAGAGACAATTATCAGGCACCACAATAGAGGTGAAGAGTGGATTTTTTGGTCCGATCTTAGCAGGTACAACTTCAGTCGTGGGTAACTAGTAGTTTAACCCAACACAGCGTCTATCAGGCTCGGCCCATAACTGCAAACCATGTCTTAATATTGTACAAGAAGGTTGATATGAGATCTGGCAATCAAAAGGTCAAGGACGTACCCTGTGGCAGCGCTCGCCCGTGTACCCCGGCTGGCAGACGCACACGAAACCGCCGTACGTGTCGTAGCATAACCCGTTGTGCCCGCATATATCGCGCTCCTCTAGACATTCGTTCACGTTGGACTCGCAACGGGGACCAGTGTAACCTGAAAGAGAAGGAATTTTTGAAATATACCAAAGTTTATATCACATATAGATTCTCGAAAACAGTAGGAATGAGGAACAGGCACTTTAGATATGGATAGGTGGTGCTCAAAAGTGTAGCAAGTGCCTTTAGAAAGCCTTTAGAAATTCGCAGAATACACTCATTCACACAGAATATACTACAAGTATACGCACCAGTTCCAGTACAGTCGCAAGTAAAGTTGTTGACCGCGTCCACACAGCGGCCTCCGTTAAGACACGCTACGCTGGCGCCCGAAGATGCACACTCGTCGACATCCGTTTCACAATTTCGACCCGTGTATCCTGTAATACGCATATCATATTAGAATTATAAAAATCACAGACAAAAGACGCGCACCATGTGACTTCACACAGAAAAATAAAGACAGACTACACACATAGCGAGGCGCGTTGCGAGGCAATTAGCTCACGCGGCAAAGGTGTAATAACTCGGCCGAGGCAGCGCAAGGTTTTCTTTGGTGCGAGGCACGTATAAGTTGGACACTAGTCACTTGCATCGCTTTGTGTGGTGTGGTCTATGACTATTACTTATGGTACTACATTTTCAATACCTACACAACCAAATTGGGTTGAAAAACAAGAAATGTAGCGCAGTCTGCTATTGCTGGCCAAGAGTCATTAGAGAACAGTGATCCAACGAAGCATGTAATGTAAATATTTTTTGAATTAGTACCAGGCGGACATGAGCACACGTAGGTGTCGGCCGTCGGTGGCACGCTGCAGCTGCCGTTGTTGCGGCAAGGTCCGGCCACGCACAGCGGGTCCTCTGACACCTCCAGCTCGCAATGCACTCCTGGTCACAAAGAAGGCATATTAGGGTTTTAAGTATGAAATTTATCAATTTATTTTTATTTCAAAGGACCGTTCGTTATAAAGATCCGTTCAACATTAGCAATTTCTTTCCTCTTTCAGGTCGTTGACCTAAACGAAGTTACCGCTTCCCTTCCCAGTTCCGTTGAACAAAAATATAGTAGGATCTATTAGCTTTATTGTGATACCTCATTTCTAAAAAGCTCTAAATTAGCATTACTGGGTGGCTAGCCGAATGGCACAATCGCTCACGAAACGCTCACGAAACGAAGCGCTAGTAGATATCTATCTCTATCGCGCTTGCGTATTGGCGCGACAGAGCCAGCGGCGTATCGCTTTCGTTTGGCGTCGGAGAAATGCCATTCGGCTACGGGGCCTGTTTTTTTTACGGATTACGGATAATCGGATTAGCGACTTATTTTTTAATTTTAGACTTAATTATATCAATTATGAAAAAAGGGTGTCTGTACCAAAAAATAACATAATTGATACCAGTACCACGCACGAAATGAAGCATCAGATTATAAGAAAATCATGGAATTATTTTTAAACCCAATTTGACGTCACTCAAAAGACGATTTCATATGAATTCCATATTAGCAAATCGTTCAAATTCGTTTTGGCAGTTCTTAAAAATAAGCTTAAAATTTGGCTAGAAGGAAAGTAAGTAGCGTATAGTTATCAGTAACATTATTACAAAAAAAAACAATATTATATAAATTTTAAAGTGGAAAAAATGCTGTCGTTCATGTGACTTGGATTCACGCCCTTTGAATCAAGGGTCTGGAGTTCGTTTCAACCAAGACAGTATTTATACTACTATTAAATTTATTTTAAGCTTATTATCCAAATATGACTATCATATCAAACCTGAACGCATGACTCATTTAGGCATGATTTTTGGTCGGCGAATGCCGATTCTACGTTGACAGGTTTGGTGAGACCCTCTAGTAGATAGACATATTATTTCCATTTTATAAAATTAAATATTCTTGGATCCGCCCGCATGTTTTTATTCTTGTTAATGATTATAAAAATACTTCTAATTTGTAATGCCATTACAGAAATATGAAAAGCAGGGTTCGTCTATTGGGCGAAATTTTAATATTAAATCTACTTTTCAGAAATCCGTATTGTACCCATCTATAAACAATTGTTATATTTAGGTAAAAATCAAGACTATCGTACTTAAACTATCATGGCTCGCGAGACATATTCAAATATTTAAATATACGCAATACGCATGTATAGGTATACAGAAGTTACAAGCCGGCAATTGTGTGGCTTGCCTAATAAATAAAACTTAGTTAATTAAGTTCTTATTATACATGTGTTTTTATATGTACATATTTATTACGTGTTGGGCTGTAGTCTGTAAGTTTTATGTACAATACAATGTTATTGTAATAAATAAATAAATAATAAAATAATAATAAAAATATATTCCGCTTTCCATCAGATGGACCGTATGCATGTTTGCCACCGACGTGGTATTAAAAAAAACTCAAGTTAAGTGAATGAAATGTTTCGAGTCATATATTAACGTGACATATTAATGCGAGTACTTACGTCCGTATATTCAAAATTTAATGTAATAGTTATTTGCTATTCCGTGTGTGGGCGAAAAATAGTGTACTCTATCAGCTTTGAATTTTTAACTACCAGGGATTGAAAAATGTAACATTGACAATTGTCATCCTAAAAACACCCACGCTCACCCAGAATATAATATCACACAAGGGGGTAAAAAAATACTATTACAAAATGGTTATATTCCATAGGTCAGGGGTCACCAAATGGTCGGTCCGGTTTCTCTTTTAATTTAATATAAAAATAGATTCTTAGGATTGAAAAATAAAACGTCCACCAAATAAATCTGCAAGGCATCTGTAGATGTCTTAAAACGCTGATGTACCATGCAGAGTTTAATTCGTTCTATAAATAGTTTTGATTTTTAGATTTTAATGTAATATTACTGAAGAATAATTTTGAAGATTGTATGATACTACTTACGTTCTTTTCGACGACCGGTCTGGCCTAGAGCGTAGTCACCCTGCCTGCTAAGCCGCGGTCCCGGGTTCGAATCCCGGTAAGGGCATTTATTTGTGTGATGACGTGATGAGCACAGATATTTGTTCCTCAGTCATGGATGTTTTCTATGTATATAAGTATGTATTTATTTATATAAGTATGTATATCGTCGCCTAGCACCCATAGTACAAGCTTTGCTAAGTTTGGGGCTAGGTTGATCTGTGTAAGGTGTCCCCCAATATTTGTTTATGTATTTATTTTGACGTTGTCCGTGTCAAAAATATGGTTTTGTTTTTCTGTGTTTCTTTCACCACTGACAAAATCTAATTGATGGTAGTTACATGTTGGATTCACATTCGTCGAACGAATGTCACACGTGTTTCACAACGTCACGGAATTTAATAAGAGAAGCGTGTAATGAGCAATTGTGAACACATAACACAAATACCGAAATCGGATACACATTTCTATGGCGCAGTGGAGTGATGTTTCAGCTATTTTTGATTGACGGTGGATTTCGTGGAAAATATGTCTAATATTGTTATACGGGCATACAGAATTCTGGCTTAATCCATAATCCATTTTTTCGATTATTACACTATGATGTTGAGTTCTACATGTATCCACTGAACACGCCTACCATATATAACCGGTGGACACTCTATTTAATAATGCAAACATTGTAAAACATGGTAAAAATAGATCAGTTATATTTGCCCCCCAGTCGAGATTTGCTCCGCTGTACCTTACGTATTATACTATTGGAGTTAAAGGAAGAATAGGGAAAGTGCAATCACACTATCCCCAAGTGCTGACAGGGCTGGAAACGCTAACGGCTCAGCCACGACATTGGTCTAAGCGCGACAGCGGTGAGCGGCGGCCATACATTGGAGCGAGACACAGCGATGGGACTTTTCATTCGCACGTATGGCTGCCGCTCACCGCTGTCGCGCTTAGACCAATGTCGTGGCTGGGCCGTAAGGTCTTACAGCGGGACAGTGTCTTAACTTAACCCTATCTACGATATCGTACACGCACGGTAGTCATCTACTTACATACCGCCGTACCGTGGCGACAGGGGCCGGAGGCGCCACGGTCCCTGATCAGCATTTTTTTTTAATGAGATAGGAGGCAAACGAGCAGACAGGTCGCCTGATGGTAAGCGATCACTGCCGCACATGGATACCCGAAACACCAGAGGTGTTATGTGGGTTGCCGGCCTTTAAGATGGGTGTACGCTCTTTTCTTGAAGGTTTGAAGGTCGTATCGGTCCGGAAATACTGCAGGCGACAATTCATTCACCAGTTTAGCTGTGCGGGGCAGGAAGTTTCTGCAGAAACGCACAGTAGAGGACTGCCCGCCATCTAAATCAATGAATCAAATCAATGTCAGCAGGCACAGCTGGCTAAGACTCACCGTGGTACCGCGGGTCGCAGACGCACTGATAGTCGCCCCGCGCGTCCTCGACACAGCGGGCCGCGTGCTGGCACGGGCCCGACGCACACGGGTCCCCTGTGTCCACTTCGCAGTTCTTGCCGGTGTAACGCGCTGAGCATATGCATTCGTAGCTGTGGAAAGCAGGCAATTTGTAGCATTTAGATATATAAATACATAAAGCCTGACCAGAAATATATGATATGATGGTCAAGAGGGTGCTGTTATTCTGATGTAAGGGATGACAGTTCAGTATAGTATGAAAAATATAGCTTTAATGAAATCCGCTACGGCGTGTAGTCATATATTTCTGACAGGCTTTAAAAACAATGTACATATTCGCCACAATAAATAACAAAAAAGAGACAAAAAATCAAACATATTAAAGTAGGTACACTCGCGTACTTTTAGTAAATTGTTAATTGTTAATTAATTTAAAGTCCTTGTCGCCATTTTATTTATCAGTTTCGACAAAAAGACTGTAAATGTGATCAAAAATGATTCCTATTCCTATAATTATAGACAATTATAGACCAATACAATAACATGGAGATAGAATAAATTGAACTGTAGACAAAATAATAGTTATTTGTTATACAAGGGGGCAAAGTTGTATTTTAACACACGAGAAGTAAAATACATTTGCACCCGAGTGTAACACAAAACTTTTCCCCTCACTATAGCGTGGAAACTACAACGCAAAAAATGCGTTTAATCACTGCTTCCAGTAGTTCCACAGGTGGTAAATCATCTTTATTCCTAGATTCACCTACTTTTATCAATTTCAAAGCAGTTAATTTTACTTCATTCAAGGTCAAATTACTTTACCCACTAGTGGATAAAATGCGTTTTTACCCGCTGGTATTAAAGGACACAACACGTGTTTCCGAGCTAGTGAGGGGAAAATGATTTTAACATTATACATTCTCAAGTATCCATTATCCGATCAATGTTTGTATATCGCGATGCCTTCGTATTAATAGTGTAGACATCGATCGCAGAGTCTTAGCACAAGCGGCTCTCGACCCTCACTCGAGAATAATGAGCAATATCAGAAATAACTCGCAACATTCGCTACGGCGCGGCGCGGCGCGGCGTACTGAACAAAGAAAACTTTTAAAGATCGTTGAGACACTTGAGACACTAAAACAATTCGCAAAAATACAACGTTTTTCAGAAGCTTTATCGGGTAAATAATATCGAGAGAATTCTAACGATTACAAACACAATTAAGTAGGTTTTTTTAAGGACATTCTTACACAGATTGACTATGCCCCACGGTAAGCTCAAGGCTTGTGATGTGAGTACTCAGACAACGATATACCTAAATTACATACAAATACCTATATATGTGTTGACAAAATTAAAATTTTGAAAAAGCCCCCGACCGCAACATAGTAGACCGATTTTCATGAAACATGGCTAAGAACACTCCCGACTAACTCTGCTTTCAGACAAAAAAAAACTAAATCTAAATCGGTTCATCCGTTCGGGAGCTACGATGCTACAGACAGACACACACACACACACAGACAGACAGACAGACAGATAGACAAACAGGCAGACAGACAGAGTAGATAGACACGTCAAACTTATAATACCCCGTCGTTTCTGCGTCCGGGGCAGGCACACTAGCGCGTGTAGGTATCGAAGTGTATTACCCCTCGCGAGGGGCAAATCAGTAGGGCCTCACGGGCGAGCGGTGACGCACGCGTTTGAGTTGTTTGTCGCATACCTACGTACCGCTGTCACAGAATTAATATTTTATCGTGATCGTACTATTCGAAACCTCATTTGTTTACATAAATAACTAAAGGGCGGAATTATACAAGGCCTTTGAGTAGGTAATATCAGGCCTATTTCAATTAAGGTACTTAGTTATTTATTTATTTAAACTTTAATGCACAAATTATTAATAAAAAGTACAAATGGCGGACTTAACGCCTTAAGGCATTCTCTACCAGTCAACCATTGGGCAAATCATTGATAGTTAGTTTGGTGCACAAGATTATAAAGCCAGTATGAGATTGTAATGATTAAATACAAGTCCATACCTACTATTATAAAATAGACATACACAAATACAATAAATAAACCTACATACATATTAGAACCTACCTATATACATACTTATCTAAGTAAGTACGCTTTAGTTACACGCGAATTTATTAGAATTAAACCTACATACCACTAAGGCAGCGTTCCCACTTATCCGTCGCGTGTCTCGGGGCGCGCAAAGGGCGTCCGCGCCACGCCACCTGAGTGTAATTCAAAAAGCGTCTCCTCAGTACATTTTGTATAGGAAGGACGTAAGGCGCGCCGCCAAGCGGCGCGGCGCGCGCCCCGCCGCCGCCACGCCACCTGGGGCGCGTCTTACGTCTTTCCTATACAAAATGTACTGAGGAGACGTTTTTTGAATTACACTGAAGCGGCGTGGCGCGGACGCCCGTTGCGCGCCCCGAGACACGCGACGCATAAGTGGGAACGCTGCCTAAGACATATCTTACGTTTTTTCGAGCTAAAGTAGAGCAATATAAAAAAGGTAGTAATTAAATATTATTTATTTATTTATTATTTATTATTGTTCGGAGAACCAACAGCTATTAATACAGAAAGGTTAACTTAATTAGGTTACAAAAAGCCAATTACAGGTTCCCACCAATAGTAACATACTGGGAGTTATTAGGTGGTTTACACTATCACATTGCAATACTAAGCAACCTACTTAATCTAACTAGATTTTAAACAAAACAAAACAAAAAATATCATGCTTAAATGACACACTCGCTTTAAAAACTACAGTCATCGAGTAGGGCAAGCTCACTCAAAGCTATTGTTCACTAGATTACGCCGCACAGATTGGATATTACTGTTAAAAATGTCTATGTCTAAGTTTTTCGTTAACTTATTTAAACTAATAACTAATATTAAGATTATATTATTTTTTTAAAGGAGACAACCCTATATCGTCAGAATAGGTACGAGTTACGCGATAGAAAGAGAGCGCACTTCTACTTTAATATAATTGTAGGCATTTAGCGTTGCGCGGTCGGAATTTGAACTTAATATTATCGTGGCATGAGTCGTTATTTCTATAAACAGGTTTTTGGAGAGGGCTTTCTGTACTTGTACTAATATGTATTCTGTGGCCTTACGTTATAAATAAGTTGTACAGTCAGCATCAAAAGTAAGTACCATTCTGTATAGGCTACTAGGCTCATATCAAAATTGCAACAATAAATGATTATTTTCTATACAATTTAACAGAAAGTGCATGAATACGTATTTTTGACTAAAAATTATTATGATTTTTTATTTTTATTTTGGCCACCGACAACGCTGTCGGCGATGTAGTGACGTCATGGGACTCATAGAATTCCAACTAATTTCATGTCGAATTATAAATGACATTTGTGCCATATATTTAAATGTCAGAAAATGTTGTTTTCCAGCAGAATCATAACATGCACAGATAATCGATAGACTAACATGGCTGATGTTGTTTTTGTCTGATTAAATAAAAATATTTTTCAATGCGGTTTTCAAGTTGATAAAATATGGCATTTTTTTTCGGTTCAATGAACAGTAGTTAATAATATAAGAGAGACTTTAAAAAGGGTCAAGTAGCCTATTCTTAACAAAAAGAGATGTGTGTCTAACTGTCTACCGCAAACTGTACATATTAAGTAAGAAAAGTTGTTCAGGATTTCAGATATTTTTGGTGCGTTGTTTCATCCGCTACTTTCGATGCTGCTGACTGTACCCGCCTGTGACTATGATGCATGTAACTGCGTCGAAATATCGCGACTGCAGCTGTTGCACCCTCAGCGTGTAGCCAGTCTTCCGGCGAACGTACTCCACCACCTCATCAGCCCCGGCGGAGTAATGCAAGCGCGACACGTAGAGCGCTTTACTCGGTGTAGCAACTCGCAGACCAGAAGTAATCGGCTCCGCGGTACCACACAGAGTCTTACGAGGCGCCCTACGCGCCTTGCTCTTCCTTTGCACCAGTGTGAACCCCTCCTTATCCACATCGGCGCGGGAGGACTTCTCCTTGATTGGAGCCCGTTCTTCACACACCTTTGCAGGTGCGTTGACCGGGTTCGCTGCGGCGTTGCGTTGACCGGCTAGGGCGGCTACATCAGCATATGCCCGCTGACGTGAGCTCGACGTGAGGGGGGAAATGAATTAATCAATGTGAGAGACCCTTAAGGATAACATTCAAGTTACTGTCAAGTGATTGACGGCACATGTCAAAACAAATAACACTACAAAGTGGTAAGAGATGCCAGACACGTGTTCAATAATTAAATTTATTTTTTTAATAATTCGATAACCATAAGAGTTAAGAGGCTAGTTTCTTAGAGAAATTGATTGTATTTGAACTAAAGAATCTTCCCTTAAAGTTAACGTAATTCAATAAAAACAGGCTGTATTGATGTACATATAAGGTGACAATAACAGTTCAAATATAGTATAGAGAAAATGATTCTAATGAAATTCCGCAACATGGCGCGTCATATATTTCTGGTCAGTCTTTATAAGACTATAGTGAAACTAACCGTGAATCAAACAAGTTCAAATTTGCAGAAAAGTTAACACTTATTAAGCTTATAGTAAGTTTAGACAAAGCTCGTTAAAACTCGGGTTTTATGTTACTTACATACGTCTTATATTTCTCTATGATCAGTACTACGTTAAAAGCACATTTTAATTCGCAAAGCGGTAAAATTACATGGGAAAGTAACTTCCATCGCTATAGTAAAATAGAAAATTCTGATTTTTGTTTTTCGCGGTAGTCTTTCTGGCATGGCAACTATTCGTCATTTGCTTTTCTACCGCTGGAATAATCGAGGCAGATCTTCAGGGGATCAGCGGGGCGTAGATACTTGTCAGCGTGCACGCTATGCAGCGTCGACACAGGAGACCTGTATGAGCCTGCACGCCCAATGCAAGCCTTACACGTAGGCCTCCAATAGTCGACTAGTCGTGGGTGTTTGTATAACAAATGACTTACTTGTCGAGCCTGGAGATGCATGTCCCGTGCCGCATACAGGGCTCGTTGTAGCAGCGGTCCCTGGGTAGATGCTGTTGCACGTCTTCTTGCCGCACGGTGCCTGCAACAACATCAAACATTCGTCAAATAAATCCAACCACGTTGTTACTCTTGCAAGCACATCAGTGACAGCACTGGAGTCGCCGTGGCCGAATTCGGCCGTGGAGAGTATTATTATGGCTTGACATATGGCCTGTACCTGTAGCCGTGTGTTTATTATTTAAATTAGAAACGTGTGTATGAAAATTTGAAGTACCCAGTATAAGTATTTGTAATAATTTTAAATGCGGCGGACATTCGCACTGTTCCATATTTCAGGCACACGTAGGCTAGCTACTAAGCTGCTAATACAATTTAGAAAGAAATCCATTGACGCTACATGATATTAAAGAACAGGATTCCAATGAGTTGAATAATGATGAATTTTATGATAAGCACAGTCAAAAGATAGGTTTCGCGGAGGTGGTAGTTTCTAATATTCTATTTGAAATAAATGTCTTTGTAAGCGGTGGCTTCCTATGTATAAAATACGCTCGCGTATCGCTCACCGCTGATATCGTTGAACTAATTACAGACATTGTAGTGCTAATGCTGAAAAATATCACTGCTGCAACAACATCATAGAAAAACAAACAATCTTCTAAGTATTATTGTTCCTTACAAAGATAAATATAAATATTGTAAATATAATGCTTTTGTGCGCATTGTCCCGCTTTATTATTAAGTCATTACATTGCATCAGATTAGTTGATGTTACAATGGAATGCTGCTTCACAATTTAGTTCCGAAAACCGTAGAATAAGAATAATTTACTTGCAGTCCTGTCTGTCTTGTCGATTACCGGACGATATCAAGCTGTTAGTTATTCGCTACCATTTGCGTTTGACTGACAAGAGTGACAAGGTATCATCGTCCGGTGAACTGCTAAAGTGGGCCGCTACAAGACGCAGACTTGTGTACCTACCTACATCTGTGACATGTGCTCATAGTTGTTGGTTACAGGAAACACCTCATAGTTACCGAGTAGCACTTTGGCGATACCTGCAGGTTCACAGTTGTTGGTGAGCGGGCACTCGCCAAACTCCACATTCCTCAGCTGCGCGCTGGCGTGGAACTCGAGCTGCGGGCCCTCGTGTATGCAGCCACACGCGTTGCCACCAGCACCTAGTCACCTGGAGACTAGTTCCATGGCTTGGTTACTCACAGTTGTTGGTGAGCGGGCACTCGCCAAACTCCACGTTCCTCAGCTGCGCGCTGGCGTGGAACTCGAGCTGCGGGCCCTCGTGTATGCAGCCACACGCGTTGCCACCAGCACCTAGTCACCTGGAGACTAGTTCCATGGCTTGGTTACTCACAGTTGTTGGTGAGCGGGCACTCGCCAAACTCCACGTTCCTCAGCTGCGCGCTGGCGTGGAACTCGAGCTGCGGGCCCTCGTGTATGCAGCCACACGCGTTGCCACCAGCACCTAGTCACCTGGAGACTAGTTCCATGGCTTGGTTACTCACAGTTGTTGGTGAGCGGGCACTCGCCAAACTCCACGTTCCTCAGCTGCGCGCTGGCGTGGAACTCGAGCTGCGGGCCCTCGTGTATGCAGCCGACGAATACGTTGCCAACCAGAACCTCGGCGCCGTCCGCCTGCAGGTTCCCGGGGGAGAGCAGAGCTGAGTTCAGCGTGCGGTTGGAGATCACCTGGAAAGCACGTATTTATTAATATCACTATAAGAACTGCGAGCTACAGATGTAGTGCGATTTTTTTTTCGTTTTTAAAGTACATCGAAACTCACGAACGTGTCATGCTATTTTAGTCAGTCTCAGCTCAGTACAAGGAGTACCTACTAATTTTACCGAAAGATGAAAAACTATTATGCACTACATCTGTATGGTATGTAAACAGTATTCATGATCAATCGATCAGGTTTGATTTGAGGATCAAATGTCTCCAACCAAGAAATTACAGTAAATCTGTGACACATCTGCAGGGTTGGCACGCGATTGGCGCGATATAAATCACACGTCTTTTCTAGTTATATTAATGACATAAGGACAGCTAACCTATGTCTTGGCGAGATAATCTAGCGCCAATTATGTGCTAGCTCTGCTGTCAGCCCTACCACAATTTAAAGCCTTAAAACTCAAAATCCATCAAAATAGTACTGTTATCTGTAACTGTGCCCACGCTATTTAAAAATACATATTCAACACATCACGAATCCGTTCCATCCGTTTTGCGGTATGAAATAATTAAAAATCTGGGTATTTGCTTTTGAAGTCATGTATTTTTTATAGTAAAGCACCTAAAAGCGGTAGACACGTGTAACTTTCGAGAATAACGCAGATGAAATCGTAGTTCCACTAACGCATCAGATACCTATACAGACATACAGGATGATTCAGGAGACGTAAGCAGGATTAAGTTATATTAAGGCTTCCCCAAACTTATTGACTCGGAATCGGCTCTAGCCGACCAAAAATCGCTTGTTATTAACTTTAAACACGACATTCACGATCAATTGATCCTCTTACAGTTCAAATATTTCCGTCAAATACTGATAGCAACCATGTTTTATACAAGTTAGGTTAGGTACTTAAAATTATATAATCATAATCACTGAAGTGTTAATTTTATTTTCGTCAAAATCAAAGTGCTGTCATAATGGTGAGTCATGGACGTTTTTTATGTATATAAGTATTTGTATATTATATATATCGTTGTCCGAGTACCCATAATACAAGCCTTCTTGAGCTTACCGTGGGGCTCAGTCAATCTGTGTAAGAATGTCCTAATAGTAAAAGAGTTTTTGCTTATTACTGAAGTCCTGCTGTCCTTACTAAGAATTAAAACCCGCGATGTGTAACCAATTTACTCAATTAATTATTACAGTGAACAATTCACTAACATCTAGTGTGTAGGCCGCATCCTGTCTACGTCTATGACCCCGTCTCATCCTGTATAAGTCGAACTCATCTGCAGAAGGTAACGAATGCTTTTTGCCTCAGAAAGTCGGCTTGCAATTCCCTTTGACGCTACCCCACCGGCGGCTGGTATTAATTCCCAGCCGGTATATTTGTGAAAACCTGTGCAAACTAATATTCTTGTTGGATATTCCATGTTAATTATTAATGGCCACTGAATTCTCTTTGTGTGTTCACTGGTTTTAAATTTTGGTAAAAATGCTGCATGAAATATGTTAGGCACCTACATAGAATTTTATGTAATTTCAAATTTGTAGGTACAAAAAATTGGGCTTAGTTTTGTGCATTCAAATCAATATGAAAAAGGCTTTGTATCTTAAATCTTTACTGCAAACCAATTGCAGCTTGTTTGGGAACTGCAAAACAATTGCATGCGAACTTCAACGTAGGCGTGCATTCCTTATACAAGTTGCAGTTGTGTTGCAGGCTGTCTGTATCGGCTCTCATGAATAGAGCTCAGATGAGTGATCCATTGACCTTACGAGTATAATATGATGACAGACATGTCAAAGTATGTAGCTCACCCTGTCCGACCTCTGTCCAAGACCTCTGTCCGAAATTACCACGTATTGTCCTGAATGCTTCTCTTCATGCTCTACTGTCACGGCCGCTAAACGACCGAGCCCAGAACACCACATACCTTCTTCAGTACGTTCAGAGTAAGGTAACCTCCAGACTCCAGACTAACCTTGGACTCTCTGTCGACCTCAAGATGCAGCGAGGGTGGGTTAGCCTGGTAATTGAGAGCCACCCTTGTTGTCCAGAGTACTTCTGTTCATGGCCTGCTCACGCTGTGGCTGCCGAAGACGGACCCTGGACACCACGACCTGCTAGTAAGGTAACATTGACTAACCTTAGACTCTCTGTCGACCTCGAGATGCAGCGACGGAGGGTTAGCCTGGTAGTTCAGAGCCACCCAGTGCCACTTGTTGTCCAGGGTGCTTCTGTTCATGGCCTGCTCCCGTTGTGGCTGCCCAGGTCTGACCCAGGAAACTACGACCTGCTTCAGCAGGGCGGTCACATGAAGAGTGTAGCCGGCGAAACGCTGAGAGAACAGCTCGCCCCCTGTGAAAGACATAAGAAAATGTTAGCTAAACCAGCCTTTGAAAATAAATTAGTTAATGTTACAATGACCCAGACCCAGAGTTCCCAGAGTCCAGACACTTACCGGACTCATTATTATGATGTATTTGTAAACATTGTTTACAGTGTTGGTACAAAAGGCACATGAGAAGGCTATCCACGTTTTACCGACAGGCAGGCAGGCATAAAATGTCATGTCAAATTGTGATGTATGGCCCCTAGACTTTTACATACATATCTGTTCAATTACCTTATCTAATAAGTAATAACCTAACCACAAAATTAAAATTTTGAAAAAACCCCCGACCGCGACATAGTATACCGATTTTCATGAAACATGGCTAAGAACACTCCCGACTAACTCAGCTTTCAGAAAAAAAAAACGAAATCTAAATCGGTTCATCCGTTCGGGAGCTACGGTGCCACAGACAGACTCACACACAGGCAGACAGACAGACAGACAGACAGACAGACAGACAGACAAACAAACAGACCGACAAACTTATAACACCCCGTCGTTTTTGCGTCGGGGGTTAATAACGATTAATACTTTCAATCACTCTTTACGAAAATATATTTAACTAGAGTACAGAGTGCAAGTATATTTCATAGCATACATTTTAATTTATTGCCGCAAAAACAGTACCTATCCTTCAATTGTCTATGTTTCAAACGCAGTCCTTGTCCTAATAAAACATTTCAAACTATACCAGGTAGTTACGTCAATATGTTGAACACAGGAGCACACGCTAGTTGCACGATTCCAAGTAATCCTACCTGACTGCGCCAGTGTTCTGAGCCGTAGTCAGGCGAACGTAAATGATTCTTGATAATCTTGATTGCTATTGGAAATGGCAGATCAGTGCCAGTTAGATACCTACGCATGCAGTTCTAAGTATGGAAATGCAGAAGCCGTCCTTGAAAACTAAGGTAATCGCATTTCCGATAAACAAAGTAATAGGTAGGTAATAATATTAATAAACGTGGGGAAGGAACGACGTTTGCACTTGTGTAGTTTTATCTTTGCGCGGATTGGCAGAGCAATATTTTCCTTTGATTAACATGATTGTAGAAAAGGAAGGCTGCATAAAATATCTGTAAGATATTTTTGCGGCCTTCTTTTTGTGCGATGTTATTGCGTGTGACTGTATATTAACATTATACCTATGTATATAATATAACCACAGTTAGGGCTTAATTATTAATTTTTGTATGAAAACTTTAACGAATATTTTAACGTCTATACAATATGTATGAAAACTGTTTTCAACCCTTGTTTTTACAAAAATAAAAATATTAATTTGATCCTCTTCCCAATTTACTCATACACGTAACTCGTAAAATAACTATTAGGCGTACAATGAGGCAAGGCTAGTAATGTAGAAATTGCAGAACATTCCCAAAAAGCGGAAACATTCTTGAGAATGTTCGCAGAACATTCCCGCAACATGCAATTTATTATTTAAACAAGAGAATATACTTGAAATAATGTTTAAATGGGCATAATATAAAACTATATGTTATTATAGGTATAATATTGTCTATTACAGTTAGCTATTTTGTTGATATGTGATAAGTTACCTAAATTCTCACTATACTTCATAACCTTTTGACTTTCAGACTTCACAGTTTTAGTCCTGACTTTTTAAATTAGGTACCGAACTATTATTTCTTGATGCCTGTTTTTGGTCATGCCAATATATGTATATACAAAAAAAAAACTGTTAGGATCGAACCTGAGAACATCGGCACACGAAGCCAGCGCACTACCACGGGACTACGTCTTGACTTGCTGAGTTCGACGAAATTATGGTATAAACTACGAAGTTACTAAGTATTCTGATAAATTCTTGTTCTCGAGAACATTCTCAGAAGTTACCGAAAATTCTCATGAGGAATGTTCTGCAACTTTGGAAACTTCTCGACCGTGCATTGCTAGGCAAGGCGAGACATTCATATACATCCACGTCGTAATTTTTCACTTAAGTACTAGAAACTAAAGAATCTGCCTTCTTCAGAAACTGGCAAGAATAGGGTACGTAACCAATCTCTAGAGCTCTGCCATATAGGCGTGACAGAGCCAGGCTGTGTTTCGTTTCGGCATTTTTTATTTCGGCTAGGCCGGCAGAATTGTTTTCCCCTTCCCATTAAGTATAGCTAAGTAAATACATCAACTCATACCATACACGTATCTGACATTTACAGGTATTAATTAGTTAATTACGAGCAGATAATGAGGGGAAATTAGCGAATGCATCATATCGGAGAGCGGCGTGAAGTTTTGATGCGTTCAGCGTGGGAGAGGATTGACGTTTGTGTTTGTTGCTTCGGCCATTTATAATTTTTTTAATAATATTATAAATGGGAGACTGTGTGCGTCTGTTTGTTTAAACGTCTTTCGCGGCAAAACGGAGCGACCCATGAAGTGATTTTTAGGGTTCCGTACCAAAAAGGTACAAAAGGAACCCTTATGACGCCGCTCTGTCCGTCTGTCTGTCTGTCTGTCTGTCACATTATTAAATATCTCGAAAACTGCTTATGCTATCGCTTTGAAATTTGGAATACTTATGAACATCATTAACCTTGACAAATTGAAAGTATTATTTTTTTATATTTATTAATATTATTACAGAAAATAATTGAAAATTTGTAACTATTTTCAGTTAGAAAGAGCTCAAACTGTACATATCAAAACTTTTTTTATAATTTTTTGGTTGTGGTTGTGGAAAAAATGTTTTTTTGAAGGAAAATGTAAAAGAAAATACCGTCCCCCCCCTTATCTCAGTTTAAGAGCATTGAAATTTTCACCAAAAATGGCCATTATAATTGAAAGAAGGAAAAATAAAACACACGTATCTTGAAAATTTTTTTTTATTTCATAAAAAACCTTTAGAAAATTGAAAGTATTGCGGGCGTTTTTTACCTGTATTTTTATAACAATGAAATATTCAAATAAAGGCAAAAGTTAAAATGGCAATAAACAATTATCCGATAAAAAAATTTCATTAGTTTAAATTTTCCGATAGATGTCCTCCTGATATAATGAGGTCGGTTCAGGAGCGTCCTTGGGACATGTCGTAAGTCGTAAAGTATTGAAGTCGAATAGTCCTGATTTTTATTTGGACGTTGTCTAACAATAAAATTGTATATTAAAAGGTACGTCGCGCAATACAATCGTCAGCGCAAACGTTCCAGCTGTTCTCGAACCACCCGGACTTACGCGTGACGACGGCAAAAGGCCCGACGGAATGACTCTTGTGCCCTGGAGTGTCGGACGGCCCCTTATTTGGGACGCAACGTGTGTGGGTGGACACCCTGGCGACGTCTCACCTCAGCTCAACGTCAATGAGAGCGGGCGGGGCAGCCGCTGCTGCTGAAGCGGCAAAATGTCGCAAATATATAGCCCTCACGGACCATCATATATTTGCGGCATTTGCAGTCGAAACTCTAGGATCGTGGTGCCCAAGCGCTCACAAATTAATTAAGGAACTTTCAAAAAAATCTGTGATGTCACCGGGGACCATAGGGCTGGCTCGTTCCTCGCCCAACGAATTGGCATTGCGATCCAAAGGGGGAACGCAGCTAGCCTTATGGGAACCCTACCGGCGGGTTCAGACCTCGGTGACCTTGCCTAGTTGGTTTAAATTTATTTTTATTTTTAAATAATTTTATTTTTAGGTAAGTATTAGTTTTAGTTTTCTACTTCGTTCTAGGTTAATTTTTATTCTGTTTTGTTTTAATACTAATGACACATGTATTATTAAAATAAATAAAAAAATCATTATGTGGGAAATTGAGTCTTGAGAGATTTAATCAAGTCTGTAGAGTTCTATGAATAACATTTTGATGATACATCTATTGAATGTTTGTACGGAACCCTCGGTGAGCGAGTCCGACTCGCACTTGACCGGTTTTTTAAGGTATGGAGAGTGACATAGGTTACTTTTTGTGTTTTTATAACCCCCGCCTCCCCTAAAATGTAGAAGGTTGTATGGAGCATTCAGCAATTTTCGAATTTAACGCGAGCGAAACCGCGGGCATAAGCTAGTATAAAATAAATGTTTCTCAGAAATAAAATGCAAACTACTCGTGTAATGCTCGTGGAGACAATTCTAACGGTACATACACAATTAGGTTACATTGTGAGGGCCATGCCTCCTCCATCATTAGATTAACTTGATGGTGTCCTAGTATTGTATTGTCACCCAACTCACATATGTAAGTTGTGAAGATTCAGTGCAATTGAGTAAAGAGGAGGATATACATATATGTACACATAACACATTCAACGCCAGCAAATGTCACACAAGTCCTGACAGTGAATGCGTCAATTTAGTTTGCAAATTTTATCTTTCATTTTGTTGTGCATGTGGACACTTCCATTAATAGTGTTGTGTGTGTGTGTGTGTGTTACTCACAGGAGTCACAGGTGTTACTGTTCATACTGTTTCCTAAGCTAAGCCCGTATGTAACTGTGAACTTTAACAAAATTTGTATAAGCTGTATGTTGTTAAATCGAGATAAACCACTAGCCGGAGTATGGCGCAGTTGGCCTGTAAATGTATATTGAAGCGCAGTTTCCCCAATGAACACTATATTCTGACCGAAAGTGTTCATCCCACGGCCATGGATGTGCTAAATGCTAATCTCACGGATTTTTTTATCAATTTCGTTACAACTTATAATGTTAAAAGCATGTATGTATTCTTCGTCAACTGAATACAAAATCCGTTATTAGCTACAAGCTTCGTCAAAAAGTAAGACAATGGAAAATCCGCAACATGCATCGTGTATGTATTATGTATGTCCAAATGTCTCTACAAGTACATTTACTACTAAAACTGAGAGCCGTGAGACCTTCCTAATTTTCTCAAGGATTAAACATTTTGGATAATGTAGAGATCGTATCAACTTACAAGTCTGTTTTTTTGCTAAATAGTTCGACTCGAGGGCCACTTTTCCGATAGCAAAAAAATAATCCACACCCCCAACCCCCACCATTCCTTAAATTCCATTTCTATGTATGTATCAGAATATACTCGTACTGTTACGAATTGATATAGATAGATATAGATATAGATGTTTATTGGTAAAATATTCACATTTACACGTCAATTATTTACATACAATTATTATTTAGAAAAAAAAAATCACATTTCACATTGGGTATTCTAAGTAATGCAGACACACATATTACATTAGTAGGTACACGATCCAGTCAATGACCCGTAGGTATCAAGGAACTCATCCAAAGTATAGCAAGCCATTTCGAGTAGGATGGATTTTAGTTTGCGGACAAATATTGCATCGCTAGAAGCTTGCTTTATGTCATCATGCAGTACATTGTAAAGTCTGATACCCATTACATGCACAGACTTTCTAGTTTTTGCGAGGCGGCACGCTGGCACGACCAGCTGGTTACGCCTGCGCGTCACGCTGCCCCTGAGTTAATAATCATGATAATCATGATTTCCGCTGACCGTAGCTAGAGAAAATTAGGTAAGTTAGAGAGACAGGCTCGTGTAGGTGAACGCGTACCATGATGCTTGTATTGGCTTCGTGCGAAGTGCATGGAGGGGGTAAGCAAAGCGATCGCAGTGCTTGCGGTGGTCAAAATCGACACTGATTGTGGTTGTCATCTATCAAAACTCATAAAATATAATACAATGTGTAATGTTTGATATGGGGCATCAATGTTGTTTCGTTGTTAATTGTAAAAATAATGGCATAAATAGTCGTTGCACGTTCTATGCGTTTTTTAGAGCCCACTGGAAATTGGATCAAAGAACTAAATGGATAGCTACGGTGAAAAGAAAACGTAAGTGACATGTCAAAACAAACCATTATAATAAATTATATTTAAGCTTTGTTTACCTAATATTGTTCAATACGCTGTTAGTATTTTTCCTACCGTAAAAGATTATGTGTGTGTGTGGATTGAGTGAGCACCTTCCGAAAATAAAAAAAAATATGCTGATCATTTAGTTAAAAGTTCTAAAACAATTGTAAAACGAATCTCTGAATTTGTAAAAAGATAAATCAAAAGATACAGCCATTAACATGTGTTCACTCAGTTCTCACAAACTACCAACGAAAACAGTGAATATATTCATTTAACATATAATATTTATATACTAACATTTAGTAAAAAATAGGCCAACCTACCTCTATAAATATTAGATCACCTAGTGACGTATTAAATTTTTTACAAATAGTTTCTTATGCTCACTCAATCCACACACTTTTGAAAAGCCGAATTTTGATGAAAAACATAAGATTTAGACCGCTATTATATGTGTATAGTTTAGTAAAAGTGAAATGGGAATTTGTGAAATACAAAACGAACCACTAACGTGTCAGGTTTTTTTATAATAAATTTTTGTAAGTGCTCACTCAGTCCACACGTTTTGAGAAAGTTAAAAATGTAAATATCTTACGATTTGTAGCACCTAAGACAGTCGAAAGTACTTCAACATTTAGTAAAAATTTTTACTAAATATCCACCATCTAATATTTTATATTCGTTGTCTGGTTTTAAAGATATTCAGACATAACTTTTCTCATACAAATGTATCAAGTAGGGTGACCACACTATGTCGGCTCCTGATTTTCCCCACCTTCCCATTGTCATATTGAGATTGGGGAGTTTCGTTCAATTTTGATAATAGTTTACCGGATTTGTAAGTGGGAGCGAGAAAAGAATAACTATTTCTCGCTCCCATTTACAAATCCGGTACGCTCATCTGTTAGCGCGATTAGATTTCCAGGTTCTGGTTTCTTACTAGTGAAGTATTATATTCTTTGTTTCTTACCAATTATCATTCATGTCCTTTTTAATGCATGCATGTCGATATGGTTATTATCCTGACGTCGATAAAAATTACACAATACACATCATCACTAGGCCAAGAACATAACCTAAAAACAGTTTGCAGATGGAGAATTAATATGGTATTAGTTTAATATAAACTATAATCAAAATTGAACGAACGAAACTCCCCAATCTCAATATGACAATGGGAAGGTGGGGAAAATCAGGAGCCGACATAGTGTGGTCACCCTACTTGATACATTTGTATGAGAAAAGTTATGTCTGAATATCTTTAAAACCAGGCAACGAATATAAAATATTAGATGGTGGATATTTAGTAAAAATTTTTACTAAATGTTGAAGTACTTTCGAGTGTCTTAGGTGCTACAAATCGTAAGATATTTACATTTTTAACTTTCTCAAAACGTGTGGACTGAGTGAGCACTTACAAAAATTTATTATAAAAAAACCTGACACGTTAGTGGTTCGTTTTGTATTTTACAAATTCCCATTTCACTTTTACTAAACTATACACATATAATAGCGGTCTAAATCTTATGTTTTTCATCAAAATTCGGCTTTTCAAAAGTGTGTGGATTGAGTGAGCATAAGAAACTATTTGTAAAAAATTTAATACGTCACTAGGTGATCTAATATTTATAGAGGTAGGTTGGCCTATCTTTTACTAAATGTTAGTATATAAATATTATATGTTAAATGAATATATTCACTGTTTTCGTTGGTAGTTTGTGAGAACTGAGTGAGCACATGTTAATGGCTGTATCTTTTGATTTATCTTTTTACAAATTCAGAGATTCGTTTTACAATTGTTTTAGAACTTTTACTAAATGATCAGCATATTTTTTTTTATTTTCGGAAGGTGCTCACTCAATCCACACACACACAAAGATTATGCTTAATATTCAGGCCTAGCCTGGGAATAGGCCCGTGTCGGATATTTCTGCGGCCGCGGACATGACTAGGTACTTACATTTAGATTTGTTTTATATGGCATTAACGGGACGGAGGTTTAGCGAATACCATATCACTAGCTCGAAGAACTTGTACCATTACTCCTATGTTCTACAAGATTCTTTATATGCCCTGCCAGCACCAATTTATTGACTCTTTCTGTAGTCTGGGGTTGGAAGTTTATACCGTGAGTAATGCTTTGGAAACTGATTTTTGGTATTATATCCATGTCTTTATAATCTATCTACCTAAATTACACTTGAAATAGTAGCTCTTGTTATTCGATTTATTTAAAATTAACGAAAAATCGTTAAAATATAATGTTTGTTTACATGTCATTTTTTGTCATTTTCCACTTCAAGTTCACATGGTAGTGGGCGTAATTGACTTGCACGTAGCCAATATGCATGCATGCAAATATGACAGGTCGACTAGTCGTGATTTTGACAGGAACTAACCTAGAGCGGGTTGGCGGCACTTTCAGCGGGGAACGGGGTTGGCCATATTGTACGATAATACTCTTTTCACACACCCGCACTTTAAATGTGCTATTGCACGCAGGCGGAGCGTGAGTTATAGAAAAATCGTTCTCCCAAGAAAATAATGAAATTTCTTGTACCATACTTAACTTTTTTACATCTATTTACATATTTTTTACATTGCGAGTGTGATGAAAAACATTGTGTGTAACTCGGGGAGTATGAATATTACTTACTCGAGTCTATATCGTTAGTAATATTCAACTTCCTCCCCTTGTTGTACAATGTAGTATTATTATACTGTGATAAACTATGTACTTAAAAATAAAAAAATAAATAAATAAATATTATAGGACATTCTTACACAGATTGACTGAGTCCCACGGTAAGCTTAAGAAGGCTTGTGTTGCAGGTACTCAGACAACGATATATATAATATATAAATACTTATATACATAGAAAACATCCATGACTCAGGAACAAATATCTGTGCTCATCACACAAATAAATGCCCTTACCGGGATTCGAACCCGGGACCGCGGCGTAGCAGGCAGGGTCACTACCGACTGCGCCAGACCGGTCGTCACTCGGTCGTACTTCTGAACTTTCATTAGACTTTAACGACTTGTCGGGCCAACTGTATGGTAAAACCTGACGCCGCGTCGGCGCGACGTCGACGCGTCTTTTTCCATACAGTTGGCCCGACGCTACGCTCGCGTGACGCTAGATGTGGGGGAGCCCTAACATGCAATACAAAAACTTTTCAACTCACGCATCCGCGCCAACAATCTATAGCGTGTGGCAGTCTGCACCTGCTCACTTTGCTATTCAAACATCAAAGGCGCCTGATCCTTGAGAAAGCCTATTGTATCTCAGCACAATGGGAACTGGTGCAGTTATTACCGCGTACTGTACTGTACCGTTGCAAAGATTCTTCGCGAGCTATAATACGATTACGATACATATTAAAACTGCAACATAATAAGAGTGTTTTCAGTTTATCCGATCCGATATCGGTTGTAAGAAGTATGTCAAAGGCAAATGCCAAAGATGGCGCCATTGGCGCCCTTAGTTATATATGAAATAAACACACGACTAGAAGGACTCGAGTCTTATGAACACTAGCAGCACTAGCGTTACGAAACGTACCGATTTCAAATCTATTTTATTTATAAGCAGCGGAGACAAGTAAAGTTTAAGGGCTGGTGCTTTTCGTAAAGCACTCCATCTGTTGGACTTAGGATATCGGTCCTACATCCAATATCCGATCAGTTAATGTGAAAACGAAGTTAGATACAATCTCATTTTGTTTAAAACTCTTAATCGCGAGTTGATCTGAGATTTCAGCAGTTACCTACTCCTTGTACCCTCTACAGGCGTGAATCCGTGTATGTACTGTGTATTAAACCTTCCAGAAAACGGGTATATTTTTGGACAAGCATATAGATAGAATAAATTAACTAAACTAACAAGTAAACAAGTAATATTAACTCAGCACGCATCATCGAGAACGAAACAATCTACGTTTGACGCGTCAAAGTTTTTACAACGCTTCCCCGAACCAACTCCACCTGGAAAATTCAAAATCATATTTCGTAACGTAAGTTTCTAACTCTGTACTGTCCGCAGTTTGAACTATAACCTTTTCGAGCCGCTCGGCCGAAGTACAAGTGCCTCTGAATGATGACCTAAGCATACCTGGCCTTAATTAGAGCTGGAAGTCCCAACTGAAGCAGTGGAATAATTTCGAAACTTTATAGAACTAGAAGTAGAAGGGTTGTAGAGAGTTGTTCGTAAGTACTCGGCTATGACCGCGGAATATCTCCGTAGATTCCGAATCGAGTGGCTTGTAGCTTAATACAGACGTAACAAAACAAATGACGGACGATTTCAAAGTAAAGCTTCGTTTTTACTTAGTTTTCTGAACAGATCTGAGTAAGCATTCGTTCTTTCATGTGCAGATGAAAACACTTGACTTCCATACCTTTATCGGTGCACGAACGAACGAATGCTCGCTCAGAACTGTTCAGAACACTAAGTGCAAACGAAGCTTAAGAGCAACAAATTTAACCGAAAACAAAGGTGATGCCTACTTCTTTGTTGCTATGTCCCGAG
Organism: Leguminivora glycinivorella; assembly: GCF_023078275.1. Lineage (NCBI taxonomy): Eukaryota > Metazoa > Arthropoda > Insecta > Lepidoptera > Tortricidae > Leguminivora > Leguminivora glycinivorella. Next base: position 3,215,435 of record NC_062998.1, on the reverse strand, counting down.
GTCATCAGAGCCTGGTGTCCACTTTGGCATCCCAAACCTGAGTTTTGGCGTAATGACTCTCACCTTACCTTTCAACCAAGAGGGCAAATCGCATGTGATAATAGGAGATTTTTTAAGTAGAAGAAATTTATGTGACTAGTCTTTGACTGAACTGGCTTGTAAACGTATGGTACAGCGGGGCAAATCTCGACTGGGGGGCAAATGTAACTGGTCCATTTTTTCCATTTTTACAATGTTTGCGTTATTAAATAGAGTGTCCACCGGTTATATATGGTATTAGGCGTGTTCAGTTGATACATGTAGAACTCAACATCATAGTGTAATAATGGAAAAAATGGATTAGGTACAATTGTCCCCCAGTCGAGATTTGCCCCACTGTACCTTAACTAAAATGAGCGGTCGTATTCTCGCATGTGCATAAATATAGAAGATTCATAGTTGAGCGTTCTAATAGGCTTCATCTAGTTAGTGTGGGTACAAAAGATACTCATAACAGTAATCTGATTGCACAAAAGGCCACGTGCGACTGTATCACACGAGTGGGCGTATACCAGCCTGTCATTTCAACGTTACTTGTCGTCATTTTTTTATACTTTGTACTTTGATTTGAATTTTCGCTGTGTTTTTTAAATGATTATCTATTTGGCGGCGTTGTATCTTTGGTACCCTACGAGGTGCTTTCAAAGGGTCCGAAGTTACAAACTTAATTAGTCCGCGATATTATAGGGAAAGAAATAGTAATTACCTACTTCCTAATAGGCCTTGCACTTTAATAATAACTCATTTTTAAAAGCAACGCCTATGGTATGGTATTGTCATATTTTTTAACTAGTATTTGTGATCGCCGTTAGTAAAAATATAAACATCGCGATTCCAAGAATTCAAGTAGACGGTAGGAATAGGAACTAATCCTCAACAATAGAGAGTATAGAGACTCTCCATTCTAATACAAACACAATCCGATTCTAAGATTTTACTTTGAGAATTCAATTCTGATGACAATATGAAGATGACACAAATGAAAAGAAATGAAACACAGACACAAGATCGCTAACAAATTGAATATTTCCTTTGATATTGCTTAATGGAATATGCATACTAGTTTTATACTGATGTTTACACCCTACTGGCAAAAGGGTAACTTTCTCTTTTGTATAACTACTTTAATAAATATGAAGGTATTCTGACCCACTGGTACTTTTCTCAACCTCGGTATGCTAAATAATGGAGTCCTTTCAGATTGTTCTATCAAAGAATGGTTCTTATGATCGAATGCATTATCAAAATTTCTGTTGTAAATTATTCCTCTTGAAACATAAGTTAAACATTGCCCAACACGTTGCCCAGGTTGCCCTATAGTTTCATTGTCACGTCACGAGTCGTAGCCCATGCCCAGGACAGGACACGTAGTCCCCGTTATCCGATCAGTTATTAATTTCGATCAGACCGGGGACTTTAAATAGGTAGTGTCACACAAAATGAGTCATTTCGATTGGTCTTGAATACAAACACCCGCGGAATTACAAAACACGACTGCATTCTGGCTGTGACTTCTATGTGACAATAGTGATTCATGTTTAGAGCATGCCGCCTGCCATGTGGACGTTTTGAACCTCATTGCAAATACGTAAGGTATATTAATGGTCAATGTTGGGCATCAATATGCATTATGCAATATGGGTAGGACTAGGAACTAAACATAAATATTATATTTAACAATGATTGTCTATTGATGTTAATAATGTGCTATATACGTCCTACTGCTGGACACAAGCCTCCTATGCACGGCGGGGCTAGGGCTATAATCCTAGTACGGATTAGGAACTTCATAATTTTCTTGATGGGAGATCCTCCTCCTCCTTGCGTTATCCCGGGAGATGTTTCAGACAGGTTTCCTAATAACATTTTTCTCCGCCAAAAGCGTGGTTAAATATAAAATATAAAATCCATACATAATGTCGAAAAACTCACAAGCCACATTAATAGATTACAATAAAAGACCATTTTATAGACCAGTGGCCCATTTCTCAAAACTCAAAACTGAAAGGGGCCCAGGGCCCCATTTCTCAAAGCTACAAGTTACAATTTACAAGTGGTTGTCACTGTCTAATATGACAAGTTGGAAAGAGACTTCCGCTTGTAACTTGTAACTATCAGTTTTGAGAAATGGGTCCCTGCGATTTGACTTTAAGGTTTCTTTTAAAATTGCGTAGCCGTACATTTATACAGTTTTAATTTATGCAAGGACCGTGAACTCCAGAGCTCACAAGCTAAAATAAAGTACTCGTATTTTCTAGAGGTATACACATAAAAGAGAAAACGGATATTAGCACTGGCCTGCAACGCAAATTACCTCTAGAGTTACAAGGTCCAGCGATGTATCGCGATAATTATTCACGGAATATGACCCGCGGTGTAAAGGGTAATTTGTACTGAAATATGCTGTTGAAATATCTAGCTTATATCCGTATAAGCTACATTTAAAAAAATGTTATCATGTAAGGGCGCTTAGGTATAGGTACAATAGGTACTAGCTATCAGTTCGGACGGCAACGGTCTGTGTCAGTTCTTAGGCGTTGTCACGTTTTACTAATAAGTTAATAAATGAACTAGAAAGGTTCTTAGACAGTGGCCTACTAAGATCTAAAGTAAAAATCTACCTTCACATCCGGTCTCATATAATCTGGGGGCATGAATGACCCCGCTCCAAAGATAAGCCAGCCGAATAGCAAGGGCACTATCTACCTTTTCTCGAAGTGATTCGTCGTTTTTATAACCTCCACCTCCATAGTTCAACGGTTCAGTCTTTTTATTTTCTTTATTGGGGAAAACAACAGACATAGGAAGGTCATACAGATAAGAAAGTTGAATAATACAATAATAGGTACAAGCTACATACATCCTGAGAAAAATCTCAGTAAGATTTATATATTGAACAGTATCTGAGTGGCACTGTCTTCGGGCAATGGTATATAATGATAGATCTTCATTAGGTACTCAACTAAAATACACTAACGATGATAATGAATATTATAGTTTTTTAAACAAAATATCGAGTTTAACTACACCTTTACTAGTTTGCTATATCTACACATGTCTATAGACTAGTTAAATGCGATATTTTGTAAATTTTCACCGGAGCGTATAATTTATTCCACGGTTACAACTGAGTGTGTTCGACCGATTCGCGCGTTAACCGGTTCAATACCGTTTTAATTGATTATTGGTAAACCTTATTTTGACGACATAAGAATCATAATATACAATAATAATTGCACATGCAACTAATAGGTGCATTAGATCGATTGAATTTTAGTTTTCGCATCTGTACTTAGTTTCAAAATTGCCCCTGTGAGTCCTGTGACTATGATTTTATTTTTATTTTATTGTTAAACATGTTTGACATGACTTTACAGTTGACCAATGCGTCACGTAACTTAGACTGACATAACAAGAAAAAAAACAAACATTTTATATAGGAACAGTTGAAAACCTAGCTTCATAGCAAATGATAGTTCATTTTTATTAAATAAATGTTTGTAAACAATATTTTGAACTAGATACAGTCATGATAGTGCGAAAAGATTTGCCTTCGTATTGTTACGGAAACGTACGAACGTGTCATGCTATTTCAGTCGGTCTCAGTGCAAGATGTACTGACATTGATTGAACTAGCATGACAAATACGAACGTTTCCGGAAAAATACGAAGGAAACCCTTTTCCCATTACATCTGTACTAGAGGTGTGCGCCGACCGGCGTGGCGTACGCCGCCGGTCATTTTTGCCACGCCGACGCCGCCGATCATTTCACCGGCGTGAAATCGGCGTGAGATCGACGTTAAAATAATTCCTAATTTTTGGCTTGTTCTGTGTTATTCATCCTATAGACGTGTGTGCCGATTAAAAATTGATCAGCAACGGCGTTTGCCAAAAATCGGCGGTGGCGGCGTGTTTCCGGCGTGAATTTGGCGTGACCTTGAATTGAACCTCGTAAGTCCCAGACTATTTTTTTCCGATTTTGAATTTGGAACTTTCTTTTTAAAGTTCAAAACTCGAACTTAATTTGTACCTACTTGTATAAGTACGCGGGGACTTAGGAGGTGTTCCTTATATAAAAATCATACGTATACTTTGATATAAACACTGAGTTAAATAACACACGTAAATGAACACATAATAGGAAAAAACACTGATTACCCTAATAATTATCCGTCGATAGCACAAAATATTTTTTTATCATTGTTAGCTTCCATTAAATAATTTATTTTCTAAATTACCATGAATCTGCAAGGCACTCTTTCTTTACAAGGACCTTTGAAAGCTGTTAAAGAGCTCTTAGCATCGGAGGAGCACTGCAACCCTATGAGGTACAAGACCTTACAGTCCAAAAAATCTGGAACTTCCTGGATTCAACGGGCATGAGTATTTAATCACAAAGAGCCGTCACAATAGATCACTGCTGGTCGGCGTGACGCGGAAAGGTGCACAATACCCCCCAATAATAATCGGAGGAACACACATCATCAGTACAACCACAGGAATTCCATTGTGCCCACAGTCAATTGATGAGTGTCAAAATCAAAATCAAAATAATTTATTCAGCAAATAGGCCACAGGGGCACTTTTACGTTACTTTTGTCGAGAAAAAAAAGATCTTTACACACAACTATGGTGGAAACGGATGTACACTTGTACAGCATATAGCTCTCGGCATACAAATTTGAGTTGGATGCAGATAGTTGATCCAGAAAACTGGTTTTGTTTTTTGCGTCGTGTAGCAATGTCAGCACTGATTAATTTTCCATCTGTTAATGCGATTGATACCCGGATCGGTAGTCCAAAAGTCCAAAGTAGCAACGAATGGTTACCGTGCTACCGCAGCCAGGCCGAGAAAGACCAAAAAGTGATGCATTTTTATAGTGACTGGCGGGAGCAGCCAGCAAACTGTAATGAGTGGGGATAAAAAGGACAGGCCTTTGCCCAGCAGTGGGCCACATATTAGGCTACATAAAAAACAAGATACCTACGATTAAATGAAGGTTGGCTCTTGCCGATAGTTGTAACCACACAAAATTATAATGAAAAGCTTAAATTCCTGCAAAACCAGATCAGCAACGAAATTAAGATCACGCAAAGTGAAGCCAACCTCGGTAGTATACCTCTATGAGTACTCGTACCTAGGACGCAAAAAACCATCGCGTCCCATTCCAAACTATAGTTCTACACACAGTGGATATAAGCAGTTTGCTGACGTGATGGGCACATAGGCATTTTTCGAGGAGCCCTGAAATCTTGAATAATACATGGTAGTCGTCCAGATAGAAAAATAGCTGAAGATCCAACAGGGAGAGTCTTGGCTCTCCAGATCTGGTATTTTCGTAGGCGCTGTAACCATTTTGTTATAGTCAAGACGTAAGCCAGAGTAAAATCGCACACAGATCTCCCCGCATGCCATTAAGAACTTCATACTGAAGTCCCTCATCTTTCTTACTGCTGAATAACAAATATTTTATTCATAGTAAAGTTTATTGGGAAATTGTAACAAATTGCACTAAAAAAGTCCAAAAATATATCCAAATAGTGCAAATACAAATACCAAGTTTGAGCAGCTTAGTAATCACCAAGGTCACGCCGTTTAATAATCGGCGGCGGCAAAAATGCCCGGAGCGGCGGCGGTTCATATCAAGTTAGTGACAAATTTCGAGTCAAAAACGAAATAATTTGCTATTAATATTGCTAAAATCTTCATTAGAACATGAAATTGTGTCACAGGACTCATGATAAAAAGTTTATTTATGTACTTTGTAACGCCGGTTATAGAAGTGCCGTTTTTTTTTAAATATTACATGTTTTTAATTATTACGCCGATCACGCCGATTACGCCGACGCCGCCGGCCATTTTTGGCCCGGACGCCGCCGCCGACGATTTAGCCACCGGCGCACACCTCTAATCTGTACATAATTATTTTCCGTACATAATATAAGCTGCAGGGCTATTATGCTTCCAATTTTTTCACTCATCAACGTGGATAAGTCACCTGTCACTCTCACACTTCCTCCTTCTTCTTTCGTTTATGTTTTGTTGGTACTGGTGGTACAATAAAGAGTTTAATACTTTTACTTACTTGCCAGAACGTGACGGATGCTTTATTCACGTAGATAGGTGATACAATTGCAAACATGATACGTTTTAATGAAACTTGTCCAAATAACTATCATAGGGACCATCAATACCATCATTCGGCACAACGCGGTAACGGTACGAGTATAGAATATCAACTCAGTTACAAAAATTATTGTTTGCATAATTATTTGATCACGCGTTTTTAGGATGCTGCGAAGAGGCAACGACGTCGTAACTATGTGTCACATCCGGATTTTTTTTATGTATATTGTGCAGTTAGTACTATTTACTGTTAACTTTAGCCGTTACAGTACTTATATTTTTCATAGTTATCACATTGTGACTAACGTATGGTATGGTGTACGACAGCTAGTCTACTAGTGGTTTCGATTCGACCTACAAAGACCTTCCGTGCATTTAAATGACTCTGGCTAAACTACAGAACTATACTTAGAAATCTGACAGGCAAGCATGATCGCGCGATAAATAAATGATAAAACATCAGATCCTGATGTTTCATCATTTATCGCGCGACCATGCTTGCCTGCCTGGACTAAATAGTGGCCAAATTGTACATGTACAAACTGCGTGGCCGGATGGCAACATAGGCAACATTTTTACAAAACTCGTGCAAAACTCTCTGACCAACCTCCGTGCTGCGCGCGTGCTGGTAGCCTGGCCGGTATATGGATGCCGCTGAAAGCGCGCGTCTTTTGTTTAATGTACCTAAATATTATTTCGCAGTTCTGAGATGCACAATGTTTTATTTACACATTCACTGTAAATGTAAATATCCACGTGTGAAATATTGTGTAAATAAACTAATAGCACCTTTTCGGGTATATATTTTCATCACCCGCTGCCCGATCTGCTGCTCAACCTAAAATCCTTGCTAACGAAGAAACGTGCTAATCTTGAGCAAATCAGTATGATTTATTATTATTACTTCCAGCTTCGCCGTCTCGTTCCTCATTGTGCTGACTCACGCGTCACATATCGATACTATCAATACATCACTCGAATATCCACAACCTAATAAGTATGTTGTTTATTGTTTTTGCACATAATTGTTCTAATCGATTTGGTTAAGTAATTACTGACTGGGAAAGATTAGTACTCTGTTTATTTAGGCACCTATACTAAACCTGTCCTGCAAGTTCCTTCATTCAAATTTTGGTACGAAATGTTACAGTCAAGTGTAAAAATATGGGTGTACACATCTTACTCAAAAATATGTCCTATAGCATCTTAGTCCGGTGTAATAAGAGCGTAGTACCATATTTATGAGACGATTATTTCGATACGTATTTTTGCACTTGACTGTACAATAATGTCCACTTACCAACACACGTCCGAAAGTTGAGGCCGACGAGCTGCTTGAGTGATATGGGCCTCGAGAGCCGTATGTAGGAGCTGCCGTTGAAATAGGCCTCCGGCCTGTCGGAGGGGCCGAGCGGAGTAGCGGCCTGCGCTGCCCACAGCAGGAGGCTCAACCCTGGAACAAATAACCAGTATGGTCATCATTATACAATATAGCAGGATTAATTTTAATAAATTATACAGCGAATATTGAACGGGTCATGTGGGATAATTTCACCAGTGACATTGACATTTGACACTGACAATTCTGTGCCTGTTTCTGGGTTGATAGGTAACATTGTTACTCAGCGTCAATATTTACTTGTTGAACGGACAATGAACGGCGAAGAGTCACTATTGGGCGACAATTCTCACTGTTGAGAAATAGACCACTGACAATACTAGAACTTAAATCTACCAATAATATTGTTTTCTGCTTTTTTTAAGACGGCCAAGAATTGGGCCTCAATAATTGCAGTTTTTTTTAGACAGGTTGGAGCCGATAACTTTGGGAACCACTGCATTATGTACAGGCTTAAAAAGATGATCATAATAACTTTCAGATAAATCCCAAATCAAGGGACGGGGTTTGAAAATTTCAATTTTATTCACTGCAGGGAATGAGATTTTCTTTCTACGGCATGCGGTCTCAGCAGGGCCTAAGCGATAGTACCTATTTATTAAAATTTAATGCATACTACATACTTCAATTCCTATTCTGCCCCTTAGCTTTTTATATGAGTAACGCCTAAAGATGTACCAATATTTTGCGGCTTTAGTTGTGTAACATATTATTGCAAATAAGGGTTTCGAATGATTCACAGTTTCATTACACTTGTATTGACCCGAGTTACCGTGATCATGATGGAATGCATGTATCTGCGTCGAATCGAAATATCGGGAGCTCGTCAAAAATCAAAAAGGTAATCATATCAAGATCTATATTTTGGTCAATATAGTATTAGTCTAATAAATATTAGTGCAAGTGACTAAATTTAGACGGCGTGCGAACTCGCATGCGATTTTAGCGGGCTGTTGAGCAGGTTACATACAATTTTGCACAGCCATCAAATACCGCAATGTAATAAAACTCTTATATATGCGAGTTCTCTTACCGTCTAAACAGGCCCTAATACCATAAAGCTGGTGTACCACTAATACCGGTAGGTATTATGTATAGCCATAAGGGCTACACCGATCCGGTTCGGAATATAAATATAGCTATCGATAAACAGGTGCCAGATAGGCAGGTGATCTCAAGGCTGTGGCCTTTTCTTGTGAGCTTTACCGTTATCATAAACTTTTAAAATGGTAGTTGATATTGTGTTGAATTGTTGATGACCCTTTTTCACCTTAGGAGTGGGGCGCGGTTAATATGTTTTTATATGCTACTGAGCACCTTCCTGACTAGTATGTGCCTCAGCAGTGAAGCTTACGACGCAAAAAAGGCAACAAAATATTAAATTTGACATAGAATGTCATATCTTGATCGAAAATAGTCAGCATTAAAAAAAAACAGAATTCGGGCTAAAAGTGTAATACTAGCTATACTTTTAATATATTTGTATGCGTTTTTATATGTAAATTTCACCACCCCCTTTCTTCCCGTGGGTGTCGTAGAAGTGGACTCTGGGATATGGGTTAAATTATGGCGTAGCTCGTAGGCGAGAGGCTGGCAACCTGTCACTGCAATGTCACAATTTGGATTTCTTTCAACCCCTTTTTGCCAAGACAAGAGTGGCACTGAAACCTAGTAGTTCATGTGCTCTGCCTACCCCTTTATGGGATACAGACGTGATTATATGTATGTATGTAAAAATAGTAAACTACCTACGTAGAAACGGTAAAAACCTGACTTCATAAATTGTACAAAAACTAGTCTAGACTTTGACTCGTCGTTACGCCAAATAGAGGCAATGCACGTAAGTAACTTTAACTGTCGGTAGTCTTTAACCGATTGTAGTAAGGTTTAGAAGAGATGTGTTCTGTATGACCGGGTCAATGCGGTATAGACTGGTATATTGCGTACAGCACGCCACCGCACCGCTAGGTTATAGTTTAACCTCCTTTTGGACACGGTTGGTTATTAGAGTTGCGTGGATCTGAGTATAACGGAAAAGTGTGCAAGAATGGAAGAACTTTTATTATGGTATCATGACAATAAATATTTCACAGTAAGGGCTCATACATAAATCACGCAGGTCTTTTGGGATAGTTTTTGAACCCTAAGTGCGTTATCACATTATCCGATTCGATATCGGATGTCAGAAAAATTTGAAAGGCAAAAAGCAAAGATGGCGGGGCGGCTTAAATATGTGGGATATCGGTCCTACATCCGATATCGGATCGGATAATGTGAAAACGCACTTAGATCTCTAAATGTCGCAAGTGTCGCGACAAACTATAAATAAGTGCTCAACAAATGCTTACAAGCACGTAAATGTATATGTACTTAGTGTTCGTTTATGGTATACTGTATACACTAGAAACCTCGAGCGTCGGTTAGCCGAGGTTTAGTGTTTCATTGTAACGTGTTGCTTGGCTTATCGCTGTACTAGACGAGGAATAAGGGCAACTAAGTACTTGGACAACCTAGATGTTGGTATAAAACTGGCCCCTTAATAATTAAACGTTCTACTTTAGACAAGCTTTGTACTTAACTATTCAACTATTGATTAAACAAGGAACTTATGTTTGTAAGAAAGCAAAATAAATAATTGAATAACTTTTCATAACTCATTTAACGACTGGTCTGGCTCAGTCGGTAGTGGCCCTGCCTGCTAAGCCGCGGTCCTGGGTTCGAATCCCGGTAAGGGCATTTATTGTGTGAGGAACACAGACATTTTTGTTCCTGAGTCATGGATGTTTTCTATGTAAGTATATAAGTATGTATTTATCTATTTAAGTATGTATATCGTCGCTTAGCACCCATAGTACAAGCTTTGCTTAGTTTTGGGGCTAAGTTGATCTGTGTAAGGTGTCCCCAATATTTATATTTATATTTTATAACTTATCAGCTGCAGTTGCATATATTTAGTATTAGTATGTGCGTTTGACGGTAAGTGTTTTTAAAATATTTGGTTACTTATGGCATGGCTAACTTATGGTCGTAATTGCATGTTCTGATGATTGAGATGATTGGGTTCAGGGACTTCAGGAGGTCGAGCCAAATTGCTAGAAAGAAATAGAAGCAATTTTTTTTTTAAAATAGTAGACGAAGGTAAAAATGTACATTTAAGCCCTTTGTTGTACACTCTGCTTTTCACTTCGATTGCGAGGAAATAATTATATTTTTCACGGCAATTTACACCACGAAATTGGCGCTCATTTGTCCACCATCTTATGGACATTTCAAACATTAATAACGGCTGTCATGGAACTAATTTGACCCTACAAGACAACATAAAAAAGCCTAGAATAGCCACATCAATACCATATTTGCTGAGTGCGATGTCTGTCAGACTTATACCAATGTTCTGAGAGAGCGTGTCTTAGCTATGTATCTTTTCATTTGATTTTAATTTAGGTACCTATTCTGTTACATCATACATCATATTTTATATACTTTACATACTAAAATGCTAGTACATGAAACTCTCAGTCTGTAAACGCCGACCCCCGGACACAGCTTCAAAGTTTTACATAACATATGATATGGCGCGTGGAACTGGATTAATCAGAATGCAGTCCATATCACGCGTGGAATGGTAAAATAAGTTTAAGCGGGACTATGAAACTAATGAATGTCGTGCTTGGTTACAACGATGAAGCGGCCGCAATTTTAGAAGACTAAGTTACAAGGATATGTATAGAACTGGGAATTTCATGGACAGCACATCGCACTAACATATTGAGCTTTATAAGCTTTTTTTGGCCAATTGACCAGACGAGTTCCTGACAGCCTTGAGAAGCCGTTGATCGTAGGACCAGTGGGGGGCCATCGTAGAAGAGCCGGATTACCTACGGCTGGTTCAGCACAATCAAGAATTTCACACATGTGGGGCTCCAGGGATCCTTTAGAAAGGCAAAAAATCGGCCTGAGTGTAGGGCACTGCAACGTACAGCGTACATACTTATGGTGGTCACGACCCTCAGTTATGCGGTTTATTACGACGAAGAAGAATAGAACTGACAGTGGGTGGGGAATCACGTACGGGCAAGGATTGTAATTCTGTAAGATCTTGAATGATAATCTTGATCCAAGTTTAATATTATTAACTTTTAAGTTGCGCGTCGTGTAAATTCGGTCGCTCGTGTTTAGTTCACCTTCACACGGCGCCCACGGCAGCGAAAATGTCTGGCTGGTTAGACGAAATTCTGCAGCTGCACTCACAAAATTACGCTACGGCTTCTAAAGGACTCGAAGCGAGATTTAGAAAAACTCTGATGTTCTTTTATTTAAATCAAGTCAAATTCTTTAAATTTAAATTCATAAAAGTCAAGTTCCTACACAAAATTCTACAGCAACTGCATTTGCAACAATGACAAACTTTCTGTTTTGGCATTTACGAGCATTTCACTTCGTATTTGAGTCTTTCAAGGTACTTACTCTCTCTAAAACCAACATGTAAAACAGATATGACAAGTCGAAAACCGCTTAACCTAGACCTCTATGTAGACTGGTTCCCATTTGAAATTAGTTCTAGTACTTACTTTAATAACCCCTTTGAAGGTGGTGTTCGTCGAACTCTCCCAGCGGTATTACGTGGAAAAGTTATTTAAGTCGGGCGTCGTGGTCGTGACCATTCCAATTCAAAATGCAGTTTGCATGGGCCCCTAAACTTTGGACAATGCTCTTAGGGAAAGTGCTCTCATGGAATTTCACTTTGAATATTATTATTTTACGACACGATAACAATTTTAGTAGGTAGAGAGATGGGATATTAAGGGCGTTCCCTGCGCCAATGACCTTCGATTTGAATTGATATTATGATAGTTTCTAAAGCCCATCCAATATTAACAACATCGTCTTTAAACAAAATAGTATTTCATAATTACTTCACAGTCACAGCTCAATGTTTCTGTGATATTTGGCATCAAAATTGAACAATTTAGGGTCAAAAACTGGTTTTTTGGTTATAACTTTTGTTTTAATTATTTTTAAATTAAAATCTCTCTTGAATTTTTAGAACAGTCAAAGGTTAATCCAAATATGTCGCTTTCATGTACGAGTATGTATGTAACACCCTTCACTAAAATCTAATTTAAATAAGTAAACGTGTTTTTAGACCATGTTTAAAAAAAAGTAGGTTTTTTTTTAGATATAATATTATGAATAGAGATAAAAGATTGAAGAACCGATGGCCGTTGGTCTTATAATTATATCAGTAGTGCAAATTTAAGAGTTTCAACTCAAAACGTCAAAAATCGGTGTAAACCGTGTGGAGCCCCTTAAACCAAATCAGTCAGTTGTATGGGTACCTCTGTAGCAATTTACGTTCGGTGCTCCATAAGCTCGATGTCGTGTTATATTATAACTACATATTTAAAAAATATTTCTCTTCATTTGGTTCGGATTTTCAGTAAAAGGTAAACTGCACTGCACTGCCTGCATATGCCCGTATATATGAAGAAGGTCGAAGTCGTGGCATTCACCTAACCCAATTTACCCAATTTATGGCAGTCCTTTGGACAAGTAAATATAATTTAATTTAATAACCGACCACCATGCTTCGTACGCTACAAAAAGGCAACCGCTAAAGGCGCCGAGTGTGTACCTCCATTACAAATACGAAGGTCTGATAGTACTTGAAACTTCTTAATGACAGGGCTTATAATATAATGTTTGCCTTTTGTGATCTAATTAGGAGCACTTCAAAGCGATACAACTAAAGCGAAAGTGCGTGTAAAATACCAAAGCGGGAGGATGGTCTGGCCAGGTTGTCAATATTAAAAAAAAAAACTCGTGAAAGACGGGCAAACAAACAGACACACACACTTATCATTAAAACATTATTATGGATTTATTAGTAAGACACGTTATTATGGAATTATTCTATGTGCAGTCTGCAGACTATTCATTTGAGTACGAAAGTATTTCTCGTAGTCGGTGTAACCACCGCCGTAGTCTCTTGCGTCGGTTCTAGACTGGGGCCAATCCAATTAGGTACATATCGATTAGACGAGCCGTGTCAGGACCCGTCAGGTAACATCACTAGACTCACCTGCAAACACTTATGTCCAGCTAGTTAAGGTTCTAGATCAACAGTTGAGTATCGACTGAAGTGTTAGTGTTGGCAGTGCTTATAGCGTGGTGATATGAACTATGAATAGTTAATACGGGAAATATGTCATACTTTTACCTACATTATGTTTTTTTTTAATACCATGATAGTAAATTAATCAAGAGTATTAACCTTCTTATAGCACTTCATGCATTGCTGTAATCCTAAATAGGAGTAGCCAGCATTTATTAGCCTTGCATTTTTTAACGCTGATAAGTGTTTATTACTTGGTTAATATTTAGTTTTTCCACCGGAGCACCGGACTTATTGACTACTTTTATTTAGTGAGAGGAGCAAAATTAAGACGTCTATAGGTACTCTCCTCTGTAGTCTCCTCTAAAAAAGCACATGCCCAAACGAACAGGTGCGGTGCCTGGAAGGCTAGCATATGATTGGCGCGACAGTATTTCGCCGTGACATGCGTATAAAACACATATTTTTCTAAGTGTTTTCGAAGGGCGTTTTTCAAAATCTCGAAAATCGAATTTCACCAGATCTGGACGTGTTTGGGCTCATTCTTCTCAGAATCACGAGCTGATTAAATCCTGACGATAAAAAAATGTGTCCTCATTTTTTTTCCTTCACGTCACGATTTTAGTATGAACTTACTACGAGCGTGACGTATTGAAAACTCGAATTTTGTATGGAAAATTAGGGACAATTTTTTTATCGTCAGGATCGTATCAGCTAGTGATTCTGAGAAGAACGAGCCCAAACACGTCCAGATCTGGTGAAATTTGATTTTCAAGATTTATTTTAGAAAACACCCATTAATGACAATAATGAATGACATAAGGACGGTGAGTCTATGTCACAGCGACATCTTGCGCCAATCACGTCTAGCCCTGCTTGCTGATCGAGATCGAGGTGTGTACATTACCTTTGACGTGTGTTAAATGATGTGCAATGTCATTACAGATTAGATTTTGATTGGAGTGAGAAGTGCAACTGTGGGCGAGGTTCCTCACAAACAATGGCTGAGCGAATTGCACGGTAAGATACCACTTGGGTTCTCTTCCGACGTGCTTCCGAAGCCGGTGCGAGTATGCTACAGATATAGGCAAACTTAGTGTTTGCTAGCGCGTTGACCCGCCCCGCTGGTAACGGTCGGCCGCAGACTTTCTAAAGCGTTTAGCTGACAAAGGCTGCGATTGGAAATGGAGCACATTTGGAAAACCTAAACTAAAAGCTAGACACCTTCTCGGACTACTTAACCTTTTAAACGGCCTTCCGTGTCCAAATAGACGCCAAAATGGCGACAGGTGCAGAAGGAATAAAAAACTTAACTGACAGTGGGAAAGTCGCTATGACAACATTCGCCAAAACAGTTTTAAAATGTCTCTCGCGGTCAAAGGGTTATTATACACACACAAAACAGAAAGAAAATATATTTTATATTTTTAATGGTTTAAAGTGTGGGCCAGACCAGTCGTACCCCATACCTAGGTACGTAACACGTAACAGACTGCAATGTTCGATAATTTCACAAAAGACTGACTATAATAGTCAGACATTAAATAAATAAAATAAATAAATAAATATTATAGAACATTCTTACACAGATTGACTGAGGCCCACGGTAAGCTCAAGAAGGCTTGTGCTGTGGGTACTCAGACAACGATATATATAATATATAAATACTTATATACATAGAAAACATCCATGACTCAGGAACAAATATCTGTGCTCATCACACTAATAAATGCCCTTACCGGGATTCGAACCCGGGACCGCGGCGCAGCAGGTAGGGTCACTACCGACTGCGCCAGACCGGTCGTCATTACCTATAATTACTATTGAATTAGACATTAATTACCTATAATAACTATTGAATTATTGATTACGTTTCATATGGCTGACAGTTGCAATCGAAAATATCTGTCTGTAAAGTTTATTAATAATTCCGTTTGGCAAAATTATATTAATTAAAATTAAATAAAACAAAGACCGCCGCCGAGTCTGCCTATATATACGCAATAATTTCAAAAACTACTGAACGGATTTTCATGCGTTTTCCACCTATCAATAGCGTGATTCTTGAAGAGGTTCTTTAGGTTTAGTGTAAAACAACCCGTGGAAGCCGTGGCGCCTCGTTACTTAAATATAATATCATTGATATTAGGGGCCCGTTTCTCAAAACTGAAAGTTACAAGTTACAAGCGGAAGTCGCTTTTCAATTTGTCATTGACTACCACTTCTAAATTGTAACTTGTAGCTTCGAGAAATGGTCTTTCGTTTCGAACTATATTATTCAGTATTATAGAGTAGAAGGAGGCTTAACTGCGTACTCCGTCCGTGTTTAGATGGCGCTATACCTTTGGCTGATTGTAGACTTGATGGCGCTTATATTTAGGTATATGTATTTGACAATTTTAACACATATCAAGTTAAAAATATAAGCCAAATTGTTAAAACTGAGGTTCATAAGTTTTTATCGTGTGCCGAGAGATCCATTTTACTCTACGATTTCTTTGGCAAGGAAAGTTAGGATAATTCATACCAAACTTGTAATGCGATCATGGCTACGCTCTCACTCCTCTCAACGGAACATCGTCACGAGGCAAAACATCAGCAAAACGTGTCTCACGTTTAAATACGCCGTTAATGTTGAAACTATGTCAATGTATAAATATTGCTTGTTTGTAAGGCTTTGCGTAAATAAATAGCAGAGTAAAAATAATATCCTGGATTCGTCAACATAACACAATGATACTCTTTGCTATGAGTCTTCGAGAAATTGTTGTGCAGACGCCATCACACACACGCTCTCTTTGACGAGTGCGAGTTCCGATATTTATGAGAGCTTTGGCAGCTCCGATATATCTACAGGGTTAGCACATGATCGGCGCGAGAGTATGTCGCCGCGAGATAGACCCGTCCTTATGTTATTAATACAATTAGAAGAAGATGTGTCATCTATCTCGCGGCAACAAAATCCCGTGCCAATCATGTGCCAGGCCTACTGCTGGCGAACATACAACAATACAAAATGAAATTTCTACCCTTGCCACCGTGACGCAACGCAAATGGACGAGCGGTATTAGGCATCCGTCCGGTAAACGCAGGACGCTGCTGGTTCGATGCCAGCTCTGAGCACTAGAGGATGAGATTTGATTCGGTTTATGCATATTGATATTGGTTAGTGTCGGGCCAAAGCCGCCTTTCTTATACGGTTTAAGATAAAGTTCTTAATTCCCAAAAAGAGTTTGCAAAATTCGCTTACCTGAGAAGAATACAATTTTGTTTCAATACATGTTACGGCTAAAGTGACGATTGTGAAATAAATGATCATAAACAAAACATTAATTTTATTTTGTTAGTGTTCATTTGGCTACAAAGAGTACAAAGACTACAAAGTAGAAGTATTAACTGAAATCGACGGGGTTTCGGAAGATTTCGGTTTTTACTGAGAAAATATTTAATTTACTTTACTGAGAAATAGCTATGTACAAGTTGCGGAAAATTCTTAATTTCTTATAATTTCCGCATATTATTGGAAATTTTAATGAGAAAATTCCCATTCAATTTGACATTGAGAACATTCGCTTTTAGATTAGTTACACCCGCGCTCGTCTGATATGAGATTGTACATCCCACGGAAGTGCGGAGGTCGAGGCTTCCTAAACGCCAAAGATCTCCACACCGTGAGGTGTACAATGTCAGGAATTACTTCCTTAAGGGGCTGACAACACCCAACTGCGCAAAATTGGTGTTACTTGCGCAGTTTTTTAAGACAAACTATTAGTTTTAGTAAGGAAAGTAAATTATATGTTATTATTCATTATATTTCAACGAACATAGCCGTAGTCGCTACACGATTTAACGAAATCGGCTCGATAGAAAAGAAATGCAAAGATTGGTCTCGAGTTCGTCATTTACCGGTTCTATGTCGTTCAATTATTCACTTAGTTGTCTTTAATTAAAATTACAATAACAAACATATACATATCTAAAACACTAACGAAACATAATGCACAAATAATGCATCGCTCTATTTTATTTTAATATTTTTCCGTACTTTTCGTACCTAGCCGCCGTGTTTTAGTGACATCGCGCTCTCACTTACTCCCATGCGAATAGACAGTTTACGCTAGCGTCAAGGTCGCTGGGTGTTGTCAGCGTCTTAACAACGAGTGTGGGATGCATCGTGATGTGGTGGCAGTAGATGGAAACCTCACGCCGCTCTGCTTGGCGAAAGAGAACTGGCGCAAACCTGTGGTACTAAGTACTGCGGACCGCAAGGCGGTATGGGAGAGCAAGCAGCTACACGGGCGGTTCTACTACAAGGCCCTCACGGGACCCGATGTAGATCTGCTCGCATCGGTGAACTGGTTACGATTCGGGGACCTCTTCGGAGAAACCGAGGGTTTTGCCTGTGCAATTGCGGACGAAGTTATGATGACGAACAACTATCGGAAATATATCCTGAAGGATGGTACGGTCGACATTTGTCAGGCATGCCGCCGTCCCGGAGAGTCACTCAGGCATATCATTTCCGGTTGTTCTCATCTTGCTAACGGCGAGTACTTGCACAAACATAATCTCGTAGCCAGGATTATTCACCAGCAACTTGCTCTTCAATACGGCCTTGTGGACCGCGAAGTACCGCACTACAAGTAAGTACCTGCGCCAGTTCTCGAAAATGGTCGTGCAACGCTCTATTGGGATCGATCTATTATCACTGACAGGACTATTGTAGCCAATAAGCCTGACATTGTGATAATAGATCGACCGCAACGCCGGGCAGTGCTCGTTGACATCACCATCCCCCATGATGAAAATCTCGTGAAAGCCGAGAAGGACAAGTCCAGTAAGTACCTAGACTTGGCTCACGATATAACCGCCATGTGAGATGCTGAATCAACGATCATTGTTCCGATAGTCGTTTCAGCGAACGGTCTCATAGCGAAGAGTCTCGACCTCGCTTGGTGGCTGGATCAAGGGCCAGATGCAGAAGGCGGTGATCTTGGACACAGCGCGGATAGTCCGACGGTTCTTCTCTCTGCAGCCCTAACCACCGGCAGCTTGGGCCCTGCCCCGCTGCTGGCGGCACCCTAGGTTAGGTTTTATATAATATGTTTTTATATTGTTTTGTAAATGTTTTTATAGAGAGAGGTAGGGCACAGCGAATGATATCCCGCTCTGTGTGGTAGGGCACAGCACAGCGTATATCATCTCGCTCGAACCTAGAGCAGAGCCCAACTGGGGAAGTACCTCCGCCTTACAGAAGACCGCAGCCAAATAGCACTAGACCCTACTCATAGTGTTGTGTTCCTGCTGGTGAGTAAGGCTGCCAGAGCTCAACGAGGGTATGGTGTGCTGGCGACTGGAGGACCCACGGAACTAATAATACTGGCTTCGGTCTGTGTAGGCGCGGACTGCAGGCTCGGCTATCAGGGAGACCCGGTGAAACGGCTGACCGCTGGCCGCCCGCAGGTCAGTAGGGTTCCCGAACCCAGGGATTACCTTAATCTCCGCCTTGGGAGGCTGAACCACCAACCTGCGAAAAATCCCTGGGGTAGAGGTCGTGCCGGAGAAGGAGACCGGAGTGGACTCGGCTGCTGCCACAGGGGGGGACCGGGGGCCCTTCCGTACGCCGTGCCTGCAGACCGCACTACCTGCATAGTCCCCCGCCAGATTTGTTCCGTCTATTGTCCTTTGAGTCGTCGGCACCTCTAACCCTCCTTAGAAATAAGTACACAAAAAAAAAAAAATGGCTCGTAGAAAAAGAAAGTTTGGTCCATCAGCGGAATCTCCATCCACGCAAGTGGATTTCTGCAACATCAGGGGTATACACTCCAACCTGAACGCAGTCCACTGCTATTTGGAGACTGCGCAGCCGACCTTACTGTTCCTCACGGAGACGCAGATATCCTGCCCGACGGACACATCATACCTATCGTACCCCGGCTATACACTTGAACATAAGTTCATGAGACGCGCCGGTGTATGTGTGTACGCCCGGCGGGATATATGCTGTCGCCGTCTTCAAGCCTTTGAAGACCGGGACCTGTCAGTTCTGTGGGTGCGTGTGGACTACGGCGGCCACACCCGTGTCTACGCGTGCCTATACAGGTCTCATAGCGGCAACACGGAGACAAACCGACTCTTCGAGCACCTACAATTGACGTCCGACAGAGTTCTTGAGCAGTACCCATCCGCAGAGCTGGTGATTTTGGGGGACTTTAACGCCCATCACATTGAGTGGCTTGGTTCTCGGTCCACCGACTTTGCGGGAAGGTCTGCTCATGAATTTTCTCTGGCCTATGGGCTCTCACAACTGGTACATTCTCCCACGAGAATACCAGACATCGAGGACCATACGAGCTCTTTACTGGACCTCCTGCTGACCACGCGTCCGGACGGATATTCCGTCACAGTGAATGCACCTCTCGGCTCGTCCGATCACTGTCTCGTCCGGACTAAAGCGCCTTGCGCGCGGCCTGATCCACCGCGGCCAACTAGCCTACGTCGCGTTTGGCAGTACGGGTCAGCAGATTGGGACGGATTGCGAGAGTTTTACGCTTCGTACCCATGGAGGCAGCTTTGTTTCGCATCAGATGATCCAGACTCCTGTGCGACAAATGTCGCTGAGACAATACAGCTGGGAATGGATTGTTTCATTCCCAACTCGTTAGTCGCTGCAGGAGCAAAGAAGCGACCTTGGTTTAACCGGCCCTGTAAGGAAGCTACAACACGTAAGCAAGCCGCTTACAGGGCTTGGACCAAGGCCGTAGCTGATAAGGATCCGAACGTTACTGATGTGAAACGTAAGCTGAACGCTGCCTCGAGGTCTAGTAAAAAAGCTATTGCCAGAGCAAAGTTCGATTTTGTCGGCAGATTTGGTGAGAAACTCGCAGGCTACCCATCCGGGAGTCGCGCTTTCTGGTCTCTTGCCAAAGCTGCCGAGGGGAACTTTTGTCGGTCGTCTTTACCACCACTGCGAAATGCTGACGGTAATCTGGTCCATAGTGCAAAAGAGAAAGCCGATCTTCTAGGTACTCTTTTTGCCTCGAACTCGACTGTGAGCGATGACGGTAGCACCGTGCCACCTACCATACCGCGGTGCGCACACTCCATGCCGGAAATCCGCATCTCCCAGAAGGATGTTCGGCGGGAGCTACTGTCCTTAAACGTTCACAAGTCGAGCGGGCCAGACGGCATACCTGCAGTTGTGCTCAAACGCTGTGCTCCAGAGTTGTGTCCCGTGCTAACGCATCTCTTCACGCTTTCTATTAGCAAACGGGAAGTTCCATCTTCGTGGAAAACGGCCCTTGTGCACCCTGTCCCAAAAAAGGGCGACAGATCGGATCCATCAAACTATAGGCCTATCGCTATTACCTCCCTTCTCTCTAAGGTCATGGAGCGTGTAATTAACTCGAAGCTCCTTGGATACCTAGAAGAACACGATCTAATAAGCGACCGCCAGTATGGCTTTCGCCACGGTCGCTCTACTGGTGATCTTCTAGTGTATCTAACTCACCGCTGGGCTTCGGCCATTGAGAGTCAAGGTGAGGCATTGGCAGTTAGCCTAGATATAGCGAAGGCATTTGATCGGGTCTGGCATAGGGGCCTTTTGTCGAAGTTACCATCTTATGGACTGCCCGAGGGATTATGCAAATGGATTGCCAGCTTTTTGTCCGGCAGACGCATACGAGCCGTAGTAGACGGTAGCTGCTCCGATAGCATGGACATAAACGCTGGCGTCCCGCAAGGTTCTGTGCTATCCCCAACGCTGTTCTTGCTGCATATCAATGACATGTTGTCTATCGGCGACATCCATTGCTATGCGGATGACAGTACTGGGGATACATTTTACACGGGCCGTGCTAATATCCCTCGTTCAGTGGTGCTAGAAAGTCGTGAAAAGCTTGTGTCGGACATCGAGAGGATTCTGTCCGGAGTCTCGGTGTGGGGTCGGGACAACCTAGTCTGTTTCAATCCCACTAAGACACAGGTGTGTGCGTTCACCGCTAAGAAAACCCCATTTACTGTGGTTCCACAGTTTCAAGGCACAGCCCTTACCTTGTCAGGAAGTATTGGGATCCTCGGAGTCGACATTTCGAGTAGCGTCCAATTCCGTTGTCACTTGGAAGGGAAAGCTGCGTTGGCATCCAAAAAGCTCGGTGTGCTCAACAGAGCGAGGGGATACTTTACTCCGGGGCAAAGACTGCTCTTGTACAAGTCGCAAGTTAGACCCCACATGGAGTACTGCTGTCACCTTTGGGCAGGAGCACCTGGATACCAGCTTGGACCCTTTGACTCGATCCAGAGACGCGCTGTACGAATTGTCGACGATCCCAAACTCACAGGCGGTATTGAACCCTTAAGTCTAAGGAGGGACTTCGCCTCCTTATGTGTGTTCTATCGCCTGTACAATGGGTTGTGTTCTGAAGAACTGTTTGACATGATGCCAACGGCCACTTTTCATCATCGCACCGCTCGCCATCGACAGGGCGCTCATCCACACACCTTGCAACCTAAATGGTCGCGCACCGTGCGGTTTCAGAGGAATTTCCTCCCACGAACGCTCCGGCTGTGGAATGAGGTCCCTGTCGAGGTATTCCCGATGAACTACAGTATGGGGTTCTTCAAAAAAGGAGTGTACAAGTTTCTAATGGGTCGGCAACGCGCACGTGACACCCCTTGAGTTGCGGGCGTCCATAGGTTACGGTGACCGCTTTCCATCAGGCGGGCCGTATACCTGTTTGCCACCGACGTGGTATAAAAAAAAAAAAAAAATATATATATTTTATTTTTATATACATATTGTAAAATACCTAGCCTAAGAAGGAAAATAAATACTGAGGATGTACATATATTATTACGCAATAGGTGAGAGGCTGGCCACCTGTCACTGCAATGTCACAATTTGGATATATTTCAACCCCTTTTTGCCAAGAGTGGCACTGAAACTTAGTACCTAGTTCATGTGCTCTGCCTACCCCTTTATGGGATACAGGCGTGATTATATGTATGTATGTATGTATATTACGCTGATTACGCAATGTCCTCAACAGTTGATGATCGCTTTATTTGATGCTTGAGTTACACACTGGCGTTTGTTACCAACTCATCGAATGCCATAGAAATTGACCCCAAAGTTCGGCAATAAATGTGCGAAGAACAGAACCGAGAAATTGCCATGAGAACATACGCAATTTGAGAAACTTCTTTTCGGTGCATTATTTTTTTATTTAGGTTGACGCAGTCTTAAGAAAAATAAAATAAACTTCTTATAGGTACCTAAAAGTGACGAAATCAGAAAGTGACTAAGTCAGAAAGTGGCGAAGTCAGAAAGAGGCAAACTCATAAAGTGACGAACACAGAACGTGACAAAGTCAGAAAGTGGCGAAATCCGAAAGTGGCAAACTCAGAAAGTGACGAACTCGGAAAGTGACAAACTCAGAAAGTGGCAATCTAAGAAAGTGACATTCTCGGAAGGTGACGCTCTCAGAAAGTGGCCTCCTTAGAACGTGACGTCCACAGAAAGTGGCGTCTTCAGAACGTGACCTAACCAGAAAGTGACCGGTAAAGAAAATGACGTACTCCGCCTATATGTATTTTCCTTTATTTATGCATGTAAGTATTTTTCTATATAAGTATTTATAAGTACCGTCACCTAAAAATACCTATACCTAAATACCTACTGCTAGTTAATATGTACCTACTAAATGGTCGCAAAGGAAGTACTCAATGAGCCAATGAGTTTTTGAAAATGTATTGCTATTAGTGCCATGTATAATCCAAATTTCAAAGAAATCTAACCATTAGTTTAGCTTCAAAAAATTATATGTTTTATCATTTGAATATTTACTTTAGCCTGGCAGCTTGAACATGTCATGCTCGCTTAGTGTTTGCTTACGGTGGCGTCGTTGATCGGGTCGCCACCTTCCCGAATGAAGGTTGAGGGAGGCGATGGCTGAGATACGCGTCATACTCGGGTGCTGTCTGTGAAGACCGGTCTGTTTAAGCTACCAGGCCCCGTAGCCGAATGGCATTTCTCCGACGCCAAACGAAAGCGATACGCCGCTGGCTCTGTCGCGCCAATACGCAAGCGCGATAGAGATAGATATCTACTAGCGCTTCGTTTCGTGAGCGTTTCGTGAGCGATTGTGCCATTCGGCTAGCCACCCAGGGGCTATTAAAACGAATTAGTAACTTGAATCCTGATTTATATTACACACTTACTTCGGTTCTAGTTTGTTTCTTTGTTTCTTTTTTTTTTAAGTTAATATTTTAATTACATGATTTTGACACATGGAGACCCTATACACCTCTGAGGATAAATAGATTAAGTATACTATACATGTTATCTTAAGTTGTGACATTTAGAGTCATTTGTACCTCTAAAGTAATTTTAGACTTTGATTTTTATGTCTGTATGTACTTTTTTTTAATATTATGTGTAGTTTTAGTTGTAATTCGACTTGAAGAGACCTTATACATCTCTAATAAATTGTAGTAGCGTTATACATTAGGTAAAATTAGTATTGTATCAATTGTGTAATTTAAATTCAAATATAAAAACCGGCCAAGAGCGTGTCGGGCCACGCTCAGTGTAGGGTTCCGTAGTTTTCCGTATTTTCCTCAAAAACTACTGAACCTATCAAGTTCAAAACAATTTTCCTAGAAAGTCTTTATAAAGTTCTACTTTTGTGATTTTTTAAATATTTTTTAAACATATGGTTCAAAAGTTAGAGGACAGACTTTTTTTTTCCTTTAGGAGCGATTATTTCCGAAAATATTAATATTATCAAAAAACGATTTTACTAAACCCTTATTCATTTTTAAATACCTATCCAACAATATATCATACGTTGTGGTTTGAATGAAAAAAAAAAAAACAGTCCCCACTTTACATGTCTGTCCCCACTTTTTCCACTTTTTATTTTACTACTTTGTCGGTGTGATGGATATACATATATTGATACCAAATTTCAGCTTTCTAGTGCTAACGGTCACTGAGATTATCTGCGGACGGACGGACGGACGGACAGACAGACATGGCGAAACTATAAGGGTTCCTAGTTGACTACGGAACCCTAAAAATTATGTTAAAATGTATGTGACGTGTAAAAGTGCCCCTGTGGCCTATTTGCTGAATAAATATTTTGAATTTTTAACAAAGATTTTTCTTTTATTTTTATCCAAACCAAGGGGATTCCAGGCTTGAAATATTGTAAAATGATATCTTATAAGTAATAAGACCAATAAACGCTTCTAAGAAAGGTATACATTTCAGCCAGGGCAGTTTCACTATAGGATTGCGGCTAGACCCTTTTAACTTGATGTCTTAAACTGGCAGGTAGAATTTAATAATGATTTTGAATCATAAATATTGAATAAATTAATGGATTTGATTTAGTTTCATGTTTTATAGTCAGTATTTTGTTCGAGTTGGTGTGGTGAAAAATTTTGTGTTTCACTCGGTGGCAAAGTTTGTTTAACCTTCATGCCTTGAAACCCTCACAGTGCTCAAGATTCCACTTTATATAATATTGGATTGGAATCTTTCGCTTGCTCGGGTATCAATATTGGCACGTGCGGTTAAATAACAACTTTGCCCCTTGTAATAAATAATTATTCTTTCATTCTTCAATGAGTGTAAAGACGCATGCATGACCAACTCATACTAAAGCTGTTTTTGACCTTTCTTCATTATCACGTTAAGAATACCGTTTCTGACACACCGCATCCTTATCTCTCTTCCTAGTATCGGAGAAAGCCCCCGTGACTCAAGCATTGAGAATAATGAACTTGGAACGGGTTATGGAGGAATTTCAACTGTATAAGTTTTGAAATGAACGTTATTATTTCAACGATTGTTATTGTAATCTTTCAGAGTCAAAATATTTGAATTATAAACCAATACCCTATGTACATTAAATTAACGTTACTTGGGCATATATCTAGTTAGTAGGTATGTCGGTAAAAACGTAGATATCGCCAAATTCAAATTGACTTCGGGAGGACTAACCTGGGCACTTAACAATTTTAAGCCGCACTTATAAACTAATGGGTGTGCCTGAGTATACCTACACCTACACGCATTTAAGTTGTTATCATTAGGAAAAACTTCGATACACAAGTTACACAATTCATTCCTCTACTCGTTCATAGTTTTGCTTGATTTCTGTTTCCTCTGGAGTTGGTCTTAGAGCCACTTGCACCATCCGCGTCAAATCCATATAAAATGGTGGGTTAACATTTGTCATATCCTCCCAAATCTCCCAATAGTCCTCTCAATAATAAAAACGTTCTAGATTGTCAGAAATCCTAAGTCCACATCAACAGTGGTCGCCCCAGCGGTGGGAATGCAAGGCATTACCTGTGTCGGTTACCGAACCCTGATGACGTCACCCAGCGCGTGCGCACGCGTTAAACGCTCGTACCGCCTTGAAATGGAGTCGCTTGTTCCGTGCGCGCTGCCGAGTTAATAATAAGTGGCCAGGAGGTAAGGCTGTAGAAGTATGTCTAAGGCTGTTTATTGTCACTCATGTTCGTTCTCTGCCTCGAATAAAAGGAATGATATCACTACTATACTAAATTGGTTGGTGATAATAATTATCACCAACCAATCCAAATTATTTAGATTTTTTGGCATATTTACAATGGCCTCTATCTTTGAGGCTAAGTGCGGAAATCGGATCCACTAACCATATTTACTAATTCAAACACCTTACTTTCATGTATTTGCTGCAATTCATGGTACCTTCATACCCTTTAGCACAACTTGCCTTGTCGCACGCGCGACCATACATCAAAAGCAAAATATTGCAGCATGTCTATTTAAATATTATAAAAAAATAGACAATTTGCATCAATATTGTTAGAAATTGCATGAAGCTAAAACAGCCGCGGTTCGAAGTGACCTTCGCACGCGGCATCAGCGTTGAGTGCCCTAATTGTTTCAAAAACATGTGCGGAATAACTGGTGGGATAATTTTACCCCTTTGGCTGTACGCATGTTCCATTACTATCAGTAGGTGTTGGTCTACTATTCTGCTAGAAAATAGGTGTGTATTTATTTCAAGTATTAATGTACATATTTATTACATTATCCGAGCTCTCTCTACTCTACTCAGGCTAAACAAAAACACAAAATA
This sequence comes from Leguminivora glycinivorella, assembly GCF_023078275.1. NCBI lineage: Eukaryota > Metazoa > Arthropoda > Insecta > Lepidoptera > Tortricidae > Leguminivora > Leguminivora glycinivorella. Next base: position 3,188,618 of record NC_062998.1, on the reverse strand, counting down.
CTCTTTCCTATGAAGGCGTGATAGAAAATAATCCCTGTAATTGCCTAATTGCCGGCACAAACATCTTCATAAACCAACGTTCCAAGTTCCAAAATAAAGGAAATCGAAATAGCTACAACGCCTATAACCGAGGTAACTATATTTCTAATTTTGAGTATGAAACCCTAGAAACGGGAACTAACCATGGGGCAAATGTCAGGTGGCTGACCGCGGAAACGCGCTTCCCTTCGGCCAAAATGTATTGTTGAGTATTCTTTACACTTCGATTGTCACAGTCATTTCTAAGTCTATTTTAACTAACTAATTTGGCTTAGCGATCCAAACTATTCAGCAAAGAAGAATCCAAAGAGTGAGAATATAATTTTTTTTTGTGTGATTAACTGATTATCATGAAACCAAAATAACACTGTAAGCTGTTGTAAGTTTACAGTTGTATCTTTACGTAATTTACGCCTTGTACTTATTACTATTGAAACCAATTAAATAAAAATAGGCCTAAAGCCGCTAGGTTGTGCCACTGTCGGTGTCGTGATATTAAACAAGTTTGGGGATTGCCTGCGCGCTGGTGACGTCACACAATGACTCAATCTTAGTGAGGCCTGGGGACCGGTATTGGTTCACACATTTGACTGGTCATTCGTCTTATTGTAGGGAGATACAGTCTAAATTTGGTTTAATGCGTTGTTCCTAAAGTACTGGCCAAACCTGAAGGTGTGCGAACACTTTGTTTCGGCGTAAATTTCGAATGTTTTGTATTGAAGAGTCCAAAGAAGATTGTAAGTAACAAACCTTGAAGTAAGTGAAGAAGATCGTGTGTTGTGTTGTATAGCTTAGCCGGTAGTGTTCAAAAAGCTACTTATTCTGCTAATAATGAAGAATTGAAGATGTTTTCAATTCGTTATTAAACTCTACATCTCCTTGGCAACACTGCAACTAGAATGTATGTTGAAGTTACTGCAGTTAAGTATTGAATTGAGTTGTAGAGGTACAGTGAGCTGCAAAATTACATGGAGAAATTATGAATGAATTCATTGATAAATTCGCCATGCACTTTTGCAGCTGATAGTACTTGAACTCCTTCGTACACCGTGAACCTCAAAGGGGTCTGACTATCGGTTCGCTGGAAAATATCGGTCAGAAAGTAAAAGCAAAAAATGACAGCGTCGAATATCTGACCGCCGTTAACTGCACTGCGAGAGTATTTCGCCACGAGATAGATCACGTCTTCTTCTAATCGTAAGTATTAAGGTAATGAAATAAGAACGGATAGTCTATATCAAGGCGACATACTCTCGAGCCAATCATGTGCTGACCCTGCTGGTACTCAGTAGGCCTTTCTGGAGTGTCACCATCACCAGCACCACACCAATCGATCAAACGTCGACATGGTCAACGGTCGATAGCATCGATAGATTGGTGTGGTAACGCCCTCATAACCGGCGTGTTTTATTTTTTTTAATGTTGATAGGCATCCGCTGTCTCAAAACGGCAGTATTCTAAAATAAGTAAGATTCGTCGTGGCTAACGGTCCCACACTTTTGTATTCGCGGTCCAGCTGTCACTGCCACATTACAGTTACCACAATCACAGCCATAAGGCACTAACGGTGAGAAATCTTTACGTTAATGGTTACTGTCTGTGACATTAAAAAGTAAAGTAGTTTATGTTAACCTACTCCTGTCACCTGAATTTCCAGACCGATACGGCCTTCAAGAAAAAAAGTGTACAACTTGGCCCCATCTCCAACCCTTCTGGTGGTTCGGTGTCCATAGGCTCTGCTCGTTTGCCTATAAAAAAAACTTATCTATATAATTTTAAACAATGCTTTGTATCAAAACTCCTCCGAAAAAGTTACGTTTCGTTCCGAATGAATTTGTTTAAGTACAAAACTCCCCGTGTGGTGCGCTGTTCAAATCCCCTAGAAAATGGAGCGAAAAGTTTACGTCAGATTTTCGAATGAAACGTACCCTTGAGGTTCAGTATTCGAAAATCGAACGAGAGGAGCGTGGGGGATTACCATGAAGTACTAAAGTCGAAGCCAGTTTAGGTCGAGAGAAAGGGAGACGGCTATACCAGTTACATAGCTCCGTCCCTCTCTCTCAACCTAAACCTGGTATAGATGTCTCCCTTTCTCTCGACCTAAACTGAACGGCTTTAGTACTCCATGGTAATAGGCTAGTTTCCTACTAGTCAAATCAGCTTCTTTTTAAGAACTGTCAAAACGATTTATTTTGCTGATATGGAAATACTATGAAATACTGAGGAGTGACGTCACGGTCAATTCATTTACTTTATTTTCTTTCTCTTTGACTTATTAAATAGAAATTATGTTTAAACATAACTACTGTCCATATATTTCTTCTAATTATGTGGTGCTTTATTTCGTGCACTGCATAAAATATTTTATTTTAAGTATAGGAAACTAGCCTATTGGTACTATTGGTAACCCCCAGTATTCGAACGAGATTTACATTACGAATGTGGATGGGGAGAAGCAATTAGTTCTCCGCTATGAAACTTAATTTTTAATACAGTTGCTCAAAAAGTGCCCGTTTTTTGGTTGCTTAGCGTGCGAGAAGTTGTATTTTACGCACTAGTGCGTAAAAAGTATGCGTTCCATTTTACGACTACATACCGAGCTGTTTTAATATTAGTATATTTTACTAAGACGGAATAAAACTATAAACATACTAATTAATAGATTAATGTTTAAAACATTGATATACTTTTAGTCATACTAAACATAATTTATAAAATGGTTTATACTTTGAAAAAGTGGCTCATAATGAGTCGTTTAAACAGAACGTGAAATGGAACGAAACGCGTCGTCTGTCATTTAAAGTAGTGGCGTCTTACCGACATAATGCAAGCACGTTCAAAAACCTTAACATGTTACGCTATTTGTCATAATTATTTTATGTTATTTGCAATACTTCGAGGCATAAATGAGTCGATTGAATTAAAATGTAGGTATATATTAAACAATCGTCCCAAATCGTAAATGTTTATGTTTTTATGGCACACAATGAAATAAATAAATTGTGTTGGATGAAAATATGAACGCAAGCTTCAAAGATAGGTACGCCTTTGAATTGTCAAAAAATGTGTTAATGCATGTGTGTATGTCAATGCGAAAATTGGGAGTTCGGATTGTTTATCGTTTTATTTCGTTGTAGTAGTGTTTTTTCGCAACTGTATTAAAAAACGTCGTTCGTCACACGTGCGAGAATGTCATTCTTCTGGCAAACTTCACTCGTGGCAAAATGTCTCGGGACTCGTGAAGTAATGACATAACGAAATGTACTATTTCGCCAGTACGATTTTTTCCACTACTCTCCGATGTTAAATTCGATAAATGTTGATTTACAGTTTGTATGATATTTTCATATTAACGAATATGTATAGGTACTAAATTATGTATTAAAATATTTAAAATACAAAGATATTATAATTCACCACTAAGCATGAGTCAAGCTTAAGATATATTATTTCTTAGTTAGTATTTTTTTATAAGTATCTATCGTTATTTAATTTTGCACCCTGATGCTATGCTGTTAACGCTTAAAGTTAACCAACAGATTAAGGTTTAACCGCAAAATTAAACAGTAATTAACGAACGCACAGTCAATGTTAATGCCCAATTAAAGATTTATTTACAAGGCCGATGAGCTACAAAGAAAAGTGACTGTTAAATCAGAGGAATAAGGACTATTTTTATATATGTAGGTGTACAGACAGACGCATTACCAATCTCAATGAGATGGTGTCTAGTTTCCAAAAATCTAAAAATAGCGTTGTAAATGTAATGTTAAATAATGTTATGGTAATTTATGACAAAAGAAGGCCCAGTTGCACCAACCATGTTTTAACAGACAGCAGTAAAGTATGAAACCCAGGCAATAAAATTTAATAAACACTTCAACGGGAGGGGAAAACCGAAGAAGAGGTGGATGGACTGTGTGAGACATGATATGGAACTAAAACAAGTTAATGATGAGATGACGAGTGACAGAGATGTATGGAAGAGAAAGACATGCTGCGCCGACCCCAAGTGACTGGGATAAGGGCAAGAGAATGATGATGATGGTGCACTTTGACGGCTAAGGTGCAACCAATATTAGCGTTTAAACAAGCTTATCGCGGAGAAATAGAGAAGAAGTAGAAATAATTTATTCCTGACATTTATAAGTAATAGGTCATACCATACGTAAAACAGAAAATTACTTACAAATAATCATCACAAAAGGTAGGTAGGAACTCAGTTAAACCTCGGCCACACATGCGCGTTTTAAAAGCGCAGCGTAAAGGCTTGGCCAAACACACGGCGCGACGCAGCGCCACGGTCGCGCGGCGCGACCGTAGCATGTGCTAACTGGTTAGCGACGTCAAACAGACTGCCGTGCCGTGCGTCCCGCCGGCATCACGCCCCGCGCCGCGCGGCCCCTTGCGTCCACGCGGCGCGAACGCAACGCTGCGCGGCGCGGACGCCACGGGACGCTGCACCGCGCTCACTCACAGTCAGTCGGTCGTTAGGCAACGCACGGTGCGCAGTGATTGTGATTATGGTTATAGAAAAACGAATTAATCTCGTTAGAGATCATAAAGTTATTTATGACATAAGTATTCTGCATCCGATTGTAACTCCCGTCACAATCTTTTATATCTCCACAACCACATTACAATCTTTTAGTATTCATTGGATGAACTGTCTTTCTTGTACGATATCGATTTACATACTTCATACTAAGAATCGTACCTCGTTTTTTTAGCGCCACCTTTTAAATACTATCATAACTTCACTGATGACGCATACAATTTTTTTTTTTCAAAATGTGTATTGATGTGATATCACGTTTTTAAAATAAATAAATATGTCATTTGTTCTTATAAAAAATAAAAACACGCAAAAATATTTCCGGAAAATATGATTTTGGCCACTTCCAGGCGAACAACGCCATCTAGTTTTAAGCCTAAAACGCCCATACATTTCAGGGGTACGCTTTTTTGTATGGGCTTTGTCAGTCCCGCATTAAATCGTTCTTAGCGATATCTAGCAGCGGCCCCACGTAACAAAAGAGTGTCCTCAATGTGGGAGTAGTCCGATTGCGTCCGGTTCGAACAACAAACAAACACTCTTATCTAAGGCTTCGGAAGGAATGAATGAGCGACCCTCCGCGCGCGCATGGTTGAGAGCGCGAAGCCGGCGTGAGCCGCGCGCGCCCTGTTTGGAGTTCAAACTTTGAACATCAGCATCAGGCGTCGCGGACGCCAAGTTCTACGTCGCGCCGTGTGTTTCGCCAAGGCTTTAGCGTAGCGCAATGATGGCGGTGCGCCGGACGGAGCAGATTGCCACCGTTTTCAAAGATCCAATCCGCGCGCGTTCTGCACATGGTAACTATTCTAAGCCTATATTTTGCAACTGTAAACATCCAATAAGTATATCACATAAGTATTCAAAACAACATTTTGGAATAAGACAATTAGCTTAATGGCTAACATTTAATCCATATTCAGACAAGTCTGCTCACAATGCGCGCTGTGCTATCAAAACATCCTATGTGTGGCCGAACCTTTAAAGTCAGTGCGGGCAAAACCGGCATACTTTATTTGAAACTAGCTTTTACCACTCAAAAAATCACATTAATCCGTCGCTCTTTTTGCCGTGAAAGACGGACAAACAAACAGACATACACACTTTCCCATTAATAATATTAGTATGGATAAAGTTAGAGTGTATAAAACTAGATGATTAAAGTAGTCTGGGGTTCAAAATGGTTCCGACACTCCCGACTCAGCATGGTGTTAGGCAGGGAGGGCCATAGCGAGTGAAACACGTTTGAGTGAGGACATGTCCTTTTATTCTGACACTATTACCTAGATTTATTCCATTAAGAACAATTATTTTAAATATATTGTGGTTTCGCAAATTTCGCAATCTACTAGTAAAATAAAAAAATATAATTAATAAATACATATTGGGGACACCTTACACAGATCAACTTAGCCCAAACTAAGCATAGCTTGTACTATGCTGGATGCTAAGCGACGATATACATACTTAAATAGATAAATACATACTTATGTACATAGAAAACATCCATGACTCCGGAACAAATATCTGTGCTCATCACACAAATAAATGTCCTTACCGGGATTCGAACCCACAGGACCGCGGCTTAGCAGGCAGGGTCACTACCGACTGAGCCAGACCGGTCGCCAAAACTAGTCTCCCCATCCTCCTTATATTACTCAATAAAAAATATTATTAAAGTCGCCGTCAATAGAACTTGTGAATCATGTAAACAAACCTTGTAGTCAAAATGTCTTTAATTTTCATTCTAACTCATCAGATGCTGGCTAAATCCATGTGTTATTTAATCAATTCATCTCACATTATGATCCTCAACCTTCAAGGTAATAAAATTGTACTAGAATATTGATATTTCATAGAATGGTTTGTTTACATTGTTGACAATTTCTATTGACGGCGATTTTATATTATTTGACGACCGGTCTGGCCTAGCGGGTGGAGAACCTGCCTGCTAAGCCGCGGTCCCGGGTTCGAATCCCGGTAAGGGCATTTATTTGTGTGATGAGCACAGGTAGGTATTTGTTCCTGAGTCATGGATGTTTTCTATGCATATAAGTATTTGTATATTATATAATACTGGCTTCTGCCCGCGGCTTCGCTCGCGTTATGTCGCTCTCCATCTCTTCATCTATCTCCACTTTAAAAATCACGTCAATTCGTCGCTCCGTTTTCCCGTGAAAGACGGACTAACAAACAGACACACACACTTTCCCATTTATAATATTAGTATGAATGTATATCGGTGTCTGAGTATGAGTACCCACATCATAAGCCTTCTTGAGCTTACCGTGGTACTCCGTCAATCTGTGTAAGACTGTCCTATAATATTTATTTATTTTGTTTTTTTTATTATTTAAATTTTAAATTGTCGTGTGGACTGTAGACGGACCGTATAGTGCAACTCGTGAGACAATGTGTAATTAAAGATTCTGTGAAAGTGTTTTAATTACGCTTCGAGATAGTTCAGCAACACAACACAATACTATGATTACGTAATGTTGGCTAGGCCAGTTTGGCAACATGGTACCTAATATACGGAATGGATTCATTGTAGGCTATTTGCAATAATGAACGGGGTGAGTATACGAGTATATATTTTTAGGTATAATATGGTTTTTTGGTAGCTGCGTGCACAAGTGTGAGTGTGAACAAGGAACATTTTTTTCCCCAAATATTTTTTCATGGTATTATTTTTTATAAGAACAAATAACATGCTTCTTTATTTTAATATCATAATATTACGTCACAATACAAATTTTGAAAAAATAAATTTGTTGGCATCATCAGTGAAGTTAGTTGTTAGTTAGTATTTAATAGGTGGCACTAAAAAATGAAGTACGAATCTTAGTATGGAGACTGTAAATGTAAAGTGTGTGTGTCTGTTTGTTTGTATTTTGGTCCACTGTCACCAGACTGTCACAACTTAAAGTGAGGTCTGCAAAAGGAGTCACCACAATGTGTTCTGTAAAATAGTCGGCTGGATGCGTTTCGTTGTTGCACCGCAAAGTCCGCAAACGATTTTCACATAGGCCAGGCCTTCTAAAACTAACTTTGCATGCAGTAAAGTTACCTTACCATTACCACATTAGTACATATTAAACATAGCAACTCTATTACTCACGATATTGAATAACTTTTACAGAGACCTGCAATACACGAGGAAATATGTAAGTTGGTATTAATACAAGGACCACGTGTAACATCGATCGCGTTTAATTAGAATAGTGCCGTACAGGAAGCCATACAGTCGCTATAAAGCCAAGCCAGTGTACTCGCAAAGGGCTTATCGGCCTAGTAAATATTCTCTAGAAAACTCATCCTACACTCCTACACCTACAGAATATATAATAGTACAAGTACAGAAGGATATGCTTCGATGTTCACAAAATGCCACCTTTCTTACCTCATCATCCTCCTTGCGTTATCTATGGTTGCGTTGCGTTATCGTTATGCGAGAGCCTGGGGTCCGATTTGAAACTAATCCCAAGATTTAGCGTAGGCACTAGTTTTACGAAAGCGACTGCCATCTGACCTTCAAACTCGAAGGGTAACTAGGCCTTGGGATTAGCCAGGTTTCCTCACGATGTTTTCCTTCACCGAAAAGCGACTGGCAAATATCAAATGAAATTTCGTACAAAAGTTCAGAAAAACTCATTGGTACGAGCCGGGGTTCGAACCCGCGACCTCCGGTTTGAAAGTCGCCCGCTCTTACCGATAGGCTACCAGCGCATCCCGCCGCCATTCTTGCCAATACCTACATTAACAAGCGGACCGCACGCGAGCAGACAACATTGAGTTCGAAGCTTCGAAGCGCGCGGAGGTCGTCGCCACTGAATGGGCCGCGAATGCGCGGCCGCCGGCATGTACTACCATTGTAGTTCTCTGCTGCAGCTAACAACAACTGAGGCACGGCTAAAAGCGAGTGAGCTACTGAGCTATATCCAGTTTACTTTCCAAATAAATGTAATCAGTTTCTTTTACATTGTTAATACAATTGAATACAAGTAGATAATACAACGACCCTCGCTTCTGATACGGGTGACCGTTGGACGCTGGCGTCTGAACATGGAATGAAGCCTTAGGCAGCGTGCCCACTTAAGCGTCGCGTGTCTCGGGGCGCGCAACGGACGTCCGCGCCATTCAGCCGCCGAATGTAATTAAAAAGCGTGTTGCTGAAGAGCGTGTCGGGCCACGCTCAGTGTAGCGGTTTCGTAGTGGCGACTTTTCATTATCAGATCAAAAGTCTGGTCGACCGGTGAAGATTGATGTAGCCAAATTAAAAACCTTAATTGAAGGAGAACCGAGGCTAACGAGTCGTACTCTTGCTACCGAGTTAGGCTGTTCTCATGTCACCATAGAAACACATTTACACGAGTTGGGAAAAAACTACAAATACAGTGTTTGGATACCGCACGAACTTGATAGAGATCAACTAAACCGCCGTGCCGATATCTGCATACAACTTTGTCTTTTCGCCGCACATTCAACTGGTTGGACCATCTTATCACTGGAAATGAAAAATGGGTCTTATATATAAATCACACACGCAAACGTCAGTGGCTAGCTCCAAACGAAAAAGGAATAGAGGCACCAAAAACAGAGCCTCACCCGAAAAAAGTTATGCTGTCCGTTTGGTGGGATATTCATGGTATTATTAACTGGGAACTCCTACCAAGTGGAATGACTGTTACCGCATCAGTATACTGTAATCAGCTTGAAAATTTAAAGCAAAAAATCTGTCAGAATCGTCCACAGCATGCTAAAGTTTTTTTCTTACACGACAATGCTCGCCCACACATTGCAAAAGTGACTCGGCTAAAGCTATTGGAGCTAGGTTGGAAAGTGATACCTCATCCACCGTACTCTCCAGACTTGGCACCTACGGATTACGCATTGTTCAGATCGCTAAGCAATGCCTTGAATGAAAAAAAGTTCGATGATCAAGCCCATCTACGACAGTACATAGCTGAGTTTTTTGAATCTAAACCTAAGAACTTCTTCGCCGATGCTATTCATTCTTTACCAGAACGATGGAGACAAGTAGTAGATAACGAAGGCCATTATATTTTTGATAAATGATTAAAATAATAAATTAAATAAAAATTACACTTTGTTGGCGTGATTGATATGCATATTGTTAATACAATTGAATACAGCTTTGTGTGCTTACGGTTACTGAGATTATCCGCGGACGGACCGGACGGACGGACGGAGTCTGGACGGATGGAACGGACAGAGACAGACAGACATGCGCGAAACTATAAGCGTCGCGGTTCGGGGCGCGCAACGGACGTCCGCGCCACGCCTGAAAATTCAAAAAACGTCTCCTCAGTACATTTTGCGCGCGTCACGCCGCCGCCACGCCACCTGGGGCGCGTCTTACGTCCTTCCTATACAAAATGTACTGAGGAGACGTTTTTTGAATTACATTCAGGCGGCGTGGCGCGGACGTCCATTCCGCACCTCAGGACATGCGTCTTTTAGATGTGGCCGGTCCCTTACAATCCAGTATGTCCATAGTTGCATAATGCATACGCGTATAGTTGTGGGCTCAGTTTAACAGCGTATGTCATTTATCCATACTTATATACTTATACTTATGTATATAATATTATAAATGGGAAAGTGTGTGTGTCTGTTTGTTTGTCCGTCTTTCGCGGCAAAACGGAGCGACGAATTGACGTGATTTTTTAAGTGGAGATAGTTGAAGGGATGGAGAGTGACATAGGCTACTTTTTGTCTCTTTCTAACGCGAGCGAAGCCGCGGGCAAGAGCTAGTTTCTCATAAATATGTACCGTGGCCAGGGGCGGCTCACTCCGCGATTCTATCGCTGCGCTACAAGCTACACGAGTCATCGCTATCACACGGCCACGATTTATCGCTATCTCTATCGCTCTTCCGTGTAGGCGCGACAAAGTCAGACTGCGTTTCAATCGGCGTCTAGCGACAACGATTGTCATTCGGCTAGGCCGGCAGTGCAGTTCCTACACCAACTGCAATTCGGTTGCAGTCCATCCAAAACGAAACTAATGAAATCGATTCTCTGGACCTAGTCCGAGTAGTCCGCATCGACTCGAGACTTAGATTAAATATAATATTAAAAGATTTGGAGCTCATGTTAATCTGGTTACTATGAGTGACCAATCAGAATGCAACAATACACGGGGTCAGTCCGTAACGAAACACTATACATTTCACGCTTTCCAATGGATAGCGATAACGGATATAACAGGTCAATTATACGATTTATACATGGCCAAATTTTAATAAACAATAATTCATGTTATTGTCTGTTTGTGTGTGTGTCTCTCTGTGGCATCGTAGCTTCCGAACAGAAGAACCGATTTAGATTTAGTTTTTTTTTTGTTTGAAAGCTGAATTAGTCGGCAGTGTTCTTAGCCATGTTTCATGAAAATCGGTCCACTAAGTCGCGGTCGGGGTTTTTTTTTTTTTCAAAATTATAAATGGGAAAGTGTGTGTGTCTGCTTGTTTGTCCGTCTTTCACGGCAAAACGGAGCGACGACTTGACGTGATTTTTTACGTGGAGATAGTTGAAGGGATGGAGAGTGATATAGGCTACTTTTTGTCTCTTTCTAACGCAAGCAAAGCCGCGGGCAAAAGCTAGTATCAATATATCAAGTACTAAGACTATGTGACGTTCTTCTTTTGATCACGAGTGTCGAGTTTCGGTGACATTGAGATGCGCCTGCGGATCGCTCGCCTGTTTACATTAGTAGGTATAATAAATAATGTACTTTGTGGTCTAAGCAGGTAAATACATTTTTTTTATTTAAAAAACTACACAACCATGTATTACGTTACGAAATGCACGTAAATATCGTCATTTCGTCAACAGAAGTCAAGTACTTTATAGTCAGCTGCAATTCGTTATGTAACATGACGCAAGATGCAAAAAAAATACCTAAGAATGCAATACTACAGCAATACTTATCGTCGAACGGGCATATATGCGGAACATTACCGTTTTTAATTTGAACCATGTTGTTTAGAATATACTAACGTTGTATTTCGTTCGAGAACGCATCCAGAACCGACAGCATGGTCGCGCGATAAACGATATACCGGAAACGTATAACTACGAGGTCCATTGGTTCGCGGGTCTTCAAAATACCATGCAAGCTCACATGTCATGAGCTATGTGCCTCGGCATATAGCCAGGGCCAGTGCATCGACAATGGGAAACTGATATAAACGCGAGCTCATGGGTTTTATTGTCTCGATCGTCAGTTTGTTTTTGAAATTCGAAGTAATTCGAACTCTCAATGAATTTGTCCAAAAAAATTATGAGTTATGAAAGAAACTGTGTATCATAAAAATGTAGAAACATGCCTCAATAGTATATTATATAACGGTAACGTTATGAAGGCTATAAAAGTTGAGTACCGCGGTTAGGCCACGAAGGCTTGCCGAGTGGCCTAAGTAAGGTACGAGACTTTTATAGCCTTCATAATGTTACGATTGTATACTATACTTTTTCTACGACAGCCACATACATACCTATTCGAGAATAATAAAATGGGTTAGTTACTTTACTTCATATAATGAATGGGAATATTTGTGTGGATCGTCGTAGCATTGAGTATTTTGTCCACAATGTTGATGGCGAGAACTTGTTGCACAATTCTTCAAAATATGCCAACAACGCCGTTTCAGAGAAAGTTGAAACATTTTTTTGCAATTTCCATGTCAAAACAATCATAACATTTTTGGTACGCTTTATCTGACTTTTCATGTAACAAATTGTCAGTCACTTTGAGCGCCCATAGCCTTGATTTCTTCGGAAGTGCATTTTTCACCAGAATCACTCATAATTACTTATGTTTTTGCACAATAACGTCGAATTAAAACAAACTACACACCACCGAAATAGTTCAAATAGTTTCGTGATAAGATTACAAATGTCAAACATACCATAGACAAGAGAAATAGAAAATAAGCCGGTTTTCAATTACGAAAAATGTGGTTGCGTTCAAGAATATTTAAATGTCGAATGTAAAATTATTGGATAAACTTATGATTTTTACCTTTGTTTTGCAATATCTAATATGTAAAACGCATTTAAGTTTATTTTTTCATCTTGATTTAAATTATGAACCTAAATATTATATTAATTATTAAAAGTTACTTATTACTGTAAATGAAAACATACCTGATAAATGGAAGTTGTGCTTTTAAAAAAAAATTAACAGAACTCCTATATTCATATGATTACTGCTAGCAGTAATCCTATGAACCTATAGACAAATAGACTTTCTCATCGTTACTCAAATGAACTTAATTTGGATACCGCTGACAATAATCTAATTGACAGATTTAAGTGCTGGAGTAGAAAAAGTTATTTACTACGACGTCTACGACAATAGTGTAATGACGTTATAGTTAGATTCGTTTCAGCTGTGTTGTGGTGTTTTACACGCATTCCTCCTGCCGTCCAGAGCCGCAACAGAGGCGTTAGGGCTATATTATATGCTGCAGGGGATGGAAATGAAAATTTGCCAAAGACGAGACTTGACTTGGCACAGAGGCTTAACAGCCACTGGGTAGAAATAAGGCGGTGTACATACACACCTCTCGATACCAAATTTTACTATTGGACAGTTTTAAGTGATATTAGTATTCATCATCATATCAGCCCTTTTTCGCCCACTGCTGAGCATAGGCCTCTCAGTACGCCACTTTTCCCGGTCTTGGGCTAGTCTCATCCAGTTGTCCCTCAATTTTCCGGATATCATTGACCCAACGAGGGCAACGAACCATATTAATATTACTGATATTGAACAAAATTTCTAATGATGCGTTTTGAAAAATGACCCACAAATATATAGATCGCTACCCATAGTTTATTAAATACTGTATATGTGTGCATCAAGGGTGGTTGAAGCTTTGTAGTACTAAGTCTGTAGGTACTCAAAGGGGTAAGTATGTGAGTGGGGTAACGTAGTTTTAATCTTCGTATTTTTTCGTAGGTCATGACTGTCATGAGTGTCAATCATCCCACCTCCACCTCCAGGTTCGCCCTGATGAATACATAAGGCATTATCACTTGCAATATGAGCAGAGATCGGACAGTTGGGTTGGGCGTCATCTCGTATGACGTTTTCGGAATAATGAACCTTGTTGTTAGAACGACGCCCATTTGTCCAATCTCTGAATATGAGCCATCATCAACCAACTTACAAGAGTGACGCAATCGCTCTGGCGCATACAAGGCAGTGCATTAATATGTATCCATTGTCGTCGAAGACAAAAGAGTGCGCGTCCGGTCTTCGCCGCTCAAGTAAGGCCACGCGGGAGACAGGGCAATGGTAGACTGACAACACAGTATAAGGATATATCAGTAGTTAATCTCCGGCAGCGGCGGCGCGGTCGTTACTACTGCGCAAGGTCACGCAGGGTTGTACATGTACAACGTTACTATAATCGACTTCGTACAATGTAAGTTGTTGTAAATCTAATAGGTACTATTAACTGTGAGTAGGTTTTAGTATAACAATACCACGTCATGACACCACATTAGTCAGTATTGAAGACACAAAAAATCATTATAAATATATTACTCTCATACGCGCAATAGTAGATTGTGTAACAATAATTGCAAAAGCGTTAATTTAAGTGTTCATTTTATATGTTTTCTCTAGAATACACCCAATCCATCACAATAAAAAAAAGATTCGTTTGAACTAGAAACGTAGGTACCTACTGTCCTACTCGTATTAGTAACTGTGTATGGCGCTATGCTAGTACCAACGCTCTTTCTACCTTTTTATCTAATAAAGATTCAAGTACGTATTTGTTTCTTAAATACTGACGAAATCATATTTACATAAAATGTTTGAATAGATGTTTGCACAATATTTAAGTAGGTACCAAACTTTCGAGCTAGATAGATCGCAGCATCTACCTAAATGTCGTTACAGATAAATCCTTATTGATTTTAATGTGTCATTCTAGCTTTAAATCTCACTTTTACGCCATTTACGTAAGCAATAATGTACCTAACACTGCAAATATATAACAACCACTTACTTTTCTGGGTGTCTAGGAATTCTAAAGAATGACATTTCCGCATTTTGAGAACTTTCCATACACCCATAAACACTACAGTAACGAAAATATGTCTTCGGTGCTGACGTCATTTTCTCCCGAACTCAACACGTCAACACAGCGCGCAAACGCGGCCCCGACTGTCCAGCCCAATAATCACCAGTTTCGCATGTTTTCGCCGCATGCGAGGGGAGGGAGGGGGACACACCGCGCGGCGTGAAGTTTGTAAGAAGAGTTATTACTGGTTTTATACTGTGCTGACAATCTTACACCACAGAATAGACTAGTGGCTGTGAGAGCTGTAGACCTTCGCAACATGCTTAGAGAACGCAAAAGTAAAAAATATTAAAGTTATAATCACAGTCAAGGCACGATAGTCTTATGCTCCATAAACGCTATTATCACTTAATTTCCTCAATTTACACAATTTTCCAAAATCTGGACCGACAGTAAATTTTTTGTCAATAACCTTCTTCTTCTTTAAATCCTTTTACCCTCTGCTGGGGTACAGCTGTAATCATATTTCTTCATTCACTTCGTTTTTGGACACCTTGTAAGTTGTTGGGCACTATCCCTACTCAAAAAATCAAGTCAATTAGTAGCTCAGTTTTGCCGTGAAAGACGGACAAACAAGCAGACGCACACACTTTCCCATTTATAAAGTATTAGTATGGATTAAAAATACCCACATTATGTTTAGTATTAAGTGTACTTACATATTTTGTTTTTGCGTGTAATGCTCGTAAATGGCATGTTCTAGTTTGTATTCTTTTATTCGATAAGTGTTTTAAATCTGTTAGATTACTTGCATGCTCACTCATACTTTGTTTTATTTTGTATTTTCTATATATAAGTGAAATGTTAAATTACTTTTGAGAAATAAATTCTTTAACCACAAATAAAAGTGGCGTTGTTAGTCTTTACTAATCTCGCTTCTTTATTCACCTCCAAAAGGGGCAGAGATGTTCGAAATATTATTCAACTTTTGGTAACCATTGGCCACGTGCAATCAACATGGGAAGCAGCGGAGCGGATGTATATTTTAATTGGATTTTTAAATGTTTATTTTGTATTCTGTATTGGCACTATCGCGTTCAGTTACATCTATACACTTATTTATGGAAGGGACTGTTCCAGTAATGGATGTGATATAATGTAATACTTTACACAATGAAAGACGTAACTATAACCTTGTACTTTTGGCTGTTGAAAGAAGTGTAAACAAACCGGAGCCGTCAAATTTGACAGATCCTGGGTAGTGAACCTTTTAAGGCCAGATAGAAGAACACAATTGTAGGTGGCTACTTACTTGGTACTTTTTATTTTAATTTACAATTTTAATGATTATAAACGCATGAATGGTAAGTAAGGTGAGAGTAACAATGCGATTCCTTGTATTTTTAGGTATTTAAAAAAAACTGTGAACAAACCGTCAAATAGTTGTTTATCAGGTAACGTTTGGTTCCTGTTAAAATTTTCGTATTTAAAAATAATTGAGCTCACTACTATAGTCCGTTCCATTCCAAAAACATATACTTTCGCTTAATTTTACCAAATACACATGTACAAGACAAAACGAGTGTAAGTACAAGTTTATAATGGGTCGGCAAACGCACATTGCTAATGTGAAACCAGAAAACTGGAGAAGATGCGAAGAACATGTCATCAAGGAAGAGAAGAAAATGAAAGAGTTAAACAACAAGATTGACGATTTGGCCGACAGAATAATAATAAATGTGACAGAATCATCTTCGTCTTCATCCTCATCGTCGTCATCGTCCTCATCAGAATAAAATAACGTATATAAGGTCCTAATTTATTAGTTGCAGATATTTTAACACCTGATACTTTACATTAAAATAATTAACTTTAAATATAAATTAAGAAATCTTTTCATGTAACTTTTTTGATTTCATTTTCCTAACAAAAAAATTAATTATAATTTCGTCTAAAAAAAATCATCATGTGCATTATCACATGTCACAATAACACTGTCTGTCATGTCAACAATTGTTTGTTGTAAATGTCGTAAAGGTTCGGCGGGAAAACTGCACATGTCATTGAAGTGGCCAGTTACAGTTAAGTGGTACGTAAAAGAGGTACTAGAATCTGTTCAATGAGTTTTCATTTAATAATCACATAAACAGGGTGTTTTTACGTAGCAAATTTGTTTTTCCGTTTTCTCCAAAAAAACATCGTAAAAGCTATAATGTTTCACGGTTTAATATACTCCAGAGACCGAGTACTATCAGCTGTAAAAATATCTGCATCTAATAAATTAGGACCTTATATATAAAGTTTTGCGTTTTACTTAAAAATATACATATGTTTTCACCATTAAACACATAGAATAGAACGAAATATTTTTATTATATTTATTTATATTTTTTTATTATTTTATGCACAGATAATCTTAATTTTATTTCTATTGCTTTTTTATATTTCTCTGTCTTACATCAAAATTCAAAACTTAGTGTGGTACCTATAAATATTACTGAATCAACTAAACTACCATCAAGTATAAAAATACATAAATATAACAATCATCATCTCATACGGAGAAACGGACGCTCGAAAACACAAATATCAAATTTGGAACAGATGATGATGATGATTGATAACAAGCAATGGAAAATGTCAAACAGATAAAATTAAAAATCGCGTAAGGTCTAATACCTTTCTATTTTAGTAGTGTTACACCCAGATTAAAATGCAACCATCAGTTTTTTTAAACCTCTGCAAAATTGGGTACTTTTTGGTTGATGATTCCCTGATGAAAATAATAATATTAATTAAATGGAATGACGATATGTTTGTATTCATGAAGGTGTATTATGTTTCGTCAAATTAAACAAAATTACATGTTAGTGGAATGAAATGTTAATTTATTTTAAAATAGAGAAAAAAAATCAGGAACCAAACGTTACCTAATAAACAACCCTCAAATTTGACAGCTCTGGTTTGTTTACACTTTTTTCAACAGCCAAAAGTACAAGGTATATATCTGGAACGAACTCATTTGTGTATAAATATTTATGAAGGTGCTCTTCATGCTGTGGTGCTCAAGTAATTAATAAGTCTCGTACTTTATCCTTGGGGATTTCGGATAAGTCTCCATGTCTCAAAATCTCATCGCGGCTTCATCAAAGTGTTTAGGTACGGATAGAGTTCTGAAATACAATGCAAGGACGACAAAGATGTAGGCTTGTGTCGTTCACGAACTATGAACTGTTAGGAATAAAATCCCATCAATGACCGAAATGAACTGAATCTTTCCGTGGTCTGAGAATCGGTCTTTGCTCATTTAGTTCAGTATAGGATCGGCGAGCGCGAGCGGTTTGGATCGAGAACGAATGTGTGACTGCGCCGACCGAGAGCGAGAGCTACTTAGCAGAGCAACAAAAGAAGTCAAGTTTTCATATTAAACTTCGGTTACTTACAACCTTTCGGCCCGGAATGTTACTATCTGTGGACTATTTGTATAATTTTGACACTATTCGGTCCCATTCGTTCTGATCTTTCCGACCGCAGTGGTCGCTGGTCTGGCTGAACTAAATGAGCAAAAGACCTAAAAGAGCGAACTAGTTCATGGGAGCGATTGAACGAGATCGGAGCGCTCCGATCAACGAACGAAACGGCACAAGCCTACAAAGATGGTAGATAACTTCGAAAAGTTATTTCACAATAAAGACAAATGTCACCTGACAGTGACACTTCGCTGTTAATTTATTGTTTAACAAGGAAATATTGACGCTGAGGAACTATGTAATGTACTTATTAACCCAGAAAGAGGCACAGAATTTTCAGTGTCAAGTGTCAATGTCACTGTGGTGAAACAGCCCACAGATGTGCCACAAACCATGGCACATCTGCTGGCTTCGACGCATAGCATCACTGCTCCGAGTTAGATCTGAAGGAGCAACAGCCAACACGAAAAGAAGTTGTTACCTCCAAACCAACAACCATTATCCGCATAGTAATGGTTTCGAAGAACAAGCGAAACAACACGACACACCTATCTAGAGCCCCCAATCTGCGCAAGGTACTATTAAACCATTTCAAAAATGACTTATAAACCGTTCAATCCACTGGCAATTTCAAACCAAATTCCACCAGCATAGAATCCCCTCTTTAATAACACCAATTCGTACTTAAGCAACAGTTAGGTAGACAATTATGCCCTTTTATCATGTTCAAAATTGCACCTAAAGTTGACAAGGACAAAGAAGAGTTCGCTAGGGCCGTCGCAAGCGCAGGTGGGGTCGCCAGTGCGTGACGGACGGTGCTACCTGACCCGTGTTGTGGAAATGTGACAGTTAGGAGTAAAACTGTCATGTCAGCGGGTTGGAGTCCGGAAGGCGTACTTTATATACTCGTTGCAGGGTTAGCACATGATTGGCGCGACAGTATCTCGGTGTGAAACAGCTCACAGCGTCTTTTCTAATTGTATTTTAATGACATAAGGTAGAGTACTTAGTCTAGGTATCACGCGGGGCAATCATGTGCCAAATATTATAGCGTAAGCATTTATAGCGGTCCCTTCACTGTATGAAAACCTTATAAATCCTTGATTGCGTTAAGTGGTCCTCAAATTACGTTACTATTATAGAACATTTTTCGCGCCCGCCACGATCGGGTTATCATTTCTCATTCCTCATTCTGTCACCTTAAACCCCCTTTACACTTGCTTAAAAGAGCATGATATCGTTTATTTACAAAACGACTTGAGAAAAATTCTCACATTGACGTCAATCTACTTGTGTCAATTTGATGACTTTATTTACACGGGAGCGACTATCTTTTTTTCGTTTCTAAGTGACCGGCCACATCAGAGCGTCGCGTGTCTTGGGGCCGCTTGGCGGCGCGCCTTACGTCCTTCCTATACAAAATGTACTGAGGAGACGCTTTTTGAATTACACTCAGGTGGCGTGGCGCGGACGTCCGTTGCGCGCCCCGAGACACGCGACGCTCTGATGTGGCCGGTACCTAATGTTTCTATCGCCGATAGCTCATAGCTTACTGGCTTTTGGTGGGACCAGTGCCATAGAATACTGGCCATAGAGACCTCCGCCTTACAGAAGACCGCAGCCAAATAGCACTAGACTAGACCCTACTCATAGTGTTGAGTTCCTGCCGGTGAGTAAGGCTGCCAGAGCTCAACGAGGGTGCGGTGTGCTGGTGACGGAAGGATCTAGGGAACTAATTTGTTCCGTCTATTGTCCTTTGAGTCATCGACATCCCGAACCCTCCTTAGAGCTTGTGCACTCCTTTTTGCAAGTTTCTAATGGGTTGGCAACGCGCATGTGACACTCCTTGAGTTGCAGGCGTCCATAGGTTACGGTGACTGTTTTCCATCAGGCGGACCGTATGCTTGTTTGCCAACGACGTAGTATAAAAATAGCAACTTAAAGCGAAGGTATGTGATGTAAGTGGAGAAATTTGCATGATATTGCATTGCAAGTTTATTGCATCGGTGTGTGGCGCGAACTTCAATAAAACCAATATCGGTTAGTAACCGAGTGTCGGCTCTTTGTAATAGACGAATTTAAAGCTGGGTTCCCACTAGGGATAGGCGAGATTGCGTAGCGAGGAATGTATTTGGAACGAACAACTTGCGGTAAAAACTAGCGAAGTTTATTTCAATCTGGAAATTCTGCACTAAAGTTTAACCATGCGTTTTCCATGCAACCTACAACGGTTACAAGTGGTAATCTAGCATCAATGATTTTTCCCCTCACTAGCTCGAAAACACGTGTTTTGTCCTTTAATACCAGCGAGTAAAAACGCATTTTATCCACTAGTGGATAAAGTAATTTGGCCTTGATAGAGGCAAATTTTCTGCTTTAAAATTGATAAAAGTGGGTTAATCTAGTAATGAAGATGTTTTACCACCTGTGGAACTACTGGAAGCAGTGATAAACGCGTTTTTTGCGTTGTAGTTTCCTCGCTATAGTGAGGGGAAAAGTTTTGTGTTACACTCGGGTGCAAATGTATTTTACTTCTCGTGTGTTAAAAAACTCGCAAGTTCAGGATTCTATTCTCGAACCACTCGCTTCGCTCGTGGTTCAACTATAGAATCCTTTCACTTGCTCGTTTTTCAATTCCACACTCAGCGTTAAAATACAACTTTGCCCCTTTGTATAACAAATAACTATTATTACCTAACCCCATCTAATATAATAAGTAAGTACAGTCAACCAATTGGAACCCTAGGCCACTGTAGAACTATCTAATCTAATCTATAAATCAGATTGTAAGAAATCTCTTTCTGCTTGTCGTTTTGACATGGTTGTAGAGTGGCCTAGGGTTCCAATTGGTTGACTGTATGATTTTTTGTTTTCATCGTGTGAAGTTTTTGTCAAAGATGTTCAGTTGCTACAAGGCTGCTTCACCTACTGTACGATCTAGTGTAGGGAGGCTACGCTACAGTGCACTTTTGTAGTAAAATCGTCACCAATTTAGTATGGGGCCGGGTTCGCCGACCCGTCATTACGAGTAGACACCGCGCCGTTGGATTCGTAAAAAGAACAAAAACGGTAAAAGTGCGGGCTGGGTCTAACAATCAGCAGTCTCGCCTACAAACTGTGTATACATGTGTTTCCTTACTATCAGCACAGAATATATAATAGTACAAGTACAGAAGGCCCACTGCTTTGATGTTCACGAAATGCCGCCTTTTTAAATGCCTACAATTTTTTTACAAAGAAATCAGCCGCACGTGCGCAGCGTCGGATGATAGGGTTGCCTATGGATTAAAACGAATTAATTAGGTACTCAGATAAAATTGTATACTATTATATTTAAGTCTTGGGTACTTTCTAGGTATATATACAGTATTTTGGTTTAAGTTCCAACATCACAAGCCTTATTGAACTTTTCCGTGGGACTTAATCAATAGTAGATCTGTGTAATAATGTCCTATGGTACGTATTTTATTCATGATGTCTATTTAACTTAGCATTGTTAGCCATTCCACACGCGGACATCGCATATAAACCTTAAAATAACAATAGAAAGTGCGAACGTGCGTTCCGTGAGAACGCGCGCCACCCCTGATTAGGCCGCGAACTCGCGGCCGCCGGCATGTACTTGTAGCACGGCGATAGAATCACGGAGTGAGCCGCCCCTGCTATCAGTACAGTCACGAAATCAAATACGTAGACATTAGCGGATATGTTAGTGTCAAATACATTATGACATCAAAAGCGCCAAATATAATATTAAAGATCTGTTCAGGTATATTTGGCGCTTTGGCCGTTACAATATCATTGACGCTGACTGTACCGAGGTATTTGCCCGTGCCGTATGTACGGCCCGATTATTAATTTAGATAAAACTATTTAAAACCATGTACCCGTAATCCTGTCCACATTGTACTTACACATATGTCAATTTACTGCATAAACTGCATTTAACTAATCGCTGGAAAACTAGGCCAGGCCAAGGAGCTCGCAATATGAATATAATTATATTAATTATGTATAGGAAAAGGTATTTGTCGACCGGTCTGGCCTAGCGCGTAGTGAACCTGCCTGATACGCCGCGGTCCCGGGTTCGAATCCCGGTAAGAGCATTTTGTCTGATGAGCACAGATATTTGTTCCTGAGTTATGGATGTTTTCCATGTATATGTATAAGTATTTGTATATTATATATATCGTTGTTTGAGTGACTGCAACACAAGCCATCTTGAGCTTAACGTGGGACTCAGTCAATCTGTGTAATAATGTCCTATAATATTCATTTATTTCTGTAATATAATAAAGTTTTCTGTCTTTCGGCCGGAAAGCGTCCAATTTCAGGCCGCTGCGCTAAACGAAGTACCTAAGTGCTTCCCGGCTCCATCGTACAGAAAAATAGCATACACATCTTGGCCAGTAAATAAGAAAGCCTCAGATCACATACATGTTTTTGTACTACATGTGACATTTTGTGCTTTACTGGCCTAGGCATGTAATCTACTATTCCCGTCCGTGTGATTTACTTACGTTGCGAAACAATCATCGCTAACGCATTTTTATCAAAACATAAATCGGAAAAGGTGACTCATCTAGTCATCTAATATTTTTAAATAACCATGCATACTTAGCGATGCATGGCACTTTAGCGTAAAATCATTGCCTCGTGGTCGTGGTATTTAAAAAGTAATTAGCTATACACAATCAGCTGTTGTAGATTAACCATGAATGGTGAGAATGAGTCAAGGTACAAAATTGTAAACGTAGATTAGTGAAACTATCAGCTTTATATTGCAACTAAATAGGTATTTCTAAAGGTCACAGGTATTTTTTACTCTTGTTAGTTCGTTTCATTATGTAGCCCTATTGCCAAGGCAACATTATCAAAATCGGATCAGTAATTTTTCATGTATCAAAAAAGTATCAAAAGACAGACCCACGCAGAATAATGCGAGTATGGATTTTTAACTACATGTACTTGACGCGTACTTGTATTGTATTGCGTTGTTTGTCCTAAAATTACCATAGTAACATGCGCGAAAGCCTAAACAAAGTGCCAATTTACGCAATCACAGCTCTTTCAAAATATAATGTTTTCACAGCAGAGGACGACATAGTCGTGAGACTCGTGAGAACACTGTGGTATGCTGCCACTTATAAAATGCACATTGTATTCACCTGTAAAAAACTTTTTAACGCTCGCTTGTTGTCTCTTTCGCGCAAGCGCTAATCGCCACAGGTGCGCCAGCAACGAAAATACTGTGTCGAAATGTTAACTTTTTCTAACACAAAAAAAGGATCTTTTTAAGTGCAGCCAAATGTCGTTGTGATTATTTAAACCTAAAAAACATACTTAAAGCCACTTGAAACGTTCGCAGTTCGCACAGCGTGTAAAAGTTTTCAAACATAAATAACTCTGTGAAACCGTAAGCGTCGCCTTTCACGTCGTCTGTTTGCCAACTGAAACTTTCCTTCGACACTTTGTTGTTAAATTTCATACTTTAAAAAAAAGGCAATGCAATGGCAATGGCGCTATGTAACGTACCTGCGAGGCTGCCGAGCAGGCTGCGGCCGCGACGCCTACCAGCTCCCGAGTCCAACTTCATCGTAAATAACAAACCAAACAAAACACAAAGTAACTTTAAAACTAAGCCAAACCGGACACATATGATTCACTAAAACATGTTGATAATCACGAACACAACACAACTTATACTTGCTAAAACGAAGAAGTACGTGAACCAAAATTATTTTCGTAAGTTTTGTCCGGCGGCGCTACGTCATCCTCCGACGTTCATTGTGGACTATTGGTTAGGAGCGAAGCGGACTCGAAAAGTTTGTTCGAGACGCGTGACGTGGGTGGTGGGTAGATTATGCACGCCTACTGTTAACTTTCGTTTTCATACCAACATAAATATAGAGAATTAATAAATATTAGTGCTTAATTTAGGTGCAATATTAGAGACATGGTTTTAGCATTAGGTCTACACGACATAAATATAGAGAATTCATTTAAATATTATCTTATCATTTTGTAGGTACCTATGACAGACTAGCACTATCAATTTTTGTTTTTCGTGAAACTGAATATAGGTATGAATATAGGTTTCAAACAATATCCAAAGAGGTTTTAATTTGTTCAAGTTCAAGTCTCCAGTTTATAGGACTGTGTAGGTTTAGCTCATAGACCCACTATATGTAGTATATTTCCTATTTCAGTGGTTTAGCTGAGTTGATAATTATTTCAATAAAATTCCGAACGGATACAAAGAATCTTTTCCACAATTAAGGTGTAATGTAATGTAATTTGACTGTTGGAGCGAACTTTGATATAATTTGCGACTTCGCTACTTTCTGTAACGACTCTCTTACGCACGGTCTTAAACAAGCCCCCAGTTTTGTACATTATACTTTATACTTCATTATACTTTTGGCATTAAAGATAGTTTGAATAAATTAAGTCGTGAGACGGTCGTAAAGATAAGTTACAAATTACTACCAAATGGTAATAAATTTGCTACTGGCAACACCATTTTTTTTTAAATAACGGAATTTTATTAAGAAGGCTATTACATTATGAATCATACAGCCATAATCAAAATAGCAGGTATTTAAGTAAATAAAAAAATATATATTCAAAGAAGGACCAGTTATACTCTTTTTACTTTGATTTTCAAATATAATACTCTAGTTAGCTTTTTGTACTGTTAGGCCAAAGAATGCTTCGTTCCGTTCTTGTTACAATTATTTTGAAAGAAACGTATGATATTAACAATTTCTTAACACATTATGTACAAGTATTTGTTTTTTTATTAATTCGGTTCATTAATAATATGTTAATTATATAATTCAGTTTTAATAGTTTTCTGCGCTTAGTGCTGTTCACTCTGACAATGTAAACGGAACGTATCGAAAATGCGAAAACGAAACGCTATTGATATTTTTCTTAAAAAATGGCAGCCTTTATGTCGTAAGCTTTTCTTTTCTATTAATGAAAAGTTTTTATTAATAATCTACAGGCAGTTTATGATGCAAATTGAAGCAATTTCGATGAACAATCGGTTTTACAAGGAGGACAAATAGATATTTATTATTGAAGTAACAATGAGCAGTATATATGTAGTAAGTATAATTACGTGGTTATGTTCTTTTCGCGACCATAGCCTTCGCTGGGTCGAGTCGGCCGAGGCGCCGGCGTGGGCTTGCGCTGCGGCGCAATTGAATCGCAACGTGTAACAATTATTGTGTTTTCTTTTCAGGAGGCGTAGACAGTACGGCATTTATGCAAATGTTGATCGGTTCCGCCGAAGAAAAGGCGAGTGGTTCCGTACGAGCTTTAGAAGAAAAAGTGGAGATGAGCGACAGCGCCGGAGCCGGAGCGGGAAGCGAGCCACGCGGGGGCTCCGCGGGCATGGAGCGCGAGCTGGAGAACACGCGGCGGCTGCTGTGGGGCGAGCAGGTGAAGGAGGAAGTGTTTCGGCGCTGGGCGCAGGGCTTCACGTTCAGCGCCGACGAACCCAGCGCGCTTACGCAGCAGGAGGGCGGGCCCTGCGCCGCAATCGCGCCCGTGCAAGGATTCCTCCTCAAGATCCTTCTGTCAGAGACGCCCGGCCATAGCCTGCGCGACCTCACTTCGGAGAAGTGTAACTCCCTACTCGTCCGGGCCGTGTGTACAATACTAAGCCAATGTCTAGCGCCTAAGTATAATGTGGCAGTGTACCAACGAAAAACTGAAACAGAAGCCGAATCTAGCTCCACCAGTGCCACTGAAGAGACAGAAACCCTGGAACAGTTTCATCGGCGGATTGAAATTCACTCCTTCCAAGGATTGTCGGAGGTTGAAGCATTCTACACTAGAAACATTCGTGTTTTGAAGGACAAGTATGGAGTGCTACTTCTGTTGTATAGTGTTATTCTCAGCAAGGGAGTAGGTGTTGTAGAAGCAGAGCTGTCAGAGCTGTCAGACCCCCTCATACACTCCACATACGGGTATGGGTCACAGGGACTGATAAACTTGATGCTGACTGGCCGAGCCGTGGCCCATGTCTGGGACCACGACCAGGTGGTTGGGGGCCTCCGGCTGCGCGGCATTGAGAGACAAAATGATATTGGGTTTCTCACCATAATGGAGCACATGCAGTATTGCACTGTGGGATCATTCTACAAAAATCCAAAGCATCCTGTGTGGGTACTGGCGTCAGAGACGCACTTGACGGTGCTTTTCTCTTTTGAGCGGCGATTGGCGGCGCCAGAGACTGCAGGAGAGTCTGCCGAGCGAATCTTCCGCTCCTTCGATCCTGAGGGTAATAATTTCATCCCATCAGCTGCATTGCAGGATGTGCTCTGTGCTGCGGAGCTCGTGTCAGAGCCTGAATATGTAGAGCTCATGCGACGCAAGTTAGATGCGGAGAACCTAGGGATAATCCTCCTGAGTGCATTTATGGAGGAGTTTTTCCCAACTTGCGAGCGTGGATGTCCCGACACATTCACGCTGCACCACTACAATGGTCTAGCACGCAGCAACCCAGGCGGTCGCGTGGTGTACCGCGCGGGGCGCGCGGCGCTGCTGGAGTGCCACATGCGCGCCGCCTCGGCCGACCCCATGCTCACCTGTCTGCAGACCAAGTGGCCCAGCATCGACCTGGTCTGGGACGAGGGCAGCTCACCCTCCCTCAACTGAGCAGTTACATTCTAAAGGACTGTGTCGTGAGTGAACTGTGCAGACCTTAATTTATTTGTAAAATATAATTTTACAAGCTTCTCTTTGTTCCGGCAGTTTTCATTTAACACTGCGGTTACAGCTAGGAATTGACACCAGACATAGACCTATTTACATGACGGTTACGGTTTAGACATAAATATTTTTTTAATAAACACTGTTCCAGTTGTTGAGGGGTTGTTGTCAATGTTGTGCTGCATATGATTTGTATCAGTTTGCTTATACCATAGTTTAGGGACACGCTCCTAATGATATACACCATAATTAAATATAAAGAAATTTAATTTAGCCCCGCATAGAATTAGGTTGTATATAAATGTAATAGTATCATAGTAATAATGGGACATGTTGAAATTTAATGATGATGACATTGGTGATGTGTTTAGTGATGGGCGAATGCGACTGCGGGCAGCGGCT
This sequence comes from Leguminivora glycinivorella, assembly GCF_023078275.1. Lineage (NCBI taxonomy): Eukaryota > Metazoa > Arthropoda > Insecta > Lepidoptera > Tortricidae > Leguminivora > Leguminivora glycinivorella. Next base: position 3,161,368 of record NC_062998.1, on the reverse strand, counting down.
GGCACTGTGGCCACTGTTTCCAAATCTTTTAATATTTGCAAAGATTAAAGAATAATTTGAGATTTGATGATGCAGATGTGAGGTGGTGTAGGTGTAGGCAGCCGCTGGCCGACTGGCCTGTTTTGCTGTGCGAATTGCTCCTGCCTGCGACATGCGTTGCGAGGAACGATTGTGTTACTATTGATTGATATTTGAGATGCTCACAAGAGACTTTTATTTTTCTATTTTTGTCTGTATTTTTCAATTCGGGTCAGCTGCCTATTAGCAAGTTGTTGGTTTTTTTTTAACTGAATCAGGTTTTTTTTGTATAAATATGTGTAACTTAAGAACATTTCTCATTGTAATAACGAAATTTCTTAAAAGTTTGGAAAAATGGCTTCTTTCAAAGTCTGCATAGGGGCGTGGGTGTATACTCTTTCGCCCTAGACGGTTTATTTCTAAAAATAGTCCTTGTACATTCACAAGCTTTCTACATTCCAGTTTTTTTTTGCCGTAAATAAGTAACAGACGGACTTATCGCTCTAATCTCTAATATTACTAGTATTTTTGAGCTCCGTTCATTTTAATATTATTTGCTGATTTGACTTGAATTAATGACTAAGAATTGTGACTTTGATTTTCTACTTATTTCCCTTTGGGTGAATCAGTTTTGATGTGTTTCTCGTTGCCATGGTTTTATGGTTTATAAATTATATCAAACTTGGATTTCTGTATTTAGTTTATGGCTTATACATTTCTAGTATGGCCTACCTATTATACTTGTTAGTAGAATTATCTACAAAATATACTGAAGTACAAAAAAGTTGATCCACTTGCATTTGGCAGCGTAATTGTTAAGCCAGGGATACACGGGGGCTAATGTTTCGTCAGCTAAGGCTGGTATTGTAATGTAACTCAAAGCTGCTGAACTTCGCTTCAGTGTTAAGGCCTGAGTGGACGCTCGGTCGGCGGGGCGGGGTGGCCCGCGTGCACGCTATGCAGCGTCGCCTCGGGATATTAGTTAGAGCTTCAGTTGTTTGACATGCACGCCGCACGCCCCGTCCCGTGCACCTCTATGAGCGTGCCTCAGGCCTTACACTTAAAAGTATGGCAACAGCGAGCGATGTCGCCAGTGCCCGGACGAACGAACTCGCACGATTTGACCTGACCGACTTAAGTCGAGTGATGTCATTGTCAGTCACTCCAGCCTCTCGTCCTACTCCTACTGTGGAACATTGGTCTCCTAGTAAACACTAGGCTGTGAGAACATTTATAGTATTTTGAGGCTGGTCCCTTTTCTGTGTGTGGTATTGGCATTTGTTTTGACTTGCACAGTCAACCAATTTGAATCCTAGGCCACTCTAGAACCTTGTCTTATTTAAACAGTGTTCTATTTGCCATAAAAAGTTACATTGACGTTTACTGTGCAAAGGTACAGTGGCCTATGATTCAAATTTGTTGACGATACGGTTTTGTGTCTTGTCACAGTGACAATAATATTAGATCGAATTTTCATACAAGGTGGCCCAAACCAGGCTCAAACATATTGTCAAAAAAGTCTATAGAAATATGTATTAAGTATCTTACTTTCTTACTTACGTATATTTTATACAATCTCATTAATTAAAAATACGCGAATTTTAATTTGAACCATACTCATTATCTTCAAAAGTAATATTTCATAAACGTAATAGTATCAAACAATATAAAACAAATAATTATATTTACTGGCCAACCGGTATTGTTTGTCTCTGTAACTAGGAACGAAATCATTCACAAAACAATTTCCTTACTACAAACAGAATGTTGAATCTTGTCGGCATCTTCTCAAATTTAGTCTGGTTAAAATAAAATCTGTAGTTTATTATTACAGTGAAAGTTGTGCAAAGTTTCCACAATATTGGAAAATATCTCGGAAATTACACAAAGTAAGAAAACTCTCATTCGAAATACGCGATGTTTCTGAAATGTTATGTGGAAATTTCGCATATTTTACTATACGACGGAGCATCAGAGGGCCGACTGCGAATACCTAAATACCTACGCAAAGTGTATGCAACTTTCTCCGTCACTCTTATTGTAAAGCCTGAGTGGACGCTCGGAGCGTTCGGTGGGGCGGGCGAGCGTGCGTCCACCCTGTGCAGCGTCGACTCAGGACAGTTGTATGAGCTTCAATTGTTTGAGATGCACGCCGCACGCTCCGCCCTGCACAACGCCTAATATGACGTACCCTTAATTACGTACGCCTTAATTGGAATAAAAGAGAAAGATGCCTTACCTTCGGAGTCCGCGGTAGGCCCTTTCAACCCTCGCAACGCCTACGCCGGTGTATGTTGATTTGTTATAACACAAGGTATAATTGTTTATTATATATTCATATTATTGTCATACGTGTTAAAATAGCGCCACTATAGTGTGACAAAGATTATACCTATTGAAAGATATTTTCAGTTAGTTATAAAAGTGTAACATGCTTTCTTTGATTATATTTGGGTGGTTTTATTTTTGTATACCTACCCATTTTTACAACATGCCCCTTTGCCCCAGTAGGAAAACCTAATGTGTAAAGCATTCGGAAAATAATGGTTACTTACAGTAGGTACAGTCAACCAATTTGAATCCTAGGCCACTCTAGAACCCTATCTCATTGACACCGTGCTGTATTTGTCAAAGAAGTCACTTCGACGTTTACTGTGAAAAGGTTCTACAGTGGCCTAGGATTCAAATTGGTTGACTGTACATAGGTACCCTTTGAGGTTTCGACATGTCTATCGAAAGTAGTAACCATCTACTTCTCTTCTGTAAAAAACGAACACGTGCGAAGAGGAAAATCGTTTTCTTTCGACGGAATTTAGAAAAAGAGGACTTTTCCGCGCTTGTATCCTAATTTTTTATTACAGTTTCCAGAACACAAGTTCTGCACATACATACATCATTATTATTCTTATGCGACCTCGCTCGTGGTATACTGCATCGTTGCGGCTGATTTGATAAAACATTCACTGAGACTACCTTTATCGATATTTACAGTAGCTGGGGAGCCGGCGGCGGCGTCGCTAAGTGTGAAGTTACTCGATATTTAATCGTATTAATCAGGTCGCAAAATCTCACGACAATCGGCTGAGAATTGCAACCTGTAGATGCCGACATCCGGACGTACAGAAGGAAATAGAGTTGAATAATTGATCTACACTGTACTTCGGCCGATAATTAATACAATAGGAATCCTTCAAAAACGAATGAATAAAGTTGCGTTTCATTCATCCACAAGAGTGCGAAGTAATTTTATACAAATTATAATTTGATGATTATAGCTGGCTTCTGAATTGATTTTTAATCATGATGTTAAATAAATAAATAGATAATTAGATTTGGATTGATATTTTACTTTCATCAAAGACAATGGAATTTACTTGTAAAAGCCAAGTAACTCTATAGCAAAAGCATAAAAGGTTCTTGGTCATATAATTTTATATAGAGTAACTACAGAAATCCTCTCTTGGGCTCCCGCACTACAAGTATAAGCCTACAATACAAGATGTGTACAAGTGTAGGTACATATATATGACATTGTGGTGCTTGTTTCTCAAGGACTCTTAGTTTTATTATTCTCTCTCTTAAATAGACGGCAGTTTTTTTTGCAAAATAAATTGAACTTCATCTTTATCGGTCGGATGCTCAAAAATATCTAAGAAAAACAAAACAAAAATTTGTAAAAGGGTACTACAACGCCATCTACACTATACCTATCTTCGAACTCTCGGTAAGATTGAGAGATTCACTAGATGGCGCCCTTGCTAAAACGGTCTGAAGTTTGACGCGCTTGTATTGTAGTCCCTTGTGTAAAACAGAATCTGACGATAAAAACATGATATGCAATAGCAGCAAGGTTTTATCAATTAATGTAGTAAACCCCGTGAGAACCTGTGTAACGACCAGCTTCTTGTCCAGAATTTATACATTCCATAGTGTCCACTGGTGTCCAGGGGGGCGGGTCACGTGGGGTAATTGTATGGCCAACCTGGGGGGGGGGGGTGTCATGACATGATACCCCCCTGGATCCGCGCATGCGCTAAACCGGTGGTCACTTTTTGTTCCATTCAATGTCTCAGGGATTTGCTTGAGACCGCCACTAGTATAAACGTATTATTATGAAGGTTGTGTAAGTGTGTGTGACTGGAAGGGGGCATTTTTTGTACGAAGTTGGCGTTCTTCTCTTTGGTAACGAACCATATTTTAGTTACATATTATACAATCGATTATAGCTACAATATTCTTAGTATCGATACGATTATGGGAATCGTAATGAAAATAAGAGTTACATCACTATCTGTCACAGTGACATTGACATTTGTCGTACATTCGCAGCACAGGCAGAGCTTTGTTTACAATTTAAATGACTATATAATATCATTGTTTCTTATCATAAAAAGTAATAATATACAAAACGAAATGTCTCGTGAAGAAGATAAGTTCCAGCGATATGCTACAGAGTACGATCCAGTCAAAATCGGCTCAATCGATGGTGAGAATTAGGTTATGTTTTGTACATACAGTATTCATATTAGTTAGTTACATCTTAAGTACTTACTTAAGCCATGGTATAACAGTAATGATCTGCATATCAGAGGCCTTATCGCTAACCACGGTTTGCCTCATGCCTCATTGTTACGCTTAAGTTTGCATTTACATGTGCAACAGAGGTACCATGTCGAACGCAGTTCACCATGGTAGGACCAGACCATCATTAAGCAAAATTCTTGTATTTCATGGCTCAAACATTTTACATGTATTTATTTCTATAAGTGAAGTGTTTATATGTAAGAGTAAAAATAACAAAATAGCTTGTAGACATTTAAAATAGTCAGCACTTTGTAGTTAAAACATAAAATAATAAACTTTTAAGTTATACTAAATTAACTTGAAATAGTCTATGAATGCTAAATAAGAAATTATCAATTATAGAATATTCTTATGGTGGATGTTGCTTGGGGTGTCTAAGAGAAAAAATTAAATTATTCCTATACTGCTGATAGTTCATAGTACAGTTATTGTTGGTAGTAGCAATCTGACCGGTGTACTCCAAATTGTTACTAGGTTACTACTTTGTGTCTTGTCTCTTGCTGGATGCAGTGAATTTATCAATATTAGTGCCTGTGACATCAATAATATGATGGATTAGCCAGCATCCTTAAGAGCGCTGCACCAATGACTCAAGATCAGGTAACGGGTTCACTGTCTGTAGGTCCACTTGCACTGAATGTGATTATTTGAATAAGCAATTTATAGATATAATTTTTAATTTTTAAATGTAACCAACACTCCTAATTCAAGTACATGTGTTTAAGGTACGGACACAATACCACATGACCGAGCCATCCTCTTTGCACTTGACTCAGAATACGTTCCCAACAAGTCTGTACGAGGAGACGCAAGGCACACCATATTCGTAGCTCGGCTGCATCCTAGAACAACTCAGGTATGATTTTAGTTCACTCTTGCAGTTCATGACAATTTTTTTTTATTGTAATATTTGGAATGAATTCATGACTCATGAATACAATTGTATGGGATCTAATCAGGGATGTATTCTATGATGACCTAACCATATAAAACGTAAGTTTTACGCGATTAAGTTCCGTTTTAATTTAATAATATGACCTAAACAGGGTCTAAAACGGACATTTCTGATTTTGTAATGTAGCACCTTTGTGACCTTTGTTCTCGCCCAAAACATTGTAAGTACTTACATGTGGATGGCTCTTGTAACCATTGCTCCTAATACTAGACTATAGTCTTCGTAATAAGTGCCATTGTCTGGGTAACCCGGCCAACGCCACGGGACGTAAGCGCCATCGACAATAAGATCCCTTTACCCAGATAACGTCACATAAAATTATTGTAAGTATAAAGTACAATACAGTACAATACAAATACTCTTTATTGCACACTTGATAAAATACAACAATACAAAACAAGGAAGCAACACGAACAAAGGTAAACAACAGGCAGTCAGTACTATGTTATGCTATACATACAATATGTTTTTCTATGAAGGTACCAAATGAGCATTTTATACAATCATCAACAGGGCCCGTAACTTTCATTCTGATGACATAAATTTGACGTCACACTGCATATAGGTGATTCAAGAGTTTTATTTAATAATTAATCATTATTCATCAATCATTTTAATAATGACTTCAATACTAATCTATTCATACGTAAAATAATTAATTAAATTAATACCTACTTGATACGTGAATAGTAAATAAAATTATTTTTTTATTTTTATACATACCTTTTTTATTAAATAGTTTTGTTACCATATTCCAATAAATTATAAAAACAAAACAAAATTGTTTCCTTTTCGTTTCACGTATCAAGTAGGTATTAATTATTTCACGTATGAGTAGCTCACTTTTGAAGTCATTTGTACATGATTGAATTGATTGATGAATAATGATTAATTATTACAATAAAATTATTTGAATCATCCTATATGCAGCGTGACGTCAAATTGATGTCATCGGCATGAAAGTTACGGGCCCTGATCATCAATAAGCAAGTACATACTTCATTGTTAAAAAATAAAAAATACATAATTATTTTCAGTTGCTTACTAATTAGTATACCTACGCAACAGGGCAACCCTATATTCGCATTTTGTCGTTGACTATACTTTCGGAATAGGCTAGTTTCCTACTAGTCAAATCAGCTTCTTTTTAAGAACTGTCAAAAAGATTTGCTAATATGAAATTACTATGAATACTGAGGAGTGACGTCACGGTCAATTCATTTACTTTATATTGAAGAAATTATGTTTAAGCATAACTACTGTCCATATTTTTCTTCTAATTATGTGGTGCTTTATTTCGTGCACTGCATAAAATATTTTATTTTAAGTATAGGAATCTAGCCCATTCTCTATTTTCCAGGAGACCCTAATATCAGAGTTCTCCGACTGTGGCAAAATCGTCCGCTGCCGTCTCGTCAAGGACATAGTGACGGGCAAGTCCAAGCAGTACGCATTCATCGAGTTCGAACGCAGCGCCGACGTCGACCGGGCTCTACAGAAACATAAAGAATACATCGACAACACGGAAGTTGTAGTCGAGAGAGAGGTGGAGAGAGTCATGAAGGGATGGAAGCCTAGGAGACTAGGGGGAGGGTTTGGGGGGAATAAGGACTCTGGACAGCTCAGGTTCGGGTGTAGGGACAGGCCTTTTAAGAGGCCTATTAAGGTTAGAGACGACATAAGGGATTGAAAAGGATGAGCAAGACATACTTATGGGCAAGTCCAAGCAGTACGCATTCATCGATTTCGGAAGACGGTTTACGGAAGTTGTAGTCGAGAGAGAGGTGGAGAGAGTCATGAAGGGATGGAAGCCTAGGAGACGAGAGGGAGGGTTCGGGGGGAATAAGGAGCCTGGACAGCTCAGGTTCGGGTGTAGGGACAGGCCTTTAAGAGGACTATTAAGGTTGGAGACGACATAAGGGATTGAAAAGGATGAGCAAGACATACTTACGGGCAAGTCCAAGCAGTACGCATTCATCGATTTCGAAAGACGGTTTACGGAAGTTGTAGTCGAGAGAGAGGTGGAAAGAGTCATGAAGGGATGGAAGCCTAGAGACTGAGAGGGAGGGTTCGGGGGGAATAAGGAGTCTGGGCAGCTCAGGTTCGGGTATACTTTTAAAAGGCCTATTAAGGTTGCACAGGACAGGAGGGATTGAAAAGTATTGGGACTGCCAGAGGACAAGTTCAGGTCAGACAGGAGTCACAGGAGAGGACAGTTTCGACAGTCGTACTTTGTGCAGCAATGGCATCTTTTGCACTTTTCAAGGGCTTTATGAAGTTAACATAAGATTCAATTTACCCTAATCTGTAGAAATTATTTTATGTTGTTTTATGATGCAGCTCCTTTATTGACAACCGTATTTTCAAGGCATAAAGTTCAAATTTGCACTTTTTTTGGTGTTGATCTGTCTCCAAGATTATGTGTTTAATGTTTATCTTACTTTAATTTTATTGTATAAATCTATATTTCCTTCCTCTGTAACATACGAGCACAGAATATAGTGTCTTACAGCTATGTTTTATTATTTGAATATTTAATTTAGCCTGGCAGCTTGAACATGTCATGCACACTTAAAAGTCTTTGCTGCGGTGGCGTCGTTGATCGGGTCGCCACCTTCCCGAATAAAGGTTGAGGGAGGCGATGGCTGAGATACGCGTCATACTCGTGAACGGGTGCCGTCTGTGAAGACCGGTCTGTTTAAGCTTACTGGGGCTGTTATAACTTAGTAACTTTAATTCTAATTTTTATTAAATTAGGACACTTTGTTCGGTTGTCGTTTGTTTCCTTTCTTTTAGTGAATATTTTAAATATATGATTTTGACTCATGGAGACCATATACATCTCTAAGGAGAATTAGATTAAGTAGATATACATTTTATTTTTAGTTGTGACATTTAGAGTCATTTGCACCTCTAAAGTAATTTTAGACTTTTTTTTTGTATTTGTACTTTTTATATTAAAATTTAGTGTAGTTCTTGGTTGTAATTCGACATTTAGAGACCTTCTATATCTCTAATTAATTGTATAGAGTTAACTTTAGTTAGAACTTAGAATTAGTATATAATAGTATCAATTGTAATTTCAACTCAATTTTAAATATTTTTTTAAATACCTATGTACATGTGACGTGTAAAAGTGCCCCTGTGGCCTATTTGCTGAATAAATTATTTTGATTTTGATTTTGATTATAGCTGACAAGCAAAAAAAACCAAATGTAGCGATTCTCCCCCTAAGGATGTAAGGATAGATTTGTATCGTTAAGCCATTGATTGACCACAACACTCTTTTTGTCTTCTCATTGTAATAATATTCTTGCAATGGTTCGCAATAAACGATTCTACTTTTTTAAGGATTATTTTTATTACAATATTTTCGTCTACCACACATATATGAAAGATAAAACGACTCCATAATGTTTGTAAGACCATTCATCGATTATCTTTAAATCATTTTATAAACCAAATAGCGTATAAATATAAACCTAAAAAAACCAGTCGGCCGCGCAAATCATAAAATGTAAAATGCCAAACGGGTGCCAGAAATGTTGGGAAGAATTCAAGGGATGGCTAAAGGCATTTACGCCCGTAGAAATATTTTTGACCATAATAGAAGCTTTACTATTAATATTACTTCTAGTGTTTTTAATATTTTTAGTTATCCATCTTCTTACGTGTCATGGGGTGGTTGATGAGAGTACAACGGATCGTGCCATAGTCAGTGATATTACCACCGTAGCTCCAAAAAATGTAACAAAGAAATCGACTTCTAGTAGTAAAAAATCGCGGCCAACCTGCACTTATACTAAAGAACAAAAAAGTAATTTGACAACGCCGTCTGCGAACGAAACTGATGCTACAAGGTACCTGATTACAAAAAGGGATTGAGTATGACCCTCTGAAATAAAAAGTATTTAAATTTTGTAAGAATTCTCTGACATCAAGTCAGCTATAGGTATAGGAGTCATAAACCATAAACACCTACCTTAATATTGCATTGTCATCCAATTCATCGGAAAAATTGAGAAACTGACCCGTTATAACAACTCTACCTAAAACCTACTCTGCCGCTACGGTCAATAAAACCTCGTAAAAACGTTTACTCCTCAGTCCATACTCAACGGCCGCCCCAAGGTACACAACGCCCACCCACCCCGACCAGATCGTACCAATCACGTCGGACGGCGAGCTAGCCGATGAGAGCGAGAAACTTCACGTTATGGCGCTAGTGAAGATCAAACCGAGTGGCGTGACGTTCGGGTGTATACTTACTGTCGTGGCTGAGCGGTGGGTGGTTACCGCTGCGAGCTGCTTGGATTCTATTGAAGAGGTAATTTGATCTGCGCAATCAGATTGCCAATCATGTCAGACAGTGAGAAACGTCACGTTATGGTCCTAGTCAAGTTCAAGCCGAGTGGCGTGACGTTCGGTTGTATTCTGACCGTCGTGACTGAGCTGTGGGTCAGTGGTCACTGCTGCGAGCTGATGCTTGGATTATGAAGAGGTAATTTGTCTATACTCAACCAACGCAACCGGATTGTGGCAATCGGTTCTGTCTGGGTTAGCTGACAATAACAGGCGTTACGTGAAGGCCTTGGCGAAGTCCTGTTGATCAGATTATCTGAATGGGACCCATCAAACTTTTAATTTAAGCCATCTTGAAGTTGAAGCAATCTACGAATGGTACCTATCTATTCATATCATACCTAAGTTCCATTATTAGGAGAAGCACGCGCTCACTTGGTGGAATAAAATAGATGTTTGTAATAATGAGCGAGCGAATCTCTATACCTACGTTAATTTCGATATTTAAAATGAGTTTAACATTTACTCATACAGGTGGACTCACTAGATAACTTCGTGATAATGGACAACTACGGCGCCCTAAACAAGGGTCGGTCTCACCCCGTGTCCGACGTGCGCGTGCATCCCCTCTACAACGGCGGCAACAAGACGTACGACTTGGCGCTGCTGCAGAGTGAGGACGGGTTAGGTAGACCCCCGGTCCAGTTGGCGTCGCTTTTGGATTACTTCAAACTGCCGATAGGGGAGGCCGGGAGCATATTGGGATTTGGTAGGTTTAGGTGAGTACAAGCCGTGCACACACTAGGTAGAGAGATACCTAAGCTTTAAATTCCCATACAACCCTGAACCACATTTTAAGAAATTGTACTTGCAGAACTTAGGTAGCTACGATACCCATCACTCATAACAAAACTTTAAAAATCATAAGCGTGCTCTTACGACCGGGCCCATTTCTCAAAGCTGAAAGTTACAAGTTACAAGCGGAAGTCTTTTTTCAACTTGTCATATTAGACACCACTTGTAAATTGTGACTTGTAGTTTCGAGAAATGGGCCCCAGGGCTACAAGGCGTCCTTTACAATGGTAGTTTGGACCACACCCAAGCCAGTTCTAGCAATCTGCGCCGTGTATTAGAGGGCTTTGTACATAGACGCGCGTTTCTACGACGGAACCCTATAAGTTACTTTGCAATAGTTCCCAAGCCACTATTCACTTAACACAATGCGGCTAAATCCTACAGCTTATCCTCATTATTCCAGAACAATAGACCAGAGCGTCCCGCAGCAAGTTCACTCCGCCGTCGTGCACATCCTGCCGTACTCTCACTGCGACTCGCCCGAGTATCGCGAGCGGCACCTCATACCCCTCGCCCCCGTAGCTCACGGCCGCTGCGGGGCGTCGCCGCTCTGTCTCGGCGTGCTTCACGCGCGCGGCGCGCCGTGTAACTACTGCGCCGGCGCGCCGCTCATGCGTGCGGGCAAGCTGCTGGGTGTCATGGCGGATAACGAACAGTGTGGCGCGGCGTGCGAGCCGGCGCTCTATGCGAACGTGGCCGCAGAGCGGCAGTGGCTACACGCTAGTCTTAGCTAGGCTGATAATAAAGCTACTTAAATATGCCCTCGCGCGAGCGGCATCTCATACCCCTCTCCCCCGTAGGTCACCGCCGTTGTGGGGCGTCTCCACTCTGTCGCGGCGCGGCGTGTAACTACTGCGCCGGCAAACTGCTGGGTGTCATGGCGGATAACGAGTAGTGTTGCGCAGCGTGCGAGCCGGCGCTCTATGCGAACGTGGCCGCGAAGCGGCAGTGGCTACACGCTAGTCTTAGCTAGGCTGATAATAATAAAGCTACTTAAATATATGTCTTTGTTTGTCTGGTATCTAGTAAATCATGTATTAGTGCGCTAATGCCATTAAACTACCAGAGAGAAAGAACACAGTAGATAGAGCGCTATCGACGCCCAGCTAAGGATTTGGGCGAAGCACGGCGCTGCAGATTCCTTGCAAGCGCTTTAGCGCCGAAAGCCTGCGTTGCTCCCGTCAAGAATAGATATCGATGTAGGGTAATAGGTATACAGAAAGTTAGAGTTATACAACGTAAAGTTATGTATTTGGCTTACAACAGAACGAACAATAATTTTCAATTATCAAGCAACATTTTGACAATACATTACCTACGTGCAGACCCAACAGCAAATCTAAGTAGTTTGTTTTCGTTGTCTTATAAAAGTCCGTTTTTATCCGACGAATTCACATATCGCCCGCTGAAATCCATACGACGATCGAAGTAGACGCATCTTTACAAAGTGGGTACTTAGGTCATTCGTTTGGTACATATCTTGGTCGCACTTTACCACTGTACCTGCTGCCTTTGTCTGGTTCCGCTAACGGTAAAGAAACCGACGGTAACCATTCTTCCAGAAACGCTTGCGTTTTGTTCATATAAGACGGGTCACTGTCAAGCAGCCAATTCGCCGTGTAGGTTAAACCTCCAGTAAAGAGTAGTAACCATAAGATTGCTATTCTGTTATTCATTTTTAAGTTTCTTTCTCTTGAATATATGACTCCAAAATTTATAAATTGTCTCGGATAAAACTACAGGTCTTTAGTCCCCAAACGATTTCAATGCTTGCTTTGGCTTAGGGTTTTAACGCTCTGTGGTAAAGATGGCCAGATACCCTTACTCCTCAAACCTCGAGCGTTTACTTCATGGGTATGTCATCACAGTGTAGGATATCCACAGTACTCATGGAAGCCAGTGTTCGGGCGAGACTGATCAGGTTAGTCGAATTGGACGGATACATTGGTCTGTTTTGAGTATTTTACATGAATTTAGCGAATTTGTGCCAGATCATAGTTTTCGAATAAGCGTGACGTTCGCTTTCAAAAGTGATTTATCACGTCAATCATGCGTCAATCATTGACAGCATAGAGCAAAGTAATAGAGAAAAGCAAAGAGTACAGCCAAATAAATAATGATTTTTAACCCTTCGTCTGTGTCTGATAAGGATCCTAACTTATATTCTTTGATCCTAACATATGACGTTGGACTTTAAACATTTATGTCAAAGTTAATTATTTTATGACAATTTTTTGACAGAAACAGACGACGGGTTAAGAAAAAAAATACACTTCTTTTACGGTTCTGAATTAACCTTAACCGATTCCGCGCGGACGACATAGCGTATAAAACACGCATTTTACACGCCTAGCGTGTCACGCAAAAGTTGTTCACGCCACAGCCATTACCGAAAATGCGAGACTGTTCTAGTAGTTGTCTGCTCTCATCCATGTTGTCAGTTATGTGTTTTAGATTGTAGTTGTATATATACAGTTATTATAATGAAAACTAGATACTTTAATATCTATCTTTATTAAAGCTTATCTAATATTTACATAGGCCGCGAGGTCACCCCGTGAGCCTGGCGGTCTCCGGCGCGGCGAGGCTTTCGAACTGTTCCAGCAGTTGTCTGTTATCGTCCATGTTGCCAGCTATGTGTTCCAGACCCCAGTGCTTGCGGAGAAGTGCGTGGGACAGGTCGAACCTGCCGTGCCTGTGAAGTTTATAAGTTAGGATCATAGAGTAATTAGTGAGGGGAGAGTTGTAACGCCATAGCAGCAGTTTTCAAAAAGTTTGTACATAGCCACGTCAATTTTAATTGATCCTATTTTGTTACCAATATTTAGTGATATAAGTCGACTTTCGAAAATATAGATTCTAGAGAACCTTAACCCTTAATTTGGCAGAGACTCTGGTGACATAAATTTTCCGATTTTACTTAATATATTGAATAACAGGTGTTTTTAAAGCGTCCGAAAAATATTTAAAAAAATCTAGATTTATTAGTTTTTGAAAAAAAATATGTCCGCCACAGCGGACTCTGCCAAATATTGGGATAAATTAATATGTCCGCTGAGGCGGACACTGCCAAACATACGGTCATTTAAAATAAACAAGTATTTCTTAACATATATTTATTTTAAAAATTAACAAATATAATAATTTTGTATGAAAATCAAACTGACACATATTTATAGTCAAATATCATTATTTTAACTTTTTTCCGACTTTTTGGCCAGGTTGCACAGGCCGTGATCACGACAGACTGATGTGACAGTGATGTCCCAGCAAAATGTCGTCGAAGATGTAAACAACACAAAACTACCCGAAATTAATTATATCAATGTTCGGGGCAGACAAAGAAATTATAAATTTTGATCTACCCGGTTTTCTTTAATGTTTATTGCCCCTCGCGCGACATGTAACATTCACAATATCCGCGCACTACGTATACCTAAAAGTGCCAAAATTTTAACTTCTTGGTCCAGCACCACACGCTGTTGGATTAAATAAAAAATCTAAGCATAAAAGCAGGCCACCAAAACAAGAAAATCAAAATAATAAACAAAACAATATAATAATTTGTTACAACACGTGTCACCGCAACATTGGCATAGTCCGCCACGGCGGACAAATCGTATTTAGTATATATTTGGCACTGTCCGGTGCGGCGGACAACTTGTTTAGATGATGATTATGAGTATTAGAAATTGAGAAATAAATTGAAAACATAACCACTTGCAACTATTATGTAATATATTTTATTATTTATACAACAGAAATACCCTGTTCTTACAAAAACCAAAAGAAAAACGCATAAATATTTTGCTAAAAACAGTTGACTTCTGATGCGGTGCCATCTTGACGAGTAACTGTCAAACGAGTGTTGACAGTGGTCAAATAGTATTTTTATACAAAGCATGTATCATAAAAGAGTCTCTTTCCATATGTTAAATTAAATAAAATTCTACCTAAAAAGCGAAATATTTTTTTTTATCACCTGTCCGTCCCACCGGACTTTGCCAAATTAAGGGTTAATGACCAAATAAAACTTGATAAAATCTCAATTTATGAAATAAATCTTGGTAACAAAAAAGGAATAAAAAAAAACAAATTTAACTTTTTCCTTAATTTTTGTACAAACTTTTCGAGAACTGCTGTACATCAGTAAATGCGGTTTATTTGTATAAGCATAGTTAAGTGACATCTAGCGACAATCACGCGTCAAATGGCGTGAATTATCAGTACCACTACTCGATACTAGGTGGCAACTGTGTCTCGTCTGCCAAAAATTTAATATTAGAACAGTTTACAACTTATATATATTACAAGCAGAAGGAATTGAAAACAGAATACTGATTAATACTATTGTAATATTAGCTAATAATTGGTGAGCATTAGACTTTTCGTTCGTCGCGACATCTATTGACAAGTAGCAGTACTGATAATTTACGCTAGTTGACGCGTGATTGATACGTGATTGTCGCTATAGATGTCACTTATCTATGCCTATACAAATAACCCGCATTTACTGATGTATGGAGTTACAACTCTTCCCTTATTTATTCCTCTATGGTTAGGATAAAAAAAAATATTCTCGAAATAAACCCTTTTTGTTACAATTTATTCTCTTGCCAAATTGTTGGCAGAGGGAACTCCCTTACTGTCTGACCAAAAAGAGTAGAAATTAAAAAGTAGCAACATTGTACTGTGATCCCTTTCAAAACAATATGTGTGAGAAAACAGGACGACACTACGATGTTGCCACTTTTTAATTTCTACTCTTTTTGGTCAAACTGTACATAATATAAGTAGTTAGAACTATCTTAGTGTATGTATATACACGCTAGTTACAGTTTTGGTGTAATGTTTACAGTAATTTCAGTAAGAATTAATAAATTGATTGTAAGTGATTGATTAGGGCGGCATGTCTTGCAACCCTATGAGGTATGTACAAGACCTTTCAGCCCAAAAAAATTGGAATCTTGGATTCTATGGGCATCAGCGCTTGGTCGAAGTGTCGCGAAAGGCCCACAATATCCCAACTATACATAATAGTATGGATTCTTAGCGGTGGTGGGTTAACCAGAAGCAGAGGCCGCGGGGCCCGCGGAACAATTCATAGTAACCGTAAATAAACGCGTGAAAATTGAGTTTCTCCAATAACCATATTAGGAATAGGAATATATTGATTTAAACTAACACGATCTTCACTCATATTATTAAATTAAAACGGGACTTAATCGCGTAAAACTTACGTTTTATATTTAACCCGAACTGACATTACGTCCGTTTATGGCTGGGAGTTGTTTACCCGCACTTGATTGTCATCGGTCACTTTTACGCTAGGGTTGCCACTCGGCTATAGTAAAAGTTGAAAGGGAATTATGCAGTTCAATCCAGTGGTTTCCTGACTCTAGCAAATGCTCGGCAACCGCAGACCGTTTTTTAATGTTCTTTTTCCGCTAAATAAGTTTTACGCGATTAAGTCCCGTTTTAATTTAATAATAGGAATAGGAAGTTTGAAAATGAAATGAAATAAATGTTTATTTAAACTAAAACTTAAAACTAAACTTTAACTTCTGCCAAACCAGAGTATGGTTTGTTGGGAGATGAGTTGGAATGGTTCCTTTCGCTTATACTTAATAATTTTAGATAAATAATACATAGTAATGATGATTCAAACAATTAGATTGGTAAATTTTATTTATTAGGCATGTGATACCAAATATTATGTACTAGCTTTCGCCCGCGGCTTCGCTCGCGTTGAATTCGAAAATTGCTGAATGCTCCATACAAACGTCCACCCCCCCCCAATTTTAGAAAAGTGGGGGGTTCGAAAGAGACCAAAATTAGCCTATGTCACTTTCCATCCTTTCAACTATCTCCACTTAAAAAATCACGTCAATTCGTTGCTCCGTTTTGCCGTGAAAGACGGACAAACAAACAGACACACACCCTTTCCCATTGATCTAGTATTTATACTTATGATATGAGGTAGTGGGACCCACCTTATACATTGCACGCCCGTGCAGTGTGCAGAAGTCTTCAGTTGAACACCCAAATCGTGTACCAGCGTCCAGAAGTACTTGTCGTATTCGTTCACGGACTGGATCTCTGAAATTATCGTGATAAAACAAAGAGATTATATATTGGAATCTAGGAAGCACATTTTATCTACAGAGACGCCGTTACTGAGTGTGAGCGCCTATAGTGTGATACATACATACAATCACGCTTGTATCCCATAAAGGGGTAGGCAGAGCACACGAACTACTCAAGTTTCAGTGCCACTCTTGGCAAAAAGGGGTTGAAAGAAAACGAAATTGTGACATTGCAGTGACAGGTTGCCAGCCTCTCGCCTAAGCCATAATTTAACCCATATCCCACAGGCGACCTACGACACCCACAGGAAGAAAGGGGGTGGTGAAATTCTTAGCCCGGCACTACACGGGCAGATGCGGGCTATAGTGTGATATTTTTGTATTATTCTGGACTAATTTATCCGTTGTGATATATCTGAGATAGCTGAGATTTAGGTAGTGAACAGTCACCGGCAATAACATTGCACATAAAGAACACCGCAAAAGTATTTGACACTTTTTCTAGTACCATATAAGAGAGTGTCAAATATTTATGCAGCCTTCTTTTTGTACGATGTTATTTGACTGAACCAGGCAGGCAAGTTACTATTTGTAAGTGCGATAGGGACGGCCTGATGTTTTATCATTTATCGCGCGACCATGCTTGCCTGCCAGGTCAAGGAAGTTTTTAAGTTATGTTCTATCTATCTATCTATCTATTAAGCCCCTTTTTTAGGGTTCCGTAGTCAACTAGGAACCCTTATAGTTTCGCCATGTCTGTCTGTCCGTCCGTCCGTCCGTCCGCGGATAATCTCAGTAACCGTTAGCACTAGAAAGCTGAAATTTGGTACCAATATGTATATCAGTCACGCCAACAAAGTGCAAAAATAAAAAGTGGAAAAAAATGTTTTATTAGGGTACATGTAAAGTGGGGGCTGATATTTTTTTTTATTCCAACCCCAATGTGTGATATATTGTTGGATAGGTATTTAAAAATGAATAAGGGTTTACTAAGATCGTTTTTTGATAATATTAATATTTTCGGAAATAATCGCTTCTAAAGGAAAAAAAAGTGCGTCCCCCCCCTCTAACTTTTGAACCATGTGTTTAAAAAATATGAAAAAAATCACAAAAGTAGAAGTTTATAAAAACTTTCTAGGAAAATTGTTTTGAACTCGATAGGTTCAGTAGTTTTTGAGAAAAATATGGAAAACTACGGAACCCTACACTGAGCGTGGCCCGACACGCTCTTGGCCGGTTTTTCTGAATTAGAGAATGTCTCTTAGTTCAGTGTGCCGCTTGGCAAAGGCCTCCTCTAGCTCTTTCCATTGACGTCTATCCTGGGCCACTCTTCTCCACTTCGAGCCCACTGTAAGCTTCAGTTCGTCCTCCCATCTCATTCGGGGTTTTTTCTGGCCCCTAGTACAACCTCTAGGGTACCAATCCGTTATGATTTGGCTCCATTTCTCCTGCTTGCTTTAAGTTATGTTAATTTACCTAAAGTGAAGTCCGTGGTTTGAAGTGTACACATTTGATGCCATAGAGTACTGGAAGCTTGCCGTCGGTGGGCCTGATTGGGCCTTGCGAGGCCAGGTCGTATAGTGTCTGAGAGTCCCGATGGAGGCCTGTCATTCTGAAATAAGAAAATAATACTTTCAAAAAGAAAATTAGACCTTATTTATGGTAAGGAACAACCAAAATTCAAATATCTGTATTTGTCTACATGACTGTACAGTCAACCAATTGGAACCCTAGGCACAGTATCCCTAGGCCACTCTACAACCATGTCAAAATGCCAAGCAGTAAGAGATTTCTTACAATATGATTTATAATGTCACTGTGACATAGTTCTACAGTGGCCATAGATTTCTTCTAAGGGTTCTAATTGGTTCACTGTACATAGCGCGCTCAGCAGTTTTTCCATTTCAAAAGTGGGTGTCAGTGCCTATACCTATACTATACCACAGTATAATAAAGAGTACTATCGTACAGTATGGCCACTCCCGCTCCCCGCTGAAAGCGCCGCCTACCCCCTCTCGGTTACCTCACAGTTACCGCCTGTCAAAAAAGCGAACAGTCAACCTGTCATATCTCACTCATACAAGCATGGTACGCGTTCACCTACACGAGCTTAGAATGTGTGCTAGGAATGCACCTCTTTCATATATTTGATCGCCAGTGTCCGAGATGTGACTAATTGACTATACATAGTTAAAGACAAAAGTACTTATAAATAAATAAATAAATAAATAAATATTATATAGATTTGATAAGCTCAGTGTCCGAGATGCGATCTGTGCTCATACATATGTTACCGGGAAAGACAAAAGGGTACTTATAAACTTTAATAAAAAAATATTTTCACTTTGATACTCACTCATATATCGTGCTCTGATGCGCGCTCTGCATATGCGCTACCACCCTATCTATCTTTTCTCGCGTGACATGACCATACGTAGCGCGCTCCATAGTCTTTCCGTTCCAGAAATGGGTGTCTGTGGCTTTGCCCAGCTGACCATGGACCTTGTAGGCTCTAGTCAGCCGGGAGGTGCGAAGCTTGTATGTGAGTTTGGTGCCGTCATTTATGCCGAGCACTGGAAAAAAAGGTTCACCATGAAATTGGAAAATTGCTTATCAGCCAAGTCCACAGAGAGTGAGGCACGTTGGCCGAAGCAGTGCGCGCGTTTTGCTTGTCTGAGAAACTTGCCTCTCCTGAGGCAAAATAGCCACATTTGCCGCGCGAGCACATTGCCTCCCTACGTCTTCCTCTATGTGGGATCAGTTATCAAGGTGAATCCTGGTTAAATTTGGTAGGTTGGGCAAGGTTGCTTTGTAAAAGAAAAAAACCGGCCAAGAGCGTGTCAGGCCACGCTCAGTGTAGGGTTCCGTATTTTTCTCAAAAACTACTGAACCTATCAAGTTCAAAACAATTTTCCTAGAAAGTCTTTATAAAGTTCTACTTTTGTGATTTTTTTCATATTTTTTAAACATATGGTTCAAAAGTTAGAGGGGGGGGACAGTCCCCACTTTACCAAACTTACCAAAAATTACCAAATTTTAGCTTTCTAGTGCTAATGGTCACTGAGATTATCCGCAGACGGACGGACGGACAGACATGGCGAAACATAAGGGTTCCTAGTTGACTACGGAACCCTAAAAACCGAAACTTTATGCATTCTGGATAAAGGAAAAGAAATTTATGACCAACATACACAGCACTCCACTAGTGAACAGCCCCAAGTGCGTGGCCCAGGTGCTCCTGAAGTCTTCATTGGCGTATCTCGGGCCGCAGGCCAATGGGTCATCCGCATAGTTAGGTACCAGCTTAACAAGCATGGGCTCATTGGTGGCTCCTACTATCTCTACTCGCTGCTCGATTGGTCGGCCAGGTAGGGCATTTAAATCTAAAAATGAACATAATTCTTGTTAGTATACATCATAGACCACGCAAACCGGAGTTTGGGCAGACCAAAAAGGAAATGGTGGGATATAATGGATGCATTCTGCCTAAAATGGTGGGAAAACAATGACAGGGTTGAGTGAAAGAAGCGAGGGGAGACCTTTGCCAAGCAGGGGGACACTAAATTAGACTAATAAAAAAATTAATGAAGACTGGCCCGAGCAGGCGGCAAATCGAATCGTGATGGGTGGCGGAAGAAAGGGGAGGCCTTTGCCCAGCAGTGGGATACAATTATAGGCTAGTTAAAAAAAAAATATATGGTCAATGTGAGGAAAACATTGTGTTATCTAGTTTTATCTTTATTCCTGATTATTTAACTAGCATTTGTATCCATGCTTATAAGATGAGGTTGGTGCACATGCACAAAGTGCAAAACTCTAGTTTGAGTGAGGTAAATATACAAATATGAAGTTTCTTTGCCTATTACATTAGTTTCAACACTTTCAACCAAATATTATATTTTCCTTAAATTAACTTAATTCCTTGGATTCAACTTTGTCTCCACAAAGACGTGAAGAAATTGACAAATTAAGTTTCCAATCTTTTTCAGCCTGCAGGCTGCAGTGCACATACAATGTACATATAAAATTTGGTCTTATCACAATAAGCCGTGGCTATTGAGGAGGATTGCTTCAAAGAACCCTTACGGACAGTTTGAAAGCCCCTGGTTTAAGGCAAATAAATTATGAAGTGTTATGGATGTTTGAATTCAAGCTTAGGCAGCCATGTGACAAAAGAAAGTAGTGATCTGGAGCTCTTTCATTACATTTAAAACAATAATTAAATCCTAACCTCTACACAGATTGGTTATAATGCTGTGTTGGACTTGTTTCACAGGCACACATGGCGGTTTGTAGACACATATCACTCCGTTCAAGAACTTGTAAGCAGCAGCTGCATCACGAAACTTAACCATTGTCCATCATATAATTATTTAGGATTTTTCTAACAAATTAAAATCCAATAGAACTTTCACAATCATAACATAACAAAGTTAACCACGGTAAAGCGTTTTTTCTATTATTTATACCAGACACGTGCATATATTTCAGGAATACAAAGAGCAAATTATTTAACTTTAGAGAGAAAGTGAAAATTATTACATTTTTACTAATTTATTTATTTGAAAATCATGTGACACAAACTGTGTTTCAGAAATTTCGGAAAAACAAATAAATACAATAATAAAAGTACAATGAAAATAGTTTGGATTGTTCGGGTTTTCAATTTGTAAAACGCCTTTACAAAAGTGTTGCTAGTAAATAAAATTATTATTCAAATGTTGCCTTCTCTGGAAAAATCTACTGTTTTAGTAGTTATATAACACAGAACACGATAAGCAAGGAGATTCTTTCCGATTTATGATAGTAACAGAATGCCAAAGAGAGCCATTGGGTCATTATACATTTCATGACTCTTCTCTTACGGTACAGACTAAATCGGTTCCCGTTTCTTTTTAAAGAAAGACAATGGATATGGAGGATTTTTGACAATGTCTTTTTCCCCTCACTAGCTCGGAAACACGTGTTTTGTCCTTTAATACCAGCGGGTAAAAACGCATTTTATCCACTAGTGGGTAAAGTAATTTGACCTTGAATAAAGTCAAATTAACTGATTTAAAATTGATAAAAGTAGGTGCATCTAGTATTATAGATGATTTACCTGTGGAAGCAGTGATAAACGAATGTTTTGCGTTGTAGTTTCCTCGCTTTAGTGAGGGGAAAAGTTTTGTGTTACACTCGGGTGCAAATGTATTTTACTTCTCGTTTGTTAAAAAAGTCGCAAGTTCAGGATTCTATTCTCGAACCACTCGCTTCGCTCGTGGTTCAACTATAGAATCCTTTCACTTGCTCGTTTTTCAATTCCACACTCGGCGTTAAAATACAACTTTGCCCCCTTGTATAACAAATAACTATTATGTCTTTATAACTAATCCAGCGAGCCATCTCTCGATACAGGGTTAAAATTAAAACATTTAGAGCCTCAGATTTGACGATTTGGCCCCATAAGCTTTACCTTATATTAGCACAATATAACATATAACCGGGCATCAATCCACCAAAGGTTTTTCAATCCACAAAAAAAAATCTAAACACGTATGTCATCCTTTACCACTTCCTAATGTTATTTGTTTTGAGTCTTTGACATATGACGTCAACACTTAACAATGACTTTAATGTGACGATTAAGGTCCTCTCACACTAATTAATCCATTTGTTATGTATGGATATGACAACATTTTTTATTTTTCGAATTTAAAAAAAGCGATATACTGGGTGGTTCCTGGTGATGAACCTAACTGCGTTTCGAATATAACGGAAAACAAAAAAAAAACACGTTGTATATTATTTTTAAGTGTTTTGTTACGGAATTTGATTGTTTTTGCAAATAATGATTATAATTAGTAGTTTAGTTTCGTAGTAAAGTCGCGGGCAAAAGCTAGTAGGTACATACAGTATTGGTACATTTAAAAGTCGATAGTCGATACATCTCCAAGGAAAAAAGTAGTTTAAGTATATCTATTTTTTTTTCTTTAGTTGTGACATCAAGAGTCTTTTACAACTCTAAAGTTATTTTAGTTAACTTTTATTTGTGTCAGTTCGTTTTTTTTGTTTTCATCATGTGGGTCATTATTTCAAGGGGTTCTAAAAATGTTCAAAAACAAAAATGCTCTTTTTGATTAGTTTTTTGTTTATTATGGATGTAGTCAGATATACAAATCAAAGTCTTAATGGTGTTAGAGATCAAAAATAATTATTTATGTAAAAAAACTCAAAAAACTATATTTGGTGGTAACGAAAGTGACCATGATGACCACGAAAAATAACACTTAATCAGATTTTAAGCCTTTTACATATATAATACAAAATTACAGTTATAACATGATTTAGGAACCATCGATTGCAATCAGTCAGGTAGCAATGAACTTGACATAAACATTGCATGTTCATTAAAAAAAATAAAAATGACTTGCTCACGAAAGTGACGAATTGACAACGTTTCAAAATTTTCAATGTCCCTAAATCGAAAACCATTTCGAGATATACGCTTGTAGATCACATAAATCATTTTTTTAATTTTTTTTTCCGCATTTTTAGTATAAAAAATCTTAAAAAAATCTTAAAAATAGTTTAAAGGGGAAGTGACGTCAAATAGCTGATTTAGAGCTGCCACTATATCAAAAAAATCTTCCAGTTGGGATGTCACTTGAGTTTGACAGTGAAACTTATCACAGTTCGTAGCAAAGATATTTATAAAATCATGGCTTAGTCTATGATTCGTAGTCATTCACTAGTGGTTGACAGTGACACTTGACAGTCAGACATACCGGACTGTTTAAGCTGACTGTTAAAACTTTTTTTTAGGAATGATTTTGTCGTTTTCTTAGGTGTATGAAACAACACATGTGACGTCACGAAGCTGTGTCTTGACGTTTGTAACTTACGCTCTTTCTGCTCGAAGCAGTAATAAAAAGGGAATTTCTCATTAAAATAGCAGTTTTTGGAAAAATAAAAAAATACGTGTATCTTTTAGCATTGAGTTCTTTCAAACCAAACAATAAAAAATAGTACTCAAAAATATGAAATGTTGTCAATTCAAATCATCACTTTAGTTACCCAACTTAGTCTACGCCTTAACGTCTGAATTTAATCACTGTAATTGAATCAAATATTGTTTTAAATGTGATACCTATTATTATTAGATCGGTATGGTATGCATGTTGTACACATGATGACTTTAAGACAGCTGGCCAACGACGAACGCCACAACTATCCTCAAGCGGCTAAAGTCGTTAAAGAGAGTTTTTACATGGATGACACGGCTGTCACGATCTCGAATCAGCGAAGAAAATGAAACAAGACTTGATCAATTTATTACAATCAGGAGGATTTAATCTTCGCAAATGGTCATCAAACACGCCCGAACTACTGCAAGGAGCTAGTAAGACTCAAGATCAGCAAGAAACATTCGAATTTAAAGATCAAGAAACAACGAAAACGCTGGGTCTACGCTGGCATCCTCAGGAAGATGTATTCAGTTTCCAACAAAAAATTGCACCACTCCTAACTCAAACATCAATCACAATGACGAAGAGAGAGTTTCTGTCAAATATAGCACAAGTATTTGACCCTCTGGGATGGCTGTCACCAGTAACCACGAAACTGAAGTTACTGTTCCAAAATGTCATATCAAATGACATCGGATGGAACGATCAAATACCACAAAATATCAAGAAAGAATGGTTCACAATTTCACAAGACCTTCAAGTTATCAAAGATATCAAAATCCCGCGTTGGCTAAATACCTGCAAGAATCAAGAAATCGAATTACACGGTTATTGTGACTCATCAACTAAAGCATACGCATGTGCAATCTACTGCCGTGTTATCTCCACCGACGACAAAAAAGCAACGCCGCCGCCGCCGGTTCTGATAGCA
Source organism: Leguminivora glycinivorella (assembly GCF_023078275.1). Taxonomy (NCBI): domain Eukaryota; kingdom Metazoa; phylum Arthropoda; class Insecta; order Lepidoptera; family Tortricidae; genus Leguminivora; species Leguminivora glycinivorella. Next base: position 3,136,690 of record NC_062998.1, on the reverse strand, counting down.
GCGAAATCAAGACTTGTACCGTCGAAAAAAGCTGTGTCCTTGCCGAGATTAGAATTGTGCTCAGCTCTACTTCTTTCAGCCCTCATGGAGAAAGTCAAGCTATCTCTGTCAGAAAACCAAATCAAAATGGTCTGCTGGTCTGACAGTACAGCAGTTTTGGGCTGGCTAAATGGCGAACCTAGCAAGTGGAAGCCTAGCAAGTGGATTTATAGCTAACCGAGTTACGAAAATTACAAAAATCATACCACCGACTTGTTGGAACTACGTCAAGTCAGAAGAAAACCCGGCCGACTGCGCTAGTCGCGGAATCACGGCCCAGCAGTTATTAAAACACCCTCTTTGGTGGAATGGACCAAACTGGCTGTCATCATACAGTGAAAATCAAGAAAGGCCCACGTTCACTACGGATCAAGAGGTTAAAATATCAAAACAAAGCCACGCGGTAACATGTCAACAAACAGACGGCGATATTATCAATGAATTAATATGTAATGTAAGCATAGCAACATGACTCATTGCACCCGCGTACTCGCCTGGATACTACGAGTGGCTTCGCGGCGTCAGCAAAGCTCGAGTTACCTAACAGCTGACGAGTTAAACACAGCTAAAATTAGAATCATCAAGTACGTGCAAGAAAGAGAGTTTTCAAATGAAATAATAAATTTGAAAACAAATCAATCAGTGCATTTAAAAAGCAATATTGTGAAATTAAGACCTTTCCTGGATCAAAATGGAATGCTACGCGTTCGAGGACGCCTTCACAACGCACACATCAGCTGGGAAATTAAGCATCCTCTTATCATTCCACATAGAGGTCGTTTGACCGAGTTGCTTATAGATCAAGCACATAAAGCTACTTTGCACGGAACTGCCAAACTCACTCACTCGAAGCTAAGAGAATCAGTCTGGATCATAGGAGGTAATAGAGCTACAAAAAATCGCCTCCGTTGTTGCATAACATGCCTCAAGCTGAAACCCCCAAAGCAATCACAACTCATGGGAGACTTACCTGAGTCGAGATCAAATCCATCAAGGCCGTTTTTTAACACCGGTGTTGACTATACAGGATACGTATCAGTGAAGGCAAGCAAAGGTCGCGGCATCAAAACGACTAAAGGCTACATTGCTGTGTTTGTTTGCATGGCGACAAAGGCAGTGTACTTAGAGCTAGTTTCAGACCTAAGCTCGGAATCATTTCTGGCCGCTCTACGGAGGATGTCCGCCCGGCGTGGAGCACCACGTCACATCTTCAGTGACAATGGCACAAATTTTACTAAAGCCAACAAAGCAATCAGAAGAGAATATGAAGAGATCACTGCTTCGCTTGATGAATCATTCTTCAACGTCATCAGCGATATGAACATCAGCTGGCACTTCAACGCTCCTTCTTGGCCCAGCGCAGGAGGCCTGTGGGAATCAGCGGTGAAGAGTCTCAAACATCATCTTCACCGAGTGCTGGGAGAACAACATCTAACCTTCGAAGAATTTTCGACTCTATTGGCACAGATAGAAGGTTGTTTAAACGCACGTCCCCTGTGCGCATTGACCGAAGACCCTGACGATTTGGATTACATCACGCCGGCACACTTTTTATCGAGCGGGCCGACTCTCCACATCGTTGAAACAGAAAGGGACGAACGCACTCGGTGGCGCCTAACACAGAAAATATTCCAAGATATATTATATGGAAGAAATGGCAAACTGAATACCTGTGTCAGCTACAATCACGCTGTAAATGGACACAACTCAAGCCAAACATTGAGATCGGCGACGTCGTAATCATTCACGACGCAAACTTACCCGCTGGCAAGTGGGCCCTTGGCAGGGTATCAGAAGTCCACGAAGGAAAGGATGGACTTGTCCGTGTCGCCTCAGTAAAGACAAAAAATTCAATAATCAAAAGGCCCATTATCAAACTGTCTAAACTGCCAGTATCAGAAAACGAATCATCGTCATCAACCAATGAAGTACAGAAAGAAGACACGTTGCCCTCGTCGGTCACGCCCCCAGCAAAACAAACAAAACAAAGGAAAACAAGATCAAAACTCATCAATTACATCACTATGGCGCTTATGCTGTTTATGTTAATTATATCACCGGCACAATGCAATCATAGCGTGTCACATTTCAAAGAGGGACAAGGCATTTATTTTGATAAAATAACGAACATGAAGCTGGCCCGAGACGAGTGGAAACTTGTAGTTTATTATGACATCAATCCGTACTGGGAAGGATCAGAACTATTTTCCAAATACATCAAACACTTGGAAAATATGTGTCACGCCTTCGAAAATAAACAACAGTGCAACATCGTCCTAACTCAACTGCGCCACGCCTTTTCGGAACTAAAATACTACGACAGCATGCTACTCGGTCAACGCGTCGAGTCCCCACGACAGAGAAGGGCCTTCTTCAACGGCGTCGGTAACGTCGCTCACAGCCTGTTCGGCATACTCGATGAACAGTTTGCCGAACAATATCAGAAGGACATCGACCTGACCAGAGCTAATGAGAAACATTTAGCACAATTATGGAGGAATCAAACTTCGGTTATCGAGGCGGAAGCTAACTTACTGAAAAGAGTTGAAACATCAATGCAAAATCAGCACAAAACGTTCAATCAACACATAAACAACGTCGAGAAGAGCCTTAACAAGCAGGCAACTGAAATTCAAGAATCAACCTACATAAATGACATCACCATATCATCAATCATCGCTAACAACATACTCGTGAACCTGAAGAGCATACAAGACACTTTATTGGACACCATTGCTAACGTAATTTATGGCAAATTTAACGTGCATCTCTTGACACCACAACAGTTGAAAGATGAGCTGAACATCATAGCCGGGCAGATGCCAAAGGATTTGACTCTACCCTGCGAGAACATCAACACTGATCTACACTGAAAGTGCGAACAAGAATGACCCGTCAGTACCTTATCTTCGAAATCAAGATTCCCTTAGTTTTTCAAGATGTGTATGAACTCTTCAGATTAATATCAATCCCACGTCAAGTTGGAAAAAATATGTTTAATCTACCAATCTAGGGGAAGGTGGATTACTCAACTAATAAACACTTGTGACGTTTAAAAGCTTTTTATATTCAAACCAATAATTACACTTTATTTTAATAATAAATCAAACGCAAATAGCCTATGCTTCGCCCCGGAAAATCTAGAATAAAAAGCCCGCTCTCAAGCCTTCGTCGACCTATATATTCACGCTTCATTCTACCCCTTCTCCCTAACTAGTCGAAGCAGTTTCCGTTGCCACCAGGTAGATGGCGCCTTCCGAGCCGTCGCGTTATGTTGACATTCAGTGTAGTTTGGCGCGCCGTCGCTAGGTGGCGCCGCTGCTACACTCGGTTGCCAACACGGCTGTCCTGCATGGCTCCTGCCCACAGGAGCCTCACGAGTTAAGATACATGCTGAAACATACACATAAAATAAGAATGTGGACTAATACCTTCACAGCATCAAGTCGGAATTGGCCTTGTTAATACATCTGACATATGACATGGCTGTTTATTCATACTTAACTGATAGCCACAGAGTATGTAACCTTTATAGGCCGCCTATGTTTAAAGAGGTTTCCTCACTTAAACACGTCCGCCTTTGTATTGCATCGGTTGATACCCACTTAAAGGCTTGCAAAGCAACCATTAAGATTTTACGTGTATCCAACTCGATTTCTGCCAATTAGTCTCCACTGTGGCTTCAGATAAAGTTTAGACTACAGCACATGTCACATATAATACAAATTTTAAATCTTGAAGCATTTATCTTAACTCTGAACTCTATTAAGAACTTAATTTGAAACTGTAATAATTGTATTAATATTTATTTCATAATTTCATGCATATTTGTAAAATAAATTAAAGAAAAAAAAAAAAAAATATATATATATATATATATATACTGACTCTGTAGACAAGTACAACTATTAATTTTTATAAGAAAATAAAGTAAATAAATCAATGCAAGGTTGTTTTATTCATAACCTTACCTTGCCAACATGACATAAACCAATTGATTGATATTAGTCAATATCCCAGTCATCAATATTGATCCACCGTTTCATATTTTCAGCCGCAGTTACTCCAGGGTAACTAGCCGAATGGCACAATCGCTCACGAACCGCTCACGAAACGAAGCGCTAGTAGATATCTATCTCTATCGCGCTTGCGTATTGGCGCGACAGAGCCAGCGGCGTATCGCTTTCGTTTGGCGTCGGAGAAATGCCATTCGGCTACGGGGCCAGTATACTTTTTGTGACTCCTTTCGCTCCCAATTACCTCCGTCACCTCATACCTATCGTTTCCTATAACCTTGCTAACTTGAAACGGACCCTTGTATACAGGCAACAACTTTTTGCTTTTACCATCATTACTGTGACTTTGAATGGTAACCATAACCAGGTCGCCCTCACTATATTGCGATGCTTTATTTCGAGATCGGTCAAATCGCTCTTTCTGATGCTGTGCATTGGACTTAATATTAATGTTTACATTCTCACGCAACTTTGTCACGTCTATCATCGTATCCTGGCGCTAAACTATCACTATCGGTGCGTAACCTATATCCGAAGAAAACTTCACTAGGGACTGCATGTATAGTTTTATGTATGGTACTATTTAAACCTTGCTGTAACACTTTTACATACTGATCCCATCTGTCATCGGTTGTATTGGCACCTAATGTTTTCAACGCATCAAGGATTGTTTTGTTGAAGCGTTCGACCTGGCCATTCGAGCGAGGCATGCCAGTTGCCACCGTATGCAAATGTATATTCTTATTATTGCAATATTGACTAAACTCGTTCGAAGTAAAACTACTACCGGCGTCGGTTATGACCCGTTTGGGATTACCAAAGGTTTTTGACAGGTTTTCAAGTTCTTTAATAACGCACGAGGTTTTAGTTGATTTTACCGTAAAGATAAACACAAACTTTGTGAAAGCGTCTAATACGGCTACTAATAAATATTGATTTTTATTTTTAGTTTTAACAAAAGGCCCCAAATGATCAAGATGAAGTGTGTGGTACGGTCTTGCATGTTTCGGTAACGGATACAGCTCGCCTTCTTTACCGCCCCCCTTTTTTTGTAATATATACAGTTGATGCAATTTTTTATATATTTTTTTAAAACATGTCTCATCCTAGGAAACCAATACTGTGAGCTTATACGCTCGATGGTTTTGTCCACAGAAAAATGACCCAAATCGTCGTGGTTACATCTGATGATCTGCCAAATGCAGTTTTTTGGAACCACCTAACGACGACCTTGGGACGTCCTTCTGTAAACTTTTCCTCCTAAAACATCATAGTTGGCAAACACGTCTTTATTGTTATCGGCATCTCCTGACTCAATTATCGTCCTAATACGTTTTAACTCGGGATCTTGTAACTGAACCGTTAATAACCAATCCGCTTCGGTTATCGATAAAACCATTTCAGTCTCAGATTTTTCTCCGGACGGCACGGGGTTACGACTTAATGCGTCTACGTTTTGCATTCGTGTTCCTTCTCTGTGTACGATTTCGAACGTAAACTCTTGTGTCGATAAAACCCACCGTGCTATCCGGGGAATAATCTCCTTCTTAGTCAGGGCATATCGAACTGCGTTACAGTCTGTAACGATCTTAAATGGTGTTCCTAATAGATACAAACGGAATTTCTTAAGGGAGCAGACAATGGCTAACAGTTCCAATTCAAATGAATGGTATTTCTTTTCCTCATTTGTGGTTTGCCGACTATAGTAGTAATGCACTGGCTTTTCACCATCCTCTGTAACCTGCATCAAAATTCCGGCAAGCCCTTCTCTACTAGCGTCCGTATAAAGCACGTTTTCTTTATTTGGGTCATATATCGATAACACACTATCTGATGTCAGTTTATGCTTTAATATCTGGAAAGCTTGTTCGTGAACGGTCTACCATACTTCTTCAACAATCTCGTCAATGGGGCAGAAATCATAGCGCAATTTTTTATAAATTTTCTAAAATAGCTTATGAGGCCCAAGAATTGTCGAAGTTGGTGTACGGTTTTTGGGACAGGGAAATTTCCTACTGCTTCTAATTTGGATTGATTTGGCATGACACAATTAGGCTTGATTTTATATCCTAAAAACTCAATTTCAGATTTGAAAAAGTGGCATTTTTTTAAGTTCAGTGTCAATCCATTTTCGCGAAATATTTTTAAAACTCGTTCAAGCAATTCTAGATTTTCTTCAACCGTTTCTGTAACCAAATACACATCGTCTAGGTACAAAATCACATTTTCAAATCTAAGATTACCTAGGACTTTATTCATCATTTCTTGGAACACTGACGGGGCGTTGACTAAGCCAAACGGAACACGTAGGAAGGAATAATGTCCGTCGTCCGTGATAAAAGCTACTTTATCTACTGAATCTGGGTGCATAGGAATTTGGTAATACCCGCTCTTTAAGTCTAAGCTAGTGAAACATTTATGACCCTGAAGCCTATCAACAAGGTCCTCTATCCGCGGCATAGGATATTGTTTTTTAACCGTGACTTTATTAAGCAGCCTATAATCAATGCACAGCCTTTTTTCCCCGTTTTTCTTACTAACCAGCAACGCGGGACTAGCGTATGGAGAGTTACTTTCACAAATGATCTTGTTTTCTAAAAGCTCATTAACCATATCTCTGATAATCTTTCTGTCAATATGAGATGCTCGAAAGGGTCTGCATTGAATAGGTTGCGGGTTAGTAACTTCGATAGACATTTCATGATTGACTACCTTCCCTAACTCTTTAACGTTAGATGCAACGCAATCTCTATAAGTCCTAAAAAGCGCCGTTAATTCGCTTTGATGAGAGTCCGCGTCCGATTCAAAATCTACTATCTTGTTACAAAACTCCGTATATGTTATAGCGTAATCAAACAAGAGACGTTCGCCCACCCGCGAATATACCAAGTCAGGTCGCTCGGTCACGTTTCGCCCAATCAGCATTTCATAATCGGCTAAATCGTTCATTATGTAGAACTCGACACCCTTCAAACACACCGAATCCAATTTCAAATCAAGTACCGCCTTCTGTTGAACATACTCGGAAATACTCTTTTTGTAGCCTTGAAGCAAGACGGGGAAAGGCAAGGAAATACCTTTGAGAGAGTATTTGTCAATCAACGTCTGTGATATTAATGAACAACTACTCCCCATATCTATGAATGCATCACAGTAGTAAGTGTCATTAACTTGAATGTTTTTAATAAACTTATCGCGAGAATCAGATGACGAAATTAATTTAGTCTCTTCTTGTTTTTCTATTTTTGTCGCATTCTTTTTATGAAAACATGCGGCCTCGTCGTGCCCCCGTTTGCCACAAAATTCGCATTTCCGATTTAATTTGTCACAATTTGTTTTCTTATGGTTACCGCCACATACGTAACACTCAATTGGTTTTCGTTGTGTTTGATTATTCGTCTGATTGTTATTGGAAGGAACGGACTGACCTGTAGGTAACTTCGCGGACGAACTAGGCTGGGAACTAGTGGCATGTCCACCTATCTTGCCTTGTCCCTCACGTACGTTTGAATTGAATTGTTTCGAGGTTCGGGATTTAAAAGTACGTCCATGAAGGAAACTTGCCAAACTATCGCACGTTGTGAAATTGCTTGCCTCGATTGACGCGCCTATCCCACAATCGCCTATATTGCCAACAATTATAGATACGACGTCCATCTCCGAGAAATTTAATGACAAACGATCAATTTTACTTTTCTGTTCGAAATAAAACTCATACAATGACTGGTTATCTGTCGGTTTCTTTTCTACTACTTCCTTTAAAAGTTGAAACATATCGCGCCTTATTTGAAAACTAGAAGCTAACCTGCGACTCCAGTCCGCCCAACTCCACGAAGGCCATTCTTTTTCTGTACGCAATAAAGAATCGTACCAGGTTTTAGCGGACCCTTTTAATTTGCTAAGCGCTTGAAATTTAACCACACCGTCAGACCATGAAAAAGTTTCAGCGTAAGACTGAATAATATTAAGCCAAGCACCTATATCATCTCGCAAAGGGTCAAATTCCGGTATGATGTTGTTCACCACAGTAGAAGCTTTGTCTGTACTCACAGTTGAGGTATCAGCCTTACGTGATACCTTTGTTTTCTTCTTTTCCTTTCTTTTCTGTTTCGGTGGAGGTGACGGAGTCCTTGTCCGACCACTGCTGCTACTCGAAGTCGAAGTGGAACGCGCACGCACGTGCTTGACGCATTTCCGTTTTCCCATAGCGGGCGTCGATTATCCCCAGTTCTGATTTAATCTACCAATCTAGGGGAAGGTGGATTACTCAACTAATAAACACTTGTGACGTTTAAAAGCTTTTTATATTCAAACCAATAATTACACTTTATTTTAATAATAAATCAAACGCAAATAGCCTATGCTTCGCCCCGGAAAATCTAGAATAAAAAGCCCGCTCTCAAGCCTTCGTCGACCTATATATTCACGCTTCATTCTACCCCTTCTTCCTAACTAGTCGAAGCAGTTTCCGTTGCCACCAGGTAGATGGCGCCTTCCGAGCCGTCGCGTTATGTTGACATTCAGTGTAGTTTGGCGCGCCGTCGCTAGGTGGCGCCGCTGCTACACTCGGTTGCCAACATATGATCAAAATACGACCCATAGCAAAACAAGTGGCAATAAACATCAAAAAAGAATCGTATATACCTATGTTGGATGAAACTGTAAATAAATGCTCGCACTACGATTCATATACTCTCATTTGTACGCTACAAGGTCCAATTTATCAACTAAAGACTGACTCACACCTCTGCATCGCCGATCAAATGTCGAACGAGTGTTCAGCTGACTCTGACACTTGTCGAAACATATGGACAGAACTAAGCACTATGAATACATACCTATAATTTTGTTGTGACGAATGTACTGCGAGAATCATATGCGGACAGGAGGTCAAGGCTGAGCATTTGAACAAGGCAGGAATCATAACCCTTCGAACAGAGTGCGTGTTGAATGGAGACGCCTTTACTATATTTCCCCAGAAGAAACTCTCGAACGAAATCAAAACACAATCAAACGTTGTTAAGTTCGACGTGCTTTCCATCAACAACGTTATAAACTTAACAGTACCAGTCTTGCAAGGCGAATCAACAGCTCTTGAAAGCAACGACAAATATTTCAAGGTCATCAGAGATCAAATTGAACATATGAAGAACGAGGGAGCCCTATCAGACAGAATCAACTACCACGACATTCATCATTACACAGTAATCTACGTGGTCATGGGCATTGTCGCAGTGTTAGCAGCGCTGTACGTGCGCCGCTATATTCGTCGACGGCAACTCGTCGCGCGCCTCACCCCTCCGTTCGCCGCCGCCGCCGCCCCCCGGGAGAGCGGCCGCAAACCAACCTCGATGTCCATCACATCGCGCAGCTCTATCCCATCAGCAACCGAGCACCACCACAATGGACAACCCCCTGAGAGACAAGATCATCGCGTCGCGGCGACTGCGCTTAACTCTACAAACATTTCTATGTTTAGGGGATTTACTTCAATCAAATAATTCCTTGCAACTTAAATTCTATTTCATTTGTTTAATTCTAATATTTCAATACATTTCACTGTAATGATCAGATTTATATAAGAATAATGTATCAGTATCTTTTATCAATCTCTCGTCTCCTGGCCGGGAATATGTACAATGCAAGCATCGCACATTTCTCGCGTCAGCATTAAAATTAATATAATTATGACTTTATTTTAATTGCTGTATTTGCGATTAGGCCATACATCGATTTATGCATTAGTTTACGTTTATACGTGCTCCTAGTTAGTACTCAATATACCTTGGTTATCAATAAATTTATAACTGTATCAAAATCAGTGTTTCTATCAAGACTACAATTAACCATCAAGAATCATATCATCTAAGGTGTACGGCTCGTACAATCATAGTAGCTTTGTATAGCCTGACAAGTTTTAATTTGACCCTCGCCACGTTGCGGATTTTCAGCTGAACTAATTTCTTTTACTGGCAAGGATTAATATTTGACACCCGTCGTCGAAAGTCATTGAATGTCAGTGATGTAAACGAGAAGTAAATATTTTAGATTTTCTAACGGTTTCATCGCAAATATGCCCAAAATAATATTTAAAAAAGTGAAAATAATTATACTTAACGAGATAAATTACTAACAACAATAAAAGGATGAAGGATTTCACAGTATTTCGATAACAATGTTCCGAAATCGGTTGTTGACATGTCCAGTACTGACAATGTATAGTGCAGTTCTCCTGTACTGATTATTTAATTTCGATTTAGCTTAATATATTTTTTGTTCTTATTTAAGGTGTCTGTAGTTCAGCCGTGAAAATGATTTATAGAAATAAGGAAGCCGTTACATCATTGACACCAGTATAAAACAAGGTCCCACGCAAAAACAAAATAAACATCGACGACTTGGATAAAGGCACAAGATTCATGGATTTTAGGCTGTACGGAAACAAGTAGCGAGTATTTAAACCATGCTTATTAAACTTTGATTCTCTAAAACCCTGTTTTCATTTTCTACAAATATTTACGCGAAACCAGTACACGCTGTCCCCATTATACATGACGTCCGAGCATTATTGCCATATGAAAGCGGTTTGTAGCGACACTCTTTCAGGGTCAAATAAAATCTTGTCAGGCTATACTTTGTATAATTTATTGAAATGAATTTCCATAGAGTAGGTACCTAGTCTATTAATTTAATATTTCTTTTTTTTTGATGAATACTTTTGCTGATTAAATTGTATTTCGATTTTTAATGCATGTTAATTATAAGATGTATGTAATGTTTTGAAAAGACGTGGCCCGCCGAGTTTCTTGCCGGTCCATAGTGGATACCCCCCTCCAACTGAGGGGGGACTGAAATCTTCTCGAGGCTGAGGCGTAGGGTTAGAGCCGGCAAGAAACTAATCTAACCGAATGTTTATTTATTAATTGGTAGAAAATGTATTTCACTGCTTGCAACATTAATATGAACTGGTAGAAAAATATGACGGCGGAAGTTCGTCGTCGACTCGTCGCAACGTCGTGTTCGTACGTCGATCGCAAAGCGCTCCTCTGCGCTCGCATTCGTAAAGCAATGGCCGATGGTCAGATGTGATGCTTGCAGTCTCGCTCCGTACCTTATCGCGAATGTCCTCCGCGGTTTAACTTACAACAGTTCCTCTACTTCCAAACTAAACTGTGTTGTGTGAATTTCAGTGTGGAAACGGTGTAGCAACTTTATTTCTGTGTTTGGACCTTGTGAAACTTTAAATTTGTTAGTGGTAAGTTTGCATACCTGTTCTACCTATTAGATTATGTTGTGTTTGCTGGAATACGGTATTTTTTGTGATCATGCTGAGCGCATACTGCGAATTTTAGTAGCAAATGCCATTGCCAACTGGTCCATTGAACAAACAGGTACCTGGAAAGAGTTGTTTACGTACTGTGGTCGGTTACTATGCAACTTTACGCTGCAACTAGTTCTGTTTTACGTGAAGTTAACCTGAGCAAAACGCTTAAAAAGTCAGTTGGTAACTTTGTAAGGTTATAATTGCTTCTCGCCCTGAAAACGTTTTTAGTTGTCGTAAAAACGTTGGTTGGTTTATCGTTTACTTTACAACACTTATTAGATCGATATAGTCGTTCGTTTGTTATTGCATTACTTGTTATTTAGTTATGAAATCTTGAGAAAGGTGTTACATCTCGAAATTAACAAAATAATATTGTAAAATGTAAACTAGATTACAAGTCAATAGGCATTCTTATGAAATACATTTGTAGCTTCTGTATTCATGATACACTGTTGTTAAAAACTTGAATGCAAAGGACAGGAAATAAGTTTATTAGGCAATTACAATCCTATATCTTATCATTTGCCATCTTTCCTGCTATAAAATAGTTTAGTTTAAGTTAAAAAAGACGCTAAGTAACATACCTATTCAATGGAACTACCTCGGCTAAGCACTTGACGTGTTATTCTTTTTATAGTTCATACAGAATATAGAAACTACAAAATATTGGAACTGCTTTTTAGCAATGTACAAAACTGACAAAAAAACTGTATGGAGGATTTGGTCATTAGTACAAGAATACCCTCTTGGCTACGCTGAGGTCTTTCAGGTCTCCTATTCTATTTTATTTTGAATTACAACAAGTCAAAATTACATTAATCATGGCATTTAAGTTTTGATATTGAGATATTGATTGGTGCCTAGATGTTGATTATGTTAGCGAGACAGTATATTAACTGCCCTACTTATTACTTTTTCAATACCTACTTTAATCCCAAAATACAACCGTAATACCATTCTGTTGTAGGAAAGGAAAAGACTTACCTCAATAAATAAACCCATTTGGTTTTTATTGCAGAGAGTAAAAGCAACCAGCCTATGCTAGTGAAAAATCATTAGTATTTATTTTGTTAGCCGGGACAAAAACACTTTGAACAGAATTTATGGGATATAGTACTTCTTTCCCTTTAGTCAAATCAGGTTCTTTTTATTTATAACTGTCAAAAAGAATTTGAGTGATTTGCTAATAAGAAATTAATATGAAGTAAATAATTTCTATTTAAATAACTACTGTTTGTGTTCTTCATACATTCATACAGGCAAGTTCTCTATTGGCCCAAGTGACCTTACTATAATATATTTCTTCCTACCAACAATAATAACCAATATTTAATAATTTAAAAAAACCGGCCAAGAGCGTGTCGGGCCACACTCAGTGTAGGGTCCCACAGTTACCCATATTTTTCCCAAAAACTGATGCACCTATCAAGTTCAAAACAATTTTCCTAGAAAGTCTTTATAAAGTTCTACTTTTGTGATTTTTTTCATATTTTTAAACATATGGTTTAAAAGTTAGAGAGAGGGGACACATACTTTTTTTTCCTTTAGGCGCGATTATTTCCAAAGATATTAATATTATCGAAAAATGATTTTAGTAAACCCCTATTCATTTTTAAATACCCATCCAACAATATATCACACGTTGGGGTTGGGATGAAAAAAAAACAGTCCCCACTTTACATGTAGGGGGGTACCCTACAAGGCGTTATTGATACATATTGGTACCAAATTTCAGCTTTCTAGTGATAACGGTTACAGATTATCCGCGGACGGACGGACAGACATGGCGAAATTATAAGGGTTTAGTTGACTGCGGAACCTTAAAAATATGAATATTTATGAGTATTAAATACAGCAAAATGATTAACATAACTAACATTTCAATATGATATTAGTTCAATGCACTGCAACATCAGTAATTTTATGCAACCTCATGATTTACATATTGATCTCTAATGCAAGAGCTGAAGACACAAATTAAAGTTATTGCCCAATTTATATATCAACATTTCAAAAACTAGTTGGTGGAATGTGATACAATGGGCTAGATATGGTAGATATATTTTTGTTGTGCTTTAGCCTATCATCAATTTTGTTTTAAACCCAACTTTTATTATGGTTTGTCTGTAATGTAACCAATAACCTTTAGTGCCAATCCGATATTGGATGTAGGACAGATATCCCATACATTACAGCATCTTGGATTTTTCCATTGAAAACCTTCCGATATCTGATCGGATAATGTGAAAATGGACTTAGCGTTGAACTGCTAAACTGATATAAAAGTGAGAGATTGGGGCGCAGCAACATAAAGGGTGCATAGTGCAAGTGCACACTCGTTAACGAATCTAGTACAATTGTATCCCTCCCTACACTAAAAATATGTTTCCCAACATAAGAATGTAGTCTTAAAAATTTGCACTAGATTTCCTTCACTTTTGTAATGTCCACAGGAGAGGTATAACAAATTAACCATACTATAGAATCTGTTTGACCCATTACCTAACTATTAGTGGACATTTCATATTTGATGGCAGGGAGGCGTACTTATCAATAGTTTGGGAACCCTTGAACTGAAGCATTATTCCTCTGTAAAATGGTGACTTCTTGTTGACCGAAGAGCTTTTACCAATTTAAACTGTCTCAATACTAACTTTTCTCTCAATCAGACAAGGGTGTTTAATCACCAAGCTTATTTTGCATTCGCAATATCTGTTGATCTATTTAATTGTTATTCAAATACTGCATATGAGATTATGACATAAACATTTTACCTATAGTCCATACTAATTTTATAAATGTGAAGCAGCAGGCAAAAGCTAGTAAATTAATAATTTTTTTTTATTCATATGGCGCATTTGGTAAATTAATAATCTCATTATGTCGTAAAATCCGATCCGATTGCCATCATTTTCCCCTGGGTTTTAGCCAGCGTTCCCACTTAAGCGTCGCGTGTCTCGGGGCGCGCAACGGACGTCCGCGCCACGCCACCTGACGGCCCAGCCACGACATTGGTCTAAGCGCGACAGCGGTGAGCGGCAGGCATACGTGCGAATGAAAAGTCCCATCGCTGTGTCTCGCTCTAATGTATGGCCGCCGCTCACCGCTGCCGCGCTTAGACCAATGTCGTGGCTGAGCCGTGAGTGTAATTAAAAAAACGTCGCGCCACGCCGCCGCCACGCCACCTGTAGGCCTAGCACATGATTGCCGCGAGAGTATGTCGCCGCGAGATAGACTACCCGTCCTTATGTCATTAATACAGTTAGATGAAGACGTGCCATCTATCTCGCGGCGACATACTCTCGCGGCAATCACGTGCTAGGCCTACTGGGGCGCGTCTTACGTCCTTCCTATACAAAATGTACTGAGGAGACGTTTTTTGAATGACACTCAGGTGGCGTGGCGCGGACGTCCGTTGCGCGCCCCGAGACACGCGACGCTCTGATGTGGCCGGTCCCTAGACCTATAATATTATCAATCTACCTACACAGTATTCGTTATCAGACTATACTCTGCTATATTTGCCTACGTATGTATGCTATGTGTTTGCCACATGAGTCAGGCGCTGTGACGTCACTATCAGATGGAGACGATGTACGAATTGTTCTTATATTATTTGTGCCATTGTTTGTTTTATTACTCGTCATATTTTTAATGGAACCCGCTTCTTTTTACTGTGTTGGCTGAAGGATGTATATTTTATAGTACTTAATATGTCCCAATATTTATTACTAGCTTTTGCCCGCGGCTTCGCTCGCGTTAGAAAGAGACAAAAAGTAGCCTCTCACTCTCTCTCCCTCCCACTCGCCAGTCACTCTCCATCCCTTCAACTATCTCCACTTAAAAAATCACTAAATTCGTCGATCCGTTTTGCTGTGAAGAACGGACAAACAAACAGACACACACACTTTCTCATTTATAATATTAGTATGGATTTTACCTCTCTAGTGCGATAATTAGTAGCTGAAATCTTCTCGAGCTTAGGCGTGGCGTAGGGTTAGAGCCGGCGTAGCTTTATTTGACGTTCATATGCGCATTGTAATATGCCTACTTGGAAAATAAATATTTCATTTTCCTTTTTTTCATTACAGATATAGTGCGTAAATGGTTTCCCAACGTACCTATATTTTCAGAAACATTCGTAATTGTCGTGCTAGTTCGGTCTACGTTAGTACTTTTTGGTACTGAAACTGACTGAAATGGAGAAATTAATTGTATTTATCCTAAATAAACTTCTTAAAGTTAACGGAATTCAATAAAACACGGTGTATACTTGTATAGGCAGATTTCTTCTCACTCAACAGACGCACTCAAAGACTCATAATTGAAATACGTCTTCACATGACCTTGAACGAATGCATACTAAATGGTACCAGCATTTGTCTGAAACTTTAAACGGGCAATTTAGTGTAAATGGTCAGTCATTTCATGTTTTTTTAGCCTGTCCTCTGAAGAAACAAGGTCGCAATGCTTTTAGAGGACATTAAAGACTGGCAGAGTATCTATCTATTAGTTTTCTGCCAAATCAGACAAACCAAGAGCCGTTCATGAATAAAGAAATCCATACTTAATATTATAAATGGGAAAGTGTGTGACCTGTGTCTCTGTTTGTTTATCCATCTTTCACGGCAAAATGGAGCGACGAATTGACGTGATTTTTGGATGGAGAGTGTCGGCCCACTTGCCTGAAATGGGGGTCGAAGTTTGTATGGAACATTCCGCAACTCTCGAATTTGACGCGAGTGAAGCCGCGGGCAGCAGTTAGTGATGAAGTAATAAAAATTCAATCTTCAATGTATTTTGTTCGAAATCTGTTTAATATTTATTTTTTGATATCTGCACCCTAACGAAAAAGACTAACTGAAACGGTAAGGTACAGTAATTTTTATCGATTACCGATACCGATTACTGAAACCGATTACCGATACCGATCGCAACTTATATGATATAATTGATATAATTATATTCTTTAAAAGTTGCAGTTGGGATGCATTCCGTACTATTTCCGTACCTATTTTTTTAATCTTCTGTATGAAGTCGCGCGACTGTCAAGAACGTGCAAGCATTACTTGTATTGGTCTTGACTAATAAGATTTACTACGTATAATATGTATATGATGTCACGACCGCTGCACACAATGACATCACTTGAGCCATTGAGCGGGCTCTCGTAATGTCGAATAAGCCCCTACCATGAGATGTTTTAGAACAAGTTACATTTGTAGTGTGAATGTCACGAAAAATGTATGTAATATTTAGTTCTAATAAAATAAATATCTGGGGACCTTACACAGATCAACCTAGACACAAACTAAGCAAACCTTGTACAGTTACCATTTGATGGGGCCCATTTATCAAAAGTTAAAGTTACAAGTTACAAGCGGAAGTCTCTTTCCAACTTGTCCTATTAGACATAGACTACCGCTTGTAAATTGTAACGTAGCTTCGAGAAATGGGCCCCTGATATATCGGAGCGGTCAAGGTCTCACAAATATCTCAACACGCCTCTATTGTCAAGGCGATAAGGCGTGTTCTGATATGACTGTTGGCGACTGTAATATGGATGCTAGGCGACTTTGAACTATGTACATACTTATACGTATAGATAAATACTGTAAATACATATACATGGAATCAATCGACAGGAATAAATAAATAAATATTGGGGGACACCTTACACAGATGAACCTAGCCCCAAACCAAACTAAGCAAAGCTTGTGTGATGGATGCTAGGCGACAATATACTTACTTATATAGATAAATACTTACGAGTATACAATACATAGAACACATCCATGACTCAGGAATTATCTGTGTTCATCACATAAATAAATGTCTTTACTGGGATTTCAACCCAGGGTCTGGTAATGTTTAGTTCTAGTATGTTATAACTGTTGGTGTTGGGGCCTGGGGGACACTGTTCATTTTCTCCATAGAATGAATGACATTTTCCATAAATTTTGACGATCGAGTAACAAATTCTAAAGTGTCATAATTGTCATAAACGAGTGGTAGAGGTGTAAAGGAATGGGCCCGAGTGGCGTCTTATGTCGACTCACTCGCGTTTTGTGCTCGCCGGCTTTTCACGACGAACGTCTTTGACGTTTTGTGTTGACGGCGTGACTGTGCAGTTCTTTCCTGGAAGGTGGTCCCTGAATACGCTACTTCATTTTATAAACTGTCATTGAAGTATCTCTCTGTACAACACTGTAGGCATAATAATAATAAACATTGGTAGGTAAAACCAAAGACATTATACATAGACAAAGTCTTCAAAAAAAAGGTACCTCGGAACCATCTAGAGAAATGTACGGTCGTCTAGGTGGCGCTAATAGTATTTGATAATTTTAACTTAAATAAAGTTATAAATATGGGTCCAATTGTCAAAACTGAGGTTCATAAGGTTAAAGCTCGGCCACACATGTGCGTTTTGAGAGCGTAGGCGCCGGCGGGAACTAACGATCACAGATTGCGAGCGGAACGCCAGCGTTCGTCCGGCGCACCGCTATCATTGCGCTCCGCTAACGCTACGCTATCAAAACGCTTTAAGTGTGGCGGAGGAGATGGCGGTTTATGCACTGTGACTACACATTTTACTTTGCCAGTAATTCTTGATTGAATCCTCTTTGGTAAAACACAGCTCCAAAACAAAGTGAAATATTACAAAATGTAATTATATAAAGCTCTTAAACAATGAATGACGAATACAGATCCCAAACCGCCCGAATCGCAATCGCAACAAAGACTCCAACGCATTTAATATCAGCTTATTTCGGTGGGTGAAACTCAATTTCAATTTATCAAACAGTTCAATCACATTAATGGCTACCTGAATAGATTTTACTAGTGAAACGTATAGGTTATATCATTTTCAATGTCTTTTATGTGTATTTTATGTACTAAAGTGAAACGTAACGTAAATCAATCAAACTCATGACTTTTGCTTTGTACCAAAAGCCATAAAGAAGTTCTAAATAGTTTCTAAAAACGGTTTTTGATAAGCGTTTGTCAAAAGGATATCTAAGCTACCATCCACACTCATAAGACGCATGTCTTGCGGCGCGCGCCGCGCCGCCTGGGGGCGCGTCTTACGTCCTTCCTATACAAAATGTACAGCATGCGTAGCCGAATGGCATTTCTCCGACGCCAAACGAAAACGAAACGGCGCACCAGTTAGTATGGCTCTGTCGCGCCAATACGCACGAGCGATAGAAATAGATATCTACGAGCGTTTCGTTTCGTGAGCGTTTGTGCCATTCGGCTACGCACCCCGAGGAGACGTTTTTTGAATTACATTCAGGCGGCGTGGCGGAGACGTCCGTTGCGCGCCGCAAGACATGCGTCTTAGGTACCGGCCACATCAGAGCGTCGCGTGTCTCGGGGCGCGCAACGGACGTCCGCGCCACGCCACCTGAGTGTAATTCAAAAAGCGTCTCCTCAGTACATTTTGCATAGGAAGGACGTAAGGCGCGCCGCCAAGGGCCCCGAGACACGCGACGCTCTGATGTGGCCGGTCACTTATGAGTGTGGATGGTCCCTAACATAATAACATTCCTGCATCACCAAATACACCGTGTTTTTTTTTTGTTTTCCGTTAAATTCGACACGTCGTTAGGTTCATTATCAGGAACCATCCTGTATATCACTTTTAGTTAAATTCGCAAAAAAAATTTTTTCATCGTTTTCATACATAATAAATGAATTTATTAGTGTGAGAGACCCTTAAGAATTACATTCAAGGTAGTGTCAAGTGACCGACGGCACATGTCAAAACAAATAACATTAGGAATTGGCAAAGCCACACACGTGTTCAGCAATTATCTTAATTTTTATCGCGTGTCTGTCTGTCCCTCTGTCACAGCCGATTTCTCCGAAACTACTGGACCGATTTACTTGAAATTTGGCACATGTATGTAAACCTGTGGCCCAAAGACGGACATGTAATTTAATTAAATGAAATTTAATCACAGGGGTCACTTTTGGGGGGTAAAATTGAAAATTAAAAATCAAAGTTATTAAAACTATATTGTGTTACATATCAAATGAAAGAGCATTTTATCAGCATCTGAAATATATTTTTTTTATATTTTTTGTTTTGGTAATTTAGAAGTAATTTAAGAAAATAAGCAAAAAATGACCATTCCCCCCCTTATCTCCGAAACTACTTAGCGTACAATTTTCAAAAAAATACACGAGATAGCCCTCTCCATGTAGATTACAGGAAAACCTATTAGAAATCTACAGTCAAGCGTAAGTCGGACTTAAGAGAAAAAAACTCAGATTACGAATTTCACTCACTGCCGCTGCAAGTAGTTACTAAACGTCTTAAAATTGTGTAATCCAGTTGGACAGGTATAAAGAAATTCATTTCTGTCTTTTTCTTTTTAGAACTTGTTCAATTTTTTTTTCATTTGTACAAAATGACTTAAGTTCCTACTAAAAAGGAGGCGCTTAAGACCGTTTATAAATTGACTGAGCAAAATTTTATTCAAATCGGTCCAAAAAAGGTGTCTGTTGACGAAAACATAGAATTTGTGCCACCGAAAGCCCAAATCTGAAGTCCATTTTGCTCTATCTCTTATCGTTTCCGAGATATATACGTAAAGTCTTGAAAGTTCGAAACGTTAACTTTGCCATCATAGTCGTTCAGGCGCTCATGAGTTCTTTGTATGGAAAAGTCGAAAACCGACTCGCACTTGACCAATGTTCATAGAACGTTGTGGTTTTTTTTTATTAGCAAAAATGACTTAAGCGCCTTCAGAAGTGTAGGTGCTTAAGACCGTTTGTAAGTTAAAGTTAGCTGTGATGGCTCAACGAAGAAAGAAGATTTCAGTATCCTACTTATCAGGGCGAGCGGCAGCGAAGCCCTCCTATAGTCGACAAAGTTCCGAACCTTGTGGTACATTTTTTGAAAAAACTATCACGCCTATGAAGTTGTGCTTTTAAACATAGTAATTTATATTCATATCTAGATTTCATATCTGTAAAAAAATATTATTTTATTGTCATTTAAAAAAAAATCAAATCTCAGTTTTGTGTTCAATATTGTACTACTAACGCCATCTGTTAGGACTCTAAGGAGTAAGAAAACATCGTTTACTATTTTATATAACTAACGCCATCTGTTAGAAAACTAAAGAGGTAACGTTGTATTTTTGACGTCTGTCAACTATGACGATCAATCGAAACTTGGCACTGGAAATGGCGCGTAATTCAATTTTTCTATGGGAATCAAAACTTAGCCCCTACATTTTTAATATTATGTTATGGCTCGTCAAAGTTTAGGAAGCCAGCCAGAAGCCAAGGGAAGAAAGGGAGGGAGAGAGAGGTTATCAACACGGTGTTTTCAGTCAAAAGAAAAAGTAAATTTTATTTATTTATTTATTGTTGAGAAACCCAATGTACTTAGGATATGTTTAGGAAACTCAACGATAGAGTTGTTCGCTGTCGTTCGCTAGATGTCACTGTTACCCCCGCAAACTGGGCAATGACTTGTTTTCGTAAAATGTATAAGTATTTTTTGATGTCCACATTTTTCGTTAGATGTCGCTGTACCACCTGCAAACTAGCGAACGGCATTCTATGGTTCAATAACATATATTTAAATTGTATTAATTTCATCTTTTTTAGGGTTCTGTAGTCAACTAGGAACCCTTATAGTTTCGCCATGTCTGTCTGTCTGTCCGTCCGTCCGTCCGTCCGTCCGTCCGTCCGTCCGTCCGTCCGTCCGTCCGTCCGTCCGTCCGTCCGCGGATAATCTCAGTAACCGTTAGCACTAGAAAGCTGAAATTTGGTACCAATATGTATATCAATCACGCCAACAAAGTGCAAAAATAAAAAATTGAAAAAAATGTTTTATTAGGGTACCCCCCCTACATGTAAAGTGGGGGCTGATATTTTTTTTCATTCCAACCTCAACGTGTGATATATTGTTGGATAGGTTTGAAACATATGTTTAAAAAATAAGAAAAAAATCACAAAAGTAGAACTTTATAAAGACTTTCTAGAAAAATTGTTTTGAACTTGATAGGTTCAGTAGTTTTTGAGAAAAATACGAAAACCACGGAACCCTACACTGAGCGTGGCCCGACACGCTCTTGGCCGGTTTTTTAATAACTTACGCTTGTTTCTTAGAGAAATTAATTGTATTTGATCTAAAGAACCTTCCCTTAAAGTTAACGGAATTCATTAAAAACAGGTTGTAGAACTAAATCTAACGCGTTTCTGGGACTCCACGCACACGAATATCGTTGTACATGTCACAGAATTTACGGTGTGTGAAAGTGATAAAGTGTAATTAATATCAATAGCACTAACATATTTAAACTTAAAAACATTACATGACTTCATAATTTTTTTTTCAAATAGTTTCTGTCGGCCTAGCCGAAAAAACAATCTTCGACGTTAGACGCGCCGATCGAAACGCAGTCTCGCAGTAATGCCTTGACCAGAAATATATGACTATTGTCAGGAGGGCGCTGCTATTCCGATGTATGAGGTGACAGTTCAGTTTAGTATGACGAAAATAGTTACATATATTTCTGGTCAAACTTTTAGTAATCTGCGGTCTCGCTCTGTCGCGCCTATATGGAACAGCGATAGAGATAGCTACGATTACGATATTATTGTAAACGTTTTGCATTTGGGTATGAAGAAGATTTTTGAGCCGACTCGCGACTTGTTTCCATGAGGTAAATTTTATAACAAATCTCTCCGTCAAATTCTGCGAACATTACTATTAAAACCAGCAATCAGTTTCGTCTGTTCAGCCAAGCGTTGGTATCCTAAATGGTTACGAGCAAAAAACGCTGCAGCCGCGAATTATCTCTGGCAGGCAAAAAAACAAAAACAACGAACCGAGAGTCATGGCCGTGGGTTATTACAGCCATTACTGTACAGATGTCGCTACTACGATACGGTACCCTTTTGAAGTCTGGCGCGCGAGTGCTTGTTTTTAATGAGAAATTGACAATTAATTTTGTGAAATGCTTAATGGAACAATAACATTATTTAGATGGGACTTCAACCTTGAAGTGAAGGTATTTGAATCTCCGGACAGGTGTTTTTGTAGGGCTGTAATGTCCAGATTTTGATTGGCGTCTGCCAATAAACGATAGCTGGGTGGCTAGCCGAATGGCACAATCGCTCACGAAACGCTCACGAAACGAAGCGCTAGTAGATATCTATCTCTATCGCGCTTGCGTATTGGCGCGACAGAGCCAGCGGCGTATCGCTTTCGTTTGGCGTCGGAGAAATGCCATTCGGCTACGGGGCCTGACCTGACTAGCCCTGGGCCTGTCGTTGACACTTCGTAGCGTATCGAAGTTATCTCTCTTTCGGTTTGTCTGTATTGGGGCACCACAAACAGTTACGTATTATTCGCCACGGAACGTGAACTTCTGTACTCTTGGTTTCTGTAGCGACCTTCCTGCATCACCAATCTAAACTCGATCGAGCTTTTCCTAGGGCTGCACGCATTCTGACACTATCTTACATGTGACAGGGTTCAGAGACGAAGCCCAAAGTGTTGCTCAGCCCAATACACTTACACTTTTTGATGGCCAATAAACGTTAAAGCCAACCTAGCTAGGCCTGGCTACTCCCAGGGTGGGCGACCTTCCTGCATCACCAAACGGAACCCGATCTAGCGTTTCCCGGAAAAGTGGCGGTCTCGGACGTGGATCGCTTCCACACTTTCACTGCGACCGGTCGCGCATGCGCGCAGATGTCCGCAAGTGTGGTTGAAGTTTCCGATAGATCTTCAGCTGTCAAAATAGTACTCCTTGTTCGTGTCATAAATCGACCTTATCGATTATCGACAACATATACTGTAAGTACAATGTTAGTTGTAAACGTCGCCTGGTGAGAACTGTTTATTTTGATGTCGATTTTTAAACAGATTTAGGTTGAATGTCTGTTTAGCAGATCTCGTTTTGGGCGGAATTGCGAAATCAAAATCTTGTCCTGGAAAATCTGTAGGTGTTACACAGAGAATTTCGAATATTTCAATGAAAAAGAGTATGTCAATTTTTATGGCATTACAATTCTTTGGTGAATTGTTAAAAGTTACTGACATGCCTGTTTTTCGGATGTTGTTTATTTCTGTACCGAACCCGTTCAACGGCGGAGACAACCCGTCAACACATCATCGCTTCCATCATAGGAAGCGAACTTGGTACCGTATCTACTAATACGCAATCAGGAATCGTTGATTCCGGCAACGCAACGCTCCCGCTTGGCAAATCAGTTTCATCAGTTCCGAGATTCGGCGTGTCCGGTTTTTATATGTTCCACGGAACTCCGCTTGCGGGAAATTATTGCCTTTTTATGTGTTTACTGGTTTGAGCTACTTGCGACTTCTCTATATAAAAAGTTATATTTCATTAAGACGCTACGGCCTACGGGAGCGAAAATGCTAAAATGGAAAGGAGCCCCCCTTTCAATTTGGGAATTTCAGTTAAATATACTAGTGTTATTAACTAGTTAGATTTATCGAAAAAAAATGTCCATTAAGAACAACTCAGTTAAAAGATATTGCGAAAAAATCTTTAAATTCGAGGTTCCGCTCTCGACTGTTTCCTCCATCAAAACTTATTTAAACGGAACGAAATTTGAGAATATGAATAACAATGAAATAATTGGTGTCGGACCGTTTAGATTTTTTTGGCTAATTGTTACCGATCTTGAGTATCACACCTTTTTTGAGCCATCTTAAAAAAGGCCGTTTTTAGAAATTTTTGATTGGCTCTAGCGTCTTTTAAAATAAAAATACAGGGTGTCCACTTTCTGGAAAGTCAGGGAAGCTCATAGTGGTTATGGAAAGTCAGGGAAAGTCAGGGAAATGATTTGGAAGTCAGGGAAAAATTTGGCACCAAGAAAAAAAATCAAAAAGTATTGAAAAATGATGATATGATTTCTTGGGTTGGCCACATCCATAACATCAGCAAAGATGGATTCCCGGTATTGATTTTTAGGCAACTTAGAATTGTCTCTTTAGACTTTTTATCCTAATGATTGCTAATATCTTCGTGCTTGACCTTAAATAGTTCTTTTAAAATATAAATCTCTTGTTTAGGTTACGGCTAGCACATGATGGCCAATAGAAATTTCGTATTTAAAACTAGTAGCAAAGCTACCCTGAGTTACTTGGCGTAAATTGTACTACAGCGTTTTTGCCAGTTATGAAGCACTATCGCTAATATGTATAACATAAATTCGGAAGCCTGCGCGCGCGCACAAGCGCAGATGAGTCGGAACGTTGCGCGTCGGTCGGCGACCCCAGTGGAGTCTAGACCGGGTTTTTGTGGCCCTAATCGACCATCCGAGGGGTTCGGATTATAAGCGCTAGATTTAGTATTGACTATATCTATTCACTTCCGTTTATTTTGAAAGGTTTAAACAGTTATTTTTTTTCGACTGTGCCATTCCATGCGTTGTATTTTTTGTGTATAGTCAACGCCAATAATATGTTACTATATGGTGTCCGCAAAAATATGTGACACGCTTTTATGGGTCTTCGTCAGATATTTTTGCGGCTTAATGATGTAGGTATAAGTAAATTATTCCGTAGGATGCTTTTATTTCGAATTTTATTAAGATATCCTTAAAACTCGTTTCATCTTCTGATCAGTGAATAATACGTCACATTATCAAAACAAATTTTATCTCTATCAAATTCACTAATATTATGAAATACATATTGACCATCTGTAGGCCTTAACTCCTCGCTATAAAACCTAACTTTAGTCTTATTATTGACGATGGCCACACGATCGTCATATAATCCGGATATGTACCGTTATCAGTCACGTGCTGGACTTTACCTGTTATCATCGCATTGTTGTGAAAGCCATTAAACTACATATTTCTTTACCATAGTGTGCACGTTCAGATTAGGTATCTAATAGATTTTACCACTCAAATTATGGCCTATAGGTACAAATACAAACGTCATCGATGGGTACCCAAGACAACTACATTGGTTTTTTCTGCCGGTTACGCCGGGGAAGACCCTTATTGCATTCGATTTGCAATTCATTGTGGTCTTTGATCGTTCGCTATAATTTCTTGTTACTAGTTACTACTTAGCAAAGAGGATCGAGTTTTTTTTTTTTTATAAATATTATAGGACATTTTTAGACAGATTGACTGTCACACAAATGCTTGCAGTTTGACCTATGGCGCGCGAGGATATTCATTTTATTTCCTGCTATCTCGCTGTAAACTTGTAAAACTCGTAGCATTATAAAATGTGTCCCCGATCCGGCTAATGGCCTATCGCACTAAGTAATGCACACGAGCCGTTAGTGAGATTACACAAGTATGCGCTTTTGCCATACCTTTTCGCTTTATTTCTTGCTTGGTAAGAGTATTTATGTCTACTGGTGGGTAATAGCATTTCTAGTCTATTTGATGTAATGAGCCCGTTCAGAATGGCGCCTATTTGAAACATAAAAACTTCTAGTCGTACCGTTAGTCTAGCCTGAGGCCTCATATTGGGCGGACAGCCGGGCGGGACGTGCGGCGTGCATGTTAAACAATTGAAGATCATACGTGTCCTGAGTCGACCCTGCATAGGGCATGCTCGCTCGCTTATTCTTATTATTAAGAACCTGTCGCGTAGAATATATATACATATATAATAGAAATTGTTCTATCTAATTCTGTAGATTTAGACTTTAAAAACGAGTCGTCAGGAAAGAAAAACCTATCCATGTAAACTACAGCATTAGCGTGCAATTATAAGTGATAATGATAACTGCGAGCGCCATGTCATGACGACAGCACTTCCCGTACCGATAAGGCTAGTCGCTTATTGTTAAGCGATAAAACATTACGACCCTACGATTACCGACGTCCTTCAGTTTTTAGGGTTCCGTAGCCAAAATGGCAAAAACGGAACCCTTATAGTTTCGTCATGTCCGTCTGTCCGTCTGTCCGTCTGTCCGTCTGTCCGTCTGTCACAGCCGATTTACTCGGAAACTATAAGTACTACAGTGATGAAATTTGATGGGAATATGTGTTGTATGAACCGCTACAAAATTATGACACTAAATAGTAAAAAAAAGAATTGGGGGTGGGGCCCCCATACATGTAACTGAGGGATGAAAATTTTTTTTTCGATGTACATACCCGTGTGGGGTATCAATGGAAAGGTCTTTTAAAATGATATAAAGTTTTCTAAAAAACATTTTTCTTAAAGTGAACGGTTTTTGAGATATCAGCTCTCAAAGTCGTAAAAAGTATGTCCCCCCCCCTCTATTTTTATAACTACGGGGTATAAAATTCTAAAAAAAATAGAGGTGATGCATGCTAATTAACTCTTTCAACGATTTTTGGTTTGATCAAAGTATCTCTTATAGTTTTTGAGATAGGTTGATTTAACTGTAATTTTGGTTTGCTGCTACGGAACCCTTTGTGCGCGAGCCCGACTCGCACTTGGCCGGTTTTTTTTAGTTTGTTTGTTCATCAAAAAGCAAGCCAAGCGTCTCAGATTTCGCTCGGGCAAAAATACTTTGGTCGCCGAATCATATTCTTGATCTGTTCACGACTTTTAAACTTCCATCTTGTAAGTTTATGCTGTAAAATATGCGTTTTATTTTCTATGTTAAAGTTTAGATTTAAGATATTCAATACTCTAACAGTAAAATAAACGGAATATATGTAAATAAATAGAAGCTTGATCGCTTGATATTTCCAGAGGCACTTAAACTGTCGGTCTAAAAGTTGATTCGTTCTCATAGTTATGCCCGTCTGTTCGGATCCGGTCAGTTCTACCCTCGTCCTGCCCACCATATACAGCTTGAGACATCAATTTAAACCAAATTATTGAATAAATAGGGGTTTTCCTTTGTATCACGATTTAGGTAAAATATAAGAAAAAAAAATATTGTTTGCCCATCCAGGCTTTTAATTCAAAATTTCCAAAAAATGGAATATGTCCTTTATAAATCACATTAGGCAGGACGAGGCTACAGGTCGCAATTTTAAACAGATTTTCGTCAACATTTTGTTAGCATGTTCGGTAATTAGGTGTATAACTTCTTTGCCAATTATTTCTCAAGCGGGAACCATAGAGGATACAGATCGTAGGTTAGCACATGATTGCCGCGAGATAGATCACACGTCTTCTTCTACTTGTATTAATGACATAAGGACTGGTTGTCTACCTCGCGGCGATATATTACTCTCGCGCCAATCATGTGCTAATGCTAACCCTGCTGTTGTCAGGCAGTTGACTAAGCATAATAAATGTATGCAGCGTAAGCATTGTCAGCAAGGCAACTCACTGATTCAAGGCCGGTAAATAAAGTTCCTGTCGATATTACTCGTTTCCCGAGCAACAACGGCCAAGGCCAACAATGTATAAAATTCCATCAAAGGAGTGAGCTCCTGCTGAGAAAGTAATTCGCTAAAATTTCCCAAGTATTTCCACTGAAGCTCGTTGAAAAGACCTTGAACTACGACTACGCGATCTTAAAAGGTTTTCTCCATCTCGAGAGTGCATTTAAGTATCAACTGATAGCTTGTCTAGTTCTATGGAGCTGGGAGCTTAGAGCACGTCCATTAGGGCTTTTATAATGACCAAGAACAGACTCCGTATTGACGTAAAGGTCGATTTATTAGCAAAGTTTATTGAAGTTTGCAAGGCGCTATAAGGCTTTTTTCTTTTCACTAAGAGTTAGTCAAAGTCACTTGTTGCTATGGTTACGGTGTCTGGGGCCGGCCTTTAAAAGTCAAGTTTCTGGTAGTTGTAAGGTGTTTTCATAATTTCACACCTACTAAGCAAGTTTTTAGAATACGGTCAGTACACCTACTTAAATTATGATACTGACGTTTCCATCAACGAAAAGTTACCAATTTTAATAACTTTATTTTTAGCAGAAAAAGTATACCAAATACGGGAAATTGTAAAAGGTACAGTACGAAGAATGTATTTATTTTACAAATTTGATGATTCAAAATTAAAGATTGATTATAAGAAAAAGAGATCTAAAGCTAGAAGAGTACTTAAAGAGAGTAGTAAACAGTATTGGGAAAAGTTTATATCAACCATTAATAGTCATACACCTATAGGGACTTTTTGGAAGAAAATCCAAAAAATTAACAAGAAAAATACTAGATGGCATACTATTGTGTTGCAACACAATGATGGAACCTTAAGTGATGATCCTGTTGCTAACTCAAATCTATTGGCTAGCTCTTTTGCTTCTAATTCTAGTTCCACAAATTATGATCAAGATTTTAATGTTTTTAGAACTTCAGAAGAAGTTCTAAGTAAATTTGATTTTACTGATAACTCTAATACAATAAATAAGGAATTATCCATGCAGGAATTGTTATCAGTACTCCAACAGTTAGGAAATACTAGTCCCGGACCAGACAATATCCCTAATATCATTGTAAAACATCTGCCGATAAGTGGTTTAAATTATTTACTTAACCTCTATAATTATATATGGAAGAAACAGGTGTTTCCAGATTGTTGGAGAGAAGCTATAGTCATCCCTATTTTAAAACCTGGAAAAATCCCGAGTTCTTCTGAAAGTTATCGGCCTATATCTTTGACATGCAACCTATCTAAAATTTATGAAAAAATAATAAGCAAAAGAATCAGATGGTATATCGAATCAAAAGGTCTTCTATCACCTTTTCAATATGGTTTTCGCCAAAATAGGTCGACGATAGATTATTTGATGAATATTGAAAATGAACTACTAAATGCTCTTGCCTGTGACAACTCGGTAATAGCTGTTACCTTAGATATCGAAAAAGCTTATGAAATGTTATGGAAACATAGAGTACTCGAGCTTCTTCATAATCTTAATATCAAAGGTAACACCCTGGCGTTCGTCAAAAACTTTCTATCAGATAGATATATCAGAGTCAGAATAAAAAATTATCTTTCAGACACTGTCTATGTAGAGAATGGTTTGCCTCAGGGTTCAGTTTTGAGTGTTATTTTGTTCCTCATAGCTATAAATGACATACTCACTGTTGTTGACAAACCTGTGAAAGGCTATCTATTTGCGGATGATTTAACTATAACTTGTAGTGGTAGAAACCTTGAACTTACAGCAAAATTAATTCAAAATAGTTTGAATGGCCTCCAAAAGTGGTCTGCTAAAACAGGATTTAAATTTTCTAAGACTAAGACTGAATTCATTGTATTTACAAAAAAGAAGAATCCAAACAAAACAGTGGAGTTATCATTAAATGAACATTTGATTAGAGAAGTTAATAATGTTAAAATACTGGGATTAACATTCGATAAAAAAATGACATGGAAAACTCATATAAATAACTTAAAATCTGATTGTCTAAAGCGAATGAGCATAATTAAAACTTTGTCGTCTTTATCTTGGGGTTCTGATAGCAATTGCCTTTTAAAAACTTATCGTAGTATAATAAGACAAAAAATAGACTACGGTTCAGTTTTATATGATTCGGCTAATATTGGAATATTGAATTCACTTGAGAGTGTACAAAACACGGCCCTGAGACTTAGTATTGGTGCCTTTCGTACAAGTCCTGTTAAAAGCATATTGGCAGAGGCTGGCGAAATGCCACTTTCATATAGGAGGAAAGCACTCTCCTTGTTTTATGCAACGAAAATTGTATCGCGGCCTGATTGTCCTACATATGAGCATTACGTCAAACAATCCGTTACTGATGATGAATTTAAATTTAACCCAGGTTTACATCAACCTTTCAAAATTAGAGTAGCAAGATATTTGAAAGAATTCCATCTTACTATTCCAGCACTATACCCAGTAATATTACTGACTGTTCCACCTTGGGAACAATTACAAATACCGATTAACCTAGATTTAGCGGAAAATAAAAGGAGTGAAACGACAAATTACATATATAAAAGTCTATTTAATGAACTCAATGATAGTTTTGAAGATTGTAAAACGTATTACACAGATGGATCGGTATGCAATGGCAAATCTGGATGTGCAGTTGTATCTGGTAACAAACACTACAATTATAGACTTGATGATTCCAGCTCAGTTTTTACATGTGAAGCTATAGCAATCTTTAAAGCATTAGAGTTAATTGAAAGGGATTCTAACGAAAAGAAACATGTGATTTACACTGATTCTAAATCATGCTTGATGGGCTTGCGGAACCCCAAGAACTCCCATCCGCTTGTCATGCATATTAAACAAAAAATTATTAATCTATTAGAAAAACATTTTAATTTTGAATTAGTCTGGATTCCAGGACATCAAGGGATTATCGGTAACGAAAAAGCGGATACAGAGGCTAAAAAAGCTACTGAAAATCTTCAGATAGATTGCTCCATTAAATCCAGCTACCCGGAATTGAAAAAACAAATCAAATCAATTGTCAAAATATTCTGGAATAATTCTTGGAAAAATGGTAATTTCAATGATTTGTCAAATATTAGAGATTCTATTTTTGAAACTCCACCAATACCCTTTACGTGTAGAAGAGATCAGATAGCTATCACTAGACTAAGAATAGGACACACAAACTTAACCCATTGCTACCTTATTACTAAGAATGAAAAGAGTAAATGTGATAAATGCGGTTTGGAGTTAACTATTAAGCATATTTTAATCGAGTGTTTAGCATATAAGGAAGAAAGAGAAAAATGTAAATTGCCTACAACCTTAAAGGACTGTTTGAATGATAAGAATCTGAATGTACTTAAATTTATAAAATTAATTGATGTATGTATATAAAAAAATGTAATTCTCTTGTGGTCGCTAATGACCTTGTTGTTAAAAAGCGACCTTAAATAAATAAAAAAAAAAAAGTATTTATTTTAGCAAATTGTCATAGCTACTTATCTTCTGGCTTTTGGGACAGAATATACAACAACAAGAAATAAATCGAACTTCTAGAATAATTCTGTAACATATTAAAAACTTATGACTCATAAATATCTACACTAGTGTTCCGTGGGCTATTTATTTTCAAAGTTGTCCATCCCACTTTTTTTTACATGTGTATTTTTTACGCGATTAATACTCCGAATCGCGAGGTCTTTCGATCCTGATAGGAGAAAAAAAACGTCCCAAGATTTCCATACAATTTTTCGAACTTCCATTCCGTTACCGCCATACAAAATGTATGAAAAAATGGTAACGGAATGGGAAAATGGTTATTTTGGGACACCTTTTTTTCTTCTATTAGAATTGAAAGAGCTTGCGATTCTGAGTGGAAACCACATCTGTGACGTCATCGCCCAAATCAATCGTTTAATTTTATTGTTTGTAATTTTTTGTTTGTTATGTTCTTATTTACTGTTGTTAACATTTAAGTTTCATGGCGCATTGGATTTATCTGTAATGTCATTGAAATATGTTTTCAAATAAATAAATAAATAAAAAATTCCAAATCCAAAAAAAGTGGGGGTAGGGTGGGACAACTTTGAAAAAAAATGGCCCCCGTATGAAGTACTACTTTACTTTAAGTCCGTCACATGTAAAGTCAAGGTATTAAATATCTCTTCTTTGTCGTATCGTCATGACTGAGAGACGTGACGACTGTGGACACTCTTCACCAGTTGTCTCCACGCCACTTGTGTACATGTTTTTGACACTTTGTCCGCATCTATATTTAATAAACATAACATAACGTACAATCACGCCTGTATCCCATAAAGAGGTAGGCAGATCACATGAACTACTAAGTTTCAGTGACAGACAGATGTCAAATACAGGAAATCATTTCCATGGTTTTGCATTTTGGCTTTTGCATTGTTATTTTAAGTGAGTGAAAGGAGAATTCTACGAATATTGTTCGGAGAAACCGCTTTTTATCGCGATTTTCCCTTCGGGAATTAAGTATAAAGACGACTGTGGTGCTGGCCAAGCACATGGAAAGCGGATAATATCTACTAACGCTAACGGTTGATACACCGGAGCCGCGCCATCAGTACAAAGAGAGCACGGGCCAATTTTGCTGGCTGACTCCTTACCTACATTAAAGTAAAGAAGTTGCATGCACCGCCGCTGTCACTGGCCTGCGGAAGTGACCTTATCTTTTTATTTGTGCTTTTTTTTAAAACGAGTGTTTTTTTTTAAATTAGTTTTACGTAAAATTTCTGTTCAGGGGCCGATTTTTGAGTCTCACGTAAAATTTCAATTGTTCTGTTCTGACTCAAAAATCGGCCCCCTGTTCTGTCATCGTACGGTGCCTTACACCTGAAATGTTAACTTACTGGTACCAGTAGGGAACAGGGTAGGTAGGCGGTCTTTATAATCTTGACTGATATTATTATAATATTCTTTATAGTTTAAATTTTTGATTCCTACGGATCTAAAATCTAATTTGATTCCTTTTCGTAACTTTTGATTTCTGAGATGGTAAATCTGATTTTACGGTTTCTCCAATTTTCGAAGATCTTCTTTGTATAATATAAAGTAATTTGTGAAATAAATTGTTTTATTTCAAGTGGCACAAAATTATTTATTTTATTTTATTTGCTACAATAGGTAGGTAACGGCTAGCCACACGAGAACGTGCTCTACACGCACTCTAAAAAATGAAGGCCAACTAAGAGCAGTTTTCTCTTAGTTGACGTTAAGTTAATCACTACAATTACGATCTTATACAATTCAAATAAAGCTGATTACTAAAACAATAAAGGAATGTATGATTGAACTAATAACTTAGGTGTTTTGTTATTCCTAACCAATGAACACCTTGAATCAATTATTAACTTGTTAGGCAAAACTATGTAACATAGGCTGATTCAATCCTGAACTAGTTCATTAAAACAGATAAGTATGTTAATAGTTCTGAACATTTTTATAGTAAATTTGATTATTTTATCTTTGTTGATTCAAATAAGATTAGGTATTTGAAACAACTAAACATAGGTAGATTCAATCCTGATCGAATTCATTAAAACAGATAAGTATGTTAATGGTTTTAAACATTTTCATAGTTGATTTGATTATTTTGTCTGTTGGTTCAAATAAGATTAGGTATTTGAAACAACTAAACGTGTAGGTACATTCAATCCTGAACTAATTCATTAAAACAAATAAGTATGTTAATGGTTTTAAGCATTTTCATGCTTAATTTGATTATTTTGTCTTTGTTGATTCAAATAAGACTTGGTATTTGACATAAACTAAATCTAGGTTGCTTCAATCCTCAACTAATTCTTTAAGACAGATAAGTATGTCAATAGTTCTAGACATATAAAATTTTGAAACAACGAAGATACATTTCTCAATCCCATTATGATCAAATTGTTGTATCAATTACGAAATGAATTGAGTTCTACTAAGAATGAATTGTTAAATCTATTATCATAATAAACAAATTAAATAATTGGTAATCTGATCAATCAAGTGAATAGTAGGGGTAAGCGTTTGTACATCCGCCTTCCGCCCGCGCCCCTCCCGCAGCGCGTGCGAGTGTTGCCAACTCGGAATAAAATATACCAGATCTGGGATATTTTCACGGCTCTTTCATCGAAAATTTTTATTTAGCATTGGGCACATATTTTTACATATTTGGTCTAAGGCATCAACTTGAAAGCAACCATATTTGTCATCGCCATATGGTATTCAATTTTATTATGAATTTTCGTGTGTGGCGGACGTCGATGTAATATAACAATTTTCAAAATAAATGGAAGGGTGAGTTATTTACGGATTGCCATGCTGATCCTATTAAGCTAACCATGCTTTTCATATTTGATAGCCCACTATGAAAGTGTTGTCAGAATCGTTAAAGTTATTTAATAATCGCAATAACGCTTGCACACTGTTATCAAAAACGCTGCAGCGTTAGCATAGCCGGACTCGATATGGGTTCAGTTTTGTATTCTTCATGAGTATCCAAGTCAGGAACGGATCCACCCCTTCCCAGAAAAAATGCTATAATTGGCTCAGCTCAGACGCAGTGCCGGATAAAGCAGCGCAGAGCCTGTAGCAAGTTCTATCTAGAAGCCCTAAAGGGTGAAGCCACACTAGAGCAATTTCGGTTACGCTATATATATACGCGTGATCACGTGACTCGGCGTGGCGCGTGAGGCTTCATCTTAAAGTGCAAGGATTTTAAGCATATAATTATATAGGTACATGTTAAGGCAGAAAATTCAAGCATTCCAAGGCTTAGATTGCTTTAGTATATTTATTTAATTTGTCCTAATTTGCGAGGAAATGAGGAGAAATAATCAATAAATTATGACTTATAATATACATACATACATACATACAATCACGCCTGTATCCCATGAAGGGGTAGCACATGAATCTACTCGTTTCAGTGCCACTCTTGGCAAATAAGGGATTGAAAGAAAACGAAACTGTGACATTGCAGTGACAGGTTGCCAGCCTCTCGCCTACGCCACAATTTAACCCATAGGTATCCCACAGTCGCCTTCTACGACACCCACGGGAAGAAAGGGGTTGTGAAATTCTTAACCCGTCACCACACGGGCAACATATAATATATTACTTACAACATATTGACACTGGGGCTAATATATATTTTTATTGACTTATAATATAGTTTTCAGTACAGATGTTGCGTTTTTTACGCACTAGTGTGAAAAGTGATTCATTTCTTGTCAGGTCGAAACTTCGGAGGACCATCTGTACTGAAAAACGTCGTACCATACACGTGCGAAAAGGAAATTCGTAACTCGTGTTGATTTAGAACACTCCCTTCTGTTGTGTTTTAATTTATTGCCACTCGTTTCGAACTTCCACCTTTTCGCACTTGTATCGTAATGTACTATTACATAATTATGGTATGTATTGTAAAACGTTGTACGATACATGTACGAATAGAATAAGTATTATAGGTAATTCACTACTCCTGTCGATTTAAAAAACTCTCTTCGTTCGTGTTTTAATCACAACTCGTTTCAAATTTCCCATTTTTCGCACTTGTATCGTAATTTACTATTGATTACTTTACTATTGATTACTATCTATTAGTTAAAATAAAAATTCCATCAAATATATTGCTAAAAAACAACAGACTCGTAACCAAATAACAAAGGTGAATTTTACTGCACATTAGGTATCATTTGACGGCATTTCAATTTTAGATAGGTACTGAATTATTTTTAATCATTTATGAATTATTTTTAATCATTTATTTTAGGTACCTTTATGCCTTTAATTCGAGGTAGACTCATTTAAAAAAAAATTTTAACGTATTTTAGACATCTTCTATACATTAGCCTAGCGTTTTTCAAAATCGGAGTTGGCAACACTGACGCCGAAGTGATTTGTCAACGCGTCGATTGTGTTAATTTTTTTGCGGTTATCTATCACATCACAGATCTAACAACTTACAAGTTCAATGGAGTAAGTGATCGAATCTTTAAAAACATGGGAGTTGGAGAACTTAATACGAAAATTCACCAGTAAGTACAATGTATTTTTTTCATTATTTAGTCAAGTTGCTAATGACACGAGGCCAATAGCTTGCTGGGCTGCGGCCCCGGCCGATAATGGATGCAATCTCGTAATAATACACATTTAAATTTCTTGTCTATAAAATACACATTTAAGTTGGCTCAATTTTCGTTGAACGTCCGGCATGTGCTGTTCGCGGCGCGAGCCGATTTAGACTTGGTATGGTAACTATAGTTCCGTCAAAATGAGAGAGACCGGAATTATTTTTGCCAGGGAGAGAATTGCGAGGGGATCTTTAGCCCGAGTCAAAATCGGGCGCAATCGCCCGTTTGAGTGAGTTTTGATAGTGATTCTGTTGTGTATTTTCTTATAGTTGGATAGTTTCTAACAAAGCGTTGCATATTTTCCAGCCCCGGAATCGGACGCTAATAAAACCATGTTCCGATGGTAATAGGCGACGCCCAGCGTGCCCGGGTGTTGAAATAAGTGCAAAACTGCTCTCCGCTCGCCTTTTGTCCACCAACGGTAAATTGTACATTCTTTAAAAACCTTGTCAAATTGTCACTTAGGTTATGTGTAATTCCAAATTAGCAGTAGGTCGTTTCACAGAACGCGTTGACGTTCGGAATTCGAATTCCGGGGCAATTCCCCTGTCCTACGGGCGATCCAAGTCTCACGGACGCCGTCTTTGGAATTTTACTTAAAGACTGGTATACACATTTCAGGGTTCACGCCGCGTCGCCTAATCCTCGCGCCGGTCGCCAGCATTCCCCGCTGTGTTCCGGTAACCTACAGGCGGCAAGCTGACGCTGCCGTCATCCACACGACACCATCTCTGAGGCGGCTGACGTGGCAGTCGTGGTGGTCTGAGGCGGCTGACGTAGCACGTTTGAGGTTAGACCTTTCCAATCACTCTTATCTACATCATCGAACCGGCATAATTATGGTTCTGGCACCCTCCGTGTTACTATACCTTTTATTTTAATATCCGCCGTACACCGTTTCTACCCGTAGTTTTAACTCAAG
Source organism: Leguminivora glycinivorella (assembly GCF_023078275.1). NCBI lineage: Eukaryota > Metazoa > Arthropoda > Insecta > Lepidoptera > Tortricidae > Leguminivora > Leguminivora glycinivorella. The sequence continues at coordinate 3,099,920 of NC_062998.1, read as the reverse complement.
AGTTCGCTGATCCACGTTTGTTCCCTTAAATAATTTAAAACCTTAGTCTCATGTTCAAGTGTAGCTAGCCCTCGGCTCTGTAAACTTAGTAAATTAGAGAGTAATTTCATAATATAAGGCAAGGCTCAGTGGAGTCCTTTGTAATAGATTAATTAACAGAGAAATAATTACCTTTTGCCCTTAAGAGTTGTTTCAATTTTAAATCTTGTCTGCTAGCATAATGGCCCCCAATTATAGATATTGTAGCAATATTGAAAAATATTAACTTTGAGTTAAAAAAAGATGTAATACGGTTCCTCTAGGGCCAAATATTTTTCCACGCTGTTCATAATTTTGTAGTATGGTATGTGATATTAATTGTATCATTCATTTCCAGACCCTGATGGATTTTTCTGAGTTTAACATAAGCACAGACCTAATAGTTATAGAAACTTCAGAAAAGGAAAACTTGTCCTCGGAAAAGGAAAATGTGCCATCTGCAATTGCTGAGAAGAAAGCAGAGCCCAGTTATAATTCCAGGGTAAGCAGTTTCTAACAGACTTCTTTACCTAGAAGGAGGAGGTTCTGTATTTTATTGTAAAAAACATTATAAGAATTACAATTCAATAAATGAATACTGCATAGGCAGACCAACATACCAGAGAGAGATTTTATTCCAACCATTTTTGAAGTAACATACTCATCTTATCACAATAATATTTTTAATATAACTGCATTGTTAGGCAAGATACCGGGCTGGCCTAGCGAGTAGTGACTAAGTGACCGTCCCTACTAAGCCGCAGTTCTGGGTTCGAATCCCGGTAAGGACATTTATTTGTGTGATGAGCACAGGTATGTTCCTGAGAATCCTGAGTCATGGATGTTTTTTATTTATATAATTATTTGTTTATTAATTATATCGTTGTCTGAGTACCCACATCACAAGCCTTCTTGAGCTTACTGTGGGACCCAGTCAATCTGTGTAAGAATGTCCTATTACATTAATTAATTTATTTATTATTATGATACATTATACTGTGAGTGTATAGGTTATGACTGTAATTAATTGTATTATAATTATATTAATTAAAGAGGCAAATGAAAAGTAAAGTTTCTAAATATTTTTCAGATTGTGGAAAAGTCATTGGACTCTGCATCACTATTTTGAAAATATTCTGCTCTCAAAAAACCACAAGGATATTCTTTGGTAAATATAATAACATTAACTAGCTAAGTCACTTTTTACTATGTAACTTTAAAATAATTATTATATGTATAACTGAATACTGCATTCGTTTCTTTTTACTTTTTGTTTTTAATTGTTTGTTTTATCATTCCAGCGGCTTAACGACTTCAAAAGCACATGAAATTTACTAGGACAATTTGTTTATAAATTTTCCATCAATGAAAATAAATCTTCAGGAACAGCTGAAATACAAAAAGTCGAACTTACTGCACTTACCAATTGTAAGTATATGATAAAATTGATAAAGCAGATGTTGTCTATGTTAAAATAGTTAGTTTCACCACACCGACTGGCAAAGGCTCTCTTTAGTCTTCAAAAACAGATAGCAAAACTGCATTTTGTCCACAAGAGTGCAAAGAAATTTCATACAAATTTTAACTGGATGTCTCAAGCTTGATAGATTTGATTTAGTTAGATGTTTTACAGTTAATATTTTGTTTGTGTCGGTGTAGTGTAAAATTTTGTATTTCACTCGGTGGCAAAGTTTGTTTAACCTTCGTGGCTCGTTTCAGTTGCCCCACTGTTCACTTACCTGCATTGATCTTTCCTTATATTATATCGTTTGTAATAATATTTTACTAACTAGTCCCATTTTTATAGCGCCCTATGAGGAAACAACGAATATAGCCGGATTTCTCACCATTCCATTTTTGCTGAACACTGCGGCAGTCCGCCAAAAGAAGAAGCGAGGTTCCGGTGCAAGTCAAAATTGGAAGCCCAGTAAAATGGAAGTAAGGGAAGGTTTCATAAAGCATATCCGCTCTAGTGTAGAAATTAGCCAGACCATCGAACTTCGCATAGCCACACTTCAAAAAATAGGATTGTCATGCCAGCCATACATAATTGTTGTGGGTGAGTCTCTTGAAAAAATCGAATCATTTCTAGTTGTTGTCAGCAGATCGATAATCTATGAAAGACAGTCCATTATGAACGCAGTAGATACGTGCTACAAAATATATAATACAATGAAAATATAATACATTGTACTTACTGGTGAACTCTGGTATTAAGACGATACAGGAGTGATCTATTCTCCATACAAACGCTCTCGACTATTTCCTCCCTGGTTTTTCAAGATACAGCAATGATTTTTTTCAAGACAGATTATAATAATTTTTATCTGTGTCGGACCGTTTTGATTTTTTGAGATTCTTATTTTTAAAGACGCTAGAGCCCATCGAAAATTTTCAAAAACGGTGTTATTGATTATGGCGTAAAAAAGGTGTGGTATTCAAAATTGGTAACAATTAGCCACAAAAACTGAACGGTCCGACACTGATTATTTCATTGTTATTCAGATTCTCAAATTTAGTTACGATTGACTTAATTTTGAAAGGGGAAACAGTCGAGAGCGGAACCTCGATTTTAAAGATTTTTTTCGCAATATTTTTTAACTGAGTTCTTAATGGACATTTTTTTTCGATAAATCTAGTTAATAACACTTGTATATTAAATTTGAATTCCCAAATTGAAAGGGGGGCTCCTTTCCATTTTAGCATTTTCGCTCCTGTAGCGTCTTAAGTTCTCCAAATCCCATGTTTTTAAAATTTCGATTTCTTCCTCCATTGAACTTGTAAGTTGTTAGGTTAGCTGTGATGTGATAACCGCCGCAAGAAAAAAACTATTTATTCTAAGTAGGTAGTAGTAGTAGGTGCCAAGTATATTATGAATAAATGTCATTTTTTTATAACTTTTGTTTTATTTATGGCGTTATTCATAAACGCATCACCAGCCTGAATTAGATATGAATCGTTTTATGTTATCTGTCAAGTTAACGTATGTATTTGTAAATAGGTATAAAACATAATTTGTCTTATTCAGTCCCGTGGTGTTTTATGACAATTATCAATAAGGGGTTGTTGTCTTAGTAAATGAGACAAAGTAAGTCATAGTACAATGGAACATGAATGATAGTACTGAACAAGCTTCTCAGTTGAAATGTATAACAAAACAAAGATTCAAATTGAACAATATCATAGTTCACTCTCACAAAGTGTGTATATCGATGTAATCATGTCCTTAATTGAACTTATTTGGTTTTAATGGTTACTACAGTAATGCCTCATGTTAATATTGACCTACATCTTGGTTGAATCGATTAAACAATTCATGTTCAAATAGAAAAATATCTTAGTTCAGTCTCACAAGGTGCGTAAGTAGATGTAATCATGTTCTTAGTTGAACTTATTCGGATTAAATAGTTAATACAGTAATGCTTCATGTTAATATTGACAGATGTCTTAGTTGAATTGATTAAACAATTAATATTCAAATTGACCAATATCTTAGTTCAGACTCACAAGGTTCGTAAGTAGATGTAATCATGTTCTTAGTTGAATTTATTTAGGTCAAATAATTAATACAATCATTCTCCATGTTAATATTGAGCAACGTCATAGTTGCGGAATCGGTCATATTTTAATTATTTACAATTGGATCAAATTGAGTCGGATCGCATGACCGCGGTCGAAAGTGTCGCTCGTAAAGTAAACCGGCTTAAATGGTATTTGTGGAAGGATGAAGGACGAATGTTTGGTTACCTAATTGCTGAAGGGACACGATGTATGTACCTACACATACTAAAAATAGTCGAGACTTTATAAATGGCTTGGACAGTATCAAAACTATCGTATACTTAACATTATTTATTTACTCGTAGCCTTATTCCATTGGGGACCGACCGCCCAAGGCGCCCAATGACTGAACAATTATTTTGAGCGCACTTCAAAGTTTAAAATTTTGTGGCGGCGGTCTATCGTAGCCAGTGGCCGTATCGGTCATTTTTTGTCACATGTCAAGCGTCTCTTTCGCACTTTACCTACATACTTGTTAGAACGTGACAGACTTGGTGACAAATAATACATAGATAACCAGCGAAACGTCGCAATCGGTTGCAAGCTTCTTTTGTCAGCTAAATATGTGGCAAAATATGTCGCTCTCGCATAGGTCTCTTTAGCCATCAAAAGCGATGTCTCTCGGACATTGCTCCATAAATCGTCTGAAATAGATGCTAAGGCCAGGGCTGCCAGCAGTAACCGTCCATCTTAGTTCTGAAGGCTATTTGGATTATGTAGGAACTAGGAAACATGGTGATGAAAGGAGGTGTTGGGACGACTTGGAAACATCCGAATTGGTGGGAAAGTGCAAGCGACAGGGTTGAGTAGAGGAAATGAGGGGAGGCCTTTCTCCAGCAGTGGGACACTAAGGCCAGCAAAAAAAGAAACATGGTGAAGAAAAAGAAAGAAAAACGCGCTTTTTTTAGTTTCCTACTGTCTATCGCGCCCCAGGGCGCGCGGCGCCACGCGGGCGGTAGGGAAACGGGAAACCTCTGCCTTACCTTAAAACCAAGCTATTTTTGCAGCGATTTTGATATGGCTCTTACATTAACCCAATTTCGGCGCTGTAACAATTGTATTAATTACCCAATTAAACTAAAAGCTGATTATAATTATGCTGTACTTATACTAAAACGTACATTTATGAACAATTACGTCAAATTATAATAGTTATTTGTTATACAAGGGGGCAAAGTTGTATTTTAACACCGAGTGTGGAATTGAAATACATGCAAGTGAAAGGATTCTATAGTTGAACCACGAGCGAAGCGAGTGGTTAGAGAATAGAATACTGAACTTAGCGAGTTTTTCAATACACGAGAAGTAAAATACATTTGCACCCGTGGAACGAGAATTTCCTGATATTTAATTATCGTCTACATTTTCCTTTTATATTTATTAGTAACTTCGTTAGCAGAAGTGCGGCCTCATTCGGCTCAGCAATGCTACGTAGCAATTATTGAAACAACTTGACGTCGTTTTGCGAAGCAAATCACATATATTCACCACCACTTAAATAGTCGAAATATAGTGCCTTGGCTTAGAAATCGATGTCAAACACCACTTAAATATGTCGCCGCGAGATAGACTACCCGTCCTTATGTCATTAGTACAGTTAGTGCATCTATCTTGGCCTACTGTGGGTACATACATACAGAGAAATACGACCTCGGTCTCTTTAATCGAGTGAATAGGCACTGAATCGGTGAGCTCCATCTTAGACTCTGTCTTCACTTCCCATCAGGTGTGACTAGGGTCAATCGCCGATCAGTCCATAATAAAAAAAAAACATAGGTAGTGTAGTGCACTAGTACTGTCTGCAATTCTGCATTGTCTGTAATACTATATCACATCTCGATCACTGGCGATGACAGAGGCGCATTCCTAGCACATATTCTAAGCTTGTGTAGGTGAGATATGACAGGTCGACTGTTCGCGTTTTTGGCAGGCGGTAACTGTGAGGTAACCGAGAGGGGGTGGGCGGCACTTTCGGGGAGCGGGAGTGGCCATACTGTACGATAGTACTCTTTATTATTCTGTGACTATATGTTACGAGACAAAGGCCTTAAAATATCTGATGTGGTCTTAATTGAACAGCCATAAGAGTATTTTGCGGCCTTCGTAGACTTCCGTCCGTATTTTAAGATTTTTTTGTAAGTTGTGTCATAACTTCCTAACGGAACAGTTTTTATACAAGTCTAATTAAAACTAACTGATTGCCTTTACGTCACACACTTCATTGGCTCGTTTACTAACTGTATTTATTAGAATGAGACTATCACAGTATCTCGATCGGACCAGGATAAGGATTCTGCGTGTAAACACGTGTAAACTAAAACCAGCTGAAGCGAGATCACTGACACCGCATAGTTGGGGGTCAGTCATATATTACGTCTTACGTGACACGGTATATTATGTTTTTAATGAAATGGCAATCCGGAGTAGTTAATGTCAGTTAAGGTGTTTTTTTTTGTAAACAAACGGAATATTAAGGATAATAAAAATGAAACTTTATATTAGAAATAAAAATAACACCAAAAACTTACATAAAATTGTCAACATTGAAATGATTGATGTTATTTTTCTGTGTTGAATGTATTTGTAATAACTCTCATATAACCATAATAATTCATTAACAGGGCGAGAGTCGAGCAAGCTGTTATGCTTAAGTTTTCCTGGGAAAATATGTTTTTACTTAGGAGAAGGTAATTATAACTTTAAAAATTGTCTTACGTTATACATGGATGGCGCCTTCTGTGCGCACAGTAAATTGGGCAGGTCGCGGGGGTCAGTAGAAACTAGTTCGTGCATCAGTCTGGCAACCGGTCGGGTCTGGCGGCCTAGCCGAATGACAATCATTGACGCTAGACGCCGATCGAAACGAAACGCAGTCTGGCTCTGTCGGGCCAATACAGAACAGCGATAGAGATAGCTACAATAACGATATTACCGTGTGCGTTTGTGTATTTGGCTACGTACCCTGGTCGCCTAATACGCGTCAAGGCCGCAAGGTCAACCCGCCCTGGGCGTCATCCATATAGTACGTCACAGTGTAGGGGGGGGGGGGTCATACTAAATGTGACAATCCCTGTTAAAGGGATACAAAAAAGCGTGACATAGGAGGGGGGAGGGGTCCAAAAACCTGAAATTTGGTCTGACGTAATATGTGGATGATCCCCTGCCTCAAAAAAAGTGATTTTTATCACATAAGTTTACTTTAATTCACCAAAGTGTTATAAATGCTTTGTAAAATATAATATTTGTTAGCCCATAGGACCATGCGGATTACTCCAGTCCAGACTACTTTAGTCTAGTTTTATCCACTCAAACTTTATTTTAAATAAATAAAGTATGCCGGTCTGGCCCGCACTGACCTTACCATTTGCTTATCGCTCCTCAGCATATTAAAGAAAAGATATAACATGGATGTAGGTAAAACATATTCATTTATCCTTGTCAAGTAATTTGTACAAGCCAAAATTAATGAAAATATGCGCGTGTGAGGAGGGTGATGTGCTAAATTTGTACGGTCAAGGACGTTCAGGTTATCAGTCGCTGGGGACTTGGTGACGTCAATATGTTAATTCCCAATTTGTTATTTCTGAACTTATAAATAATTTCAGCTTTCAATATTTACCATAAAACCCTAAAATTAAAAATATCTACGTAATTCAGGGATCGGATACCGGTATTTTTTTCGGAACGGTTCCGTACGTTGACCCGAGAACTTTATTTTAGCGTTTCTGGTTCCATTAACCGGTATTCTTTTTCGTTCAGTGAACGAACGTTTATGAGTGAGAACTGTTCCGAAGAACAGAATTAAATGATACGTTCTTTAAAGAACAGTTCGCGGGAACGGAATTATTTCGGTTTATGAGTGAGAACCGTTCCGAAGAACAGAATTAAATGATACGTTCTTTAAAGAACAGTTCGCGGGAACGAAATTATTTCGGTTTTTCTATTTCAAGGAATTTGAACGAACAGTGGGGGGGAACCATGCGCAAGCGGTGTCGGCCACGGCCATCACTTTAGTAACTTGTTTGATTTGAGACTAGCGGTGAGTAAACGTGGCGTCGAACGAAACAAATACGTCGAAAACATTCTGCACCACAACCACAATGAAGTAAGTTTGTTTTTTTTTTAATTTAGTGCTTTCAATTTTACCGATTTTAAAATTTAAGTAATGTCACGACGCTTAAGTATTTATTTATTTACAGGCAATCGTACAGTCCAAGGTCAAATAAGGACGCGACGCCGCTATTAGCAAGAGCGAGAGAGCTGAATAACTTTCTCATTCTAACAAACATCAGCGTCCTTATTTGACCTTGGTTTGGTACGGTCATCCCATCTGTAAGCACTTTTGTGAGATGGACTTCCGAGCAAAGCGGTTCTGTTGCAATGGCCGTTCCTTTCAAGGTCAAATAAGGACGCGACGCCGCTATTAGCAAGAGCGTGAGAGTTAAATAACATTCTCATTCTAACATTTCTAACAAATAGCAGCGTCCTTATTTGACCTTGGTACGGTCATCTCATCTGTGTGCGTAGTTGAATGCACAAACGCTCACAGCCAGACTACATTTCTACAGCATATATATATATATATATATATATATATATATATATATATATATATATATATATATATAATGTGTGTGTGTGTGTGCGTGCGTGCGTGCGTGTGTGAGTGTGTGTGTAATATACACTACTTTCCCATTAATTGTGACGTTTTAAATTAAAAGGACTCTCATTGTTGATACTGTAGATAGTCAATTACCATAGAAATTACATCAGCTACTATCAACAATGGACCTTTAGTCTAAAAACGTCACAATTAAAGATAAGACAATGTGCAATTAGTCACAAAAATAAATTGTTTTTAGTATTCAAAACTCCCGTGTCCCAGAACTCGAAGAATCCCAATTCATTCAATGTTCTTATACTGCTGCGAGTGAAAGGGGCACTAATGATGATATTTATAACTTGATCGATGCACAGAATGAGCCACTGAGTAAAACTTACTTGCCTATACTAAACCTTCATAAACCTAAATACTGAAACTCTGCCCAGTGGTTCGGTGTTAGAGCTTGCAATTATCCGTCCAATTCGAAATCCGGATGATTCGACTCGATATTTGAAAATTCGGATATTCGGATAAAACGGATATTTCGAATATTTTTTATTTTATTTAATAAATCTCATATTTAGTAACATAATTATGTACTACGATACGAAAAAACGCCGTAGGAAATTGTTATTTTATAATCAGGCTTCAGCTGTTGTTCGTAACCTTAATGTTAGGTTAGGTTACTTAGTTATTTCATTCTTGCCTTTTTTATGAAATGACTTCAGTTGCTCATAAGATATATGATTTTATTTTTATGTAATTTTGACTAATATTTGATATTAATGAATTTTAATGCTAGAGACATAATCTGATTGCCATATGAGGCAAAACGTCATGTTGTGATCGTTTAGATCGAATATTACCTTTGTTAGACCTACTCCTTGTTTAGATATCAGATTGCATTTACGAGGTTTTCATTGCCGATTTATTCAAATGCAAAAAGAACTATGACATATTACAAACACCATTTAGCTTTGTTAAATAACAAGGCTGAATGATCTTTCTCTCTAATAATTTTCACCTCTTATCTTTGATGACTTCGTGACTCCATTCCAGTTACACTTGGGACTCTCGGGTAGACGTTCTTAGCCTTAGAGGGCCTTACGTTACGTATACAGCGAAAAAGTTTTGGTGTTGCAACACTTGCAACCTATTTTGAAAGGATAAAATGTAAAAGCGTATCTGCTTAACTACTTCATCTTGTTCTGCAGTTCAATACTAAACAGGTCTTCCGCCGCGGGATACATAGAAGACTTCTTTTTGTCAGAAAATTTGAACAGTTTTAGTTCTGTTAGCAATTTATTTAATTATTTACAATGTATTCGGATGCTAACAATAATGAAAGTGCAGCGTTTGATACGGTACTCAGTGTCACTTGATTGATTGAGTTAAACTGATATACATGAGATTATCCACAAATATTCATGAAAAAAACCCTGCCTGCTAAGCCGCGGTCCCGGGTTCGAATCCCGGTAAGGGCATTTATTTGTGTGATGAGCATAGATATTTGTTCCTGAGTCATGGATGTTTTCTGTGTATATAAGTATGTATTTATCTATATAAGTATGTATTTATATCGTCGCCTAGCACCCATAGTACAAGCTTTACTTAGTTTGGGGCTAGGTTGATCTATGTAAGATGTCCCCCAATATTTATTTATTATTTATTTACTTATTAAATAAGGTAGTAGTGCCACTCAAGGAGTAATTTTTGATATAAATCGCTTTAATATCGTAAATGTGTTAATTTTACTTTAAAATTTGTTTTCCAAATGAGTTTCTTAAAAATTGCAATGGTATTTCTGTCATTCACAATATTCGAATTATTCGTTTTATCCGGATTTTAACGTGTAAATTATCCGAATTTCAAAATCAGCGGATATATCCGGATTACAATACAAGCCCTATTCGGTGTCACTCCTAAAGTAGGTACTTACAGGTGACCGTACCGACATAGGTCAGTTAGGGACGCTGTTATTTGTAAAAAATGAGAAAGACTTATACGGTCAACCGGGGTGGCTTTAAAACGCAGGGGTGACTTTGAAAATTTAGTTTTAAAGTCATACTGTAAGTAAATTCGCGATTTTCTATGGTAGATTTACAAGAATATTTATTGATCTATTATCCAGCTACTAGTTACATGAACAGTTTCAGTAAATAATGAATGATGTTAATTTTAAAGCCGTTAAATACCATCAAAGTAACCCCAAATTTTCCTAAAGCCATCGGTTGACGTAGCTCTCCCGCTCTTACAATCCCGTACTTGTTGACCTTGGTCGGTTTGGTCGTCTGTAGATAGTGTAGACACTAATACACTTGCCAACTACAGTTGTGTATTCCATGTAGATACACCAAGGGCCCAATTCTCAAAAGATTGTAACTTATTGTAATAATTATCTAGAAATGTAAGTATGCAAAATAAATAAAATATTTTTATTGCAGATAAAAGCTTTGACATAGATGATGAAGATCTAGTCTTCAAAATATATATATATATAGAGAAAAAACTACCCCATATCCAAGCGATTCTGATGACCTTGAGGTGGATGTAAGTGCTTATAGTGTGAGAAAGCTGTATAAAATATAATCTGCACTAATTTGTATAAATATGTGTGTTACTTAATCTGTGTGAATTTGTAATAGTGATATGTTTTTAAATGTTTTTAAGGACCAAGATGCAGTCCTTGAGAGAGCACAACCCATGCAATCCATTTATACTATTTATAGTGAACCGGAACCGGACGCGATGTGCCCTTATTCATGCAAGCGTAATATAGTACTCTATCATAATTATAGCTTCAGTGTAAAAGTCAATCATATTTTGGTACATTCGTTAGTGAAATATCGTTATAAAATAAGGGTTATTCCACTAGTTAGAGTTACCACTAAGTTGTTACCAGTGGTAACTACAATGTTATTTTCCCAGCTTTTACTCCTAGTAACTACTGGGAATACCACTAACTTTAACAATTTTTTTGTGGCAATTACTGGAAACATATAGGCAATTACTGGAAAGATTATATCATAAGATTCATAAGTTTTGTTTTATTTTATACACATGTAAAGCCTGACCAGAAATATATGACTACGCGCCATGTAGCGGAATTTCATTAAAACTATTTTCTTCATAGTCATCATACTATACTGAACTGTCACTCCATACATCAGAATAACAGCGCACTCCTGACAATAGTTATATATTTCTGGTCAGGCTTTAGTTTCTTAATCATACTTACCATATCCAACGCGATCAATGTTATTTTCACGAAATCTAATGGCAACAGCTGAGACTGTTTCCTCACCTTTAATTGATTGGCCTCAATGGCCACTGCGTAAGAGTCGTTAGAGGTGCACATTGAATTAGAGCACACAAATATTATTTCAGTAGTTGCCTAATAGCAAGGACGATATATACCGGGACTGACAAAGCCCATACAAAAAAGTTTACCCCTGAAATGTCCCATACATTTCCGAGCGATTATTTCCGAAAAAATTAACAATATCAAAAAATTAAAATAAGGGAGTGTACAAGTTTCTAATGGGGTGGCAACGCGCATGTTGTCACATGTGTTTGAGTTGCAGGCGTCCATAGGTTACGGTGACCGCTTTACATCAGGCGGATCGTATACTTGTTTGCCACCGACGTTGTATAAAAAAAAAATGTTAGTAGTAAACCCCTATTCATTTTTTAATACCTATCTAACAATAGGTATATCACGTCAGGATTGAAATAAAAAAAAAATCTCTCTCCACTTTACGTGTAGGGGCACCCTAATAAAATATTTTTTTCCACTTTTTATTTTTGCACTTTGTTGGCGTGATTGATATACATATTGACACCAAATTTCAGCTTTCTAGTGCTAACGGTCACTGAGATTATCCGCGGACGGACGGACGGACAGACAGACATGGCGATAAGGGTTCCTAGTTGACTACGGAACCCTAGAAAAGATATTTGTAGGCATCATCAGTGTAGTTATGATACTATTTAATAGGTGGCGCTAAAAAATTCAGGTAAGATTCTTAGTATGAACATTATCAATCCTATATGAATCATCCTTGCTAATAGTAATTATGACTTTTTCAGAATAAAGGTCCCTGTCCATAGTACTTAATTAGTTCCAGTTCTACTAGGGCTTGCAATCCGGATATTCGTTTTATCCGGATATCCGCCAATTTTAAAATCCGGATTTTTTGTAAGTTGAAATTCGGATAAAACGAATAATTTGAATATTGTTTAAGACAAAAATACCATTGCATTATTTAAGAAAATCATGTGAAAAACGTTGAATTTTAAAATAAAATTGATACATTTACGTTATTAAAGCGATTAATATTAATAATATTAAATATTACTCCTTGAATGACCACTACTAATCTATTTTGTCATGAATATTTGTAAATGATCTCATGCACATGAAAGATAGGAAGTGAGAAGGAACAAGGCTGAATGGTGTTTGGAAAATTCCAATGTTCTTTTTGGATCGCTGAATCCACAGTAGCAGTGAAGCATTTAGCATAAATCGGCAATGAAAACTTCGTCAATGCAATCTGATATCTAAACAGGGAGAAGCTGGTCAAACATACGACATATTCGATGTAAATATCATCAGTATTACGTAATATCTCAATCAGATCACATATCTCAATCAGATTATCTGAATTGATTAAAATCAGATTTAGTCAAAATTACATAAAAATAAAATAACATATCATATGAGCGACATTTAGTATTTTTCATATCGTCGGCGTCGTACATATGTTATCAAACGGTATAATCCTAAATAATAAGAACCTACTTGTTTGCCTTAACCGGCCGTCCAGAGTGGGGTTCCAGAGCTATATGCTTGCAGAGACATCGAAAAGGCTTTAGTTTTTTACATACCGAATAACTTTATTTCGGTATCATGATTCCTTTTAAGATAATTACATTATGTATAAGGTAAGGAATAATATTTAGAATACCTAAAATATGACAAATTTGCATTCTATTCAAATCAGTACGAGTACATACTTCACGGAGTCCAAAACTATACGCAAATCAGAAGTCCAAAACTAGAAAAATATAGATAGAGAGCGATTGCGGGCGCCGGTCGGTCGGCTCGGGCTCGAACGCGAGTACTTGCGCCGCCGGCGTACGCGTCTGTGTGCGTGCGCCACGCGCACCAGGGATCGGATACCGGTATTTTTTTCGGAACGGTTCCGTACGTTGACCCGAGAACTTTACTTTAGCGTTTCTGGTTCCATTAACCGGTATTCTTTTTCGTTCAGTGAACGAACGTTTATGAGTGAGAACTGTTCCGAAGAACAGAATTAAATGATACGTTCTTTAAAGAACAGTTCGCGGGAACGGAATTAAATGATACGTTCTTTAAAGAACAGTTCGCAGGAACGAAATTATTTCGGTTTTTCTATTTCCAAGAATTTGAACGAACAGTGCAAGCGGTGTCGGCCACGGCCATCACTTTAGTAACTTTAGTTTGATTTGAGACTAGCGGTGAGTAAACGTGGCGTCGAACGAAACAAATACGTCGAAAACATTCTGCACCACAACCACAATGAAGTAAGTTTTTTTCTTTTAACTTAGTGCTTTCAATTTTACCGATTTTAAAATTTAAGTAATGTCACGACGCTTAAGTATTTATTTACAGGCAATCGTACAATCCAAGGTCAAATAAGGACGGGACGCCGCTATTAGCAAGAGCGAGCGTCCTTATTTGACCTTGGTACGGTCATCTCAGGTGTGTGTGTGTGTGTGTGTGTGTGTGTGTGTGTGTGTGTGTGTGTGTGTGTGTGTGTGTGTGTGTGTGTGTATGTGTGTGCGCGCGCGTGCGCGTGTGCGTGCGCGTGCGTGTGTACAATATACACTACTTTCCCCTTAATTGTGTCGTTGGTACTGTAGATAGTCAATTACCATAGAAATTACATCAGCTACTATCAACAATGGACCTTTATAGTCAGTTGCACCAAACCGTCTGTCACCGTTAAAGCATTCGTTAAATTTTATTGTATGGACAGTTCCATAGGCGTCTGCTGCGTGACGATGATGTGTGTGTCAAATGTGGTTGATGCAACGGGCCCTTAGTCTAAAAACGTCACAATGAAAGATGAGAAATGTGCAATTAGTCACAAAAATAAATTGTTTTTAGTATTCAACACTCCCGTGTCCCAGAACTCGAAGAATCCCAATTCATCCAATGTTCTTATACTGCTGCGAGTGAAAGGGGCACTAATGATGATATTTATGACTTGATCGATGCACAGAATGAGCCACTGAGTAAGTACTTACCTATACTAAACCTTCATAAACCTAAATACTGAAACTCTGCCCGGTGGTTCGGTGTTAGGGCTTGCAATTATCCGTCCAATTCGAAATCCGGATGATTCGACTCGATATTTGAAAATCCGGATATTCGGATAAAATGGATATTTCGAATATTTTTTATTTTATTTAATAAATCTCATAATTAGTAACATAATTATGTACTACGATACGAAAAACACGTCGTAGGAAATTGTTATTTTATAATCAGGCTTGAGCTGTTGTTCGTAACCTTAATGTTAGGTTAGGTTACTTAGTTATTTCATTCTTGCCTTTTTTAGGGTTCCGTAGTCAACTAGGAACCCTTATAGCTTCGCCATGTCTGTCTGTCCGTCCGTCCGTCCGTCCGTCCGTCCGTCCGTCCGTCCGTCCGTCCGTCCGTCCGCGGATAATCTCAGTAACCGTAAGCACTAGAAAGCTGAAATTTGGTAGCAATATGTATATCAATCACGCCAACAAAGTGGAAAAATAAAAAATGGAAAAAAATGTTTTATTAGGGTACCACCCCTACATGTAAAGTGGGGGCAGATTTTTTTTTCATTCCAACCCCAACGTGTGATACATCGTTGGATAGGTATTTAAAAATGAATAAGGGTTTACTTAGATCGTTTTTTGATAATATTAATATTTTCGGAAATAATCGCTCTTAAAGGAAAAAAAGTGCGTCCCCCCTCTAACTTTTGAACCATATATTTAAAAAATATGAAAAAAATCATAAAAGTAGAACTTTATAAAGACTTTCTAGGAAAATTGTTTTGAACTTGATAGGTTCAGTAGTTTTTGAGAAAAATACGGAAAACTACGGAACCCTACACTGAGCGTGGCCCGACACGCTCTTGGCCGGTTTTTATGAAATGACTTCAGTTGCC
This sequence comes from Leguminivora glycinivorella, assembly GCF_023078275.1. NCBI lineage: Eukaryota > Metazoa > Arthropoda > Insecta > Lepidoptera > Tortricidae > Leguminivora > Leguminivora glycinivorella. The sequence continues at coordinate 3,084,545 of NC_062998.1, read as the reverse complement.
CATAAGATATATGATTTTATTTTTATGTAATTTTGACTAATATTTGATATTAATGAATTTTAATGCTAGAGACATAATCTGATTGCCATATGAGGCAAAACGTCATGTTGTGATCGTTTAGATCGAATATTACCTAAAAAAGGTATTACCTACCTACTCCTTGTTTAAATATCAGATTGCATTTACGAGGTTTTCATTGCCGATTTATTCAAATGCAAAAAGAACTATGACATATTACAAACACCATTTAGCTTTGTTAAATAACAAGGCTGAATGATCTTTCTCTCTAATAATTTTCACCTCTTATCTTTGATGACTTCGTGACTCCATTCCAGTTACACTTGGGACTCTCGGGTAGACGTTCTCGGGTAGCTAGAGGGCCTTACGTTACGTATACAGCGAAAAAGTTTTGGTGTTGCAACACTTGCAACCTATTTTGAAAGGATAAAATGCAAAAGCGTATCTCCTTAACTACTTCATCTTGTTCTGCAGTTCAATACTAAACAGGTCTTCCGCCGCGGGATACATAGAAGACTTCTTTTTGTCAGAAAATTTGAACAGTTTTAGTTCTGTTTGCAATTTATTTATTTATAGGAAGCCGAGCGTAGCGAGGTGTTTTATGAAAATGAAAAAAATTCTATCTTTTTATTGTATCGTCCGATTTTGACAAAACGTATCTCAAATGAAAGGTATTAATTTGTGTAATTTAAAAAAAATACAAAGAAAAAAATTTAAAAGAAAAGTAAGAAAAAAATAAAAAAGTAAATTTCCGTCTCGCACTGAATAACTTCAAAGAATGACAGACAAAATGTACAATGTCGATATACAAGTTTTTTTTAATCAAAGACAGATAAATTTTTAGTTGAAAACTGAAGACCGCATCGAAATCAGATCAGCATTTTTTAAGATACAAGTTGCCAAAGTTGGGAAAGATCGCTTTATATGGCCACTTTGAAATTCCTTTGCCAGAAAGTCAGAAATAACATGTTTTTCTGACACAGAAAAATACATAGTAACAGTACACATCAAACTAAAATTAAAAATTCCGAGGATATTATAATTTCATCCCTTAGAACGACGAGCGTAGCGAGGTCGGTTACGAAAACCGAAAAAAAAAATCTCATTTTTTTGTACGTCGTCCGATTTTGTCAAAACATGTTTCATTTGAAAGGTATTACTTTATGTAACTTAAAAAAAATATTGAAAAAAATTGGAAAAAAATGTAAGATTTAAAAAAAAAACCTTAATTTTCGTATCACACTGAATAACCGCAAAAAACGGTAGACACGGTGTATAATTTCGATATATGATTTTTTTAAATTAAAGACAAATAAATGCATGATTATAAACTAAAAACCGAATCGAAATCGAATCAGTAGTTTTTAAGATGCAAGTTGTCAAAGTTGGCTTAGTTTGTTTATATGGTCGCTTATAATAGTTATAATATAAATTCCTTAGCCAGAAAGTCAGAAACATTATATTTTTCTTACAGTTAAAAGTATGCATAGGTAATAGACATCATTATAAACATTTTTTTACAAGGATATAAAAATTTCATTCCTTAGAAACCCTTACAAAGACGATCAAATAAAAAAAAACTGCCTTTTTTTTGTTTTTCGTAACAGACATCGCTACGCTCGGCTTTCCAAGGGATGAATTTTTTATATCCTCGTAAAAAATTGTTTATTATGATGTCTATTACCTATGCATACTTTTAACTGTGAGAAAAATATAATGTTTCTGACTTTCTGGCTAAGGAATTTATAAGCGACCATATAAACAAACTAAGCCAACTTTGACAAATTGCATCTTAAAAACTACTGATTCGATTTCGATTCGGTTTTTAGTTTATAATCATACATTTATTTGTCTTTAATTTAAAAAAATCATATATCGAAATTATACACCGTGTCTACCGTTTTTTGCGGTTATTCAGTGTGATACGAAAATTAAGGTTTTTTTTTTAAATCTTACATTTTTTTTCCAATTTTTTTCAATATTTTTTTTAAGTTACATAAAGTAATACCTTTCAAATGAAACATGTTTTGTCAAAATCGGACGACGTACAAAAAAATGAGATTTTTTTTCGGTTTTCGTAACCGACTCGCTACGCTCGTCGTTCTAAGGGATGAAATTATAATATCCTCGGAATTTTTAATTTTATTTTGATGTGTACTGTTACTATGTATTTTTCTGTGTCCGAAAAACATATTATTTCTGACTTTCTGGCAAAGGAATTTCAAAGTGGCCATATAAAGCGATCTTTCCCAACTTTGGCAACTTGTATCTTAAAAAATGCTGATCTGATTTCGATGCGGTCTTCAGTTTTCAACTAAAAATTTATCTGTCTTCGATTAAAAAAAAAACTTGTATATCGACATTGTACATTTTGTCTGTCATTCTTTGAAGTTATTCAGTGCGAGACGGAAATTTACTTTTTTTATTTTTTTCTTACTTTTCTTTTAAATTTTTTTTCTTTGTATTTTTTTTAGTTACACAAATTAATACCTTTCATTTGAGATACGTTTTGTCAAAATCGGACGATACAATAAAAAGATAGAATTTTTTTCATTTTCATAAAACACCTCGCTACGCTCGGCTTCTTAAGGGATGAAATTTCGATATCCTCGGAAAAAATCGTTAACTATGATGTCTACTATCACCATGCAAAGCGACTTGCTTCCATCCAAAAGTGCAGCTTTCTTTTCATAACTAGTATGACTATTATTACATAAGGTAGTAGTGCCACTCAAGGAGTAATTTTTGATATAAATCGCTTTAATATCGTAAATGTGTTAATTTTACTTTAAAATTTGTTTTCCAAATGAGCTTCTTAAAAATTGCAATGGTATTTCTGTCATTCACAATATTCGAATTATTCGTTTTATCCGGATTTTAACGTGCAAATTATCCGAATTTCAAAATCAGCGGATATATCCGGATTACAATACAAGCCCTATTCGGTGTCACTCCTAAAGTAGGTACTTACAGGCGACCGTACCGACATATGTCAATTAGGGACGCAGTTATTTGTAAAAAAATGAGAAAGCCTTATACGGTCAACCGGGGTGGCTTTAAAACGCAGGGGTGACTTTGAAAATTTAGTTTTAAAGTCATACTGTAAGTAAATTCGCGATTTTCTATGGTAGATTTACAAGAATATTTATTGATCTATTATCTATCTACTAATTACATGAACAGTTTCAGTAAATAATGAATGATGTTAATTTTAAAGCCGTTCAAATACCATCAAAGTAACCCCAAATTTTCCTAAAGCCACCCCGGTTGACGTAGCTCTCCCGCTCTTACAATCCCGTACTTGTTGGACTTTGGTCGGTTTGGTCGTCTGTAGACAGTGTAGACACTAATACATAGTCATAGGGCTTACGGCGAAATTATGGTCAAAAGCTGCGCTTTATGCAGAAAACAAGCCACTTTGCACAGTGATACTAGGGACCAATACAAATGATTTCATCCGAGGAAACACGATTTTCATCCACTAGAATTCAAGATGGCGGACATTTTCCAAAATGGCGGCCGCATATTTTTAAAAATTTATAGAATCATAACGGTTGTACCGATTTTGATGGTTAAGGTGTCTATCAATTTGTATTAAAGAGTTTATTAATACAAAAAATTAAAATCATAAAAAAAATTAAGATGGCGGCCGAATAATAAAAAAAATTTAAAATTTTCAAATTTTTTTTTCATTCTCGTGAAATTTACCAATAAATTTTCTATGACATGGCCGCATTTTTATGTATTAAAATTAAACTTGATAATATTATCTAAATTATAAAGTAAAAGTCATGAAAATCCGTTGAGTAGTTTTTGAACTGTACCTATTTCAAATGGAGCGTGCGGATTTGAAAGACGTTTTTGCACGTGATGTAAAAAATTTTGGAATCATAACGGCTGCACTGATTTTAATGGTTGGGGTGGCTATCAGTTTGTATTAAAACATTTATTCATATAAAAATTAACATCATTTAAATAATTAAAGATGGCGGCCGAATAATAAGAAAAATATGAAATTTTCAATTTTTTTTATTCTCACGAAATTTACGAATAGTTTTTCTACGATGTGGTCACATTTTTATTTATTGAAATAAAATCTGATAATATCATCTGCAAAATAAAATAAAAAACATTAAAATCCGTTCAGTAGTTTTTGAACTATTGCAAATGAAGCGCGCGGGTTTGAAAGACGTCTTTGCACTTGATGTGATGCATCGTATCGTTTGGTACTGCTATACACGCAAGACTGATTATTTATTTTGGTCACAACTTACTAAATTTCTGTTCGGAATCAATGTTTTAGTATTTATATACAATTATTAGTTTTTTATTCCGAGTTTAGGTATATTTAGATAACCCCCGTAAACTTTGATGGTCATCATTCTTATTTTAATACGTAAAAGAACATAAATAGGTACACATAACATTTGTATCACTTCTCCTTTTCAAGGCTAGAGATAATCTTCGACAACTTCTGTAGGGGGCTACGGAAACATATATTAATACAAAACTTATTTTTTGCTTCTCGTCTAGGTTATACTGAAAGATAAAAGTCATACAAAATAATACCAAAATACAAGGAAATAATGAATAAATAATAATTTATAATATCATTTTTGCAAAATACTTTTTCTTTCGGCAGCTGCCTTTGCAAATGTTACATTGCATTATTTGAATTGCGCAGGGTAGACCCACAACACGTACAGCGTATTGTTTCGCAGCCTTTTTCACAACCGCAATTGACCAAGTATACCCATTCATACCATATCTCCCTGTTTTCAGACCACTGCAGTACCCAACTATCATTGTACGTCTTCCAACCCCAGGATGATGGCATAGGCACATAAGTAATATCCAGAATATGGGGCGTTGTTATACGACACGGAGCGCAAGTGCCGATGTTGGTTGCTAATTTATTTTTGGTGGTAAACAGTTTCTTGCTCACCAAATTCAGGTGAACTTTTCAAGCATGGCGATTATTCCTCCAGGAAGACTTTGTAGTTACTGTGATGTTTCTATCAAAGCTGGTATAACTTCAGGGCGTGCAAACAATTGAACATGATTTTTGAACATGATTTTTTCCTTTTGTATTGAAAAAAGAAGTGGTGTCAGACGTAAAGGCGTAAAAACCACGCGTAAAATCCAAAGTGTTGGCTATTTTATAACTTATACTCTGGCAGGTTATTCTCCTTTGAAATATTAAGAAAATATACTAGACAAGACTTTGAAATTTCCCAATATAATTAGCTCCAATAGATCCCATGCTTAAATGCCAAATTGGGACCGTTCTTAACACATATTTTAGTGAGCAAGCGTGGACTTTACCACCCTGAACTCACTCGCGACCTCTTCATGAGGCAAAGACCTTTCGAGGCTCTAAGCTAGGTCCAAACCCGAATCTGTCCACTGACTTTACGTCTATCCTTCACCCGTACTTCAGACTTCAGTAGTTTTTATTTAAATACCAAGACATCTGTATCGGAAGATCTGATGATACGCGTGAGTCCCTGTTCCGCCATATCTTTTGCGCGAGGTACAATGAGGCTATCGGCTTCTTCCGGTTACGTTCTTATGGTTCACCCTGAAATAGCAGAGCAAATGTGCTCTGAGGAAGTAAATTGTTTAGAAAAAAAATTCACCACACTAATAACATCAACAGGCTACAGTTTCTGGAAAAAGCCTTGTTGGTTGTCAGTGTCTTCCTGGAGGAATAATGGCCAAGCTTGAAAAGTTCACCTGCGGCCTATATATGATTCTTTATCGGTGAACTTGGTGCGCAAGGAACTGTTTCCAACCAAAATTAATAACCAGCATCCCACCAACATCGTCAGAACTACAATAACATACGCTCCTTGTCGTATAACAAGCAGACCATGTCGAAACGTAGGCTAAGTAGACGAGAAAAGAAAATAAGTTATTTTATACATAGATATTTCTATAGCCCCCTACAGAAGTTGTCGAAAATTATCTCTGGAGTCCTCGGAAAGGACTATTGCTATTAATACAAATGTTATGTTATGTGCATTTAAGTTCTTTTAGGTATTAAAATAAAAATTATGACCATCAAAGTTTACGGGGGTTATCTAAATATACCTTAACTCGGAATAAAAAACTAATAATGTATATAAATACTAAAAACATTGATTCTGAATAGTAATATAGTAAGTTGTGACCACAATAAATAATCAGTCTTGCGTGTATAGCTTTACCAAACGATACGATGCATCACATCAAGTGCAAAGACGTCTTTCAAACCCGCGCGCTTCATTTGCAATGCGTATAGTTCAAAAACTACTGAACGGATTTTAATGTTTTTTATTTTATTTTGCAGATGCTATTATCAGATTTTATTTCAATAAATAAAAAATGTGACCATATCGTAGAAAAACTATTCGTAAATTTCGTGAGAATAAAAAAAAATTAAAATTTCATATTTTTCTTATTATTCGGCCGCCATTTTTAATTTTTTAAATGATGTTAATTTTTATATGAAAAAATGTTTTAATACAAACTGATAGCTACCCGAACCATTAAAATCGGTGCAGCCGTTATGATTCCAAAATTTTTTACATCACGTGCAAAAACGTCTTTCAAAACCGCGTGCTCCATTTGAAATGGGTACAGTTCAAAAACTACTCAACGGATTTTCATGATTTTTACTTTATTATGTAGATAATATTATCAGGTTTAATTTAAATATATAAAATGCGGCTATGTCATAGAAAATTTATTGGTAAACTTCACGAGAATGAAAAAAAAGTTTGAAAATTTCATATTTTTCTTATTATTCGGCCGCCATCTTAAATTTTTTTATGACTTTAATTTATTATATTAATAAACTCTTCAATACAAAATGACAGACATCCCAACCATCAAAATCGGTGCAGCCGTTATGATCCTATAATTTTTTTAAAATATGCGGCCGCCATTTTGGAAAATGTCCGCCATCTTGAATTCTAGTGGATGAAAATCGTGTTTCCTCGGATGAAATCATTTGTATTGGTCCCTAGTATCACTATGCAAAGTGGCTTGCTTTCTGCATAAAATGCAGTTTTTTTCCGTAAGCCCTATGACTAACACTCGCCAACTACAGTTGTGTATTCCATGTAGATACACCAAGGGCCCAATTCTCAAAAGCTTGTAACTGATTGTAATAATTTTCTAGAAATGTAAGTACATTATGCAAAATAAATAAGATATTTTTATTGCAGATAAAAGCTTTGACATAGATGATGAAGATCTAGCCTTCAAAAAAATATATATAGAGAAAAAACTACCTCATATCCAAGCGATTCTGATGACCTTGAGTTGGATGTAAGTGCTTATAGTGTGAGAAAGCTGTATAAAATATAATCTGCACTAATTTGTATAAATATGTGTGTTACTTAATCTGTGTGAATTTGTAATAGTGATATGTTTTTAAATGTTTTTAAGGACCAAGATGCAGTCCTTGAGAGAGCACAACCCATGCAATCCATTTATAGTGAACCGGAACCGGACGCGATGTGCCCTTGTTCATGCAAGCGTAATATAGTTGCAGTCGTTATAAGAAAAAAGTTAGAACAAGTTCCCGAAGAGAATTTACGGGCTTGTTTAGAAGATCTCGAAAATAAAATAGAAAAATATTATTAAATGTGTATCAAGATTATGTGTACTCTATCATAATTATAGCTTCAGTGTAAAAGTCAATCATATTTTGGTACATTCGTTAGTGAAATATCGTTATAAAATAAGGGTTATTCCACTAGTCAGAGTTACCACTAAGTTGTTACCAGTGGTAACTACAATGTTATTTTCCCATAGGCAATTACTGGAAAGATTATATCATAAGATTCATAAGTTTTGTTTTATTTTATACACATGTAAAGCATGACCAGAAATATATGACTACGCGCCATGTAGCGGAATTTCATTAAAACTATTTTCTTCATAGTCATCATACTATACTGAACTGTCACTCCATACATCAGAATAACAGCGCACTCCTGCCTGACAATAGTTATTTATATTTCTGGTCAGGCTTTAGTTTCTTAACCATACTTACCATATCCAACGCGATCAATGTTATTTTCACCAAATCTAATGGCAACAGCTGAGACTGTTTCCTCACCTTTAATTGATTGGCCTCAATGGCCACTGCGTAAGAGTCGTTAGAGGTGCACATTGACTTGCCTAATATCAAGGACGATAGATACCGGGACTGACAAAGCCCATACAAAAGTTTACCTCTGAAATGTCCCATACATTTCCGAGCGATTATTTCCGAAAAAATTAACAATATCAAAAAATGTTAGTAGTAAACCCCTATTCATTTTTTAATACCTATCCAACAATAGGTATATCACACGTCAGGGTTGAAATGAAAAAAAAATCTCTCCCCACTTTACGTGTAGGGGGCGGGCACCCTAATAATGTTCTCATGTAATGATTAGTTGGTTTCGATTTAGCTTAATATATTTTTTGTTCTTATTTATGGTGTCTGTATTTAGCTCTGCCGTGAAAAATATTTAAAGAAATAAGGAGGCCGTTTCATCATCGCCACCAGTACAAAACAAGGTCCCACGTAAGAAGAAAATAAACATCGACGACTTCGATACAGGCACAAGCTTCATGAATTTTAGGCTGTGTGGAAGTAGCAAGTCTTCAAACCTAGCTTATTAAATTGTCATTCTCTAAAACCATGCTTTAATTTTCTACAAATATTAACGCGAAACGAAACCCAGTACTCGCTGTCCCGATTATACATGACGTCGGCACATTATTGCCATATGAAAACGATTTGTAGCGACACTCTTCCAGGGTCAAATAAAAACTTGTCAGGCTTTAGTTACTAAAAAAAATCCGGATTTAATCCGGAGTTCGGATTTTGCCCTAAAAATAATCCGAAAATCCGGATTTTATATTATTGCAATCCCTAGGTATAACCCAATCCTTTCAGAAAATATTTACTTTATCACAAAATTATTTTAAACTTTCTTTTTGACATCGAAAAGGCTTTAGTTTTTTACATACCGAATAACTTTATTTCGGTATCATGATTCCTTTTAAGATAATTACATTATGTATAAGGTAAGGAATAATATTTAGAATACCTAAAATATGACAAATTTTCATTCTATTCAAATCAGTACGAGTATACTTCACGGAGTCCAAAACTATACGCAAATCAGAAGTCCAAAACTAGAAAAATATAGATAGAGACTATAGAGAGCGATTGCGGGCGCCGGTCGGCTCGAGTGCGAGTACTTGCGCCGCCGGCGTACGCGTCTGTGTGCGTGCGCCACGCGCACACACAACTTTACTATACAGGGACTCTCTGTGGGTTCCGCCCCCGTCAACGCGACGGCGATAAAGACCTAAAAATCTGAATTCGTGCTTGCCTCCTGTATCGTCTTAATCCTTTAATGATTCCGTTAACGTGAAACTTTAAGTAGACAGGTTTTATGAAGACAATTGGCCGGTGAGCCCTACAATTTTAAAATTTGCCGCCCTTTATACATGGTGTATATTCTATGCTGTTTCTTCCTATCCTAATAGTTTCAATATCAAGCATACACTATCACTGCACGTTCGCTGTTTATACGCCGAAAGTTGCAACTCAAGTAAATGAAGTAAACAAAACAAACAACCTACCTTCACCTTCATTGCCGGCCGCGGCCGGCCGGCTAACCGAAACAGAAATATACATGAACTTCGTGTGAAAAAGAGACAGCGAAAGGCGGCTCGTGCGTCGGCGAAAACGTTCGGCTCTGGCGCTCGCTACAGTCGCTATACCTACTCCCGCGCGGCTCGGAACGAAATAATATTGGTTTTAGGAACGCTAAAATTCTGTTCGTTCATTTAAACGTTACTGTAAGGAACTGTTCTTTGAGGGAACGAAATAAGAACCGAAACCGAAATTATTTTGTTCCCACTGAACAAAATTTATAATGAACCGTTCGTTTAGGGAACGATATAAGAACCGTAACCGAAATTATTTTGTTCCCATTGAACAAAATTTATAGGTAACGGTTTAAGAACGATATCAAATGGTATTTGGGAACGGGTTCCGATCCCTGACGTAATTAATTCAGTACAGTCGCCGCCATCAGTCTGTCGTCTTGTATGGAAGTGAGTGCTCGGCCACGAAGACGAATGATGAGAGAACACTGCATGTGAATGAAATGAGAATGTTGCGATGGATGTGTGGTGTGACAATACTGGATAGGATTCGGAATGAGTATATGGTTCGTTCTCAAAAAAGTGGCACCGTCAGGGTAAAGTGAATGAAAAAAAATGAAAATGGTTTTTTGTACCTTTTTGGATTTAAATATGTTTTTGAGTGCATCAATGATACGGAATCTGCAGGAGGGAACGAAATAGTCGTAAAAACGTAGAACTTATAGCGAGTTGAAATTTTAGACATACAGGAGAAAGTGAATAGACAGGGTAGCAGGTAAAACGTGGCAGGATAAAGAGAGTTTGAATAAAAAAACAAGTTTACCACTAATAATTCAACGTATATCGACTATTATGATTTCGTTAGGATTCAATTTTTTTTCTTTAAGTAGAAACAAAAGCAAAAAAAAGTATTTTTTTAAACAATATCCATTATTTTTTATTCAAAACAGTTGAAGTACAGTAAGTGATATCTGATTATTATTTTCAGTCACGATGCCTGCAGTGTTTGACTGGTAGAGAATGCCTTAAGGCATTATGTACACCATTTTGTACTTTTTTATGTGCAATAAAGAATAAATAAATAAGTACCTACAATCACAGTCTTGTAAAACAACAAAGCACATATCATGATTCACAATGTGAGTTGTACTTGTGCATGTAATGCCTGCAATGGCTGCCCCAGTGGAAGAGTTGGTTCGTCTCCTTGATGTCTCCTTGGTAACAGATGTCGAGATAATGAGGTCAGTATTTAAAATGAGGGCCACTCTAGGGCCGGACGGTGTGCCTTGGCTCTTTAAACATCTTGGAAGTAGATTACGTGGCCACATTGACGACTGCCTCCGAGAGGGTATAAATTCTCGTTGGAAGGTGGGCAGACTGTGCCTTTCGAAAAAGGGTAGTCCAGCTGACTGTCCCTTAGGATACCGTCCCATTGCCCTCCTAGATGAAACTGGCACGATGTTGAGCGCATCATCGTAAGTCTCATCTACTGCTGTGCACGCATTTTGAAAGACACGTGCCCAAACATCAGAGATCGGGTTCTGGGAGGAGCGATAGACGCAATTGATGCGCTGCATAAATACAGCGGTCTGGTAGCAGAGGAAAGGCAGGGAGCTATCGCAGTATCTCTTGACATTGCCAATTACTTCGGCTTTCTTCCTTATGTGGTAATAAAATAGGCGCATTGCTTCCACGATGCGCCTTTCTATTTGAAGATCATCATTCACCATAGGGCATTACCTTGCAGATAGAGTACTGCTCAATGAATCAGGAGGAAGATGCCTAGAAAGACGAATGGAGTGTGGTGTTCCTACCGGCTGCGCCATATAAACGTATAGGGACAGGTCAATGAGACTACGTGCTCAAATCAAGACTGACTTCTTTATTCTTCTTCTTACCCACATGCATATTCATAATAATCATAACCTACCCACAGTTTTCCACAGGGGTCGGTACTGGACGCCTGCTCTGGAGCATTGGCTTTGACTTGGCTATCAGAGTAGTCCAACTTCTCCGCATGATCACCATTTGTTATGCCGATGACACAATAGTAGCCGTGAGGGGAAGAAAGTACCAGGATAATAAGGAGAGCCACAGTGGCAACTGAGCTCACAGTTAGGCGCATTAATTGGTTTGGGCTTGCGGTGTTACTTGCCACGACCGATGACGTGGTTTTCGAAGGAAAGGTTGGCTTCTGCCCGAAGAAAGTGATTATTGCCGACCTAGCCAAAATGATAATCGTTGACGCTATACGCCGATCGAAATGCAATCTGGTTCTGTAATGCCTATATGCAAGAGCGATAGGGATGTTGCCTTGCCTATTGGCGGTGAGGCGGTCCCTCTTACGCCCCAAATTAAGTACTTGGGCTTAAATTCAAACCAAAATTGGTACTCCGAGGAACATTTTATCAAATTGGTTCCTAGCCTCGTCGGGACTGCTTCGGCGCTGAGCAGACTATTGCCCAATATCGAAGGACCCAATGCCCCATATCGGCGCTTATATGCGAACGTCATCCGCAGCGTGTATACAAAATTTCAGCTCAGTCGGTTGAATATTTCTGCTTCAAATTGGGTTGCAAGATTTGACCTCAACATACATACAAATATACATACATACATACATTGCAAGTTAGTAAAAATCATGTCAAAATAGCTTTTTTTTACTTGTGTTTCTTTATCCTGTCAACAGTCACTTTACCCTGCAGAGTGATGGCAGGATAAAGTTACACAGGGTGTAGTGAAAATCCGATTAACTAGATATTATCTCCGAAACTGTTGATAATACAACTGTCATAATTTTAATATACATAGTCATACTTCAATACAACATTAAAATGTTATTGGTAAAAAAACTGCCGTATTAATATTTTAAAATAATCATGCCAGAATAAAGTGGACATACCTGTTACAAACTCCGAACGTCACACTTTGAAAACTTCTAACCACAAGACCGCAGCACCTCACACACAAACCTTTACACCGGCGGCTAGAACCATACTGGCTACGTGTTTTACGTATATTAGGGCCTCAATAAGACTTTCTGTGTGTGAGTGAGGTGCAATACCGCGGACGCACAGGATATGGAGAAAATATCGCTGGACAAACTTTGAAGGTGAAAATTAGTGTTCAAAAGTAATCGAAACATCCCGTGCAACGTATATTTAAGAATATAGTAGTCTATTCTCTACAAAAAACTATATTTTATTATCATAAAACTGCAATTTAATAATCTATACAGCGAAAACTTGAGCAGTGTTGCGTTGTGACAAGGCAGGGTACAGTAGAAAACGGTCTTCTTTATTTTTTTTTTTACAAAAGTATTATATTTATAGAAAAAATATGTGTTGGCCTCGATGTGTTACGTTAATGCCTACTTATGAAAATTTTAATTATATGTGAAAATTATATATTTCGCATACTTTCTATTCAAAAACGTGATGGCAGGGTACGATGCCACTATTTTGAGAATTACCCATATAAGAGGAAGCCTGAGTGTAGCGCCAGTGACAGAGAAGGTGAGAGGAAGTAGATTAGCATGGTATGGGCATGTATGTAATGCGGAGGGATGAAAGCAATGTTATAAAACGAGTGGTAAATATGAAGGTGGATGGATACAATTGTACAGTTAAGTGTAAAAATATGGGTGCGTACAACTTATCAAAAATATGTCCCATAGCACTTTATGTCGGCGGAATAAGGTCTCGGTACATATTTTTGAGCGGATAAAATCAATACGTATTTTTGCACTTGACTGTAGTGGAAGGCCCAAGAAAAGATGGATGAAATGTGTGAACAATAATGCCTTGGCAATAGTGTTCAGACGTTTCGGTTCAGTCGTGTTTTAATTTATCGCCACTCGTTTCGAGCTTCCTCGAATGTATCTTAATGTGTACCATTATTATGAATAAACCTTTCTCTATTTGGGTAAAAACATAATTAATTATTCATAATATATTTTTTTAAGAATTCTTATCGCGGTTACTGCAGTGTGTTTCCGTGTTCGATTTCAGCAAAACTTTTTAGCCTATGAATAAGCATATATCATATATCAATAAGCTTCCTGTGTACATAATGATTTAGCAGTAAGTAATTAATAAAAATTAATTACTTTGGTAAGTACTTTTATTTTATGTATGAGGAACACTGCTGCATAACTATTAAGGCATAAAAATCGTGTATAATGGTTACTCATATCACCACCTAGTTGTTCTCAGTGAACTGAGAAATGGACGAAACGTAGATAGTAAATATACTGTAGTTTGATCAAAATGTTCTTTAAGAAATAAATAATATCAAGTACTTACTTGGCTGGTGCGATACGCAAAATGAGTTCGGTCTCCAACACAAGAGCACTTTGCTCGGTCTTGAGCGATATCGCTCCAGCTTTCTCCGACGCTGAGCTCACGGAGGTCAGCCTCCACTCTATTCGCCCAACGATATTTTGGGTGACCAGCGGGACGGCGTCAATTGCGTCTCCCCAAGTAGGCAATTTAGTCTGCCCGATCTTCACCCACCCATGGCGACCTTAGCGGCAACCCACAGACCCACACTCAGGTGACGCACGTCGTAAGACTCGGAATGGACGCGCGTCGCTTGGGGTGCGTCTTACGTCCTTCGTATACAAAATGTACTGAGGAGACGTTTTTTATTCAAATTACACTCGGGCGGCGCGGCGCTGCCGTCCGTGCCGCGTCTTACGACGTGCGTCGCCTGAGAAAGCAACAACTAGCCAGTCTCTCAAAATTATCCCGCTATCGCCGGCTTTGACTCCGTGGCTATCTTGGCCCACAAGTCGCTGTTTATCCTAATGACTTTTTTAGGGAATTCCAGAACATTATATTTTCCTACATTACGATACGATCAAATAGTAACAGGATGACGGTATTGTTCCAATATTCGCTGCGGTTTGCGGTGAGGCACAGGAATTTCTGTCCTACTTACATTGAACTTTATACCTCGGTCTTAGATCATACAGACTACTAGTAATAAGTGTAGGTACACGTACAGTCAGGGTAGGTATTTAATATAGTTGCGGACAAAGTTCCAAAAATATTTCATTGTTGTCTGTAGTGTGTTTTCTAAAGGCAACTTTTTCAAACCCAGACGCCATTAGCTTGTGTAATAATAAAATTAGAACAAGCCATCATAATATTTCATTGTCATCCGATTACTGTAATGTATGAAAAATTTGATCTCAATCTGACATCAGATAATAAGCAAAATTAAACATGTCAACCAAAAACAACAAACACGACAAACGGCAAGTGAATAAAAATCTTAAAAAAAAGACCCTTTTTTCTAGCCTATTTCTGTGTCCCAAATGTCCCAATGTTGGGCAAAGACCTCCCTTTCTTCCGCCACTTATTCATATTTGTTAAACACGTCTATTATTTCAAAAATATATTACTTTTTTGCAGAATGTATCGACATTTTCATTGCGTTTTCGTGTATAGAAAAGCAATGTTATCAATACTGCACTTGAGTTATCATTATCATTGTTGTGTGCCATAAGCGTGTGATAACAATGCAATCGAATGGAAGTCAAGTGGCTTGTTGTAAAATACCAACTGTTTTTCTGCGTATCGACTGTGCCATTTAGGTTGACGCGCGAATTCGAGAAATCTAACCTTTATAATATATATGTATAACTACGTCCGATCCGAATCCGTGAATATCCGTCATAGTCATAGCCGTAGAACTAATAGGAGGGAACTTGACTGTAGTTAAAATAAAATATGTTATACCATGCACGAAATAAAGCATCAGTTAATTATAAGAAAAACATGGATAGAAGTTATTTTTAAATCACATTTCTATTTAAAAAGTCAGGTAGAAATATATAAAGTAACTGAGTTGACCGTGACGTCACTCAATTCGATTTCATATTAATCCATATTAGCAAGTCGTTAAATTCTTTATGACAGTTCTTAAAAAGAAGCTGATTTGACTAGAAGGCAAGTAGCCTATTTTATGGTACTTTATGTACTACACATCCGTCAAAATGATCAATGACAGATGGAATGACAATATGTATGGACAGAGGCTCGCGTCTTCGTGAATGACACGATGTGTACACGTGTATTGTTCCGATTGTTAGCAAAACTAGATTAGGTATTCAAATCTGACAGTGTGCAAACTTCTTCAAAATATAAAAAATAAAGTACCTTTTCCACAGCAGGACCTGCTTTAGTTCCATAATTTTGCGGTTCAGGGCCGCTCAGACCACAATCCTATTTAGCTTCCTTTTTAATTATATTATAATGACAAGTCGTCGGTTTATGACAAGTTAAGAAGGTGACTAAGGTGATAGTGGTGACATTAATACATTTAGACAATTACATTACACAAATAAGGGTCACCCACATCTAGCGTCTCGCGAGCGTAGCGTCGGGCCAACTGTATGGAAAAAGACGCCGCGTCGACGCGGCGTCAGGTTTTGCCCATACAGTTGGCCCGACGCGACGCTCGCGAGACGCTAGATGTGGGGGGACCCTAAAAAAAAATCACCCCGCAACGTCTCTTTACCAAACACCTGAGACTAGCCCGATAGGAAGCGAATGTTTTTATGTTACCATTATCGCACAAATACTCGCAAATTACCTGTCTTCAGGGTTACTTCAACAAAAGTAATGTACAATGGGAAGCTCCATTGTCCTACTGTTTCGGACAGGCGTCGTGCTAATTGTAAAATATTGTCTCGAACGATCTTTACTCAATGCTGGTTACTTTGGACACGCGGAAGTCGTGTAAAACCAGAAATCTGTGATCACGGTGTGTCTCTAGGACGAATTATTGGAAAAAAATGTTCTAAAGGCGTCTGCTATTATAGTGCTATGCTGTAAATACTGATCAGTTATTTGAAATTGAGCTAATTAACAATATTTTGACATGTCTAACGTGACGTTTTTTGTCTATTTTTTTTGTATTTTGATATTTTTATTGGTCAGTTCTACTCAGAATTACGAGCACTTTTTATCTGTTATCTCAATAGAAGACTAAAAGTGTCCTGAAATTTCGATACATTTTTGTTACAAAGGATTGAAAAAGCTTCCCTCATAAGTCATAATCATTCTGATCGGCAGTAGGAGGTATTTATGACAGATACTTTTTGTTTTTTAATTTATTATACTTTATGTACAAATATAATATTAACCGCATGAGATTTAGTTGATTGTACCTCAAGGACGTACTCTTACCCGTAACTTTAAACTAGGGATTACCGCAAGGACCGAAACTTGGCAAGTTGGCACAGAATTCAAGAAGCAATAACCACTCGGTAAAATCGCGTTCGTCTCGGCTCGGGCGGAACGAAAGCTCGCCGCGCCGAATCGATTATCATCGCTGGACGAGATGTGAGGTCACGTGCACTTAACAGGGCCTACTGCAATCTGAAGACGTCCACTCTATCGCTCTTGCATACAGACTAGAGAGAGAGGCTGATTTCATTTTCAAGGAAGGTCTGATGATGTCCCTCTAGTCTCTAGTTATAAGAGCATTGAGATTATGCATATGTTACTAATGTCCAGGAGACCCCGGCCTACTCGTACCATGTACACTACCGTCAAAAAGTTTAAGACCAAACACAATGTTCAGTGTCATTGTTATAAACCCTTCTAAAAATCATCAAACTAAATTTGTAATCAATAGAAAACCACGTAATCTTATTATATTGATCGGCAACCCATTTGTTCTGCAAGAAGACAACGATCCCAAACACTCAGCAAAGATCTGTAGAAGCTACACAGTCAATAAAGAACGCCAAGGTGTGTTAAAAAATATGATTTGGCCACCGCAATCCCCAGACATTAACCCGATCGAACTTTTATGGGATGAACTCGACCGTAGACTCCGAAGACAATGTCCGACATCTGCAACAGCTTTATGGGAGATACTGCAATACGAGTGGAAATCCATTAGCCAAGAAACGCTACACAAACTTATAGCAAGAATGCCAAGAATCTGCTCGGAAGTGAAAAAGCGTCGAGGAGGATTTTTCGATGAGAAAAACGTTTAGCTTTTATTTCTTATTATGATCCCTTTTCAAAATTGGTATACGCTTTATTTTGTCGGTTGTAGGTACTGAAAAGTAATATTCTCATAGGAACTTCATGAAATGTTGATTATTTGCATATATCGTGTTTAGTCTTAAACTTTTTGTACGGTAGTGTATATGATACGGTTGGTAAACAAATTGTACTATGATTTTCTACTGAAGTGTAAGGTTTTTAAATGTTTTCCTAATAATAATCATGAGACCGATTGTACTGTACCTTTACACTGAGCCCTTAAACCCCACAATGTCGTTATCATCATCCTCCTTGCGTTATCCCGACATTTGTCACGGCCCCGAGTCTGGACCCCAGGCTTTGACCACTAATAACTAAGATTTGGTGTAGGCACTAATTTTAGGTACGAAAGCGACTGCCATATGACCTTCCAACTCAAAGGGTAACTAGACCTTGTTGAGATTAGTCCGGTTTCCTCACAACGTTTTCCTCCACCGAAAAGCGACTGGAAAATATCAAAGGACATTTCGCGCATAGGTATGTAAGTTCCGAAAGACTTCACAATTTCGTTGTACCTTGTGTAATGTATAACACATTATACTTACAAATCAATTTCATGCAACTATTATGCCTTTAACCAGTTCGTATATCATCGCCTCATATAAACGTTACGTCTGTAATCACGGCCTTTGCATAGCAACATGTCAAGTTATTGAGGGCCCATACACGGAATCGAAGTCGGGGTCGTCTACTTTACTTGTGGATCAGTTGAGCATCCGCGACTGTTAAATGTCACCGGTCTATATTATGTCCAACAGTTAAATGTGGAACAGTAAAAGTTAGCTGATGATTAAAGACTCCGTGTTTAGTAAGTCGTAACATTTGCTACTTAACACAAGTAAATCCTATTCCAGTTCTTCCTAAACGAAGCTCCGACCCACTTAGACAAAATTGCCACAATCGTGACCCACTTTTTGGCCTAAAATTGGGCATTAAATTTAATATTGGTCACTTTTAGATTCCGTTATAGTACAGGGCCCTCTAAATATTCGCTCCCGACCCATAGTATGGAAAATGCTGCTCTTATCAATGCCTAAATAAGTCCCAATGTGAAGGCCAGACAGATTTTCCGTATCATACTTATCCTTACTGTTCAGTAAGGATCTGACCTTACCTATAAACTGGAATAACAACGCGTTTGAACGTCATATAAATGTACGCCGGCTTTAACCCTTACACTTCACCCCAAAATATAATCCTTTAAGTCATCATTGATTTCAAGTCTTCGTAATAGGGTTCTGAACTTCTCTGTTACTTAATGTATATTGTGTACGTAATTCACATTACGTAGATGCGGTGTCCCTTAATTGACTTTCTCGTCGGCCTTTAAACGCGTCCTTGTACCAATTTACGTGCACTGCAGTTCATGTAGCTCGAGTTGACGCACTCGAACGCTTGGCGATATGCGATAAGACTGCAGCAAAGTACTGGTAATAACTGCCTATAAAAAAAATAGGTTACGCCTGTTAATGAAAAAAAAACATTTAACGGAATTAAATATATCCGCTATATTCCGAAAGTCATCATGTTTCACATGCAGAAGTCAATCACTAAGTTTGTATTATTTTTCGGATTTACTAATGAAATAAGTATAAAAAAGCAGTTGCTCGACCATCATAAACGACATGATTTCAGAGTACGTAGCCCAATACACAAAGCTTACGATAATATCGTTATCGTAGCTAGTATAATCTAGCTATCTGTAGGCTAGGCGCGTCAGAGCCAGACTGCATTTCGTTCGGCGTCTGGCGTCAACCATTGTCATTTCAGCTAGACCGGCAGGATTCAGTCGAAATCGATGGATGACCCTCGAAAGAAGAGGGTAGAACTGCTTAAAACATCAAAATGTCTTAATTTGACACTGTCAGACTTCCAAGTGGCATACATGTCCAGGCGACCACATATTTTCAGATTTCAGATGCCATATAAAAGCATATCGGCCGTTTTCACAATGTTTACACGCGCCGAGACAATGATGTTTAGCGGTTTGCTCAAGTGTCGCCCGAACAATTGGTAATCGCTGGTGACTATTGTCGGGTGAGCCGCGCCCGTAAACAAATAATCGGTTACTGCTGCTTGTCTGCTTGGTTACAGACGTTATGAAAACTTTTCGTAACATAATATAGTATGAATTTTCTGAGATGAACTTTTCGCTTTAGCCGTAATCTGTTAAACAAAGGCCTTTGTGTCTATTGTTGACGGCGGCTAGCTCCCGTTTAAACGGCACGTGCTATAGTCTCAGTGTAGTTAGAAAGCAACTATCATGATAGTAATAAGGTTCAAATCCATAAAAAGCCCTTTCGGAGATAACACGTTTTGTCATCTTCAAAAAAAGTTATCTGCATACTGCAAACTGTTTAATAAATTTGAACCTTATTGCTATCATGATAGTTGCTTTTTAAGAGGGGGTCGTACGAAATCCTCGAAAAGTGCATTCGGCGTTTAACAAATGCTGCTCACATTTCTAAATTAAATGAAATAAAATAAATGTAGTTATTATCTTAAAGAGTGTGTCTACAATTTATGACTATTCACAATCTCCAATTATTAACGGTGTAATAACTAAACCCACACAAAGTTGACCTAAAATGAGAAAAACGTATGTCGCCGTTTAGTAAACTTTGTTAAAAAAATTCAATACTTTAGTTATAACATTAAGTGATTCTAAAAGCCAGATAAATGGACTAGAAGTTTTGAGGTTTTTTATATTTTTCCTCTCAAAGGCAACAAAGAAATTTTACCTTAAATTTAAACTATCGTAAAATTTCCATACATTCGCCATTGCTGTCAGAATTCTCCTTTCGATTAGACGCCCTGAGCGGCTCATCGGAGGCAGACGTGTCGCCGGTCGCTCCGCGTTGACGTTTAAATTTGACAAATATTTTGACAGAAAATAGTGTACGTACACGAAAAACCATACCAGTGTAAAACTGTGCTCAAAATAAATAGGGTAAATCAATAATGTCAGGTGGAGATCCAATCTCATTTAAAGTTTAAAGGTGCATGGCTTGTGCATAAAAAATAAATAAAAATATAATAATAAAATACTTTATTGCACACTACAAAACATAAGATACAGTTAGATCCAATGAAATTAACAAACTAGGGTGACAACAGGCGGGCTTATCGCTGAGCAGCGATCTCTACCAGCCAACCTTCAAATAGCGAAACAGCGAACAAAAATAAGTGAACGGGTGGTGCAAATAAAAGAGATAATAGGAAAATAAAAAACACAAATTTAGACACATACCAAGTACACTAATACATAAACTACACATATACAATAAAACATACACTACACAAACTACTACATATAGCATATAAATATATATATATTATATATCTCGATGATAATAAATGTGTGTTTAGGAATCTATGATAACTAAGATATAGATAAATAGTGATCTTTTAGAAGAGTTTTAAATAAAGATAGGGATTTAGCGCGTCTAATATCTACGGGCAGAGCATTCCACAACCTGACTGCACGAAAAGTGAATGAATCGACATAGGACTTAGAAGAAGAAGGCGGGGGGGCAAGAAGAAGATTTTGAGAGCACCTGACGGAGGATAAAAATTTAAAACGGACTTTAAGATAGCAGGGAGTGTTAGGAAGAAACAGGACGGAATATAGAAGATGAAGAATGTGAGAGTTTCGGCGGAAGCGAATAGGCAACCACTTGAGTTGCTTACGATAGCTCGAGACGTGATCGAATTTACGTAGACCAAAGATAAACCTAATTAAAATATTTTGGAGCCGTTCGAGTTTGTTTAGTTGCTCTTCCGTTAAATCTAAGTAACTAATATCGGCATAGTCCAAAATGGGCAGTAAAAGCGACTGAGCAAGCGCAATTTTGGTGGAAAAAGGTAAAAAGTTACGTACTCGACGCAGGGAGCCCACAGATGCAAAGACTTTCCTGCTCACCTCGCTCATCTGCGGAGCCCACGAGAGTGTCCGATCAAAGAGCACGCCCAGGTTTTTAACCTGGGGAGAGAACGGAATCAGTACTCCGTCAAATAAAACACCAGGAAATTCCTCAAAATCAATTCTTGCTATGGTTCTCGGGCTACCAATTATAATAACTTGAGTTTTGAAAGGATTAACTTTCAAACCATAGCAAGAACTCCAGTCCGAGACGCGCTCCAGATCAGAGTTAATAGTGTGAACAAGAGAAGGTAATTCGTCGAGCGAGGCTTGTGAGTAAATTTGTAGGTCGTCGGCATATAGATGGTAATCAGAAGTGAGATTTGAAGATATTGAGTTTATGAAAATTGAAAAAAGAAGAGGGGACAGCACGCCACCTTGCGGAACGCCAGACACCGTGCTGCGCCAAAGTGAACGAGAGTCATCGACCTTAACACGTTGCCGGCGACCTACTAAATAACTACGAAACCATTGGATTGCTTCTGGAGAAACATTGAGAGAACGCAACATACCCATCAAGACATCAAAATCTACGGTGTTGAAAGCGTTGCTGAAATCTAACAACGTCAACACCGTAAGCTTACGATTGTCCATGGCCAAACGGATATCGTCAGAAATCTTGACAAGTGCGGTGACCGTGCTATGACCGGATCGAAACCCAGACTGAAGAGGATTTAGGAGTGAATTTCTGTTAAGGAAGGAGGTCAGTTGTCGTTGGACGAGCCTCTCTAGTACTTTTGAAAGGAAAGGAAGAATGGATATTGGCCTATAATCTGAAAAGGAAGATGGGTTAGACTTTTTTGGTAAAGGAATGATATCAGCGTCTTTCCAGGAAATAGGGAAACTACAGGAAGAAACAGAAAAATTGAAGATACGGGTAATAACTGGAACAAGAATGTCAAGGAGAGGGATGATCATATTGCGACCCACACAGTCGACGCCGATAGCATTAGATGTAATAGCTGAAATATTCTTCTCAACATCACTCTCTGAAAAATGAGTGATAGTGAATGGAGAATAGGCAGGAGTGGGAATGTTGGAGAGAAAGCTGAGGGTTTTTGATTTTACTGGGCCGTTAAAAGTAGAAGAAGAGGAGAAATGTTCATTAAGCTCATCAAGGTTTAGATCTATAGGTAAAGAACTGTTCGCCGACCTACCTACACCAAAAGATTTTAAGCATTTCCAGATCTTTGCAGGATCACCATCGACCACAGACTTGTGAATGTGACGGCGCTGAGCATCACGACACATAGTACTGCAACGGTTTCTTAGAGCGTGGTACTTCGCTTTATTCCTGTCAGTAGGTTTATGTTTAAATTTATACTTGGCAATGTTTCTTTTAATAATTAAGGCTCTAATCTCATCGGTCAGCCAGGGAGCAGGGAGGTGTTTTAATTTAACTTGGCGAACTGGAGCATGTACGTCAAAAAGTTGTGTTAGCAGTGAATTGAAAAGAGACACTTTCTCTTGAACGTTATTAGCAGCTTCAATTACATCCCAGTCAACATTACAGGCGTCCTCACGAAGCTTATCCAAATTAAGCCTACTAAAATTACGCTGCATTACAATTTTGGGTTTAGCTTTAGGAGGACGAATCTTGTATGATAAGCAAAGCAAATCGTGATAAGAGAAGGCTTCGGCAGAATGCTGACTGTATTTGCCGACTAGAGAAGGAGAAGAGACAAGAGTAAGATCCAGAAGAGAGGGCGTACAGTTGGGGAAACGATGAGTGGCATCAGAAGGTAGAATTGTGAGGTTACAGGCATCCGCGAGCGACTTAAGTGATCTGGAACGGAAGTCATTTTTTAGAAGACATGTGTTAAAGTCACCCATAATAATATGGTGATTATAAGAAGGCATGAGGTCCTCGAGTACTTTTTCAAATGAAGAGAAATAGTCTACATTAAGAGAAGGAGAATAAAACACACCAAGAAGGACTTTAATACTAGAAATATTCAATTCTAAGAAGAGGTACTCCGCAGAATTGGACGCTGAAACTGACGCCTTTAAAATTGAAAAAGGAAAATGAGAACGGAGATAAATGGCCACGCCTCCTCCACCCCGGCCTATGCGGTCATTGCGTATCAAGTGAAACCCTGGTAAAGAATAAGAAGTTGAAGGGAGACATGGCTTAAACCAGGATTCAGAAACGAGAATTGCATGAATTCCTGATACATCAAAAGATGTTAAAAAATCGTTATAGTGGGCGGGAATACTCTGCGCGTTAATATGCAGAATATTTAAGTTTTTAGGAACATCAGCTAGTTGATTAGAAATAACATCATGTAGAGGGAGAGGAATACTATGAAAACTGTTATCATCGTTGTCTGAAGAAAAAGAAATAAAGTGATCCGTAGATACATCACTATCGTTATCAGAACCTAAAGACATACCAAATAATAAAATATATATAATCTAAATATATATCAATAAATATAAATATGAGTCTAAAATTGAAATGTAGTTGGCAATAAACCAACTATGTTATACCATATCGACTATCCACCAGCAGTTTAAAACAGGATAAAAAAAAGGAAAATAAATAACTTAAACTAAAAATACAAACTTTTCTAACACATTCAGCTATACACAATATTTTTTCCAAGATAGTGTTAAATAACCATAAATATGAATGGCGTAAAAAAAAAAAAAAACGTACCATAACAGAGTAAAAATAAACGATCTGTAACAGCGTAAAAAGAAACGTACTTCAATTGACAGCTGTCAAGCCACTAGAAACGTCTCGTCAGGTTAGAGTTGTCAATGTCATGTCAATAAAAATACAGTAAATTAAATACATATCAACCCGCAAATAAAATAAACCATTAGTGATCAATTTAGAAAACCTAAGTGACGGTAGAAAAGTTTTGAGCGGCACAAAATTATTATACTGCCAAGTTAAGTAGTAATAACACAAAGCACACTCATGAACGCCGCTGTTACTATACATATAAAGAAAGTTCGTTCTAGAATTTCTGAGTCTGTTTCCTGGGCCTCTTGGACTGCGACTTAGCCATGCTAGTGCCCGAAGCTGCGGAATCTTGTGCACCCTCCGGAACCGCCGCTGGCAACTGCTCGACTTCCGCCACAGAGGTCACGCAGCGACGCCTGTCAGCCTCATCGAGAACGTAAACGTTGCCGTTGCGGGTCCAACACCTCCGGATCCCTACACGCTCCCTCGCCGCCAAGAAGACCTCATGACGCGGCCCAGTGAGGAACTCTGACACAGTTATCCCGGACCCCTTCAAGCATTTTTTGTCGAACCATACTGAGTTTCGCACTGACACATTACAAAACTTGACCAGGATACACCTCGTTTTGTTTTTGACTGGCCGGCCCATACGGTGACAGCGCTTCACATCAGTCACAGCAAGCTTGTTCTCTAGATGCACGTTCAGAACTTGCACAATGTCCGCCGCAGATTCTACCTCCTCGGACTCAGGCACCCCATGCAACAGGAGGATTTTTCGTCTGGAACGCATCTCCTGCTGATCTATTTGACTACTTAGCAGCCCTACTTGCACTTGTAGAGTCTCCAAGGCTGCCTTAATGAAAGTTTTGAAGGCGCTGAAATCCGCTGACAGTACAGCAATTGTAGGGTCACTTGGAGCGGCCTTCTCCATACCCTTCTCGAAAGCTGCCATCCGTGTGTTGAAAGTTTTAGTCAGCTCACCAATAGATTGCTTGACGGATTCCATTATGACAGTGCTTTGAGGTTACTTGTGAATGTGATAAAAATTTAGAATAAGATTCAGTGTAAGGAAATACAGACAAACTGCTGGTAGGTGATATTTTTTAACTTATCATAGGTGTGAGTACTATTTAGTCCAAATTTCTAATTAATTATTTAAAAAACAATAAATTATGAGCACAGATGATGTTTACACTTTTATTCACCTACCCGAAAAAAAAATATATCACATTATTAAAGAAAATAACGAACACAACCGAATGAGTATAAATGATTTCATTCTAGTTCGGTTAAATTGAAAAAAGTTTCATGTTTTCTTTTACTCATCGGAATACATTTTCATTACGCTGGTATTAACAGTACGTCATTTTAAAAATATATATGACAGCACCTACGTCAAATTTTGTCAACCAAACTTCACAGGTTGTATGTAAACAATTACAATTTAATTTATTCATACATATATTCAGATACTTATTAACTGATTCTTACTTAGAATAGAAAAAAGTGGAATGCGAGCGGGTATAGGTTTAGTGGTTCTAGTTCAAATTTAATTGTATATATAAAAAAATGTCTCAATTTCATTAAAGATTTACTCTGTGCATACCACGAACACGTAACCGTAAGTTGAAAACAATAATAATTATAAAGTACCTAAATATATTGTTGTTTAGAAAGTTAACGCTCGTTTTGAATAGTACTTCTCCACTCAACTAGACTAGACCAAATATTCATGGAACAGTCACCAGCATAATTATATGACTATGAACGGCCGAGCAAAAATATCTAATTTTCTATAAGGGACCATAAGTATATGACGACATATTCCCGGCAAAAATTTGTGATGCTCCGTGACCGGCAAAAACATCGTCTCTCTTTCTAGCGTCTCGCGAGCGTAGCGTCGGGCCAACTGTATGGAAAAAGACGCCGCGTCGGCGCGGCTTAGCCATACAGTTGGCCCGACGCTACGATTGCTAGACGGCAGATGTGGGGAGTGTCCTTATCCGCAGAAATATCTGTATGATAGGGTAGCTTAAAAATATTTGATTCCTTATAAATAAAAATCTAAATTACACTCTCACTCGCATAAATATCTATCCATTGTTAAAGCAAATATATATCTTACGGGCTAGAAATCATTAATATGTAATTAAAGTGCAATAACAAACCCTACCTTAGTTGCCTTAGAGCGGTAAATTGTATGAGGTGATTTGACATCTCACGAAACACGTGAAGTATTGTCAGTGCATATGTCTGTCTCATCTGTTGATAAACTATGACAAGTAAACTTATTACAAATCTGATATCAGAAGCCTTTTTACAAGCTTTTATTCAACTTGCCTTGTTAGTATTTATCTTAGTTTGGGCCAAAACGTAGAAGCTAAATTTGACCCGCTTTCCGATTTGCGATTGAGCTGAAATTTTGCACACTTATGTAAATCACGTGACAATGCAATATTCTGGTATCATGGAGGTGATCTGATGATGGAGCAGAAAGGTGGTCAGAGGAACTCTGTTATGAAACGTCGTATCCCCATTGAGTAAGTGGTATTTAGAGACATCTCGGAGAGCAATAGATGATTTTTGAAAGAAAGGTACAGTCGGCTAAGGTAAAGCCTGTGCCAAAAATGATTTTTTTGCAAAAAAACTTATTATAAATTGGGAGGTGAATTTTTATATTATTTTATATAAGAAAAACCGGCCAAGAGCGCATCGGACCACGGTCAGTGTAGGGTTCCGTTCCGTACTTTCCGACATTTTACATATTGACAATTTAATAAATACCGTAATTTGGGGTGAATAGGGTTCCCGGGGTATATAATGCTATTATGTTTAAATAATATATTTTATGATTTATGTAAATAATATATTTACAGACATGAAAATGTCTGTCAAAGTAGGCATTCAAATTTATTGGATTTTTTACTCATTTTAACTTCATTTTTGTGTGAAATTTTGCTAAGAATTTGTTCATTATCCTTTTGAATGTAGTGTATACCTATACTTCTAAAGTTTATGTTTAACAGAAAATCATAAGACATATTTTCATTTTTATAATGGTTTTCATGAAGAAAGCGATGCAACTGTGTTGGGGAACTTTTACGGGATGAACAAATATCCGCGGCCTGAGGGGTGAATAGGATCAATAATGGGGGAAACGGGTCGTAAAGGGGGTGAATAGGTTTACGAAGGGGGTGATTAGGGTCGGAAGAGGGGTGAATTGGGATGTGTAGTCAATGGTTGTCAAATTGTATAAAAGATATATAACTTACCTAAAGTGATGTTTTTATGAATGACCTCTCTGTATATGGACGCAATTTATACGTCAATGTATTGCTTCGTAGTTAGACTAGATACAATAAATTAACATTTAGAAATGTTAATCACACTTCTGTCAACCACAAGTCAACGTTTCTACTTAAGTCCACAAAAATCACCCATGGTTGCTATAATATAAACGGATTACTTTAAAATAAAAATCATAAGTATGAAACTATACATCTAGGGAAGAAATAAAATTATTTTATTGAATAATTTTTGTTTTGTTATTTTCAAGTTTATATAAATAATAAATTCTCAATTCGCTCAAAGGTTGGAAGAGATCCCTTATAGGTATAAGTTCGCCTTTGTACACCATAACTATACTGTATTTTTATGTCCTAACTAGTCTTATGTACAATAAAGTGTTCACATACATACATAACGTTTCTACTTAAGTCCACAAAAATCACCCATGGTTGCTATAATATAAACGGATTACTTTAAAATAAAAATCATAAGTATGAAACTATACATCTAGGGAAGAAATAAAATTATTTTATTGAATAATTTTTGTTTTGTTATTTTCAAGTTTATATAAATAATAAATTCTCAATTCGCTCAAAGGTTGGAAGAGATCCCTTATAGGTATAAGTTCGCCTTTGTACACCATAACTATACTGTATTTTTATGTCCTAACTTGTCTTATGTACAATAAAGTGTTCACATACATACATAAAACCGGCCAAGAGCGTGTCGGGCCACGCTCAGTGTAGGGTTCCGTAGTTTTCCATATTTTTCTCAAAAACTACTGAACCTATCAAGTTCAAAACAATTTTCCTAGAAAGTGTTTATAAAGTTCTACTTTTGTGATTTTTTTCATATTTTTTAAACATATGGTTCAAAAGTTAGAGGTGGGGGGACGCACTTTTTTTTCCTTTAGAAGCGATTATTTCCAAAAATATTTATATTATCAAAAAACCATCTTAGTAAACCCTTATTCATTTTTAAATACCTATCCAACAATATATCACACGTTGGGGTTGGAATAAAAAAAAATATCAGCCCCCACTTTACATGTAGGGGGGTACCCTAATAAAACATTTTTTCAATTTTTTATTTTTGCACTTTGTTGGCGTGATTGATATACATATTTGTACCAAATTTCAGCTTTCTAGTGCTTACGGTTACTGAGATTATCCGCGGACGGACGGACGGACGGACAGACAGACATGGCGAAACTATAAGGGTTCCTAGTTGACTACGGAACCCTAAAAAACGATAAGGCCCACTGGTGGCCGAGCCGGGAATCGAACCCGGGTCTTCAGCTTACGCAGCTAACGTCATTACCACTAGGCCACCCGCCCGCCGTGTGGTACCCGACGAAATTTCTCTAGTGTATGTTATCTCTGATAGGCACATTTTGACCACCTCGTATATGAATCTTTAAGGCTCTTTTGCACCAACCACTTAACTCAGGGTTAGTGGGCTGTCAACTGTCAAATTCCATGTAAAATGGTGGGTTAACCCTCAGGTTAACCCTCCATATTCGTTGGTGCAAGTGGCACTTAGAGGATTAGGGTATAGCGAGAGAGATGGCGGGTTCGATTCCCGGCTCAGCCACCAGGAGGCCTTGTCGTTCTTACTTTCGTGCGTGATATCTATTTTAATGCATAAGTATGAAAACGGTTATGACTTTATTTTCAAGTAAGTAATTTTTGCTGATAAACTTTTTTTTCGGCATTCAATTTTGTAAGGTATGCTCCCAGCCGAAGATCAGCGCTGATGAAGAGGCACCAAAGAAAACACGTCCGTTCCATACAAGATTTATTAACAGAGAGCGAAAATATAACCTACCCACAATCAGTCGGCGCCTAATTACTAAACTACCCACATTTGTCACAAATTTATTTCAAAAATACTTAAGTCATTATCAGTTTGCCGTTAATATTTGTGGGATATTAAATTGGACCAGGAGTGATATTTAAAAAAAAACTATACATTTATAACCTTTTGAATTTTGGAATTCGGTTAAAAAATCCGGCCAAATGAGAATCTATTTTCGCACAATTGTAAAACTAAATTATCTTTACTAGTTACCTCCAAAATACTAAATGAAATGACATCTATTGCGACTTAAGTAGTTTGCATAAATTAGTTACCCAATTCACCTAGGATGGCGCTGTACTTTGGGCTACTTAGTACATCATTTTCTGAAGATTTTGGGTTCATGGGGTCGGAACGGGTATGAACTAACTTAATTTGTGGTGAATAGGGCCAAAACCGACTTTTGAACGTCGATAACAGTTTTTTTATATGTGCCATGATAATTTTTTACACAAAAAATCTTCCAGCGGTGTGAACTCCGGGTTGTCTTTAAAAATATGTCGTTTTATTTAGTAATTTTCGCTCACCCTAACGTTGGGGTGAATGGGGTCGGGAAGGGGGTGAATAGGGAAAAGTGCTAGGGTTGACTTTTTTGGATTACGAACAAAACCTGACCTGTCGGTCGGTAATGTATTAATAAAATAAATTTATCGAAATCTAGACATATGATAACCCTAAACCAACCTTTATAGTTATATGGTGCTCTGACGCAGTGAACAAGTAAGTATGGTCGTGGGCAGTGCGGATAACGTGTCAAAATATAAGCATAGTTTGTTGCTATTTTTCATGTTTAAATAACTTCTAAACTAACGTAGTGGGTATTAAAGTAAAAGGTTCACAGTGAACATTAGCTTGCCAGACAAGTGTTTAGCTATACCATTGTATTGAGTGTTGTATCATAAAGTCAAACTAGGCATTTATTACTAATTATTTACTATGTGGGGTGTCTTTGATCACTTGCATGGGGTAACATTGACCATAATGACACATAGTTGATTATTGTCTGATTATGTCACGGTACTTGTTGAGACTGATAATTTGATCTCTTCTTGTGATAAATATTTAAACAATTGCAAATAAAGTTGGTTTTTCGAAGATGGTAATTTTTATTTTTAATCAAAGTAACCCCAAAATAGCGTTAAAGAGTTGTAATATTTGACTCTGCGAACCGTTTTTTATCTTTTCTTGAGATAAAATACTTTTGTAAGGGATTACATTCGATTACCATTAAAAAAATACATAGGGTATCAAAGTAACCCCAATGTCAGTTTAAGTTTGATAACATCGTTTTTTCATTTTGCATTCGTACATTATTTTGTTACCTTTCTATATTTTTAGCAGGAAAAGACTAAAAAAGTTGATGGTCCCATTTTTTTCTTTCTTTGTTACGTTACATTGACCAATTATGGAATTTATACTTCTCTAACTTCTACATTTAATGGGTAAAAATACCCATTAAATGTAGAAGCTAGAGAAGTTTAAATTCCCAAATTGGTCAATGTAACCCCAGTTTACGGCAGACACCGTGAACCTTTTCTAATAATTCTCTTTTTATTTGAAAGAAAAATCGTTACGATACTAAAATATGCAATCTGAGATAAAAAAATGCTTTTCATATAGTTACAAACTTAGTTCAGAATTTTTTTCTGTAAAACTTTTATAAATTGTTCTACCTATCAAGTTCAAAATAATTTTCCTAGAAAGTCTTAATAAAGTTCTGCTTTTGAGATTTTTTCATATTTGAGAAAACAGCCCTTATTGCCTGAAATACGGCGACATTGATATTTGCTTTTTCGTATTTTGATGGTATTTTGACTGCACTGTTGTATTTTTTGCCATGCTAATTTGAACCTTATCTCTTAGCGATGTTTTTTAATTTTCAGTCACGTCACAGATGTTTATGACATAACATCTAGGTATTTAGCCATTTAAAAGAAACTATAAGTGGCTTTACAGACGTGGCGACTGCAACTGGTACAGGGCCTAAGCCATAATTTAAAATTATATTGTGATTTTATATGTATTTGTGTTTTATTTAATGCTAAGTATGAGTTTCAACATTTTCAACTCAAGAAACTGAAATTAAGAGAAGAGACTAGGAAATTGGGTAAGATCAAGAGTCTGATGCAGATAGCGATGGCGGTATTGGATATGATAAGATATGCGTCGATATTCCCTGTCTTCCTTTGGGTCTCTGACTTGACTGCTGCTAGCTGTACTCTATTCATTAGGTTTTTATTTTATACACATGCTTTATTTTTGTATAAACTAAATGATAAAAAAACGAAGCTAAAACGACCAAAAAGAATAAAGAAAATATCTGATAGTCTTTAATACAACCCGCATATACGTAATGCACAGCTCAGGCCTCTGAAGACCTGCAGGGCAATCATGGTCGCGCGATAAATGATAAAACATCGGACCGTCCCTATCGCACTTACAAATAAAGCGATAGGGCTGATGTTTTATCATTTAGCACGCGACCATAATTGTTTGCCTGGAGGTATCGGCCTTCACACACGTCTTTGAAAAATGTTTGCGGGGATAGGCAGGCTGACGATTTTTAATCTAAGTATAGAAAAGTAACGCAAAATGAAGTGCAAAGTAATTTGAAATACACCTAGGTAAACAATCAACTGAGTAAGGAACGTTATCTACATATTTAGGTAAATTAAAGTCACATGAGACATGGACAGAGAAGGAAAGCTAGATGACGCGTATTTTTTCTCTGTCTTCTTGTATGCTACCTTTTTTACAGTTTTAATTTCTCAAAGGAGGTCAGTAGTTGACTACAAACTCAAAATAACACTCTTGAAAAAAATTAAGGGTCACTGACCTTTCACAGTAAATTGAGGTAGTGTGAGTGAAGGGTGTTTGTGTGTGTAATGGGGTAATTTGACAGATTCTGAAAATTCTCCCTGCTCTACCCCCTCTTAACTACACTGAGACTATAGGACGTGCCGTTTAAACGGGAGCTAGCCGCCGTCAACAATAGACACAAAGGCCTTTGTTTAACAGATTACGGCTAAAGCGAAACGTTCATCTCAGAAAATTCATACTATACCTGGGAGACGAATGGCATGGGAAGTAGGCAGATACATAGTGTGACCGCGCTTCCCGTCATGCTCCTACGTGACACAGAGAGGGGGGGTTCGTCAAAATACTACGCTTGGTCACAGAGGGGGGGGGGGGGGTCTAATGTCTTGTCACGTAACCTGTGGAATATTGGCCCAGCCGTGGCCAGCAGTGGGATGCATATACATGTATGTATCGGCTGGTGATGATGATGAAGGTTATGGGATGAAAATTATTGTTTAAAGGCCGGAAAAAAAGATGACAAACACGCTTTATTAAAATCAAATATTAAATTTTATATAGACACACGAATATTTATTGACATCTATCTGCAAAAATTGATATAAAACTTCCTTTCTAATTTACACAAGTTAAATTATAATCTATTGAAAATATTTCAACTTGTGCTATCTTATAGTAGTCACACCACAATATATATAAATTTAAACCGAAATAAATTACACATATGAAAGAAAAAGTGACCAAGGCCTCCACCTGAGGCACCAGAGGCCTTGGTCACTTTTTCTTTCATATGTGTAATTTATTTCGGTTTTAAAACTTCCTTTATAAATACTGCGTGAAAACTACAGGGGGAGGGGGGATCTTGGCATAACCTCCTAAGGCCCAAGGTCCTACCTATAGTACTTATTCAGTTCGATGAAATTCAAATCATATTCAATTGGAACAGAGTCGCATTTATTTTGTTTAGTTAAATTTTCATACAAAACCAAAATCAACTCTATAAATAGGTATCTGGACTAAAGGTTCATATTTCAGTGGCAAATTCTGGATTTTTCATTTGTATAGCTGGGCCTTAGGAGGATATACTACGCTTGGTCACCCAAAAAAACGACACAAATATGGTCACGTAGTTTGGGTATGTTCCCTTGTCATGCCCACCGCTTCGTATTTCGTTCTCGCTATTCCACGCCGCTTTTGTACATTGACACCGCCGGTCTAACTCTAAAGACCGATTAACCCGTGGATTAAGTCCAATTTCAGTTTTGACACTTGACTTAGGTGACGTGGCGTTTGAGCGACAGCGTTTGCGTTTGACACGACGCGACGCATCGAAAAGGTTAAAGGGAAACAGAAGGAAGTATAGAGTATCGCGATTAAAAGTGTAGAGATCGGCATGGAAACACTTCTGTTCCAGTCTGTATTTACGTATTCTATATCGCATGCCGTCTCATTTAAAATTGAAATGGGACGAGGCCGTATCTTCATTGGTTTTACCTTAGCTACTATGATCCGGTATTTTCTAGTAGGTCTAATGGACGCATTTTTATATTACAAAACAAACAAACACAAACACAAAAGGAAAGAAGGAAGGAAGGAAGGAAGGTGTACAAAAGGAAAGGCATGGAAAGATTTGCGAAGTCCGGCGTGGCTTCCGTAGCTCAATTGGTAAGAGCATTGCACGGATTGCAAAAATGGTGCGGGTTCAAGTCCCGCCGGAAGCGTAAATTTTTCCATTTTTTCCTTTAATATAAAAATGTTTAGAATCGTTAGCAGACGTTTCTGCTTAATAAAAACTAATGGACGCAGTCCAGTCCAAGTATAAACAATATAAATATGAGTCACTTTACCTCCACTGAAAACGAGTAAATACCAAACCATATCGACTTGTGCGTTTTTGAGTGACCGAGCCCCCAGTGGCAGAGGCTAAATGCGAACCGACGACTTGGACGAGAGCGATCTCTAACCTGTCACAGACAAATGTCAAGTATATACATGAAGCTTAGACTAGTTGTCTGACTAACTCTGCCTTGCTTGCAGCTCCTAATGCTCCTATATGAATACTCAACGGTATTAAGATATAGCCAGAGACGAGAGCATAACAATGTTTAAATGTCATAAACAAAAACATCCGACGCATTTGTTTACGCAATCAGAGATTACAGTACAGAGTAACATTTTCGGTTCTTTTTATAAAATTCTCCTTCAACTTATTTTCCAACTCACGTTCCGCCCAACTCGATAAGCATTCTAACATCGGTTGGCAAACACTCAAATTCAGAGGATAACTTTACTGGCGAAACTTCGATACTGTCTACTGCAGATTTTGGCACCGGATATTTGTTACATTTACGTATTTTTATTTTGGCTGTCCATTCCATTTAAGGTCAATGTTTACAACTGGGATAGCTTTATGTCGTATTTGCGATCAAAAATATCCACTGAATTTTGCGGAGGTAAAGAAGTAACACATACAAAAGTTTACTCACACATGCAATAGAGCTTGTACCGTAATCAGCAGAAATCGCGGGCGAGGTGTTCAAAATGATCTTGACGCAACTTTATTGTTAAACGAATTGCAGCTTGCCAAAAGGGTATTTTGAACGTCCGCTTAGTGACAGAAGCTGCTGACTGACTATAGGAAGTCTTCTCTACAAAAAAATCCGAATACCTGAAGTTTCCCGGGTTAAAGCGAAAGCCAACATTCGTTTTCACACTGCACAATTTTAAGCCAAAAATCGCCATGACGATAGTGTCTGTGAAGTTGTGACCGAGCATGTCAGAGGCTGTCACACCATTTTTATTTTCATTTAAGGCCGTGCCGATATTGGTTGAAATTCTGAAGCGCGCGGTATTTGCAATGTGAGCTTTCCAGTTTTTCTGTTTATTTTATGCATCAATGAACAGACCAGAAACTGGACAAAAATCCGCATAGAGTCCTCGACCTACCTAGATGTTTTTAAAGCGCACTTTAATGTGCATTTTATATTTATTTATAATATGCTATTCACTCATCGTGGCATTTTTAGTAGTGCTGAAATATTTATCGTTCACAATTAACGCTTCCGATACGACAGAAACCTTTGTCGTCGATAAACTACGAGTTGTTTCGTGACACGACAAATGGCAATTGTTATGTAAATTAACGCAATGAAACAATCGGCGTGGCTGACACGTGATGTGTGAACGGACTGCCCGTCTCCGTTTTGATCACAGGCCTCACAGGGTACCACTACCTACTGAAGCTAGCTACTCGGTCAGCGTCACTATCGCTTACGCTCTTCCTTATACTCTGTACTTTATCGTATTTAAAACAACGAAAATAAATAATTTGTAAATTTTTGGGTAGTTACAAGTGTTACAAAATTTGGGGGCTAACCAAACAAATAAAAAAACCAAGCGGCTCTGACACAGAGCAACCTGTCTTTAACTATCTTATTAGGTGCCTCAGGCCCTTTCCCCTTCTAAATAGATGGTGTGTTAAAATTACTGCAATTAAAACTGCATGGCATGGACAATGTATGCGCTTGGTGAGGAACACTTGTGCCTATGGATGGAGGGATCTAGTTAGACTTCAACAATACATGATGTCACGATCCTCAGCATTGAGGGAACGACTGAATAAGAAGATAGTTCTTCTGTATGAGCCATAAGCGACAGCGGGGAGCGGGAGTGGCCATACTGTACGATGATACTCTTTATTATACTGTGCTTCGGTTATAGCTGGCCAGCAGGGCACATAGACAATATGGTGGAGCGAAAAAACACTTTTCTGGAATTAGCAAACCTAATAGTTATCAATCAATGCCCCTTAGTCTATGAAGCCTTTGTGCAAATTTTCAGATTTTTAAATCAACATCTTCTGCCTCCCCATTAGGGTTGAAATTTTGAAAATCTCATACAAACCTAAAAATTCAACTTTCGCTCCACCCTATAGACAAGAACCTATCGTTCACGCTCCGTTGTGTATCGTAATTAATTAATCTCTGTCAATTGCTTTTCCGAATTATTTTGAGCGTGAACGATTGGTCTCTTGTCTACGCAGTCATCTGCAATTATGGTTGTTAGGCTTAATATAATTATCGAAATAGGCAAAGGGAATTTTCACTGCATAGCATAGCAATCATAGCATGCATAATACAAATGCTAAAACCCGACTCTGGAGCTTCCTATATTTGGCAGGATGTGGTTTTGATGGAGATTTGAAATTATAAATATATTATCAGTTGCCGACTCCTCAGGATTTACAGGTGCCCTTAAGCCGAGTTGGCTGCTTATCGGTTATAGTACTGTTTTCTTAGATTGGGTACGGCGGTGACAGCTGTCATATTAACACATTTTGCGTTTAAGGTTACAGGTAGGTAAAAAGTATTGTTTTAAATACAGAGATGACATCTCTTACGCCGTAAAGATCATCTGGATGGTTACTATTATCTTATTTGTTTTTATTAGTCACGTTGCCGAAACTCGTCTAGGAGCTCAAGGCCGCCAACGGTCGCGGAACCGACGCGCAAGGCCGACCCTACAAGAGGAAAACGCCGTGAAGATTTATTGCGAAACATGTGTTTTTATTAAGAACCAATTAGTAAAAATCACGCTGAGCAAAGGAAACAAAAGAAGTTTCAAAAAACTTCCGGATCTTGCAGTTCACAAAACTTTGGTCGAAACATAGCCGTGCTTGCAGAGACAAAGTGTCGCATTTGGAGCCTCGGTGTCTAGTCGTCTTATGTTATGATTTATGATAAACGTTGTCGCCAACCAGCAGGGCTAGCGCATAATTGGTGCGTGAGATAGACTACTCTTAAGTCATTAATAAAAATAGAAAAAGACGTGATCTGCGTAGCAGCGTAGCAGCGAAATACTGGTGCTAATGCTAACCCTACTGCTATCGCTAATAGGTGGCTGGATCAAGGGTCAGACGCAGAAAGCGGTGATCTTGGACACGGCTTGGATAATCTGACGGTTCCTCTCTCTGCAGCCCTAACCACCGGCAGCTTGGGCCCTGCCCCGCTGCTGGCGGCACCCTAGGTTAGGTTTTTACATGTTTTTATATTGTTTTGTAAGTGTTTTTGTATTTTACTTTTATATTATAAAAACCCTAGCCTAAGAGTAAAGATAAATAAACGGAAATAGTAATAAAGTCAACATCGATTAAATCAAATTTCAACAGACACATTAACGAAACGCGGCTACGAACTCAAGGCCGATCGGTCGCGGAACGGAGCGGAGGGCCGGCAAGGTCGACCCTACGTTTTTCAAGAGGAAAATGGTCTACGGAAAAACCGGCTTCAATGTCTTGTATATCTAGTTTTATTTCAGATGAATGAAAAGACAAATACTATACTAATGACGACGGCCCAGAAGGACCTGAAAGATATACCTAGGTAGGAGTGGACAACACCGTAGCCCAGAACCGGGAACAGTGGAAACGACAGACAAGGAGAGCCGGTCCCAGATGACGGGAGGCTTAGGACAAGAAGAATGAAAAGCCAACAACTAGACCCAAAAAAAAAACAAAGAGAACTTACCACGAAAAACGAAAATAAAAATGTCGATATGCCTCGCCATTGTTCGAATATGCAAGAGCGATTGACGTAGACGTATGTACTCGTATGCGTAGGTACTCGTGACGAAAGTTTGGTTATCAATTTATTTATTTATTTATTTATGACATAGACCTCAGGTATAACTGGGAAAATATGTATCTAAGTATTCGTATATTTATTAGGTATTATTAGATTGACAGAGAATGAATTCCGATTTTTCCGTTTATGTGCACAAGACTCTAACAGGGATAAGTTATGAAAACAGTCTCACAACTGGGCGTAGTTTGAGGAAAAGGATTCAATACACAATAAACTGTCAATATCATTTTAACTTTTTGTCAAAAGGAAAAGTCATTCATTTCAATAGCAATTTTTATACGATTGTTTGTGAGCTGTATCACATGCGGTTGTTGACAGTTTGGAAACCATACGATTATGGTTATTGCAAAAGACTTAATCTAATATCGGTTTGAGCAATGGTGGCTAAGAACTTAGGAGTTGCTTTGCTACTTGTATGTACAGCGATTCAGCACAAAAAAAATAACACGATAGGCGCCACTACTCAAGTACTCAAGGTCACATGCTCCAGCCCCTTAATGTTTTTCTTTGTAACTTACGTTCGTGATTTGATTACCTACATCCACAACATATCCTTATGACGAAGACATAAGGTCCACTAAAGTCTTCCTTGCTACGTGACGGCCTTGACATATCTATTCGGGTCCGATTGGATTGCTAATATCCTTATTTTTGCACTTACACGGTTCGCGTACGTGCCTTGATTTTATGTGACCTTGGTATCGGGCGGCGTTTGACAATTTATTTCATGGTGTTTAAACCAACTGTGTGTGTCCTTTATTTGTATGAGCGTTTTTAAATACT
The DNA here is from genome assembly GCF_023078275.1 of Leguminivora glycinivorella. Classification (NCBI taxonomy): domain Eukaryota; kingdom Metazoa; phylum Arthropoda; class Insecta; order Lepidoptera; family Tortricidae; genus Leguminivora; species Leguminivora glycinivorella. The sequence continues at coordinate 3,045,800 of NC_062998.1, read as the reverse complement.
TATATTTTTTACATATTTGCGTGTTTGGCTTTCCACTGCGATAGAACATAGACATAGACATAGAACCTATTTTTTAAATCACGATACTATCTAATTCTAAACTTAATACCGTGTAATGAAGTAGGAACTAGAGCTCCTGGTCGTGACCGTGTTTCGTGTACCCGTAGCCGAATCTCGGAATACTCGGCAACGGAGATCCGCTCCGTTTGCTCCGTGTGATTCGGCTACGTGTAATTAAGATACGTAGCTACGTGTACACGGAGATACGTATCTTATTTATACGTAGATCGGATCCAGTCGTGACCGTGACGTTTAAATAGTGTAGATTTTATGCGTGTCACTAAGACCCCCGAATGTAATGCAAGGGGCGAGTTTTTAATTTCAGTTTCCATATTTTTGCATTTTAAATAAAGTTTTAAGAGTGATCAAAAATAATAAGATGCAAATATCATCATCATCATCATCATCATATCAGCCGAAAGACGTCCACTGCTGGACATAGGCCTCCCCCAAAGATTGCCACAATGACCTGTCCTGCGCCACCCGCATCCAGCGGACTCCTGCGACCTTCACCAGGTCATCAGTCCACCTTGTTGGGGGCCTACCAACGCTTCGCCTTCCGGTACGCGGTCGCCACTCGAGAACCTTTCCGCCCCAACGGCCATCGGTTCTACGTGCAAATATTATTTTGGAGGCAAAAATAATAGACCAGTACAAATTGTAAAAGATGTGTATGAAAAGAATTCGCGTATAATCAACGTATAAAAAAATAGGTAAAATTCTAATTTTCATTCACATGACACAGACTATAATTAATCAACTTTTTTTAAATAATCTAACATGTACAGTCAGCGTCTTATAGTTGGTAGTATCCGAAGTAGTCAAATAGTTTGTTATTTTTGCTTTCACTTAACTTCACAAACAATAGGAACACATGGTACTTAACAGGTAAATCCCAAAGCCTTGAAGGTATTTATTATCAATGGCCCGCAAACTATTGTTTGTTATCTTTATCTGCACGTGCAACTATTTCTTAGTATTTTCACCGACGAAAGACGGTTGTCCAGCCAGTAATAATATTTATGAACAACGGTGTATATTATTATTTCACTTAAAATACTTTTAAATTGTTGAATTGGTCTACCTGTAGCATTTTTTACTAGGGAGTAAATATTAATTAGAGATATTAATATATTTATTTGGATGGACTTTCATATTCATCGACATCCCCAAGTAGGTACCTAGTACCTACCTGAGTTGCGATTTTTGATTCTCATCGGGTGGCTTATTTCGTACTAAATAGTCATCGGCTGCATACAAAACAAGGCACCGGTGAGATTCAAAAATCCCACCAATACCACCTCTGGTTTTTTTTGTACAAACTCATAATGTCTGGTTATCAGAGAACAGAATAATACCAATATGTAATTACTTGAAAAACATCTGGAATCAAATCAATGCAAAGACCACGAGTATAACACATAATGCGAAGGGTCCGTTCGACACTTACAAGCTCTCTTTCAACAACCGAGCGGAGCGGAGCCGAAGCCGAGATTCGCGGGAACGTAGCCGAATCCAGAAACGGATACGTATCAGTAATCAGTAGTTAATCTCCGGCAGCGGCGACGCGGTCGTTACTACTGCGCAAGGTCACGCAGGGTTGTACCTGTGCTACTGTCCTACTCGTAGTAACTGTGTATGGCGCTATGCTAGTACCAACGCTCTTTCTACCTTTTTATCTAATAAAGATTCAAGTACGTGTTTCTTTCTTAAATACTGACGAAATCGTATTTACATAAAATGTTTGAATAGATGTTTGCACAATATTTAAGTAGGTACCAAACTTTCGAGCTAGATAGATCGCAGCATCTACCTAAATGTCGTTACAGATAAATCCTTATTGATTTTAATGTGTCATTCTAGCTTTAAATCTCACTTTTACGCCATTTACGTAAGCAATAATGTACCTAACACTGCAAAAATATAACAACCACTTACTTTTCTGGGTGTCTAGGAATTCTAAAGAACATTCTGACATTTCCGCATTTTGAGAACTGTTCTCCAACCCATAAGCACTACAGTAACGAAAATATGTCTTCGGTGCTGACGTCATTTTCTCCCGAACTCAACACGTCAACACAGCGCGCGAACGCGGCCCCGACTGTCCAGCCCAATACTTACCAGTTTCGCATGTATTCGGTGCATATGGAGAGTAGTTTTCGACACACCGCGCGGAGTGAAGTTTGTTAGAAGAGTTATTACTGCTTTATACTGTGCTGGTGGTCTAATATTGGTCTGTTTTAAATGTATCTACGTATTATTTTTCGATTGTATCAGCTGTGTAACAAAGTACCTAAAAGATCTTTTCGTATTTTTTCTCAATACCTATATTTTGCGGCAATTCTCGTCTCGTGGGATTTCCGAAAAGTTTGATAACAAAATAAGTCTCGTCGTAATAAGATTGTGTAAGATAGTCCCCCGACGAGTACAGCTTATAAAAAGAAACCTTGAACAGGCCAAGCTGTTTTCTCTTGAATCGTAGACCATCTTGCTCAGACACCGTAAGTATCGCAACTAGCATCGTATATGAAAAACAAAATTAAAAACACTGAGTTAAATAGCTAATGTCATGTGTCATGTATGTTATCGAAAAGTGTTCAAAATATCGATATTTTTATTTTCCTCTAGCAAAGTTTTGGTAATGTTTCATACTCTGGTGTAGGAGTGTATATTTCTTATTTTCAGAATGGAAAGAGCCCTTTGTTTTAGGTGAAATGTTTCTTATGTTTTCGAGAAATTCCGAAATTCTTAAGGCTGCTTTCAAAAAAAAACGTCAAAAGAATGTAAAATTGGTAGTTTTAGTCAGCGAAATACTACACTTTCCGTTATTTAATACATTTATTTAATTCAAGTTTCAGTTAGAGCATCTTATTATCTTGATTTTTATAAGACTAGATTTTTGAAAACTAACTCACTAAATAAATTATGAATTTTTCTCTAATGCACGTTTAGAAAAACTCACGTACTCGTATAGAGCTGAATTAGTCGATCTTATTTGTAAATTTTGGACAATTTTGAATACTAAAACAGGTAAATTTATAATTCGTAAATCCTGTACTACAATCTTCTCAGACTACATTTTTAGGGTTCCGTAGTCAACTAGGAACCCTTATAGTTTCGCCATGTCTGTCTGTCCGTCCGTCCGTCCGTCCGCGGATAATCTCAGTAACCGTTAGCACTAGAAAGCTGAAATTTGGTACCAATATGTATATCAATCACGCCAACAAAGTGCAAAAATAAAAAATGGAAAAAAATGTTTTATTAGGGTACCCCCTACATGTAAAGTGGGGGCTGATATTTTTTTCATTCCAACCCCAACGTGTGATATATTGTTGGATAGGTATTTAAAAATGAATAAGGGTTTACTAAGATCGTTTTTTGATAATATTTATATTTTCGGAAATAATCGCTCCTAAAGGAAAAAAAAGTGCGTCCCCCCCCCTCTAACTTTTGAACCATAAGTTTAAAAAATATGAAAAAATCACAAAAGTAGAACTTTATAAAGACTTTCTAGGAAAATTGTTTTGAACTTGATAGGTTCAGTAGTTTTTGAGAAAAATAAGGAAAACTACGGAACCCTACACTGAGCGTGGCCCGACACGCTCTTGGCCGGTTTTTATTATAAGGTTTTGAAAAAGAGTAAACGAGACTAAGACGAATTCAATTTTTTTCAGAAATCACCTAAAATTAAGTGACAATTTCTTTGGAAATCTACATCACATCGAAGTAATTTTTGTAATTAATTAATCTGCAACGTTTACTTAAATTGTTGTTATGCCTTAGTGATTATAAATTGCTGTTATTTATTTTTATAAATTATTTGAAAATTTTTGTAAATTTATTGGTTTATTTTTGTAAATTTTTTGAAGACGAGCCTTCACCGGCCCAATTATTAACACTTTTGGACATTTTCTCATATTTTGTTAGACTGAGTAGAAAAAGTCCTATAATGTGATATATATTTGTAAACAACTCGCAAAGCCCTTTAATTTGATACCACACACGGTATGATCAAGCGCTCGGTTGCGATTTCACTGTTTTTCACACGAAAGCCCTCTTAAAGAGAAGTTTTTTGAATATTACCGAAACATCTACAGAGATCTGTAACTACGTATTCGCTACTTTTATTTTTTGTGTTCTAAATAGTTTAGCCTTACCTACTAACTAACTTTACTCTTAAGTTTTTATGTAAACAAACAGAAAGTCGCCGTAAAAGATTCATTTGTGGAAAAAATTACTTATTTGAAAATAGTCATTCGAAAGTAATGTCCGTCATTTGTATTTACAAATTCATTATTTCTCAATCAGCATACATAGTTATTCGTCCTTCGAATAAACTGCCCATACCTGCAACACTGTAAGTGATCTACGGCTGAGCACCGGTAAGCGTGCCAGCGTCGCAAAAAACGTACTTGGTTCAATTAGCTACTGTCAACCGTCTTCTCGACGCGACGATCCCATGACACTTGACGGCTGACTCCCTGTCATAGATCTAAAACAATGTACGAGATTGCCTGTTAAGTACCTATATAATTATGGCGTTACATGCCTAAAGGGCCCTGCTTCATTTAGGTACATATAAGCTTTTTAAATTTTTCTGTTGGGTTTTTTTTTTATGGGATAGGAGGCAAACGAGCAGACAGGTCGCCTGATGGTAAGCGATCACTGCCGCCCATGGACACCAGAAACACCAGAGGTTTAATGTAAAAGATCTGCAATCCAATTGTAAAGCATAAGGACTCTTCTGTTATGTGACAATTTGTTCTGGACTGGCCCCTAAGTTAGCGATTATAGATAGATAGATAGATTTTTATTGGTATTAATCATACACTGTCAGTTTACAATCATAAATTACAAAGAAAATAACAATTCATTACAGTCACATTAAATGTTCATAAATTAATTAACAAATAATATTGTTGAAATTATATAACACAAAATTAAAACATACAAATTAATGACATTATTATTGATACAGATACAATAAAATGGAGACTTGGACACTTCAATTTACCAGGTACTCATTCACCGAGTAGCAGGCCATGTTTGTGCAGTAGGTTTTAAACTCACGAACAAAGGTACGGTCTGTTGCAAGCATTTTAATTTTTTCAGGTATTTTATTATATATTTTAGCGCCCATCACACTAAGGGACTTACCAGTTTTCTGAAGCCTGTGTGTGGGTACAGCTAGCCCTGGTTTCCTCCTTGCGGAGTTGACCTTTGCGATTGGAAACTCATGCAGGTTTCTTCTCACATATTTTCCTACCTCAAAAATATACAGAGAGGGCACAGTTAATATATTAAGATCAATAAAGAGTTGTTTAGCGGGCTCGTCCGGTGGAACGCCGCATATTAGCCGAACAATCTTTTTTGGAGAATGAATGGGCGGTCTCTGTCCGCTGCTAGGCCCCACAGGTCTATTCCACTACTTAAGTGAGTATGGAAATAAGCATAGTATGCCGTGATTAGATTTTTTAAAGATAGTGTACGCCTTAAGCGCGATAGGGCGTAGTATGCGGTGTTTAATTTAGAACATAATACGTCAATGTGCTCGCCCCACAGCAAGCCCCTATCAAAAGTGAAGCCCACATAACGAGAATGACATACAGTCTCGACCTGAATACTGTTAACGTCAATATTGAGACTAAAAGCTTTTCCAGTAAGTGAAAAATGGATGAGGTTTGTTTTGGCAACATTCAGTTGCATTCCGTTACACTCAAACCAGTACAGCAATTGAAAAATGACATCTTTCGTGTTGGTCTGCAGTTCGTCGTGACTGTTGCCATGAACGACTGCACAGATATCATCCGCGTACATTATAAATTTAGCAAATGAGCTGGGAAAAGGTAGATCGTTCACGAGCAGAGCAAACACGGTATTCCCGACGTTCGATCCCTGGGGCACGGATCTGTCTCCGATGGATCCAAACTCAGAACGGTCGCCATTTACGTCTGTTAATTGACTACGGTCAGCTAAAAACGACTTTATTACATCTGAGGCTGTACCACGTATACCGTAATGTCCTAGTTTAGATATTATAAGTCCATGGTCAACCAGATCAAATGCGCGGGATAGATCAAAAAATATAGCGACCACGTGCTGCTTTGCCTCCAAGTCGTCGAGGACAGTTCGTAGTAGTTTGCGCGCTGCACCCACGGTAGACCGGCCCGCTCGATAGGCGTACTGCTCGTCACCGAGTGCCCCGTTCTTATTGAGAAACCCTATAAGTCTATCACAAAGCCCTGACTCGCGGCCGGTGCCGCGCTCACCGCACACCGCTCGACGCAGCACGCCGAACTCGTCCTTGCCACCCATTCGATTCTTGCAAGTCTCAGTTTTAATGACGTCCCATAAGGCAAGGCTTTTGTTAGAGCTAGCCTCGATTTTATTATTTAGAAAAGCTTTTCTTGTTTTATTAAGGAGACCGTTATGCTTACATTTATAGCTATGTATAAACTGTGTTAACTGAACATTGTTTGGATGAAACCTCGCTAATAACCTTAAGAGCAGAAGAAATTCCTTGCTACTGGTAATCTCTTTATTTAACCACACTTTGTCTCGTGGCTTAATGAGTACTTTTTTAATAGGACAAAAGATTTCAAATGTTCTATGGAAGTGCTTAAATAGTAGCTCAAAGCTATTAGTACTTGGATCTGAGAACCTAGACCAATCAAAACTCCCTACCTCATGAAGGAGTTGTGTTATTTGTGTATCATTCGTAATTCTTTTTGTGATATGTCTGGTCTGATTATTTAACATTGTGAATGAGTATTCAAACGATATTGCACAGTGATCACTTATACAGGTGATCACTTATACCTAGACTCACCCACCTTGTAAGGAGAAAAATGGTCATGGTTTAGATATCCTTTGTACGTTTGAAAAATCCGCCTTCTACTTTTACGGCCGGATGGTGGCGGGTTAAGATTTTCACCATCCCTTTTCCTCCCGTGGGTATCGTAGAAGTCGACTTGTGCAGTGTGAGATTGGATCAATTATGGTAGGAGCGTTGGGCTGGCAACCGGTCACTGCAATATCACAATTTCGTTTTTCTTTCAACCCCTAACATTCCTAACAATGGCACTGAATCTTGAACTTTTAGGTATACAGGCGTGCGTTTATAGGTATATTTATAAGTATGTGTGCCAAAGTGTATGTAGTTTTCGAAGCTCTCATTCGCAGCCCAGACGTCACGAGGCGTTGACCCGCGGACATGTTAAATAACATTGACATTGTCCCCGACTCAATGTCTGTCTGTTTGCGTTGTTGTCGTTGCGTCACCCTCGGTTGTCTATGCGCGAAACGTTTTGTTTCGACTTTGACCTCACATAACACCACAATGTCAGCCTATAGCAAATCATAGTGCATTACTGTCGAAAATAGAATCCACAAATTACGTAAGGTCATAGATGTAAAAGAAACGGACTTTATGTTGCCTGCTTTGGATTCTGTACAAGCGTTTCTCATACCCCAGTGTTTTGAGTACCTAACCATTTCTTTATTTGCAATAAGTATCACGTCTTCCTCAGAGGACAGAGAGTCAGATTTGTACCGCGAATGCCGAACATCGCCAATCGCGGATTTTTTCTCTATAATTAAGGGTCTCCACAAACCTATTGACGCGGAATCTGCTTTCGCCGACCTTTTGGTCGTGGAAATCGCTCATCAGTATGAACATAACATGAAGCGTCGACGACGATTAAGCGTCTTCCTTCATACTAAGGAGTGATTTTTGGTCGGCTAGATTAGAACTGATTCCGCGTCGATAGGTTTAGGGAAACATCTCCACGATTAGCGAGGTTTGATGTTTGCGGTGTGCCCTCAAAGTGGACCATGTTACCTTTATTATTGTATGTATTTATTGCCATCATTAGCTTACCCCCTATAATTTACTCCTTTCAATACTTTGCACTTTTATAAATAAATCTTTTAGTCTACAAGGGCGGATCAAGTTACTCGTTAATCCATTGTTTAGCTTCTATCAGGGGGCGGTGTCAGGTAATTGGCGTCATCCATATATTACGTCACAGTGTAAGGGGGGGGTCATACTAAATGTGACAATCCCAGTTAAAGGGATACAAAAAAGCGTGACATAGGAGGGGGGAGGGGTCCAAAAACCTGAAATTTGCTGTGACGTAATATGTGGATGATCCCTATTAAGCCCTCAAAGGGATAAAAGGATTTCTTAGAGCATATGCGGGATTTCATGAAAGTGGGCGTAATTGCATGTTTTGACTGAAATTTTTAGCATGAAACAAATAGCGTTGAAAAATGGCAATGTGGCAGAAATTTGCAGGAGAGGAGTAAAAGGCTTCACTTTATAGAAAATTCTCTGACTATTATCAGACATTGAATTTTAAAATATTTAGGTAGTGATTCATGCAGTAATTAAATTTCCTGCTTTTATTTATACTTGGATATTTCAGTGAACCAAAAAAGAAGGGGGTCTCTTTAATGGGCGACCTTTTTCTCACATGACATTGAATATTATTTATATTAGTATTAATAGTATTCGTGTATAGTGAATATACTGATATCTGATATGGATGTGTAGATTGTGTAGTATACGACTACGGCCCACATTGACATGCTGCCGGCGTTCAGGCTTGACTCATGCTTGCTAGGGTTGCCACTCGTGGGTAATCAGCAAGGTATAGTGGATCAAAAAAAAACGTGGACAGCCTATTATTTTTATCTTGATTAGAGCTTTCTCGTTTGTATCGGTGTATGCACATCTGGGAATGCGTAAACTCGGGAGTATCGGGTCTGCTGGAAATTAATTTTCGAAAAATCGATTACATATTTGATTGGCATATCGATGAGTAATGAAAATGAAATATTTATTTTTCAAGTAGGCATATTACAATGCGCAAAAGAACGTCAAATAAAGCTACGCCGGCTCTAACCCTTCGCCTCAGCCTCGAGAAGATTTCAGTCCCCCCTCAGTTGGTCGGGGGTATCCACTACGGGACCGGCAAGAAACTCGGCGGGCCACTTCTTTTCAAAACATTACATCTCATAATTAACATGCATTAAATAACAAGACACAATTTAACATGCAAAGTATCGGAGCAAATGCTATGAGGCAGACAGCCAGACTAACTCACAGGAGATCCTTTAAAGGTTTACTTTGAAGGAATCGAATTTTAAAAGTCTCAATTGCTCTTTCAATCTGTAACTTTCTGTAACTTACAAATATTTCATTCGCTAATGAGTTGCTAGGTTGCTACGCTGCTGCAAAATTGGTAACCCTGTACGATTACGCCCCCATCCTTTGCGAATTTTACTAAACATAGCGCGCATGTATGCGTCAACCTTTGATAACATTTGTATGCAGGGCTCTGATTACTGTTTATAAGGCCTGATTCGTAACGGATTTGTCAAATTCAGAGTGCTTTTTCTTGTATAATTTCTAGCTTACTTTATATATACACTAGCTTTTACCCGCGGCTTCGCCCGCGTAATAAAAGTATTCTTATTGAAACGTTTACAAAAAATAAGATTTTCATTTGGATCCGTAGGTTTCTTTGTAGGTACATCTGTCCGCGATTATTTCGATTAAGGTAAAGCGGGGCAATTCTCGACTGGGGGGCCATTGTAAATTTGTAACTGATCTATTTGCTGTACGGTCAGCCAAGAACCTTACACTGCTTTTTGGCTGACTGTACGTTACACATATTACTATTGTTTTAAAAGAAATTCTTGCAATGATTGTAGAATTGTTACACAGCGACCACAGCGTCAGGTACGAATATGTATGTCTTTTACCTATATAAATATTTATACTGGGGAAACTTCATACAAATCGGTCGGTAGGGTAAAAAGTACTTCCTTGCATTATCGCTTACAATTTTTTCCATTTTGCTTATACTTATTGCAAACGTAAACATATGAAAGGCAAGCAAACAACGATCTTCTTACAGCACATTGAATGTAATAGTTATTACGGATGCAGGATATTCGCCGATGCCTACTTACTAATCCCTTCCCACTGAGCCACCTGCATTTTACACTGCCTAGATATCGATTGCCGACCGATTATTCCGACCCCAATCCCTATTCTTATCCCCGGCCCTATCTCTATCCTTGTCCCCGACCCCGTCCCCGTCCCGTCCCTGTCCCCGTCCCTATCCCTATCCCTATCCCTACCCCTACCCCTACCCCTACCCCTACCCCTACCCCTACCCCTACCCCTAGCCCTAGCCCTAGCCCTAGCCCTAGCCCTACCCCTACCCCTACCCCTACCCCTATCCCTATCCCTATCCCTATCCCTATCCTGTCTCTGTCCCTGACCCTGTCCCTGTCCCTGTCCCTGTCCCTGTCCTTGCCCCTGTCAAATTATCATGCTAGGAGGTGAACTTTGAAAAATCCTTTCTTAGTGCTCCTCTAAGGAACTTCCGTGTCAATCTGAAATCTCTTGAACCAGAAGTAAAGATAAAAACTAAACCTATACTTATGGCTATTTTGGATATTTTAACCCCGTTGCTCAACAACAGGGGAGAAAATGTCTTTTCCACCTCATTAGATTTTAAAATCGTTGTATTTATCGTGATCAGCGACCCGATAAACCATAAAAACGATACGCATATTGTGTTTTTGACTTTACCCCCTTTGCACCCCTTAGGGGTCAAATTTTCAAAAAACCTGAAACATGTATTTAGACATATGTCTTTAGGAATCCTCCTGTGAAGTTTCGAATAAAATAGTCAAACTAATCTTGTGTCCCCATACAAACTTTGAACCCCCATTTCACCCTTTTAAGAGGAGAATTTTGACAAATCCTTTCTTAGTGCTCCTCTACGCCATATAAGGAACCTATGTGCCAAATTTCGGCTGTGTGTTGATATGTCAGTTAGTCAGTCAGTCAGTTTCTTCTTTTATATATTTTTTGATATTTAAACCCCATTGCACTATAACAGGGGAGATATTTCACTTCCGCCTCGTTAGATTTTAAAAACGTTGTATTTATCGTGATAGCGACCCGATTAATCATAAAAACGATACCCATATTGTTTTTTTTTACTTTATCACCCCCTTTTCACCCTTTTAGGGGTTAAATTTTCAAAAAACCTGAAATACGTCTTTAGTCATATGTTTTTAGGATCCCTCCTGTGAAGTTTCGAATAAAACAGTGAAACTAACATTGTTTCCCCATACAAACTTTGAACCCCCATTTGACCCCCTTAGGAGGCGAATTTTGAAAAATCCTTTCTTAGTGCTCCTCTACACTATATAAAAAACCTACGTGCCAAATTTGACATCTCTAGGACCAGCGGGTTCGGCTGTGCGTTGATATGTCAGTCAGTCAGTCAATATCTTCTTTTATATATTTTTTTTATATTTAAACCCTATTGCACCACAACAGGGGAGAAGGTATTTCACTTCCGCCTCGTTAGATGTTAAAAACGTTGTATTTATCGTGATCAACGACGCGATAAACCATAAAAACGATACCCATATTGATTTTTTGACTTTATCACCCCCTTTTCACCCTTTTAGAGGTTAAATTTTCAAAAAACCTGAAACACGTATTCAGTCATATGTCTTAAGGAATCTTCCTGTGAAGTTTCGAATAAAATAGTCAAACTAATCTTGTTTTCCCATACAAACTTTGAACCCCCATTCGACCCCCTTAGGAGGTGAATTTTGGAAAATCCTTTCTTAGTGCTCCTCTACACTATACAAGGAACCTACGTGCCAAATTTGAAATCTCTAGGACCAGCGGTTTCGGCTGTGCGTTGATATGTCAGTCAGTCAGTCAGCTTCTTCTTTTATATATTTAGATTACACCATTCAAATTGCCAGATTCACAAAATTATTATGTTAGAATCATGTTTAAAAGCAATTCTCAACTAACTAGATAGATAAAATTAAAGTGATCGCTGAAAATAATTCGGCGACAAATTGCTGTCAAAAACTTGATTCCTGTTGACGAAACTTGCATTTAAATCATTTTCAACACTACCAGGCAACCAACATTATACCTTATCTGAAAGGCAATTTCTTTACGATTCCTATGAAACAATGATAATGTAGATGAGTCTCCAAATATCCACTTTACTAGGAATTCAGTCGATGCAGTGTCCGTTACTAAGCATTTAAAGCAAAGTAACCACTTTTCGATAAAAAATCTACAACAAAAACTGCTGAACGAAGCTGTTCGCAGATTTTATTTAATAATATGATCTTTCAACTTTATTCTGACAATAGCTGGATATCATCCACCACAGCTATGAAGCCAGCAGCCTGCTAAAGCCAACGCTCTTCAAATCGGGTAAAAAACTTAATTTAACGAAGTCCCATAGTATTCACCTATTAACCGGAATAGGATGGAGTGTCTAAGAAATTCATTCATTTAAATGACACCAACCATAAGCCACCAAAATATTTAAAAAAAGATAGTCCTTGATAGGACTAAAACTAAGAATGTGTCGAAAAACACTGTCGGATGTACGATGGAGGGCATACAACAAAACTTACAACATGAGCGAGGAGAAATGGAGAATGATGAATTTACTAATAAATAATAAATTTTAAATACATTTTAAACACATTATAGAAAAACATACTTTGATTCGGCCGGCTCTGGTACCGTTAAAACAGTTTTGAATTTGACAAATCCGTTACGAGTCAGGCCTTAATTACTTATTTAATTTTAAATAAAAGCCGTTGTGCTGTAAAAGTGTTATCAAAACAATGAGTCGATATTGTTTCGATTCAAATCAAAGAGTGCTTTAAGGGAATTAAAGCTTTTCGTACATGTGAGTTCTGTAAAACTCATTGGTACGTGCTGAGATTCGAACCTGCGATCTCGGGATTGAAGACTAATACGAACTATGTATTGACAATCTAATCATCGTGATATTAGTTGCTGGCGGCAACTATCGCACACAAAACTTTTAACTAAATATCTGATCGAAAATTCAATACCTACAGTATTTTACCAAAAGCCGAATTTGAACGTTCGGTATTGGTCTGGTTTAGCACGAAACAGAAACCGAAATTGATGGCTCTCAAAATACTGAAAAAAAAAGTACGGTACTTTTGCTGACCCACATAGAATTGTGTTTTTGCCGATGCCTCCCGGGATCGAAACTTGGGTGCACCCAACCCATATTTTAACGAGCTGAGTCGTTCAGTTCTTTACATTCAGATTTACATAGGGCCAATACCTACGGACGCACTGCAACACAACTACAACTTGTATGTTGCAGTTAGATTGCAGGAGATTGGAGAGTATCAGCTCTTAGATCCAACCGGCCCTCAATAGGGCAAATTGCAAAGTGACGCCCGGCATCTATAAATTTGCAACACATTTAGCCATCAATCTCTATCGCACGCTATTGGGGTCAATAATGTCAATATGAGACTGATTTGCATGACAAAGTTAGCTCCTGTGTGCCGTATTCTCTCACAGACTGAGGTGTTTGAGATCGACATTGATGAGGTGCCTGTACACGTAGCCAAATGCAACAAAATCAACCTTCAAATCTAGGGTGAACACGAACAGGCTTCTTCGGGGCGAGCTCACTCCATCGTAGGCCACGTCTTTGCCTTTGGCTAGTCTGTGGCCAGGAGTAAGCCCATTTATGTATTAAAAAAAATCTCTCACTATTTACCTAGTAACAAAAGTCAAAACGTGTCAGCCTCACACGTTTTGTGCTAATTATTCTTTTCAGAAGGGGGGTACCGTGTAAGTTACTGTAAGGTCTAAGGACAATGCAAATATTCACAAGCAATAAGATCGGTGTAATCGGTATACTTGATCATGACGTAAAGGGGCGTTTCAAGCGTATATATATGTAGATCTATTACAACAGTTTGATGATTGTCAAAGTTAGATTTTCCTGAAGATTATAATGCTAAATCCTTTTACGTGTGAATTTTAAATATGATCCTTAAAACAAATCTCATTCACGAACAGTATTTATAAAAAAGAAAAAGTAAACACTCCGGTTGCGTATCGCTGCGTCTATATCCTAGCCCGACAACTTAGTAGATTAAACGTGAAATTTGTATGGGAAATCGATTCAACGCGCCGCAACTTCTCATGCTTTAACCTATACCCTCCTTAGTCCTGGAAGCGTTAGTTTTGTTTTTGAGTTTGGTACCTTTTGTTACTCAATAAATGTTCAAAATAAGTTTTGGAATCTGTACAAAAATTTGTACACGAGGACTGAGGAGGATAGAGCTATACCTACCTAAAATTCTATAAATGAGGTGGGGTACCTTTTTCGTAATGCCATCGTAAGAAAATAAAGGCAAACGTCCCGTAAGAAAAATAGAAGTACAATGTCATACGTGTGAATGAGAAAACTGCCAAAATCCGTGTTCGAAATTTGTTTCAAGGCCCGTGCGCGCGACCCCTGGCATTTGGAGAGGGGTGAGGGGTTACATAATTGTCGGCAATTTGGACTGGTGCCATTGGATTCATTGCGTTATGCATTCTACTTACGAAAGTTTAAAAACAAACATTTTTAAGAAATTTGGGATACCCGAAGGAATATACATATGACTCTTTCATAAAATTCATGAAGTTCATGATCATAACAGATTAGATAGTTTAATAGCCCAGTGTAACATTTAAGACATTAAGCTAAGAAAGCAGTTCGAAATATGTAAGTATTATATTAACTTATTTAAAAAATAACTATTGTGACTAATATGAAATCGTCGTAAATAGTACACGTAATATTATTTGATTGAAATCTTAGTTAAAAATGTTTATTATTCGGTGATAACATAGTCATTATTAATTTATTTATTTCCTGTGTTTGTCATTATTTGCTTTAATGTTTATTAATATCGCAAAATGTACAAGAAGCAGATGTACTTATATACATAATTTAATATGTATTATAATCTGCAGGACCGGGATAAGTGGCGTACACGAAGGGAGGCCTATGATCAGCAGTGGGCGATTAATGGCTGAAATGATGATGATGATGTGTATAATCTGCTGTCATCTCGTCATGATAATATTCATAATAGTATAGTGTTAGCACTTTTTTTGTTGTCAGTACATTGCCAAAAATTACAACCCGTAGAACGCGTAACGTTGTTTGCAATACAGTTTACGGTTACCCGCCAGCCTTGACGGAGCAGACGTCTATAACTATCCCATATCAGCCTATCAGCAAAAACAGACGTGAGTTTTGGAATGTTGGCCCTCCGCCAGAACTCTCACCTTGAAGCTAGGCCCCTGGTTTATTCCTATAAAAGAATTAATTATTCGCAAGTAACAAGCTATCTGCATACTTGGCTTTTCACGGCCAATATAGATTCGTTAAGAACCTCTATCTACCCTACCTCTTGGGAAAATGTATGTAGTTTTTGTTGGTTCTAATGTAGTGACTTAGTGAGTAACATACCTACTCGTATATGTCATTCTTGGGTCTCACTCAAACTATACCTAGAACAAATATGAAAATCGGTTCAGCATAATACGCATTTTATTCAGCATTTTATCGGAACCGAAATGTTTTAAGTTTTTAAAAATATTAATTTTATTTAAAAATGAAAAAAGCGTTTTATTCTTTTTTTATAATAATCCTATTGTATTCTAGTGTAAAATTGTATGTGCCTAATCTACAATAAATAACCTAGTTTAAGCTAAATGTATTACTAACAGAATATGGGTCGATAGACCTGAAATAAAGATTTTCAATTTCAATAAACAGCAATATTTATAACAACGTAAACTTACAAATCATGAATTCCTATATTAGATTTAAAATAAGCAAACATTGCACAGATTTTATAAAATCTAGCAATAAAATCCTACAGGAACAAATATGAATTTAAATTCCCAGCGAGATCTCAACAGAGATTCTCTCAACTATACCTACCTCCGCTCCGCATTTTTATACGTGGGACGGGCATTGTTCGTTTGCGATGCATCTGAAATTGCATGAAGACGTACGAGTGCAGGATTAATTCATTGTAATGTAATTACTTTTTCTCGGCATTCTGGAAAATACCAGCACTGACTGCGCGCAGGTAATAATATTGTTGTTTGTTTTACAAAGGGGCAAATTTGTTTAACCGCACGTGCCAATATTGATACCCGAGCAGGCGAGCAAGCGAAAGATTCCAGTATTGGATCGCGAGCGTATAGCGGTTGCAAGGCACGAAGGTTAAACAAATTTTGCCACCGAATGAAACACAAATTTTTCACCACACCAACACGAGGAAAATACTATCTTAAAAGATCAAGCTAAATGAAATCTATTAAACATTTATAATTCAAAATCATAATTTAAAGGTCATTTAGTCTGCACCCTTGTGGATAAAATGCAATTTTCTCATCAGTTTATACAGAAAATGAAGAAGTTTTTACCCAGATTTAGCAGTATGATTTAGGTCCATTTTCTACGATTAGGTTTCGTTTCGCGTCAATCATGGCCTTAAACCCACTATTTAAGGGCACCCATTCTCTATGACCTATATTCCGTACCTGACCTTAAATTCGGCTCCCCTACTTCAGGCTTTTCGCGAGCACCTCACGGTCTATTGTTAGCGCGTGGCGTGACACGACCTCCAGGTTGTACAGCTTGTCTAGCTTGCGGTTTGACCTACATGTTTTGGGATTCAGAATGCATATGATGCTCTGGATGTGCGTACTCATTCCACTTCTATGATCGTACGAGAAGTAATTTGACGTTGAGGAAATATCATGAGACGGCATTTCTATATTATTTGACAGCTGCCAATTGTAATATTCACAAGGTGCACGATTGGTGGTGTTGCCCTCATTTAGTGGGCTTATCTCAATTCAATCTTATGCAGTATAGAATTCGTTCACACCTGCCGCTTAGCACTCATGTGTCATTCCATAGGATACCGTGACATATTTGTTAGAATCAGCGCACTTTTCCCTCGACAGACCTTTGCTTTTACCAACACGCCAATTCGACATTGCCAATTGTCACTGCAATATCCTTCATACACTAGGGCGGTGCCACAGTCACGCAAAAAGCGAGTAATTAAAGAGCCAATGGTTCAAAACCGTTGAATTTATTTATGAAACATCCGCTTCTCTGCGTTTAGGCAAATATGTAGTATATGCAAATATGTAGTACCCAGAGTGTCAAATTATTATGGCGACAGAACGCTTCAAAAACGAATACCTTATCTCTTGAACTCTTTGCCCGGGGATATAGTACTGGAATCCAAAAAAAGTACTTTTAAAAGGCTCTTAAAAAAACATCTCTTGGATACTCTATAATAAGCGATCCTGCCTACTTCAAACTGAGTACATAACATGTTTAGAAGTTATATATATTAATTTGTATATTTAATTATATTTAATAAGAAAACTGTATAAAAGAGACTGAAACGACTCCACAGTCAAACTAATTGTAGTTTTGTGGAGCATTGTATTTAAGTTATGTTTTGTAATTCTGAGTATAATAAATAAATAATAAATAAATAAATAATAGTCCCACCAAAAGCGAGTAAGCTCTAGACTATCTGTAGAAAAGAACCTGAAAAGATATAAGCTCCCGTGTAAATAAAAGAGACGCGATTATAGCTCATAGCATACTTGCTTTTAGTGGGACCAGTGCCTTAGTAACAAACATGCATTACTCGTATGATATGACTAATTCCAGTAGAATTTTTGCCTAAGTTTCTTCACTAAATCAACACCCTCTCTTCCAGATCTCATCCACGATGCCAAGCACGTGAACACATGTCACCACCCGGCAAGCAATCGACGCAGTAATGGCATTCATGACCAAGAAGAAACGGTACAAGTTCGGCGTCCAGTGCTGCCTCGAGGAGCTAACTGAGGTGCCTTTCGTCTCAGCCGTGCTGTTCGCGAAGGTCCGGCTGCTCGATGGAGGAAACTTCCAAGATCATTCCAGCCGGTAAGTGTTAGCTCTCTTCTACTTCAACAGCGTTTTCCCGGCCTAGCGCCAGGGTCCGCTTTCCTGCTGTCTTCTCCATCCGGTCTTCGGCATCCTTAGGTGTGAGATTGTTCTCATGCATGTACGTACGCTGTCACGACGTCCAGACAGCGCTTCTTAGGCCTACCGGGACCGCGTGGCCTAGGGACTTGGACAGTGAGATTGAGGCATCTGTTTCCGACGTAGCTTTATGACTGTGTAAAGAGCCACACAGATGACCAAGGTACGTAGCCGAATGGCACAAACGCTCACGAAACGAAACCCTCGTAGATATCTATCTATATCGCTCTTGCATATTGGCGCGACAGAGCCAGACTACCTTTCGCGGCGTTTCGTTTTCGTTTCGCGTCGCAGAAATGCCATTCGGCTACGGCACCAGTTATAATTACCTTTATTCAGCCAGTCAATGAATGGCATTGACTGGCTGATATCGTCCAGCGAACTAGCAATCTGTGGGCCTCTAGAAAATATTGACGCTGTATATGGAACATTGTATGTGGTTCGAGAACTTGCAAACGAGCTTCGACTGCGGTATTTGACCGTTCAGTTGAATTGATTCATACATCGATTCTAGTTAGACATAATCCTCGTTTGCCAGTTCTCGGTCCGTACTCGTACGTATGTATGAACTTTGAATATTATAAAGTTTTGTCCGCTGCGAGATGAATTTCAATGGCTTTGCGAATGCGCTACTTCATTTTAAAGTTTGATTTGTGATTTAAGTGTACGAGTATTAGACATTTCAATTTGTTTATGAAGAATTATGATTCGTTAATATACCCTATCAAAACCAAGTAAATTAACTATCAAGCATTCCTGAAATTGATAATTTCTACTGTGATTATTCCTACCCTCCAATAATTGGTGGAGTCCCCTCTCCGGGGAGAGTTATTCCATGGTTGATTTTAACTTCACCCCAACACGGCAGATAACCAGCTGAATTAATGAAACGTCTAGACGACTTATAGGTACACAGTTCACCTTGACGGCCGAATCTCATGAATTTATCGCCTTCAAACACGGGTTCATCGGGCACCTTGGTCTTATGTTTGCCAAGTGATTTTGGGCCGTCAATGCCGTCATCCTGAATATCAAAGATGTGTTCAGTGAGCAATTTCACCACAGTCACATTGACACTGACAATTATTTGCCTATTTCTGGGTCGATAAGTAACACTGTTACTCAGCGTCAATATTTCCTTGTTAAAAAGGCATACTAAGCCAATTTAAAATGTTAAATAGTTAATATAACGTGTTGAATGAAATCTCTAGGTTTAGTGCATTAGAGATATCAAGAAAACCGCGAGTAAACTTTTCTTTTTAATCTCTTCTCTTGCTAGACCACTCAGCGTCTTAAATCGTGAATCGAAATTTAAATAGGTAACAAATGGAAAATGTTCATTAGTTTCAACGACTTCATCATACATTTTTAATTTTGGTTGTTGATTTTTGATAATAATGATGACCATCTTTGCCGGTAAAGTCCAGAAGGGTCTTCAAGGGTTGGTTCTCGCTCTGTATACATACTTCAAATTGCGAAATAAATTCGTAACTGTGATAGGGAGGCGTGGTTCGCGGTAGCCCTCAGATCATGGCACTACGGCTCGGGCGCGCGACGTAAGCGTGATGTGACTGTGTCGTCACTCGCCAATCGCCATGTTAATTGCCGAGGACGCGGTTCCGAGCAAGAAGCAGTGTATGAATATAAATGAGCTACCGTTGCAATCGCGTATATCGCGCGAAGGGACAGGAACAAACATCTGTGCTCATCACAGAAAAAATGGCCTTACCGGGATTCAAACCCAGGCTTAGCAGTCAAATTTATTACCTACGCCTTGGCGCGCGACGTAAGTGACCGGCCACACCAGAGCGTCGCGTGTCTCGGGGCGCGCAACGGGCGTCCGCGCCACGCCGCTTCAGTGTAATTCTAAACGCCTCCTCAGTACATTTTGTATAACAATTTAATACCTATTGGGCATGTAGACATTAAAAAAATAAGTAATTAGAGATTAGACTTGTTGAGTGGTCGAAAGGCAAGTTGCTATAATAACTTTTCTTAATATTAAGTATCAACGCCGAACAGTCTCTGAGCACAATGCATTAAACCGAATTGCTATACGAAAGTGATACCCCACAAATTCACCGATTGCTCCGTGAAAAAAGTTTAATATGGAGCACTAAACACGGCTAACTGTGGGCTCACTTAAGTTACGCTTAAGATCTTTAAACATCGGGAACTATCCAAATGACTCGCTCAGTAATAGTCAGAGATGACGTAAGTACGTCCTTATTTAAGTAAGAACATTGCAAGTTGATAATATGGAGTTCTGCCAAAATCATAACCAACAAGTCAGGCAAAAAGTCGAAGTCTCCAAAGAATTGGAGAGGGAAAAGAAAAATCTATCAGATCATCCTGACCTACGGCAACCATAGCAAAGTTCTTCTCGGACCTTCCATGGACAATTCGATCGATATAGCGTTAACGATGCCCGTCTTTATCTCTAACCACCAGACGAACGATTAACGACTTAATTCCTCACTGATTACGAGTAGGCATTCTTGTCCGCCTCGTTCACAAGTAAGGTAAGGATGTAACTGACCAGTGACCAAATTGAGACTATGTATTTCGTTAAATAGAGTTTGCCGTAAGAGTCCTCTGTACAGAGTCAGAAACACCATGCAAGGGTGGTTTAGTGGTGATGGTTAGTTCTCGATTTGCCGATTTTGCCAGATTTTTATTTCGTCCGATTCTACGAGAATTGTGTGTTTTAAGTAAATCCGGCGAAACTGGAACTAATACAGCCCATTCGCACATCGCCATCGTTCGGAACTTTGAGCGGGGTGTGGCTGTTATAATAGCGTCGTAACAATTATGAATTTTATGAGTTTTATGACGTAGGTACGGATCTGATCCAATGTGTTATGCACCTTATAACATTACAAATAAAATTGTGTCAGATTCAATATTAATTAATTTACTGCAGGTGATTGTACGATGATGAAAATCGAATTACGCTTAGTGACTTCGCTCCGTCCACTTAAAAATCACACCCAAAAAGCGTTAGCGACTTGTCAATTATTGAAAAGTCATCTATAAAATAAAATCGTGTTTAGGAACCCGGTTATGGGTATAGCCGGATAACCATAGTGAAACTGCCCTAAGCGAAAAAACTGATTTCCTTTTACTGGATTGTATACCTATGTATATGTAGTGCTTTCACCAAATATCAGCCTCAAATGTATTAGATTTAAAAAAAATGCAAAAAAAGGAAAAACATTTTTTTTTTATTATAGCCAAAGTACTTATCCGATTTCTTTGTAATTTGGATATGTTGTATATACAATTAAGGTCAATTTCTAAAAAAAAAAAATATTGCGTTGTCATGAAAAAATAAATGAAAAAAATTGAGTTGAAAATTAAAAAAAAAAAGAAAAATAATACTTGCGAGGTAGCGACAGTTACCAAATTTACATATTTTATGTATAATTTAATAATGTTTAACATATATTTTTTTCAAAAATAAAAATCGGGATTAACAGTGTGAAAAAATCGGATTTGTGACATCCCATACATTGTTTTCATTCAAAATAACTTGTACGTGATTCCACTAGAACGTTTTTCTACTCCAGCACTTAAATCTGTCAATTAGATTATTGTCAGCGGTATCCAAATTAAGTTCATTTGAGTAACGATGAGAAAGTCTATTTGTCTATAGGTTCATAGGATTACTGCTAGCAGTAATCATATGAATATAGGAGTTCTGTTAATTTTTTTTTTAAAAGCACAACTTCCATTTATCAGGTATGTTTTCATTTACAGTAATAAGTAACTTTTAATAAATAATATAATATTTAGGTTCATAATTTAAATCAAGATGAAAAAATAAACTTAAATGCGTTTTACATATTAGATATTGCAAAACAAAGGTAAAAATCATAAGTTTATCCAATAATTTTACATTCGACATTTAAATATTCTTGAACGCAACCACATTTTTCGTAATTGAAAACCGGCTTATTTTCTATTTCTCTTGTCTATGGTATGTTTGACATTTGTAAACTTATCACGAAACTATTTGAACTATTTCGGTGGTGTGTAGTTCGTTTTAATTCGACGTTATTGTGCAAAAACATAAGTAATTATGAGTGATTCTGGTGAAAAATGCACTTCCGAAGAAATCAAGGCTATGGGCGCTCAAAGTGACTGACAATTTGTTACATGAAAAGTCAGATAAAGCGTACCAAAAATGTTATGATTGTTTTGACATGGAAATTGCAAAAAAATGTTTCAACTTTCTCTGAAACGGCGTTGTTGGCATATTTTGAAGAATTGTGCAACAAGTTCTCGCCATCAACATTGTGGACAGAATACTCAATGCTACGACGATCCACACAAATATTCCCATTCATTACATGAAGTAAGTAACTAACCCATTTTATTATTCTCGAATAGGTATGTATGTGGCTGTCGTAGAAAAAGTATAGTATACAATCGTAACATTATGAAGGCTATAAAAGTCTCGTACCTTACTTAGGCCACTCGGCAAGCCTTCGTGGCCTAACCGCGGTACTCAACTTTTATAGCCTTCATAACGTTACCGTTATATAATATACTATTTATTCCCAACGTATTTTGAATTTAGAACGCGAGTAATTAAACTGAGAGCGAACCATAAACTCCTTGGCTGTATGCGGCTGGGCGTACGGCATTCGAATGATTAAAAAAAATAAAAAGCGGGAACGGGCAAATAGGCACGAATAGTACTGAGTGCTAATTATCGAAATGGGTATAAATGCGTTTACTTGAGTTTTTTCCTAAACGACGTTAGTGAAATAAAACTCCCGACCGCTAAAGATAACGGTAGCGTAGGGGCCGTTTTTCAAAACAATGTATGGGATGTCACAAATCCGATTTTTTCACACTGTTAATCCCGATTTTTATTTTTGAGAAAAATATATGTTGAACATTATTAAATTATACATAAAATATGTAAATTTGGTAACTGTCGCTATCTCGCAAGTATTATTTTTCTTTTTTTTTAAATTTTCAACTCAATTTTTTTTCATGACATAATGCAATAATTTTTTTTTAGAAATTGACCTTAGTTGTATATACAACATATCTAAATTACAAAGAAATCGGATAAGTACTTTGGCTAAAATAAAATAAAAATGTTTTTCCTTTTTGTCATATATGTGTAATGTTGTGGGTAGTCTCTTTTACTTTCTATGATAAAAAGTAACTGAAGGTACTTCACTTATATTCCTATGTAAGTCGTGTCGATATGTGCTCCCTAGCATATTAAATGTTATTTACAATTTACCAGTGTTTTATTGGACATAATAGTGGCGACGTACGTAAAGTGAATGTGATGTTATCAAGATGTCAAAACAATCAGTGAAATTTCATGAGTTTAACCCTAAAACAGACTGTTGGGAAAATTACCTGGATAGGTTAAACTATTGTTTTGAAGCCAATGGTGTTGAGACGGACAGTGCAAAAAAGGCCAATTTCTTTACAGTTTGTGGCTCACAAGTGTTTGAAACATGTTTGGCGTTAATAACTCCCAAAAAATCAAGTGATGTGACATTCAGTGACATTGTGACTATACTAACTAATCATTACAGTCCGAAGCCTAATGAAATATCAATGTCATATAAGTTTTACAAGCGAGACCAAAAACAAGGCGAAAAAGCGTCGGAATATATTACGGCTTTGAGGAAGATTGGTTCGTTTTGTAATTTCACTGACTTGGAACGGATGTTACGCGACCGTCTCGTGTGTGGTATGAACGATCATAAATTGCAATATGAACTATTAAAAAAGAATAATCTAAATTACAAAGACGTGGTTGATGCGATACTTTCATCCGAGAGTGCGGAGAAAGATGTTCGTATGATCGTGACAGGTAGCTCCGTTGCCGAAGATTCCACATCAGCGAGCGTGACGCCTGGCGCCAGCGACTCGGCGGCGGCGTCCACTGCGCCGGAGCCCATGGACGTCAACGCGGTACATTCCAAGCGCATTTCCGGCGGTACAAGCACCAGGTTGTGCTACAGATGTGGAGATAATCACGGAGGACAATGTCGTTTTGCTAATGCAATCTGCCGTTATTGCAAAAGAAGGGACATCTGGAAAAAATATGTCTCGCTAAGAAAAAAGGTGGTAACAGGACAGTTAACTATACACACACGGAAGAAAATTCAGATGAGTACATCGGAGGTATCTACAATGTGGACTTGGCTGCAGACAATCGCGTACCGCCGTTCGACGTGGTGGTGACGCTGAACGGCGTGCAGCAACACATGCAAGTGGACTCGGGCGCGGCCTACTCGCTGCTGAACGTGCGCACGTGGCGCGCGCTGGCGCGGCCGCCGCTGGGGGCGCCGCCGATGGCGCTGCGCACCTGGACGCGAGCGCCCCTCGACCTGCTCGGACAGGCTACTCTTCGTGTGCAGTATAAGAACATTGATCGTGACTTAAGTATTTTTGTCGCTAAGGGTAACGGTCCTAACCTTATAGGCCGTGATTGGTTTGCACCGCTTAACTTTTCACTAAAACTTGACAATGTATTAAACGTAGACATCGATCATAATACAGATTCGATCAATGCGAGACATAGTGAAGTTTTTAAAGACGGATTAGGCACTTACCGAGGGCAACCGATGACCATTCACGTGAAACCGGGCGCGACGCCTAAATACATTAAAGCGAGACCGGTACCATACGCTATCAAAGATAGAGTTGAGAAAGAAATTGATAGATTGGTTCAGGAAGAGGTACTTCGCCCGGTATCTTTTTCTGAGTGGGCGACACCAGTCGTACCCATTATAAAAAGTCTGGGGACATTCGATTGTGCGGGGACTATCGCAGCACGGTAAATCAAGCTACAGAATCGGATACCTATCCGATGCCGACCGCTAATGAAGTTTTTGCCACCATCGCAGGAGGCAAGTACTTTTCAACACTAGACTTGAATCGGGCATACACACAGGTAACTGTGGACGACGCGACGGCTAAATTACTTACTCTGAATACATGCAAAGGTTTGTACTCGGTTCATCGCCTAGCATTTGGAGTCAAGGCGAGCCCGGGTATTTTTCAGCGTTTAATGACGTCATTGTTAGCTGGAATCCAGGGGTGGCTGTCCTCATAGACGACATCATCATAGCCGGTCGCACCCTCTCCGAAATGTGGCAACGTCTGGATGAGGTGCTCGCTCGTATTGGTAAAGCTGGACTTCGGCTGAACCGCAACAAATGTAAGTTAGCCAGACAAAAGGTTGAATTCCTCGGATACGTCATTGATGCTCAAGGTATCCACCCGGCGCCAAGTAAAGTGGAAGCTATTGTGAACACACCAGAACCGCAAAATGTACATGAACTACAAGCTTTTCTTGGCCTTTACAATTTTTACGAGAGGTTTATACCACATAAAGCGACGACGCTTGAGCCTCTTCATCGGTTGCTAGACAAAACTCAAGCGTGGAAATGGACAGATACCGAACAAGCGGCATTCGATAAAGCAAAAAATCTTCTGACATTTGATATGACTCTAGTTCATTATGATTTGCACAGACGCTTATTATTGACATGTGACAGCTCGGAATATGGCGTGGGCGCAGTACTAGCGCATGTGATGGACGACGGTCAGGAGCGCCCTATAGCCATGAGCTCGCGGACGCTACATATTCACGAAAGGCGTTATTCTCAACTCGACAAAGAGGCGGCAGCGATCATGTTTGGCATTCAGAAGTTCCACAATTATTTGATTGGTCGTTCTTTTACAATTGTGACAGATCACAAGCCGTTGCTTGGCATTTTTGATCCGAAAAAGCCAATGCCGGGTATGATATCACCGCGACTAACGAGAATAGCCCTTGCTTTGACCGCACACAGTTATGAAATAATTTACAAGCCAGGGCCCCAGATCGGACACGCTGATGGACTAAGTAGATGGCCACAGCCGGTGCCTGACGAAACAGAACAACATCTCAGCGAGATTTTACTTATAGCAGACACACCG
Organism: Leguminivora glycinivorella; assembly: GCF_023078275.1. Taxonomy (NCBI): domain Eukaryota; kingdom Metazoa; phylum Arthropoda; class Insecta; order Lepidoptera; family Tortricidae; genus Leguminivora; species Leguminivora glycinivorella. Next base: position 3,019,806 of record NC_062998.1, on the reverse strand, counting down.
GAAGACTTTCCTTTTGATGCTGATCAGATAGCGAAGGAAACAAAAAAAGATACTACGTTGGCAGCAGTCATGAATTACATATACCGAGGCTGGCCTGCTAAAATAACCAACAACGAGTTACGGCCGTATTGGCTTCATCGTACGGAATTATCTCTACAGGAGGACTGTATACTACTAGGCTGTCGAGTGGTGATTCCTCCGTCATTGCGTAAAGCAACACTACAAGTACTTCATAGTACTCACAATGGCATCGTGCAAACAAAAGCTCTGGCAAGGAGTTATGTTTGGTGGCCGCAACTCAATGAAGAAATTGAAAAGCTTATTGGAAACTGTTCCATATGCTTGGAACATCGGCACATGCCACCTAAAACCAGTCACGAATGGGTTACGCCTACAAGGCCGTGGTCTAGAATACACGTGGACTTTGCGGGCCCCTTCCAAGGAAAAGTTTTTCTGATAGTGGTGGACTCTTATTCTAGATGGCCTGAAGTGTTCATAGTCCCCAACACAAGCTCGGCTACAGTCATAAAACACTTGCGTGGGTTGTTCGCAACTCATGGTTTATGTGAAACTATTGTGTCCGACAACGGCACAGCGTTTACATCGGTGGAAATGGAGCAATTTCTTCACGCTAATAAAATAAAACATGCTAAGACTGCGCCTTATCATCCTGCCACAAATGGTTTAGCAGAGAGGATGGTTCAGACGGTAAAAAACAAATTGAGGAAAATGAACAACTTACCGTGGGACGTGTTGATAACTAACATGCTCCTATGTTTGAGATCCACTCCTTGCTCGGCAACAAACAAAAGCCCTGCTGAACTACTGATGAACAGGAGATTACGTACATTGTTGGACGTGATTCACCCCAATAACATAGCTAATAATAAAGTAGAACAACAAATTGATCGAAATGCACACGTGAAACGAAGGAGACTAATATCGGCCAAAACGTTATGTACAGAAATTATGGAAAAGGCGCTAAATGGTTACCAGGAAGAGTAGTTAGTAAAGGTGGACCATCGAGCTACCAAGTTGAAGCTACGGATGGTTCATTAGTTAATAGACACATTGATCAACTGATTAAAACTACAGTACAAGACTCTAGTGTAACTGACAGAGCTTTACCAGAAGAAGAAATAATAAGGGGAGAAGGTACACCATATGAAGATTATGAGGACAAAGGTATCGATAAGGAGGATTTAAGTGATTCTAATAATCAGGATGAGACAATTATTGAAATACCCAGCTCTGATCAATGGGCTGCTATGCTGGGAATACCGCCAGTGGAAACAAGCCAATCTGTAGGGAAAGTCAATAAGAAAGCTAGATCACATTCTAAGGCTCCTTACGATAGACCAGGGAAAAGTAACAACTAATCAAAAACAATGATCGGTTTAATATAGTGTTACCGGAGATCGAGAAAAATGATTAATTTAATATAGTGTGAAGTTTGATTGTCTATTTAGGTCAAATCTATTTTTGTTATTTTGTTACTTACTTGTACACTTACTTAGGGGGGAGATATGTCATATATGTGTAATGTTGTGGGTAGTCTCTTTTACTTTCTATGATAAAAAGTAACTGAAGGTACTTCACTTATATTCCTATGTAAGTCGTGTCGATATGTGCTCCCTAGCATATTAAATGTTATTTACAATTTACCAGTGTTTTATTGGACATAATACTTTTTTTGCATTTTTTTTAAATCTAATACATTTGAGGCCTGATATTTGGTGAAAGCACTACATATACATAGGTATACAACCCAGTAAAAGGAAATCAGTTTTTTCGCTTAGGGCAGTTTCACTATGGTTATCCGGCTATACCCTTTAAAGAGAAGACCTATTATAGCCATTATGGCTATAATATATGAGAGATATACGAAATGAAACAGATAGAAAAGCTCAGTTAACGTATGACGTTATACATATGGTATGTTGTGAAATATGGTAAAAATTAGTAATTCCCAGAATATTCGGAGAATAGTTTGAAACTCAAGCCTCATCCCTTATCTTGACTAAAACTAGATACTCAGCAAACATGCGCAGCTTATAGGTAAATCCAATCTTCTAGTTTAACAAGCGTCTAGGCTTTCCGATGGTAACAGATAGTATGCTTCAAGCTAGGGTAGGGTATATACCGTTGCCTGTGTTCCTATCATACCTAAGTAACTGACAATTGACACCTGAGTTTGACTTAGTGCAAGCGAGGTGTACCTACAGAAAGGAATTTATAATGTCAAATATATCTAGGTAAGATAAAAAGATAGTAAGTATCTTAAAAATCTTAATAAGTATGAAGTCTTCTGGAATTCATACATATCCCGATAAGGTACTTTTGAGTGATTGTTTCTCACAGATTCTGAAAGCTGAAAATCACCAGCAGATTCAATGATAAAAAAACCCAGAAAATTTTATAGAAATTGCAGTTTCCTCTGAGTCACACAGTGAAAAAACTTCAAAGTTTTTGGTAACATAATGTAACAAACTTTGACATTTTTTTTATGCCGAATAAAAAAATAGAATCTGTCCCGAGTAAAATGAGCTCAAATAAGTCCATGCAGTATTTGTGAAAATCAATATTAACATTTTCTTTACAAAACGCTCTAGAACGATTCGCCCGTGTTATTGACAATGTTGCCAACTGCACAATGAAGAATCCCCTTTCGCTGTCAACGTCACACGACTCCGATAAACATCGACGGAAACAAAAACCGTGACAGTGACGCCCTGACGTGTAAACACGCGGACGTAAATATGCGTCTAATAATAAGCGGCCGGCGGAGCCAAAATATCGTAGCTGGATTCGTGTTCTATTTATTTTTATGTGCTATTTTAAATGGTGATGGCGGATGGATTTGATGGGAGTTTTTTAAATTCATTTTGACAGATTTTAAGATTTGTTGTTTGAACAGATGGACGTTCCGCATTCGTATCCAAAATATGTGGCTTACTTACTGCGCTCAGCGACCCGAAGTGGATCTTGGCCTCTGAAACTAGACTCCGCCATTCGCTTCTATCCTATGCGATCGGATGCCCCTCAGTCGATCTGCGATCTACTCGACCTCATCGATCCAACCCAACGGTACCTGGGCCTTCTGGTCGGACGTTCTCAATAGATCATCACAGGTATTGACTATGGCTATTTGTGTGTATTTTAGTCCAAAACTTTGTATTTTTTCGTTAACTTCAAGACAGAGTCCACTAGTGGTGCGGCTGCTAGCTAAGTTACAGGATAAAATATCGTGACATTGATGGCAGTAACAAACTTACACCCACTCTACTGATGATGATACGACATACAATAAACACAATGATTTCTGTTACTTTACTGCGTAAGCGTCTACCCATCATCGCCCATCTTTGTCTATTCCCAAAGCGTGACAGAGAACAATGATGACGTCGACAACTGTCAGCTGTTCCGAGTCAGGGCGTGAGCGCACGTCATGTGTGATATGGCAACGTGCCACGGAGTCATATTAATGTGGGCATTCCTTATGGGACGTAAACAAGGTTGGGGGTTAGAGTTGTTCTAAGGTCATCCGTAAGATCACCACCAGATAAAGGCTTTTTTTAGTGTCTCGCAGACCGACTGCGCGGAGCGATCCGCACCGGACTTATATGTATACGAGCCCCAATGCAAATGATATCGTCTAGTATGAAAAAAATATTATGTCCTAACGTCGACCTCAAAATTCAGGATGAATTAGATGATTAGTAGAACATGTAACATAAAAACAAGAGAGCTTATAATGCATATTTTATTTATTCAAAACATAAATTAACAATTTTCCTCACTAGTAAACAAAAAAACATAATTTCACCAAATGTAACACTCGCAAAAATGTTCGTCTTCAGCGTAGCCGATGCAGAAAAGAACAACTACCACTTGGTGGCGTCACCTTTTGCATCTAAAACGGCCTTAATTCTGAGCGGCATTGTATCTACCAACTGTCTATACTCCTCAGGGGTTATTCCATTCCAGACACCCACAAGTTTCTCCTTAAAATCAGCTTTGGATTTAGAAGGATCTTTTCGCAACTTTTTCTTCATTTACCACTACAAAGTTTTTATGGGAGACAAGTCTGGACTGCTGGATGGCCATGATATGGTAGGAATTTGTTTTTGTTTCAGCCACTCCATCGTTGTCTTGCCAGTATGACATAAGGCACCATCTCGTTGAAAAGTAAATCCATTTATATACTTGAACTTTCTTATAGACGGTAGTGAACTCTATTCCAAGATGCTTTTGTATTTCTCTGCATTGACGGTTCCATCTATAAATTGCAGACATCCCACACCCTGTGCCGACATACAGCCCCAAATCATTTAAAGATGCTGGAAACTACACCTTGCGTTCAAGACAGTCTTTGTGAAATGCATCTCCTTTATCTTGAATGACTTTACTTCGTTCATCGCCAACTATGACCTCAAATTTGGATTTGTCGCTCCATATTATTTTTCGCCACTGATCGGCAGTCCAGTTTCTGTACTTTTGTGCAAATTTCAACCTGTTAGTTTTCTGCTTTTGAGTAAGTAATGGTTTCTGTTTAGCGGTGTGAAAACCGAAGCCCATTATTTTCATTACTGTCTTTCAGGTATCGACTGAAATGTTTATTTTGATCGCGTCATGCCATAGTTAGGTAAGTTCTCCTGCTCTTGCATGACGATTTTTCCTGATGATGCTCCTCAAAATCCTGTTTTCTCTTTGGCAGTTATTCTTCGACGGCCAGATTTATTTAAACAGGAGACGGTTCCGTGTTTTAGTTGATGCTGGATGATTGTATGCGCCGTAGATCTTGGCAAAAAAGGTCTTTGGATATTTTGGAACGTAGATTTGCCGCTATTGTTACTGGAAATTATAATTTTCCTCACTGATTCAGGCACCGACTTACCTCTTGCTATTTTGGTATAAAAATGTTGTAGAATAATTATATTTTTTACAGAATTTACCTTTTTATGTAGCCGTATATCATATCAGACGACTTATAATATTATTAATTCAATTTAAAATATTATTGTATAATATTAATCTTACTAAACTATTTTTATTTAAAATAGACGACCTATTATGCCTCAAATATGAACTAGGCGTATTTTTTTGCTTTAGATATGTTATTTTTATGATATGATTATATTAAAACATATAACATTAGGGCATTTTGTACGGCGCAAGATTAAACTAGTTTTAATGGCTTAGTGTGTCGTGTATTCCATTTATCATCAAAGTCAATCTGGGTTTAAATACCAGTTTCGGAAATAAATATCGCACGTTGAAGTGTGACTAGACGATATCATTTGCATTGGGGCTCGTAGTTACAAATTTACTTTAGTGATGGGAACGTTGTCGCCGCGTAACCTATTCGATCGATTGTGGAGGTTGCTTGCGGGATGCCCGCCGAAGTTAAAAATATCGGATGTTCATCTTCGTTGTGAAATGAAGTAAGTATATACCTGTATTCGTGTGATGACAAACAATTCACTAGTAGGTATATAATTTGCCTAAGGCCAGGAACAAAGATTTTAGTAGGTAGGTATTAATACTAGTTAATATTTCGTAATATTTTTAAGAAAATCGACCATGTACTCACAGCATTATCCTCATGTTATTTGTTACAATTTTAGTAATATATAAATATAATTAACCATTAACACATTTTTAGAGTTATTTTTATTCATAATAAATATAGAGCGTAATATGTTTATATTTGTTTTTCTGCCGACCACAAATTCAACGTTAATACCGTAACTGTAACCTATTTTAAAGTTAAATTTACTTTTCACTCGTACTTTATATGTATAGTTTCATAACAATATAAAAACATAATTATAATTTCCACTGCTTCGCAAAATCGATTTAAATCGAATAAGGAAATCGCAGCATACATGACGATATAGTTCCGTGGTGCACCACTATTCTTAAGTTCGACGTGAGTTCGACGGACAAAATAACAAATCTACCTTCACTTTGTCTCGACAGTTTGAATAGCCTATTTTTATATCGCTTGTCGGACTCGTCAAATTAAAGCCGCAATGGAAAACTAGTTTGACGGCCGTACGTCAGCTAATGTTTTAATGATAAAAATAGGAAAATCGTGTTTTTTATTTAATAATAGTACATTACATCAGAGGCCGGGAAAATGAGGATTTCCGGCCAAGTGGGTATATACGGCCGAGCGAGCGTGCGAGCGAGGCCGGATAGGGATACGAGGCCGGGAATCCGTTTTCACGCCGAGGCATGTATAGTGCTTTTCTCAAACATACAATGAAATAAAAAAAATGCTCTAAAGGACAATATTTTATTTATTAAGTGACAAAATACAAATACACTCAAACGTCAAGTGTGACAAGTATCCAGGTCACACAAAAATTTAAAAAAAAGTGACATGACAGTACTGACACTACTGACAGCTTACTTAAAAAAGTTACTTTGCAGGCCTAGGCCTAAAAAATAATATGAAATCCCTTTACAGTCCTCTCGAGTTGTTGCGCCCAAAAAGCGATACTTCCCAGCCCATTTTAAGGAACGTAAAGACAATATTTCATTGCATGTTTGAGAAATAGTACATTACATCAGAGGCCGGGAAAATGAGGATTTCCGGCCAAGTGGGTATATACGGCTGAGCGAGCGTGCGAGCGAGGCCGGATAGGGATACGAGGCCGGGAATCCGTTTTCACGCCGAGGCATGTATAGTGCTTTTCTCAAACATACAATGAAATAAAAAAAAATGCTCTAAAGGACAATATTTTATTTATTAAGTGACAAAATACAAATAGACATATGAATACTAGTAATTAAACGAATTTCAAGTGCAAACGTCAACGATAAAAAGCTTATTCTAAAATTACATTACAATACATTGTTTGTGAACGATACGCTAGGATCCATTTTGAAACCAAATTGGAATACACTCAAACGTCAAGTGTGACAAGTATCCAGGTCACACAAAAATTAAAAAAAAAATGACATGACAGCACTGACAGCTTACTTAAAAAAGTTACTTTGCAGGCCTAGGCCTAAAAAATAATATGAAATCCCTTTACAGTCCTCTCGAGTTGTTGCGCCCAAAAAGCGATAGTTCCGAGCCCATTTTAAGGAACGTAAAGACAATATTTCATTGCATGTTTGAGAAAAAAATATTTTAGGACAAATGGTACTTACCGATGATAGGAAACACCTTGCTTTTATTGGTGGTGTTTGAACAGTTAATTATCGAATACCGACCCATTTTGTATTTTTCACTGTATGTCACTCGCGGGCAGCGGTCGGGAGCAGACTGACTTGCGCGGCGAACAATGTTGCTCGCTATTTAACTTTTCCGCACGCGAAGTAGATACACTTTTTCCTTCTATCTTGATTTAGTTCTGTGAGCCAAAGTATTGACCGAGCGTGGTGGAGACTGTAATAGTGACGTCCACGTACTCGTATGACAGGGTATGGAATTGGATACGGGTCATCATACGGCACGTTATGGGACATAAAAGGTTTGAGAACTAGAAGATTTGTTCTAATGTAATCCATAGGTACATTTATCTGATCTGATACATCGAAGAGACCTAGGACGTCTTAAGGACACCAAGCCTATCGCGTTTCGGTTCTTCGTGTAAACTTTGTTTTATTTTAGCGCCTACTTGACGCATTTGAGTAGTAGCATCTCAATTACATGAAGATATCTTTTTATGAGCGATCTGGATATAATATAATATGTACTTATTTGAAAGCGAGTGCATCATTTTTAACGACATAGCGGACAACCTGTAGTACGGAACTCGTTTTGGTGGTTAATGTGCGCATGACATGAATGCACGCATTATTATTATGCATTACATATTAAACAAATAATAGGTATATTATACATGCACTCTAATTATAGCATTGATGCTTAAGGCTGATTTAGACGGCATAGGCACGGATTTAAGTTACGTTGTTAAGTACATACAATTCAGCACACCGGTCAAAAACCGCAATGTAATGAAACTCGCATGCGAGTTCTCGCACCGTGTAAATAAGTCTTGAAGGCAGTTTGTTCAATGCATCATCTCATTCATCTCGGTCCTGAAATCCTAATAGGTACAAGTAGTTTGCGCTGCGACTATAAAAAAAGTAATATGGGTACCAATTTAAAAAAAAAATAAAAAATCTCGGGAGTATGCAGCCACATCTCTCACTCTTACGACCAATGCGACTGAGATACTACAGACCTAAACCTCAAAAATAGTGTTCAAGTTGACGTTCCGTCAAGTATCTTTCGCGTAGTTTCACTTTCCACGCAATTATCGCGCGCGGCCGACCGGCGCCCGCGCACCCAATGGGTCGGTAAATCAACCACGCGTTCGTTTGCGACGTGTTACATAGAAATGGCGTCCTTTTTACTCGTTTATCAGTTGTTTCCTGGCTAGGAAAATATTATCATCATCATCCCGTCCCGACTGAATAGGCTAGTTTCCTACTAGTCAAATCAGCTTCTTTTTAAGAACTGTCAAAACGATTTGCTAATATGGAATTACTATGAAATACTGAAGAGTAACATCGCGGTCAATTCATTTACTTTATATCTTTCTCTTTGACTTATTAAATAAAAATTATGTTTAAACACAACTACTGTCGATATATTTCTTCTAATTTTGTGGTGCTTTATTTCGTGCACTGCATAAAATATTTTATTAAGTATAGGAAAGGCTAGTTTCCTTTTCGATTCTACCTCGGTGACTGGGTTTGCACTACCTAGTGAGAGCGTTGGTCGTGAGCTCAGGAGGCTGTTGTAGCCTATTTTTGCATTGAATCTTTGACCACACTCTCTGCAGATCAACAATTCTCTGACGAAATTGTAGTTTATAACTGCAGATGGTATAGGGCCTTTAGCTCGAGTCGAGTCCCACTGCTCTCTAATCTTCGAAGTCTTGCACAAGAAAATATAATCATAACTTTTTCACATCCGTGTGTCCAAAAAATGATTTGCCCTATGTCTTGGCCCTAAACCCTGTCCTAAAAAAACTAGTTGCCCCTGTTTCTGCACCCATCATATAGACTGCCTTCCCTATCAGGCAGCCCTAAACAGTCTCTGGTTTACGGGGTCTAATATCAAATCCGCCACTGCCCGCGCCAGACGTGAAATTAAAAACACTTTTTAAAATTTCTGACAGCGTTCCAAAAAGTACGGCCTGTCGCCGGCCCACCTAATGCCCGTAGTAAATCAACGAGACGTTCTTTGGCGACGATTATATGGAAATGGTGCTCCTTTTACCGTTTAACTCTTGTAGTAGTAACAGACCGGCAGTACTAAAATGAAAGAATCTTCGCTATTTGTTTTGCCAATTATAGAGATAAATTGTGGTATCTATAATATTTTTCAATCGCTGTAAATAAAGGAATTAGAAGCTACTAAGAAAATTTCAAATTCGACCTCAGAATAGGATACTCCATTATATTCATAGAATTTAACAGGAGACTAAGATAAGTCAAGTTTACCTTAAAACGGAATATTATGTATTTGAAATTTATAATATCAGACATTCATCACTTTCATCAGTCGTGACCACTGATGAAAGTGATGAATGTTGGAATGTGCAATGGACATATTGTTATCTATGCAAAATCCCTGCATGCATTTATTGAAATGATCAAGCTCCACAATTTAGTGCGGCGTCGGCCGCAGGATGCCGCCGGTTAGTGGTTAGTGGCTGGTATGCGCGAATTGAGCAGTCACCGTACTAGTGACGCTTGAGCGAGTTCACTGCGAGTCGAGATGTCAGAAAACCAGCTAAATGGGCTCACCAGATTACCAATTCGCAGGACGTTATCAGCTTGTTAGTCATTCGGCACTGTTGAGTTTAGCAAAACTGACATTCTGACAAAGCGGACCTCAGGCTCCCATGAGCCGTGGCCAATGCAGGATAACGCAAGGAGTATGATGAAACTGTCGGTCCCTTGAGGCCCGAATTTAAGTACCGGAATATCTTTATGGCTAACATTGGCATTAAGTGGATGCTCCAGGGCTAAGATAGAAGGCTGTCTATCATTTGTCACCATGTCTGTCACGTTCTAACAACTCTAACAAGTATGTAAGTGCGAAAGTGACGCGATACGATACGGCCACTGGGCGAGATGGCGAGGCGACTTTGACAGTCTATAACTAAACGAATGGTAGGTATGCACTGCGTTTGTCGTCTTTCTTTAGACGGGTGCAATTGAGCGGTCGCTTTGTACTCGCTGCTTACAGTAGCAATGATAGTTCAGGTAATTGACGGGCGGTGCAGCCGGTCGGAGCCGAATTGGCGCGACTACAACTACATCTGTCGAGTGCAATGGGTTGGATAACGAATGGCCTCGAATTTCGTGGACATGCCGTGCTCGGAATCTGTATTGGTGTATTGAGCGATAGTTGCGCGATGTTTACACAGTTTAACCACCCCTGTAGGCCTAGCACATGACAGCCGCGAGAGTATGTCGCCGCGAGATTATGTCGCCGCGAGATAGATGACACGTCTTCTTCTAACTGTATTAATAACATAAGGACAGGTAGTCTATCTCGCGGCGATCATGTACTATTAACCCTGCTGCATTCCCAAAAATGGTTTGAAAACTGCTTAAGTTTCTGTGCCACTCTTCGCGATCGAGGGGTTGAAAGATAACGAAATCGTGATTTTCTCATGTCTAGCAACATCATCACCTACACCACAATTGGATGCATATCTCATAGGCGACTTCTACGACACCTATGGGAGGAAATGGCGTGTTGAAATTCTCAACCTTTCACCACAAGAGGTTGTTCAACATCAATTATGGCTGACGCTGACGCGCTGTATAACCGACCACAGTCGAACTAAGGCAAATACAACTACAGCGATAGCAATGGATTAGATAACGAATAGTCAACGTAGCATCAAATGTAGAGAACGGGGCGTTTTGTAGAAAGAGCAAAGATGAAGAAATGTAATAAGGTCTATGGTCTGAAAGCTATACGTCAAGCTTTCGCAAGCTTTCCGCAGTGCGGTGCGCCGGAAGGTCTTCACCGTGGCTCGACGCCAGACGCCATGGACCTGACCCTGATTTCACGGAAGTTCTGGTGTCACCTTATCGCACGCGGTTATCTCTATACATACATAAATTATGCTTTTACTCGAGTGGTCCCAGTGTGCTATTTGATTAGGCGATTTTTTAGCTTAGCTAGGCGACAACATAAGCGCCATCAAATGTATCGGGTGACATTCTTTAGATGATACAAGATGAAGATGACATATGTTCCTCCTATGTACTTGTAGTTAGCACCTGCGAAAGAAAACCACTAATTTCAAGACGTTAAAGTGGATGATCAGATATTCGTGATCGCCTTGGCCTTTGATGGTTTACTTGTTACCAGAGGACAGCGGGGGTGAGCTATTTTCCTACTAATTTGACATGTCTGACGTCATATTAGTATGAAAATAGCTCACACAATATTTTCCAACACAACTATTAGCACTATTAGCAGTTACGAAAATAAAAACTGCAACTTGTTACGTTCATTCCCAGTCTCTTCAAAACATCCGAGTACTTACCCTACTGGTCCTTTTTTTTTTAGAGGGGAAATGCATTACGCATACCACCCAGGCGCGGGGACAGGCCTGGGATGGTTATGTGGGACTCCCTAGGCTGATGAGACCTGGTTTACCCACTAAAACCCCTCCTGTCGCCGTCGCCTTGCTATACGGCGAGGTCCCAGGCACTCCGAAGTACTCGTCCGCAACCTCGCCAGCATGCGTCCAGACTTGGACCCGACTCTTGGGGGAAATCACCCCACCGTCTCAGTGGGCGCGTACATTATTTACCGCGTCCTACCACGCAGGGCCCCTTACCCTACTGGTCCTAAATCGTCCCAAGCCGTATATTATTGTTTGTTAGTGTGTCCGAGAGTTCTGGTTCTGCTGCGGTCCATTGTTTCGCTTTCATACTATTTGCGGAGCTTCCTTGTTGCCTACACACGGCTATAAAGCCCGAAACAAAATGCCTATCATTAGAAACGAAAATCTGACTTCACGAGTCACTACCAGGCGAATAGCGATCTAACTTGAATCGAGGATTGAGAGCGATACTGAGCGATTGTGAGAGGAAAACAATAGGCAATTTTAGACATTTTCACATTAAATATTTTACAGATTTGTCAAAAACAACACAAGTTTTTGTCACAGCAGCGTTATAAAAATGATAAATAACTGTATTAATTGAATTTATTAAATCTATCTTTTGCCTGCGGCTTCGCTCGCGTTAGAAAGAGACAAAAAGTAGCCTATGTCACTCTCAATCCCTTCAACTATCTCCACTTAAAATCGCTCCGCTTTGCAGTCAAAGACAGACAAACAGACACACACACTTTCCCATATTTATAATATTAGTATGGATTTCTGTACTTCACAGGGATGAGATTGGCAAGAAAATTGGCAAATAAAGTTATGTGTGAAGGATCACAGGCGCACTATATATACTCTGTTTGATCTGAATACCTTTTCAAAATGCCTAAAATAAAATGAGTAGACTTATGCCCGATCGATCTGTCCATGTGTCCGTCCGATCAACCGCTAAACAGGAGTCGGCTTTGCGTAAACAAATAGTTCCCACAACGCTCCATATCTCCTGACATTTGCCAAGCCATACAGAATACAGCATTTTATTGTAATAGAAGTCTACGCAGACTTAAAAGAAGTTTGACACGCGCCATAACAAAATAAGTTCACGCTGATGTTTCCACATGTCATTGAAAGATCTGTGCATGCAGTTAGCTCAGTCCAGCAGTTAGCTTCCTATAGACGATCAAACAAATCTTGGCACTAAAATGGCGAGAATTTATATTGTATATGCGAATTTTAAAAAACACCGCACCGCATTGCACCGAAAATGAAACGAGTGGATCAGGCAGGTCACAAAATTTAAAGACGTGGTGGAGGAACTTGGACACAGAAAGTCGAGATGGTCTGGGCACATTGCCAGGATGGACCATAGTCGCTGGGCGAGACGAACTATGGCGTGGAAGCCCGCTAACACCCGCGGTCGTGGCAAGCCGCCCCTTAGATGTATAGATGACATCTGCCAACTAGCTGGCGATGACTGGATGCGGATGGCAATGGACCGACAAGCGTGGAGAAATGGAGAGGAGGCCGATGTCCGAAGACGGGCGCTTTAAAGGCTCCTAGATAGTTAGATGGGAATTAAACCTTTTGCCCCTATATTCTCAATCACTTTTAAGTGTTAAGGCTCATTGATGATTCCGCCCTGAACTATTGTCCCGCACTACTGTGATTCGAAACGTTCAACGAAACATGCACTAGATAATTTAACAATATGGGAATATTGGGAATTCCACTCGCAAAATACGAAAACATTTTACACATTTTGTTACAGGTATTTCAATCAAGTGCTCTTACGGAGGCCGGTTTTCATTTAAAAAATTGTTACCGTTCTGATTATGATATTATGATACGATGTTGATCACTACTACTCGTACACCTTATGCGCACGAGTGAGAGATAAGTGCGAGGGAAATGCCTAATCATGTCGGAGGGCTATGGTCTTTGTTAGGGACTATCTACATACAGGCGACGCACGTGGTAAAACGTGGAACGGACTCAAGCGCCGCGCCGCCCGAGTGTGATTTAAAAATGTCTCCTCAGTACATTTTGTATAGGAAACACACTCAAGCGACGCGGCGCAGGCGTCCGCACCACGCCCCATGCCCCACGTCCCACGTCCCTCGCCGCCCGTGTGTATTTTTTCTTACAGACTGAATTGAAGTGTTTAAATTGTATAGTATTTTAATAGTTTTTTCGTGCTTACGGCATACAATAATTAGAGTAGCTTGTTATAAATACGTCGTGTTTTGTTTTACATACCTGGTTGACTGGTAGAGAATGCCATCTGGCATTAAGTCCGCCATTTGTACTTTTTTGTATTATGCAATAAAGTTTAAATAAATAAATAAATAATACCTACAAAATTATCTGTACCTGTGATAAATAACATAATTATTTGCCGGAACACCAAAAGACACACACATACATTAATTTTAATTGTCGTTCAACATTGGTATAGTTGTGCCGTTCCCTAAAGTGGAATGAGAACATTCTTGAGAAAGACTCAATCACACATTCAACCTGTAACACAGATCGTGGAATCAGAATCGGCGTCACAGTAAAAACGTTTTAATTTCACAACGAAATAGCATTTTTAATTTATTTCCATTACATTGTATACGGTTTTTCATTTCTTTCTCTAGGTGGTACTGAATGTACCTACGTATTCGCTAGCGTATCGAACAAAAGATGGACAAATAAAGGAAGTTTTGGAGCAGGGCATTCATATCATAAAATATATGCAATATTTAGGCAGGTTTGCGCTTTCATTCTTCAGTATTACTTAGTTGCTTTAGGCACTAAATAATCCGAATACATATAAAGAATATTTATTTCGGTAACTCTTTAATTTTTTGGGTGCAGCGACCTAAAAATGTTTCTGATCTCCATTCATTCTATATTTATTAGGTCTCTATAATATTTATTAGATTTTCATGAGAGGCTATATAAAGAAGTGCACAGTTGCGTTCAAATATATCAACACATTTAAAAAATATGTAAACATAGGTACTAAGCCCAAATCTCATAATATTTGAGTCGCGATAATTCATGTATGTGTGTAGAATGGTTGATGTATAACAGAACATAACTCGTAACACTCTTGTAAATGTACCTTTGGAGTTGCATGTGCCAATGGGCATGGTGACTGCTTACCGGCAGGCAGTGTATATGCTTGTTTACTACCGACAGTCACAAAGGGAGCTCTATTATTAACCTCCCCTATGTTGTCTGTAGGCTTTTATGAATTCATGACCCTTAATAGGCTGAACAGAAATATTCATAAGTATGTATTAGTATTCATATATAAACGAGATTATAATTCGGAATAACAAAGTGTGATGAAGATGAACCTGGGAAAAGTTATTTAGCAGATTCATAATATAATCGTATAATCATTTTGAAAATGTATATTAATTCAGCACTTAGGTAAGGTGTTTTTTCCCCGCACTAGTTCGCAAAGTAGTACATTTCTTGTCAGGGCTGAAAAACGTCGTGCAATCCACGTGAAAAGAGGGAAGTCGTAACTCGTGTCGATTTAAAACACTCCTTTCGGTCGTGTTTTAATTTATCGTCACTTGTATTGTAATGTACTATTGTGTTGTACTATTAATTGCGTGAGTCGTATTGCATCGACACGCAAGTCGACAGTGTGCTAACGCCCTTATTATTCTCTATTCCACATGTTTATATCCAACATATCCTTCCAAAATATCCAACATTCAACGATCCGTGCAAATAAAATTATCGGCTTCCACTTTACACGCTCCGAATAAAGTTTTCGCTATGTTTGTTTTCCATTTTTCATAACTCGCGTTGAAAACTGGGATTTTACCGAATATTCGACTTGATTTTTCATTCCGTTCAGCTGTAGTCACAAGGGATATTCTAACTCCTCTCTTAAAATCTGCGTACTCTAAAAGTTTTATTTGAATGTTTTGTTCACGTTATAAAGAACATTTCTTTACAGACGATGAATTGGTTGGTAAAATGGCCTGTCATTAACAATTAATAGCAAAAATGTCGAATCCGACGAAATGATTCGATGGCCACTGCTACTGCTACTGGCTACTTTTACATATAAGTACTCAAATCTTATACTTAATATAAATAACATAATACTCGTCTAGTAATGTACTGATTTATAACTTACAATTTACAGGTCGTTTCATGAAAGCTGGCATGAATGAAATAAACAAGCTTTTATTGTATCAGTGACACCTGTATCGTATCGCTATTACAGTCGTAACTGTCATCTGTCAAGAGCCACCCTTTTAATTATGTATTAAATCTGCCACACACATAGACATTTTCATTCTCTCATTCGTTCCATTAGTGCCAGCTCTTGTGAATTGACTAGTATATACCTAAACCAACCAGAAGTTGTGTTAAACCAGATATTGTATAAAAAACTCATTGCTTTGCAACATCAAATTTCAATTTCCAACATTACAGTCTCGTTTATTAAATGCATTCGCATATAATGTGACGTCACCCGTCGCTAATCTGCGCTCCTGTGCGAGTGTACGGAGCTGTGGTGCATTGCGGCTTCACGCTTGTCTTCGAATCTAGAGTCTAATTAAAACCGTCAGTTTTTCTTAATTAATATCGCAAAATTTCATCCATGAATTTTCGTGCTGATTGTGATCCATACATGTATAGAAAATTTAAAATAATGTCCCTATGCATAAAATTACCCATGCGTGGTAAACCCGAGGTTCGACTCGCATAGGTTTTCCTTTACCTGTAGCAATTCGGTGGAAGACAACATCTGCATACTGTATACATTTCCTAAATGGGCGAAACTATGTAAGTGGTAAGTCATTGACTTTCTTTACTTTAATAAGGAAATGTCTAAAAAAATATCTAAAAACTTGAAGTATTAGTCAGTAAAATGAAGAAGTCGCCAACACTTGTGATAAATGACGATACTTATACAATGACTTGCAAAGTATACATCCCTTAAGGTCAACGCGCTGAATGTTATATGTATCGACTCGTGCGCATAAGGATGTTTAATGACTTTAGCAATGACGGTTTATAAATAGAACTCTCACTATGGCTTGGAATTGTGGTATTTGTTCACAGATGTAGGAAAAATGTAGATTGTCGTCATTACCTCTGCATAGTCTAGTCTCCATATATTAAGGATAGATCTGTTAAGAAAGACACACCCAAATTATCAAAAAAGCGTTTCCCCGCCTCGTTCCAGAACTTTCCAACTGAAACTGCTCCAAGTGGCCCGATCTGAATGCCGTATGTGTCTCTATATGCCGAAGTGTACAGGTCAATTCACAAGAGCTGGCACGCATGAAACGAATGAGTGAACCCATTACTGAAAACCGCATTAAAATCGGTCTAGTAGTTCTGATGTAAATATTAAAACGATAGTCAGTAGACTTTGCGGCTATTACATATTTACTAGCATTCGTTTTTGGCAAAATGATATGTTTAAATTTTATATTACTAGATTTACTAGTTTTGTACGTAAGTACTCTTATTTCTACGAGCAACTAATACTCGAAACAATTCTAGCAACCCCAAAGACAACTTTGCTTTGTTTTATCACAGAGTTCCCCTGGCGACTTCCTATATCTATCATCATCACATCATTTCTATGCCCGAAGTTGTACCTAATGTGGTACAATGTGGCGTCTATTAAACTGTGCGCAAAGTAAACTTTGGTTCTTAATTAAAGTCAAACATATAAACGCGATCGGAAAACATCAATACACGTGCCGGGGTTGAAACCTGCGAACTTCGTTTTGCCTAGGTCAACAAAAGTTACAAGTTACTACTCCTTAACAAGCCGTTTCCATGACAACGTCTGTCGTAAGCTCTATACGAAAAAAGTAATAAACTTCCAAGCCAGACGTTTCCCAATTAAAACTAACAGAAGTCCCGAAGATCGGGACATTCATCTCACAAATTGCGTTGAAGCGAACCGGCAAAGAGTCCGAGATCAAAGAATATTTTGTACGAGTTTGGAAGTCCTATTTTAGTACCACGGTATACCGTCTGTATGGCATAAAAAATATGTCATTTTATACTCAAACTTTATCATAAATAAAGTGGAAAATTTTAAGGTGGTTCTTAAGTTTAATATAAGTAAGGGAAACGCACTCATTTTGAGGTTCATAAGCATTTATTTAAACCAAAAGCACATTTCTAAAAACAAAGTTAACGAAGTAAAAAAAAAAATTATGAATCATAAAGAAACATGTGCATAATGTGCAATTGTGCATATGCTCATTTAGATGGCGCCACAGCTTTTGATGACATTCGGTTAGATGACGCTTATAATAATTACTCTTACTCGTACACGGTTTCTAAAGTTTTATCGAGAGATGACAATGCGACTTGCAGCATGTTTTACTTCGACAAAAATTCTTGATATCTTTGCTAAGGAGGAATAAGAAGGATATGAATTCTGTTAATTTACAATTTTACACTGTGTACACGGAAGTCAATTCATTGATTTCTTTCTACCACGCCAAAATTGAATTGACTCAGTATTAAATTTTATTGAAATCACGTAGCGCTACGAGAGTAATTAGTTCAACATAAAACTGTCAATAACAGATATCCGAAATTTAAAATGATTGGATTTTACTTAATTACGCAACCTCATTGGCCGGGGAAGCGGTCAAGTAAAATAGGTCATCCGGACCCGATGCGTTGCACTTGCAATTAATCCAGGGCTCGTAGCCAGGAGTACACTCATGCCCCGTATCGTATAGTAAGTACTTATGTTTCTCTATTGCTCTTACTTATTGGTGCGAATGGTGCGGCACAGACGTATCGTTCGGCACGGTGCGTGTATGAATCCTGTGTCGGAGGTTTTTTCAAAAACGTAATTTTGTGGTTAGGTTATGATTTAATACCCGTGCGTAGCCGGGTTGGGCGCTAGTTGAGGATAAGATAGAGCAACGGTCTTTTTCCTAACACCCTAACAAAATAAAGGAGCATGTACGATTGTACTCTTGACTACGGGCCCTGAACAGTAATTAATCCACGCCAGTGAATCTGCTCAACGCTCGCAGCACCTTGGACCTTATGACTTGGAAATGAGGATGTTTGTTAACATTGTGGATGGCGGGAACTCGAGAGTCTTGACTTCTAATCGCTGGTTTACTAGAAAACTCATAATTTGCGGTTGAGATTAGTTTGAAACACAATCTTAGAAATAATACGTTATGTATTGTGTGGGATACCCCCATTTGCCAGAATTTCATTTGCCATAATTTTATTTGCCACCCTATTCAACAATCATAATATTGTTTCTCATAACATCTTATGCCATAATCATTGTTTATTATATTAATCAAGTGCCAGAAACTTTGTTTCCCATAAAGTCAGTTTCCATAATGTCATTTGTCAGAATCATCGAAATCAGTAATTACCACATTCCATACCATCATTTGTCATCCAAATTAGCGACCAGAAAAGTCAATTTCCATAATGTGATTTGGCAGAATCATCGAAATGCGTAATTATCACAGAGACGACACTACTAGAAGTACTAGAGAATGAAACTGCTATCAGAAAGTAGGTTAGGTTAGAACTGTGACCCCCTGGAAAATGAAACTGCTATCAGAAAGTAGGTTAGGTTAGGTTAGAACTGTGACCCCCTGGAAAATGAAACTGCTATCAGAAAGTAGGTTAGGTTAGGTTAGAACTGTGACCCCTGGAAAATGAAACAGCTTGAAAAGTAGGTTAGGTTAGATTAGAACTGTGACCCCTGGAAAATGAAACTGCTATCAGAAAGTAGGTTAGGTTAGGTTAGAACTGTGACCCCTGGAAAATGAAACAGCTTGAAAAGTAGGTTAGGTTAGAACTGTGACCCCTGGAAAATGAAACTGCTATCAGAAAGTAGGTTAGGTAATAATATGGGCAACAATTAATATGGCAATAATTGCTTATGGCGTTTGAATATTATATTAAACCATATTATTGCACTTAATAATATGGCTAACAAATAGTATGGCATTGTATGATTATGGAAGGTAATGTTCGGATAAACAACCAGTATGTCATACAATTTTTATGGTAAACAAATCATTCGGGCAAATGAAATTCAGGCAAGTTAGATTCGGGCATATGAATATTATGTTAAATGACTGTCGGGCAAACAATAGACAACCGTATTGTGTGTTTACATCAAAGATGTGCGAAGATGTTCAAAGAGCCGATAGAATCCCTTCCTTTCCTTTTTGTGCCAGAACCCAGAACATACGAGTGATATCAAATCAAGTAGTTTTTCAGTAAGTACCTAAGGCCCACTTGCACCAACCACTCAACTCAGGGCTAGTGGGCTGTCATCTGTCAAATTTCATATAAAACGGTGGGTTAACCCTCCGTTTTCGTTGGTGCAAGTGGACCTAATTCGAATAGGGTTGTTGATACTTGCTAAATTAGTATCGTAAAATACTCACTAACGAAGATCTGCAAAAATGTAACATGCGTTATTATGTTTAAAGTACCTACCTAAGCGAAATAAAATTTTACGTAGGTACTTGAATTTTTTTTATGTCTTTCCCATCTCGGAACAAGGGTGTTACGGACCTTTGGGAGGCGTGCGTGGGGCCGAAGCCAACGCGTAGAGGCCCTTTTGACACTTCAATGAAATGTAAGGGGTACACCGAGCGGATGTTGACCTTGCCCGTATCATGGGATACACGCAGGGGCAGCATCCGCCGGGGTGCAAGGACTATTTGACAGTTAATATACTTATTCTAAAATGAACTGCGCTATTGGATAAAAGTGATGGACTAAATACTGGGCTATGGGATAAAAAAAACCGGACGCCTGCTTAATAAAACCGTATCCAATTTTATTCCCGGCAGACGGTGACTCGGCCCCACAAGATGGGCCCTCACAAAATATATTGCCACGGGATTTTATAAAATTTCAGTAGGTTACGTTTTACGGGCGCTGTCATGTGCCAAAAAGAGGAACTTACAAATCTTAGACGATAGTTTTTCAGTACCTAATCGGATATCGGTACTACTTAATTCGGTAATACTTGTTCAATTTTGAAACAAAAGAACATAGACCAGTCAGTCAGTCAGGTCAGGACCCTGTCAAGGCAGATTTTACACGTGTTAGGGCATTTCCAGAATTTGGGACCCCCAATTAGCGAAATTTGTTAACAAAAATTAACTCACTGTCAGTTTTGTGACGATAATTATTAAGCATAAAATTTCAATAAAAATATTAGTTTACTTACATTCAGAATGTGAAAAAAGTACGTGATTTTATGCTTAATTGTCGTCACAAAACGGACAGCGAGTTAATTTTTGTTAACAACTTTTGCTAATTGGGGGGGACCCAAATTCTGAAAATGTTCGTTAACAGCATCGTTTCAAGAATGACGTTTTAAATAACCCTTGCGAAGTCTGTAGTACTAAAATCGGTGTTAACTTGTCTTGGTCTGAGTCTAACCTATTTAACACAAATGAGACCGCCCGCGGTGCTGTATCTATTCTACATATGTGTGGAAACCAGGTCGTGGGTCAAGGAGTTAGCTGCGTTCTTAGCCGGGGTGGAAATCAGTAAACTCAATTTAAAATTTTGTGGAGTAAACTATATTTGCCGTTTGGGAGAGTTAAGACAACTCTTTTCTAAATGATTATAATTAGTATAATAAGTAAATTAGTATACTTACTAATTATTGTTCCGGCGGCATTCCCATGCGATTCTTCTCAGTGCTTCTCGTTGTACTCCAGAATAAAAAAAACAAACATCTGTGCCATGGTTTTACCACATCTCGGACACTGGCGATCAAATTTATGACAGGGGCGCGTTCATATTCTGAGCTCGAGTAGGTGAACGCGTACCATGTGTGTTTGAGTGAGATGTGACAGGTCGACTTTTGGCGTTTTTGACAGGCGGTAACTGTGAGGTAACCGAGAGGGGGTGGGCGGCACTTTCAGCGGGAGCGGGAGTGGCCATACTGTACGATAGTACTCTTTATTATACTGTGGTTCTACTCTTATTTTATGGCTACCATGAGTTGAAAGAGACAGCACGTCAGGGAAAATCCATAGTCCTTACTAATATTATAAATGGGAAAGTGTGTGTGTCTGTTTGTTTGTCCGTCTTTCACGGCAAAACGGAGCAATGAATGGACGTGATTTTTTAAGTGCAGATAGTTGAAGGGATGGAGAGTGAAATAGGCTAATTTTTGTCTCTTTCTAACATCCGTCTTCTCTAAAATGGGGGGTGGAAGTTTTTATGTAGCATTCCGCAATTTTAGAATTGAACGCGAGCAAAGCCGCGGGCAAAATCTAGTGTATCTATAAGTCGCCTGTACGTACCTTTCGTTTGTTGTTACATTTTATCGTGATGTTTTCGCTATCGAGTAAAGTAGGTATACTTAAGTAGGTTAGTTTCTTCCTGATATCGTGAGAATACCAATCGATCTCAGACTGGGGATAGTTGTGATGTTACATGATACACCTATCATGTTACAATTATACGAACATGTCGGTCATTCTCAAAACTATGTCTGCGTATTGCCACGATACATAGAAAATGTATGAAGAGTTGTGGAAGGCAGTTTCAAGCTAGCGATTTTTCACGCGCGTATAGTTGTACTAGGGCGTTACGCACTTATACGCGTGTTAATGTTGCGTACATTTGATCGATCTATAAAATACGAAGAGCTAGTGGGCGAGCCCAACGTCACCGGCGAGAGCAAGGCTTCTCGTCTGCGATTGCTCGGCGTCTGCGAATGGGAGAGGATCGTGCGGCCAAAAGAGCTCATCTGTGGCGATCTACTGAAAAACGGCTGGTCGGAAGGACCAGGTACCGATGGATCGATGAGGTCCAGAAAGACCTGTGTGACCTTCAAAAGACCGAGTGGCATCAGATAGCACAGGATAGGAGCGAATGGCGGAATGTAGTGTCGGAGCCGAGGCCAAGATCCACTTCGGGTCGCTGAGCCATCGCAGTAAGTAAGTAAGTATAAAATACGCGCATACGTATACAAGTATATTACAGATAGAGATGGGTTACGAACTTTTCATATAATTATTTGTCTTCATGCGTTAGTCAAATAGCCTATTAACTGGAGTAAGTGTGACGGGTTATATTTTTTTTTTGTTTTTACCTGATATACTTGAACATATATTTACCTTGACATTATTTGGATACATTACGTTATGTTTGTATTCGTAACTGCCGGTTTTATGTACCTACTTGATTGTTGTGTTACGCCTCGGAGGCTCCGTGTAATTTCAAATGTCTAATTTACTTAGCTATTACGTTAAATAATACTGTGCGAAACTACTACAACAATATAATACCTACTAGTATGTAGTGATAATAATTTAAATTGTACTTAATACCTACACAATATATTTTAGAACGACAAGCGAACATAAATTATCGCGGATAACTTCTGGATGGGTCAGTCCTGACCTGAGACAATATATGTGTATCTCAATCTACGCCACTTCCTGTCAGTTTACCATAAGGTTAGACCCCTGGTCCTTCATTATATGTATGTATCTGTGGATTATGTTGCATTCCATGAGAGTACAGTATAAGTAACTAACAAACCGTGATTATCTGATTATATTTAGAAGTAATTGGTATTTAGGCAGGAGTCTGTATTTAAACATTATCTCCATTTCGCGAACTGGCGGCCTAAGATCAAAAGCTTAATAAACAGTTATATTTATTCAGAATAGTCGTCAATTTCTGTCCGTCTCTCGAAATAACAGTCACCATTATAAAGTTGAAAGAGCGGCGCCGCCGGAACGGCCGCCATGACGGCCGCCGGAAACGGCCGAATAGTAACGGGCGATATGAATGGTTCGGATATTTGAATAAGGAACGAACGAACGTTTGGCCGAGTATGGGAGTGTGCCGTTATACTACGACTTCAGTTACTAGTGTTACTACGACGTCTTCGAATGTTACGAGTATGGAATTTCATTAGATCTATTTTCTTCATACTATACTCGTATACTGAATAGTCATCACATACATCAGACATCAACAGCTCATATATTTCTAGTCAGGCTTTATGCACTCACTATAATGTACGTACTACTATATAAGCTCTTGTCTCAAAGAGGTCTGCGACGAGATGTAGAGCCTTGCAAGGAGTGTTTTGTTAGACGAGTACTATTGTCAGATTTTGCCTGTCATTTCTGACATTTGGTCCTCAGAATAAATCGGACCCATTGATGCCATTGGATACAAAAACCAGAAATAAACGTAAGTGCGATTAAGTCCAGTTTAAATTAAAACTACAAATGTCCGATAAAGTTGCTGAAGTGAGTACTAATGTTCTCGTAGAAAGTTTACAAAATAGCGAAATAAACATTTTCGGAACTCATGTTCATCGGAGCGTCCCGTTTCCATTTCTGTGTATATGGCCAACTTTTTGGAAACTTCGACTTGTACGGCCGTATGCATAAATCACCAACAGTGACGTCCACAAAACATTCTAAATCCGTCTCCATAAACACACTCTTGCGTAGTACGAGGGCCACGATACAAATGGGGGCACGAAAAACTGTATAAAACAGTAATTAAACACTTTACGAGACTATCCCAGTTTGTAATTAAATTAGTTCGAGCTAGGGTTACCACTATCTCACGGAAGTTTTAGGTAATTACGGGATATATCAAGAAAAATAAAAAGAATGCCCTAAATCTTTAAGAATATATTTAACAAATGTCTAACTATTATTTAGATTAACTCTGAAATAGTAGGACACAATCTCTTTACTGGATGGACTTCATAGGTTTGTGTGGCATTTCACATTTTCACAAAATCTGTGGAGATTTTGAATGGTACAAATCAGAGTAAAGTACCGTTTGAACGCAGTTGTTTGCACAAAACCAGATACATATTTGCGCGTTCCTGAAGCCGTTTCAGGCTTAAATAAAAAAATTAAATGAAGTCATGTATTTCACTCGTACTTTGTCCGTACATTTTCGACTTTTTATGTGCAATTCGACAGCGACGATCTAAATTGATCCATTATGTTTAAAGGCAACATGATCGACTGATTTGTGGCTATGTAGAATCATTAAAATAATTATTGGCATGGATGCATGACATTACTTATCTCGATTATCTTCTTTAAATGTCAGAATGAGACTGCCAATGGTTTTCCCAATTTTTTACATATCTATAAGAATCCTGACTTCTGGCTGCCCTAGCTGAAGTAAACAGTTTACGTAGTGCCAGGAAAACGGGGTCAACGTATTTTCTCATTTTATGGTTTATTTTACTCTCCTGCTATCTATTATCTAATTAGTGATACCTACATTTTCTGAAGTAGTGATATTGTGAAATCTTTTGCATCTTTATATGCTTTGACTTTTTAGAGTCCCTACTCCCTAGCGACACGTATAGAATATAATAGATTATGAGATTATTATACTTATTATAAATGTAAATTTGTTAGCAGATAAGCATAGGTACGCGTTTAATTGCTAGCGGCTATACGCTTTTTTTTAAATTGTAAACGAGGTTACTCAAATACTCATGGCCCTGTGGTCTGTGGTAGTCTGTACTAGAGCTAGAAGAAACGAAGACGTGGCCCACGATGGAGCAAGCTCTCCCTGAAGGTGCCTGACTCTTTATGTTGCCGGGTTAATTTAGAGCTCTGTTCAATACTTATATAATCAGCCTCGTACTAATTGTCTACGTGCTTATCTGTTAAACCGTTGTTCAAATTGTGTGCGATGTGACAGTGACGTCACTGGTCGCGACGGGCCGTTAATTGGCAATAAATTAACCGGCTCTGCTTAATGAGCCTGTCTGATTCTTGCTCTGTTCAGGCAATGTACTGTCCATGCACCAGTTTGAATCCTAGCCTAGGCCACTGTAGAACCTTTTCATGATAACCGTTAAAGTGACTTCTATAGTAAATTTTAAATAAAGCACATTGTCAATGAGACAGGGTTGTAAAGTAAGCTAGGGGTCACATTGGTTAAGCGTACGGACTTTACATGTTCAAAAGGATTCTTGTTGTTCGGCCATTCGTATAAATCGGTACGTTTATAGCAGTGATTGGCTGACGTTTGGTCCAGTTTCGCCCTGAAAACAGTCGAACAGTTCGGTCACCACGAACCTGGAACGGATATTTTTGAAAGA
Organism: Leguminivora glycinivorella; assembly: GCF_023078275.1. Lineage (NCBI taxonomy): Eukaryota > Metazoa > Arthropoda > Insecta > Lepidoptera > Tortricidae > Leguminivora > Leguminivora glycinivorella. The sequence goes on along the minus strand of NC_062998.1, from coordinate 2,994,081 downwards.
TTAGAGATAAGAATGACATTTACAATTGTACGAGTATATTGTATGCCCCTAAAGTAGACTACACGCTAATCTGTCTCTTTCTGAAATTGCTACCGTGCATGCGACCGGACTTCCCACAAATGTATGCGAATAGCTTCATCTTACGCATGTTTGCGTATTTTTCGCTGATACTGCTTAGCCATAACGATTTGTTCCATTGCCTTTCTCCGATTCCACGTCAATATATGTGCGATTGTGAGTGCTTTAGTGGTGCAGTATTGTATTTTTGCATTCATGTCATTTTATGGTACAAAAATCTGCGTTACCTATATTCTTTTGAGATTTCCCCGTAAGTTCCCGAAGAATATTTAATCAATTCACAGAATGTCTCAAAACTCTCCGAACATGTTAAGAAATGTCAATGTCTAAGTGCACACGATTCTGCTCTCAATTCTAGGACATACGCTCCTAGCAATTAGTATTCTAATAGCGTGAAATACTAAATTAGCATTGGTCAATTCGTTCAATTGATTCAATTGTCGAATTAGGCATCTATTCCTGGCTGCCCTTGCGGTTCAAGGATGCTGTGCGAAATTATTTCGTTTTATTAACTGCGAGTTTTATTAAACGACCAATATCTAAACAAACATGACCAGGGCCCGTAACATTCATGCCGATGACATAAATTTGACGTCACGCTGCATATAGGATTATTCAGAGTTATATTTAATAATTAATCATTACTCATAAATCATTTTAATCATGACGTGAAATAATTAATACCTACTTGATACTTGAAATGTAAATTAAATTAATTGTTTATTTTTATTGCATACATTTTATTAAATAGTTTTGTACGATATTTCATTTTGTGGTGGTGATAGCTACCTAATGAGATGTCCTATCACCCCTATTGGCGTTGGTTTTGGGGGCTGACCAGAAATATATGACTATTGTCAAGAGGGCGCTGTTATTCTGATGTATGCGGTGACAGTTCAGTACGGTGCCACAGACAGACACACACACAGACAAACAGACAGACAGACAGACAGACAGACAGACAGACAGACAGACAGACAGACAGACAGACGAAGTATGAAGAAAATAGTTGTAATGAAATTCCGCAACATGGCGCGTATACATATATTTCTAGTCAGGCTCTCAGATAGAGTCCAGCCCAGCCGTATTACACAGAACAAGTCTTATTCTTACTTCCTACTGCATGGCTAAGTCGTAGTCGATCTGTGTAAAAATGTCCCATAATATTTAATTTATTAGCAATCGACCTTGCGCAGAAAATCCAAGTTCCCAAGAAAATGAAAATACCTTGAAAGGTTCGGTTCAACATTAATTCAATAAGGTTGTTTAACTAGTTAGGTTACCGGGGAGTGCTGCTGACAACAGACTTCTATGAAATCGTTTTCGTGGAAATTTACGTAAGCGGACAAAACACATCATTTTATTATTTTCGTTTCATTATTAGTTATCTTTCTGAGCATTGGAGTTTTTACAAAATGACTTTTCTTTTAATTTTCAAGCCGCTGCACTAAACGAAGTTACCGCTTCCCAGTCCCGTCGAAGTAAATAGCTTCAAGTTAGCTAATAGTATCTACTATTTATGTAAATGTTATCTATTTTCATTAAAGCGACGCGTGCATCCTGCAGCGGACTCATTCAGGCAGATTAATGTTAGCGTATGGCGCTGTGCTCCGGTCAACGAGGAAATCTAAGAAACAAAAATTTAAAAATGTAACAGAGAAAGATTATGAGAGGTCTGGCGTCTGGCCTAGTGTCGTTATGAAGCCAATCACAGAAAAGAGAAATGTATATAGAAACGTAACGTATCTACTCTTGATGCGCGTGCCAACAGTCATAATAGGATCAACTGCTCTCATGTTTAACCACAGGCTAATACTGTCAGTACACTACGGCGTTTCGGAGAACTCAATATTAAAAAAAAATCTTGTTTGCAGTGTACAAAGATTAACTGAACAAATACTAACAAATACTTAATATAACTACGGACTTTCAGTAAACTGTCTCCTGGCTATTATAGTCCGTGACGCCAATGGTCCTGAGCCGTTCTGGTGATGGCATTTAATTTATTTGTGATGAACACAGGTTCCTGAGTCATGTGTTTTTGGACCGGCTAAACAAATAACTATGATCGAATATCAGATCAATGTACCTGCCACCTATTGTTCTAAATAATACTTACAAATTAATGTTTTCTATTGAACAATGGTTGTTTACAAAATGTTAACAGTAGGTACATGATTCGACAGTGAGGGATTGCATTGATTTCACTTCCATTCAAATATTAGACTAATTCACTATGTGTAATGTAAAAATATTATCTCATGTAATTGTGTCAATTTATAAGCCCTACCTTTAAAGGTGTAATGTTATGTTACTAATCACTTTCGTTTTGTTCACAGGTAAGTTGGTGGAAATATAGTTCGAATGACTTGCCAGGTAAACTGGTATGGACTCTGGAATAATATCCGTAATGGAGTCTTGCTCGAGAATGCGCGCTGTGCTAGAACCGCCTGTAGTGGCGATTCTTTTAGTTAATTGCTTCTTATACGTATAATTTTTTCAATCAAATAATTCCGTTCGAATATTTTCGTTTGATTTTCGATGGGTGGCAAGTGGCAACTAATTCCGTTGGACTACACGATTGGCTAACATGTATTCATTAATATGTAAATATCTGGGCGACCGAGCTTCGCTCGGTTCTATTTTAATATATCACGTCTTTAGATTAAAAAAAACTCTTATAAATACAAAAACAAAAAAAAAAGGAAAAAAACAAAAACTTAATTTCTGGCCGGGATTCGAAACCCTGACACCTACGATCTATCTGCGTACATTAGACCGACCTCGTACGACTGAGCTAAGCGGAATCGATGCGCGCGCGGCGAAATTAACACTTTCGCTACCAAGAACCCGACTGTCGGGCACACCGCTCGTAGAAGCGTAGCCGATTACATGGGTTTCCCCGTATGTAGCGAAAATGTCGTAGCGCCGCGTAGAGCCCGGTTTCGAAAGTGTTAAGGACCATATTTTACGTTTACAAACGCGAAAGAAAAACTCATGAAAACTCGAAAATTCGCGTTTTCCGGGATCTAAGGCTACGCTAGATCAATTTTTCACCCCCGAAAACCCCCACATAACAAATTTCAGCGAAATCGTTAGAGCGGTTTCCGAGATCGTCGGTATATATAAATAAATAAATAAATAAATAAATAAATAAATATACAAGAATTGCTCGTTTAATAGTATAAGATGAACATAAATAAGTTAAATAACAGTCGTTGATCGGACTACAACCGACGGATGGTGCGCTGCACGTTATGGTTGTTAGGAAACTTCCTTCCGCCGCCGAGGTGATGGTAACGATAAATGCGCATTACTTTTTTACGATGTACGAGCCTTAGGAGGCAACAGAGAAGACTAGGTGATGCTAAAGACGCTGGCTTTAATGGGCCTTCGCTCTTTTCCCGCCAGTGCGAACAGTCAGCTTTTTTATGGCTAATAACAAGGCAGCTTATACAGATCTAATAACACCCACTTTTCAGTGATAGTGCCCGCTTCGTATAACTAGGGTTTTTTTGCGCCGCTTGAGGGGAAGGTGGGAGGGCGATTGCCTGAACAATGTCTTACGATGGCCGAATGCTCTCTCGGGCCGAACCTCCATCGTCTCCGTGGACGGGTTTTGAGAGCCTTAGGGCCGGTTGCATCAAACCGTCTGTCACCGTTAATGCGTTCGTTAAATTTTATTATATTAGAAGTTCCATAGACGTCTGCTGTCTGTGAAATGTGGTTGATGCAACTGGCCCTTAGTCTAAAGGTTTACCGTCGCCCCAGCATCATCGGATGCAAGATGCACGTGTGCTGGGGCCTTAAGATTATGTCTCAGAGATTGGAAGATCGTATCGGTCCGGTCCGGAAAAACCGCGGACGACGTATCATATCGTTGTGTAGATGTGATGTGTGTACTGTGTACCCTAAAATGTAGATTGAATATTGGCTCCTTCCTATTCATAAATAACGAAGGACAGCACCGAACACTACCAAATTCGGTACACTTTCTATTTATAAAATATCGATCCCAGCTAACCTTATCTTATCTTATCTTAAATCTGCGGGGGCCCTTACGGATACACTTCGACCCATCGGGATCTTTTGTGCAATTACCCCCTACGATCCTAAGATCCTTCAGCTATTCAGGAGCTTCTCGACCATCTCCACGTATCGGATGATGAGGCTCATGGGTAGCTCTCTGAAGTCCTTCGGTGCCAGGTAGCCTGCTCCAAAGTTCTTCATTCTTTGTCTGGCGAGGGCGTGACATTCACACATTAAATGTCTGACGGTCTCTTCCTCTTCGCCACACATGCGACAATCAGTGTTGTCGGCGTGTCCCATCTTGGCCAAAATTCCTTTGACCCCGTAATGGCCTGTGAACACCCCCGTTATAATTTGGAGTTGTCTTTTGCCTAGCTTCCCTAGCTTTTTGCTCCATCCAGAGTCTACCCTCTGCATAAAGAGCTTTGAATGCTTCAGACCAACCAGGGCATCCCACTCTTTTTGGTGACTAGCCTTTGTTTGGTCTTTCATAGCCATTCTGATGGTTCCTTGTGAAAGGCCCACATAAGGTTCCGGACCTATGAAGTTGTCTTCAGATCCGGCCTTGGCAAGTTCATCAGCGTTTTCATTGCCAATGAAGCCTTCGTGCCCCGGTATCCATACCAGTTGCACCTTGTTTTGCCTTCCAAGCTTGTTAAGAGCTTGGATGCCGTTTAATACCAGTCTAGAGGTAACTCTGGGCGATGTGAAGGCTTTGAGTGCCGCTTGACTGTCGCTGAGTATATAGATAGTCTTACCTTGGATTTGTCTAACTATATTCTCATGTACACAGGCAATTATTGCATATGTCTCGGCTTGGAAGACCGTGGCATAATTGCCCATGCTGATACTACCACTGTAGTCATTTGCATAAATGCCTGCGCCCGTACCAGATGCCATCTTGGACCCGTCTGTATACCAGATGATGGTGTTGTCATCAGGGGTGGGTGTCTCCAGACCCTCCTTCCATTCGGCTCTAGTATGGACTTTGGTTTTGAAGTTTTTGTGGAAGATGAATTTCGGTTGCATTTTGTCGCAGCCCATACTCATCAGCCTTCCCATAGAATTGTTGTATTCCATGCTTGTGTGTTTAGTCTTCGGCATGCTATCGCTCCAGAGGCCTGTTAAAGCCAGCCGGTGTAGCGATTTCAGTGCCTCAGACTGTATCACTAGATGTAGCGGCGGGAGATCCAATAGTACCTCCAATGCTGCTGTTGGCGTCGTTCTGAACGCACCCGTTATAGCCATGCATGCTGTCCTTTGTACCTTCATGAGGACATCCTTGCATGTGCTCAGTAATGTCCTTGGCCACCAGGCCAGGCTTCCGTACAGGATTATAGGTCTCACCATCATGGTGTAGATCCACCTTAGTACCTTTGGGTTTAAACCCCATGTTTTGCCGTAAGCTGACCTACACATTCCAAACACTCTAAGTGCCTTGGCTGTGGTCAGTTCGACGTGTCTTTTCCAGTTCAGTTCTTTGTCTAGTGTTACCCCTAGATATTTCACTTCATTGGAAAGTTCAAGTACCCTTCCATAGAGCCTTAGTTGCTCCATGCCAGTAAGGGCCCTTTTCCTGGTAAACGGTACTACCACTGTTTTGCCTGGATTGATGGAGAGTTGTTGGTGATTACACCACCTCTCCACTTGCCTCAGTGCTGTATTCATGATTTCTGACACCGTTCCCGGGAATTTCCCGTTTATGAGTATCACTAAATCATCTGCATAACCCACTGTATATACTGGGCCCCTATTTAGTTCTTCCAAAAGTGAGTTCACTACCAGGCTCCATAGAGTCGGAGAGAGAACCCCACCTTGTGGACAACCTTTTGTTGCTGTGGCTAGTAATTCTTCCCCCATGAGGGAGGACTTAATTAGCCGGCTGTTCAACATATTACCTATCCAGCGGCAGATGGTAGGTTCTATGCCATGTTTGAGTGCAGCATTATTGATTGCACCATATGTGGTGCGATCAAAGGCACCTTCGACATCCAGAAATGCAGCAAGACATAGTTCTTTGTTTTCTATGGCCTGCTCCGCTCTAGTTGTCACCAGGTGTAGTGCTGTCTCCGTGGACTTGCCCGGCTGGTATGCACATTGCAAGCGGTGTAGTGGATGTCTCTTGAGCGGACCATCCCTGATGTGTCTGTCCACCAGTTTCTCCAAAGTTTTAAGGAGAAATGATGATAGACTTATGGGCCTATATGATTTGGCTTCTGTGTAATCCTCTTTGCCTGGTTTGGGCAAGTATGTTACCTTTACTAACCTCCATGCACGTGGTACATGTCCGAAGGCAATACACGCTTTGTACAGTCTACTCAAGTGGGGTATAAGTACGTTAGCGCCTTCTCGTAGTAGTATGGGGTAGATTCCATCTGGCCCCGGGGCTTTATATGGCTGAAATGTCGATAATGCCCATTGTATTTTGTTGTGGTCTACTACCTTTTTCGACGTGTCCCAATTATGCCTGGTCGTGCGAGTGCACTGTTCCGTAACACTAATTGGTTCATCGTCTGGTACACTCTGATTTATTATCGAGCCTGGAAAATGTGTGGCACACATCACCTTGAGGGTCTCTAGCCCCGTTTCAGTCATTCCACCATCACTCCTTCTAATAGAGGTGAGCTAGCCTTAATTCCCAGCTAACCTTAATTTAAGTAAAATATTACTAATTACTAATATTCAATAGCACGTTCCCCGTCGCGTGTTAGACGGCTTTAAGCCGCGGAATGGGGTCACTGGGACTAGCCCTAAGGGTCGAAACGACACAAGTTTGTACGGGGCCCATTGGCGGTACAGGCGCTTTTGTAGTGAGCTCGTTTCAGTTTCAGTAGTTACGTTTGGAGTAGAGACTACTAAATAATACAGAACCAATAATAGGGTGCTATGATCGAAAGTGATAAATTGATAATTAAGCTTAAATAAAATAAAAATAATCCTCAAAAATCTGTCAATATAAGGGTCGTCGTGTCTCCAGATTTTTTTTTATTTATAAATGGGCTTACTCTTGCCTACAGACTAGCCAAAAGCAAAGACGTGGCCTACGATGGAGTGAGCTCGCCCAGAAGATGCCTGTTCACCCGATTTGAAGGTTGCCTGGTTATATGAGGTCGGAAATATAGCCGCCGGCAAGGAATTCCACTCCTCCATATGTTTATTAACACATTGGAACAGCCATTATAGAGGATGGATCCTTTTCTCTATACCACGTGCGTAAAACGTGGGTGTTAAGTCTATTAAGGAGTTTTAACCCTTCGAGTCCCAGCGACATCATTATGATGTCAGTAAATATAAGTAAATACATATAGATGCTTGGGACTCGAAGGGTTAATAGGAGTCGAAACGGCACACGTTGACTGTCACCGACAATAACAGCTCGTGCGACGTTATTGCCGGTGACTGTACATGTTTTAACTAAAATATGCGTTACAATATTTCAAATGCATAATAAACTTCAACACTGATAGTTTTTACAGTTTTGACGACCGGTCTGGCTGTCGGTAGTGAGTGTAGTGATCCTGCCTGCTAAGCCGCGGTCCTGGGTTTATATAATTATGTATTTATCTATTTAAGTATGTATGTCGTCGCTTTGCACCCATAGTACAAGCTTTACTTAGTTTGGGGCTAAGTTGATGTGTGTAAGGTGTCCCCAATATTTATTTTATTTTATTTATTACAGCTGAATGTCAGTTTTCCTATTGATTTGTAATTTAAATTCTTCAAATTATTATTCCGTATCCCTAACTGGTCTCTGTTCTGTATTATGGTGAACTCGTCAAATATTTAATAGTAATAAGTTTGGCGACCGGCTAGGTCGTTGCTCTTGTTTTATTTCCGGCATTAAGAACTCTAACCTTATTATTTTGAGTGCACATTACTTTTACTGGACACTAATATTAGGCATATTAACATAAACTACCATTTCCCACACTGTTTCCTGACATTTCGGAAACTTTATTGCAATATAGCAGACTAAAAAGAGTAAATAGAAGACTGGTCGCCTTATGGTCAGCAATTACCGCCGCCCATGGATAGGTAATACGCTATTTTGTTGATGGTTTCAAAGTCGCAGTCCAGAAAAGACAGCTCTGGTTTCACAGCTCAGCTGTGTACAGCAGGAGGCAGGTAGTTTCTGGAGAAACTCATAGTTAAGATTGTCAACCTTATAAGTGGTGAAGATGGAAATGTTGCTAGGGCGGAAAGGAGCTACAGGGATCATTCCTCGGAGCATGTCTGGCCTAATTTCACAATAGTGGCAATTGTCGCCCGACAGTAACACTTCGCCGTTCATTGCCTGTTCTACAAGGAAATATTGGCGCTGAGTAACAATGTTAGTCTGTTCGGAAAGAGAAGACTCTACTTATAAACCCAGAAATAGGCACAGAATTGTCAGTGGCAAGTGTCAATGTCACTTTTTTTTATACTACGTCAGTGGCAAACAAGCATATGGTCCGCCTGATGGAAAGCGGTCACCGTAGCCTATGGACGCCTGTAACTCAAGAAGTGTCACATGCGCGTTGCCAACCCATTAGAAACTTTTACAACTCCCTTTTGCCGTGTTAAGTACACAGCAAAAAGGAGGGTTCGGGTTGCCGACGACTCGAAGGACAATAGACGGAACAAATTTAGTTCCGTAGGTCGTTCCGCCACCAGCACACCGCACCCTCGTTGAGCTTTGGCAGCCTTACTCACTGGCAGGAACACAACACTATAAGTAGGGTCTGTGCTATTTGGTAGGTTGGAGGTACTTCCCCAGTTGGGCTCTGCTCTAGATTCGAGCGAAATGATATCCGCTGTGCTGTGCTGCTCCCTACCACACAAAGCGGAATATCATTCGCTATGCCCTAGCAAAGTCACTCTGGTAAAAAAGCCCACTGGCAAATATGAGATAGAAAGCGAGTTATCTTTTCTAGTTAGTTAAAAAACTGTTGCGTTGCTCTTTGTCCATCGAGGAACTTTATTTACACATCTTTTTATAGCAAACCTAACTAGTAACAAGACAATTGCAGCCTAACAAGCCACGCATGAGCCAACATTTGAAAGCATATTGCCAACCGAGGTAATTCCTCACAATAACTATGTGTCGAAGTTGCTTTCGCAATATAATGATACCATCGCCTTTAAGGCGAAGATGCTCCAAAAACAAATTATTAGTTTACAAAAAAACTTTTAATAGCAATCAAACAAAAAACCGAATCCTGGTCAAAGTTCATTTCAAGACTTTTCTAACAATTCTAAGAAATCCAAAAACAGCTATGATACTTACGATGTTCTATCATGAAATTCCAGTTCATATCTTCCGGCTCCATCATCAGATCAGTTCGACAGTACCATATTATTGTATTTTCATCAGAACTACATACAGCTGCCAATTATCATTACGCTATGATCCTTAGTTGATGGTTAAATTAGTTACCTTAGATTCCATTAAATAGTTGCAAACAGATCGACCTGATAAAAGCGTATCTTTTAAATATATTGTTTCTTCAAGTGAGTGTCATTAGTCATTAGATTGTTATTAGCTTTAAAATGTGTCCTCATATTCTTCAAATCTATCCACCACATCCCTAAAGGCTCATATAGACAGTGTGCGAACTTGCAGAGATACATTGCCTGCTTAAGGTTACCTACATCTAATTCAGCCGGTCGATCAAATTGTAATGAAACTCGCATGCAATATTTTGTCCCGTATATTTCGACCTTACGTAATTTCTTTTGCGACTGTAGTCCCAGTAACAGTATACTGTTACAGATTGGTCGGGTAAGGAACAAGTCTGGAATTGCAGTGCGAGATTAATCGAAACAACAAAACGAGCCATATGTTTTTATCATATGCTTCCCTTTGACACATGTAACCTTCGATGACCAGGCAGGCCACAGAACAGATGATATAATACATTATATTTTTTATTGCCATCTGCAGGGTATCGTACTTACAAGTAGTGCGATAGGGACAGCCTGATGTTTTATCATTTATCACGCGACCATAATTGTCTGCCTGATACGGTTTTTAGAAAATCTTCGCTGGGCTCAGGTGTTGCAGAGGTGTTAAATGATAAGCGGACTGTAGTTTAAAGCTGGTTTACTCCGAATTATGAGAAAGAACAAAGAAAGTGGTACAGTGAATTGTCGTTGAAGAGCGGAACAACGAACAGTAACAAACCGTAAGTTTTTGAAAGCTCTAAAAGCTGTCAAATTCGAATTTGAATATTGCCATAGGTAAATTTGTGCATAGAGATTATTTGAATTACATATTTTTGATTATAAACAATATTGATATTTTATTTAAAAAATACAAATTGAATAAATAATGAATTACGAATGGTTAATGAATTAAAAATAATACAAATGATTTATAAAATGCGTAATGTCAACTTGAATGAATAAAATATTTGAATTAAAAATTATGCAAATTGAATACATTATTTTGACAATTATTATGAATTAAATTAAAAAATATTAAATGGAAATTAATGAAAATACAGATTTAAAGAAAAAGGATCAAAAATGAATTAATGTTTGAACGTTTCTGAACATGCTCCCGCCTTGAAGTCTATGACTTCAACTGTATGACGAGGGGAAGGGTAGATGATGGTGCAGGCCGTGAGATACCGTCGCTGCCATGGATGCCTTCCAAGTTATCCTGCAGATGAGTGCCACGAACTGGTGACGTCTTGAAGGCTGCAATCTGTGCATAATGCATGGAATAGTGGATCGCCCTATGAGGAAATGGGAAGGGAAGGAAATAGGACTGAATTTACGTTGAATAATAATTGCCGTTAGTTTGAATCAGTAGGTGAATGACTGAATGTGCTTGTGTGAATGTGTGTGACTAATGTGAACTGGTGTAAATGAATCGGTGAATCCTCTAACGCCTCATGCTCTCTTGATATGGTGCCCATCAAGAGCTGCACCGTTTTCCTGTTCAAAAGAGGCCCTGCGTGAAAGAATGTGAGTCGGTAATATTTGTATATGTACACAATAATGTGATGTATAAAACTGAGCAACCCTGGACTCTCAAGAACGTGACCATAGACGAGGTTGCTCGGTGTTCCCACCACACGATTGGGATTGCATTTGTTAATGATATAGCCAACTGTCGGCGGCTCATTCGACTTAATGGATGATGTGGATTGCTCATCAGGATCAGTTTTTGTAAACTGCTCCTCACAAGCGTCTTGTTCTGGCGCCAAGCTGTGCCTGGGACCGATTGAATCTGACTCCCTACAAACCGGGACCTGAATATTTGAATTTAATGAAATGTCAGTAGCGGCTTTGCATATATTTGTGTGAAAGGTAGACTGCAAATTATGTGTTTTGCAGTCTACATTATTTTTCAAAGCCTGAGTCGACACTTGGATGGTAGAATTAGGCTTTGAGTATTTCTGAATTAGTACTTGAGCCGATGACATGCATGCGAAGTAGGCATCTTCGAAGAGAGCCAGCTCCTCTCCGATATCCTCTTCGACTGTGAACTCAGACAATATCCCAATATCTGTCTGTATTGAATCGAATTCGTCATAAATATTTCCTATCCTATCAAATCTTAATTTCAATTCAGCAAGCTGCAAATCGCTTAACTGTGGCTCGGCTGCTAAATTTGTAACAAACCTCTGAAAGGCTGTAAGTTTACCTGTAATAATCTCACGCCTGTAAGTAAGTTTGTGTAAATCTGAGTCAAAAAACATTGTGACATAATAAATTAATTGAATTGCCTAAGAAAATAAATTTAAATAAAATGTCATGAATAAAATTTGCTATTCGAAAGTATCAGGCGTTCAAACTTAAATGCAAAGCTGATACGAGATGAGATGCACTGATGGTTATGTAATCACTTAATGAGTTTGTTTACACCTTACCGGCAATCTGCAGTTAGACATAAAATTGACCTAAAAACGTGTTCGCGTGAGATTAAAAGTGTTTAAAATTGAAATTAGACGTGTGAATTATTGAAATGACTGTATGATTAATGAATAAAAGTTAGGTATGAAGTTAAAAGTGTATTTGTGAATATAAATGTTATTTATTGCTACGGAATGTGTTGAAAGGTTAGGATATGCCTACAAAAATGAATATTATGTGAATAAGTGTGAATATCTCCTGTGTACTGACCAAACTGTGGCAATGAAGACAATGAATTTACTATTATGTGAATTTGATGGAATAACTGTGAATATGAATATAATTGAAATGTATGAATCGATGGAGCAGTTGCAAAAAAACAAAGGAATGTGAATGGAATAGAAGGAAAAGGAACGATCTCACTATTTCGTGCTTCCTCCTTCTGCGCTGACTGCTCCTGAATATGATGGATGGCTGCCGCTGTTCTCCACTGGATTGCTCCTGGATTGGTCGGGTTGGTGCTGGATGGGCTGGATTCCGTAACTGTCTGATGGTTACGGTGAATTCCCACTGTAGTGAGATGCTCCGTGTGTCCGGTGGATGCTGTGTATGAATTCACTCGTCGCTCCTGACTGATGGGACGCGATGAGTGGCAGCTCCGGAACTGGCACGTAGCTGGATGTGCCCTACGCCAACCTGGATGACCCACGGCTTCGCTGAAGAAAGTCCGTTGAATATGTGGAGCTCGACTCGGTGCCACAATCTTGCCCTCTCGCAATTCCGAAGGCTCGAATGGACCATAGAAAATCCAAATTTCGTGGATATGGATTCCAAATTGTATAAATGTGAATAAATTTGAGAAGAACAAAGAAAATGACACTGTGAATGTCGTTGGGAGCGGAACAACGGACAGTAACAAACCGTAAGTTTTTGAAAGCTCTAAAAGCTGTCAAATTCGAATTTGAATATTGCCATAGGTAAATTTGTGCATAGAGATTATTTGAATTACATATTTTTGATTATAAACAATATTGATATTTTATTTAAAAAATACAAATTGAATAAATAATGAATTACGAATGGTTAATGAATTAAAAATAATACAAATGATTTATAAAATGCGTAATGTCAACTTGAATGAATAAAATATTTGAATTAAAAATTATGCAAATTGAATACATTATTTTGACAATTATTATGAATTAAATTAAAAAATATTAAATGGAAATTAATGAAAATACAGATTTAAAGAAAAAGGATCAAAAATGAATTAATGTTTGAACGTTTCTGAACAAATACTTACATGTGTAGATATCCTAACAGACGGTATTACTTATAACTGAAGAGCTCTTCGAGGCCTCCTTTTAGACTAGATGATAATCGTTTATCGTTTACCATTTGCTATAAATATATCGAAGACTAACAGCCGACCCGCACAAGTACGAAAGTCAAGAATCGGTCATTTTGAAAACATTTATTTCCAAGATTTTAGAGTCCCGTTTAGTTCTAACATTATAAGTGCAAATCGTGTTAGTTTAAATCAATATATTTATTTCCAATTTCTACAAACATATATGAGACTTGCCTAACGATGTGTTGTCAGGCCCTCTCGCTATAGCGAAGGAGCGAGATGATCTCGCTACGCTCCGCCGCTTTGCGCACTCCTAAACAGTTTCTTCCCAATCGCAATATTAGTTATGCAAATTACGCTACCACCCGTACTACTCGAGTAACGACCGTCCTTCTAGAGGCATTAACGCGGCAATCCGCTTACTGTGACGTGGACGCACATTCGATACGCTAGGACAAGTAGATAAGAGCACCGACGTTGAGATAGGGTACGTCACGTCCTTAAGCCCCTTTTAGACGGCGTGCGAACTCGCATGCGATTTTAAATATGTATATTGCGGGCTGTCGAGGTTACATCCAGTTCAGCCGGTGGATCAAATGGATCATCGTGCGGAATGTGGAACGAGGTATTTCCTTTGCGGTACGATATGGAGTTATTCAAGAAGCGGGTATTTAGGGTTCTTAAGAATCGGCAACGCCTATGATAATGCTTAAGTCGCATAAAAAATTGTACCGATACTCGCGTCCGGGATCTAATATCGTGTAAATCGGACCTTAGGTTTAGTGGTACTCAAATGAATATCTACCTCCCAAGTTACGAAAACACAATATTACATAGATTTTGTATCGGGGTTGATTTCCTATTAATTCCATCCAGAATGAAGCTCTTCAAACCAGTTAAATTGAACATTCAATTCACTGACTATATTTTAACTTTTGTCCTCATAAAAGTCAAATTCACTCATCCAATTACTTTGCGACATTCAAAAGCTATAAAACCTGTTTGTCAGTACAGATGATGTTTTTTTACGCACTAGTGCGAGAAGTGGTTCATTATATGTCAGGTCGAAACTTCGGAGGGCCATCTGTACTGAAAAACGTCGTACGATACACGTGCGAAAAGGAAAAACTTCCTTTTTTTACGCACTTGTATCGTAATGTACTATTTCGTCCCTAGAGCTATAAAGACAAATGGACAGTGACGACATAGAACCGTCCGACCTTGCGAGGATTATCGAAGTCACGTTCGATGACACCCGACGCCGATAATCTTGCACAAATCTATCCTCTACATCTAGGGGAACGAATCACTAAAAATGTCTACGTAGATGAGTAACGATCTAACGACCCACTGTCGTGGGTTTTCAGACTTTTTTGGAAAAACTTACTACCCCCATAGTTAGTTTTCCGATTTTAAATTTGAACCTTGTTCTATAAGTAAATTGCTACGAATTTCATTTGTTTCAAAAATCAATGTATCAATGGAAATTCTACTTTATTTGATTCGTGAGAGATTCAAATTAGATTGCAACAATATGTACATTGTAATGTACATTGGGCCTTACGAGGCTATATGTGCTCTGAGAAATTGTTTGGATTGATCCTTCCTTCCGCTTCTTTCTTTTCTTTGAGGCTTCTTTCCACCATAGCTTTATGAGAAAACATCACACCACTTAGAAGATTGGTAATAGTACTGAATTATGTGTTTCTCCAGGACGAGTGTTGGTTAAAAAGTACATTTCTTCACGGTTAATAAAGTAAAAGCACCAGTATACACAACACGCTATGCCCTTTGGTCACATTGATTGAAAATGACAAGATTGAAAGTGGCATCTACTGGGACATTGTCAAGCACTGGGACATTTACCTATACCTCCAGACACATGTAGGGCTGTCCCTTTGCCCTTGACTCCAGACTATAGGCGCAATAACGTATCGATCTGGTGCCATCAATGCGTCCGCCATCTTGGATTCCATATCGAAAACAATGTTGAATGGTGTATCGGGGAGATGCCGGAACTTGCCAATACAATATGTGTATACGTCGCGGACGCTGTTAACGCTGTACGTTGATGCAATATCATCTTTCAATTCAATTTACAATAAAAAGGTGGCTTTTATACATATGTATTTGAAACGACTGCGGAATTTGGTTCAAACCTTTGACCGTGACGTGGCTACAGCCGAAAACAACTTTCGTGCAATCCGATAAACTTTAGAATAACGTGCCTTCAATTTCGTCTAAGCAACTTCAAAATATTTGCTATCTGTGGCTTCTTGAGGTTTCTAAATGAACCCGTTGTCGTCGTTGTCGAGCACTAGTCGCCCATATCCTCGGCAGTTAAGGACTATAATCAGGAAAATTATTCGCTTATGGTCCATTTTTTTTAAAGTTGTCCACCCCACTTTTTTTTGGATTTGAAATTTTTATGTGGTTTCCACTCAGATATGGCGGTAACGGAATGGAAGGTTCGAAAAAATGTATGGAAATCTTGGGACATTTTTGTTCTCCTATCAGGATCGAAAGAGCTCGCGATTCTGAGTATTAATCGCTTAAAAATACCCATGTTACAAAAAAGTGGGGTGGATAACTTTAAAAAAAATGGCCCTTATATTCGAAGCACTCCAACATAGGCGTCATTGGTGTGACAAAGATACTACTTACTTCGAATTTACATATCTCCAGATATATGAAAAAGAACCGATGACGAAGAATCTTACGGTCCATCTCTTCTATTACAAGATGGACCATGGACTGGATTACGGATCCGTTCAATCGTGTCTTCACGGCTCAATCTCCCGAGCTCTGACCGTGGCATTGACTCAGGTCTGCTATTTACATGGACGCACGGATTCACAATATAAATAGATATGTCAGCGATGTCGCATGGATGAGAGACTACTTTGTAGGCTGAAGTGTTAGGTGCGAAACTAATTAATATATGATCGGATGTGAAAATTGGTTGATGATGGATCGATAATTGGCTCCATGCGATAACCACCAGAAGGTATGAACAATTTTTAGATGTGGACTTGTATGCCCGAAAGCTAAATTTTCTTGGCAGCACTCCGTGAAACAGAACCCGAGCTGCCGAGGCTTGAAGTCAGTGGAAGAAAACGGTTTGAGCTTTATATCACAGCACAGGGTAAAAAGAAAGAAGAACCTTCTCTTCTGATCATTATATTGTACGAGCATATCCGTGTTGTTTCATACTCTTATAACAATACTCCTAATCATGTAAAATATAACCCCTAGGCGGTTCAGGAAGCGCACAAAACCTATATATCTTATATACGTATCGAAAAAAGGAAAAACGTCAATAGACCCTCTCCAACTTGAAAAAAGGTCTACAAAAAATCTTATCCTCGCGTCCTTAACCCATATTAGAAATCTTTAGCCGTTTAAAAAAACGATGAATGGCGTGATGCTGGCTAATTAACTCTGACATATACCACGGCAATCTCTGATGAGATAAGTAATTGAAAAACTAACTTTGACATATGAAATTTACATACGAGGGATTAAGGCAGTTTCTCCCAAATTAAACTTATTTGCACAAACGTAGCTTCACTATGAATATGTCCTGGATATCGTGACCCTTCAACCGCCATTTGTAAAGCTGAGTCTGTACGATGCATAACCAACGAGCGCGCTGCATTACAAAGACTAATCTATTTTTGTAAAGTTAAAGGTTACTTTAATAGTCGATTTTGTCAAACCTCGCTATGTTATATTATAGTATTGGTACTTATGAGAGAATGACATGGACAAATGCCATGAAATCATACGAAGTCTAGTCTACACTGTATTTGCAAGGTTATATTTTAACCAAAACCTCAATAAATTGGACTTGGATCAATAGAAAGATTGTTATTTTTGTACTTGTAAATTTTATTATGAATAGCTTTGAAAATAGAGGGTCAGTCAACAAATTATTCATTAACGAGTACTTATATTTTTCAGTTGGTTGAATATCATATTCCTTCAAATATCCTGGCTCTTCGTCCCTTCTCTTAAAGTTTTCTAGTCACGCTAAATAGATAAATTTAATTTATAATGAAGTCTTCACTGCGGTGACCTCGAGTTATCTTTTATCATACAAGCCCAATCTTGTACTCTACAGGGCTACGATGATTGCAATTTTATCACTTATCAAACGTGGATAAGACACCTGTCACTCTCACACGACATACTTGCCAATGCGTGACGGATGCTTTATCCAAGTAGATAAGTGATAAAATTGCAAGCATCATAGGCCTGCAGGGTGGGTATTCTGTACACAGCCTACCGCTGCCGGTGCCGGTGCGTCAACCCCGAATCGATGCGAATGTCTCGTCAAGGTCGTCACCCCTGCCAGTTCCTTCAACCCGTAGACACGGGCACCCGCACTTGATTCTGTCTGCTTTTATTACGGATATAAAATGGTCTTAGACGTCCTCAGGGGCAAATAATGTCAAAGGTTCTAACTTCGCAGACTACTTAACCCTGGATGGAATAGCTATATTGATCTAGATTATGTGCGTCTTTGAAGAACACGTAAAGGGTCTGACTACTGACGTATTTACATCAGGTCGGTGGAAGGAATCACTATTTGTTTGGTTTTTAAATTACAAATTGGGTTCTGGTACAGCGACGCTGATCCATCAATAGACTGTTTTGACACCGACTTGTACGTTTTCTCTATAAATAGTGCAAAATAAAATTGATATAAGTATATGGAAAAATGATCAGTAACGTTGTTTCGACACTTTCCACTAGGATTGCTAGAGCTCAATCACAAACAATCATACGTTTCGTGGGATGAAAAGTCGTCATTTTTATTGCAAATGTCACATTTTTCTCCTTGCATTATAAAATAAATAGAAGTCCACCCGAGTGCGGCCAAATCGTAAGTCACGAGCTTATGGTGAGGAGCTAAAAATCTTGACTTACGACAAATGTGACATAGTACAGTCACCAGCATAAATAAGTGACGATTTCTGTACCTTGTCGCTTTTAATTGTTTGACAATTTCATTCTGACATGTCAAACAAGACGTTAAAGTGACAAGGTACAAAAATCATCACTTATTTATGCCGGTGACTATACCAAACAGGCATGAGACCAATTTTGGAATTTTGAAATATGGAGAAACTAGGGCCTTATCACACTTGCGATTTGCGGGCGATTTGAAAGCGAAACGAACGCGCAGCGAGTTCGCCGCGAGTGCGCAGCGAGTTCGCCGCGAGTACGCAGCGAGTTCGCGGCGAGTGCGCAGCGAGTTCGCGGCGAGTGCGCAGCGAGTTCGCCGCGAGTGCGCAGCGAGTTCGCCGCGAGTGCGCAGCGAGTTCGCCGCGTCTAGAGGCGAGACCTCATGCTGTATTCATCAGCAAAATTTATTTCTATCCACTTTAGTTTAAGTCGATATTTGTAGTAGTTAATTATCTACGAATGTGGACAGATGGACAACCAACAATAATGGCACCGTCGGAAGATTCACTGTTGCAATGGATATCGCGACGAACACGCTGCGCACTCGCGGCGAACTCGCTGCGCGTTCGCTTCGCTTTCAAATCGCCTGCAAATCGCAAGTGTGATAAGGCCCTTAAGATGTTCTAATGAGAAAAGACGAATGAAATAAGTACCTACAAATATCTTTTTCCCCTCACTAGCTTGGAAACACGTGTTTTGTCCTTTAATACCAGCGAGTAAAAACGCATTTTATCCACTAATGGGTAAAGTAATTTGACCTTGAATAAAGTCAAATTAACTGCTATAAAATTGATAAAAGTAGGTGAATCTAGTAATAAAGATGATTTTTTGCGTTGTAGTTTCCTCGCTATAGTGAGGGGGAAAGTTTTGTGTTACAGTCGGGTGCAAATATATTACTACTCGTGTGTTAAAAAACTCACAAGTTCAGGATTCTATTCTCTAACCACTCGCTTCGCTCGTGGTTCAACTATAGAATCCTTTCACTTGCTCGTTTTTCAATTCCACACTCGGCGTTAAAATACAACTTTGCCCCCTTGTATAACAAATAACTATTACTCACTGCATCGAGAATTTGATTGTCAATCGCCAGGCGCTTTCTTAATTGGGACACCTAATGGCCAATTGAGGTCAGCTTGTAAGAAAGTAGTGGTGGCGGTCTAACATAACTTGCCTCATGCACCAGTTGCACCCAAGCCCATGCTTGGAAAGTTGGAACCGCTCTTGGTGTGTGCGCTCAATCTGTGCTAGACCGCCTGGGAAAATCATGAGGCAAGTGAACCCGCAAACCACATTGTTCAGTCAGCTAACTCGGTAAGGGTCGGAGTCGGACTGCAATCCGACCGCGATTTATTTCGCCGTGCAGTTTACACATATATTGAAGTCTACTTGATCGACGGAAGGTCGTGCAAGACCAACGCGCTGCTACATATGGACGGACGGACAGATAGCAGTCATTAGGTATAGTATGTATATTAACTATTATTAGAGTTGAAACCTTAGCTGTAGTACCTATTCAATTAACTTGCGTGAAATTTTTTGATGTTCGATATGACATGGGTTTGACGTATGATGCCTATGACGTCAATGGGTTACCAGTTTTTCATTTCACGCGTTAGTGAATTTAAAATATTACAAAATAGAAAGGACGACCGCGATTGCGCTTCGGAAATAAAAAGTAAATAATATACACGTACATAGCAGCCAATAACTATAGCAAGCACAAGCACCCTATTTTAATACGTTTGTTGGTATTTCTGGTCAGTTTTGAATTACGTCATGTGACACTATGATGCACAAGTCCGTAACGTCCCCAAAGTGACTTGCCAACTAAAATAGAAAACGCACGTGACTCATTTACCTTATTTAAATAAATATAATGCCGACATTTTGCAGATTCTACCTACAGCACCTAGTACCTATTGAACAGAGATGCCATTGCGCATTGCTTCGAACATGAGCCATATTCAAACATTTCGAACACGCCATAACGATATCATGCCGACAAAATACCGATCTGTCAAAGGTACATTTCCATCTTCATTATTAATATGACTGGCAGGAGGAACTGGGCGTTTCTCCAGAAACTTCCTGCCTCTCACAGCTAAACTTATGAACTATCGCCTGCGGTATTTCCGGACCGATACGATCTTCAGACCTTAAAAAAAAGAGCGTACACCTATCTGAAAGGCCGGCAACGCACCTCCAACACTTTGGTGTTTCGGGTGTCCATGGGCGGCAATGATCGCTTACCATCAGGCGACCTGTCTGCTCGTTTGCCTTCTTTAGCATAAAAAAACATAAAAGTAATTTGAAAAGTATAATATATCGTATCGCTGCGACATCGCCGTTGCGTTGACGATGCAAGATTTTGTTTCTTTCAGTATTAGAAAAGCGTGATTAAAATCGGCTTCGCTGGCGTTATCACCAGTTGCCGAATACATAAGTCGAATCGGTCTCCTGCTTAATGTGACGTCGTTTGTATGACGCGAGAGTCTAGGGCTTCCAAATACCGGACCTTATCCAATACCGGTATTCATTCCGGTATTGGCGATTTCAATACCGGGATCCCGGGATCCCGGTATTGAAATCGCGAACATATAAAAACCAAGTAATTTGCTTAAAATAACAAATTTTATTCAAAATCTCGTTTGTTACTTTTCATGCATGTTATACTACAGCGAAATCTTGCCAATCCGACTTAGTGATATGTCAAATCGAATACATTTCGAACTTCATAAGTTTCGATTTCAACTCAAAACGGTTCGCAAACTTATGTTGCCAAGTCGGTTCAACTTAAACTTCTGTAAGTTAAATATCGCCGCCAGATCGGACATTTCGCAAGAAGACGCGGTCATAGCAAACCATGTTTTCTGCCACATCGATCTCTTTAGGCTCGTGCGGAATAGAACCTTGTAGTTCAGTAGGTAATCTTTTACATAATTTACATTGTATAGTTAGTGTTATTGAATGGTGTCATTGTACTGTAGATTTAACTATAATATCACTTTATTCAATAACAAGCATTAAGAGCATTTCTCGATTATACACACTCTACAGTTTCATCATTGACTTTTGAAACTAGAACATGAGATGATTTTTTTGGAAACACATTGTAATCAATATCTGTGGTACAATTTAGTGGTATGTTTGTCTTTCGTGGCGCTAGAGGCGCTAAAGCACTAGTAAAATAAATCCGCCAAATCATTGAACAATTAGCCAAAAAAGCTAAATTGTCCGACACAGATTATTTTATTATAAATCACATTAAGAAACAATCTATGGAATCACACATTACTTTGCGGAAATCCATGATAATCAAAACCAAGAAGATTACTTCGCGGAATAGGAACACTTAATTTACGGATTAGAAAAGTAATTTTCTTGATTTTGACAATTCAGATTTCCCAATTTCGTTACTATAGGGAATGTTGCGGCAAAGTTTTGCGTTAGAGTTCAACACATTAACGCACACGCACAATAAACCATTGAGTAGCTACGTTATACGTTAGTTCGTATGCATTAACCAATTTTTTTGAAAAGTTATATCTATGATATAGATACAGCAAGGCGATTTGTTTACAGAGGGTCTGTGGCCTGTTGCAACTACGTTTGACGTGTTGCTTCTCTGTCACACTTACGTGCAAATTCACAAGTGCGACAAATGTGTCAAATAAGGTTCGTGGCAGGCCCTCCTCAATGAATGCTTTTGATATGTATCTTTAATTCTTTATCTAGGTAATCATCGAAAAAACCATCATTTTCATACAAATATTGTAAAAACACCAAACAGAAAATGTGTAAAATCGAGAAACGAGAGCAAGAAGCAAGATTTACGCGTGTAGCCACCATCATGATGCAGAAATTTAACGTTTTTGATGAGTAATTTACGTTTATTTGCCATAACTTGTTAGTTACTAAAAATACCGGGATCCCGGTATTACTAAATTAAATACCGGTATTGAAATGTTCCCAAAAACAGGCGGGATCCCGGGATCCCGAGATACCGGGATCCCGGTATTGGAAGCCCTACGCGAGACTAAACAATGATTGAACCTTCGAGATTATTACTTCGCCGATGAGATTCTTTTGTATGAGCATAATGAGTGTTTTTAGCAATAATTATGTTGCTGTTGAACCGCCGAAGTTATGTAGAAATAGTATGTTACCATACAAGTGCGATAAATAAGAAATTCGGATTATGCGTATGCGGGGCTTTAATAATTGATTGGCATTTTATATGGAATTTGACAGTTGACATAACAGCCCATTAACCTTGAGTTAAGCGGTTGGTGCAAGTGTGGCCCCCAAGTTTCATGATAATGTGCCGAGTAACCCCACACCAGGGATGTAACGGAGCTCTGCTTCTGCTTCCGTTTCTGCGGAACTTCCGTTTTGTTTTACACATCCGCTTCTGTTCCGGTTCTGTTATTTTTCAAACGGAAGTTATAGCGGATGTCGGAACCTAGCGCGACGGTGGGACATGAGCGGCGTACATCAAAGACCAACAGGTCAACCTGTCATTCGCTCATCTCTCCGCTTGCCACGTGCTGCGATACTAAACATCAATCGCTTCATTCCATTGCGCGCCAATATTTGTCCTGTCCACCTAGTTAGTAGCGAGTGAACAACTATTCAGTGGTGCAGGGCTTATCTACGATCCCCTTAGAAGCAAACTGCCGGGAGATAAAGCTGCTAAGCTTTTGTTTATTAAATACAGTTTACTTCTTTTATAATCACTCCATTTAATTAAAAAATTTAATGTGTGCTAACAATTACACATATTATAATTTTTACTGGTTAGTTTTGGATTGTATTATACTACCTACGAGTAAGTTTTCTTTTCGTTTCTAAAACCTTTTACGGCATAATAAAGGTTTAAAAGGATTCTTGTGTGATTTTTAGTGATTACCTAAACAACTTAACATCTTAAAGTTCAAAGTGATTTAAATTTTTGGATTGTAATGAATGATATACTTAAGATAAAATATCAAGTAACTTTTCTTTTCGTTTTTAAAACCTAAGTGGGCCTAAAGGCTGATTACAAACTGCTAATTACAGGCTGAACAGTAAACACCTAAAAGTTCTAGGTAATTTAAGTAGTTTTGGTTTATGTTATACCTATGTGGTATTTTTTCACTTCGTTTTTAACATCTATAACTTCCGCTTCTGGTTCCGGTTCCGCTTCTGCTTCCGTTAAACTAAATTCAAAACTTCCGCTTCCGGTTCCGTTAAACCACTTCCGTTACATCCCTGCCCCACACTTACGGAAGCAAAGTATATTCGCATCAACAATAGTATGAAAACTACAGACGGCCTTGCCATCTAATTCATACAATATAAACTAACTCATAACATAATAGTGAAGCGTGCCTCGTTATACAAACATTATTTTAATAGTTATTGGAAACATAAAGTGCTTCCAGCTGGGAACGGGAAATGTTTCTATATCACTAATATATCACTATATCGATTTTTAAGAATCTTGGAGAAAAAAATGTCTGAAACGACAAAAGTTTCTGTTCTTTCTGTTAAATAGCAAAATTTCTCTCATAGGTGGGTACCCGTTAAGAAAGATTCCTAAAAGTAAAAAACCGGCCAAGAGCGTGTCTGGCCACGCTCAGTGTAGGGTTCCGTAGTTTTTCGTATTTTTCTCAAAAACTACTGAACCTATCAAGTTCAAAACAATTTTCCTAGAAAGTCTTTATAAAGTTATACTTTTGTGATTTTTTTCATATTTTTTAAACATATGGTTCAAAAGTTAGAGGGGGGGGACGCACTTTTTTTTCCTTTAGGAGCGATTATTTCCGAAAATATTAATATTATCAAAAAACGATCTTAGTAAACCCTTATTCATTTTTAAATACCTATCCAACAATGTATCACACGTTGGGGTTAGAATGAAAAAAAATATCAGCCCCCACTTTACATGTAGGGGGGGTACCCTAATAAAACATTTTTTTCCATTTTTTATTTTTTCACTTTGTTGGCGTGATTGACATACATATTGGTACCAAATTTCAGCTTTCTAGTACTTACGGTTACTGAGATTATCCGCGGACGGACGGACGGACGGACGGACGGACGGACGGACAGACAGACATGGCGAAACTATAAGGGTTCGTAGTTGACTACGGAACCCTAAAAACTCTTGTATAATACCTGTGCCGGTGGAACAGCAATTATGATCCACTCTTTTTATCACGGCATCCTAAATTAAACACTGTGAATCGTGATCCTTAATATGGCTGGTTAGGCCGAAATTGCTTCTAAATGCTATCTTCCATAGGCCGTTTGACAATAAAGATGGTACGCCTTGTTGACCGTCCCTACACATAAAATATTAGACAACCGTAAGTCTCTTTGTAACTTGGATATTAGGCGAGCACAAGGAGTTCGAACAGCTAAGTGTAAGGCCTGAGTGGACGCTCGGGGCGGAGCGTACGGCGGGGCGTGCAGCGGGGTGGGCGACCTTCCGTCTAGCCGTCTACCCTATGCAGCGTCGACTCTGGCCTGGACACTTGCATTGTATGAGCTTTCATTGTTCCACATGCACGCCGCCCAATATGGGCGTGCAACCAGGCCTTACACTAACCCATTATGCCCATAGGGTCGTTCTCGACGTCCGACCCACTGCTGAAAACACGCTACTATTCATTAAAATAAGTAGGCGAATGAGGTTGTCACCTCAAAAATAGGGGAAGAAAAAAATGTGGACACATAAGGTATCCAAGCGGGCGAAGTGTTCAAAACGAGCTATTTCATTGTTAAGCAAGTATGAGCGTGTTCAGATACTTTAGACCTCCAGTTACTTTGCCGGTATGTGTGTTAGTAAACAACCGCTGGCTCTCCACCAACTCGGGATTCCAGTGACTCAGTCATACGGACTAATTGTACTGCAACTATTCCAAAACATTTGTGGACATGTCCGGTTTCCGATCGCACTTAACGCGTCGAGTGACCTTGAGTTCGTGACATTCATAACATCCTTATTATAATATAGTTTCTAGATCATGGAAAACAACATTTTTAGCTTCATTCTTTAGGATAAATCTCAAAAGGATTTTATTCAGTAAGTAAAACTAACAGTTACAAGCTACAAAGTCTCTTTTCAACTTGTCGTAGTAGCCAGTTCTGGCCGGGTGGGCCCAGTTCTCATCCGGATTTAACACGAAGTATACATAGAGCTATAATAACCTGATAGGAAATAAACTATATATCGGCCTAACGTAGTGAACCCGAATGTAATAATTTAGCTTAATAAAACTATCTCCAACGTTTTTGCTTCGTATTTCGTAGTTTACATACCTACTCGTAGTGTGAATGTGAAGTGCCATGGATTTGTTTGGCCAAACCTAACACGTGGTGCCCATCGTGTGTACGCTGTAACCCCGATAGCTAACAAACCAGTCCCCGTGTTCGCGACCCAAATGTGAAGATTCCCAATATTCGTAGCCGGCGGATGGACACCTAATCAGGTCAATCAGTATATTTATGCTATCGTTCACCAAGCGCCGAGTCGACCAGATAGAGTTAACCAATAAAGTTCTCTTTTTTGTCTTTACGGAAGGGTTACTTCCGTTGCCCTTAAAAACTGAACCCGGTTTTTAGCAACCACAGTATCCAGAAAGACCTAAAAATATGGGGATGTTACTACATTGGATGCAAGCTCTCTGGCCTTGAGACACCTCTAGAAGGGGTCTCCCTCGGAATCCCTAATAACGTTTGTTCGAAAATCACTTGGCCTAACTCATTTGGCCGAATTATGAAATGCCTAACGCTCTTTTGGCCTAACGATCATTTGGCATAATTTAAATTTTGCCCCAAAAATGACATTACCCAGAACCGATTCGCTGTTAGAAAGGTAGGTTTAGGTTAGGTTAGAACTGTGACCTCACACAAATCCGAATCGCTTCAAAAAAAGTGGGTTTAACGGCGTTAGGCGAAACAATATTAGGACATTTAAATTAGGCCAAATGATCATTATGCCAAAAAATATTAGGCAATGTAAAAATAGTTCAAAAAACTTTAGGGATTCCGATATAGATCCGGAGACATAGGTCGGCTAGTTTCCGTGGCAGCTTCCGTTACGCAGCCACGCGCTGCTGGAACAATCTCCCTCCACCAATCAGAAATGCCAGTTCCTTATACGTTTTCAAATGTAAGCTAAAACTGCACTTACTCAAGGAACAAGCTGACTCGGCCTAGCCGACCGACCTGTAATCTACATAATATATCTTCGCCACCAGTTTTTGTAACTCCTTAGTTTTAGAGTGTATGTATATATTATATTATTTAACTATATATGTATTTATTAGTAATAATATATATAAATGTATATATATCAGTTTTCATACAACTATCAGCTGTTCATTATAATGTATACTGTTTCTGTTTTGCTCTGCTTTTTACGTTTTGTGTTGTTATGTGTTTGTTCTAAGTGTCACTGGGTACACTGAAAATCAGCGTCGTAACACTATCAATGTGCCGCGACAAATGCTGAGTGTTATCCTTTTCCGAAACCACCCTCAGCACTGTAACTTCATTCATTTTCCTAGATTTAAGCCTACTTTGATGTTGTTGTAAATGTGTTTCGAATAAAGTCTCATTCATTCATTCATTCATTCATTCATCCCTCTAGGAGATGTGATTGTAGATGGCACACGGTAGATTGTAGGAATAGTTTACCCTCAGTATTAGTCTCGCGTGTTCGGTATGATAAGGTCGCTGCACGGAAGAGTGCTCGACACAACAGGCCATATATTCTCTCTGGATCTCGCCATATATCCTTGGGCGACCTCTAGGTTCTGAGATGTGGACGTCTTGCTAACGGTAGAACGTGGGAATACTCCCACTGGGTATCCTCAGCAATCGTCTCGCGTATGCGGTACATTAAGGCCGCTGCACACACGGTCGGGCTAAATAGCCCGGTCTAAATAGGCCAGCGCGCGGGAACGGGAGCGGACGTGCAGCGTGCACGCGACAATGGGCCACATTCCGTCTGGAACGCTGCGGAGGTCCCATTTAAATAGGGCTACTGTAATATTTAAAATGAACTAACAGATATTCATGTTAGGCCGGTGGTGGGGGGCAAAATACGGCCCGCGACAGCCCACTCTAGTAAAATTTCTTCTGGCCCCCAGTGATAAAAGTTTGCTCACCACTGTTTAGTAACTGAGTCAACATCACACATTAGCGGGTAACTGAACTGTCACCACCGCATACATCAGAATCAACAGCGCCTTCTTGACAATAGTCATATATTTCTGGTCAGGCTTTAGCTTTGAGTAAAAAACTGGTATCTGAATCCGTAGATAAAAAGATTTGCTAGACTGGAAAGCTTGGCAGGGTGAAGTCGATTTTACGGCCCAGCCACGACATTGGGCTAAGCGCGACAGCGGTGAGCGGCGGCCGTACATTGGAGCGAGACACAGCGATGGGACTTTTCATTCGCACGTATGGCTGTCGCTCACCGCTGCCGCGCTTAGAATGTCGTGGCTGGGCCGTAACGGCCCAGCCACGACATTGATTAGAGTTCTCACCATAGAAGTCTTTCCTAGCTGGGTGCTGATATCAGCCATTAGCTACAATTAACGTTGTGAGCTCACATTTTGTTTACGTGACTTCATCTCTTATATCATAACTGCAACAACACAGCAGACAGTATTAGACATTAGTGTTGCATGTGTTGCATCTCTTTCCTCTCTTCTCCAAAATAAGGCTGCATAAATATCTGACGCTCTAGGTCTAGAAATAACATCGACCCATAACATTTTTGTGCGATGTTATTGACGGTGACTGTTCCTTGCTAAAAAAGTAACGCTGTGCAACTCGATAGCAGAACATAAATTACGTATAATATTAAAAAAAAAAAATACTAAACCCTTTAACAGCCAAGATAGAAAAATCCTCAATTGAGGATCGTGGCATTGCCAATTTTAGTAAGTCTATTTTGAGATATTTTCTCGGTGCAGGGATTCAATAGAGGAAATGAAACTAATGAAGGAATATTAGTGTGATGAAAAATTTCGCCTTAGACTTAGCACATCCAATACACTCATTCAATCTACTAACAGGAATTATCTTAAATTTTGTCAGCAATTGGATAATTTTGACACTTTTTTGTAGAAATAGGGGACGTAGCCATGTATGTACAGATGTAATGCGAAAAGATTTGCATTCGAATTGTTGCGCATGCTATTTCAGTCAGTGTCAGTACAAGATGTACTGACATTGACTGAACTAGCATGACAAATACGAACGTCTCCGAAGGAAACCCTTTTCGCACTACATCTGTATAGGGTTTGCAACTTGCGGCGTCTACAGCTTACAGAGACACTAGTTAATTATTTTCTTCTCTCCATTAAAAAGCAGTGTCTGTAAATAATCATCCAAAAGTTTTCATCGCCTTGTGTTACTTTCAGATAATAAATACTTTATCCTACCTTTTTTTTTTTAGGAGCCTGTTGTGTCCCACTGCTGGGCAAAGGCCTCCCCCCTCTTTTTCCAATCTTCCCGATCTCGGGCAGTTTCGGGCCAGTTGTTAAGGAAGCAATCCAAGTCGTACCGTCATCGCCGGCGGGGTCTGCCGGATCCTCGCGTTAGGCCGGGTTGCCACTCTGTGGCAATCTTAGCCCACAGCTCACTCGGCATGCGGCAGACGTGTCCAGCCCAGTCCCACTTTAGCTTGGCCGCTTTCCGAGCCACATCGACAATTTTTGTCTTCCTTACGAGGGATCCTACCTTACGAGGGATTAATCTTCGAATATAGCGGGACTTAAAAACTTCATTTTCCTTCAGACTCTTCAGAGGCTTACTTGATATTTTAATATAAAATGCAATTTGCCTATAATAAGTCTATAGCTATTTTATTAAATGTATTGGTTTACTTGCCATCGGAGTGCAATGAAACTTCACAGTTTCTAAATTTTATTGCACTGTTTTCATTTTATCATATTACTAGCGACCCGCCCCGGCTTCGCACGGGTACTATGCCTACATGTAAACCTTCCTCTACAATCACTGTATCTATTAAAAAACCGCATCAAAATCCGTTGCGTAGTTTTAAAGATTTAAGCATACATAGGGACATAGGGACAGAGAAAGCGACTTTGTTTTATACTATGTAGTGATATGACATTTTGTATAAAATAAAGTGCAAGATTTAACTTGCATATAGAAACAAAATATAATCAATTGTCCACAAAAAATAAACGCGGGCATTAACATTTGTAACATTTAAAATATTTCATCTTTTTAACAAATACAACAAAATGATTTATACGAACAATATTTCTCAAATCGTATTAAGCTGACAGCCATTTAGAAGTAACGCTATCTATCCATTCCAATTCTACAAACTATAAAGTACGAGTAAACGTCCAACCAGCATTGAATCGTCAATGGAAAGCGTCCGATAATTGCACCGGCGAAATCTCACAAGGCCTCGCTGCTTACCTCAATAGGCGTACAGTCAACAACACAGATGCGAATACAGACAAAGTGTCAAAAGTATGTATGCACACCTTAATGTACAGGCAGTAAAGTTTTGTGTACATATTTTTGGCACTTTGTATTCACAGCTGTGTTGTTGACTGTACTGTACATCACTCTGAAACTGTGGCTCTTAAGATCTTTAGCGTTCACTGCTGTGGAGGCCGTGTGCGGTCAGGTGGATGCTCCAATATCGTGAATTAAACGTGTTGCAGAGGATTTTAAGTACGTTCGTGTGTGTTTAGTACATGGGACCAAGGACATGAATATGTATGTATGGAGTTTGCGGTCATTTCTCTAATAGATGCCAGGTCTCACATTGATATTATATCGATATTACAGGCTTGAAGTGTTGACAGCCGCCGTCAGCGCTGAGTAATTTAGTAATCGATATTACATTACCGTCCGTTTTGGCATTAATTATCACTCAATATGTGCCGAAGTGTATCTTCCGATTTGATTCTACAATTTAATATAATAAGTAATGAAAATTTTCTTTGTTGCAGCGAGGAAGTCCGCAACCACGCGGTACGATGGAACGCGCAGTTCTCGTTCGTGTGCAAAATGTGCGCGAACGCGAACACGGGGGTCCTGGAGCCCGCTTTGATGCGCGTTTCTGTGCGGAAAGAGTGCAAAGGTGAGGTGTAGATGATGTGCTGGGCAGAGGGGTTCGTGTGCAAAATGTGCGCGAACGCGAACACGGCAGTCCTAGAGCCTGTTCTGATGCCAGTCTTTGTGCGGAAGGAGTGCAAAGGTGAGAGGTAGATACCATGAGGGGCAGAGTGGTTCGTGTGCAAAATGTGCGCGAACGCGAACACGGCAGTATTAGAGCCCGCTCTGATGCGAGTCTCTGTGCGGAAGGGGTGCAAAGGTGGGAGGTAGATAACATGAGGGGCAGAGTGGTTCGTGTGCAAAATGTGCGCGAACGCGAACACGGCAGTGTTAGAGCCTGCTCTGATGCGAGTATCTGTGCGGAAGGAGTGCAAAGGTGAGAGGTAGATAACATGAGGGGCAGAGTGGTTCGTGTGCAAAATGTGCGCGAACGCGAACACGGCAGTCTTAGAGCCTGCTCTGATGCGAGTGTCTATGCGGAAGGAGTGCAAAGGTGCGAGGTAGATAACATGAGGGGCAGAGTGGTTCGTGTGCAAAATGTGCGCGAACGCGAACACGGCAGTCTTAGAGCCCGCTCTGATGCGAGTCTCTGTGCGGAGGGAGCGCAAAGGTGAGGTGTAGATGATGTGCGGGACAGAGTGCAAAATGAGAACCGAACTACCGACACGATCACGTGATTTCTGGAGACGGTGTGTCTCCGTGTCGTCACCGAAAATCACCTTCATCACTCATCTGAGTGAATCCACTTATTAAATACGTGTTAACAACATAATTAATACAGATTCATTCTGCAAAAATAAATCTGATGTTCAGTCAATGGCGTAGGTACATATTTGGTTTCTGAACCAGCTATTAATATAATATAATAACGAAAGCATAATGGTATTCATAATATTGTGTGACTGAAACTTGAGGGAACAAAAAGAAATGCAAAACAAATTCCAAATATAGCATAAGGAACAATACTAAAGCAATCTCGTTCGTATAACATCATGAATACCAGGATCCTATTCAATCCTTACACAAAGGATCTGACCTAATACCCCGGCTGGGATAGCAAATGAAAGCTAACTGGAAGGCAAATATAGGACTTAGGATATCGTACAAAAATATTGCTTCACTTGGTTATAGGTTTTAAGTCCCTCGTGTTTGTTGATCTTACGAAGGAGTCACTCCTAGAGGTAAATGTTTAAATTATATTAACAGATGTTTATGGATTAAATCCTATTCCTTATATAACTCAACCATAAATACATCTTCTCACCGTGTCTTGTATTTATTCGTATAAGTTAAAATAAAATTGTTTCTCAAGTCGAATCGTTCCAGATTCTAGCGAAATAAAATGTCTTCGTTTTGCTACCGTCGGGTAAGTGTCGGCTGTCAACTTTTCTCCTAAGTCTTACTTATTTTGGTTTAGTTAGACGATACAATCTCATGAAATGTTCCAAA
The DNA here is from genome assembly GCF_023078275.1 of Leguminivora glycinivorella. Classification (NCBI taxonomy): domain Eukaryota; kingdom Metazoa; phylum Arthropoda; class Insecta; order Lepidoptera; family Tortricidae; genus Leguminivora; species Leguminivora glycinivorella. Next base: position 2,962,259 of record NC_062998.1, on the reverse strand, counting down.
TAACTGCACAGTTCAAAAATACGTGACCTGACGTACGGGAACCGGATCAGATAAGTAGTGTGAATAGGCCGACGATGTTAGATATTTGTTTAGAATTATTTAGTCTTACTAATGTAATAAAGCGAATATTGTATACATATTGATTTGAAATGCGTACGATTACAATATTGCTTATGTACCGATATGAATCAGTTATGAATGGAAGATATTTACAAAACGATGTGACATATGACCGAGTAGATGTTTTGAATGTCATTCGAAGAGAAAATATTTTTTAAACTATTACAAACAAGCTGTACCAGTAACCTGTTTTAAATCGCTCTAGGCCAGTAATTACATTTTTTCCCCTATATTAATATATGAAAATACACGATAAAAGTATTAGATCGCATGAACGAATCTCATTTAAAGCTGCGCTTCCACGAAGTGTTCTGAACAGTTCTGAGCGAGCATTCATTCGTTGGTGCGCAGATGAAAACACTTGACTTCCATACCTTTATCAGTGCACGAACGAACGAATGCTCGCTCAGAACTGTTCAGACCACTAAGTAAATACGCAGCTTAACAGTTTATATACCTGACAAAAGGAAAGACATGATTCGCTGTTTAGCTGTGGCCCATCAGTCTACCGATTCTGCCCATTCTGCGGTACAACCTCGGTCACGGCCAGTTAGCAAAGTTATACGAATAGTTTACCGCCGCGAGCGGCTCCATTCAAACTGCCATCACTGCCGACTGTTCGCAATTCACGAGTTTCTCTGCCAAGTTTGTAAAGGCATTCCGCTCAACTTTGCACCTGTATGTAGCTCAGGGAATGCGAAACTTAAAGAATGGCAATAAAAATCATAAGGTAATTTAAAGAGCCATGTGTGCTACGTTTAAATATCACATAATATCTACTCGAGTCCGGAATGGTTTATTAATTATAATTTGACTCCTCGTATGCATAGTGCGTGTAAATTTTAATCCAAGGTATAAATTGTCAAAATCAGTTTGCAATGTTCAAATGTGATGGACCTCATAGGAGAGTATAACCCGGAAAGCTTATTTTTCAAATACAATATTAGGTATTAGGGATATGATAGCTGAAGGCTCATAGAGCGTACTCGTAGACAAAGTAGCTCTCGTCCTTCACGCTTTTAGAATCTTATGGTATCATGTCCCTCACGCTTTTTGATCATACAGTAGTCGCTTGCTTCGACTCACAAAAGCAGACGAGTAACATATTTTTCATCACATTTGCTGTTTAAAGGTATCATTGCGTCTACGTGTACTGAAGCATAATGTACTATTTTATTCCCAAGGGAATAATGGATTTAGTTTTAAAAATTAATACAATCCGTACAATACTTCAGGCAAAGGATGTTTCAATCTGCCAAGGATTTTTATTGCATAACCAAAATTTTACTATTAAGCTATAAAATATACTATATGGTATGAAAAATGCATTTTATTTATGTTTTATAATTATTTCAGTGTGTTTTGCATGTATTTCGTAAAATTTAACTCAGATAAATTGTTATAATTTACAATCTGACAATATGCTCTCTACTCGCGCTTGACCGCGGGCGTACGCGAGGCACCCACCGTTGCCTAGCAACGGAGAGTACAACAGACCAAAATATTTAAAGGAATGGAAAATGACCTACAATTTTAGTTTAATTTTATGATTTATATGCTTTTTTGAACGTTGCATTTAATTTATTTCAGTATTTTCGTGTTTGTTTTCGTTCAAAAAGTGTTTGTTATCAAAAACAATGGATTTAATATGAATAATCTGATTTAGATCAAGATACACTACTGGTCGCAACGCCGCCGGTTGAAGGTTTTGCCTTATGACTGTTTCCTCTGATTTGTCTCAAATGTGATGAAAAACATTGTGTGTAACTCGGGGAGTATGAATATTACTAACTCGAGTCTTTAAATCGCTCCGGCAAGCCGTCGCGATTTAACTTACTCTCGTTAGTAATATTCAACTTCCTCCCCTTGTTGCACAATGTACTATAACCTGTACCTTTGGTATTCCACAGGCGGACGTTCATACCAGAAGCTCGGCTTCTGCGACGTGAACCTAGCGGAGCTGGCTGGCGCGGGCGAGAGCACCCGCCGGCGGCTGCTCGAGGGCTACGACCCGCGGCGGCGGCTCGACAACTCCGTGCTACGGGTGCGGATCAAGATGAACATGATCTCCGGTGATCCGCTCTTCAAAGTGTAAGTACATGAAACTCTAGGTGGGAATATCTACAGATAACTCTTGGCGAGGACTGGTGGGTATCTTGAGCAGCACTACTCGCGACGCGGACAAACGTATCAGCATGTATCTATTCTATGACTATGATCTTCGGCGGAGTTTATTGGGGTAGGTAGCAGATGCTCTCGCTATTGGCTGCTTGAGGGCTACGATCCGCGGCGGCGGTTACATACACGGAAAAAAAATATTTTAACAATACTACCAGAACGTTTAGTAAAATAGATTTATCGTAACTGATACTACAATCTCGTAATAAAAACAACTGTATTGTTACGTTTACTATATTTTGAATTCAATAGAACTAAGCAAACATTAATATGCACTAAACAGTTCTGTTTGAATTACATATACGAGAACTCTAGTTTTATTTACAACTAATAGAATAAAGGTTACGATAATTCTATTAACAAGAAGCTTCTTGTAATGCCAAAAAAATAAAAATTATCTTTACAATCTTAATCTTAGCGGTTACTATCACAGTATACTTCCTGTAACTTTTTTATACGTTGCCATTACTTTGTAGTTCTCGTAAAGAAATAAAAAGAATATTCTTGTAATGTAAACTCAACGAAGAGTTATATTTAAAAATATTAAGTTTGTATAAATATGTACGCATCGCTGTCAACTCTATTATTTGTATCGTAGCGAATGCCATCGCAGTATAGTTGATATGACTGTTTTATAAGTTGGTATTACTTTGCAGCTCTTGTAAATAATGACAATAATATTCTCGTAATGTATACTGGTGAACAAATAGTTCTGTTGAAAAAGTATTTAGTTAGTATAAATATGTGTTTCGTTTTTGTAACGAAACGCCATGTTTAAGTACCATTGTATATCTTAGTGAATGCTATAGCAGTATAGTTGATTTTACTTTGCGCCTCTTGTAAAAAATAACAATGATATTCTCGTAATATACACCGAAAAATAATTGTTATAACAAAAATATTGTCCGCATAAATAAATGTTTTGCTTGTGTAACGAAACGCAATGTTTTGCGGCGTGGTCGGCGGCCATTTACGTGTCATGAGAGATTACGCGTGGACGCGGATCGCAATAGGTTATATTATTTATCGTTAAACGTACTCACTACGTATTATCCATTCGTTTGGTAGTTTCCATTTTAGGAAATGGATGAAGAGGTGCAAAAACTCTTGCAAGGATGGGAGATGGCAGAGTTGGCAAAAGCAGGTGAGTCACATACCGTACATCATGTAGAACTTAGTAGATAATTAGAATGGTGAGTAAAAAGGCATTTAATGTTGTATTCATTTTACATTGCATACAAATTCATACGACATTACGTGGGCAAAATCTAAATACTGAACTAATATGGGCTGTCCACGATAAAAAGTGGTCATACATAACATGATAAATCTTTCTTCCTGAATGCACATTTTGAAGCAATATTATATTTTGATAAATCTGTATACATAAAACTATATAATAATTAAAGCTATTCCTTATAATGCTTTAGTGTGTCTGAGGTTTCGCCGAATGTATACCATCAAGCATTTCATTTCTTGTACAGTGTTTTTTAACAAACTTCACACGCTTCCTGGCACAATTTTATAAATACTTATATTTTTATAAGCTGTTTTACACACATTAGAATGACATCTTAGCAGACAAAAAAATACTTTTTGAAACTCATTTCGACTTTTGGTAGTCAGGAAGACTTTCTACTCCAAGCACTGACAGTTGTTTTTGTATGGAGAGCCAAAAAGTGTCAAAAATTCGAATTCAGCAAAGTTAGAAAATCTCAGTACTTTCTTAATCTGACTACAATCAGAAAAATTATTACTATCGTAAAATCAGTATGTAATAGGGTATATTTTGGCTATTATAAAAACATTAAAAAAATATTTTTGTCATTAAAACTGTTGTACTTAAAGACTGCAAGAAGACACTGTACAAAAAAATATTGTTATCATGAGATACATACTGCTAAAATTCATAGGCCACCTAAAGTTTATAATTTGTTTGTATTTCATTATAAAAATAAAAGTTTAATATCTACAAATTATTTGACAAACATGCTGCTTATAAATTCTCATTATTCTCAAGATTTACCATGTTATATATGACCACTTTTTATCGTGGACAGTCTTTATATATATCTGAAGTGGACGTAGAATATTACTTAATGTAAAATTTATTCATAGACATTTTAATGTCTTTTTCAGATGATTTACAATGGTTGCAAGTTTCCTGTGACCCATGCCATACTGTGGAACAAATTAAAGTGGAAAAATTCTGCAAAATATAAATTTTGGATGAAATGAAGGACGGTTCTATTAACACTGACGAATATATGAACAAAGTTTTGTACTAAGGATCGTTGAAATATATTTTTTAACAAATTATATAATTATTTTATTTACTTTCAGATTCACCAATTTTCACCGCTCATAGCATCCATTCCATATGCTGGGTGACCCAGGTTTCCGGATCCCAGTTTCAACTCTAGGCTTCTGTCTCTTGGAACTGGTCCTAGCAACCTGCATTTTTATCGGTAGGTACCTATGAATTTGTCTGTGCACTGTATAGACAACTAACATTTCTTGTAAATGTAAGAAAAGGTTTGTTGTCTATACAAGGTGGTACAGTAGGATTAAAGGCTGAGCCACGCCAGATACGTGTACGTAGACGTGAGCGTAGCGTACGCGGTGTAAATGACGAATCCTCATTAGAGATTACACCGCTTGTGTGACGTGTTTCCCGTGTGTGTCTAGCGGTGTATCATCTCTTTTGAAGATTCGTACTTTACAGCGCGCACGCCACGCACACGTCTACGTACACGTATCTGGCGTGGCTCGGCCTTTAATCCTACTGAACCACCTTGTATAGACAACAAACCTTTTTTTACATTTACAAGAAATGTTAGTTGTCTATACAGTGCACAGACAAATTCATAGGTACCGATAAAAATATAACACGTTAACGCAATTGTATATTTATTAGAGAGTACCATAAATGCAGTTGCTGTTACTAACTTTCTTGTTCTATCAACCATTTAATGAAGTTTACATAAATGAAGAGAATGTAATATATATCAGATGACTTGTATTCTTAACGATACCTATTATTGGCCTAACTAAAGTTTTATAACCTTTACAAGAATTTCTTGTGGAGTTTACATTATTTTGTTTATTTAGACACTCCATTTGTTATAAATACTGAATAATCTAGTAATACACACAATTTGACTGTGTGACCCTTACAATATTTTTATTTTATGATACGTAATGTATATATTACCTTTACAAGAATATATTGTCAAGGTCACATTTCATTTATTAAGCTCTGCAAGAAAATATTATTTATTTGTACGGTCCACGTGTTATGATTACTAAATATTCTAGTAATACACGCTATTTTAATGTGTAGCAATTACAAGATAACTAGTTCACTAAGCTCAACGCATTTAAACAGACTAGTTTAGTTATTTATACTATGTGAACAATTGTCCCAGAATTTACTAGATTTTCTCGTTCAGATTACACTATTCAGGTATCATGGACGAGACTTTTTTCTCCGTGTAACTCCGTGCTGCGGGTGCGGATCAAGATGAACATAATCTCCGGTGACCCGCTCCTCAGACTTCTTCTTCTAATAGTCGAGGAATAGCAGACTTATCAGTGGCACTACTCGGACAACTTACGAATATTTAGGGGTACAAGGCACGAACTCCTTCGAGGGCTACGACTCCATACTACGGGTGCGGATCAAGATGAACATAATCTCTGGTGACCCGCTGTTAAAGTTAGGGCGTGTAACTCTAGCCGAGGGACAGTGGGCAGCTTGAGCGGGGCTACCCGCGGCTTGACCATGACCATGATCTGCGGAGACCAATGCATTCGCATCGCCTGTACGACTATGACGTCCGTAACACGTCACTCTCGTCAGAGAGTTACACATACGCCCACGGATGACACGAGGCCTTTTGGTAATCAAATCATTATGCTTTCAAGATAATTCAATTGAATTAATTTTACAACGCCCTTATGTGCGCGATTTTAATATAATCAGCACCGTACACGGCACATAATTTTAAGCAATTTATTCCTTGAGAAGCATATTTCCTGTGCCTGCGTCGAAATATCAGTAGCTAGATAAAAATCTATAGTTATTTGTTATACAAGGGAGCAAAGTTGTATTTTAACAGAGTGTGGAATTGCAACACGAACTAGCGAATGGATTCTAGGGTTGAACTACGAGCTTGCGAATGGATTCTATGGTTGAACCACGAGCGAAGCGAGTGGTTCAGAAAATAGAATCCTGAGCAAAGCGAGTAGTTAAAAAATAGAATCTGAGCGTAGAGATTGTTACAATAATACGAGGTAAAATAACTTTGCACCCCGTGTGTAACACATAACTTTTCACCTCACTAAAGCGAGGAAACACGCAATAAAAACAACTGGAACATAATTGCACAGAAATAAGTAAATTTGCGTTCATTACAATTTCCACGATGCACCGACACCGACCGACACCACAAAAGTTTCAAATTAAGAATCAAGAAGAAAAATATATTTGGGTGCGTTCCATTTCACGCGTTTTGAGATTGCAATGTTACTTAAGGTGTGTTCTGAATAAGTACAATTTCTTGTACGGTTTCAAGTGTCTTATGGTAAAATCTGGTTATAAAATTCTTTGAATTTTATGTTTTTAGTCGGATACAATTCGATATGAAATTATTTTTACGTTCGCATCACATGATTTGTTAAGACAATTTAAGCACAGGGAGAAAATTGTCCTGTCTGAGGCATGCCTTTACAAAAAAAATATATTTAAAAAAGTAACTAATGACACTTTCGGATTTCAAATATTCTTTGCACTCTTGTGGATAAAATGCGATTTTGCTATCTGTTTTTAAAGAATAAAAAAGTCCTTTCCGAGCTAGTGAGGTGAAAAATTATTTTTCCATTATTACACTAAGATGTTGAGTTCTACATGTATCCACTGAACACGCCTACCATATAGTATAACCGATGAACACTCTATTTAATAATGCAAACATTGTAAAACATGGAAAAAATGGACTAGTTACATTTGCCCCCAGTCGAGATTTGCCCCCCTGTAGCTTATATGTATCCCGGTCAAAATAAATCTAATGAAACTAACAGTGAATCATACAAAACTTATAAACTTCTTGACAAAATAAAATGTAATAACAGTTGTATTAATTTCATCATAATTATGTGCATAAATAATCTCTCCTAGTTTGCCAGACCCCTGAGAGTCTAATTACATTATGTCTACCTCAGCATATGCGGGAACCTAACTAGATTACGCGGGTTTCTAATAAATGTACCAATAAGACCAGATAGGCTTGTGTAGTGTGTACTACGTGTACTAATATACCTAGGTAATAGTACAAAATACACGATTCCCTCCACTGTACTAGACCGAACAATGCCATAATGATTCTGCTCTTTATACATGAAGGCGCAAGAAGTCGAAAGAGTGTCAAGACAAAGACTACATATAAAGCGATCCGATTGGCCCGACTCTGACCGAACTAGAATTAACTGAAAGGTCGCGGAAACTACAGTCAGTTTGTCCTTACTAAAGTCAGTTTACGTATCGATTTTATCCGCTCAAAAATATGTACCGAGACCTTATTCCGCCGACATAAAGTGCTATGGGACATATTTTTGATAAGTTGGACGCACACATATTTTTACACTTGACTGTACTAGAAGACTGAACACTGAACTAGTACATTTGTGAGATTGTGTACTAGTTGGGAGCGATCTTTTCAGTGAACGAGCAAGCGCAACTCTACCAGATTGCTTCTATAAGAGTAATTACTCTTCCTTCCCTTATCCCATATTTAAACTGTATGTGCCCTAAATACGGTAGCGTTTACTTTAAAGTAGGTGCAAGCTTTTTGAATAAAACGCTAGGTTGAATGCTGATAGCGAATCAATGAGCGAAGAGGCGATAATCTACCCTTAATGATACTTTGTCTTCTGAAACTCGGCGATAATTATTTATCGATTTTAAAGCATCCAAGGCGGTTTTCACTCGGCTTAGACGTTCATTAGAGGTTTTGTTTAGTGCAAGTAAACACCTATAACGGTGCCATCTTTTTTTTTACTCTGGTACTCTTCATTGGCATTTGTCCTTATTTTTAAACCGATTTCGAAGATATTTTAACTTTTTAAGATTATGCAAAATTTCTTAAATTTCACAAATTTTGTACATGGTGCTGGTGCGTCGTACGAATTTTGTCGAAATGCACAAACGATCATATTAGGCTAAAGCCGCTTGCGTCAGTTAACATTTTTGACGGTGTAAAAGTTAACTGGTTCTAAGCGTTGTTCGTTCATAATGCATACCTTCGCCTGTCTATGAATGTAAAAACTTACAACATCCGTTTCTGTCCAGACCCGAGCGGAAGCAAGACGTGGACGGCAAAGCGGACAGCGGCTCTGAGAGCGCGGCTGGCGGCCCCGAAGACGACTGCACCTCTTCCACTCCTAGCAGCGGCTTCGGGAGCCTCACCAAGCGTTCCAACTACGGTAGGTGACAGCGGTGAGACCGGTCTGTGACGTCACACGCCGTCGCCACCAGACAGCGGGGCCAGACCGCGGCCGGTGGCCAGTAGCGGCTTCAGGAGCCTCACCAAGCGATCCAACTACGGTAGGTGACCATGTGTCTGTGACGTCACACGTTGCCAGTGATTCCACTCCACATCCGTCTACGATAGGTGACCCCGGCGACTGTGACGTCACACTCCAGAGTGACTCCACACCTGAGGACGACTGCACCTGCTCCACGCCTAGCAGCGGCTTTGGGAGCCTCACCAAGCGCTCCCGACTACGTTAGGTGACCTCGGTCCCTGGTAACGTCACACACCGCCATCGCCAGTGAGTCCATAACCGAGGACGGTAGGAGACATCGGTGTTTGCGAAGTTACACGCCGCTGCTGCCAGTGACTCCTGTAATAACAAGATATGTTATTATGGATGAGGATGGGCAGCGTCACGGGATGAGGTGTATTTATATGATAGACACGAGTAGTAGGTAGTAATGAATCCCAATCAATTCCATTTATTGTATAAAGGTGTGCCTATATATGTATACATGTTTGGGTTGTCGTTGACCAAGCAATATGCGTTATGTCGCAGTAAACCATCGTGTTACTGCTAAACACAGAAAGTGGCTAATATGCCATTACACTCCACACTCCACACCCTCGGCAGATTCACCGAGCGAGCGCCCCAACTACCGTAGGTAACTCCGGTGTATGTGACGTCACACGCCGCTGCTGCCAGTAACATAGAACTCTGCAACCGTCAGGGCCTTCATACGTCAAGTGGCGTGCTGTTTCCAAGTATACGAATACGACGCCAAGAACACACTTAATTGCAGCAAATATGCTCGTTAGCTTCACTTTCACTTTCTATCGAGGTTTTCTCGAGGACAGTGAGCTTTTATACATTTCCAACTCATGATTTTTTCTCATTTACAGAGGGCAGTCACTCGCTGCCGCTCTCGTCCCTGCCGTCGTGCGAAATGCCTTCACCGGATCCTGATGACGTCACCGACCATCCGGGTGAGTAGATACATATTTAATTTGTCTTTAATAGTTACGAGCCTACGAATGCGACTAATATCTTGCTTAAATTGTTATGATGAGATTGAAAGACTGTACAGAATAATCGACGTTTCGCGCGTACACTTTGGCTTTCTTTCGCGTGGCTAAAAAAATGTCATTAGAGCTACTTAAAATTTCAAATTCCTATGACCTAGCCACTATAAAAGAGATTATTTTTTAAAAGAGGTACGACTCGTTTCCACTGAAGATACATTTTCTTAAGCCAGGCGCTAAATAAACTGATGAGCTAAATGCAAACTTGTTGAAACTTCAATAAATTGTGAAGTCCAACTATGCTGAAGCGAACGCAAATTACTATCCACGACTGACTGCAGTCGACACTAAAACTAGTCAAAGGGATTCGAAACTTCTTAACTGTACAGGTATAGGTCAATTCACAAGAGTTGGCACGAATGTAACGAACGGTGTTCGAATTCCTATAAACGGCTCGGTTTCACGTGTGACGTTTGAGCACCAAGTTTTCCTTTGGCTTTAACAAAGTTATAAATGCCTTTGCGAATGTATACGAATGTACATAATTGCAGACCATGCGAAGTCGCGAAATGTTTAATAGTTTTAGAACTACGAATCACAAAGGTTAAATGAATATTTTTTTTATTCGCAAACACAGACATTAGACAAACAATAACAGAAGCAAAGCAATGAAGTGCTACGATGAGTATGTTAAAGGGCTGAATGATTAGTGAATAGGGCCCCCTTGGGTTCACCTACGACGCAAAAACGACTGGGTGTTATAACTTTGACGTGTCTGGCTGTCTATCTGTTTGTCTGTGTGTGTGTGTGTGTGTGTGTGTCTGTCTGTGGCATCGTAACTCCCGAATGGATGATCCGATTTAGATTTAGTATTTTTTGTTTGAAAGCTGAGTTAGTCGGAAGTGTTCTTAGCCATGTTTCATGGAAATCTGTCCACTATGTCGGGGGTTTTTTCAAAATTTTTGTTACTTAAATTTGTTTGTCACAATTATTTTTTTGTCTATGCTGCTTTGCGATTCTTTTATAAATAGTGAATAAGCAGTCACCATGCGAATATGTTATATATTTATTTATTTATTCATATTTATTTATTGTGCTTTATTATATCCTTTAACAAATATTTGTCTACATAAATATAAATATCTATGTGATCAAGCACGATATTTTTTCAATATTCTAAATTTATACCTATAAGTATACCTCAACAAAATTTAATTACATACTAGGTAAGTCAAATCTAAATAAATAAACGCCGAGACTGAATATCTGAGCCTATTTTGCCACAACCCATTCAACATTTAAGGTCAGTTACCTTATAATCTGTAGGTAGGTATTATATAGTAGCACAAGCAAAGGGCCACCAAGTTGTACTCAGCCCTAATAGATGCTACGCAGCAATACGAGAATAAAGGAGCCTAAATCGCCCGATCAGGACAGAACCGGTGTTGTAACTGGTTAAAAAATGAGACTAAATCATTACCGATTCGTAGCCATGGTTGGTAACCAGCTTCCAAACGGGAAAAAATATCGCGTATTGTAACTGTAATTTTTAAGGGTTCCGTTGGAAACTAGGTTGACTAGGAGCCCTTAAAAGTTTCGCTCTGTCCGTATGTACACCGTCCTAGCTTCGATTTGGTAGAAACTCCGATCAGTAACTCGGGCCCGATACGTAACCAGCTACAAACAGGGAATTTTGTATTCTCGTTCTGTAGCTAGTTACAAAACTTAGTTATCAAACGGTACCACACTGGCCCAATACGTAACCGGCTACAAACCGGGAATCTTGATACTCATTTTGTAGCCAGTTACAAAACTTAGTTACCAAACGGTACTACTTTGGCCCAATACGTAACTGGTTACAAAATGGGAATCGAGATTCCCGGTTTGTAGCCGGTTACGAAATGTTGGCTACCAAACGGTACTAAACCGACAACGCGCTCATCGGGTTCTCCGGCATCTGAGCAAAGTTTACGAGTGCCCTCCAGGCGGGTTCTTCGTTGCGAAAGTGTAAATATTGTTTACCTAAACGTTCGATTGTCATATAATTCCAGGAGCGGGAACGCTAACTGCCGCGTCGTGCGCCAACTGCCTGCAGCAGCACACACACTCGCGCAACTCTTCCAACACTTCGGGAGACACCAGCAGCAAAGTAAGCCTTGCTATCTTGAACATACAATCATATTTATGTGGTGGATGGACTGTGTGAGATGATATCAAACAAAAGTAACGGACGATAGAGATGTATGGAAGAGGAAGACATACTGCGCCCACACCAAGTGACTGGGATAAGGGCGAGCGTAATTAATTATGAGAGTCATACAGCAAAATGTATCGCCATGGAAGACTGAAGACCTCCATCCATTAAGTGTCTATTAAGTGGGAGAGAGTCAATGGATCTCTTTCACTTGGTCGCAGGCAATCCCTTGCATCACGTGTACTAGCTGACGATTTTTCTACCGCGATACGACCGGCTAACGTTTTCTACGTTTATAATAGCATCTAAACTATCATTTGAGAATGTTACGAACGGGAGGCGATGACTGAGACGGTTCGTTTTTATATATTTCGGTGATTGCCAGTTTTCAAGTCACTAACGATCCACGAGGATTACCCATTGCCCTTAACCACTTTACAAGTTTTCGTCCGGGAGGCGATTGGTCACGGAAACTTGTTCCTTGCTCGCGTTCTATTAGTGTAAGGCCTTAGTGGACGCCCGGTCGGCACGGTGTGCAGCGAAAGCGCACGCTATGCAGCGTGGACTCCGGACACTTGTATGATCTTCAATTGTTTGACATGCACGCCGCACGCCCCGCCCCCTGCACGCCGAATATGAGCGTGCATGAGGGCCTTACATGTATAACTTGTATAGGCATGTATAATATCTTATTCAACAAATAATATAAAAACGTACTAACTACTTACGTTTATCTTTCAGGCGTCAGGCTACGGCAGCTCCGTGTCCGCAGCGTCCGCGCACTCGCGACAAAGCTCCGAGGGCGACTCGGCGGACGCGCGCCCACACCACAACAGGTATGCTCACGCCCGGGGTGTACGGAATACCAACCCCGCCGCCGATGACATAACGTGCCACGGAAAATGCTACACATAGTTGCTACAGATGTAGTGCGAAAAGATTTGCCTTCGTATTGTTACGGAAACGTACGAACGTGTCATGCTATTTCAGTCAGTGTCAGTACAAGATGTACTGATATTGACTGTACTAGCATGACAAATACAGTCGACGTTTCCGGAAAAATACGAAGGAAACCCTTTTCGCACTACATCTGTGTACTTGTTAAGTTCCTCTAAAAATAATTACACCTTACCAAAGTACACAATAACATTGCAGTTGATATAGTCCTTCTACGTTGAGTGTTTACTATGAAAGCTATGTCAGTCTGCTTATATTATATAATTGGGTTTTTGTAGTAATTAACCGGTTTTTTTAGTGTTACCGGTTTTTCAGAAATACGTAACGAATACTTTTTTCTGTTTGTAATAAAAGGTAATATTGCGTAGAGGGTTAGGTAGAATTTAAGTAAGGATTTTTGGGTGATAAAACAACTTTAAAACATATTAATCATAGTCAATTAAAACTCTCTTAAAACAGGTGGAATTTTCTTTTTCTGGTTAATGGGTATTGGCATCAATAGTATCTATTAATTGACCATGTTATTGCATATTGTAATCAGGAAAATTATTATATTAGGTTCAGGGTTTATATAACTGCTGTATAAAAAAAACTTGCTAACCGTTATGCTTATTTTTGGAAGAAAGTTTTTAATTGATATTAGAAAAAAAAACATTTGTAATTTTTCTATTCTTCATTGGCTGGAAAATGGATATGAGGGTGTTAAAAATTGTGTTATTTTTGGGGTGGTTTTCATTTTTATTTTTTATACTCTTTATTGTTTTTTAATTTTTTTTTACTTATTTTTATTGCTACCTTTTTTATGTGAACATTTTATAATATCCTTTGGCCGATACTCTACATTTCATTTGGTAACTTACCTACTACTCAGTCTTTCCTTATAATCAAAAGTCGTAATCAAGATCGGAAAAGTTATAGTATCGGCCTAGGATCTTATGTTGCGAGGTCACACAGCGAACGCAATGTGATGTCGTCAGCATAAGAAGCTTTAAGTTCCAAAAAATATTTCGTTTCATAAGTTATATGTTTGAAGTCTAACCCACGAAGCCATTCCGTGCGCTGTGTGTCCGCTAACGTGTTCGCACTCCGTGCCCGCTCAACACGAGTCACTAACCGACGTTGTCAGCTTATTAATTTAGATTTTTGATGTTCCTCTCTCGTCCCCTCACCCGCAGTCGCTTGTGCAAGCACACAGGGCGAGCGCAAACGCTAACGAAGCTGCTGCTCGAGAAGTCGGTCTCGTCCGACAACTCGGACGTGTACCTCACGCCCAACACCACGCTCACCGGCCCGCCCGACGTCATCCGCCACGCCATACAGTCGCCCCCCACGGAGGACTACAGAACACCAGACACAACCCTCACCAACGAGAACAACCAACACTTCGCCATGCCCACCTACTTCGATAAGAAAAAGAAGGCCGCCGCAACAATGATAAGCAACGCCGTCCAACCCTTAACGAACTTCCAAATATTCAAGCAGAAATCTTTAAACACGATCCCCGCTCTCATAGAGAGGAACAAGCGCAACGAGGAGCTCTTCAACAACTTCCCATTCCTGACACCCCTAGCCCACAGAAAGAGTTCACTAGTCTCCGACGCTAACAGACTCTCAGGGTGCATAGAGGACGAGTTCTACAGCATCACATCTGACCCAGAAACAGACGGAGTATCTATAGACGTCCGCAACCGCTTCAAGAGTTTATCCAACAAAGACGTGGACAAGGAGGTGTTCACATCGACGCCGAAAGAGGCGAAGGTGTCGGTGATACAGAGGTGTCACTACGCGTCGGAGCGGCGGCGCGGCGAGGTGCTGAGACACAGCTACACGGACCCGAGGTTAGTGCGTCCTGTGTGGCTTGCTTTGCTCCCGAGTGTGGCCGGGTGGCACGGTCGCAAGTCTGTTCGTGCTTGTCCGTTTTAGTTCACGTCTAGTCTTAGAACAGTTTCAATAAGAATAACTATCAATCTTTCTCACGTATACCTGGCTATATACATATACAGGCTGTATTTTGACAGCGGGTCAGTAAAGGTATCTAACAGCTACCAGATCCCTTGCTGCCACTCAAAAATGGTCTTAGAAGACATTCCTTTGATTTCTAATTTATGAAAATTGGCGTTTACAGATTTTGGAAAACCATACTTTTCGTTTTTGAATGAAAACGAATAGGTAAAAATTGTATGGGAATAGTTTTTCTCGATTTGTGTATTTTCTAGCCGGAATTTTTTTGATTCCATACAAACTTTTGATCCTTGATAAGAATGGGATGGATCGTTTGGCATAAAAAAACTGACCTTTTTCCTGTATGTTTTTTTCCAAAATAAACGCCAATCTTCATCAATTAGAAACAGATGAAAGGTCTCAAGACCATTTTCGCGTAGCAGCACGGGATCTGGTAGCTACCCTCACTGACCCGCTATCAAAATACATCCTGTATAGAGGTGAAAATTTGTATTTTAATTTTATTCATAGATTATACCAACTAGAAAAGAACCGGTTTTCAATAAAACGTGCTCAGTAGGAAACCGGTTTTTATTCAAATATTTTATTTTATAAAACCGGTTTTTTAATAAAACGTTTACTTGTACTAAAACCGGTATTGTATAAAAACGGTACGAATAGAATAGTAACTGTTTTTTTTTTCTTTATAAAACCTTTTTTCCTATGAAATTTTACATTTGTGTAAGTTATTCATGATGTACTATTTATCTTTCATGCTTAAACAAACAAAACTGAACAGACCACGGCCGAGCCACAACAGGTGTGTAGCCAACGTGTCAATCGTTTACGCTGTGTTACGAACTATACGCTATTGTCACTATTGCACTAATATGTAAGAGCGATACAGACACATAGCGTTTCCTTACCGTAGGGCACTGGTCCACACATCGCGAGTAAGTGATGCGTTATCGGCGATAAAACGGACAAAAGATAGTCGCTCCCGTGTAAGTGAAAGAGGCACGATAATATTATAGCGCGAGCTAGTTAGTTCGTCGCCGAGCGATGAACTTATAAATCGCCCGCTCTCTGTTTTATTTACACGGGAGCGTCTGTCTTTTGTTTGTTCCTATCGCCGATAGCTCATCGCTTACTCGCTTTTGGTGGGACCAGTGCCCAGCGCAAGTGATTGTCACCTTGGCTAGTCACCCAGACCATCCTCCCTCCATTCCTGTAACGTCCGAGCGTACTAACTAGGTTGAGGGCACGAGCGGGACTATCTGCTTCTCTTTCTTATGTTTTGGTTTTTATTCTGTCTCTTTTTTACCTGTTTTTTTTTTGTTTCGTTTAAAGGGTTTTGTGGTAATAATTTGTTTAGCTTTAAGTTCTTCAGGTATAATGATCTATTACTATGTGTAAATCTTTTAAATACAAATGTGAATATTTAGTTTTGCTCAAATTCCTTTTAGTATTGCGTACCGGATTGTGTTATAAACTTGTTACATATCGGTATTTGATATCGGTTTTATTGGTAAAATATAATATGCAAATTACAAATTATGGTATAACAATCGCAAATATCTTTGTGTTGGCTTTGGAGTTATACCACATCATCGAACACTTGGGAGATATGGACATTGTCTTTCCGCAAATCGGCATCTGTCATTCTGCAATAAAATTCTTAAAGTTATTTTTACTGCGCACTGACAGTTATATTCTTTGACTCTAGGTTGACTCCTTTTTTTTTAAAGAATATAGAGGAAAGGACTATCTGACATATCGATCCTTATGTAGTATAGAAAGTTAATCTTTCGTGATAGTATTGAAAACACGGTTCTTACTTACGCTTATTCGTATCGCTATTTGAGACATGTTTCGAAAAAAAATGTGATTCGTCATCAGACATGACATGAGTACTCGTAGCGGCTATTTCTAACAGGATTTTATTAGGTCAACCTGTATGAAACTAACTACATACGTAATGGAATCTAAGGTAACTAATTTAACCATCTTCCAAGGATCGTAGAGTAATGATAATTGGCAGCTGTATGTAGTTCTGATGACAATACAATGATATGATATTGTCAAATTGATCTGATGATGGAGCCGGAAGATATGAACTTGAACTTCATAATGGAACATCGTGTCATAGCTGTTTTTGGATTTCTTAGAGAAGTGTTGTAATGAAGTTTGACGGTTACGTTTTTAGTTTGATTGCTATTAAAGCGTGTTTTTTTAGTTTTTTTTTAAATTATAACTTACTAACTTTTACCAACGGCTTGTCTCGTGTTAAATTTAAAGATTGCGTAATGCTCAATAAAAACTTCCTCCCCCCGTTTTTAGGGAAGTGGGGGGATTAGAAAGAGACGAAAAGTAGCCTATGCCACTCCATCTCCACTTAAAAAATCACGTCAATTCGTTGCTCCGTTTTGTCGTGAAAGACGGACAAACAAACAGACTCACACATTATAATATTATGTTAGTATGGATTACACTACCAATAGCGATACAATAAACGAAAGTAGAGTCAGTCCAATATAAGTTGGCAACGATCGTCATAACATAAGCTCGCCGGTGCAAATGTTGTTTTCAGTCAAAATTATTACGTTAACACAACGCTGCCAGAATCAATCAAAATCGCAGCTAACTTATCTAGACCTGACCCCAGAGCCGTGTTTTTGATATTTGGAAACAATAGGTATATATATTTTTTTTGATATGGAATTTATTTTGAGTCGGGCGGTTAAACGCCCTTTACTCGTAAGATTGACGTTAGTATATAAGGAGGCGTGTGTGTCCAGACGCGGCGACGGCGAGTGCAGCGCGTGCGCGGCGCTGCGCGACTCGCTGCCGCGCCGCCCGAGCTCCGCGCTGTCAGTACACGAGCACGCGCCCGGTGCGGCCGGCTCTGAGGGCTTTCTTATCGTACAACATTTATACGGTCGAATAATGTGGAGAAAAATATTTGTGGTGGAAGCGCTGTGCATTTATGTTAATTCAATTACAAACAAAATAATAAATGACGTCGGTTGTCAATTTCTTAAAAATGATGAATGAGCTTACACTTGACCACAGACTAGCCAAAGGCAAAGACGTGGCCTACGATGGAGTGAGCTCGCCCAGAAGATGCCTGTTCACCCTTGATTTGAAGGTCGCCGGGTTATCGCTATTTCCATAATCATTTCAACATGAATTCGATCTTATCGACAACCGACAATGGCCTTTTTATTGTAAACGTCGCGATATTCAATTTAGTTCTTACAAATTCAGATACATTTATTAGAAAATTACCTGGGGCCTATTGCATAACAATTTACAACTTGTATTACAAGTGGAACTCTCTTTCTTATAAAATGAATTGGAGGGGGACTACCGCTTGTAATATGAGTTGTAAATTGTTATGCAATAGGCCCCTGTTTTAAGTATCCAAAATTACCGGTTAAGTAAACCCGGATCTCTTTTCCACTTTCATGCACTGCGACCACGGTATAACTGTTAACACAGAATTTCACTCGTGAACAGCCCGAGGACCCGCCCACGCCAAACCTCGTGCTATGCCATTTTTAATTTTACTACTTTGACATGATGGCATGTGGCATTATGTGCGCCACTTTACACAATCGTAAACGAATCACGTTTTTAATAATGTTCTAATTTTCTATCGTAATATTCGTAATATAGAGATGTCTTAAAACTATATTATGGCAAATAATAAGTAGACGCGGATTTCGGGAAGTGTAAGGTAGCGCATTCTGTACTGGCGCAAATTCATTCTGTACACATAACACTGAGATTAAGGTTTTGCAAGAATTGCAAGTCAAATAGCTCTTATTTTAGTCCAGATCCATCGTAGGCCACTGATTCGCCTAGGCTAGTGTGTAGCTCTGAATAAGCCCATTTATAACAATAATAAAAAAATATCCGGTTACGTAGACAATTTGTATTGGCTAACCTAGGGGTCCCCCAGATCCGCGAATGATTACATTGATTACGCTCGCATAGGATCAACCAGTACAATAAATTAGTACCACTCTCAAATATCTAATTTGAATATTACCAATTGGATCAAGATTGCGAAGCCTAAAAAGAGTACCTTAATCTTGTGTGTATGTGTACGGGTGGTAGATGTGGTGCGTTTTGATATTACGTAGATAGTAACTGCTTTTGCTGTTAGGGCGCCATATTACGAACGACAAAGTTCAAATAAAGGACCCATAACGTGTTTTATACTATGTAAAAACCTACCCTCAAAACGTTCGTTAAGCCACTTAAGGTTAAGTGAAAACATTACACAACCAAATAAAAAGGTTAAGAC
The DNA here is from genome assembly GCF_023078275.1 of Leguminivora glycinivorella. Lineage (NCBI taxonomy): Eukaryota > Metazoa > Arthropoda > Insecta > Lepidoptera > Tortricidae > Leguminivora > Leguminivora glycinivorella. Next base: position 2,943,001 of record NC_062998.1, on the reverse strand, counting down.
AGGTCGGTCAGAGACTTTTGTATTGGGTTGGTCAACCTACAAAAATTGTAACTGATCCATTTTTTCCATTATTACTCTATGATATCCACTAAACACGCCGACCATGTATAACCGGTGGACACGGACACTCTATTTAATAATAAAAACATTGTAAAACATGGAAAAAATGGACCAGTTACATCTGACCCCCTCGTCAAGATTTGCTCCGCTGTACCTTACCTGAAAATTTACCGATTTTTTTAAACTTCAGAGTATAGATACGCACTAAACTACATATGATGGTGTGTACTAAGTGTGTAAGAATCGTATAATATTATTGTTTACCTACATGACTACAGTACCGTAAAATGGCGTCCAGTGTAAAAATTCAATGTCATTCATAATTGTAGTTGTTTAAGTGTGATTGTTTTCGTTCGTACCGCTTTGTACGTGTTATACAAACCATTGCGCTCGTTTTGTATACAAGTGAATATATTTTTTAGGGAAGAATGTTATATCATTGAGTTGTTCATAGTGACGATTCACCAGAATTTGCTTACTAAAAGCAAAATGTAAAAAATTGTAACTCTAATTTTTTATTATATTTTGAAAATGTAGGTACCAACTTTGAGCCTACAGTGAATAATATTATCAGTAATTTTAAATTATGTAGATGTTTTAACAGTGTGTCTTTTGCTTCAGGGTTTTTAACTTTTCTATCATGCATGGTTCTTAACTTTTTCTCTATAATACTGCTTATAGATTGCAACCGCGCTTTATAAACAATTATATTCATGCTTTTACTACGATTATCCGATAAACATGAAATTCGATTTCATGTGTGATGTGTGATATATGTTTCATCAAACGTTAGTCCTCAAAGTTTCGATGCCTAAAGGCTCCTGACTTCACATTCGTTGCCTGTGACTCTAATCAAAAGTACAATCATTGACGCACCGGGGCGAACGCAACTGGCTTTGTCAAGCCAAAACAGAACAACGATAGATGAGAAAACTACGAAACTAGACGGAGCGTCAGCGATTGTACCTTGCGAGAGGGTGATGTGCCGTTGACACAAAGACAGCGAAATGCGAGATAACGGTTTTTTTTTTCATACCGGTTAATTTGCCAATATGAAAACGTTCTCATAAAAAACGGAACTTTTTTTTCCAAATTAAAATGTTTTGTCAAATTCTGTAATAACGGTTTGGCAATTGAACCGGTACACATCAGTGTTTCCGAGCCTATTTCATACAAATCAATTACATATTTGAAACATGTAATACCTGTGAAATAAATATAGGAGGTAGTGGACTTAATATTGTATATATAGACATATTTATGTAGCTTTTTAGCGGGTGTGATTATGATTATAAGTTAATGCTAAAGGTACTTTTCCTCCGATTACAGATTAACTCCGATTACAAAGGATTATAAAAAGTAAGGTTTAGAGGCACAATCCCGACTGGGGGATAATTTCAACTAATCGAAATATGTTCCATTATTTACATTACAGATATAGTGCTAAAAGGGTTTCCTTCGTATTTCTCCGGAAACGTTCGTATTTGTAATGCTAGTTCAGTCAATGTCAGTACATCTTGTACTGAGACTGACTGAAATAGCATGACACGTTCGTACGTGTCCGCAACAATACGAAGGCAAATCACTACATCTGTAAGGTATTTGAGTGTGCCATACATATGTGTCCGTTGAACACATTTTATGGCAACGTGAATTCAGTGAATAAAATATGGCACTCTGATCTACTTAATAATGTAAAAAATGAAAAAACTTTCGCCTGGTTGTAATTTACTCGTCAGTCAGGATGTCCCCCTGTAGGTATCTTAATTGATTTTCTTTATAAATATCCTTAAATCATTAATTTAGTCTGGTCATTGGAAATGTACCTTAAACAACATATAATTACCATTTTTGAAGCATGTCAGCGATTTCTATGCATTAATATGGTAGTTAGTATTTTTTTACTAATTTAAATTAATTATGATGAATTGTCGTCCATTTGTGTGTTTGTTTAAGTCGTGTGGAGTTTATTCGTGTGTTCATAAATTATGATTAAATTACGGAACAAAAGGACTGTTTACTTTCAATAATTCGGATTTTATCATACATATTTGTGTCGCTTAACTTCAAACTTGGGTAAATTCTGCTTTAAGGTTGAATATATATAAAATATGATGTTGATCTGAAAGATAATCAACGTTATAGCAGAATGGATTTACAAATTAATGTTCTTGCGAAGCTTACTCGTGGAAGCTTATCTTATAATACTTTAGTGCCGATATATTCAATGCGTTTATTTCGTACAAGTTCGTCAAACGTTTGCCAAGTCTAGTTCTACATACCTATTATTGTGTCAGTCAAGGTTTTAAACGTCGGTGTGGCCAATTCGGCATCTTGTGTGACCTTCAAGCTATAGGCACTGGTCCCACCAATAGCGTGTAAGCGATGAGCTATCGGTGCTGTGATAGAAACGAACAAAAGATAGTCTCTCCCGTGTAAATAAAAGAGACGCGATGATAGAGAAAGACGCGAGTTAATTTGCAAAATTCTTCAGGCTTAGGGCCACCCGCTTAACTCAGGGTTAGTGGGCTGTCAACTGTCAAATTCCATATAAAATGGTGGGTTAACCACTGGTTAACTCTCCATTTTCGGTAGTGCAAGTCACCCTTACGGCTCAGCCACGACATTGGTCTAAGCGTGACAGCGGTGAGCGGCGGCCATACATTGAAGCGCGACACAGCGATGGGACTTTTCATTCGCACGTATGGCTGCCGCTCACCGCTGTCGCGCTTAGACCAATGTCGTGGCCGGGCCGTTAGTGTTGTTAGTTGTATTTATTGTAATTAAGCCCACAGCGTGTTATTTAAGATATGGAAGTAGTCTTAGCAAGCGTTTGACGTCCCTTGTTCCCAATTATAGTCACCGGCAATAGCATCGCACAAAAAGAAAGCCGCAAAAATATTCATACTAATATTATAAATGGGAAAATATGTGTGTGTCTGTTTGTTTGTCCGTCTTTCACGGCAAAACGGAGCGACGAATTGACGTGATTTTTTAAATGGAGATAGTTAAAGGGATGAAGAGTGACATAGGCTACTTTTTGTCTCTTTCTAACCCCCCACTTTTCTAAAATGGGGGGGGGGGGGTTGTATGAAGCATTCTGCAAATTTCGATTTTGACGCGAGCGAAGCCACGTGCAAAAGCTAGTCTGACATAATCTTATTTCTACAGCCATAAGTATGCAGCCTTTTTAGTACGATGTTATTGCCGGTGACTGTAGAATACATAGCCGTCCATACAAGTCACTAGAAAAGGCGCGAATATCAAAATGTCTATGGAACGATAAAACTCTGCGCGCCTACTTTTTTTTTAAATTTGCCGCTTTTTTCTATAGTCTGTATCTTTAGGTATTTAAAAGAATGTAAACAAAATATACCCTTAAAAGGCTCCTTGGAGCAGTCGAGGGTAAATGGAAATGTTACACGGCGAAATAAGGAGGTTAAAAACAGGTCGCTCAGTGACAGATACGCTAGGTTTTGTATTTGGTTGGTTAACCTACACATGTGTCGCTTAACTTCAAACTTGGGCAAATCCATTCTGCTATAACGGCCCAGCCACGACATTGGTCTAAGCGCGACAGCGGTGAGCGGCGGCCATACATTGGAGCGAGACACAGCGATGGGACTTTTCATTCGCACGTATGGCTGCCGCTCACCGCTGTCGCGCTTAGATCAATGTCGTCGCCGGGCCGTAAGGTTAATTATCTTTCAGATCATATTACATTTTTTTATATTTTGAACTTTAAAGCAGAATAGATTTACCCAAGTTTGAAGTTAGCGACACAAATGTTGTAACTACCCGAAAATGAACAAATTATTTGACGTTTTTTTAACTACCTAAAAGTACAGAGTATGATGACAGAATCGGCTTGACAATCTCCATAATCAATGTGCTAACATACGAATGGCAACAGGAACCCGTCGTCGGGGTCGCTGACCGCGTCCGCGTCCGAGAGCGGGTCGCTCGACCGCGCGCGGGCCGCCTACTCGCGCCGCAAACGCGCGCCGCAGCAGCCGCCGGCCGCTCCGGCCGACGACCAGGTACACACCTCCACTACAATCATACATAAAACATATTTATTCAACTTTACAAATTCATATACATACACACAACATTAAATTAAACAACAGTGAATTTGAAAAGCAAACCTTTTGTGCCTTACCAATAGTTGGCGTGATTCCTACACTAGGCAATGCCTGTCCCGTAGGAAATCAAATTACAGGTACCCTTCGCGGCGAAAAACCCGTCAACTGGTTAAACAGTGACCTTGGACACCTAAAAAATACGCGTTACGTGTTTCAGAGGCTGCTATTTCTTAATCCACCAACAACCCTTGCCCCTACTCCTTGAGTTGCAGGCGTCTATAGGTTACGGTGACCGCTTTCCATCAGGAGGACCGTATGCTTGTTTGCCACCGACGTAGTATTAAAAAAACCGGCCAGCTTACCTTCATGAAGGTTAACTATTCATAGTCGTCAACTTGTGGACATGGACGCATTTGTGCCTGCACTTTTAAAAGGATATTTTGTTATAGTGGTGGTTACTAATTAGGGATACTATAACAGGCTCGTTTCCTACTAGTCAAATCAGCTTCATTATATTTAAGAACTGTCAAAACGATTTGTTAATATGGAATTACTATGAAATACTGCGGAGTGACGTCACGGTCAATTCATTTACTTTATATCTTTCTCTTTGACTTATTAAATACGCACACTTGTATATGGTATCTTACACCTTTAACTGTAATCTGAAATCTGACATCTTCTGTATTCTCCTATTCTGTAGGTAAGGGTTCTAAATATATACGTGTACCTTAGATATATATTAAATACATGCTGTACTCTTTCGTAATCAGGCGTTGGATGAGCGGGTCGTCTCAACACAGGCGCTAAGCCTAAAGAGAAGTCCCAGCAAATTAAGCATATGTTATTATTTAAATAAAGATATTTTTCATTTTTCATTTTCACCATTAAATATAAATTATGTTTAAACATAACCACTGTCCATATTTTTCTTCTAATTATGTGGTGATTTATTTCGTGCACTGCATAAAATATTTTATTTTAAATATAGGAAACTAGTCTATTGTATTTGTAAAAATTCCAGCATATGGTATCCTGTCGGGTGGAGAACACGCGCGTGAACCCCGACTCGCTGATCGACGAGCTGCTCGCGCAGACCGACCTCAAGCACGCCGTCGACGACTCCGCGGAGAGTGAGTAACATACCTTATGTCCTCTACATATTAGAGCTTGCAACTTAGAATCACTGATGATAGGCCGACCTAGATGACTGAACGACTCTGCAGAGTGAGTATAATAATGACCGAATGATGACTGACCGATGATCTCAAACTATTGTATCCTGGTAACAAGATGTTGGATAGATTGTGTGTGGACACTGTTATTCGACGAATTGTTGATCGAGAGTTTCTCGCGCAGATCGACCTCAATAACGCCGTTGACGACTCCGCGGAGAGTGAGTAACAACCCTTATATCTTCTCAATTAAGTATGCAAACCACTCGCTGATAGGCTGACTTTGAGGCGTGACCAATTGAGCTTCTCGCAAACCGACTTCAAACATGACGTCGATGATTCCGCGGAGAGTGAGTAACAGATATTATGTCACATTTTAATTCTCGCGCTTCGTACACATTTAATGTCACATACAGGTCGAACGCTTAATTAATATTATTTTACCTTTTTGTAGTGCAACCTGGCCGAAACGTTGAAAAAAAAGTAAAATAATGTTAATTAATCGCGTTCGACCTGTATGTGACTTTAGATCTTATGTCCTCTATATTGAGCTTGCAACTCAGAATCACTGACGATAGGCTTATTTTGAGTTGTGAAAGATACTGCAGAGTGAGTAATGTAATGTATCTACCACAGAACTAGATTTAGATAGAAGAAATAAGCTCATTTATTTGTATAGGGGCCGAGCGTGTCAGATTTTGTACTGAAGTTGTTACTTACCTGTGATTTTAAATATGTCAGGCCCTTGAGTGTTCATAATTTTGCATTTGTCATGTTTTTGTTGAATTCAACGTACAAAAATTGACGCCCGAAATCTGCAAGCTGCGATTAAAGACGGATAAATCAGTGGATTTTACTGAGTTCATTTGACACGCTAAGTAGATACGTTTGCTTGATCTATGGTATAGTGTAGGATGAAAGGGTGTTAATATTTTAATAAAATGTATATATTTGTGTTTCAGCGTCGGGGCTGCAGTTGTTCATCGCGCGCGACGGCACCGCGGAGCTGGGCTCGCGGCAGCGCACGGAGCGCCGGCCCGACTACCAGCGCGTCGTCATACACCCGCACGAGCGCAGGCCAGTACACTACACACACTACATATATATACACTAGGACTTTCCTTCACAGCTGTGAAGTTTGGCAGTTCAGGATCGAATAATATATTTATTTTCTCCAGGATTTAAAAAAAACCGCTAAATTTCAACTTTGAGTATAGTGACTGCTATGCAAGGGCCGTGCAAATGAAGACGATGGCTTAACGATTAAAGTACAATGCAGCATAAGGCAAATCGCGACGCGAGTCGAACCATATTATGTCGTTTTATTACTGTGCTCAAAATAACCTCACTAATGCTTTGTATAAATAAATGTTAATGTAAAATTCCTCCCAACAGGTAGCCTACGGCCTGAGTGTACGCCGACGTGGGTCTGGGCCCGCCGCGAGTCTGACCCGACGCCGCCCGAGCGCGCCCGACGCCACCCGACGACGCCCGACCACTCCCGACCACACCCGATCATCTTCCACACTACCGACACCGTACAGAACATCGGCTCCCACACTACATTACTGCCTAGCAATAGATACTTCCGTAGGACTTATAATCCAGTTTATCTTTTTTTCGAGTATCTTAAATATCATAGGCTTTTATAAGTCGCCGTGTATCTTACATATTTAAATATTTGTTTAACTATATTAGCGCCAACGCCTAGCGTACATTTTGACAGCCAAAGATGAACTCCCAACATTACTTCCTAGCAATCGATACTTCCATAGGACTTGTGTTCAATTTTAGTATTTTTTTCTAGTATCTTAAATATGTCGATGTTTGTTTAACCCTTTTAGCGCCAAGCGTACTTTTTGACAGCCTAAGATAAAACCCGACAATATTACTTCCTAATAATAGGTACTTCCGTAGGACTTGTTCAATTGTATATAGGTACCTATTTTTATCTGATAACTTGAATAATCATCGTTTTTATTGAAAATGTCGAATTTTCCAAGCGCCAAACTTACATTTTGACAGCCAAAGATGAACCCAACAATATTACTTCCTAACTAAACAATAGATGAATACTTCCTCTAGGATTTGTATTCAAGTTTATTACTTTTTCGGATAAATTTAATCATCTTATTTTTTTAAGTATATGTCGAATCGTTTTAGCGCCAAGCTTACATATTGACAGCGAAAGAACGTGGAACTTCTGACAACATTACTTCCCTACCAATAAATACTTCCGTAGGACTAGTATTCTATTTTATTCCTTTTTTTTCTAGTATCCTATATTTGGCTTTTTAAATTGCTAAGCATAGATTTTGCCATCCAAAATCGAACTGGCAGATAATGTACATATGTCGAAATTGTAGAAAATAAGAGTTATGAATAATATGATAATATTGTATTTAAATATATAATCAAAATGTGGTTGGTCCAAAGAGTACCATGGCGCTAAGTAGGTTAAATTAAAATATATACAATTAAATCAAGATACTAAGTGATGAAGTGAATGAGTTATTTTCAAATTCGTTGTATATTGACATCCGAATCAGTAAAATGTTTTATACTAAGAGGTCCATTTCATTGTTTTTTTCAGTATTTTTTTAAAAATTAGTTTCGTGCGCAAATTCCTATGTGTTACCTTTTTACAGGGATTCAATATATTATCCTATTTTCTGGTGATGTGAGATGTATATAAGAACAATACTCTCTCTAAAATCGATGTACAACGAATTTGATAATTCTGTAATATACCAATATGTGGTTTTCCACAATAAAAGGGTGCTTTATGTAGAACAGGAACATTTGAGACTTCAATAAAAATCACAAAAAGTCCTAATTACGCATGAAGTGTAACCTCGTAAGTCCCGGCGAACTTGTACAAATAGAAATAAAAGGAAGTTCCAAAATCAAAACCGGAAAAATAGACTTTGGTTTTAAAGCCTCACCGAAATATATGAAATAATGTCAAGAGGGCGCTGTTATTCTGATGTATGCGGTGACAGTTCAGTACAGTATGAAGAAAATAGTTGTAATGAAATTCCGCAACGTGGCGCGTAGTCATATATCTCTGGTCAGGCTTTACGAGGGTAAGACCCTTCTCTGACGGATACACATATAACTATACATGTTGTTCCTCGATGTCTGTATATTACATTATTTATAAAGGGTTGTTATCATTGTCCTTAGTTAATTTGACTAATGCTTCCGATTTTGAGATGTATATACTTGAATGTTAAATAAATGTCAGTCGATGTTGTAAGCTACGGGAAATTAAAATGAGAAATGTAAAGTGACTGCCAATGTGGCCAAACACCTTTGTTACCATATAAATTATTTTATTGACGAAACACGTGTGCTATTTAGGTCATACTGAGCAACTTTTTCTATAAAATCGACCCCAAAATCTAGAAAGTCTGGAAGAGCCCAATTTTTTTTCACGATTTCGTGATTAGTACCGAGTAATAATTGCCAAGCAATAACTTAACGAAATTCGGTTAAAACACGACCGAGGGGAGTGTTTTAATTCTTCCCATTCATTTCGAATTTCCACTTTTTCGCACTTCTACCGTAATGTAGTACTGTGAGTACATTTTTACATTAATGTAAAGTCTGTATTTGGCCAGTTTGGACATCACTCACTTTTTAATGTTAACATTGTTAACTATTTGACTGTAACCGTGTAGTTAATTTTATGAATGGTCAATAATCAACACTACGGATGGACAAGCATGAATATTGTAAATAAATAAGGTCGGGTGTATTTAAAAATATTTTAAGCGGGTTACTCACGTATTAAGTCGACATAACGCTCGACATGTTTCGCTCCATTTCCGAGGACATATGTACATGTCGAACGTTATATCGACGCTTAAAATATTTATAAATATTTCTGAGTCTCATGGGAGTTTTATAGTTAAAAAGGTCGGGTGTTTCTGAGTTCGGTGACAACCCGAGCGTCGCCGTCGGCAGCTGTGTCGCTGAAGCGTACATTACCAAGTGTGACGTCCCGTGAGTCCCTCAAGTGTAAAAATATGGGTGTACATAAGTTGCTAATATTTTTTAGCAACATGTGTACAATCAACCAATTGAAACCCTTGGCCACTGTAGAACTATGTCACAGTGATGTTATAAATCAGATTGTAAGAAATCTCTTACTGCTTGTCATTTTGACATGGTTGTAGAGTGGCCTAGGGTTCCAATTGGTTGACTGTACAGTCGCCATCAGATATAAATATACCTGAGCGGCCGGATGATCCATATTTTTATACTTGACTGTACCTTATGGCGGTTAGCGTTTACGCTAGTATTAATAACTCTCCAATACAACGGCGCTATTGACGTAAGCGCCCACCGTCATAAAGTACCTTTTTCCGGGGATGGACACAAATAGATGTAGCATTTTACAGGTCGTTTCTCGAAAGTTAGCACGAACGGAATGTACGAAACTGTGTAAGGCCGATAGTCCACTATCATATCATAGATATGTATGCCTCCCTTTTTCTCCAACGTAAAGAAAAAGGATGGCATGTTGTCTATGATCATATTTCTATGATAAACATATGATAGTAGACAATCGGCCTAAGTGACACTTGTTAAGTCGCCATCAATAGAATTGTGGGCATAACCTTATATTCAAATTGCCGTTCTACCTCATCAAATACTGGCTAAACCCATGAGTTTTTGATCCATTTTTACCACACCGTGACTCTAATTTAGTCTAAATAATTTAAAACCGGAAATAATGCTAAAATATTAATATTCCATTGAATGGTTTGTTAACATTGTTCGCAATTTTTATTGACGGCGATTTTATCGGTATACAGACAATACTGTTAAGTGACTGCACACATAGACATTTTCATTCATTCATTCATGATAGTTCTTGTGAAATGATCTAATCTGGCAGTCACCACGTATAGGCACTTTAAGGCCGATAGTCCACTATCATATGTTTATCATAGAAATATAATATATCATAGGCAACACGCCGTCCTCTTTCTTCACGTTGGAGAAAAAGGGAAGCATACAGACCTATGATCATATTTCTATGATAAACGTATGATAGTGGACTATCGGCCTAATACTATTTTCGCAAGTTTGACAATTCAAGAACAGTGAACTTATAAGCATTTTCGTACATGTCATTGGAGTGTCCTCAAGTGGTGAGTGCATAATGCATCGGGTAGGAAACTGCGTGCTTGCAGCAAACTTGCCTGTCGGACTCAAAAATGACGGGTAGATCTAACCCACCCCCGCTGCAATATGATTTAACCCGTATTAAGATTAAAACAATTTTTTTTTGTGTTACAGTCAAGTTTGGTTCAATTTGTAAATAGTTTGGCCAGAAATTTCAAACATATACAGAACCATACTGTTCTTGTCTTACCTAAAAGCAAAGAAACATGTTTTTCTCCTTATTTACTAAATTTGGTTTGACAGACTATACGTTACATTTTTTCAAATTAAGGCGATGTTGCCGGTTTAGACTTATTAAATTGTAGGTACAAAATCGGACCCGCCATACGCAATGTATTAGAAGTATATAATGTTGTTTAAAAAATAATATATATTTTTAAATAAACTTGCCAATAAGGCATGTTATGTTACACTGAATTTACTTATGTAAAGTAAAAAAAAGTCAAAATGAGGTAACTATACGTTTCCGTGTTACATCTACCCGCATTTTTTCCTATTTTCTAACAATTAAGAGCTGTGAAAACTATCGGCTAGTTGTCTATTTATTGTCATTATATTCGCGTATATGTAAGCGTATTATTATATTTAACTAAGTGATGCAGTATTGAATACGAGATTGAGTAAAAGCGGGGTACTTACGAATACAGTCATATAAGTTTACTAAAACTGCGCGATTTTCATCACGAACTTCTCATACTTAGTCGGTCCTAAAGTTCTGTCACAAATGCTTTAACTGATAAAATTGTATATAAAGGTTTTTATTCAATAAAAAATACATGATATCAAAACCTGTTTTATACTTATTAAAATGTGATATAAACGATCGAAAATGTAGATCGTGATTTTTAAGAATCCTTGATTACTTTGAGTTTGTCGATAGACGTCAGCACGCGGAAAAATAGACTTCGCAAAAGGAAGAAAAAAACATTGTTACATTAGCCAAATAAAATAATTATTTTTTTAGTATGAGTTCTCTGAATTTGGGCATATTGAATTACTGGTATTTCATTTTCCTAGAAATCTTTAAGTCTGCTAGTAACCTTTAGAACTTGGGTACTTTTCAGTAAAACGCTTAGATTTCACAATCATCAACGGGAATGTGCAACAAAACGTTGTACAGTAGCAATATTGTCCATTTAATTCACAAAAATCATATACAAACTTAAAGATAAAAGACCCAGCGTTTATAATAAGTATCATTAAAGCATATTAAGCCAACCAAAAATAAATAAAAAATAAAAACGTCCGGAAGAGGTCGCGTGTTTCTTGACTTGTTTTTTTACCAAATTTTCAGATGTTACAAGGAACCACGCGAAACTGCGACAGCAAAGTACTTTAAGTAATATTGCAATTTATTCAGTATGAAACGAGCTTTCAAACCATGCATATGCATAGTAAGAAATATCTGTTAATAAAGTTTTTATCACTTAAAACCTTTGTGACAGAACTTTAGAACTGACTAAGTAGTGTAATTTTCGAGAAATATTATAACTTGGCTTAGTACAACCATAATCGTATAACTGATTTTGAAATCTTTATGGAATGATTAGGATGATTATTTAAAAGATGGTTAAGATTCTATCATTGACGGAAGTTTTAAATATAACCAGTCTAGACGGGAATCATTTTAAACAATCTGACTAAATGTCTGATCAGATCCGGTGGTGTAGACAATGCCGATCATAACGACAATTATTCCAATTTAGGAAGCTAGTATTCACGTTTGCATTAACTATAATTGCAGGCATAAGCTATAATTATTGGTCTATTTGAGTATCCCGTCTGGTTTGGTCTTAAGAGTGACGTCCCATAGACATTGTTTAGAAAATTACATGTTTCCAAATGGAGTATCGCAGTTTTGCAGATTTTTCTCACCATAGATATTGACGTTTTCGTACCTACAGTCAGCATCAAATAGACAATCTACTTTACCTCTACATATTATCACTTAATTCGGTATTCGGTGCTGTGTACCCGCTGCATGTATTAGTAACTGAGATTGAAGTGTCGCAGAGAGACCACAGGTTGTGTACACTGTATACTATTGTATAAACTCATGACATGGCGTAGAGACAACTCTATAGGACATTATTTCATCACACTCCCGCAGTAAATGTGCAATGTGCGAAGCGGGTAGTTAAAGAAAAATCGTTCTCCCGAGGGAGTTATAAATATATATATATATACTGCAAGTGCAAACATTTTAACTCGGGGCGTAAGAACGTAGTCTCGTGTGCAATACGTATTTAACTTCCATCCCATGTTGCACAATGTACTATTTTTCAGTTTGTCGGACCACAGTCCACACATCCAAACTTCTATATTTCTATAGTGACAATGAAGTTTTGCTGTATATTTGGACACCTTAGCCATTCATTTTATCTTCATTCATATTCAGATCTTGTAAGTTTCGTATATCGGCCAGTAACACTAACATAACAAAAAATAACACAATTTCATAGAAATCAAACTATAAATACCAACATCAGTAGTCTCTTCTTTTTTCTGTCTACAGGGATGAAATGTATCTATAAAAACATAAAAAATAACCCCTGCTAACACAGAGAAGAGACGCTCCTCACTACGGCATTAAAAATTAGAATAACTATTCACTGAGTTAAAGAGTGGTCTTCACGTCATGTCTGTCGCTTCCCTTGATGTACAATACAATCCTGCATATTTATTATTTAGCTGTAAATGCCATACAATTAATGTAATTTATATTTAACTTTCGTTTGGCAGTTTTCAAACGAAACCGGAGTTAATACAGGTCAGTTTTGTGTAACAATTATTTTAATTATTGAAATTATAATAATAATATTGTTTGTGTCGTCCGTTCGTCTACCCTATGTGTATACATTTTAAGTCAAGATTTTAATTCTGTAGAAAATCCGGTTTCGAAAAGTATTTTTATTCTTAAATGTATAGTATTCATAAGTAGGTGTTATTTTTAATTTTTGTCGACATTTTGTCGCGCGCTGACAATGCCTCGGCTTAAATAAAACGCCATTTCTTTGGTTATATGTACAGAGTTATTTTATTAATCATAATCCCCTCCTTATCCCTGTATACGCCAGATGTTACCACCAGTCTCCGACATAATTAGTTTATTGCATTTATAATATTTTACATAGATTTAATACACTTTCAATTCTTAACACCCTCCTCATCGCTAGCGTCTAAACTCTCCTCGGACGAGTACCCCGTCGTGAACAGAAGATTCTTGGGCTTCTTCTTCTTATCCTCTTTGATCTCCTTCTGTATTTCCTTCTGTTTCTCGAGCGCCACCTTCTCGGTGAGGAGCGGCCGTTTCCGCCTCGGTTCTTGGACTTGTGGAGATTCTGTGGCTGGTTGTTCTTCTTCGAATTCGTCCTCTGTAAATGCAGTTAATTGTGTGATAGAGTTGGTACCAGAATCAAAAACACTGTTAGGAACCTGCCTGATAGCTTGTGAATTTTGCTCAGGTGCCGGACAACCCGCTTGTAGGCGGAAGATAACTGTTATAGATAACGATCGGTTTTTGTAGTACGCTGTCTTTTGTCTGGCGGTGTAAAAACATTGTATAAAGACTGGATGAGACTACTCGTATCTCAGGACCGGGACAAGTGGCGTATGTTCCCACATGAGTAGTACAATCCAGGTCTCTTTAAAGCAAGAGTAAATAGGTATCTCATAGGTAAGCGTGATCCATCGTAGACCGCATCATCACTTACCATCAGGTGTGATCGTGGTCAAACGTCTACCTATTCATAAAAAAAAAATAATCGGCAGTGGGCGATAAAAGGGTGATAGGATGATGATGATGATAGTAAAAAGGTCTACGTAACTCCATAATAAAGTAAAATCGTACATTACGATTCAAGTACGAAGAAAAGGAAATCGGAAACGGTGACGAGTTAAAACTTAAACCACGACGGTTGGGAAGAGAATAGGCGACACTCAGGGCTTAAGAATATCAGAGCTTCTATAAATCTTTTCTATGGATTGACTTGCACCATTGTTTGTGTTGTGTAACAAATTTCATAAAAGTAATATTTACCAGGAGTGATAATGTCAAAGTTGTATGCGTGGTCCTTCAGCACGACGAACACAAGCGGGAACTCCACTATGCACTTCCCGGAGAGGTTCTCCGCTAACGTCTCACTCGGGTCCAGCTCAAAGAACTTGCGGGAGCATCCCTTCACTTTCTCCGCTGAAACAGTATTTTTATAAATAAATAAATATTGGGGAACACCTTACACAGGTCAACCTAGCCCCAAACTAAGCAAAGCTTGTACTATGGGTGCTATGTGACGATATACTTACTTATAGTAAAATAAATACGTACTTACATACTTATATACATAGAAAACATCCATGAGTCAGGAACAAATATCTGTATTCATCACACAAATGCCCTTGCCGAGAATCGAACCAGGACCAACAGTTTTGCAGGCAATGTGACTACCAGCTATTCCAGACTAGTTGTCAATGTGTTACATCAGCCACTGAAAACCTTCGACTCCTGTGTAAGGGCCAAGCATCTCTTTCTATGTGACCACTCCCAAATAGTAAAGAATAATAACACAATCTAAATGTAGTAAAATCATTGAAAATTTAACTAATAAACTTTTTAAAATAAAAACTGCATTTCTGTCATTCAATTTATCATAAACTGTCTAATAATACTAATGAATCATACACACCTCTTAGCAATACTTTGACTCCATTAAACCCAACAGATTTATAATATGTCAGTGCCTTAGATCCTTCAAATGGTTCTGCGTTGACATCCAAGTACTTATCCAACAGCTCGGAAAGCCTCTTAGTCTCCAAGCATTTCTCGTCAACAAATTTCACCATATCCGGTTCAGCATTCGGGAAGATCCACTCCACTCGCCAACTAATCAGGTTAGTTTTATAGTTATAGCGAGTAGTGTTTAAGGAATGCCTCGTGAAGTTTTGAGCGAGGAACTGAAGCGCTATTCCACGGTCTCTGGCCGCCATTTTTAATTTAAACAGATGCTGAAAGTAATATAGGTTAGGTTAGTAAGTGTATGGAAAAATAATTTTGATGCATGTGAATTTGAGGGCAGTCAAATAATGTAAAACGAAGGTGATATTGCTCTCAATAATAGACCCTATCATATTGGTGCATTGCAAGTTAAATTTATAAAAGCTTGGATAGTTCCATGCTAATCCACTCCTGTGACTATCAACACTTAAAAATACTTGAACTTACAACTGGCAAATCCTTGTCTATCCTAGTGAACCTTTTCTTCTCGTCCCTTTTCACGCCGTACACGAACCTGGCACACTCCTCCAACAGCCTGTAGTCGCTCAACAAGTCTCTGTCGGTGAAATCTTTGACGCGAATAAACTTCGTTCGGTCCCTTATGCCGTCGCATTTTAACTCCATTTTGTGAAGCCTAACGCAGTTCAAACAGCATGTCTTTACTTCGCACTTAGGGCATGTGTATTGGGCTTCCTTTGACCCACATACTTCGCAAGGACCGAGTCTGCAAGAAAAACATATATGAGATGCTGTATTGTAAACTATCCTGACATGTATCTGTATCTCGGTCATATTCATATTTATTACCTTGGCGCTGGTCCCCTCGTCTCTGGCTCGCTATCTGAAGATGACGAAGACATAGCGTTATATGTATAATACAGTATTCATTTATAAATGCTTAACTAATATTATTTAAAACACACGTGGTACGAAACAAAACAAGAACAGATACAATCAGGCGCTGCAACTGTCAATACTGTCATTCTGACTAGGCTTGTGTCGTTCACGAACTATGAACTGTTAGGAATAAAATCCCATCAATGACCGAAATGAACTGAATCTTTTCAGGCTCTGAGATTCGGTCTTTGCTCATTTAGTTCAGTATAGGATCGGCGAGCGCGAGCGGTTTGGATCGAGAACGAGTGTGTGACTGCGCCGACCGAGAGCGAGAGGTAATTAGTAGAGCAACAAAAAAACGTCAAGTTTTCATATTAAACTTCGGTTACTTACATCCTTTGGGCCCGGAATGTTACTATCTGTGGACTATTCGTATCATTTTGACACTATTTGGTCCCATTCGTTCTGATCTTTCCGACCGCAGTAGTCGCTGGTCTGGCTGAACTAAATGAGCGAAAGACCTAAAAGAGCGAACTAGTTCGTGGGAGCGATTGAACGAGATCGGAGCGCTCCGATCAACGAACGAAACGGCACAAGCCTAATTCTGACGTTAAGTTTTTTTTACAAGTCGATCAACGGTTTGTACATTGGCTAAATTCTTGAGGCGTTTTCTTGTAGAATACCGAGTTGCAGTATCACTTATTATTTCTGTTGATTTCATATATTTATTTAGAGTTGTAGATCAACAAAACATAATTATAATTTAACTTTATATCATATGGTAAATATAGAATAAATAAATTCCGCTAAACATAAATTATAGACGGTCAACCAAATATTGGCATTAAAATGTAGTTATTCAATGCTGTTTGGGCGCGATCTTCAAATTTTATTTCAGAACACACTTATATTATTATAGCTCGTCGTTGAGGGCACGCATTTCATGAAGGCAATTGGCCGCTGAGCCCTAAGTTTTTCAAATTTGTCACCCTTTTTAGGGTTCCGTAGTCAACTAGGAACCCTTATAGTTTCGCCATGTCTGCCTGTCCGTCCGTCCGTCCGCGGATAATCTCAGTAACCGTTAGCACTAGAAAGCTGAAATTTGGTACCAATATGTATATCAATCACGCCAAAAAAATGCAAAAATAAAAAATGGAAAAAAATGTTTTATTAGGGTACCCCCCCTACATGTAAAGTGGGGGCTGATATTTTTTTTCATTCCGACCCCAACGTGTGATATATTGTTGGATAGGTATTTAAAAACGAATAAGGGTTTATTAAAATCGTTTTTTGATAATGTTAATATTTTCGGAAATAATCGCTCCTAAAGGAAAAAAAGTGGGTCCCCCTCCCTCTAACTTTTGAACGATATGTTTAAAAAACATGAAAAAATCAGAAAAGTAGAACTTTATAAAGACTTTCTAGGAAAATTGTTTTGAACTTGATAGGTTCAGTAGTTTTTGAGAAAAATACGGAAAACTACGGAACCCTACACTGAGCGTGGCCCGACACGCTCTTGGCCGGTTTTTTTAGTACCAAGATTTGGTTGACCTTCAATATGTAGTAACTTTTGCCTAGCCTTTAAGCCGGTGGGTAACTCTGTATTGTGTGCGAAAGACAGACAAACTTACAGAAATACGTTAAGTTTTGTAACATAATAAAATAATTCTATGTTTAATTACCGTTCTTGAGTTAAGTAATAAGCCTGAAACGTTATTATTTGAAGCCGGGTGAATCGACGTAAAAGTAACATGAGTCACGACTTCATTGAGTGTTTATTTAAACTACAGCTGCAAATGAAAGGATCTATATAAATTATACATATGTATATAAGGAAAGTAACACTTATTTAGAAATTATAACTTGAACTTTCATCGTGAATAAATGGAACGCGACGTGACGTGACTCATGTCATGTTACTCTTGTCGCGGATTGACGCTGGGTCAATCCGCGACAAGAGTAACACAAGTTTGAGAAAAACAAACTGTCAGTAAAGTAGGTGTCAAACTCGTTGTAAGGCACCGTATGTTTTGTATGACCGGTGACCTAGTAACTTCAGCTCGGCAGTTAGCAAATTCTCGAAAAGCCACATTCCAGTATTGATTTTAGACAGCCACAGATTTCTAGGAATCTAAATAGGACGACCTGGATTCCTCGTGCGTCATAGGCAGGTAAGCAATCCCGGCTTCGCACGGAGAACAAAGGAAATAATTTTTAAGAAAAAAAAACCGCCGCCTTTGGGGTTCTGGTGAAAGCTACTTGCGAATGTTGGATTATGTAGAAATGTGCAGATATTTTTTAAAACTGCTTTTAATACTTTAATTATTTGATGGGAACCCAAATGAATAAGTATACCGTTAAGGTTTGAGGAGTTTCCTCAACAATTCCTCATAAATCCGATTATAAGAAATCGAAGCTTGACAAAATTTTACTTGAAAATTCAATATTCTTAATAAACATAACTAAATAAATGTCACTGTTCTGAACTTAAATGTATGCTATTCTTATATAAACACCAAAGTCACTATAAGTGTGCCGTTCAGATTTAAGGAGTTCCGATCGGATCTTCATCAGCAGTTCCATGGCACCAAATGTCACTGTTCTGGACGTAAGTGCATGCTGTTCTTATAAAAATACCAAAGTCACTATAAGTGTGCCGTTCAGATTTGAGGAGTTCGGTTCTGACCATCATCAGCAGTTCCACTGCACTAAATGTCACTATTCTGGACGTAAGTTCATGCTGTTCTTATAAAAATACCAAAGTCACTATAAGCGTGCCGTTCAGATTTGAGGAGTTTCGTTCTGACCATCATCAGCAGTTCCACTGCACCAAATGTCACTGTTCTGAACGTAAGTGCATGCTGTTCCTATAAAAATACCAAAGTCACTATAAGTGTGCCGTTCAGATTTGAGGAGTTCGGTTCTGACCATCATCAGCAGTTCCACTGCACCAAATGTCACTGTTCTAGACGTAAGTGCATGCTGTTCCTATAAAAATACCAAAGTCACTATAAGTGTGCCGTTCAGATTTGAGGCGGAGTTCGGTTCTGACCATCATCAGCAGTACCACTGCACCAAATGTCACTGTTCCGTACGTAAATGCATGCTGTTCCTTAGAAAATACAAAAATCACCATATGTGTGCCTTTCAGATTTGAGGAGTTCCCTCGATTTCTCCAGGATCCCATCATCAGAAATGAGTTCTGAGGAAAATGGGACCAATCTGTATGCATATACATTCAATCAAAAAAAAAATTTTCAAAATCGGTCCAGTAACGACGGAGATATCGTGGAACAAACATAAAAAAAAAACAGACGAATTGAAAACCTTCCTTCCTTGAGAGATTTGAGGCGGCGGTTAAAAATGATTTAGGAAATAAGTTATCGTTGAAACATAGACATACATCTACACCACGGACTTTAGACCTATTAGGAGGTACTATTCCTAGGTGTATCCGCTAATAGGGCGCTGTGAAAGATTATTCTAGCTCTTGACGAACCACATTGTTGCGAGGCCGAATGACAAAGACAAAGTTGTCGCTATCTAAACCAAATGCTAAGAGTATTATCCGACAATCCAAAGCGGAGTTCCTCTTGAAGCCAAAGGCGCAAAACGTCTCGGAGAGGCGCAATTTTGTATGAATCAAAGGTACGTAAGCGTGATATGAAAGAACGTCTAAGCACTAGGAAACCGAAGGACTCGTAGTGGCAAACCACCGATGCCCATAAAGGCATCCCACCGCTGATGACAGAGTTACCCTAATTAACTCTTAGTGTCATAGAAATAACTAGCTCTTAGTGTTGTAAAAGGCCTAGAAGTCGGGAACGTAAGCACCCTGTGAAGTCTAAATAAGTACCCCAAAATATACTAAAGATCGAACAACGTGAGAGCATTATTTAACTTATTTCATTCCAAGCTTTGCTCTTTTACAGTTCTGCAATCAGAGTCGAACTTCTCGACTTTTCAATATCTGTCCAAGTCGGCCATTGCTGCAATTTGCTTTTCTCTCCCATGCCTTGCCTTGGCCCTGAACTGAAGCTCAAATCCGACTGTTATCAGTTCTTGGTCTTTGGCCTCTTTTGTTTCATCACAGCCATTTGTTCTTATCCTAGTGAACTCCTCAATGAACACGCAGTGCAGGAAAGCATTAGCCTCGCGTACGTTTGGCCTATGAAAGACAGGGGCTTATTTTAGAATCCCTCCTCATTAAATAATAGGAAAAAATTTCGAGCTCGCTTCGCTCGCGTTTACTGTTTCCATCTGTTTTATATACATGTGACATATTTTTGTTACTTAAATAGTCAAATGGTTGTGACTGTGACGTGTCAGACGGACATAGCGAATCTATAAGGATGGCGTGTTGGCTTCGGACCCCAAGACAAGGGGGCGCCAAAACTGTATCTCGCTCTACCCTGATCGAGTGTGCGGGCCGGCGCTGGGTGTATCCTTTACATTTAAAGAGTCAAAAGGGCCAACATGTAAGGCGTCAACTTCACTCACGCCTCCCAAAGGTCCGGAACACCATTGTGGACCAACATCTTGTACACTCCTGTGTTAAGTATAAGTACACAGCAAAAAGGAGTGTACAAGTTCCAAGGAGGGTTCGGGTGGCCGAGGACTCAAAGGACAATAGACGGAACAAATTAGTTCCGTAAGTCCTCCCGTCGCCAGCACCCCGCACCCTCGTTGAGCTCTGGCAGCCTTACTCACCGGCGGGAACACAACACTATGAGTAGGGTCTAGTGCTATTTGGCTGCGGTCTTCTGTAAGGCGGAGGTACTTCCCCAGTTGGGCTCTGCTCTAGATTCGAGCGAGACGATATCCGCTGTGCTGTGCCCTACCACACAAAGCGGAATATCATTCGCTATGCCCTACCTCCTACTAACACACAAGTAGCCGTTTGTCCTTGGAGCCGCTGTCTTTTTTCAGTGCCAGGTTCTCGAACATTACACAGCTTTTGTCCGAGCATTATATACACAGCTTGAATTAACCCCTCGCATCAGCTCCTAAATGTGATGTGTGGCATGTGTGCAAGTAGATGGCTGGTAGTGCGTGAGGAATGTCTGAGGTTCAGCGAGATGATACTTAGACTTAGGGCCAGTTGCATCAACCACATTTGACACACACATCATCGTCACGCAGTAGAAGTCTATGGAACTTCCCATACAATACAATTTAACGAACGCTTTAACGGTGACAAGTGGTTTGATGCAACCGGCCCTTAGTTTTAACACTGATTCAAACTTTCACGATTTTTACACATATTTAAAAATTGCAAACGGGACTTAATCGCGTATTTAGCCCTCCAGTAATACAGATATATAATTATTAAGAAAAATATTTTCGTCTTTCGTGTAAAGTTCTGGAACAAAGAATCTAAGTAATTCTCGTAATGATTACGTAACAGCTACGCCCGACGCCTCTCCCAGTTATCCCACCTATGCGTCGCGCAACGAAAACCAGGAATCAGGACATCGCAACCCGGCTTTCGGTGCATCGATCAATAATGCATAAACACTAAATGCCACGGTCTGTTGCCGGGCAGTGGACGAAATAATAATTATTAGTTCTATATCTCTATCGATCTGGGTTTGAGTGACAAGGATGCAGTTTTTGAACTTGGATGTTTCGCCCGGATATGCGCCAGATGAGTTATTGCTGGCGCTATGCTAGTACCAACGCTCTTTCTACCTTTTTATCTAATAAAGATTCAAGTACGTGTTTGCTGACGAAATCGTATTTACATAAAATGTTTGAATAGATGTTTGCACAATATTTAAGTAGGTACCAAACTTTCGAGCTAGATAGATCGCAGCATCTACCTAAATGTCGTTACAGATAAATCCTTATTGATTTTAATGTGTCATTCTAGCTTTAAATCTCACTTTTACGCCATTTACGTAAGCCATAATGTACCTAACACTGCAAAAATATAACAACCACTTACTTTTCTTAGTTTTCGACACACCGCGCGGAGTGAAGTTTGTTAGAAGAGTTATTACTGCTTTATACTGTGGTTACACGCCAGTAACGGTCATAATGCAACAAGTTGGCTCAGGAGCCGGTCATTAATATGCAAGTTTTGCTCTTACCTGTGTTGCAATAACCGCCAAATTTTGAATTTCTAGAACTACGTGCCGATTGAGGCGTTTTCTTAAGGTCAGTTATTAAACTTTGTTTCTAAACCCTGAACTTTTTAACACCTTCGCTGCGACAATTAAGTTAACTCGCAGTTAAACATACTTTTATAAGGTTTTTCGGTCCGGTACCACAGCGAACGTGTTAAAATAAAAGTAGAAATATTAAAGATATATGAATAATTTCCCCATAAATTTGTTCTTTGAGCTTAACGTCTTAAAAGGTTTATTTTATATATTTACCAACTGTTACATTAAAATCGTACAGATCTTAAAATAAAAACTTCTTAAGATTCATTATTTTTACTACTTACAATTAAGGAATAATAATAATAAAACCAGCATTTGATAATTTAATGATATATGGATCTGTAAATGAAATCAAACAATTAATGAGCCTTAAACTAAATTTTAAAGTGGAATAAGTATTATCTTTTGGGAGAGACTTGAATTTACAGCCTCTGAAAATATGACTGGGAAGTCCGGTTGCCGTTATAAGCGGCCTCCACACTCACGCGCGTATCATGTGGAGGCCGCTTAAGATGTGTAGATGTCGCTACGGGTTCCATTGATCTGTTATGGTGGAAAGTATCGCTGACTATGGACGGGGTCTTTGCTTGGTGGCTCAGATGGCAGAGCGCTGGGGTATCGTTCCAGAGGTCGTGAGTTCAAGTCACCCAAGGCACTAATTATTCACTTTTAAATTTATTCTAAGTTTCTGAATTGTTAAATCATCCGGTAACCATAAAAACCGTCAATAAAATAATATTTCAACTACCGGTGCACTGAATAGGTATATTAGAAGGGTTTAATTATACAATAAATGATATCTTATCTTAAAGTCAATAACTGTGATGTTTCAGATTTTGTATAAAAATGTCTGCATATTTGCTAGTTAGCTATTATTCCGCCACTAGAAAAAAAAACCATATTATCACTAACTTTCCTTAAATTCTCAAGGTTGGCTGTAATGTATGTGTTAGAAAATATGTTTTCTTAAGGTCAGTTATTAAACTTTGTTTCTAAACCCTGAACTTTTTAACACCTTCGCTGCGACAATTAAGTTAACTCGCAGTTAAACATACTTTTTATAAGGTTTTTCGGTCCGGTACCACAGCGAACGTGTTAAAATAAAAGTAGAAATATTAAAGATATATGAATAATTTCCCCATATATTTGTTCTTTGAGCTTAACGTCTTAAAAGGTTTATTTTATATATTTACCAACTGTTACATTAAAATCGTACAGATCTTAAAATAAAAACTTCTTAAGATTCATTATTTTTACTACTTACAATCAAGGAATAATAATAATAAAACCAGCATTTGATAATTTAATGATATATGGATCTGTAAATGAAATCAAACAATTAATGAGCCTTAAACTAAATTTTAAAGTGGAATAAGTATTATCTTTTGGGAGAGACTTGAATTTACAGCCTCTGAAAATATGACTGGGAAGTCCGGTTGCCGTTATAAGCGGCCTCCACACTCACGCGCGTATCATGTGGAGGCCGCTTAAGATGTGTAGATGTCGCTACGGGTTCCATTGATCTGTTATGGTGGAAAGTATCGCTGACTATGGACGGGGTCTTTGCTTGGTGGCTCAGATGGCAGAGCGCTGGGGTATCGTTCCAGAGGTCGTGAGTTCAAGTCACCCAAGGCACTAATTATTCACTTTTAAATTTATTCTAAGTTTCTGAATTGTTAAATCATCCGGTAACCATAAAAACCGTCAATAAAATAATATTTCAACTACCGGTGCACTGAATAGGTATATTAGAAGGGTTTAATTATACAATAAATGATATCTTATCTTAAAGTCAATAACTGTGATGTTTCAGATTTTGTATAAAAATGTCTGCATATTTGCTAGTTAGCTATTATTCCGCCACTAGAAAAAAAAAACCATATTATCACTAACTTTCCTTAAATTCTCAAGGTTGGCTGTAATGTATGTGTTAGAAAATATGTTTTCTTAAGGTCAGTTATTAAACTTTGTTTCTAAACCCTGAACTTTTTAACACCTTCGCTGCGACAATTAAGTTAACTCGCAGTTAAACATACTTTTTATAAGGTTTTTCGGTCCGGTACCACAGCGAACGTGTTAAAATAAAAGTAGAAATATTAAAGATATATGAATAATTTCCCCATATATTTGTTCTTTGAGCTTAACGTCTTAAAAGGTTTATTTTATATATTTACCAACTGTTACATTAAAATCGTACAGATCTTAAAATAAAAACTTCTTAAGATTCATTATTTTTACTACTTACAATCAAGGAATAATAATAATAAAACCAGCATTTGATAATTTAATGATATATGGATCTGTAAATGAAATCAAACAATTAATGAGCCTTAAACTAAATTTTAAAGTGGAATAAGTATTATCTTTTGGGAGAGACTTGAATTTACAGCCTCTGAAAATATGACTGGGAAGTCCGGTTGCCGTTATAAGCGGCCTCCACACTCACGCGCGTATCATGTGGAGGCCGCTTAAGATGTGTAGATGTCGCTACGGGTTCCATTGATCTGTTATGGTGGAAAGTATCGCTGACTATGGACGGGGTCTTTGCTTGGTGGCTCAGATGGCAGAGCGCTGGGGTATCGTTCCAGAGGTCGTGAGTTCAAGTCACCCAAGGCACTAATTATTCACTTCACATTTAAATCATCCGGAAACCATGAAAATCGTCAATAAAATAATATTTCAACTACCGGTGCACTGAATAGGTATATTAGAAGGGTTTAAAGTCAATAGCTGTGATGTTTCAGATTTTGTTTAAAAATGTCTGCATATTTGCTAGTTAGCCACTAGAAAAAAAAACCATATTATCACTAACTTTCCTTAAATTCTCAAGGTTGGCTGTAATGTATGTGTTAGAAAATATGTAGGTACCTACTGCTTGGAATTGATAATCATAAATTGCCAGACCATTTCTTGAGAAAATACAGTAAGCTAGACTGACTTTCAAGCGTCTGGCAAAAGTTACAGCCAGCGGAAATGGTCTGGCAATGATGATTATCATTTCCCAACAGGCTTCTCGCAGGGCTGCCAGTTTGTAAAATTAGTGTTTTCTTTTAATATTATGGGACAAGTAATATTTATATTATTTGACTCGAAACTGTCTAGCCAGACAAATGTTACTGTTGGCTGGCACTTAAAAGTTCCTTTTAAAAACTATATAAAGTTGATGTCTAGTCTTTATTCAGAGACGCGAGTGCTCAGTTACAAGACTCTGGGTTTCCAAGGGTCATATTTTAGAAACACTTATTTTCTAATATTTTTTTTACAGCTGAGGCAACTTTCGAGCCCGTCCGGCCTTATCCGCAACCACTAGGCTTGTCCGATATTGCCAGATTTAACTGCAAACGTTCATCGGTTTGACCAGCCATCAGTTTGAGCCGGTATTGACCAAGAAAGCAACACAACAGCTAGAAAAAAATTACCTATATTTTTTAAATATTAATTATAATTTTAACATCATACATATGATTTGTATTATTTTTAGCAGAACAGTCTTTGGTTTCAGAAATAGGTACCGATATCGAAATAGTTATATTATTTCGAATTGTTATAGTAAACGAATTTATTCATTTTAAAGGGCTATTTAGGCAGACTTTAGGCATCCTGATTTAAATTAAAACGGATTTCGATTTTGAGGGTCTAGTTTTCTACCTCATTACGTTTCTTAGGTAGGTATTTGTGATTCCATGATCTGCGTCTATCTACCTACTCATATCTGAATCGGCATTAAAAGAGCATGGAAAGGGCTTTTCTCTTTTTTAGAACAAGAGTATTACCGGTATATAAGAGGCGTTTTGAGTTTTTTCATTTAGCGTGCTACTACCTTTATTTAGGTCTCAAAAAAATCTGTATCTTCACTTCAACTTACGCGTGGGAGTACTACCATTCCTGTTTAATTCAATTGTATTTATAAAGAATTCCGAAGAAGAAGAGCCGATATAGACATTTCCTAAATGTTTTAAGATTTGCTCCAACTTTTACCAATTTAGACAAAATTATTTGCTAACTAACTTCTAAATAAGAATTTATTACAAAATTAAATAATAAACTGCTAAGACTGTACCGAATTTAATTTTCTCTACGTTTGATACCTTGCCTATAAGTTAACATGATTGTAATAGATGCAGATTTAGTGGCCATAGTGTTCGTTGTTGTATTTTTCTTCTTTTACATATTGTTTCTTGCGATTTCTTTGTACTGGTTAGTGTTCGATCTAATAGACTTCGGATAGCAAGTCCGAAATAAACATTTACCTGTATAAATGTCTTTATAATGTTTGTAGAGGGATTATCGAAATTCGAAAAAGATTAGATTTCTGAACACTTCAGATTGATTACAGACAGATTCTGACCATTTGCCAATTTTTAGTAACAATTTCATGTAGACTATTTCTCGGGTTTATCTAAATCCCAAAAAGACTGAATTTTAATTACTGGCTAAAGGACCAGATTTACGAAATTTCTATTGTGTAAAGTGGACTTCTGTGTGTAACTGAGACCACAATGTCAGCAGAATTATTTTACTGGATTATAATGATATTAGTAGGTAATTTACTTTTACTTTTGTTATTACACCTATTACACAATAAAAATATTCTCGAATCCTAAACTCTTGTAATTGTATACATTCTCCACAATAAATCATCTCTATTATGAAACGAAATAGAATAAAAGATTGAAATTGTGATGGAAAGCGAACAATAATCTACTTAATGTCCCTAATTGTATTAAGCATATCAATTGTATAGTTATAAGTAAGTAAGTAAGTAAACACTTTATTGTACAGGAAAAGAATACAGCACATAATATTTAAAATAAAAAGTTTCAGTACAAAGGCGAACTTATCCCTATAAGTATTAAGTAGGTAGGTGTCGTGCATGTGTTAATTATGATATATATTGATCTCTACGACTATGCTTCAGATTCTTGCACTAACTCGGTAGGGGTGCGTCCAAGTACCACAGTATAAGGACGACTCAGTAGTTAATCTCCCGCGATCGGTATTTGCCTTTCTCGCACGCGCCGCGTGCTACCTTGGCAGCGCCACGCAGCGCGGCGCGTACGGTTCCGCATGTACTCTCTGCACCTCGCTCGTGCAGAGCGCTACTCGAGGACAAACCACGCGGCGCAGCAAATTTGTTAGAAGAATTATTACTAAGTCGTCCTTATACTGTGCAAGTACTATACATACTATGTTATTCTCTGGTCGAAAGGTTCAACCACCACCTTGCATGGCTAACTTTCCAATGCCCATGTGCGAAGAGAGTAAGTTTCTAGGGTTCCTGATTGACAATACTCTAAATTGGAAATGCCATGTAGACAATCTTTGTGATCGGTTGGGTGGTGCGTCGTTTGCGTTGAGAAAACTGAGGCCTCTTATTTCGGCAGAAGCCTTAAAGCAGGTGTACTTTGCGCATTTCCATTCTATACGGCATACGGCTCACTGCACTGGGGCAATTCAACTGATGCAAAAAGAGTCCTTGTAGAGTGATTCCCAAATGTTCCATAGGACAGTGACGTCATGGTATAAAACGGCATTTTTTGTCCCATTATGTTCCATAGAACTACATACTAGCTTTTTATTCTGGTTTTCTTGTCAGTGACGTAATAGAACAAAATAAAACTGTTTTTTGTTACTTTGTCCCATCATGGGAAAAAATAGTAATTACATTTCCTAGTTGTCCCATGAGTGGTAGTTTTGGTAGATACTCAATTTTTAGCCAATACTTGGCAAACAGTGCGTACGGACAGACAGACAGCGAAGTCTTAGTACTATAGTTACTATAGTAGTAGCGATGAAAATGACGAAAATTCACGTTGTCTCTTTCGACTTTGAAACGTCACCTGACCCACAGTATAAAGCAGTAATAACTCTTCTAACAAACTTCACTCCGCGCGGTGTGTCGAAAACTACTCTCCATATGCACCGAATACATGCGAAACTGGTAAGTATTGGGCTGGACAGTCGGGGCCGCGTTCGCGCGCTGTGTTGACGTGTTGAGTTCGGGAAAAAATGACGTCAGCACCGAAGACATATTTTCGTTACTGTAGTGTTTATGGGTGTATGGAGAACAGTTCTCAAAATGCGGAAATGTCAGAATGTTCTTTAGAATTCCTAGACACCCAGAAAAGTAAGTGGTTGTTATATTTTTGCAGTGTTAGGTACATTATGGCTTACGTAAATGGCGTAAAAGTGAGATTTAAAGCTAGAATGACACATTAAAATCAATAAGGATTTATCTGTAACGACATTTAGGTAGATGCTGCGATCTATCTAGCTCGAAAGTTTGGTACCTACTTAAATATTGTGCAAACATCTATTCAAACATTTTATGTAAATACGATTTCGTCAGCAAACACGTACTTGAATCTTTATTAGATAAAAAGGTAGAAAGAGCGTTGGTACTAGCATAGCGCCATACACAGTTACTACGAGTAGGACAGTAGCACAGGTACAACCCTGCGTGACCTTGCGCAGTAGTAACGACCGCGTCGCCGCTGCCGGAGATTAACTACTGATTTATCCTTATACTGTGCCTGACCTAAAGAAATCATGTTTTACCTGTCACTCTGACAGTCAGACATCATTGAATAGGTTGAGAAAGTACTCCACGAATTTCTACCCAAATTGTACTGTTTAGTACAGTACTGTTTAATTTATTCAATGATGTCTGACTATCAGAGTGACGGGTAAAACATGATTTCGTTAGGATAACTTTAAGTAAGGTACATTTTTTTAAAGGTAGTACGAGATAGTATAATGTAGGTACAAAGTATAGGTATATCTCTGTTGTTTACTTGTTACGCTTAGTATGCGGTCAATTATTACCAAACGCAGTAATACGTTTCAAACACTGCCATTAGTCATTTTTATTGATTACTGTATTTTAGTGTTGTCTGCTTCGTGCTGTACAAATTAAGTATTTGAAGTATTATTTACCATCTAAATTATGCTTAGAGTCGCTTGTATAGTATGGTCACGACGACGAGCCGTATGTTGTACCGCCAAAACCGTAGAAGTACAATTTTTAAAATGAATAGGACATAAAAGTACATTTAGTTTCGTGAATATGTACTGCAATAATAAATTCATAACCCTCCGTGGTCGTACTGTATAGTACCACACTAAATTTCAACTCTCTAGCTATTACCGTTTATGAGATACAGAGTGGTGACAAACGGACGGACGGTAGGACGGCGGATTGTTTATTTTTAGAAAGTACAATTTTCGTACAATTATTTACCACCATAAAATTTTTCTTTTATTTATTCTATTCTATTAATTATCAGCAGTCCTACTGCCCTATTTTAGGTGGCGTGCCAAGGAACCACACTTTCTGCCCACGCCACTAATTTTGTTCAAAATCTCCAAAGCCTTAAGAGTACTTTTTTTTAAGTACTTAAGTACAAATTAAGTACATATTTTGTACAATTTTGTTTACAATAACCAGGATTCAAATTATTTTATTTCAACTCACTAGCTCACACTTTTTTAAAGGATTTTTTTTTCTATAACTATCTCCTCATAATTGAGAATTGGTTCTTCTTGTTGCGAGACCATTTTGCAAAATGACTATTTGACTACTGACTAAGTACCACATGTCATGTTCCAGACTAATCAAAATCACAAAGACTAATCAACAAATGCCACTGTTTTATCAAGTGGCCAATGAGTGGTGATAAGGTAAAGAGTCTTTATTAGAATAATCGTAAAGAATTTTATTTGCTGTTTAGTTGTGTCAGTTCCATGGAACAATTTCAAAAATCACGTTTGTCATGTGTTCTATGGAACAACCTTGCAATTCTGCCATATCAGTTTGTTCCATCGTATTATAGTTCTATAGAACAAATGATATTTGGCAATCCTATATATTCTATGGAACAATTGCAAATAAAATCATCACTTAGTTCTATGACGTCACTGTCCTATGGAACATTTGGGAATCACTCTCCTTGTAATGCAGAAACGCGCCTACGTACAAGTGTACGTACTTGCCGGTGTAAGAGACAGGTACCCATGTATTAGAGAGCTCTTCGGTTCCCCGTCGCATGGCACTTTCAAGAAAGAACCCTCGAGTCATCGGCCCTACTTACTACGAGCACTTACCTGCCGATCTGAGAAATGAGCCATGTCACGAAGCATTTAAGCGCAAATTGAGAAACCTTTTGTTAGATAACCCCCTGTACTCTGTAAATGAGTACATGGATTTGAATTTTTAATGACCGATGACATTATGATATTTTTCTCTGTTATATAATATTTTCTTATTTTTCTTGCTTTGTGATAATTTTATGATATTGTAACTTAATTTATTAATTTTATTTAGCTTGGCATATGTATTTTTTTTATTTAGAATTTATTATGTAATTTTTGACGATCGTGATGAGAAGATAAACATAATTTTGACATGTAGCAAATTTATAGTGTAATTTTTATTATGAAATAAAGAAATCTAAATCTAATCTAAAACCACCAACGTAGGTATATATAGCTTTTTTTTTAAATGTATTATTAATTATGTTTAACGAGCACATTAAGTTCAAATGCTCAAATAAAAAAGATATGTACTTGTAACGTTGACTTGTAATTAGAGATTTATTTGAAACATTTGTTTTAGAATGGTTTATATTCCACTGGTGGTGTAATGTTTTGCCAGTAGTCTTTAATGAAATTGTATTATGGTTTCTACAATATTGTATGTTCAGACGAGCAATCGGAAATGGTTTGTATCTCCTATCTTTAACACTTGGTCCAAAACTAACAGGGTTTATAAACTTCAACACATATCTACTACCGTAGTTGGACACACCTCATACAATTATCAACTATCTAAATACTTAATATGTTAGAAATAATGTTATATGGTAATTAAACATAAATGTGCCACCTAAAAAGAGTATCAGTTCAGTAGGCCATCCCTATAGTTATGTGATGTTATGTAGGTAAAAATCTAAAAAATAATATATATACCTATGTCTTAGACTTATACTTACCACAAAATTGTTTTCCCCTCACTAGCTCGGAAACACGTGTTTTGTCCTTTAATACCAGCGGGTAAAAACGTATTTTATCCACTAGTGGGTAAAGTAATTTGACCTTGAATAAAGTCAAATTAACTGTTTTAAAAATTGATAAAAGTAGGTGAATCTAGTAATAACGATGATTTACCACCTGTGGAACTACTGGAAGCAGTGATAAACGCATTTTTTGCGTTGTAGTTTCCTCGCTATAGTGAGGGGAAAAGTTTTGTGTTACACTCGGGTGCAAATGTATTTTACTTCTCGTGTGTTAAAAAACTCGCAAGTTCAGGATTCTATTCTTGAACCACTCGCTTCGCTCGTGGTTCAACTATAGAATCCTTTCACTTGCTCGTTTTTCAATTCCACACTCGGCGTTAAAATACAACTTTGCCCCCTTGTATAACAAATAACTATTAATTAATAGCTGATTTCTAATAAAAATAAAGTCTGATTGAATTTAGGCAGTCTTGTTGGACTAGGATTTTACAGGTATTTTTATTAATTTTGACAAAGACTGATACCTATAACGTACTTTAGTTTTGTATCCGGCTATCATCAGTTACGCTTAAGCCTCTTTCTACGTTTTGATAATATTTTTAAACTGTATGTTAAATTCAAATTTGTATATCGGCTGCCAAATCAAAGGACCAGGCAGATCGTATCATTCCTTGCTAATAGTTTAACAATAATCACTTCAAATCAAAGGCAAAATAACGTTCGTCAGATTTCATCATGCCCGAAAGGCAAATTGACCAGCACGCCTCTCGAATAGGGGCCTCCGTCGATTCAGGAAAGAGAAAATGTATTTCACGTATCACAATATATAAAATGGTGTCGATGTCAACAGTTGATTATGGATTTATAAATTCGTTTCGTTTAAGTGGTGCAATGGAAAATATTCCTTCCTTCCTCTTCTGTAAGTAGCTTTAAGTGTATGTCTATAAAATAACCCGAAAACATAGCAATTATATGTGAAGAATTGACGATACTGATTGTGATTAAATTATGATAATACTCGATACTCCAATTTTTATGGTTAGTTGTCGTATTAGTAGTTAGTCTATCTCAGGTCTCTAGTGTTACTAGAAAAATAAAAACGCATACCTAGTTCTATTTAACCTTCCATCTTGATTTTGGTGGTAGTAAAATTTTTGCCAGACAGACATCTTACTAGCCAGACTAGTCTATTGATCTTGACAAAATGGGTCTTTTTTGTGCTAAATGCTTTATAAAGTAGTAATTGATTTATTTATTGATTTTAATAGATAAGTGTAGTACTTCCCAGTATTAGATAACCTAAATGAAAGTATAAAAAAAATATTATGTTATGTGTTATGTAACTTATGTAACATACTTATGTACCTACCAAACCCATAGTGGTGTTATCTTTATTTAGATATTATTTAGATCTTTATTATACGAAAATTTTACCCAATGTTATTAATTAATTATTTACCTTGTTAACTTGTTTAAAACGAGTATAAAAAACGAATGATATTACCCTTTTTGTATTGATTTACACCTGGACGGGTCTGTTTTTTATTGATAGCTTAATAAATGTCATGTTGATGTACCTAAACAAAATGTTATTTTATTTACACATAAGATACATTTGGTTTTAATGGCGAATAAGAGATTCCTCATACATAACATGCGGATCGATACTGATAGTGATTCTACTCTTAGTGCGTTTCCATCGATCATGCGATATCGGATGTTGGAAGGATTTCAATGGAAAAAAATCAAGATGGCGCCTATAATGTATGGGATATCGGTCCGACATTCGATATCGGATCAGATAATGTGAAAACGCACTTAGGGTTCATTGGGCAGACATGTCCAGCCAAGTAAATGAAATACTGTTGTTAAATAGATTTATTATCCTTTACTAATTACAATAAAAATCTAACTACATATCTACATAGGGTCATCCACATATTACGTCATAGAAATATTAGAAATAGGGGGAAGTGAGTATGCCAAATTGAAGTGCATTAACAAATTTTTGCGCAGATAGGAAAACGCGTGACATATAGGAGGGGGGTTCCAAAATTTAGTGTAGTATAAAAGATGGACGACCCCCACAGAAACAATTATGCTTAAACAGCTAAATGAGTTGCATCTGTACTAATTTATTGTATACTATTTGTACATTTAAACATATATTTATGTTTCTTCTTAAGGTACAATTGTAAGGAAAGAAAAGTGGAAAAGTTTTTTTAAAATCCTGGATATGGGAGGCAACAGTAGTTTTTATGTATTTCTACAAAATAAGATCTAAACTCAGCTACACAAAGTTGATTACTACTTTTCAGTCTAACTCACCATGGGTCTAACATTGTCTTTTAGTTTCAATGCGTAATCCGAAGATTCCAAAAATGGGTAGCTCCGTACTTTTGAGCAAATTACCTTACTTGTATAATAGAAACAGGTGGACGTATACCCCATTACATATAACACTAGAGTGGCCATCTAAACCTTGATGTGCGTCTCCTGCACTTCTTTGGACTTGTGGGCTCCGTCGCAGAACGGACGGTTCTTGGTCTGCTTGCAGTTGCACAGCCAGTACTCTTTAGTCTTTTCTACGGTGAACCTGATTGGCCTAAAATAAAAAGTGTTTTTGTAATTAATTGAGGATTAAAAAATATATTGATTATATTTTAAGCCCATTAAAATGGTTTGTAGTTGTTTAGGCAAATATTTAAATCAGATTCATCCAAAAATACGAAAAAAAGGTGGATGGAAAACTGATGTAACTCATTACTTCTTAATCTTAGTAAGATGATGCCATACTGTGTAATGATAAATTGGAAAAATGAAAGAAAAACTGTTCAGATGCTGAGATCCAAGTTGGGTCCCTAAGCCAACAGAGTAAGTGATAAAATATGGGGCTAGTTTGACAATATATACACTAAACAGTTGTACAAAAATTAGATTAGTTGAGCGAACCTTTGAGTAATCTTCAAATATACATCTTTGTGTGTGCCGTCACACATCGGCTGCGACTTGGAGCGCCCGCAGAGGCACCAGTGGTACGTCTTACCCTCCTCCAACGTAACTCTGAAGGGCTTCCTGTCGTAAACTATGCCGTTACTCTTCTGCTCCGACGCTGAATACACCTTGGTTAGGGGGTTCTTTGGGATTTCTGGTTTGGGTGCCTTGGTGACGTAATAAGCCTACAATAAACGGTCAATTAGATCATGATATGCGACAATATTATAAGGTATTTTTAATGAAACTTCGGACTCACTTTGCAGGTTTGGGTGTACAACCTCAGAGGTAATTTTCTGAAAATCATTATATTTGCCTTTAAGTGTTTATTGGTACGAATCACTAGCTACCTACTTTGGTCAAAGCTACGTATATGACCTACTGTTCCGACTTTAATTGCGCTGATTTTTTATATATCTATATTTTTTATCAAATGACCAAATTAATTTTAGGTTATACTGTCATTTGACACATGTTTGACGTTTGAGAGGATAGAGAGTATGGAGATTAGAGGTAAGGAGGAGCGATAGCTTTAAGTATCAGAAGTGCACATATAAAAGAAAAGATAGGTGGCGCTGCAATAGCAGGTACATTAGGGTTTGACAATCTCTTAGCCTTCTAGGTAGTGACCCCGCCTACGGAGCAAGAGGTCCCGGGTTCAAATCCTGATGAGAGCTTTTTTTTTTACTAACATTTTTTTAATATTCAAAAATATTTTGTTTTGTTACAACTTTTCGAAATTTCATTCGCAAGAGTTATAACATTACCTAAGAATCCTAAGATGGGGCAAACAATGTAAAAGGGTTTAAGACTTTTTATAAATAAATCGATCGTAAGGTATAACAAAACAAATTAAAATATAAAAAAATAACAAAAAGACCGCTGTCAGGATCGAATGAATCATATCATATGAAGCCAGCGCACTAATACGTTTGTCTGCTGTTACTGGATCAGCCGTAGAGATAACAAAAAATAAAACCGCTTAACTGTTACAAAACACGGCGTTTATAATAAATTTATTTATTATTTAAACACATATGGTACAAGATTATCGGTTACCAAATGTAACGCTGCCTTGGTTGGGTTGCCCCACGCAAAATCTATTTGTACCGCTCAGTATCAATTTGTTTATAATTATTGAACAATACCTATTTGTTAAATTTTTTGCTTTTTGTTTGTCGTTTTATGTATTCCATCTATTGTATCTTTTGATGTAATGACTGTTTGTTTCCTATTGATAATATGTAAATAAAATAAAATAAATAAAAAGTTGACTTTTGTATAAATAAAACGATAACTCAAACACAATAAAATTACACAAAATAAAGATTAAAATATGAAAAAAATCAAAAACAAAAAGACCTGTCAGGATCCAACCTGAGATCATCTGACATATGAAGCCAAGCGCACTACCACGGGACACGGGACTCGACAAAAAAAAATTTTGAAAATCGGTCCACAATTCTCGGAGATATCGAGGAACATACATACAAAAAAAAAAAAAAAAAACATTCAGTCGAATTGAGAACCTCCTCCTTTTTTGAAGTCGGTTAAAAAGAACGTCTAATGTCATGTTACGTCGCTGATCATTGAGCGAGACATGCGCTCCAAGCGGAGAGATTTGTAACTGCAATTACAAGGCCTCAGCCGGTCATTTTTGAGACTGTTCTACTTTGACTGATGTTTCTCCTTACCTCATTCTCCCTGATATATATATAAATTTTTCATTTCACGCAGCATAAAGCTCTGAGTAAACAATTATAAAAATAAGCTTTTTATTGTAATTCATTCATTTTCATTTCTAGGTATTAGTCTGGTAAACAAAACGTAGTTTACATAATAATATGGATACCTCCGGGTAGTAGAATTAAGTTTAAAGTTAAATTTTATTCACTGACTATTTTTTCGCTCAACCCTACAAAACCAAACGTCAACTCGATGCACAACAACAAGACGAGTAGAGTCAAAAGTAGAGAGAGAAAGAGTAGAATTTCACTAGGCATCGCGGCTTCGCCATCGCCGTCGCGACGGCGACTAATGATTTTAATTTATTTATCTTAAGTTTATGCCTTTAATTTTACATGAACCTTAGCTTTTACTTTCAACTGTCTACGTAATAAGTTAGAGTCGTTACCGTATTATGTCTAGAATTAGGGGAATCGAAGCCAAAGTGAAAAAAGAAATTTTGCATTCAGCCAAAAACAAAAATGGACCAGACACAGCCTGCGACAAGGATGACGTGGAGAGTAAGCAATTTTTGTGTTTTCTAGAACTTAAAGAACGTTGCGACCTAGATTCGATGCATTTAAAATTCATCGGAATACGTTAATGTAAATTTTTGTTTTTTGAGGTTATGTGGCTTTTTGTTTTTGTGTTGGATTTGAGTTATGATGCGCTGCGGCAGCGAATGTTTTTGTGTTGTGGAGTACGAAGCGGTACGGCGGTAGGCAGGCGCGCGAGGTCGCTACGTCACTGTTTATTTGAACATCGTGAGGGTAGATGTGAATTTGTTCCACTTTGATGTTGTACTGGTCTGAGAGTGTTCTTTCGAGAGTTCCTTCGTGTGAGCGCGCCCCGTTGCGCCCAGCTCCGATGTCGCGCACCGTGACGGGTCCATCGAAACCCTACCAGCCCAGTAAATATACCAATCACTTTATACACTACACTTTCCTGTTCTAGCCTTAACCTTATACAGCCACGCCTTTGTTGCTAGATTTCTTACTAGAAACTCTAGTCAAAATGATTGATAAAAGCTATGTATTTTGTAAGCATACTCGCTTTTTGCTAGCCACATAAATAAAATTAATGAAATTAAACAACTGCTACTATTACTGTATAAACTACAGGTTAAAAATTGTTCTAATCTAACTGAGAAACTATAACAGTTCATGTGAATCCATATAATCTGCTTCTGGAAAATGTTTTTGTTATTGGCACAGCACCTTGGCAGTATGGCAGTAAAGCCAGTTTTACGAAACAGAGAAATTTAAAAACAACTTTTCCTAAGCTAGACTTTTCCAATCAAAAACTTCATTGTCTATTTTAAGAAATTTCTGTGTAATCTAACTAAAGGGTGATTTTATTAACCCTTTTTTGGGAAATAATTTTTTATCCACCACATAATTATGTACTACACTTATTAGAATCTCAATAAGCACTGCAAATTAAAGTTTAAATACTTTAAATGAATCATCAATTCATCAAATTTGTTTTATGGGTACTGAGTAAGGGACACTATACTTATATATATATCTACTAATAAAATAATAATAAAATAAATAATAAATAAAATAGCCTTTATTTCAGACGTTTTGTTACATTTCATTTTGTTGTTGACATTCATAATTATATTACCTAGTTTTTGTCTGTATGCCTTTTGTAGGCAAAGGCCTCCCCTAACTCCTTCCATTTGTCTCTGTCTTTTGTTATTGTAGTCCAGGAAGGGTATATATCTACTAGAAAGCAAAAATTACTTAGTAATATCATCACCCTTACCAAACCATCCGCTTAGCAGGCAGAGTCACTACAGTCGATAGTACACTATCACATATACATATGATCATAGGTCTATATGCCTCCCTTTTTGTACAACATGAAGAAAAAGGACAGCATGTTGCCTATGAGCATACTTCTATGATAGTGGACTATTGGCCTACCAACTGGAACAAATTGGTTGTCTAATACAAAATTATTAATTTAAATCAGTGGGCAAGTTTTTTTTGTAGGGGTAAAATATGAAGGAATTTTAGTAGCAGGCTACGTAGCCGAAAGGCAAACACGCTCACGAAACGAAGCACTCGTAGATATCTATCTCTATCGCTCTTGCGTATTGGCGCGACAGAGCCAGACTGTCTTTCGCGGCGTTTCGTTTTCGTTTCGCGTCGCAGAAATGCCATTCGGCTACGGCACCAGGTCAGATTTGCATTAATAATGCATCTTTACTACAGTGCTGGCCATATCACACACTATTTTGAAGGATCAGTGATGCAGATGCAATCCTTTTGCAGGCTGGACATTGCCCGCAGGCCATACTTTGCCCACCGCTGATTTCAATTCAATGCAATGCTTTATTGCAATTCATGTGTACACATAATGATCTTAGGCTAAGTATAATATAGTCTCAACATGAACCCTGAGAAAAAACGAACTTAAATAAAACAATAAATTACATTACATTACAAAGAAATCAAATTATCATCAAATTACATTATTATTATTATTTATTATCATTAAATTACATTACATTACAAAAGAAGAATTGAAAGATGTCATAAAAAGTACCTATAAATATTGTATGTTCATCAATGCTATAATAAGTTTCATCTGTCATAAATTCTTGGTAAGAATAAAATGTTTTATTTAGTGGTAGTTACTTTGATACAGAATTGTGTCAACATTGTTCTGTTACAGACAATCATTAAACATGAATGCCCGGCGAAAGTGCATGAATTTTACAATCGGCTCAGTGACACATGCGACGCATACACATATACTGTCCGTCCCGTTCTAATTGATACAGTAGGAAAGAGAAGGGCTAATTTTAAGCTTTGCTGTTTATATTTTTCCCTTTAATAACATAAATCATGCGAAAGTATTAAAGTAAGTAATGTATTATTTTGCTCACATTTTGATTTAAATAATTTACGAAGTATGTGAATATCGGCTTTTGCAATTTAGTAATCAATAAAAATGTATTTCTCAAGTTTTCTAAACTGAAGGCATGGCATCTATAGAACTCGTATATTCAATTTGCAAGTCTTTTGATAATACAATGATTATTGAAAAAACTGATCAGTCAACAAAACTTGTATGTATCAACACTCAACGGTACACAGTTTAGCCTAAAAGGGGGGCTGAGATACGCGTCATACTCGTAAACAGGTGTTGTTTGGAGAGACCACTCTGTTTCAACTAATAGGGGCTTATGCTCATCATTCAGTTAATTAATTATTACAGGATTTGAATTTGAACCCAAGATCATCAGCTATCAAAAAACTGTCTATAGAATCTACTCCTTAGTATAATCTTACCCGCTCATCCTCAAGTCTTTCCACAGAAGACCAGGTGAAAGAGCTCCTGGCGAAAATCCCCAAGCTGGCCAAGACCTTCGACATACACCGCAAAATCGGAGAGGGAACGTTTAGCTCCGTCTACCTGGGATCCTTGAGACAGGACACCGGCGTACAGGGCGCTGAGAAAAGGTTGGTAAAAAGCACATGTATAATTCCGTCTAGATAGATAAAAACAAACCATCAAGCAAAACGTATGGTCGTCTAGATGGCGCTACACCTTTGGTTGACTCTCAGCTAGATGACGCTAGTATTAATAAAAAAACCGCTGACACTGACGGACGTGTCTTTGGATAAATTTTCACAATTTTATTTATTTTTATAGTATTTTTATCGCCGTTCTTGGTTTTTGTGGTTCAGTTTATGTGTATTTCTTACGCTACATTAAAATCATGTACAATGAAGAACATCCAACGAATTACTATACTATCTAAATACACGGATATCAGCATGAACTGTCAAACGGCGATAAGTGCATTGTGAAATTTGTGAAAATGTTAACGAGGTCACGCACCAAAGCGGCACAAAGAAACGCACGCCCACCATCCCCGCCCGCCTCGTCCAGCTCCCCGTCCGCATCGTCGTCGGGCGACGAGTTCGCCACGGCGCCCGACACCGACGGGTCCAGCGACGAGAGCGGGCCGCCGCCGCCGCCGCCGCCACCACCTGCGCGACGAGGGCGGCCACCGCTGCCGGCACGCTTGGGGCCTGCGGGACATCCTGCCCCGCCCACGGCTCCCGCTGCCGGTGGTGTAGTGCGTCGCATGACATGGACTCGAGAAATAAACGAGAATGTCATGCGCGCCTATTACGGGGCCACAGAGGGGGGAACCCGGCTATCCGCGTACCGTTCGAGAATGCTGCCTCTGTTTCAGGCACTCGAGCCATCCACCACCGTATCGGAGCAGCGGCTATCGGATCAGGTGCGCGTCATTCAGCGGTCAAAGCGGTTGGATGACGCCACACTTGATCGGCTCCGCCAGGAGGCTCTCGCTACTCGCGCGGACCCTGCCTCGGGGCGGGATTTGCCCGCCATGTCGCCGGACCCGGTGCCCGAACCCGACCTGGCACCGGAGGCGCCGCGGGTTGATTCCGGTAACGACGGCGGGGACTTCGCGAGTCAGAGCGAGAGTGAGCCTGCCAATGAGCAACTGAGGAGGTCTTTGGAAGAGGCGATTACGCAGTATCGCTCCACAAGCAATCCTAGGCCACGATTACCACGTCTGCCCATGAATAGACGCAATCTAGCGCTAATAGGAGCCTTAAATGCTTTACTAGATCCATATATGCGGACTAGTAAAGATCTAGATGATACACACTCGATCATGTACTGCGGGGCCATCGCGGCGTGCCGTGTTGCTCGAGTCAAGTTTCCGGACGCTGACCGTGCAACTAGGACCGCCGAAGGTGTCCCTGCATGGCAAGTACGGATCGAGCGTCGTATCAACTCGTTTAGGACTCTCATTGCAAAGCTGATCTGCTTCAGAGGGGTAATAATCGCCCCCGAGTAATGCGCTTTGTGAACCAGGCGTTCGCGGGGACGGACATCAGGCCCCGCGACTATTTGGCCAATGTCACAGAGCGCATCGACTTCCTGAAGCAGAAAGTCTATGCATGGGCAAGCCGTATTCGCCGCTACAGAAAGCGTGTGGACCGATTCCAGCAGAATCGTCTTTTTCAAAGCGACCAAAGGAAAGTATACCGAAGGTGGGAGGAAACCGACCCTCGTGTGTCTGACGTGCGGCTGCCGGATGCTACTGCCATGTCTGATTTCTGGCGTAGCATCTGGTCGGTGCCCGTCGAACACACGGAGGGTGAGTGGATGACCGTTGTCGAACGCGAGTGCGAGAGCATCGAGCCTATGGGGGCTATCACCATCAGCCCCGACGACGTAAGTTGTGCTACCCGTACGGCCCAGAACTGGAAAAGTCCTGGACCGGACGGATTGCACAACTTCTGGCTAAAATGGTTTCGATGCTCGCACTCGCATTTGGCAACGCAATTTCAACAAGCCCTCGATCTTGGTTCTCTCCCACCTTCCCTAACAACTGGTGTTACTTTCCTGCTCTATAAGTCCGGTAGTACCACGGAAGCAAAAAACTACAGACCCATCACGTGCTTGCCTACACTTTACAAGCTCCTTACATCCATTTTGAGAGCAAAAATTAACGCGCATATTGTCGCTAACAACATTCTGGCTCCCGCTCAAAATGGATGTAGGGTTGGGTCCCGTGGTACTAAAGAGCTCCTCCTCATAGACATGACCATCTGCCAACAAGTTCGGCGGAACAAGGGGGCCATTTCGGCCGCTTGGATTGACTATAAGAAGGCCTATGATTCGGTGCCTCATTCATGGCTGAGAAGGGTATTGGAGCTGTATAAACTTGATGCAGCTTTAATATCCTTCCTGGCTGCATGTATGAGGCAGTGGACCACAGTCCTTCGTCAACCAGGAGGCAGGGATGGCCCCCTGGCCCGCAGGACCTCATAAGGATTGAGCGAGGAATATTCCAGGGTGACAGTTTGAGTCCATTATGGTTCTGCCTAGCTCTGAATCCCCTCAGCACGCTGCTGAAGGATTCTGGGCTAGGTTGCCGGCTTCGGAGAGAGGGTGAAGTCATCTCTCACCTTCTGTACATGGACGATCTCAAACTATTTGCACCGAACACCCAAGACCTGATGGTGCTATTGAAAACCACAGAAGTTTTCAGTACCGCCATCAGAATGGAGTTTGGTGTCGATAAGTGTGCGGTCATGCATGTGCAGCGGGGGAGGTTGTAAATTCAGAAAATTTACAACTTTCTGAGACGATGTCGTTCAGATCTATCTCTGAATCAGAAACCTATAAGTACCTTGGTATGTCACAGTCGTTGGGTATTGAGGATGTTGGCATTAGACGGTCGGTGAAGGAGCGCTTTTTCAGTCGGCTGACAAAAGTCCTTAACAGTCTTTTGTCAGGAGGCAACAAAGTGCGCGCCTTTAACGCCTGGGTAATGCCTCTACTCATATACTCCTTTGGCATACTACGGTGGACCCAGACTGAGCTGGACGCCCTGGATCGGAGGGTCCGCTCACTGCTTACCACACACCGTATGTTACACCCGCGCTCGTCTGTTATGAGATTGTACATCCCACGGAAGTGCGGAGGTCGAGGCTTCCTAAACGCCAAAGATCTCCACAACCGTGAGGTGTACAATCTCAGGAATTACTTCCTTAACAACGAGTGCGGGATGCATCGTGATGTGGTGGCAGTGGACGGAAACCTCACGCCGCTCTCCTTGGCGAAACAGAACTGGCGCAAACCTGTGGTACTAAGTACTGCGGACCGCAGGGCGGTATGGGAGAGCAAGCAGCTACACGGGCGGTTCTACAAGGCCCTCACGGGACCCGATGTAGATCTGCTCGCATCGGTGAACTGGTTACGATTCGGGGACCTCTTCGGAGAAACCGAGGGTTTTGCCTGTGCAATTGCGGACGAAGTTATGATGACGAACAACTACCGGAAATATATCCTGAAGGACGGTACGGTCGACATTTGTCGGGCATGCCGCCGTCCCGGAGAGTCACTCAGGCATATTATTTCCGGTTGTTCTCATCTTGCTAACGGCGAGTACTTGCACAGACATAATCTCGTAGCCAGGATTATTCACCAGCAACTTGCTCTTCAATACGGCCTTGTGGACCGCGAAGTACCGTACTACAAGTACTTACCTGCGCCAGTTCTCGAAAATGGTCGTGCCACGCTCTATTGGGATCGATCTATTATCACTGACAGGACTATTGTAGCCAATAAACCTGACATTGTGATAATAGATCGACTGCAACGCCGGGCAGTGCTCGTTGACATCACCATCCCCCATGATGAGAATCTCGTGAAAGCCGAGAAGGACAAGTCCAGTAAGTACCTAGACTTGGCTCACGAGATAACCGCCATGTGGGATGTTGAATCAACGATCATTGTTCCGATAGTCGTTTCAGCGAACGGTCTCATAGCGAAGAGTCTCGACCAACATCTTAAGAGACTCTCGCTAGGTGGCTGGATCAAGGGCCAGATGCAGAAGGCGGTGATCTTGGACACAGCACGGATAGTTCGACGGTTCCTCTCTCTGCAGCCCTAACCACCGGCAGCTTGGGCCCTGCCCCGCTGCTGGCGGCACCCTAGGTTAGGTTTTTTATAATGTGTTTATATGTGTTTTATATTGTTTTGTATGTGTTTTTGTATTTTACTTTTATATTCATATTATAAACAGCCTAGCCTAAGAAAGAAAATAAATAAAGAGAATAATAATAATAATAAGCCCGCGGGGGCAGCTTGTGGCGAGCTGACGGTGAGTGGCGACACCGCGGACCCCTATTCCAGAGGGCCGTTTTTTTATGGCCCTCGCCTCTGAGCTTGCCTTAACCGGCCGGCCAGAGTGGATTCGCAAGAGCGGGACCTATGCTCCAGGTTGGAAGTGTAAAATGTCATAACGCCGGCGGCCTGCTGAACGGATC
Source organism: Leguminivora glycinivorella (assembly GCF_023078275.1). NCBI lineage: Eukaryota > Metazoa > Arthropoda > Insecta > Lepidoptera > Tortricidae > Leguminivora > Leguminivora glycinivorella. Next base: position 2,899,136 of record NC_062998.1, on the reverse strand, counting down.
ACCGGGATCTGGCTACCGCAGTCTCACCTCTCGACAACCTCTTAGCCTCTCTTCAAGTGTTGCTCTGTTGTCGCACCGTGCGTGCGGCCGTTTTGCAGGGCCCACTCAATGAGTTGGCAAGTCACCGCCTGTCTTCTACAACTCCGAGACTAATTGTCACGGCAGGTGTCCGATAGTCTCCTCCCATAGCCCATTAACCAGTCCATCCAATTTGCAAAACAATAGCCTTATGACCTTAGTTCCCATCGCAACACAAAAGTGTGGCACTGCAATAGTCTTTGCACCTGGCGGGGACCATCTTCGGGTGTATCACATTGTGCGCTCGGGGATGGTATCCGCCACGTGTATCCCTTGCCTTTAGATTAAAATGTCTTAAAGGGCCTCTGTGCTGTTGGCTTCGGCCCCACGCATGCCTCCCAAAGGTCCGGGACCCCATGGTCCCGAGATATGGAAAGACAAACAAATAATAATAATAATAATAACCCCGCGGGGGCAGCTTGTGGCGAGCTGACGGTGAGTGGCGACACCGCGGACCCCTATTCCAGAGGGCACTTCCATCTAGCCCTCGCCTCTGCGCTTGCCTTTACCGGCCCGCCAGAGTAGATTCGCAAGAGCGGGACCTATGCTCCAGGTTGGAAGTGTAAAATGTCATAACGCCGGCGGCCTGCTGAACGGATCACCGGGATCTGGCTACCGCAGTCTCACCTCTCGACAACCTTTCAGCCACTCTTCAAGTGTTGCTCTGTTGTCGCACCGTGCGTGCGGCCTTAATATTACTTTCGCCCCACACACACACATCCCAAGATCAAATAATAATAATAATAAAGAGAGTTTGGGAATGTTCAGCTCTGTCTACCTGGGATCCTTGTGACAGGACTCCGGCGTACAGGGCGCTGAGAAAGGTTAGTAACAAAGATATAACTCCGTCTCTCTCTTAGCATTTTACCAGTTGCTAGAGCGCCTCGGAGCAGGGATCCGCTTTCTGGCTTTTCCTTCTCCACTTCCCACGGTCTTCTGCAGCCCTGGTTGTGAGACTTCTTGGGTTTTCCTCTTCGGCCGGGTAGCAAGACATTTGCAAAATACATATAATAGTACCTTTGTAAGGTGCATTACCTACTGTGTAAAACGAAACGTATTGAATGAAAGAGACAGCATGCTTGAATATTGTTTCAATTCTTACACCTTAAATATCATAGATGGGATATTTTGGGTGAATCCACGTAAAAGTAACGCGAGTCACGACTTCATTGAGTGATTATTTGAACTACAGCTGCAAATTAAGGGATCTACGCATATATCGGGAAAGTAACTTGCACTTGCTAAGTGAATAAATGGAACATGCCATAAAATCGTGACTCATGTTACTATTGACGCGGATTGACCCTTTTGCTTTATTTTATTTTTAAAACTTAGTAAAACTGCATTTAAAGATTTTTTTTGCGTTTAAAGATTTTTTTATACTAGTTCTTGTAACATTTTACAAGAACCAGCATGAAAGTGTCTTCAAGCTACATTCAGAATTAAATTGTAATAATTTTTCAGATGCTTCGCTGTGAAACATTTGGTGCCGACCACTCACCCTACGAGAGTGGCGCACGAACTGCGCTGTCTACGAGACATTGGGTGAGTATTTATTTTATTGATATACTTGCACGCGAGCTACATTACGTTACGGTTACGGTGTGTGTAACCCGTGTAACTACAATCGCATGTGGTCCCACCGCGGGCTAGTACACTATGAGCTATTGGCTATAAAAACGAACAAAAGATAATCACTCCCGTGTAAATAAAAGAGATGTGGCGATGTTTATACTCGCCTAGCGGTGAACTATCAATATCGTCGAGTGATTTATAAAGGAGTGCTCATCTTTTGTTCTTTTCTATAGCCGACTGCTTATAGCAGTCATAGCATAGCTTACTAGCTCACGGGACCAGTGCGCGCCGTCTAGATGAGACTTTAAAGGATACAAGATGAAAGCGGACTGGCGAAAAATACTATAAGCGTCACTGCTATCGACGAGTGCGATTTTAGCTTCAATGTTGGCAGTCTTGGCACATGTTTTTGACGTTACTAAATAGGACATAAACTTACGGCATTCGATTAGGCAGTAGTGCTCCGTATAGGCAGATAATATCTAAGAAAAAAACGTATCTCGAAGAAGCATAAACCTATATGTTGAGCTCAAATACGTTCAACAAAACGCAATCATTGTGCCAACAGATGTGACATCTGACATCCATGTCACATCACAAATGTCATTGTATGATTTATTGAATATTCATAATATATGGATATTAAATATTTTAGAATCGCAGCAGCAATGCGAGTAGAGATACAGAATTAATAACTGTATAAATTAATAATTGTATGACCAATGACCTCATACATAAAATTACCAGTTTAGGTGACAGAAGGCGAATCCAATTTGTAAACATTAAATGTGCTAAGGAATAGAATCTTTCCGATTTTCAACGGGACACGGCTGAAGGGGCGAGCTGGTTTGGACTGCGCCCATGCATCTCAATTGTCCAGAAAGTTCATTCGAAGATCATTTTGCTTATAATAATCTGAGTAATCACAGTGAATGGTTTGACAGTATTTCAGCTAACATGTAGAGAGACTTGCTAGCTTCGTCGGTCAGGCTTCGTCTTGGACACAACGCGGATAGTTAGGCCGCCAGGTGTGGCACTTTGGATTACGTTTTTATAATAGTTTTTGTTAAAGATTTGTTACAAGAAGCATAAAATCATAATATGTGGTGATTTTAACATAGACCTCCTTGAAAACAACAATAAAAATCCAAATATAAAAAACTGGTTTAAAAGTCTTTTAGACGCGTTTAACTTATACCCCAGGATACTTGAACCTACTAGAATAACACATAGATCGCAAAGCAGTATCGATAACATCTTATGTAATTTTAAAAATGGAACAACAAAAGTTCACCATCTTGCTCTTTCGGATCATACTGCTCAGACAATTTCATTAAAACTTCGACAAAAACTTCAGCCAAAATACTGGTTTGTATATAAAAGAGATTATAGTATAGAAAATGTTTCAAAATTCATAAATTGTTTGCAAGCGTTATCCTTCTCGGAGGTGCTAAACGCTGAGGATGTAAACAGCGCATATAATAATTTTATCGACGAATTTAAATTATTCCATGATTTGTGCTTTCCCAAAATTAAGATTAAAATTACATCTAGAAATAAAAATAAGTTTATAACAAAAGGAATCAAGATATCTAGCAAAGTAAAAAGATGCCTATTCATGGATTACCAATATAAGGGATTGAAGTGTGTAAAGGAGCAATATTTAAAATACGCATGCATGTTAAAGAAATGTGTAAAAAAATCACTAAAACAGGCCAATCATAATTTAATAGAGAGAGCGAAAAATAAATGTAAAGCCACTTGGCAAATAATTAAACAATACACAGGAAACAACGAAATGCCAAGCATGATAGAACAGATAAACCACAATGGAGAACTAGTTCATAAACCTGATAGTATTGCAACACACTTCAATAACTACTTCATAGACTCACTCCCTAAGGTTGTAACGGGTAATAAAAACCTGTGCAAGAACATAGAACATAATCTCACAAGTATTTATCTCTATCCTGTTAGTCCTCAAGAAGTTTTCAGAGCAATAAAATCACTTAACAATACTGCAGCGGTAGGTTGTGACGATATAAGTACACAAACAATAAAAGATACTGCATTTCTAATATCTAATCCATTGGCGCATATAGTAAATCTGTCCTTTCAAACTGGTTTATTTCCGGAAAGATTAAAGAAGTCTATTATTAAGCCACTTTTCAAACAAGGAGAAAAAACCAGATTAGGTAACTATAGGCCTATAACTTTGATCCCAATTTTATCTAAAGTGATTGAAAAACTTATGTATAATAGAATAATTGAGTACTCTGAGAAATACAACCTATTAAGAAACGAACAGTGTGGTTTTCGAAGGAATAGATCTACAAATCTTGCTATATATCAACTGCTGAAAACTATTCATGAATGCATAGATAAACGAATCCATATATCATCTGTATTCACCGATATGTCTAAAGCATTCGACTGTGTTAATCACGAAAATTTGCTTAATAAACTAGATCATTACGGTATTCGGGGGCTAGCTCTCGAATGGATTAAAAAGTTATCTCTCAAACAGATTCCAATGTACTGAAATTAATTATTATTGTTCCAAAAGTAATACTATTGAGACTAGAAGATCTTTGTACAGACCTAATCCAAGAGGCGTGCCTCAGGGAAGTATTCTTGGCCCCCTCTTATTCCTGTTTTATATAAACGATCTCCCACAACAGACGAACAATCAAGTAGTATTATTTGCAGACGATAGTAGTGCTTTGATAAGGTGTACAGGCACAACAAAAGAATATGAACGAGAAGTTAATAATACTCTCGATGACATTATTACTTGGATGACCGACAATTCATTAAGCATTAATCTAACTAAAACTCACTTTGTCCAATTTCATACAAGTCGTAGACCAGGATTGGTAATCAACATATCGCATAAAGCGGACTCAATCACGGAGTCAGAGACAACAAAGTTTTTGGGTCTTATACTCGACAGCAATTGTAATTGGCAATTTCACATTGACGAATTATGCACGAAATTATCCAAGTTTGTGTTCCCGATACGTAGATTGATAAATAATGCATCGGAAAAAGCGGGGCTAATGTCGTATTTTGGTTATGTTCAGTCTACCCTCACATACGGTATAATATTCTGGGGAAATTCTACGGACTGGCTAAAAGTTTTTAAGATGCAGAAACGTTGTATAAGAGCGCTCTGTGGTGCATCCCAGAGAGATTCCTGTAGGCCTCTTTTTACCAAATTTAAGATTTTGCCGATGCCTTGTTTGTACATTAAAGAAGTGGCTATGTTTGTAAAAAAGAACCTTAACCTATATCAAAGGAATGATAGATTCCATCGTAATTTGAGAAATGTGTACAAATTGGTAAATACGCATCAAACCAAGTCAAGTTTTTACAAAAATAGCATTTTCTCCATGTCAATCAAAATTTATAATAATATTCCAGACGTATTTAAGGACCATGACAATACAAAATTTAAGAAAGTGCTTCACGAATGGCTTTTGGATAAAATGTTCTATTCCCCACTTGACTTTTTAAATAATAATGGACAATTATAAATAAATATTTAAGTAATTATTGCACATTTACGATTTGACATAATAATAACAATTGACATATTCTGAAGTAGGTACCTATTTTTCATATTGTTTGCTTAGCTTTTTGTGACTGTGTAAATATTGTAAATAGTTTTTATTGCATGCTTTGCATGCCCCAAAATATTGTACACCAGAAATGGTAGACTGCGGAAAAGATACGATTATTATTATTTTTGACATCTTTTATATTTTTTACCTGTGGTCTGACAATAAATCATTTCATTTCATTTCATTTCAAATAAATTAATGATAGTTTGTATTGTTTTGGTAATATATTTTCTACTCGTATACTACTCGTTTGGTACTCGTATAAACCTAAACTGAGATAATAAATGATTATAAAGATCGTTATCAAGGTGCACTTTTCGTGGCAAGTGGTACGGTTGGCAAAAAAAAACAAATACATTTAAATATTCACTTTGTTCTTAACTACAAAATAAATACTTACCTACTATCTTAGGACTACACCTCTAAGGTACAAAGCTTTTCCCGACCAACTGGGTATATATTTTTAAAATAATATACGTCAAATCAAATGACATTAATTATGTCACAAAAATACATTACGCAAAGATACGACTAATTGTTATTCAAGTAGTTCAAGTCAAAAGTAGTGCACGAAGTAAGACTAGCAGGGAGGAGTGTAATAAAGTGCACGAATAATCCCAGTATCTCCATTCACAGTATGGATGGATTTGACAAAATACCCAGATTTTATTACAATGGACGGAGGCATGCAATGTACTATTTGCAATGTCAATACTAAAAGAAAAAAATACAATATGAATAATCATTTAGTTATTTAAAATGGATTTTTTCTAATCGACGTGAACGACTGACAGCCAAATCCATTTGTAATTTAGATAAATATAAATATATATATATATATATATATAGATATCTCCACTCGGTCAATGTTGATCAGACGGGTTTTGGCATCAGTTAATTGTTGATCCGTTGGCAATTGTTGATCACAACAGTTTTTGTTGATCTAATGTATGACTCGGCATACAAATGTGGCTCCGATCGGATCAACAACTGCTGTCCATCTGCCGGCAAAATTACGAACTATTCATAGCATTTTTTATACAAATCCACTCCGTCAATTGTTGATCTGATTCAAATGGACCAATCAGGGAACACCTTCTCCACGATTGGTTGTTTGCTATTGTGCGCTGTTGCCACTATTCTCTGCAATCAATATCCTTCTATTGTACATACTAAGTAACCTTCTAATATGTAGTTAGAATCGTAGCCATAAAAAAATCTTTTAAATTCTTACGCAGTGTTCAATGTAGTCGACAGTGGTAACAACCAAAATAGTTATTTTCACCACACCAACTGGTAAAGGCTCACATTGCTGTTCGAAAACATATAGCAAAATTGCATTTTATCCACAAGAGTGCAAAGTCATTTTAACTTACTATCTATGTTGCTGATAGAATTTACGTATAATAGTTATTTGTTTTACAAGGGGGCAAAGTAGTTGTTTAACCGCACGTGCCAATATTAAGATTCCAATATTGAACCGCGAGCGTAGCGAGTGGTTCAAAAAGTGGAATCTTGAGCGTTGCGAGGATTTCAAGGTACGAAGGTTAAACAAACTTTGCCACCGAGTGAAACACAAACTTTTTCACCACACCAACACGAACAAAATACTGACTATAAAACTAAATCAAATCCATTGAATAATTCAATATTTATGATTCAAAATCATCATTTATAAGTAAATTATACCAGCCCGCTTAAGGCATGAAGTTAAAATTTGTATGAAATTACTTTGCAAGTTTGCACTCTTGTGGATAAAATGCAATTTTGCTATCTGTTTTCGAATAGCAAAGAAAGCCTTTACCAGTTGGGGTGGTGAAATAGTTATCTATTATACAAGAGTGCAAAGTTGTATTGTAACGCCGAGTGTGGAATTAAAATACATTTTACACGAGAAGTAAAATACATTTGCACTCGTGTGTAACACAATAGTTATTTGTTATACAAGGGGGCAAATTGGAATTGAAAAACGAGCAAGTGAAAGGATTCAATAGTTGAACCACGAGCGAAGGGAGTGGTTCGAGAATAGAATCCTGAACTTGCGAGTTTTTTAACATTCGAGAAGTAAAATACATTTGCACCAGAGTGTAACACAAAACTTTTCCCCTCACTATAGCGAGGAAACTACAACGCAAAAAATGCGTTTATCACTGCTTCCTACTAGTTCCACAGGTGGTAAATCATCTTTATTACTAGATTCACCTACTTTTATTAATTTTAAAGCAGTTAATTTGACTTTATTCAATGCCAAATTACTTTACCCACTGATGGATAAAATGCGTTTTTACCCGCTGGTATTAAAGGACAAAACGCGTGTTTCCAAGCTAATGAGAGGAAAAACTTTTTCCCTCACTATAGCGAGGAAAGTACAACGCAAAAAACGCGTTTATCACTGCTTCCAGTAGTTCTACAGGTGGTAAAACATATAACTAGATTAACCCACTTTTATCTTCTTTTTTTTTAAATTATAAATGGGCTTACTCTTGACCACAGACTAGCCCAAGGCAAAGACGTGGCCTACAATGGAGTGAGCTCGCCCAGAAGATGCCTGTTCACTCTTGATTTGAAGGTTGCCGGGTTATATGAGCCCGGAAATATAGCCGCCGGCAAGGAATTCCACTCCTTGGCAGTGCGCATAAGAAAAGAAGAAACAAAGCGCTTCGTGCGGATTCGTGGAATATCAACCAAGTAAGGATGGAGACCGGCCGTGCGTCTAAGAGTCCGATGGTAGAATGGGCACGGTGGAATAAGCTCGTGTAGCTCTTGACCACACTCCCCGAAGTGCAACCTGTAAAACATCGACAGACTAGCGACTTTCCGCCGATGGGCCAAAGACTGTAGCTTGGCCGTTAGCTTCTTGTCGCCAATCATCCTCCTGCGCTCCACTGAGTCCAAAGCAGCGAGTTGGTATTTGGCTGAGCCGTCCCACAGGTGGCTGCAATACTCCATACAGGATCGGACTTGAGCTTTATAGAGTGTTAGAAGCTGTCCAGGTGTGAAGTATCACTTCACCTTATTTAGGATGCCCAGCTTTCTGGCCGCAGTTTGTGCTTTAGACTCAATGAAGGTGCCAAAGTTGAGGACTAAACTCAACTCCACACCTAGGAGTTCTAGGCTGTCGGTAATAGGACAGATGCACCCCGGAAAGTAGGAGTCAGATCGAACGGACTCCGTTTTGCCGAATTTTAAAGCAGAAAATTTGCCTCTATTCAAGGTCAAATTACTTTGTCCACTAGTGGATAAAATGCGTTTTTACCCGATGGTATTAAAGGACAAAACACGTGTTTCCGAGCTAGTGAGGGGAAAATAACTTATTCTCAAGTATTTATGCAGAGAAATGTTGTCATTACGTGCCTAAAAATAGGCTCGGAAGTACCCATTTAGAGCATGGCAACAGAAGAGGACATTAGAATTTCGTACAACTTTCCCGGCCTAGGCCTTGTCATTCCAATATGGAGCCGGTTTTTACGATCAGCTGATCGAGTAGGTATCCTCTACAGCTCACATCGTTCGGCGGATTTACGGAAAAATAGTACCTATACAAACCTCGGCCGGTAAATGGGAAAGCTTCGAATCACATGCTAGTCCACCTCGGCTTCGCCTCAGCCGACGATTACATGGTATCCGAGACATTTCCCACTTAAACGGCCTAGCTATGTAATCTCTACTATCACGCTGTCAGCAACCGATGCCCATATTATGTAGTATTATTACTTATTCTGTGCCGATATCGTAAAGTAATAAAACCGGCCAAGTGCGAGTCGGACTCGCGCACGCAGGGTTCCGTACCATTATCCGCATATATATGATATTCACTTTATTATGTTTTTAGTAGGTATTTGTTGTTATAACAACATAAATACATTATCTGTAAAGAATTCAATTGTCTAAATAGGTTCATGAGATACAGCCTGGTGACAGACAGACGGACAGCGAAGACTTAGTGATAGGGTCCCGTTTTACCCTTAAGTACGGAACCCTAATAATCACCCCGAGGCCGTGCGTGCCTCAGCACAGGCGCGCCAGTCATTTGTTTTGAGAGACCGTAAACAAATAAATGGAGGAGTAAGTCACATACCTAATAACTAATAACTATTTGTGAGTGTGCACAGCAAAACGTCCCTCTTTGTCGATTGCTATAAAGCCGCTTGGTGAGTTTATTCATATAAAAATACAAGTAAATCTCGCTTTAATGGTAAACGACAAAGTGGGACGTTTTAATAAAATATACTTACATTTGTATATTCATGCCAAATAACAGCTTTCTAGTACAAACGGTCTCTGAAATTACCCTCGGACAGACAAACAGATAGAGAGACAGACAGACATGGCGAAACTATAAAGGTTCCGTTTTTGCCATCTTGGCTACTGAACCCTAAAAAGCAATAGTTGTAGCAGAGATTCTACACAACCGTAAATTATAAATGGAACCACAGAATACATATTAGTCTTGGCGGGGAGACACCATTTTTTTTTACTTTTGGAGCAATTATTTCCGAAAATATTAACAATATCAAAAAATGATTTCGGTAAACCCCTATTCCTTTTTAAATACCTATCCAACAATATATCAAGCCTCCCAAGCACGCGAAGCCGCAGACCGAGCTCCGGACGGACAACTACAAGTGCTCCCACGCAGAACAATAATAAAAGTGTCTGAAAAGCGAAGCGGCGGGCCGGAGGCCAAACGCTGAGTTTCGAAATCCAGTGAAGGTCGAAGGTCGAGCTCCGCGTAGGGCCGAAGGCCCGGAGCGTCTCTGAGAGGCTCCCAAGCACGTGAGGCCGCAGACCGAGCTCCGGTCAGACAGTGCTCCCATGCAGAATAACAATAAAAGTGTCTAAAAAGCGAAGCGGCGGGCCGCACGCCCAACGCTGAGCTTCGAAACCCAGCGAGGGCCGAAAGCCGAGCTCCGCATAGGGCCGAAGGCCTGGAGCGTCTCTGAGAGGCTCCCAAGCACGCGAGGCCGCAGGCCGAGTTCCGGACAGCAGTGCTCCCACGCAAAACAACAATAAAAGTGACTAAAAAGCGAAGCGCTTTCCGCTGTGTCTGAACTAGCACTTAATGAAGGGGGCGTTTGAGCCAGCTAAAATTCGGTGCATCCGTCCCTTTGCCTACTTTTAATTAAAGATAAGCAATGACGAAGCCTTTTGCGATGCGATGATGTGACTGTCAAATGTGGTTGATGCAACTGGCCCTAAATCTTTGGTTTAAGGAAGTCTGTGGCTAATTGTTTTCGTTTCCGCCTGACGGCTAAGGGAAGTAGGCTTCTACTTTGTGATTAAATGTTATTTGTCATATTTACAGGGCATTTCTCAGGAGGCGCATGTTTACGTGTCCGGGGCAAAAAACGTCAGAACGGACTGTTCTAAAAATCTGAATAAAATCAGGCATAATCTTTAGCCTCTATTCTATTTGGTGCACTATAACATTGTTTATTTATTATTTTTATAATATAAGTAATAAAATATTGAATGCGAAAAATGACCGTCGGTGGGCGTGTCCCGCACCAAGAATTTGCAAAACAAAAAATCATAACTCAAGATGGAGTTGTTAATCGCAGTTGTTACAGATATTCACGTATAAGGTATTAGTTAACCTATCATATTTTCTGCATAAAAATAATATGTTAGCTAAACTCATCGAGCAAAGACAAATTTACCATGTGTCCCGGGCTAATGACTGATTTCGGTGTAATTTTTTAAACATGACAGTACTCTTACAAATTAGTAGATCAGGGACATAAAGTATGTTTTAGCTATGTTTTAACCATTCAGTGTAGAGGAAATGAAGTACCGTTTTAAAAAGGGGACTTTTTGAAGGTTTCTCAATCGTTCGCAGGGTTTGGTCCCATGTTTTTTAACATTCAGTGGATCAATTTCCTCCCATAGTTTAGGTGCATTTGTCGTTCTGTACGGTACTAATAAATTCTTGAAAGTATGTAATTACGTCATTATGACATCTCTGTATCGTGCAAGCTATTGCAGTTATCTCCAAAAAAGCTATAAAATTTGATATCAGTGGAGTTGATTTCCGTGGTTTTGGTGGATTTTTTGACCATCGATATCAAAAAAAGTGACCACCGACTTCAATTGCCACGTTGTAAACTGATTAAATGTTCATTATTTTGTAACATTTCATACTTAAATACTACGATATACTTTGTTAAAACATATAACTAGGTTTCTAAGCAAATTAAGCCATACTATGGGTACAAAATTCTCTACTCAATAATGACTAGCATATTACCATGTTAAATTTAGTAAAATTGCGCGATTATGAGCCTTTTTACATGACCCTTCATCGAATTAAAATTACAAAATATAAATTGAATAATACGTTATATATTAAGTTGAAATGTGGAATAATGTTTAAAAAATTGAATTCAGTGGGGCAAATTGATTACAGTGCCCATACATAATTTCGGTGAAATAAAAATGTCAGATTTCTTACAAACCATAAGGTTCTAATGCAGGTCTCCACCACCAATATTTTTTAAATTTAGGCTATATTTTATTAAATTAACTGCATGACATATCAATAAAGTAGTAAATAAAAATCAGCACCGAAATCAGGCACCAAACGTCATCCCTGAGAATCGCCCTACAGTAAAACTTTTTAGGTAGGATTTTAAACTGTAAAAAATACTATTTAAAATAAAAAGACACGTGATACGTGTTAAAAAGGTGAATCTTATTTATTTGGACTTAACGTAACCTAACCAGAAGGGACAACCTATTGTTGATCAGATATCAGATCTGATCGAGCATCATCTGTATGCAGAGTCAGTCATACATCAGATCAACAAAAACTGTTAATATTAACTATTGCCAACGGATCAACCATTACCTGATGTCACAACCCATCTGATCAACATTTGTTGACAGGATTAATATTTCTCGGCGAGGTTATTGAACCTTTATAGGTTGAATGAGTGATCATTACTAAAAAATAAACTAAATTATTGTCATCGTAATTTGAGTTTTGGCATAAAAAAGAGCGATTATTTAATAATGTACCTACCACACTAGGATATTTGCCAAAAAAAATAAATACTTAGTTACATGTATGAAGTGCCCCCTCTCCCCTAATTTTTTTTCATTATTTATATACAAATCCTAGTAGCGGCACTCAAAACACACCTTCGTGTAAAAATTCATCAACGTAGGCTTTATGGTTACTGATTAAAGTGGCTATGAAACACGGACAGACGGACGGACATGACAAAACTATAAGGTTAGGAACGAAACCCTAAAATCATTGAATTGTTCAACGAGCCCACCCAGGAAACTGAGCAACCGCCGCCCTGCGTCGAGCCCGCCCGGGCAACAGGGCGACCAACTATGCGCATTCTCATTCCAAGCTAGCCCAGCAAAAGGCCGATCTCTTCGCCGAGCAACGAGCCTGCTATAACGACGGATAGCCCAACAACGAGCAACGAAATCGGCGGCGGAATGACGGACGATGGGTCAATAAGGGCGAGTTGTACCAACACACTTTAACACACTGATCAATGTCAAATATGGCGCGGCAGCTGTCGTCCCGTATATAACTGTCAAAACTTTTCATTCGTGTATGAGAAGTTTTCACAGTTTGGTGCTACTCACCCTAAGGGTACGTTGGACCAAACCGTCTGTAATTGTAATTTAGATTTAATAGTTTAGTTTTATTGTAAGATAATTTTATGTTTTATTAGAACTTTATTTTGTGGTTAAATTCATCGTATAGATGGTTTTAACTGTTCTCTTAGGAGTGAGAGCTACCCCGCCATATTTAACATTAATCAGTGGCTGGCCCTTAGTCTACAGTTAAGATACCTAGACATGAAGACCACTTTGGCCCATTTCTCAAAACAGAAAGTTACACGTTACAAGCGGAAGTCGGATCTCTTTCCAACTTGTCATATTAGACATTGACAACCGTTTGTAACTTTGTGTGCAACTTGTAGCTTCGAGAAATGGGCCCTTGGTTAATAAAACAAATTTTGTTACTCATTGTTTATTAATTTATTAGAATTTCAATTCAACCGAAACAATTTTAACCCAATATTCAGAGATGTATTTATTTATTACTAGTAGGGAATGGATGAAAATTGTGTCGCTTAACTTCAAACTTTGGTAAATCCATTCTGCTATAAGGTTGATTCTTTTTCAGATTAGGTACCTATATAAATATTTTTTCACCACACCAACTGATAAAGGCTTTCTTTGCTATTCGAAAACAGATAGCAAAATTGCATTTTATCCACAAGAGTGCAAAGTAATTTCATACAAATTTTAACTTGATGTCTAAAGCTGGGTGTTAGAATTCACGTATAAATGATGAATTTGAATCATAAACGTTAAATAAATTGATATTTTTTATTTATTTTGATGTTCTACAGTGCACATTTTCATAGTCTTGGTGTAGTGAAAAATTTTGTGTTTCACTCGGTGGCAAAGTTTGTTTAACCTTCGTGCCTTGATACCCTCGTAACGCTCAAGATTCCACTTTTTGAGCCACTCGCTACGCTCGCGGTTCAATATTGGAATCTTTCGCTTGCTCAGGTATCAATATTGGCACGTGCGGTTAAACAACTACATTGCCCCCTTGTAAAACAAATAACTATTATACATAATCAACCTTAAAGCAGAATGGATTTACCCGAGTTTGAAGTTAGCGACACAATTTTAAAAGTGCTTTTTTATTATTTCACTATGTAGATGAATAAGACACCCTTTTCACAGAAAAATGTAACAAAACTGTAAAAATAGTGTTTTTACCCGCCATAACGTTACCATTGTAGATGTTTAAGTGTTTTGCTACAGTCCACTGCTAACGCATTCCGAGTGACATGCAAGAAAAAACTTTGTCGTAATCTGAGGTCTTATTATACCAACATTGACAGCCGAGTAGGGCGGTGGATAGTGGTAATTACATGGACTTAAGCATAACACGTTTAAACACATAAGACAGCGATGGCAGCGGCAGGCGGGAACGGCAGACGGTGTCACTCAACAGTATGCATTTGCAAGGTACCCTCGACTGCAAGTGTCATGCAGCAGTTCGAGGAGTTGTTCTCTTACAAATGCATATTGCTAAGTAATAATAAAATGCATTGAGTCATCACTAAATCGACTGGCTGAATCCGGGTCAAAATCTGAGCCATCACTGGGAGAAAAATCCTGTGTATCAGTTTCGGAATCGAGTTTTTGGGTTGAAGTTAAGGTGCGACATGCCCTTCTTCGCTTTTTTCTTGGTTTCTTCTCTTTGTTTAATAATTCCGGATAATCCTCTGTCCCCTGAAAATAAAAATTACCATTTATTACTATGTAGGTATTAATACACTTTTAAATTACTAGACTTTTTATTGCTATGCCATGTTATGTCTAGGATAGGTAATACCTAATAATAAAATATTTTTTACCTGGTCAAGGCGCATAGGGTCGATTGAATTTAAATCTGATATGGAGACTAATTGATTGTCAGAAACTTCGCCTAAATTTAGAAATATTGATAATCCTGAAATCTCTATATTAGAGATTATATTTACGTTGCTCTCGAAAAAAAGAAACTACTCGTACATTAAAATTGTTGTTCTCCCGCTGGAACCGACAGAGAGAGCGTCCGGTATATGAACGAGTAAAGAACAATTGGGTTTAGACGACCGGTTAGCTTAGTGGGTAGTGACGCTGCCTATGAAGCTGAAGCTCCTCAGTTCGAATCCGAATCGAACCGAAATCGAACATTATGTTTATATTTACGTGGCGTGCCTAGGGTTGCCTAAAAAGGCTAGCCTAAAGATATAGCTTCGTATTTCTGAGCCACACTATTAAATATAAAACCGGCCAAGTGCGAGTCGGACTCGCGCACGAAGAGTTGCGTGTCATTATCTACAAAAACGGCAATAAAATTATGTTTGTTGTATGAAAGACCCTTTAATTATAAACTTTCTTATGTTTTCAGTACTTGTTGTTATAGCAGCAACAGAAATAGGTACATCATCTGTAAAAATTTCAACTGTCGAGCTATCACGGTTCATGAGATACCTACACCTGGTGACAGACGGTCGTACCCTTTTGGTACGGAACCCTAATAAAAATTCGCTAAGTGTGAGTCGAAATCGCGCAAAGGGTTCCATACGATTATCTATAAAAAAACAGCGAAAAAAACTAATGTTTTTTTTGTATGGAACCCCCTTAAATATTGATTTTATTATGTGTTTAGTACTTGTTGTTTTAGCAGCAACAGAAGTACATCATCTGTGAACATTTCAACTGACTAATTATCATGGATCATGAGATACAACAGCAGTGACAGACGGACGGACTGCGAAGTGTTAGAAATAGGTTCCCGTTTTACCCTTTGGTAGGTATAGAACCCTAAAAATCGTTTTGTTATTCATTTTAATTACTTAATTTTTTCTCCTCATAATGTGTAATGTGCACCAACCGGTGTGTGGAGTGTGAACTGGCGAGTACACAGTAGGTATGCTACAAGTACAATATGTATGTACCTACAATACAAGCCTAGCACTAACAATATAATTTATTGTATGAGAATAACCTACAGTCGCCATCAGATATATCAGAGCTGTGAAGGCGCTCACAAATATCTGAACACGCCTCTATTACCAAGGCGTTAGGGACCATTCACACTCATGAGACGCAAGTCTTGCGGCGGTGCGGCGCACGCCAGGCCGCCGCCACGCCGCCTGGGGCGCGTCTTACGTCCTTCCTATACAAAATGTACTGAGGAGACGTTTTTGAATTACATTCGGGCGGCGTAGCGGAGACGTCCGTTCCGCGCCGCAAGACATGCGTCTCATGAGTGTGGACGCTGCCTTAGAGTCTTGTGAGGGCCTTTGCATCTCTGGTTGCGTAGCTAATGGCACAAACGCTTACGAAACGCTCACGAAACGAAACGCTAGTAGATATCTATCCCTATCGCTCTTGCATATTGGCGAGACAGAGCCGGACTACGTTTCGTTTTCGTTTGGCGTCGGAGAAATGCAATTCGGCTACGGGGCCTGATATATCTGATGAAGACTGTAAGTACAACGAATGTGTTTTATGCATTGGATTTTGAGACTGTAAGAAATATCCAGGAAGTCAAGTCAGGCGTTGGTTTTGGTAAAAATACCAACTTTGACCTACCCTTTCGCCGTTAATAAAAACGTGCACACATTTTAAGCTCATTACGCTGAACTTCATCAATTGTAACATTTATTTCACTTTTTTTTTTATACTACGTCGGTGGCAAACAAGCATACGGCCCGCCTGATGTAAAGCGGTCACCGTAACCTATGGACGCCTGCAACTCAAACAGTGTCACATACGCGTTGCCACCCCATTAGAAACTTGTACATTCCCTTTTGCTGTGTTAAGTACACAGCAAAAAGGAGTGTACAAGTTCTAAGGAGGGTTCGGGTTGCCGACGACTCAAAGGACAATAGACGGAACAAGTTAGTTCCGTAAGTCCTCCCGTCATCAGCTCACCGCACCCTCGTTGAGCTCTGGCAGCCTTACTCACCGACAGGAACACAACACTATGAGTAGGGTCTAGTGCTATTTGGCTGCGGTCTTCTGTAAGGCGGAGGTACTACCCCAGTTGAGCTCTGCTCTAGATTCGAGCGAGACGATATGCGCTGTGCTGTGCCCTACCACACAAAGCGGAATATCATTCGCTATGCCCTACCTTCTTCAGTATGCCCTACCTCCTTCATGCTCTACTTATTTATCTAATCACTCAATAATGACAATAATATAATCTCAACAAGTAACTGAAAACATAAACGAAGTCAATCACAGAAGCAGCGCAGCACCGCCGCCGCTCACGCGCCAACATTACGCATTTCACAGACCATGATGCCTAACTTCATAGGCCTGCCAGGCTTTACAGTTAGTACGTTGCTTCTGGAAAGTTATGTATGAAAATATTGGCATAATTAATGGAAGATTTTTTTTGATTGGGATATGTACATTATAGGCCGAAGTTATTTTTCATCAACCCTCCCCATCTCTCCCCCCTCTGCGTCACCCCTCTTCCCCCCCCTTAAATAGCCGAAAATGCGGTTTTTCGCGATTTGTAACAAAACCGTTGAAAATACAGAAAAAACGTGTAGGAACAAAGTAATCCTTAATAAATTTACTACAAATCATTCATTGACACTTTGGTTCTAGCACTTATAGTTTTCGCGTGATCCATCACGAAAGTTGGTCCTTTGCTGCAATTTTCTTTAGTGAATGTTAAGTTTTCTCCCAAATTGCTTACGAAATCTGTTTGATATTATTAAAATATTATAAACTGAAAATGAATTTCAGGGGGAAAAATCACTACCATGGGTGGAACTTGAACTCACGGCTTCTGGATTGAAACTCCGGGGCTCTACCAACAGCTACCAAAAGCTCATCCCCAGTCATCGATATACTATATGGATCAATGGTACTCCTAGCGACTACTACTGTGAAAATATTACGTCTTAAATAGTTATTGGAATTCCAAGACATATTGGAAATTCCACCCATGGTAGTGATTTTTCTCCCTTAATTTTATTTTAGTCATGGGTTAAAATATTTTAGTCATATCAAACAAATTTCGACGATTTCGTAAGCATTTTGGGTGAAAACTTAACGAAAATTGCAGCAAAGGACCAACTTTCGTGACGGATCACGCGAAAACTATAAGTGCTAGAACCAAAGTGTTAATGAATGATTTGTAGTAAATTTATTAAGGATTACTTCATTCCTACGCGCTTTTTCTGTATCTTCAACAGTTTTGTCAGAAATCGAGAAAAACCGCATTTTCGGCACTTTAAAGGAGGGTAGAGGGGTGACGCAGAGGGGGGAGGAGTGGGGAGGGTTGATGAAAAATAACTTCAGTCTATAACGTACATATTTCAATTAAAAAAAACCTTCCATTAATTATGCCGTAATTTTAGCTAATTTCCCCCTACTAAGTGCCTGTGATCTATTCTCCCGAACTACTGGGGACGCTATTGCTATGTCTTGTATGGGAACCCTGCATTTTATGATTAAGCACTGAGACTTGGCACAGTTGTTCATTTGGTGGTCCTGAGTAGATAAAGATCGGGAGGCATCGAGAGCCCCCCTTAATTTAGGAAGGAGGAGGGGGGGAAGGCTGGCGCCTCCGCGCTTCCTTTGAAACCATATTTCTCTAAAACTATACAAAATAGGGCATGCGATATATCATTTTCGGATAAATGGAGGACGAGGAATTCATTTTTGGAACAAAAAAAATGTATTTTAGAACAAAAATACAAAATAAAATGGGAAAATCTGAAAACGAGATTTTTTTTTATACATATTATTACACATTTTATGAAAACTGTAATGGTTTTTCTAAATAAAAAATATTATTTAATAGGTACATTTATCTAGTTTTAGAAAATGTATAATTTGTTATAGAAATATATTATACGACGAGTGATAAAAAATAATTTACATCGCCCGATAGGGTGATTTGAATGCTCATTTCAATAAGTTTTGTCAATGATTTCAGGTATAATCACTATTTTTAACACACGAAAGCCGTAGTCATTGTATTTTATGGCTATTTTAGTGATTAATGTACTTAAAATAAAAAAAATACAAAAATTAAAAAAAAATTAAATGTGATAACTATTTTATAACATTATCCTATTTTGTTCTTTCTATACAATATATATCTAAAATCAATAAATATGAATGAAAAACCACATTTATGTAGTTTATGAAAATATATAGTTTGTTATATAAATATATTACGAAACGCGAGATAAAAAATAACGAAAGTGACGTGGCAGGGCGATCTTGATGTACGGTACGGGTCAGCTTGTATGATTCGATGAGGTGAGGTAAAGGTACTCAAAGCTCTCAAAAAGTGTAGTTATTTAGAGTACTTCAAATTAAACAACACACTCCTATATAGTCTGAATTTAACTATTTATATTACATGAAATGATCGATTGATATGATAGGTCAGATATTACATCTGATCCTAATACATCTTGTGAAATAGTTAGTTATCTATATGATTTGCATAATTTATGGATAATTCTTACTTGACATATTTATTATTCCAGATCTGCGTCCTGTACTTTGGTTAACGAGTGCCGAAAATAGTTATTAACCAAAAAAGACCGCCAAATTAACAGCATTTCACCGACAAAAGCTGCCTTGCACCATTTTTGTAAGGGTTCCCAATTCAAAATTTGCCATTATTTGCTACTTGTGGCTGGACGAAAGTCTGTAACAATTGGGATTTGGGAGCCTACTTGCCCGCAACGTTGCCTGTTGCTGCAGAAACATGCCTCGAAATTGTCGGATGCAGGTGTAAAAAACAGTGCCCCGTAAGGTGCAATCGTAAAAAAAGACTTTTTAAATTAAATGTTCGGAGCTGATGTGCTTATGCAGTGGATGTTGTGATATATACATAATTAAATTCAGACTATTCATGTTGTTTTATTTGAATAACTCAAAATAGCTACACTTTTTGAGAGCCTTGAGTACTAGCCCCGATACACGTGTTTTCGTCTAGTCAGACCATTTTTTGAGGTTCTCCTTTGTACAAAAGCAATGTCTTAGTTCAAAAATCATTAATGTTTAATGCTAATACGAATCTAGTTTATTTTTTATGGCACTATTGCGCAATAACTAACTATCATTGATACTGAAAGGAAGAATATGACGATAAAACCGGTAAAACCGATTTAAGGGGGCCCAAAGAAAGTAACTAAATTCTGCTAGTAAACTAAAAAATCATCAAGCCTATGCATGCAGAACTGCTTTAGGAGAGGAGAACGTGATTAAGACTTTTTTTTGCAATATAAGTCACATGCAATTTTATTTTACAATCAAAATAAACTATATTATAGGACTTTTACAATTTTCTGTACTGGGTCGTGATATACCTACATGTGTAAACGTTATTAGAATAAGTATATTTCTGTATTACTAGACGAACTCCACTGCATAGCGGGTAGTACCTTTACCTCACTTCATCGAATAATGCAAGCTGACCCGTACATTAAACATTTCATTTTCATTATTTTTTATCTCGCGTTTCGTAATATATTTATATAACAAACTATATATTTTTATAAACTGCATAAATGTGGCTTTTTATTGATATTTATTGCTTTTAGATATATATTGTGTAGAAAGAACAAAATAGGATAATGTTAAAAAAAAATATTACATTTTTAATATTTTTTAAAATTTTTGTATTTTTTTTTATTTTAAGTAAATTAATCACTAAAATAGGCATAAACTACAATGATTAGGGCTTTCGTGTGTTAAAAATAGTGATTATACCTGAAATCATTGACAAAACTTATTGAAATGAGCATTCAAATAACCCTATCGGGCGATGTAAATTATTTTTTATCACTCGTCCTATAATATATTTCTATAACAAATTATACATTTTCTAAAACTAGATAAATGTAGCCATTAAATAATATTTTTTATTTAGAAAAAACCATTACAGTTTTCATACAATGTGCAATAATATGTATAAAAAAAAATCTCGTTTTCAGATTTTCCCATTTTATTTTGTATTTTTGTTCTAAAATACATTTTTTTTGTTCCAAAAATGAATTCCTCGTCCTTCATTTATCCGAAAATGATATATCGCATGCCCTATTTTGTATAGTTTTAGAGAAATATGGTTTCAAAGGAAGCGCGGCGGCGCCAGCCTTCCCCCCCTCTTCCCTCCTAAATTAAGGGGGGCTCTCAATGCCTCCCGATCTTTATCTACTCAGGGCCACCCAAGAAACAACCTGTGCCAAGTCTCAGTGCTTAATCATAAAATGCAGGGTGTTGTGCAATAGCGTCCCCAGTAGAACCAAGTAGCGTGCGTATTTAAGTCGGGTTTAAAATTGTTAGTCCAGGCCAAGTAGGCAAATGGCACCATACAAAACTTTTAGCGCCATCGCCAGTTGTCTAATAAGTAACGCGTGCATTTTTGTTGACTTTAAAATTGTTAGTCTTACTTACGTATGTAGTTAATAATCATTTTAACTAAGACAAGCCAGGCTTTTGGGCTTGTAAGGCCGTACCACCACTGAAATTTACCTTATTTAACCATTTTTGGAATTGTCTATATACCAATTTTATTCTGTTAACACAACACGGCCGCTAATGCCGCCGGCCGCCGAAAATGCTATTATAATTATTTTATTGATGTCTGGTTATAATATACATGGATCGAACAAAAATACATATGTAAAAACTTGGAAAGTAAATTTTTGTCATGTGATGGTACCTATGGTAGCACCATAATATCTATACCCACTTGTTTACCACATTTACATATGCGAATAAAATATTCTTATTCAAGTGACAAACTAACTGTACAACATAGCATTGTGCCTACTTTTAAGAGGTTAGTTAGCATAAATAGGTAGTACCCACCTGCATATCGACATCAGTTTCAGATTCAGAATCCCGAATCATTGCGTAATCACGTAGTACATATTATCTGTATTAGGTTCAGTAGGAGGTAGGGCATAGCGAATGATATTCCGCTTTGTGTGGTAGGGCACAGCACAGCGGATATCGTCTCGCTCGAATCTAGAGCAGAGCCCAACTGGGGTAGTACCTCCGCCTTACAGAAGACCGCAGCCAAATAGCACTAGACCCTACTCATAGTGTTGTGTTCCTGCCGGTGAGTAAGGCTGCCAGAGCTCAACGAGGGTGCGGTGTGCTGATGACGGGAGGACTTACGGAACTAACTTGTTCCGTATATTGTCCTTTAGAGTCGTCGGCAACCCGAACCCTCCTTGGAACTTGTACACTCCTTTTTGCTGTGTACTTAACACAGCAAAAGGGAATGTACAAGTTTCTAATGGGGTGGCAACGCGCATGTGACACTGTTTGCGTTGCATGCGTTCATAGGTTACGGTGACCGCTTTCCATCAGGCGGACCGTATGCTTGTTTGCCACCGACGTAGTATAAAAAAAAAAAAAAGGTACTTATTTTAATTTCCTTCGCAATTGGCACTATCGAAGATGTTTCAGATAGTGAATCAGGGTCTAATATTGGTGACATAATCCTGGTGTTTGAACAGGCACCTAGAAAAAGTGAATGGTTTTAGTCTGTTTAATAAGTCGGAAATTGCGAATAGGCAGTGTACATGGTACCTACATATTTTTGATCAAAGATAAATGTTTACATTTTTTCATCTTATTCAATTACATAAAGATGCAAAAATTTAAGCCTATCTTTAACCTAGACTCGATTGTGAAGAGGATTATAAAGCAACAGCGATTATAACCACAAAATTAAAAATTTGAAAAACCCCCGTCCGCGACATAGTGGACCGATTTTCATGAAACATGGCTGAGAATACTCCCGACTAACTCAGCTTTCAAACAAAAAAAAAACGAAATCTAAATCGGTTCATCCGTTTAGGAGCTACGATGCCACAGACAGACAGACAGACAGACAAACAGACAGACAGACAGACAGTCAGACACGTCACACTTATAACAAACCGTTGTTTTTGCGTCGGGGGTTAAAAATTAGACATTTCATACAAGTAAGCTTTTTAACAGAAATTTCATTTTTGACACAAGCTTTTTGGCTGACTGTACTTTCCTTCCCATGGTTAACTTATAATCATTGAGGCAATTCTAAAAAACCCAAACACGACGGTGTTTGGTTGTTTCATCACAGAGTTCCTATGGTCACCTTCCAGCTCCATCATCAGATCAGCTCTTTGTCATAATAATTTTGCATTTTCAAAGTTCAGTCAAATTTCAAAGTGTATCAAATTTAAATTGCAAGATTTGATTACTTACAGACAGGCATATAACGAGACAGGGGAAAATAAATAAAAGCTTGTAAAAATACGTTTGTATATCTAAGTAGGTATACAATACAATATTAATGCGTATTTGTTTACTTAATAGTTACTTATTTGGCTCGTTTGATGTGCGTCGAACACCAACACACGCGCGGTAACGCATGTTTGTTATTACTTATTAGTTGTATTCGTAAATTACGAAAATAAAGGTAACATTCAATAAAATATGTATAGTACTTTAATGTCTTTAATTCAAATTAAAGTTACTTACCTACTTGTTGTGTCTTCCATTTTTCTAACCAACCCAAATCCAACTGCAAAACATGTCCACTGCACGAAAATAGACTAATGACAGACCGAGTCAGAAAACGCAGTAAACTTGCGTACGTAGCCCCATCGCACTTTAATATACTTCCGTTTCATTTTTGCGACGTTGCCGTTGCGCCGCGCCGTTTTCAAAATACTAGATTCCGCAGTAAATGTTGATCAAGAAATGTTTATATTGATCAACAAAGTATTATTGTGTGTAAAAAAAAGGCGGTTACAAGATCAACAACTGCCGTGCCAGTGCATGACGAGTTAGAGGCTTTGTGGCACACTTAGGCACAGCGTTGCAAGGAGGAGAATTAATGTATAGCAATATTAGCACGATAAAATCAAAACTTCCTTAGTAACAGGCCCGTAAAGGCAGATCAACAATTGATGCGGATTTTAGCCTGATCAACAACGGCCGAAAGGAGGACAATATATATATATATATATATATATTTCATAATTTGTTAAACTAGTATATAATGTTTTAAATACTTGTGTATTTGTTTTTTTGCCAACCATACTCTGCTACCAATACAGCACGCTGATAACGATCTTTATAAATGAATAAAAGAAAATAATTAGTGAAACTCTGACATAAGTAATAATTAATGAGACTAAATGCGTTTTCACATTATCCGATCCGATATCGGATGTAGGACTGATACCCCATACATTACAGGCGCTATCTTGGATTTTCCATTTAAATCCTTCCGACATCCGATATCGGATCGGATAATGTGAAAACGGACTAAGACAATAGATACCTTTTTAGTGTTATATACCTATGCCTATGTATATCCCACCAAAAACATTCTGTAAAAAATAGCCGTCTCGATGGAGCTGCTTGTTTATCTCTAAAAAGTAATGAAATCTACATAAAGTTCCTTACTGCGATTTCTTTATTATTATAGTTAACTAGCCTTTGCTGCGGCTTCGCTCGCGTTAAATTCGAAAATATCTCCACAAACTTCCATCCTCCATTCTAAGGAAGTGGGGGGATATAAAAAGAGACAAAAAGTAGCCTATGTCACTTTCCATCCCTTCAACTATCTCCACTTAAAAAATCACGTCAATACGTCGCTCCGTTTTGCCGTGAAAGATGGACAAACAAACAGACACACACCCTTTCCCATTTATAATATTAGTATGGATGTTGTGTGACTTGAAGTGTAGCGGTGCTGGCGACAGATTGGTGCAATGGTGTCATGGAGCACCTGGTTATAAACTTCTTTATACCCTTGTGTATAAAGAAGTTTATAAGTTTCATATTCGATGGTCCGAGCTAAGGTTCGTAAAGCCATGAAGCCGAGCTGATAATCATTGTCGCTAAACGCCGATCGAAACGCAGTCTGAAGTGGGTGATAAACGTACGATACGAGCAGGTATGCGTACTTATGGCTCGACGACCTTTTTCGATTGTGTGTCACCGTAAGTACGCGTAAAAACCGCTGCGCATAGTAGTCGACCATCCAACGCGTACTTGCTCGTACGCCTATCACTATCACCCACTTGACGTCACGCCAACACTTTATGGAAAAAGCGGGTTTTCGACAACTACCAATAAGATTTTAGACATTCAAAAATCTTCAATAATACTCAACTGTTTCGGTCGCACTCGTTCAACTATAGGATAGGATTGGTATGAGCGACACGGTCAGGAGATTGATTGTCAATATGATATCTATCATCTATCATAAACACCGTTCGAAATGGCCTCATTAAAATCTAAATTTTAAATATATTGAAAGTAATATTACTAATCATTGACGTCACGCTCAAAATGAAAGAGATAGAAAATTTGACAGTATGGTACTCTTTTGCATGATTGTCATAATTCAAAATAAGAACGATGGCTTGCGTTGTAAACAGGGACTGAAACATGACACGGGCCCCTAGCGTCATCTATATACTTTTCACTGTATCAATTATAATGCCGTTGAACTACCGCGTGCGTATTTAAAAAAAAAAACGACATTTTTATTCAAATGACACTCTTAGTGACATCTAGTGACATAGATTTACGGCTGCCAACGGGGTACGGTATTTAGTATGGACTCTGCTGGTCCTTTATAATCGTCCTTGCTCGGAAGCATCAACAGAAATGTACGTCTAGATGGCGCTACACCTTTGGTTGACAATTTTATCAAATATCAAGTTAAGAATATAAGCCAAATTGTCAAAACTAACGTTCAAAAGTTTTAAGCCTGTGTCGACAGATGCCAGTCTGCACTGTGACTATACATTTTACATTGACGGTAATTCTCTATAGTCGATTCTCTGTGTGATTACTAATGTGAATGTTTGTTCCAGCGGCAAGAATCATGTGATCGGTGTGGAGCTGTGCCTTCGGAACTTGGACCACGTCGTCTTCATTATGCCTTATATACCTCATCAGAAGTTTTCGGTCAGTAAAATCACTCAACATTGAGGAAAATAGTATGATTTATTCGTAACAGACTATTAAAATTAAAAACGTTAAAAACAAAATATAAAAGAACGAAGTGTCACGAAACGGCCTCATTTCGGCGTATTGCTGGCGACTTCCAGCACTGATCTTCCGATGACACCATTAAATGAGAAAAATAATATTAGTATGGATTAGTATGGATACTGAAATAATTATGTCACATCAAAGTTTTTTTGTAACAGGAATACGTTGGAGACATGGACGCGATCGAACTCCGGCAATACATGCGCGCCCTCTTGACCGCGCTAAGGCACGTCCACACCTTTGGAGTCATACATCGCGACGTGAAACCCAGCAACTTTCTCTACGACAGAGAACGGCGGCGGTGAGTCACTGGCTTTACTATACATACACTCACAGCTGTATTCTCAAAGGGGTAGGCAGCACGTGAAATTGTTCAATTTTAAGCTAAATTGTGATAACTGCCGTACTATGACGTTACTCGACTCGACTTCATATTCATTCCATATTAAGCAAATCGTTCAAATTCGTTTTGACAGTTCCTTAAAAGAAGCTGGTTTGACTAGAAGCATAGAGGAATAAGTAAGGGAAGAGTTGTAACTCCATACATCAGTAAATGCAAGTTATTTGTAGTCAACTAGCGTAAATTGTCCGCCGAGCCGCTATCTTAGATTTTTGCCTTTGAGATCCTTTCTAAATTCGATATCGGATGGGATAATGTGAAAACGCTCTAATCCTCTAGATGTAAATAAATGTGTTTGGTTGCAGGTACGCGTTAGTGGACTTCGGGCTAGCGCAGCACACGGCCGCGCCGCCGCAGCCTCCGCCCGCGCACCAGCCGCTCAAACGGATAAGAGATGATGTTAGTACATATTGTATACTAGCTTTTGGCCGCGGCTTCGCTCGCATTAGAAACAGACAAAAAGTAGCCTATGTCATTCTCCATTCCTTCAACTATTTCCACTTAAAAAATCACGTCAATTCATCGCTCCGTTTTGCCGTGAAAGACGGACAAACAAACATACACACACTTTCCCATTTATAATATTAGTATGGATTAATTTTTTTCTCAAACTTGCAATGAAATGTCAAACGTACTTCAAATTATGTCGGGAAGTATTATACTACGTATCTGGTGCGCTGAGTGAGGAATTGAGGATGATATGGTAATGGACTTTCATAGAACATTGCAGACCTAAGACTGCAATGCACTAGTCATTTGTTTCCTAAACGTCAAATTAAAAAAAACGTCAACGCCACAGATTAAATAATACTTACGACAACGCTATCATCAGAAAAAAACATGCAAAACGGTTTACATAGACGGCGGCGCCCCCTATTAATATCTACTCCATTGCATATAATCCATACTAATAATATAAATAGGAAAGTGTGTTTTATTGTCCGTCTTTCACGGCGAAACGGAGCGACGAATTGACGTGATTTTTTAAGTGGAAATAGTTGAAGGAATCATAGATTAAGAGGCCTTACTCCTAAAGACGAGCGTTTTTTGCAAAATAGAACCTTTTTCATTCAAAATTATAAAGAAACTATAAATGATTATTAAAAAAATTATAATGTTCCTAAAAGTACATATCTTAAGCTAGAAAGTCAATTGGTACTACTTTAAAATATGTCTTTTTATACTTCCGAAAAATCAGTTTTTTCGGAAGACGTTTTCAAATTTCGTAGTGGGATAGCTCGTTTAGAATCGTGATTGTGCTGTTAAAAATGTTATTTGGGGTAATAAATGATCACAATCCTATTTGTTATATCCTGTACGAGTTAGCTAATACTTTGACATTTTAAGATTTACTTGAAATGGTGGATAAATAACCTTCCGTATCCTCCCCATTTTTTCGATAAAAAGAGGTTTACATTATGTATTTTTCCTGCGATTCCTGCATTTTTTGTAACTCTTAAATAATATTATCCTAAACTAGAACTTCTTTTTGATCTATAAGAAAAAAATCATACATATAAGACATACCTTTCTGTCGATAGATATGTTTTTAAAACACCTAAAATTCGAATAAAAGACACTGTGCTAACGCGAGCCCGCTCAGTCTGCGCCGAGCGCTCGAAGACAACGGACCTGCGTTTGATCGTCCGGCGCACCTAGCTTTCGTAAGCAGCTCGATAGTTCCGAGAAGTGCCGTAAACTGCGACTAAACAAAACAAATCTTGATCCTTTTTACACCTTATGCAATTTTAGCATTCGACATGCTTTTCATATGATTTTGGATTTTAAGTTATACGTGAAGTTTGTTGAGAGTTTGAATTATTATTATATTTTGGGACCAGGATGAGGTTCTGGTTCTCATGATGATGGAGTCAGGCAGGAGATGTTCAACAGAACTGCTATTCTACTTATCATAACTCCACCATGTTTGGGCTCATTAGATTTGGGCTGATGAGCACCATCGATCTAGATGAGGTCCAAGGTCTCATGATGGAGTCAGGAGGTGGCCAACAGAACTGCTATTCTCCTCATCATAACCCCATCATGTTCGGGCTCATTAGATTTGGGCTGACGAGCACCATCGAACTAGATGAGGTCCAAGGTCTCATGATGGAGTCAGGAGGTGGTCAACAGAACTGCTATTCTCCTCATCATAACCCCATCATGTTTGGGCTCATTAGATTTGGGCTGACGAGCACCATCGAACTAGATGAGGTCCAGGGTCTCATGATGGAGTCAGGCGGTGGTCAACAGAACTGCTATTCTCCTCATCATAACCCCATCATGTTTGGGCTCATTAGATTTGGGCTGACGAGCACCATTGAACTTGATGAGGTCCAAGGTCTCATGACGGGGTCAGCAGGTGGCCAACAGAACTGCTATTCTCCTCATCATAACCCCATCATGTTCGGGCTCATTAGATTTGGGCTGACGAGCACCATCTAACTAGATGAGGTCCAAGGTCTCATGATGGAGTCAGGAGGTGGTCAACAGAACTGCTATTCTCCTCATCATAACCCCATCATGTTTGGGCTCATTAGATTTGGGCTGACGAGCACCATCGAACTAGATGAGGTCCAAGGTCTCATGATGGAGTCAGGAGGTGGTCAACAGAACTGCTATTCTCCTCATCATAACCCCATCATGTTTGGGCTCATTAGATTTGGGCTGACGAGCACCATCGAACTAGATGAGGTCCAGGGTCTCATGATGGAGTCAGGAGGTGGCCAACAGAACTGCTATTCTCCTCATCATAACCCCATCATGTTCGGGCTCATTCGATTTGGGCTGACGAGCATCATCGAACTAGACGAGGTCCAAGTTCTCATGATGGAGTCAGGAGGTGGTCAACAGAACTGCTATTCTCCTCATCATAACCCCATCATGTTTGGGCTCATTATAAATATGTGGAAGGTCGTTAATAATAATAAATGTTTTATTAGGGTACCCCTACATGTAAAGAGGGAGCAGATATTTTTTTTTTATCTACTACTTTTTTTTTATCTGTATTCATATACATTCAATGTTTTTTTTTTTAATCGGTCCAGTAACAACGGAGATATCGAGGAACAAACATAAAAAAATGAAAAAAATAAATAAACATACAGATGAATTGAGAACCTCGCCTCAAATCTCTCAGATTTGAGGCGACGGTTAAAAAGTGACACATCATGAGCAGTTCCAATGCACCAAATGTCACTGTTCTGGACGTAAGTGCATGCTGTTCTTATAAAAATATGAAAGTCACTATAACTGTGATAATTTCCGAAAATATTAATATTATCAAAAAACGATCTTAGTAAACCCTTATTCATTTTTAAATACCTATCCAAAAATATATCACACGTTGGGGTTGGAATGAAAAAAAAAATCAGCCCCCACTTTACATGTAGGGGGGGTACCCTAATAAAACATTTTTTTCCATTTTTTTATTTTTGCACTTTGTTGACGTGATTGATATACATATTGTTACTAAATTTCAGATTTCTAGTGCTTACGGTTACTGAGATTATCCGCGGACGGACGGACGGACGGACGGACGGATGGACAGACAGACATGGCGAAACTATAAGAGTTCCTAGTTGACTACTGAACCCTAAAAAACAGAAATCACTATTAAACTATTCTCTAATTTCAAGTTCCTAACTAAAATTTTCCTAATAAAATTAAAACAAATTGATCCCGCTACAAACTTTCACCCCCTTTTTCCCTCTACTAGGGGTGTAAATTTTCATAATCGATTCTTATCTCTTCGAAATTTTGTTAATGCAATCTATACAAATTTCGACATTCTAGCTTTCGTAGTTTCGGCTCAGCGGTGTTGGTTGTTGAATCAATCAATTAGGAAACCTGAATTTATATATGTACATGTAGACTAATACTATACTTTTACTACATTCATATACCTTATTTACTACTACCATACCATGAATATGAAATTAAATAAAGAGTCCCCATATAAAATTGAAAATTATGTTATTAGCAATTTAATTCAAAACTATCAAGATTATTCGTGTCTGCGTTGAAACGCGCGTTGAGTTGCCGGTGCTCGCGTACCGAGCGCCAACGCCATCTATCGATGGCCGTTTCGTGAAATTGATGAGCGCTCTAAGGAATAAGGGGTCTTAAATATAACAAGATCATACCATCCCATACATTAAATTAAAACGCGACCGCCTAAGACCGCGCTTACACTCCACTACACATAGATGGCGCCACAAAAAAATGTCTTGTAGCTTTCGATTATACTTGTAGATGGTTTTAAGTGTCACTTTTGACATAGATTTACGGCTCGGAATTGACACTTAATGCCAATCTACAAATAATCGGTGGCAACAAGGCATTTTTTGTGGCGCCATCTACCTATGTGTGGTGGAGTGTAAGCGCGTTCGTAGGCGGTCGCATTTTAATGTATGGGGTGGTATGATCTTGTTATATTTCATTTATGAAGGAATGGAGAAAGACATGGCGTTTTGTCTTTTTCTAACACCCCACTTCCCTAAAATTGGGGGTGGAAGTTTGTATGTAGCATTCCGAAATTTTCGAATTTAATGTCAGCGAAGCCGCGGGCAAAAGCTAGTATGTATATACTATATATATTTGTAGTGTTCGTGAACTAGGGTTAACTATTGACTTTTTCTGCAGGACTGTGTGCTCCCAAGCGCGAAGCGCATGGCACTAGACTTATCGCGCGGTGCGCGCTCGCCTCTCGAGACAACGCCAGTTGTGGTGCCCGCCCCGCCGCGCGGGTGCGCGTGCGCGGGCGCAGGCGGCGTGTGCGGCGAGTGCGCCGTGTGGGCGCCGCCGCGCGCTAACCGCGCGGGCACGCAGGGCTTCCGACCGCCAGAGGTAACGCCTAAATTTTCTCGGTACTAAAATACAAACGTTTACTCAGCAAGTTAGCCACAAGGCACTGGCTCCACCAAAAACGAGTAAGCGAAGAGCTACCGGTGATAAAAACGAACAAAAGATAGTCGCCCCCGTGTAAATACAGTAGAGAGGTACTATTTTTTCATGTTCTGCCGCACTATTTTTTTTATATAAGTGTATGTTTATACCCTCCTTTGTGTGTTTCATGTTTTTACCCTCCTGTACGTTTGACATGTTTAGCTAGACTGTTGATGTTAATTTAAGGAATAAATAAATAAAGAAGAAAATAAGCCCGACCGCCAGAGGTAAGCCTGTGAATACATTTACGTCACTAGAAAATAGTAACAAATTAAAAAAAAAAATAGGCGCGAATGTGTATAGTTCCACAGAAAATTTGTGACTAATTTGACTGAGTACACCTACACATACACATGCCGTCAAAAATATAACGTTCTACTCCTACCCCCGTGGCCCCCGGGGTGAATCCACGGAAAAGTAACATGAGTCACGACTTCATTGATTGTTTATTTGAACTACAGATGCAAATGAAAGCAGATGCATGTTGCATATAACGGGAAAGTGACACTTATTTAGATGTAGAATATAGATTATCACTTGAACTTGCATCGTGAATAAATGGAACATGCCATAAAATCGTAACTCATGTTAGTCTTGCCGCGGATTGACCCCCCGTGGCTTTGATGCAAATAAATGAAATTGACTGAGTACGTAATATATTAATGAATTATTCCATATCCAAAATTACGCGCGCCCCGCAGTTTAAAAAAATGCTGCCTGGTTATTGGCTTCGTGCGAAGTGCATGGAGGGGGTAAGCAAAGCGATCGCAGTGCTTGCGGTGGTCAAAATCGACACTGATTGTGGTTGTCATCTATCAAAACTCATAAAACATAATTACCCCAAGAGCTATCCGGTCTTGCTACTACTGGGAAAATAACTTAATTCTATAACAGTACTTTTTATCTCACCAAAAATTAAGTTTGGTAATTTGGTACAGTTTTTTTAGTTAAGCCACCAAAATTTGTGACAAGAAACGTATAATATAATAAAAAAAAGATTATTTTAGTTCACTAAAAATCAGGCGAAAATGGTATCAGGACTTTTGTTTTAAATTCGACTACTTTAATTTATGATCTTTATAACACATTAAGAAACCACCTATTTTTGTGAATGATACTTCGTAGTAGCAAAAAGCGGAGTAATTAAATTAGTTATGACGCAAGCAATAATAGGACAAGTGAAGTTATGGTTGTTTTGTATCTACATTATGTGTTGAAACACTATTTCTACTGAAACCACCCTAAAAACAAAACGGAAGTTCAGTATTTTACTAGCTCAGAATAACATTCGGGGCAAAAATTATATCAGCAAAAAAATTGGAACAGACTTTTCGTTAAGATCAAACTAAAGAAGTATAAAAAATAATCCACCTTTAAATGCACGCCAAGAAGCGCTAAAATCTGTACTGAAAGAAGTATTTTCATATTTTTCATTTACCTACAAACTCTTATTGACGATGTCATTTTCTGCATTATTTCAAAAGTTAGTTATTCATTCGTATTTTCATTACATCGCGGTATAATAATATATTTCGCCACCTTCACTATCGCTTAAATAGCTCAGTTATAGTAGCGTAAGACGATGGGCGCGCTCCTGACCTGACGTCGTGGGTTCGATCCTCGGCAGTGGAAATCTTTTTTTCTTGTTATTTTTTTATCTTTTACACCCTTTTAAACCCTCTCTTTTTAAATATTTATTTTTTAGTATTAGATTTACAACCCATTTCATTGAAATTTTGTTAGACACATGTAATGCAATAAGTTTAAAAATTGTCTTTCAGTATTAGTATTGATTGAAGGTAACCTAAGGTTCAACATCGTGCGTCGTTCCTACTAACCGCAATACTCTGTCTTAGCTAACCATCGCTAGACGTTATGCCCTTGTAATAAGGATTACAACTGTACAGTGACAGTTGTCCGGTATGACTAATAGATTTATATATCATTAAGCTAGATTGAGTTGTTAGGCCAAAAAGTGTGTCCACATGAGAGGGTAAAGTTGGGGCTGGTGATCTCGCACTTATTGCCACTGTCAAAATTATTTGAATGACGTCATCACTGTCATTATTTGGGGATACCAGTCAATATTCAAAGTTACTACCAAATCTACTAATACCGAATTAAAGGTTTTTTTTAATTGCGCAAATCTTTGGTTTTATGGCTTCATAATAATGACTTACCAATTCATTACAAGGTATTAATATCCTTGCCTCGATATAATACAAAAATAATTTAAGAAGTTTATAAACTTAGTTATCATACAGGTAAAAATACTACTACTGTAGTAATCTCTTTAACACTGGTCACAAGTGCGAGAGGGACACCAGCCCCAACTTTGACCCTCTCATGTGGACACACTTTTACTAGTCTGATAAGAACGCCTTTCTGCACCGGTGATAAAGTTCAATTTAGTATGGCAAAAAAAGTGTGAGCTCAGTCCCTAATA
Organism: Leguminivora glycinivorella; assembly: GCF_023078275.1. Classification (NCBI taxonomy): domain Eukaryota; kingdom Metazoa; phylum Arthropoda; class Insecta; order Lepidoptera; family Tortricidae; genus Leguminivora; species Leguminivora glycinivorella. Next base: position 2,865,475 of record NC_062998.1, on the reverse strand, counting down.
TTGAAAGTCCATGGTATGAGTCAATGAAAAATTGGCTAAATAGTAATCAGAAAACAAGCAAAAAGGGTAGAATATATTTCTTATAAGTTATTTCTTTGGATTACATTACAAAATGAATGTATTATACATTATAATACTCGTTGTAATTGTATAGATTTCAATGAATAATTTTATTTGTTCAAATTAATGACTTTCAAGGAACAAAAACTATTGAGTCGCTATTAGACCGTTTTCACATTATCCGATCCGATAACGGATGTCGGAAGGATATCAATAGAAGAATCCAAGATTCCGCCTGTAATGTATGGAATATCGGTCCGACATCCGATATCGGATCGGATAATGGAAAAACGTACTACATTTTACTCTTTTTAATACCAAGATTAATTAGAGTCAGTTGTATGGTCGGTACGTAGTGTAAATAAAAAGTCGAAAAGTAGGTCCTTTCTATACTTTTTGCTATGTATTTTATATTTCAATAGGCAGGCTTTTGTACCCATATTACAGTACTTTCAATATGTGCTATCCTATAATTAAATTCGAACACTCGCGTATTAGACACTTCTAATATTATTTGAATGGCATTACCAACATTAAATCTCCTTTTGAAAATAAATTTTAAAGAATATCCTACACTATCAGATCAGAACCACTGGTATTTAATTTAAAACAAATGCCTATAATAAATAAATCCGATAAACCTTTGGGTTGTCTGCTGTCGAATTTAATTGTTTTCATAGAAAATATTTTAATTTGTATCCTTCCAGCTCGAGATTCTTGGAAGCCTTGTAAATTTTTCTTTGTGACAACAAGATATGACATTTATTTCAGGAAATTTACACATACATACATTACATACATTTATTGTAATAAACGGAGTACAAGTGACCAAGATAAAGATGATACAGTAGGGTATTTTTAAAGTTTATGTAATGAAGAAGTAAAATTGCGGCCTTTTTTAGGTATTTATATTTATGGAATAAATTGGAAATATCTAATACCTACATACCTACTTATTATATATTGGTAGCGGCTCCATTCGTTCAATATTCGTTCGCAATTCATTTTGACATATAAGTCATTTGAGCATATTATGACAAAAGGTATTTTGATAAAGAGTTTTTAGTGTGTGGCAGTTCCATTTGCAATTTTGATACTTAGGTCTTTATACACTATGTTGGTTATGACATGAACGATTTTTTTCCTAAGCAGATAAGAAGTTAACGTTATTAGCATCAACAAGAATGTTATAAATGCAATTTAGACCCAGATTTTTAAAACATTTTTGTTATGAATTGTGCGTCCTTGTATTTAATGTCATTGCAGTAGCTTGTACTCATCAACTTATAATATAAATAAAACCTTAAAAAAATAATTAAAAAAGCTGTAAAAACGTATGCGACGACTGAGATTTGAACTTGTGACCTGTGGCTTGTAAGTCTAACGATAATCGCCGGGGCTATACCTAGGGTTGCCAACTTTTTTTTAGGGAAATATAGTATTTTAGAAAATTCCGTGTAAAAAATATAGTACACCGAAATAAAATATAGTACCGTACAGATAATCGATAACCAAGTCGTAGAGATCGTTCTTTCTGTCCACTTTAAGGGGCTCCACTTAGTTTTCATCGATTTTTGACAAGTTTTGTGTTGTATGATGGTTCTTTTATTTATCGTCGAAAGCTGTATGGCCGAATATCACTTCCCAACTCACGTTTCGCGGAATTTTATTCCGCCGAATGTTCATTATCATTTCCCAACTTATCATATTATTATTGTTTTATTTGCCAAGCTCACATTGACCAACCTAACAATTGGCCTTTTTTAGGGTTCCGTAGTCAACTAGGAACCCTTTAGTGATGGGTAGGACATCAATTTCAAATGAGTTTGTATGAGTACCTCATTTCCAAAAATGAGGTGTTACAATGTCTTACTTCAAATGAGGTGAGGTACTGATCTGTATATATATATAATTTCTAGCATCGGCTGTTTGACAAAATCCATCGGCAACAAAAACTAGTATGTGTAGTTGTGTACTAGGTAAATATCCTTTATACATACTAAATTTCATTAGTCATAATGAGTACTTGAACATTTAACAAGAGAAAATAGATAAAATTAAAAAATATTTCAAGGACTGTCATAGAGGCCTGCATAACAACTTAATTTGATGTTTTTATGGAACTGGGTCTAATTTTGCCATTGAATAATATTATTTACAGTTTGTTCCATTTAAATTACTGCTACAAATTACAGTGGTTTCATATTATTAACAGCTTAATAATAACATACTTTGATTAGCATAGTTACCATAAAACTGCATGTTTTAAAACAAACTAAAGTTCGTATTGTTTTATAATTAGTACCACTTTTACATAAAAATAACAAACCTACCACTCCATGTGTTTTAAAAGCAATATGATAGTAATTAAAAACACCATCAACATTCGCGACGCCGGTAAGTCTTTTCAGTTCAGTTTCACTATTTTTTTGCACACAAATGACACTAAGGCAGAATCACAGGTATATTTGATTGTGTAAAAGTTGTCACCATTATTACATTTTGGCTCATTTATTAGTATTATCACTGTAGGACAAAACTAAACTTTATGCAAATATTGCTAATGCAACTAAGTACGTACAAACTAACTTTTCTTCTGTAAACTGTCATTACTGTCAACGTCAACCGCCTGTGAATTACGTTTCGTGTCGGATTTATTTATCATTCTATTGAATTAAGAAATGAATTATTCTTTCTATTACTGATTAAATACTTAATTAAACTACCATGCTTCACATAATTTATATTATATTTCGGTCAGTAATCTTGTAATTGTTTTTAAGCAAGCTTCGTAAACGCATCTTCTCAGTGGTTGGTCCTCTGTGTTGGTATGCTTGGTATTCCGAATATTCAAAACACTTGAGTTACCATTTCAACGTCCAGTCTAAGAGAGCTCCCTGATTACACATAACAATAGCCATACAAACTCTATTGCTGCGGTAGATCACGTTATACTGGTCAATGTGTTAGCACAATAATAGCTATCAAAAAATTCAAAAATGAAGACCTGCCGCGAAAAACAACATTTTGCATCTCAGCTGCATTTATTCATGACTTCACAAATGCGACAGAGACAAAAGATGTGGTTCACGCGAAATCGTCTGATTTTTCGCGCGATTTTTGCGAGCAAGTTAACTATCCTGGGATCAAAAAGGCGTAAAATGTATGAAAACTTGCGGCGCATAAGATTGTTTTCTTTCGAGTCATGTGTAACGTATTTTTGGTGAGGCAAATTTGAAGCCCGCGTGTGTCTGTCTCACTCCCTCTTATGGTAAACGTAACTATCTGTTTCACTTTGAAAGGATTTTTGAAGTGTTGTTGTCACAGTGCCTCTTCTACTGGGGACGCTATTGCTATGTCTTGTATGGGAACCCTGCATTTTATGATTAAGCACTGAGACTTGGCACAGTTGTTCATTTGGTGGTCCTGAGTAGATAAAGATCGGGAGGCATCGAGAGCCCCCCTTAATTTAGGAAGGAGGAGGGGGGGAAGGCTGGCGCCTCCGCGCTTCCTTTGAAACCATATTTCTCTAAAACTATACAAAATAGGGCATGCGATATATCATTTTCGGATAAATGGAGGACGAGGAATTCATTTTTGGAACAAAAAAAATGTATTTTAGAACAAAAATACAAAATAAAATGGGAAAATCTGAAAACGAGATTTTTTTTTATACATATTATTACACATTTTATGAAAACTGTAATGGTTTTTCTAAATAAAAAATATTATTTAATAGGTACATTTATCTAGTTTTAGAAAATGTATAATTTGTTATAGAAATATATTATACGACGAGTGATAAAAAATAATTTACATCGCCCGATAGGGTGATTTGAATGCTCATTTCAATAAGTTTTGTCAATGATTTCAGGTATAATCACTATTTTTAACACACGAAAGCCGTAGTCATTGTATTTTATGGCTATTTTAGTGATTAATGTACTTAAAATAAAAAAAATACAAAAATTAAAAAAAAATTAAATGTGATAACTATTTTATAACATTATCCTATTTTGTTCTTTCTATACAATATATATCTAAAATCAATAAATATGAATGAAAAACCACATTTATGTAGTTTATGAAAATATATAGTTTGTTATATAAATATATTACGAAACGCGAGATAAAAAATAACGAAAGTGACGTGGCAGGGCGATCTTGATGTACGGTACGGGTCAGCTTGTATGATTCGATGAGGTGAGGTAAAGGTACTCAAAGCTCTCAAAAAGTGTAGTTATTTAGAGTACTTCAAATTAAACAACACACTCCTATATAGTCTGAATTTAACTATTTATATTACATGAAATGATCGATTGATATGATAGGTCAGATATTACATCTGATCCTAATACATCTTGTGAAATAGTTAGTTATCTATATGATTTGCATAATTTATGGATAATTCTTACTTGACATATTTATTATTCCAGATCTGCGTCCTGTACTTTGGTTAACGAGTGCCGAAAATAGTTATTAACCAAAAAAGACCGCCAAATTAACAGCATTTCACCGACAAAAGCTGCCTTGCACCATTTTTGTAAGGGTTCCCAATTCAAAATTTGCCATTATTTGCTACTTGTGGCTGGACGAAAGTCTGTAACAATTGGGATTTGGGAGCCTACTTGCCCGCAACGTTGCCTGTTGCTGCAGAAACATGCCTCGAAATTGTCGGATGCAGGTGTAAAAAACAGTGCCCCGTAAGGTGCAATCGTAAAAAAAGACTTTTTAAATTAAATGTTCGGAGCTGATGTGCTTATGCAGTGGATGTTGTGATATATACATAATTAAATTCAGACTATTCATGTTGTTTTATTTGAATAACTCAAAATAGCTACACTTTTTGAGAGCCTTGAGTACTAGCCCCGATACACGTGTTTTCGTCTAGTCAGACCATTTTTTGAGGTTCTCCTTTGTACAAAAGCAATGTCTTAGTTCAAAAATCATTAATGTTTAATGCTAATACGAATCTAGTTTATTTTTTATGGCACTATTGCGCAATAACTAACTATCATTGATACTGAAAGGAAGAATATGACGATAAAACCGGTAAAACCGATTTAAGGGGGCCCAAAGAAAGTAACTAAATTCTGCTAGTAAACTAAAAAATCATCAAGCCTATGCATGCAGAACTGCTTTAGGAGAGGAGAACGTGATTAAGACTTTTTTTTTGCAATATAAGTCACATGCAATTTTATTTTACAATCAAAATAAACTATATTATAGGACTTTTACAATTTTCTGTACTGGGTCGTGATATACCTACATGTGTAAACGTTATTAGAATAAGTATATTTCTGTATTACTAGACGAACTCCACTGCATAGCGGGTAGTACCTTTACCTCACTTCATCGAATAATGCAAGCTGACCCGTACATTAAACATTTCATTTTCATTATTTTTTATCTCGCGTTTCGTAATATATTTATATAACAAACTATATATTTTTATAAACTGCATAAATGTGGCTTTTTATTGATATTTATTGCTTTTAGATATATATTGTGTAGAAAGAACAAAATAGGATAATGTTAAAAAAAAATATTACATTTTTAATATTTTTTAAAATTTTTGTATTTTTTTTTATTTTAAGTAAATTAATCACTAAAATAGGCATAAACTACAATGATTAGGGCTTTCGTGTGTTAAAAATAGTGATTATACCTGAAATCATTGACAAAACTTATTGAAATGAGCATTCAAATAACCCTATCGGGCGATGTAAATTATTTTTTATCACTCGTCCTATAATATATTTCTATAACAAATTATACATTTTCTAAAACTAGATAAATGTAGCCATTAAATAATATTTTTTATTTAGAAAAAACCATTACAGTTTTCATACAATGTGCAATAATATGTATAAAAAAAAATCTCGTTTTCAGATTTTCCCATTTTATTTTGTATTTTTGTTCTAAAATACATTTTTTTTGTTCCAAAAATGAATTCCTCGTCCTTCATTTATCCGAAAATGATATATCGCATGCCCTATTTTGTATAGTTTTAGAGAAATATGGTTTCAAAGGAAGCGCGGCGGCGCCAGCCTTCCCCCCTCTTCCCTCCTAAATTAAGGGGGGCTCTCAATGCCTCCCGATCTTTATCTACTCAGGGCCACCCAAGAAACAACCTGTGCCAAGTCTCAGTGCTTAATCATAAAATGCAGGGTGTTGTGCAATAGCGTCCCCAGTATTCTGTCTTTCCGGTACAAAGCGATTTCCGGTACAAACGAGTCAAACGATACATTTTATTTTATCGGTGGACCTTTTGTCCCGGCCATAAGGTCTGTAGTTCGATAACTGAACGTGTGGTTGATCACTTCATTTGAGGTGTCGACTCTCGCGACGGAGTTTGAGGGCCGCGTCTGCCGCGAGGCGCGCGAGTGGATGATGAGTTTTTGACGTTTTGTGACATTTGAAGTATGTGCATGATCTGTGAGGAATGAGGTGTTTGTGTTGCGAGCGAGTATTTGAGGGCCGCGAGGCGCGCGTGTGGATGATGAGTTTTGACGTTTTTGTGACATTTGAAGTACGTGAATGCTTTGTGAGGCGTGAGGTGTTTGTGTTGCGACTGTCACAAGCGAGTAAAATGAGGTGCGGTGAGTTGAAGTGTGATGCAATACATTTTTGCCGTGTGAAGTACTGCGACAAATTAACAATATGAGTGGTACAAATGAGGTGCCTCACGAGTGAGGAACTCAACACTAGAACCCTTATAGTTTCGCCATGTCTGTCTGTCCGTCCGTCCGTCCGTCCGTCCGTCCGCGGATAATCTCAGTAACCGTTAGCACTAGAAAGCTGAAATTCGGTACCAATATGTATATCAATCACGCTAACAAAGTGCAAAAATAAAAAATGGGAAAAAATGTTTTATTAGGGTACCCCCCCTACATGTAAAGTGGGGGCTGATATTTTTTTTCATTCCAACCCCAACGTGTGATATATTGTTGGATAGGTATTAAAAAATGAATAAGGGTTTACTACAATCGTTTTTTGATAATATTAATATTTTCGGAAATAATCGCTCCTAAAGGAAAAAAAAGTGCGTCCCCCCCCCTCTAACTTTTGAACCATGAAAAAAATCACAAAAGTAGAACTTTATAAATACTTTCTAGGAAAATTGTTTTTAACTTGATCGGTTCAGTAGTTTTTGAGAAAAATACGGAAAACTACGGAACCCTACACTGAGCGTGGCCCGACACGCTCTTGGCCGGTTTTTTAAAAGGCCCTTTTTAAAAAAAAGCAAACTTTCATGTTTTTGAATGTTTTACTTAGCATAATATATAACTAGTTGTTTATTGTATGTACCAAATATTTTATTGAACACCAACAATATATGTGGCGTTTTCGAAAAAAATGCAATACTTACTGAGTCTTCTATTCTATCACTTTCTAAATTTATTGACAGGGATACAATTTTTACTTACGTACCTATAAATATTCTTTTAATTTAAATAGTTACCTAATAGTTACTTACTTTTTTTACAAGAATATTGAATATTGTTTATTTTTTTATTACATTAAACAGTTTTTTTCCGGTTTGCTCACGGTTAATCTAACACGCTCCCACTATTATATGGCAACATAGTCCTTGAACAGAAAAGAGCTACTTTGCTTCCTTCTAACAGGGAAGAAAAGTACCTACCCTATCCGAATGGATGATGTTAGAAATTATTTGTAACTTGCCTAATGTTTCGTTGCGAAACGTTATTCGTCCAAGAGTTGTTTGAGCAAGTGAAACATTTGACAAATGACAAGTCTGCCAAAAGTTTAGATGGATTTTAATAATTTACTTTGCAATAATTCTACCAATTGAAAAGCTGCCATACAATAAGTTGCTAAACTTTAGTTGTCAAAATTAAACTTGTTGGTTGGCAAATGAAATTTGGCCAAAATAGTTCTGCGAAAAGGCAGAACACCCTATTTGTAAGACCCATATATTGAAAAAAAAAAATACCCTTTTATTTATATTTTTTATGAACATTGACATTGTTTTAAAAACGTTTTTACTTAAATGAGATCTAGAATTTTATAAAAATGCAAAAGCCATTTTAATTTTAAACTAATTAAGGCAAAAGTTTTGACCAAAAAACCAGTTTTGTTTTGGTTCTAAAATAATTCAACTTTGATCCTAAATATCACAGTATCAATGAGCTGTGAGGTAGTTAATTATGGGATACTAGTTTGCTTAAAGGCGATGCTGTTAATATGATAGGCTTTAGAAACTATCATAATATTCATAATACTATTAGATTCAAATTCAAATCGAAGCTCATCGGAGTAGAGAATCCCCTTAAGAAATGTCGTTATTTAATATATCATGGAAAAAATGGCTACCTAATGATTCTCCGACAATTTTTTAGCCGATTATTGATTCGCCGACAACGATTCGCCGAATGCCATTTAGCCGAATAATCAAACTATCGCTGTCACATTTGGTCGAATAACGTTACGTAGAATCTTGGTTCGCATAAAGTTCAGTTCGCTTCTGTGCAAATTATCCGAACTATTATTGGACATTTTTCATTTAGCAAAGTAATATTTTCGTTTAGGCCATGTTTAGTCGAATAACGTTTCACATTTTATACATTGTTAAAATATTTACGAATGAATGAATTATCGCTGTTGTAAAAAAATTACGCACTTAATAGACACGTTTTTTTATTAATCAAGTACTTCTTCTTTTAGTTGCGGTAATAATTTACATATACTGGCTACATTATATTCTTGAACAGAAAAGTGCTAATTTCCGAATGGGAGAACTATAGTTATTTGTTTTACAAGGGTGCAAAGTTGTTGTTTAACCGCAGATGCCAAAATTGATACCCGAACAAGCGAAAGATTCCAATATTGAACCGCGAGCGTAGCAAGTGGTTCAAGAAGTTGAATCTTGAGCGTTGCGAGGGTTTCAAGGCACGAAGGTTAAAGAAACTTTGCCACCGAGTGAAACACAAAATTTTTCACACACACACATCAAACTAAATCAAATCCATCAATTTATTCAATATTTATTATTCAAAATCATCATTTCTAGGTAAAATCTACCAGCCAGCTTAAGACATCAAGTTAAAATTTGTATGAAATTACTTTGCTCTCTTGTGGCTACAATACAATTTTGCTATCTGTTTTCAAATAGCAAAGAGAGCCTTTACCAGTTGGTGTGGTGAAAAAAAAATTAAAGTAAAAATTTGGTGAGCTGTAAACAATAATACGTAATTTACTCAAATTAATCCTTAGAAATGAACATGAGGATTAATATAAATAAGTAGTTGAATTAAATTTGACTTCCTCTTATAAATGATCTAACAATTAGATTTTTGAATCCGCAGAATAGTTTGTACGCAAGTTCCAGCCAACTCACAAAAAAAAATACCAAATGATCACTCGACCTATTGTGTTTCGACCAATTTTTTGTCGGCCAATTTTTACAACTACTAAATGAGTAATCGACGAAAAGTAAATCGGCGTATCAAATTTCTGCTTACCGACTCCGTTTACGAACGAATATTATGCGAAATGAGAATCTTCCAACCGTTATTCGGCCAAAACAGACGTCGGCGAATCGTTGTCGGCGTAACGAAAATCGGCGTATTTTATTTCGGAATATCAATCGGGCACCGGAAAAAATACAAATATTAACAAACAACGGTGGCTTTATATATTTGAACTGCAATATTTTCACATCAGAACGAAGTAATGAAATGTACAATGGCGGTTAAATAGAAATAAAAGCGTGAGCGTACCGAGCGCGAATTTTTTTTTTTTTCATTATAAAAACGCCGCATTGGCGGCTTGACCCTAGTGTAAATTCGCCACTGGCATGGACCCCAAAAATATAGTATTTTTGCGTACTATATATGTTTCATATAGAATATAGTACGCTGGGCCAAAATATAGTACAGTACTATATTATATAGTACGGTTGGCAACCCTAGCTATACCTGGCCGTGACATATGGGTCGAAATTAGACTTTGCATAGCTTTCGCGTGTTTGTAACAAGCGTTGCTTCAACGATTCTGAAGAATGGAAGAATACATTTCACAAGATGACGGAGATCTGTCAAATGGTAGAAGAGAAAAACGTGAGATAGATGTATGTACTGACAAGTATATACTCTTTTCGACGACTGTCAAATCGCATGCCTAAAATAAATGTGTAATTTTTTTAATTACTTTGGACTTTATTATCGGTGGGAAACGTCTGTTTTTAATCTACTTAAAATATTACTTATGTAGAAACAGGCATGTAATGAGGAGGAACACTCAAAGGATATGACAGATGGCGCCACCCTATTAGTCCGTGAGACGTGAGAGCGAGAAGCTGATAATTATGTTTTTTCTCTCTCTCACATATGAATGACAGTGACATGCATAGGCGCCGCCTGGCGGGGTAAAATGTCAGTGTGCCTCCTCATTTACGTTAATGTGTAATAGAAGAACAGAATAAAAAGCATGCGACACGGCTCATCACCTACCCTCGGCTCAGCTCCACCGGCGTGGTGGTTTGCCATATGGATTCCTAAATGTAAGACACTAAGGTCCAAACCAAACCACGCAAAAAATGTAAATACATATATTAAATAAATTAAAGTATTAAATAAAGGTCAAACTTATTGGGTGGATTATCATGCTGTTAATATTGTTAAATAGGGACAATAAAAGTCAACCTCGTACTATAATCTGTTTCGAATTTGCCCGGTCAAATATTTAGATTTTTTTATTTCCATATAAATATATTGGTGGTTTTTATATGTTAAATATCTGAAAAATTATGTGCTATTGATTTCTGGTTAAAAATATCTGTTATTATATCAGCTCTAGAGCACGTTAGACAAAATTCAAAAATTCTATATCAATAAAAATAGTCTTATTTCCCGTCATATATTTAGGTGGCTTCGGGTTGTAAACCTTAAAACTGATTTTTTTCTACATGTTTCCACCATTAAATTACTGTGAGGTATTTTGCTGAAAGAAAACGCTTATTTTCTAGGCGTAGTTTTTTTAATATCTTCCATTCCAAACTATTGGTGGATTCGAAAATATAGGTTTTTTAAATTGCGATTAAGCGCTGTATATGAAATAAAACTACTGTTATACAATTATTTTCAAAAATATCGTACCGGTCTTAGGCTAAATACAATGTGGTGTAATGTTTGATATGGGGTTTCAATGTTGTTTCGTTGTTAATTGTAAAAATAATGACATAAATAGTCGTTCCACGTTCTATGCGTTTCTTAGAGCACACTGGAAATTGGATCAAAGAACTAAATGGATAGCTACGGTGAAAAGAAAACGTAAGTGACATGTCAAAACAAAACATGATAATAAATTATATTTAAGCTTTCTTTACCTAATATTGTTCAATACGCTGTTAGTATTTTTCCTACCGTAAAAGATTATGCTTAAAGATTCAGGCCTAGCCTGGGAATAGGCCCGTGTCCTCAGAGGAAAAAATTCTATAGAGAGGACAAGCCGCGCGCGGCCTGGTCGCAGATGTAGGCCCATTGGGCCTACACCGCCGCCAGTTCGCCGTCCGCTGTCATCGCGTGTACACGCGAGCTGTTCACCGACGAAAAACGAGTTTTATCCAAAATGCCGAAGTGTGCAATAATAACTTGCAAACATCGCAGTGACCTGAATAATTTCCAAGCCGATAGGATAACATTTCATAGGTAAATACTATTTATTTCCTTTTATTTCACATAAAACACGAATTCAACGTAATACTCCGAGTTGTACCATGTAACCTTACGTTTGCTTGTGCTTTAAAACGTTAATTATACATTGCGGCTACACAAGGAACATATTGTAAACAGTGTAGTGTTTTGCGCCGCAATGAACGGTGTACAAAACGATTCACTCAGTAAGACATTTTTCTCGGAAACGAGGCGAGGCGTTCCCGCTATTTATCGTTGTGTGCGTGCGCGATCGCGCTCGCTTATCGTTCGCATGTACACAACCATTGAAATGATGCGCGTGTATTGTGCAATAGGAGCGTCCAGCTACAAGTGTGTGTGGATTAGGTGTGTGCGTGCATTATTTTTACAATTACTGGTGCTTTGTGTGGGTTGCGCAGACCTTGCGACAGGCGTATTCTATACAAATCGCCCGGCATGACCTATCTCCCGAAATCTGTGCCCGTGTCGGATATTTCTGCGGCCGCGGACATGACTACGTACTTACGTTTAGATTTGTTTTATATGGCATTAACGGGACGGAGGTTTAGCGAATACCATATCATTAGCTCGAAGAACTTGTACCATTACTCCTATGTTCTTCAAGATTCCTTATATGCCCTGCCAGCACCAATTTATTGACTCTTTCTGTAGTCTGGGGTTGGAAGTTTATACCGTGAGTAATGCTTTGGAAACTGATTTTTGGTATTATATCCTTGTCTTTATAATCTATCTACCTAAATTACACTTGAAATAGTAGCTCTTGTTATTCGATTTATTTAAAATTAACGAAAAATCGTTAAAATATAGTGTTTGTTTACATGTCATTTTTTGACATTTTCCACTTCAAATTCACATGGTAGTGGGCGTAATTGTCGTGCACGTAGCCAATATTCACTTATAAAGTTTGGATGCAGTAATTTTTCTTTCAAACATGACTTTTGCCATCTGCTTTTTTGTGGACCGTACATTGTGTTAGTTTATATATTTCGAAAGCGTTTTTAGGGTTCCGTAGTCAACTAGGAACCCTTATAGTTTCGCTATGTCTGTCTGTCCGTCCGTCCGTCCGCGGATAATCTCAGTAACCGTTAGCACTAGAAAGCTGAAATTTGGTACCAATATGTATATCAATCACGCCGACAAAGTGGTAAAATAAAAAGTGGAAAAAAATGTTTTGTTAGGGTACCCCCCCTACATGTAAAGTGGGGACTGATTTTTTTCCATTCCAACCCCAACGTGTGATATATTGTTGGATAGGTATTTAAAAATGAAGAAGGGTTTACTAAAATCGTTTTTCGATAATATTAATATTTTCGGAAATAATCGCTCCTAAAGGAAAAAAAAGTGTGTCCCTCCCCCCCCTCTAACTTTTGAACCATATGTTTAAAAAATATGGAGAAAATCACAAAAGTAGAACTTTATAAAGACTTTCTAGGAAAATTGTTTTGAACTTGATAGGTTCAGTAGTTTTTGAGAAAAATACGGAAAACTACGGAACCCTACACTGAGCGTGGCCCGACACGCTCTTGGCCGGTTTTCTATTAATGCTCTTAGTCAGAGTTTTTTCCGACGGAATTTCCGAAGGAATTCCTACAAAATTGTATGCCTAAACTGTTAAACCACATTAAAATCTGTTCTGTGTTGACTTTGAATTTACTTCGAACATACATATATTTTGATTATTTCAGGTGTTCTTCAAATACCCGCACCAAAGCACAGCGGTGGACATGTGGGCCTGTGGTGTGATGCTGGCCAGTGTTCTATCCGGCCGTTACCCGTTCTTCCGAGCCACAGACGACCTCACGGCTCTGGCAGAGATTACTGAGCTCCTGGGCACAGAGGCGTTACAGCGGACCGCGGGCGCACTAGGTAACACACACAGACACACACACACACACACACACAGCGTGCTGTCCGGGCGGTACCCGTTCGTCGCCACGGACGACCTCACTGCTGTCCTCCAGCATCATCATCCTCCTTGCGTTATTCCCGGCATTTGCCACGGCTCATGGGAGCCTGGGGTCCGCTTTGACAACTAATCCCAAGATTTGGCGTAGGCACTAGTTTTTACGAAAGCGGCTGCCATCCGGCCTTCCAACCCGAAGGGTAAACTAGACCTTATTGGAATTAGTCTGGTTTCCTCACGATGTTTTCCTTCACCGAAAAGCGATTGGCAAATCGTCACTACTTTTAAAAAAACTTGTATCTTCGTCTGTCAATGAAAAGAAAATTGTAGTAAGTATGTATGGGAGTATGATACATATAGACTTACTGCGTTTTAACTTTGAGGAGTGAGATACGAGATTTTTTCAAAGTAGTGACGAAATATCAAATGACATTTCGCACATAAATTCCGAAAAACTCATTGGTGCGAGCCGGGGTTCGAAGCCGCGACCTCCGGAACAAAAGTCGCACGTACTTACCGCTAGGCTACCAGCGCCTTAAAACTACTATCACAGTTTAAAAATTGCTTAGTTTCACCCAAAGACGTATGTAACTCCGTATAGACAGATAAAGTCTAAGAAAAAAACTTACCTCAGAACCATACAGAAAAAGGTACGATGGCGTTACACCTTTGGGGGACGCTCAGCTAGATGGCGCTAATATTAATATTTGACATTTTAACACATATCAAGCTAAGAATATGGGCCAAATTGTCAAAACTGAGGTTCAAAAGTTTCAAGTCTGTGTCAAGAGATGGCAGTCTATGCACTGTGATTACACATTTTACTTTGACAGTAACTCTCTATAATACTCGATCCTTTTTGGTTTCACCGTATGGGTTGGTTCAACCAATCTGTTTCTCTCCAGGTTGCCGCCTAGTGACGTCATCAGTCCGCCACGGGCTCTGTCTGCGCAAGCTGTCGGCGCACCTCCGCGGCGCCGCGCCGCCGCACGACGCGCACGACAAGTGCGTCAAGTGCACGCTACGACGCTGCGTCTGTCGTGAAGACACGCCGGTATGTAACTATACTCTGTCAAACAAGTCTGTCAGTAAATAAGAACAAAGAAAACTATATGCATTAGAGATGGGCCGAATATGGACGAATATTCGGCCGAACATTCGGTTCAGATCTTACCGAACCGAACATTCGGCCGAATATTCGGTGCTCTATATTTTTAAAGCTAATGTAGAATTTACAACAATGAATACATAATGTTACTAGTGATACTACGGCGCCTACTGTTCTTATCAATAAGACGGATATTTAAAATTTTGTTTTTTCTCGACCTATATTATAAATATAAATTTTGTATTATAAAATACAAAATTTTATTGATATTGTTAAGCATATATTTAACTCTATTTTTGTAGTTCCTTGGAATACTGAAATAGGATGGCATTATCCAATGAATTACGAAAAAACTTACGTTATAACACTTTGTTTATTCGGTAAATATTCGGCAATGTAACCGAACTATTCGGCCGAATACGAACATTGGCAAAGTTTGCCGAATACCGAATATTTACCGAATATTCGGCCCATCTCTAATATGCATCCTTTTCTTTAAGGTGCTAGAGAAAAGGATACCTATAGTTTTCTTTGTTCTTATTTACTAACAGACTTGTTTGACAGAGTTTATATAGTCAGCGTGCGTAGCCGAATGCACAAACGCTCGTAGATATCTATCTCTATCGCTCTTGCGTATTGGCGCGACAGAGCCAGACTACCTTTCGGCTACGAGGCCAGTTCAGTCAGTTCACAAGGATTGTGTGAAAAAAGAGGCAACGACGCTACTTTAGCCACCCTAGCTCCTCTTCACCCAGTGTGTTTTAGGCTGCTACGAGTAAATGGGTCATTTTTTTCAAAGTTGTCCACCTCACCTTTTTTTTGGATTTAAGAATTTTTATGTGGTTTCCACTCAGAATCGCGAGCTCTTTCAATTCTAATAGGAGAAAAAAAGTGTCCCAACGTTTTTTCCCCATTCCGTTACCATTTTTTCATACATTTTGTATTGCGGTAACGGAATGGAAGGTTCGAAAAAATTTATGGAAACCTTGGGACATTTTTTTTCTCATATCAGGATCTCTGTCCGTCTGTCGTGAAGACACGCATACGTACGTATCTAATCAATACTAATATTATAAATGAGAAAGTGTGTGTGTCTGTTTGTTTGTCCGTCTTTCACGGCAAACAGAGCGACGAATTGTGAAGTGATTTTTTAAGTTGAGATAGTTGAAAGGATGGAGAGTGACATAGGCTACTTTTTTTTTGCGAATTTAACTAAAAGGGTAAAATACAGGGTGGTTCCTGATAATGAACCTAGCTACGTGTCGAATTTAACGAAAAACGGAAAAAAAAAACACAACCCTTTACTGATAAAACCTAGCCTATACAACCCAGCCTACAACCTAGCCTGCCCAATACAACCCTTTATTGATAAAATAAAATTTTCACGTCACATCTAATCTTATATGAATCTTCCAGGCTCACATAGTGGACCCCAGTCGGTCCGTGTGCGGTTTCCCCGACTCTGCGTTCGCGCTCGCGGCTCGGCTACTGGAGCCCGACCCGCGCGCGCGCATCACCGCCGCAGACGCGCTGCGCCACCCCTTCCTGGATCCGCCCCCTGTAGTCGGTGAGTACAGTGGGCCAAGAAAGTGGTCTGCCAGTTTTGACAAAAGTTTTGTGAGCTCTAACGATCGAGGTTGACTTGACACATGGCATGACGTAAGTATCATATTATAGACAGAGCAATTGTCATTGACATAATATTATTGTAATGGGAAATCGACCTTGTTGTCTCATGACGTTCAAACGAACTTCAACCGTAGGACATTTTTGGTCGACTGTACACCAGATTAAGTTTTCGAGGAGGAAACAGTCGAGAGCGGCACCTCGATTTAAAAGGACAATTTTTTGTCTATAAAGACTATAAGTCTTGTTAATAACACGAGTATATTTATCTAAAATTTCCAAACTGAAAGGGATCCCCTTTCCATTTTAGCATTTTCGTTCCTGTTGCCTCTTAATCAGTGTAAGAATGTCCTATGATATTTATTTATTACAATAAGGCTTATTATTGCTTGTTACAGATACCTGTTCTCCAACAAACAGTATACGTCGTACGTAAATCTCAATATTGTCAATACATTAGTTAATATTTAGCGTTCGTTAAATATTTTGAATGGAAATTTCATAGACTCTTGTTGCGTGACGTTGATGTGATTGTTAACTGCGGTTGCTGCAACTGGCCCTTAGTCCGGCTAGTTACATTTAGTGGCAAATTATGGAAGAGTTACTATTTATTTTTATATATAAACTTGTTTATATAACTATAATAATTTATATATTCTGCTACAGATGTAGCTTGAAACATTTACGAAATTGTACGAACGTATTAGGTATGCTATTTCAGTGAGTCTCAGTACAAGACGTACTGACACTGTCTGAACTAGCATGACAAATGGGCCATTTTTTGTCAAAGTTTTCCCCCCTACTTTTTTTTGGATTTGTAAATGTTTATGTGGATTCCACTCAGAATCGCGACCTCTTAAATCCTAATAGAAGAAAAAAATGTCGCAAGGATTTTTTTTTCTCGTATCAGGAACGAAAGACCTCGCGATTCTTGAACTTATGAATCGCGTAAAAAATACCCATGTAACAAAAAAAATGGAATGGACAAGTTTGAAAAAAAAAAATGGATCAAATACGAACGTTTCCGGAAAAATGCGAATGAAAAGCTTTTCGCACTACATCTGTAGTGTGGATGCTCTTGTGGCACTTCCATAATCTGTCACTGAAGTATGTCAGGCTCTGCGATGCAAGCCACTTTGGCGACCTTACTAAAAGCATGTAACGTAACTCGCGTACGACTTGTCGCACCGTTTAAATGGGGCCTAAGTCACTATTTGTATTTTGTACCACCGTATTGTAAGGTATAGACGGTCAAGCGAATATTGTCACTCGGAAAAGACGGCAAATTTGAAAAATGTAGGTGCGAAACTCTATCTATAATAGGGAACTTGACTGTAGTTAAAATAAAATAGTTTATCCCAAGCACGAAATAAAGCATCCGATAATTAAAAGAAAAACATGAACAGAAGTTATTTTGAAATCCAATTTTCTATTTAATAATTCAGGTAGAAATATATAAAGTAACTGAGTTGACCGTGACGTCACTCAATTCGATTTCATATAAATTCCATATTAGCAAGTCGTTCAAAATCGTTTTGACAGTTCTTAAAAAGAAGCTGATTTGACTAGGAGGCAAGTAGCCTATATATAGGCCCCCCACATCTAGCGTCTCGCGAGGGGCGGGGGCATAAATGTAGGTTTAGATAAGTCTAGTAGAGCGAAGGTTTAATCAATTATCATCTCGTAAAAAATTTGAATTTGGCGTAGTCTTTTAGTGACAATATTTGCTTGACCGTACAGGTCCCGAAGACGCGACCGACATAAGGCCATGCACACACTGCGGTTCATGAACACAGCAGAAAGGAGTAGAAAATAATAGGGGCATCACCGTCTATGTAAACACAGTTATGCATGTGCCAACTGTTGAGTCACTTTTGTATGAGAACAGTACGTGTTACTATGATAATAAAAAATCAACCTGTATATTCTTACAAAAACTCTGAAGACGTGTTTTTGTTTGTGTTATATCATAAATTAAATATAACAAGATCATACCATCCCATACATTAAAATGCGACCGCCTAAAACGCGCATACACTCCACCACACATAGATGGCGCCATAAATGTCTTGTAGCTTTCGATTATACTTGTAGATTGCGTTAAGTGTCACTTTTGACATAGATTTATGGCTCGAAAGTGACACTTAACGCCAATCTACAAATAATCGATGGCAACAAGGCATTTTTTTTGTGGCGCCATCTATGTGTGGTGTAGTGTATGCGCGTTCTTAGGCGGTAGCATTTTAATGTAGGTATAGGATCAATTGAATCTATGGTTATATATTAGAGCCGTGGTTACATATTTTTGTTTACCAGTGTGTGCACAGCCTAACATCTAGTTTAATTTATGTTCATTAAAAAATGGCTGTTTTGTTATAGAAAAAATAGAATTATTTATTTGCATGAATATGTAAGTATTTTCAGACAAAACTGTACCCTATATTTCTATGTGAATAACCATCAACTTTTGAGTTATTTCTACTCTTAATCACAAGGACTATTATGCCTGTTATTGCCATGGTTACGGTCCCCCGAGTCACGCTGGTTTTATGCAAAATTATGCTACTTAAACTATGCAAACATGCATTTTTCTGGTGTTAACAAGCCCTTTCCTTAATTTGCCACCTACAAACATGGACTACTTGCATGCTTGCATAATTTTGCATAAAACTAGCATGACTCGGGGGACCGTAACCATGGCAATAACAGGCAAGAAAAAGTTGATTCACCCATATACGAGTATACTCCCTACTATTATCACATCTTGTACGTATGTATACATATACAATTATAAATATTTATTTAGTTTGGTAATTTACGAGTAACATTGATGTGTATGACATGTAAGTCAAGATCTGTGTTAATCACAAAAGGCTCCGGCACGATTCAACTGCCTGACCATTAAATTCTTCATAGGGTGGTCCTTATTGAGACATAAGAACCCTTATGTATGGAAAGCCGCATTATCACAGAAGTGATGGATAACTTGATTTGCATACATCATAGTATTTAGTTTACTATGGACGGCCAAGTAAATCTTGTGTAAAAAAATCGATAATTTTTAAAATGTAAGGGCGAAGATTTAACCTTTAGAAAAATTCGAATTTCGCGCATTTTTAGTGACGGGATTTGCTTAACCGTCTATACGTCTTTCCCATATTAAAAGGACTAGCTGCATGTAAAGAAAATTAATTTGACTGCCCACTCGCGGCGGCCTATTTTATGTGCAGTCAACAAATTTTTTATTCTAGGCTGTAGAACCTTTTCACAGTAAACTTTGAACTGTGTTCTATGATGGATACAGCACGGTGTCAATAAGACAGGGTTCTAGAGTGTCCTAGGATTATTTGGTTGACTGTACATGAGATTGGCACATGATTTCTTGTAAGTATCATTTTAGTTGTATTTGTTGATTAGTTTTAACGTAGATCTCAATTGTTGTGGGTAAGTGCCCATTTATAGCCAGTGATCGATGATCGGTAACGAGGGTTAATTTCATGGCAGCATTGTAAAGGCAAAGACAAATAGAACTATACACCCTGTTTTTATTGAATTCCGTTAACTTTAAGGGAAGGTTCTTTAGATCAAATTCAATTAATTTCTCTAAGAAACTAGCGTCAAAAATATTTACTGAACACGTGTGTGACAACTAGAGATGGGCTGAATATTCGGTAAGTATTCGGTATTCGGCAAGTTTTTAATTGTTCGTATTCGGCCGAATAATTCGGTTGCATTGCCGAATATTTACCGAATAAACAAAGTAAATAACTAATGAAGATCTTACTCCTATTTTAGTAGCATTTTAAGGAAACTGCTTAAAAAAAAGAGAAACCTATGCGTCAAAATATAAATACAATTGTTTAAAAAAAATTATAAAACCGTAGTTGAGAAGGATTCAGAGTTGTTTTAACTACCTTTTAGTTATCCACTAAATCATAAAAACATAGTTGTAGTAACATATGTAACCATTATCAATCATTTAATAGTTTTAATGAACATCCCCTTTAAAAATATGGCGTAACCGAATATTCGGCCGAATGTTCGGTTCGGTAACAGCTGAACCGAATGTTCGGCCGAATATTCGTATTCGGCAAAGTCCATATTCGGCCCATCTCTAGCTGACAACCTTTAGCCACTTCCTAATGTTATTTGTTTTGACATGTGCCGTCAATCACTTGACACTAATTTGAATATTGTTCTTAACCTCTCGTATGCTTAGGAGCAGATCTGCTCCATATTGTTTCAACTTTAACATGTAGTTATTATGACTAATATATTAATGACAATTTTTTGACAGACGCATACGAAAGGTTAAGGGTCTCTCGCACTAATTAATTCATTTATTATGTATGAAAACGATGAATGTACGTAGAAGAAACGACGTAGAAAGATAAAGTCCTCGAACCATGAAGAGAAATATACATGTTTTTTTTTTATGGGATAGGAGGCAAACGAGCAGACAGGTCGCCTGATGGAAAGCGATCACCGCCGCCCATGGACACCCGAAACACCAGAGGTGTTGGAGGTGCGTTGCCAGCCTTTAAGATGGGTGTACGCTCTTTTCTTGAAGGTTTGAAGGTTTTCTTGATGCTACGTCTTTGGTTGATTCTCGGCTAGATGGCGCTAATATTAATATTTGACAGTTTTAACGCATATCAAGTTAAGAATTATGCTCTAAATTGTCAAAACTGAGTTTCAAAAGTTTTAATCCTGTGTCGACTCTGCAGTCTCTGAGATGACACATTTTGACAGTAAATCTCTATACACCATTTTTTCTTGTTGAAGTTAAGAAAGGTGGGAAAGGCTGTCACACACGTGTTCAGTCATTATTTTTATTTTTTTAATAACTAGGTAGCCGTAAGAGTTAAGACGCTAAGTTTCTTAGAGAAATTAATTGTATTTGACGTAAAGAAACACCCTTAAAGTCAACGGAATTCAATAAAAACACGGTGTATAGATACTCGATGCTCTTTGGTAAAAGGAAATTAAAAGGGTAAAATTCGGGTAGAATAATTCTTTCAATAACCTTTATTAGCCCTAGCCCTCTTTGCCAGCGTTCCCACTTAAGCGTCGCGTGTCTCGGGGCGGCCAACGGACGTCCGCGCCACGCCACCTAAATGTAATTCAAAAAACGTCTCCTCAGTACATTTTGTATAGGAAGGACGTAAGACGCGCCCCAGGTGGCGTGGCGTCGGCGTGTCTTACGTCCTTCCTATATGTACAAAATGTACTAAGGAGACGTTTTTTGAATTACACTGAGGCGGCGTGGCGCAGACGTCCGTTGCGCGCCCCGAGACACGCAACGCTTAAGTGGAAACGCTGCCTTACACTACACCATCCGCTTCAAAATTTTCATGTTCCTTAACATGCTGTCTTGAGACTAAAAAGTTACCGATTAGATGGAAGCGTTTTCTCATGTAATTCAATCACATACACATTTTATGACACCTCAGACTGACCAAGTCTATTTAGAACAAGGTTATTGAAGATTACTTACTAAAGCTCATAATAATTATTGTAACACGTCTTTCTGACCGAAATACATTTTTACATGAGAAGTTTGATTTAGTATAAGGTTTTTAACTAAAAAAAAAATTTAACAAACTTTATAGCCTGTCGGCGTAGCCGAATGGCAATCGTCGACGCCAGATGCCAACAGAAATGCAGTCTAGCTTTGTCGTGCCAATACGCAAGAGAGATAGATAGCTACGTAACAGACATTATGGTGAGTGTTTGTGCATTTGGCTACGCACGCTGACCAGAAACATATGACTTTGCGCCATGTTGCGGAATTTACTATTTTCTTCATACTATACTGAACTGTCACCGCATGTATCAGAATAAGAGCGCCCTCTTGACGATAGTCATATATTTCTGGTTTTTCACTAAAGTGCCTTTTAAAAGTACATCAGTTTGAAAAACAATACATAATATATTATTAATATGCGAGAAGTATCGCCTTGGCTGTAGGAAGGCCAGCTAAGTTAGTGTTGACAAAAAGTACAAAAAATGTATAGGTATGTCAACGTAGTTTTACCCCATTTTGGGGAGTTTAACCTTCAAATGAGTCCGGCCAACCCGATTTTTGTACTTTCCTCGTATTGTAAATATGAATGAGTGATTGAGGCCGGGACAAACTCTGTAATATCAAGGTCCAATAGACTATGTATCTAAACAAAAATTTGTACTGTTTACATACCCCCTTATTCATAAACGGGCAGTTTCGCGAAAAGAAGATTCAAAATAATTTTTTTTAGAAAATAGGTAAATTTAATGTTTTTCCTACTCAGAATCATGAGCCCTTTCGATCCTACTAGGTGAAAAAAAGCGTCCCAAATTTAATTTTTCCACACTTCGTTACCATTTTTCAAACATTTTTTACAGCGGTTACAAAGTGGGAAGTATGCAAAATAATATAACATTTTGGGACCATTTTTGTGTCTCTTGTTTTTTGTCCTAGATCGAAGGGGCTCGTGATTCTGAGTAGGAAAAACATAAAATTTACCTACCTTAGAAAAAATATTTTTGGTGTTTGATCTCGCGAAAATGCCCAAACGTTCACTTAAGTTCAAGCCGGTAAAGTTCGTTTGTCCCTTTCGTATTGGTGTGATAGAAAGTTTGTATGTTTATGAATGGGGGTTATTCTTTATACTTAGTTCAAAATTCGTTTGGATTTGGTCCTTCTAAAAGGATATTAGAACTTAGGATAAGAGCATTCTCACATTATTCGATCCGATATTGAAACTAGAAAGGATGTCGCAGTGGCGTGCCTAGGGTTTCAAAGTGAGGCAAGCCGAAAGGTACGTTTTGGCAATATCTAACTACTTAATCTTCAATTTTCGAACTCACAGCCCTACAAAATGTTCTATTACGCGCCGCACTTTTCTGAGAAATACACAAGCCGGGCGTTGGTTTTCGCGCGGAAATAATGTCTCGTTTTTGGGCAAAATTTAACTACTTTACCTTGCCTTCGTCGAGTAATATGTGTACCACGCATTTGTCACCGTCACAAGGAACAAGTTCATCCATTGTCAATTGGATTTTTAAACGAATTAAACACTTAATAACAAGAAAACGAAGAAGAGCACATCACTTAACGCAAATAAAACTTTCGACTAAATAATAATACACTTGAAGTTGTCAATCAAACGCGCGCTCAATCTTGTTCCTCACTTCATACCAAAAGCCCGGCTTAAATCGTGGAACAAATGTTCTATATATACCTACAAATAGTTATATAAGTTGCTAGGCAGAATGTAGGCTAAAAGCTAGGAAAAAAAGGATGCAAGAGCAAGCCCCATTGCAAGCCAACGAGTGCGAGCGAGCAAGATATAGCTGAACGTAGTGAACGTGCTCTTCCGCGCTGCACTAGCGCCACGGCAAAACATGGCAACATGCTGTGGTCTGTACCGTATGGTCGGGTCGGCCGTGAGCTTCACTTATGGAGAACTTAATAATATCTAATATTAGCGCGCGATTTTAAAAATGTTAGGGCAA
This sequence comes from Leguminivora glycinivorella, assembly GCF_023078275.1. Lineage (NCBI taxonomy): Eukaryota > Metazoa > Arthropoda > Insecta > Lepidoptera > Tortricidae > Leguminivora > Leguminivora glycinivorella. The sequence goes on along the minus strand of NC_062998.1, from coordinate 2,841,600 downwards.
GCCCGGCTTTTGGGCTTATATGGCTGTACCGCCACTGGGATGTCGATAGGCAAAAATCAAAGATGGTGCCTATAATATATAAGGATTACGGTCCTAAATCCGATTTCGGATCGGATAGTGTGCAAAAGCACTATGGGTCACTAGCTAAGTTTTGTGTACATTATACGTATCGTAGTCTCGTTCGCGTCCCAGTGTTCGACACTGAATACGACTGCAACTAAACTATAACGTCGGCATGCAGTTGCCAAAGTTATAGTTCGACTGTAACGGCCCTAAGGCACTGGTCCCACCAATAGCGAGTAACCTATGAGCTATCGGCGATAGAAACGAACAAAAGATAATCACTCCTGTGTAAATAAAAGAGACACGGCGATGTTTATAGTTACTCGCCCAGCGGTGAGCTATCAATATCGCCGTGTCTCTTTTATTTGCACGGGAGTGCTTATCTTTTGTTCGTTTCTATCGCCGATAGCTCATAGGTTACTCGCTATTGGTGGGACCAGTGCCTTACAGTAGCCACTGGGACTACTTATCCGGTATATTTACGAACCGGACATAATGTAAGATCAATGATATTAATAATCCTGTGATTCTAAATAAAGGGAAAGAGACGCGGTCGGTAGAAAGAGCACGTTGCATACTATTTATAAGTCCTCGTTTAAGGTCTCTTTCTGTCGTATAGCCGCGTCTCTTTCGCAGCCCTGATCGAGGTGCCTTAAGTTTTGTTCTGATGAACTGTTGTTACCGTTTTGAAACTGATTAAAGGAAAGTTTTGATTTCAATGTGCTGTTTTATTTGTTAGAGAATAGGCTACTTGCCTCCTAGTCAAATCAGCTTCTTTTTAAGAACTGTCAAAACGAAATTGAACGACTTGCTAATATGGAATTTATATGAAATCGAATTCAGTGACGTCACGGTCAACTCAGTTACTTTATATATTTTCTACCTGACTTATTAAATAGAAATTGGATTTAAAAATAACTTCTGTCCATGTTTTTCTTATAATTATCTGATGCTTTATATCGTGCATGGTATAAAACATTTTATTTTTATTTTAAATACAGTCAAGTTCCCTATTAAATAATTGAGGGGACTACGTTGTTGTCGCAATAATTAGCACGACAGGAGTAGAGTTCAAGGATTAGGTCAATTATAATATAATGAAACCAATTACACTGACAAAAAAACAACACTAATAAAAATAAATCCTTTTTACATATTTAATTTCTCTTAAAACACAGTTGGAGGTAACTTTACTGAACACCAATAGCCACCAAAGAGCTCTCAGTCAACACGAACAAATAATCATTAGTCGCCTCAATCCCGACCACTTCACCGAACTTCTCCACATTGAACACATTCTGCTGGCCGACTCTCACCAGCCGGTTCACCCCGCCACTCCTGTTCCGTAACTGCCCGCTGTTCCTATGCTGGTACACGAAGATATGTCTGGAACTCTCGCAGACCACTCCGTAAGATAAGTTGGGTGGGCACGTGATAAATTTCCTGTTGGTTTTGGAAGACTGTATGTATCCGAAGGCCATTAAGGTTCCTTCGTGGGTGAGGAAGGGTCTGTTGTCTGCAGGGTAAGGTTGCCAAATACAGGCGTCGACGTCGTGGCGCAGGACGATGGCGGGCGCCTGCTGTGGGTCGATGGTGAGGCTGAAGAGGTAGCGGTTCACACTTAGGGAACGCGGTGCGTAGTCTCGTGGCTGGTGTCTAGACGCACTGCAAATAAAAAAAAAACGAAATAAATAAAATAAATAAATATTCCGGGACACCATACATTACAGGCGCCATCTTGGATTTTTTCAGATAAACGACTCCAAACTAATGTGAAAAGGCTTGATACTTATAAGCAAGGTGCTAAGCGACGATATACATATTAAAATAGATAAATACATACATAGAAAACATTCATTAGAAAGAATTAAAAAAAAATTTCTTCAACGTATGAAGTATAAGTTTCAGTCTTTTAAACCCGAGAATTTTGAGTCCCTTGAAGTGCGAAGAGAAAAACGTGATGTAATTTTCTTGTTTAAATTATTGAATAATTTAACTGACTCAGAAGAACTAATTCAGTCGCAAAAAGTATGTCAACAACAAATATCTATCAAGAGCCTGCAATACATACAATAAGAAGTTTTCGAAAATTGATTTGTTCCAGCATAATTATAATAGATTTGTTTCTGCCATTAAACAAAATTAAAAAAAAAAAAGAAAGAAAATAATAATATTAACAAATTGAGTTAAATTATATCTTCCTTTTATACTCAACGTTAAAATTAAATTGATGTTGCCATTGTATAACGTTAAATTTATGTTGCAATTGTTAAGTTGTTTTGTGTTAAACTGTAGATTTGTATATTCATATTCATTTCCAAATTCTAAATTTGTGATTGAATACTTTACTTTAATCATGCATGTAAAACTATTTATTCCTGCTTGTTGAAGTCAACTTTTTATTTTTATTTTACTTGTATTATTTTTCGGAGCAAAGAATTCTGTAATAGCTATAAGTGGAAACTGTTTTGGCTCATGAGTTAACTATGTTTGTTTACCTTAATGTATTATTATGTGCTGTATGTTTCCCAAATAAATAAATTAAATTAAAAAAAATTAAAAACATCCACCCTGACTCAGGAACAAAAATATCTGTGCTCATCACACAAATAGATGCCCTTTCCGGGATTCGAACCCAGGACCGCGGCTCAGCAGGCAGGGTCACTACCGACTGAACCAGACCGGTCGTCAAAAAAACTTTTTAATTAGTACTTTCTATAGCAAGAAAAACTGACGCATTATGATTATGAAGCACAAGGCGATGTAATGTGCATTTTAAGTATGATCATTTCTAATAGTTTTTCTTCTGGTAATGTTTACGGGAGGTATCTGGTGGGTACAGGTACCAATATGGTAGCATATAAAGTTTCTCACTAAGGCCCACTTGCACCAACCACTTAACGCCTCAGCCACGACATTGGTCTAAGCGCGGCAGCGGTGAGCGGCGGCCATACATTGGAGCGAGACACAGCGATGGGACTTTTCATTCGCACGTATGGCTGCCGCTCACCGCTGTCGCGCTTAGACCAATGTCGTGGCTGGGCCGTAACTCAGGGTTAGTGGACTGTCACCTGTCAAATTCCATATAAAATGGTGGGTTAACACTTGGGTTAACCCTCCATTTTCGTTGGTGCAAGTGGCCCTAAAACATTTAAATACTTTAGCTCTTGATATGTTATAAGATATTTTTATATGGGAAACCTGCCTTATGGGTTACCTCAACCAAGACAATACAAAATTTTATCGACTCCATACTTTTACAACAAGTCCTCGGTAATGTAAAAATATTTTTTTTAAAGAGGGAAGATTTATTATTTTCATTACTATATCTCACCAAGCACAGTGTCCTCTTCAGATGCTGCGTCACATTCCTCCAACTCCTGCGTGGAGAGCCCCGGAGCGGACTGTTCAACAGAAGTCACCTCCGTCTCTGAGCAGAGATGTGACAGTCGGCGGTGAGCCTCCTCGATCAGACTCTCATCCATTATCTGCTCGCCGTTCTTATCGCCACCTGTAGGGTTTATTATTGGTTCATCCCTTTTGTGGAAATTAGAGATGGGCCAAATATGGACTTTGCCGAAATAGGAATATTCGGCCGAACATTCGGTTCAGCTGTTACCGAACCGAACATTAGGTTCCACCATATTTTAAATCCTGCTCTTAATGTTCCTATGATTAAGTGCATAAGAAAATTTTGGTCTTTGTTTCTTAAGCTATGTTACTTTTTTTTTACATAAATATTGTAGGTACTTATATTTTAACTCATTTATAACTCCCTTTGGTGGTTCCTTAGGCAATGCAAATCACGGCGCGTCACGCCGCCTATGTTTATTCGGTTAATATTCTGATGAGACGTTTTTTGGATCAGGCGGCGTGGCGGGGGTCGTTGCGCCCCCGAGACAAGCGACGCATACAAGTAGAACGTGCCTTACAATGAAATAGGATGTCATTATCCGATGAATTACGAAACAACTTATGCTATTTATTTACTTTGTTTATTCGGTTAATATTCAGCAATATAACCGAACTATTCGGCCCATCTCTAGTGGAAATCAAATACATTATGTGTCAGCATCAAATAAATCAGTTAGTTTGATATACTAACCCTCAATGAGATCGTCCCACAGCATGCTGTCCGACTTAGTCAGCAGCACATTAGCCTGACCGTTGTCTTGCACGTTCCAGGTCGTCAGCTCACTGTCCACTCTGTTCCGCAGACGGCCACTCACAAACTCTTTACCCCCATAGCTTATCTTCACCTCCAATGGACTCACATCCACTCTAAAAAGCTTCTTATCAAAATTCTCCTCCAATTTCAATGTAATAGTTATGTCCTCCGATGTTTGTAGCCATGTGTACAATATTGTCCTGATCTCTTCCTTTTTTTCAACTATTTCCTTCTCAGAATCCTTTGTAAATTTAAATGGATGATCGGAAGCTATGTAGATAGCGGAACACAAACTCTCCAGTGCGGCATAATGTACAATGCCTTTCCCTTGAACTTGCCTGAAGCTCATTTGACACCAAATTGTGTTGGCTTCATCAAATTTGAATGTGACCCATGTCAAAACAGAGTCAAACTGAGCCTCATTTTGCTCCACAGACTGTAAGAGGCAGTGTAAGATATCTGTGTTGTTTTCTTCTACAATTCTTGAGTCCACAATGATGAAATACTTATCTTCGCCCAAGATGAGACTAGACTGCTGCGTCTGCCACTGTGCATTGCATTCGGCCGGCCTGCTGCGCGCGCGCGTGTCCACTATGTGCAAGTACCCCGTCCCGTCACTCACCAGAGCCAAACTACCAGAAGGAAACGACAGGCACAGGTTGAAATGACCAGATTTGCGCTCCTCGTGAGCCGGAACATCGTAAACAACAGTGTTTTGAAACGTTAGGTTAGCGTTATCGAAACTGATATGCCTAACTTGCTGTTTCTCATCTATGTAGTAGAAACTGTGCGTGTAATCCCATTTGTCCGCTACGAGGTGGTTGTGGAGTGCAAAGAGCTTTGCGTGAATGAAGGAGTATTGGACGTCGTCGGGGAAAACACGGTCTACACGCGATGTTAGGTCGTGGCTGTAGTGAGGCAACGCCTGCAGGTTCAGCTTGTAACCTTCGAATTCGTGGTCCAACAGACGACGGTCCGGCCGCAGATCAACTAAATTTGAAGGCATTGCGATAACTTTATTGTTTTATTATGTATCTTCGGTTAGAACTGAAAAAACTGAGATGTGAGACGATTGTTTGTCCATCTGTCACTGATACTGATAAGAAACACGCGTCAATATTGACGTTTCGATGTAAAAAACGAACATGCTTGTGGTTTAAACCGTAAAAACGCTCAACTTATTGGCTTTAATACCCGGCATCCAGGCCACACTTGTCAAAAAAAACATTTGACATAATAACATAACCTACAAAATATGAAAAATGGCGCGAACTGTCATTTTACATAGAATTTGATAAATTTGTATTTTGTTTTGCATACGCCGACTTAAAACTATCGCTATGCCGCTCGTAAAGGACTTATCGTATCGCGAAATGCCTTCTTCAGAAACAGCCAACGTAAGTGCTCTGAATTAATGTATATGAAATAGTTGCATTTGTATTGATTAATTTCATTGCAATGTTGTCAGTTTGCGGTGTTGATATTGATGCACTTATAAACAAGGCTGTGCGTGAGCCCTGCTGCACCTGCGCGGCCCGGGCCGGCAAGATAAGCTAGATTTTCATTCATAAGCTAACAGGACTTCGAGACGTCAGGTCGTTAGGAACTTTTGAAGTAATATAGTATATATAAAAGTGTTTAATAAATAATGTCCATGCTTCATCATCTACAGGCGGATTACCACGAGTTTTTGTCGTTGGGGAAGCTGATAGCGAAGATTACTAATCACCAGCAGACCGTCTTCCGGTGCCGGTCCGTCGGAGTCCTGTCCAACCAGGGGCTCGTCTACACTTTGGCTGACGTAAGTAACTTTAAATAGTTTTCAGTCTCATGTCGAAACCAGCTCATCTAAATCACTTTCCTCGGGAACATTTCTAATTTTCTTCATCATTATTATCATCTTCCTAGTTTTATTCTGGCATTTTGCCATGGCTCATAAAAACCTGCTTTGGTTGATTCTAATTTATTCTACACTTTTTTTATAAATTATGTGTCCACACAGGCTCGCTTGATACATTGCAATCGGCTTACGAAACTACTTAGAGAAGGTGTTCAACAACATTTTTTTTACTATCAAAATTTTTGAACCTCCTTATTCATCCAACATTATCTATCATATTCACATCTTTCTGTAATTCACAGATATGAAAAAAAAATGTGGCAAAAAGTAACTTTTTTAGAATGAAGTTTTATGAATAAATTTTTACCACATTATTTTGCTAAATTACTAATATATGGTTTATATATGGTTTTTAATACTTATAGTTTAGTTTGGTTGTTGGTTATCCAGGGTGTCCACTTTCTGGAAAGTCAGGGAAAGTCAGGGAAAAGTCAGTTAAGCTCATAGTGGTCATGGAAAGTCAGGGAAATGATTTGGAGGTCAGGGAAAAATTTGGCACCAAGAAAAAAAATCAAAAAGTATTGAAAAAATAATATGATTTCTTGGGTTGGCCACATCCATGACAGCAAAGATTTACTCGAAAGTTGCACCACAATGTCACCATGTAAAACATTCATAAGGTAGGTGCTTTTGCTAGGGTGATGTGAAAACGACAAAGACAAAGTTACTCGTTTTCATTTCAAGCCTGCTTTCCTGACTCTGCTCTGATAGACTAGGTACTCCATTTTGTTTGCTAAGTTATGTACATAATAACTACTACGGGACGTAAAAAAGGGGAAAAATTTTCGCGCTCGCTGCGCTCGCGCTTTTTTTTTGCATGCAGTGTCCAAAGGCGCCGAAACTCAAACTCGCTCTACCCTGATGTCCCTGATTGAAAGTGCACGGGCCGGCACTGGTATAGCCAAGTTTAATAGTTAACATAAAAGTATGAACTGCCTTGCAAATTTGTATATTTCGTACTTTAGAAAACAAACATATCCCAGAAAATAATTGGCTGTAACAGACGGACAGACAGACGCACGAGTGATCCTATAAGCGTTCCGTTTCTCCCTTTTGAGGAACGGAACCCTAAAAAAAATGCGTTTTTTCGAGTTTTTTTTTAAGACAAAAAAACTGTTTTTTTGCAACCCTAAGCAAAAGTGGTAAAAATATCATCATAGAATGAAAATTTGGTCAGGGAAATTTTCTTAAATAGTCATGGAAAGTCAGGGAAAAGTCAGGGATTTTTTTTTGGATTTAGTAGTGGACACCCTGTTATCACACTTGACAACTGCGGAAGGTTTTCCGAAAACTTCTATTTTTATACATCAACAGAGAATCAAAATAAAACATCAAGTTAACTAAAGCCTCTTAATCAATCAATAAATTTTATTTGTTAAACATAGGTACTGTACATAGGTGTTACAAAAATTTAATCATATTTATTACGGTCTGGCCTATTCGGTAGTGATTTTTCCTGCTAAGCTGATGTCTCAGGTTCAAATCCCGGTAAAGGCATTTATTTATATGATGAACATAGATATTTTGTTCCTGAGTCACAAATGTGTTCTATGTATTTATCCTATACACCGTGTTTCACTTAACACTAAAAACCTGAAAACAGTTTGTTCAGAATCGAGAGTAGAATCGATTGAGCTATATCTTGATGGGGGTAATATTTTTATTTAAATTAGTATTATTAGTTATTTTTTACGTACCCATTCTATTGTACTCGTAATACAACATTGTGTATATCGCATTGCTAGAGGTTGTTTACCTTTTTTCAGTATTTAGGGGTATTAATACTGGCCGGTTACTTGGACGATTATTTTTTCCGCTACTAGTTTGACGTTGTTTGTCAGTTTAATCTTAATGTTTATCATAAGTCATAACAAATTGAACTCGAACCTAATTACAACCTTGTCATTTTGAATATTGAGTTTATTTGCTTACTGCGATTACCTGTCCAATTTGAAGTTTACTGTGACAAAGCTTTAAAGTGTTTTACAGTGACATCTTAGCTGTCTATTGGTAAACCTTATGTTGTTGCAGTAACATACACAAATAAATAGTCTTATGGTTTATGATGGTAGTTAGCAATTATTTTATTGAGTGTAGAGCTAAAAGTCAAGTAGAGCTGTACAGAAAATTAAAAATTCAATTTAAAAAAAAGTAATGATCAGATTAAAAGATGAATACTCTAGATGAGTTTAAAAAAATAAAAATCAGTTGGGGTGTCTGAGGTTTTGAGTGATACCGGAAACACCGTGTATGAGTATATATAGACGACCGGTCTGGCTCAGTCGGTAGTGACCCTGCCTGCTGAGCCGCGGTCCCAGGTTCGAATCCCGGTAAGGGCATTTATTTGTGTGATGAGCACAGATATTTGTTCCTGAGTCATGGATGTTTTCTATGTATATAAGTATGTATTTATCTATTTAAGTATCTATCATCGCTTAGCACCCATAGTACAAGCTTTGCTTAGTTTGGGGCTAAGTTGATCTGTGTAAGGTGTCCCCCAATATTAAAAAAAAAAAAAAAAAATATACTGTCTCCTAGCACCATAGCTTTGCTTAGTTTGGGACTTAGTTGAGGGTGTAAGGTGTCCTCCAATATTTATTTATTTGTTCATACCTAGTATTCAAAATGTGCGAACTAAAATTACCTAGAAGTAGATTGTCACTACTTTGAAAAAAAAACATTGTATCTTCTTCCGTCAATGAAAAGAAAAATGTAATAAGTATGTATGCAATGCATATAGACTTACTGCGTTTTAACTTTGAGGAGCAGTGTGAGATAAGAGATTTTTTCAAAGTAGTGACTAGATATATTTGTTATTATGTGTATTTTGTCTTGCATATGTTCACGAATAAATGTTTATTCTATGTACCTCCCTAATGGGTCATGCCATGGACTACTGCTCCCCACAGGTAGTCCTTGGCATGACCCATATGCCCCTCCCCTCCCACGGCGAATTCTGTCCAGAGTACCTAGCCAACGTCACAACCGCTGACGGTACTATCACTATCGTAGCTCTCTATCGCAACAATTCGGAATGGTGATATAGAGAGATACATTTTAACAATATACGATAACGATATATTCAAATAATTTAATATAAGGATGTATGTACAGTCAACCAATTAGAACCCTGCCACCACCTCTGGCCACTCTAGAACCCTGTCGTATTGACACTCAGCTTTATTTGCTATAGCGGTCAGTTTGACCTTTATGTACTGTGAAAGGGTTCTATAGTGGCCTGGGATTCATATTGGTTGACTGTACTGACGTTAATATATCGCGATTGGCGACATGTTTGGAGTCATACGGAGAGCCATCATCAGGCATGAGTGCTCGCGGCGGCTAGACTCCGGGTCTAGACTTCATAGTTCCTAGAAATCCTTTGAGTAGCTTAATGTTACATAGACGCCTCCAGTTAGATCGAAATAGCTATTCTGAAAAATATACTGCTATAATGAATATTAGGAGGAACGCGCTTAAAACTTTTAGAATAGGGTGTTTGCCCGGACTCAAAATAAAATATGTTTTAACTAGAGATGGGCCGAATATTCGGTAAATATTCGGTATTCGGCATATTTGGCAAGTTTTTCAATGTTCGTATTCGGCCGAATAGTTCGGTTACATTGCCGAATATTTACCGAATAAACAAAGTACATAAATAATGTAAGTTGTGTCGTTTTTCAACGCATAATGACATCCTATTTCAGCATTCTAAGGAACTACCAAAGGGAGATAAAATGCGTTAAATATAAGTACCTACAATAATTATGTAAAACAGTAAAAATAACGTATCCCCAAAAAAAAAAACCAAAAATTTTCTTATGCCCTAAATTACAGGAACATTAAGAGCCTTAGTACTCATTACCAATCATTGAAAAGTATTTAACTCTAAGCCAGGATTTAAAATATGGCGGAACCGAATATTCGGCCGAATGTGCGGTTCGGTAACAGCTGAACCGAATGTTCGGCCGAATATTCGTATTCGGCAAAATCCGTATTCGGCCCATCTCTAGTTTTAACCAAATTTCTATTTAATAAGTCGGAGAGCATGTTAGTTATAAGGGTCTCGCGACCGCAGCGTCGGCCCAACTGTATGGCAAACTGGAAAAACGTCAACACTATCAGCCCAGCTCCCCCAGGGTGGCTAGGTGTTTTGGATGTGGGTGGATGTTACGAGTATAAGCAACCAGCTATACCGCTATATTGATATTGATTTATTAAGACATTCACACAATGTACCTACCAAGAATTCTAGGTATTTTGTATAGGACATTCTTCCACAGATTGATTTAGTCCCACTGTAAGCTCAAGAAGGCTTGTATTGTGGGTACTCAGACAACGATACACGTAATATATAAATACTTATATATATATACATAGAAAACATCCATGACTCAGGGAACAAAATATCTGTGCTCATTAGAAAAATAAATGCCCTTACCGGGATTCGAACAAAATATACAAATGCTTACATAGAAAACATCCATGACGACCGGTCTGGCGCAGTCGGTAGTGAACCTGCCTGCTACGCCGCGGTCCCGGGTTCGAATCCCGGTAAGGGCATTTATTTGTGTGATGAGCACAGATATTTGTTCCTGAGTCATGGATGTTTTCTATATATTTTCTATGTATAAGTATTTGTATATTATATATATCGTTGTCTGAGTACCCACAACACAAGCCTTCTTGAGCTTACCGTGGGCCTGAGTCAATCTGTCTAAGAATGTCCTATAATAATATTTATTTATTTATGACTGAGGCTTAGCAGGCAGGTTTACTATACTATATCACTACCGACTAGGCCAGACCGTAAACTAGTATCTTATCTGGGCATGTTCGCGAGAACAATCACCAAAAATATTTTTTCTAAGGCAGGTAAATTAATGTTTTTCCTAGTCAGAATCATGAGCCCGTTCGATCTAGGGCAAAAAACAAGAGACAAAAATGTTCAATTATTTTGCATACTTTCCACTTTGTAACCGCTGTACAAAATGTTTGAAAAATGGTAACGAAGTGGAAAAATTAAATTTAGCACGTTTTTTTACCTGGTAGTATCGAAAGGGCTCGTGATTCTGAGTAGGAAAAACATTAAATTTACCTATTTTTGAAAAAAAAAATTTTTTGAATCTTCTTTCGCGAAAATACCCATTTCTTACTATTATCATCGAGTAAAAAAAATAATGCTGCTGGGTGGTTCCTCATAATGAACTTAACGACGTGTAGAATTTAACGGAAAAGAAACAAACATGGTGTATATCTAGGTATACATATTATGTAGTTATCTAAGTCGCCACTAATGCGTCTATTCAGTATATTATATACTATATAGCGTATACCTGGAACAGTAATGTAATATCCGATGTGTGGAGTGGTGTGGGTGGCGGGTGACACGTCCTTCTAAGGCCGGAGTAGTCCGGACGCTTTACCATGAGATATTGACTTTTTTCAAGACGTTACTCCATTGCTTAAACATTTGAATATGGTTTATTACAATTAATTGCGTCTGGTTGAGGTAATTGGTGACCGAAGAGCTGGCGACTTCCTCGCACAACGTATCAGCATTGCGATACAGCGAGGAAATGTCGCCAGTATCCTTGGTACAATGCCTCAAGGGCCTATTTTAGACATTAGCTAGCTTTTAGGTTTAGTCTTAGTTTCTTATATAATTATGTAAATATGTTTTAGGGTTGCAAAAAAACGGGTTTTTTCCGGCTTGAAACAAAACATGAAAAAAACCGCGAAAAAAGACCAGTTTTTTCTGGAGTATGTTTTTTTTTCTAAAGGACGAAATCTAAAAAATTTCAAAACAGTTTTATACGGTACTTTGTGTTAACTATTAAACAAATATTAACTTTAATTTCTGGTTTTATAAAACTAACATTGACACAATCTGTAGTTAGTAGTTGTTGCTATTCACTGTTAGCAACACCACCGCCTCTCCACGCTCCACGCCGCATCGGGGATTCCCCAATAAACGTTTGCATACTGAATGTTTATCCAATTAAAATGTACGTTATTGTTATTGAAACGTTACAAATCACGAAAAAAAATGATTGTCGTATTATTTGTTCATCTGGAAAAGACCGTATTTAGAAAAAAATACGGAACCCTAAAAACCATGATGCTCGGTTTTTTTTACAATTCTGAAAAAAAAGTTACCCTAAACCCCCTCCCTCAGTCAGCATAAAAAGACATTACGGATGATATTATCTAGTCACATATTGTTATATAACATTTATGAGAGTCAGTGTGGAAGCAACATTAGAAGATACTTTTCCTCGATCTATGAAACCTGTGAAGTCTATAGTCTCATGGTTTGTTGGTTTTTAACCCCCAACGCAAAAACGACGGGGTGTTATAAATTTGACGTGACTGTCTGTCTGTCTGTGTGTGTGTCTGTCTGTAGCATCGTAGCTCCCGAATTGATGAACCGATTTCGATTTAGTTTTTAGGGTTCCGTAGTCAACTAGGAACCCTTATAGTTTCGCCATGTCTGTCTGTCCGTCCGTCCGTCCGTCCGCGGATAATCTCAGTAACCGTTAGCACTAGAAAGCTGAAATTTGGTACCAATATGTATATTAATCACGCCAACAAAGTGCAAAATGATAAATAATAAAAAATGAATAAGGGTTTACTAAGATCGTTTTTTGATAATATTAATATTCTCGGAAATAATCGCTCCTAAAGGAAAAAAAGTGCGTCCCCCCCCCCTCTAACTTTTGAATCATATGTTTAAAAAATATGAAAAAAATCACAAAAGTAGAACTTTATAAATACTTTCTAGGAAAATTGTTTTGAACTTGATAGGTTCAGTAGTTTTTGAGAAAAATACGGAAAACTACGGAACCCTACACTGAGCGTGGCCCGACACGCTCTTGGCCGGTTTTTTTTTTATATTATAAATATGTAGGTACATCATAATTAGGGGTGTTATAAGTTTGACGTGTCTGTCTATCTGTCTGTGTGTGTGTCTGTCTGTGGCATCGTAGCTCCCGAATTGATGAACCGATTTCGATTTAGTTTTTTTTGTTTGAAAGGTGAGTTAGTCGGGAGTGTTCTTAGCCATGTTTAATGAAAAAATCGGTCGGGGGTTTTTCAAAATGTTAATTTTATGGTTAGATTATAAAAACGGCGGTGTGACGGCGGTGAAAACAACATTGTGTTTTTTAGATCGACGACAGGGCCACAGCTATCCGGGTGTCTCTGCGTTACATGAAAGCGAGTGCGCCGTATTCGGGGAAACCGTACATTGCGCAGATTTTCGGCTTCGCGCATTGGTTTTGTGATACCCCTATTCTGTACGCCATCAATATCAAGGTAACTATAACTCCGTGTTCGTGTATTGTATAGTATTTGTTTATTTGCTAAACTCAAACTCATATTCTTGCTCCTCCACCATCTATCTACTTCTAAATTATACGGCAACTCTTTTACCTTCCGGGCTGTACGGTTGTGGAATTCCTGACCAGTAGATCACTAGCAAAGTCTCTTCCAATTTTCAAAAATCAGCTTAACTGATACTATATATCTCTATCTTAAGTTGCAATTTTTATTTATTATGTGTAAGGTATATTGACGACCGGTCTGGCCTAGCGCGTAGTGACCCTGCCTGCTACGCCGCGGTCCCGGGTTCGAATCCCGGTAAGGGCATTTATTTGTGTGATGAGCACAGATATTTGTTCCTCAGTCATGGATGTTTTCTATGTATATAAGTATTTGTATTTTATGTATATCTTTGTCTGAGTACCTGCAACACAAGCCATCTTGAGCTTACCGTGGGGCTCAGTCAATCTGTGTAAGAATGTCCTATAATCTGAAATAATCCAGCTCCAGCTTCCAGTATCCAGCTTTGGACACTTGGAGGCCTTGGTCATTTTTTCTTTGTATATGACATTTATTTCAGTTTATAGTTAAAATAGTAAAGTGTGTCTACTAAAAATGCAAATTAAATTATTTTCTATGAGGATAATTTAATTTGTTCTAAGAATGTCCTATAATATTTAATTATTTATTATATTTATTTATGTATTCGTTATATATGTTTTTGTTCTTGCACTGCCTGTTAGCTTTTGTTTCTGTTCCGTTTTTCCAGTTACCCTAAGGTTGTCTGGAAGAGATCGCTTTTTAGCGATAAGACCTTCTGTATATTAAATTTTTACATGTAGAATGGTGCAATAAAGAATATTTACTTACTTACTCCGTCATCCCGGTTGAGCTTAAAATTTTGCACACATATGTAAACGTGACAACGTAATATTATGGTATCATGGAGCTGATCTGATGATGGAGCAGAAAGGTGGTCATAGGAACTCTGTTATGAAACGTCGTATCCCATCGAGTAAGGGGTCTTTAGAAATGTCTCGGAGAGCAGTAGATGACTGTTGAAAGAAAGGTACAGTCGGCGATAAAAGTTTGTGCCAAAAATGAAATATTTGCAAAAAACTTATTTTTAAATTTGTTTCAGGAAGTACAGCCACCTCTGGCTAAGAAACTTTGCTATACAATGGAATGGATTGTGAATACCCATAAATTAATAAGCCAAGAGAGGCGGGAAAGGAGGAAGGTAAATTTAATGTCCAGTTAAGTTGTCCCTTTCGTTCTTGCTCCAAATAAGGCAAGAGTGAAAGAGAAGGCCTGGCGGCGTTTTTTACTCCAGGGTGCCTAGCTAGTGTCTCCTCTGTCTTTTCTGTAGTGGCGCGGCGGAGTCAGACTGCGGCGCTTTTCCATCGCCACTTAGCGATTCTCACTTCGGCTAGGTCAACGGGTATGTTGTCAAAGTGTATAGGAACAATCCTGAAAAAATATTTTATATGAGATATTTATACAATATACTTGCAATTTTAACTATAAAACTCCCGTGAGACTCAACATATTTAAAAATATTTTAAGCGGGTTACTCACGTGTTAGGTCGATATAGCGTTCGACATGTTTATGCGTAACATGCGTCGCGCTCTCGACATGTAAAGGCGGGGTCGCTACTCTTGAGAAAGATCCTCGAAAATGGATCGAAACATGTCGAACGCTATAACGACTTAACATGAGAGTAACCCGCTTAAAATATTTTTAAATATACTTGCAATACCTAAGTGTAAAACCTGTGCTTCGGAGCGGAGCGTGCGGTAAGGCTAGCGAGCGTAGGTCCACTCTATGCAGCGTCGTCTCAGGTCAGGACACGTGTAATGTATGAGCTTCAATTGTTTGACATGGACGCCTCGCGCCCCGCCCCGCACAACGCCCAATGTGGCCGCGCACTCAGGCCTTAGTCTTACACTAACATAGATAAGAGCGTGTTCGCGATTGTCCTCAGAGGCGGGCACCACACACCGTTACCAGTATGAATGCGTCTACAAGTTCCGCAGGCACATCTGGAACTGATCAAACCAACCAAGCTGACACCATGGCGGAGAGACACTTAAAAAATCAAATCAAATTATACTTACAAATTCAAGATATCGTTAGCATAGCTAGCATAGCTATAGATCAAATGACCTGCGAGGAAATCGAGGCATCGGCTCGCATGTGCGAGAGCGGCCAATTAGAAACCATGCCGATCTTAGTCGAGTCGAGTGACCAAGTCGATATAGATCCTGAGCCAGTGCAACAGTTAGAAATGCCGGACGAACTGCCTGTGCCAATGCCTAGGTTCGTAGACCGCGTTCATATGTGGCCAACGGACCAGGTGATTCGTTTCCTCACGGGGTTGCCAACGACTATTCCAGGGGTCTGCCATTGGTGCAATTATAATTTTCTTCAGGTATTAAGTTCTAAAGATCCATATAGTTTAGAGATTAGACGATTCGGAAGACATTATATTTTGTTATTAACAGGACAGCGCCAAATATATCAAGGTCCAGAAACCTCACACGTGACCCTAACTGTAAGGAATATTTAATTTTTTTTTCATTTCATTTATTTAATATGTGCGAACCGCTAGTTTAGATTACGATCTGGGGCAAAGACTGGACTATTACGACCATTTTATTACGACGCTTATGTCAACGCTCAGCGCAATTTATATGACGTGCCTCAATCGAGCTATGTTTATTTATTATCAATATGAAGCGGGTAATATGGAGTTAGGCGAAACTTCACGAGCGGGTGAAATGGCTCCACTTTTTCCGGTATGGGTGAAAACTAATACCCTAGCAGATGTTGTCACTTTCTTAGCGAATGTTGTTGTGGCTTCCAGTTTGTAAATGTAATTTTGATTTTTCTCTATTTGGTTTCCATTTCGACATGTTCATTTCATAGGAATCAATATTTGTCGTGTGTTTTTTTCTTTTAAACTGTGTTATTTTACGAGTATATTGTTGTTGTAGACCTAATGCACCCCAGAGGTGCAAAGGCCTTCATGTAACTGGTCCATTTTTCGATGTTTTACAATGATTGCATTATTAAATAGAGTGTCCACCGGTTATATATGGTAGGCGTGTTCAGTGGATACATGTAGAACTCAACATCATAGTGTAATAATGGAAAAAATGGATTTGTTACAATTGCCCCCTAGTCGAGATTTGCCCCGCTGTACCATATACAAATTTATTAGAAAAGCTACCCTTCCGTTTCTAATCAATGGCATGTTTTTTTTCTACTTCCAGAATTGTATATTTACTCGTATAATAGTTATTTGTTATACAAGGGGGCAAAGTTGTATTTTAACGCCGAGTGTGGAATTGAAAAACGAGCAAGTGAAAGGATTCTATAGTTGAACCACGAGCGAAGCGAGTGGTTCGAGAATAGAATCCTGAACTTGCGAGTTTTTTAACACACGAGAAGTAAAATTCATTTGCACCCGAGTGTAACACAAAACTTTTCCCCTCACTGTAGCGAGGAAATTACAACGCAAAAAATGCGTTTCTCACTGCTTCCAGTAGTTCCACAGGTGGTCAATCATCTTTATTACTAGATTCACCTACTTTTATCAATTTTAAAGCAGTTATTTTGACTTTATTCAAAGTCAAATTACTTTACCCACTAGTTGATAAAATGCGTTTTTACCCGCTGGTATTAAAGGACAAAACACGTGTTTCCGAGCTAGTGAGGGGAAAAAGCTATTTATTTTTTTTTATATGCCCAATGTGCTTAACAATATACAGAGCTTCAAAATTGCATGGAGAAAATACGAATTCATTGATAAATTCTGTACAATTTTAAATTAATTTCACCTTGTTTTTATTTTAAAAATAATTTAATTCAATCAACTAAATTCACTCAAATTCACCAGAAAGTTGAATCCTATTGAAAACACAGCACTAATTTAAGTTTACCTTTTCAGGACGAATGACGATTCTACCAAGGCGAGTGGTACACTCGTCCCCAGCCCACTGAGTACGCAGTCGAGTGGCCCGTCCCCCCACCCAACCCCCCTATGTTAGAGAATGTACCCGTCCACGAGTATACGATGTGCTGTTGCAGGGAAGACGTATACAGGGCTTCGAGTCCGCTCGATTTCGATCTCTCCTTGATCGATTACGAACAGTTTAAAAAAGATGCGACTGATCCGATAGATTGGATCGATTACAGTATGCTATAGTCGATGTCGATCAGTGAGACATCGATTATTCACAGTTTGGGCGAGTCGTTTGAGATAAATTGACATTAGTATTGTATTTACGACTAAGCGACAGTGAAAACAAAAAAAAAAACAATAAGGCAAGTCAAATCTCGACTAGGGAGCAAATGTAACTGGTCCATTTTTTCCATGTTTTAGAATGTTTGCATTATTAAATAGAGTGTCCACCGGTTATATATGGTAGGCGTGTTCAGTGGATACATGTAGAACTCAACAATCAACATCATAGTGTAGTAATGGAAAAAATGGATCAGTTAGAATGGCCCCCCAGTCGAGATTTGCCCCGCTGTACCATGTGTGACTTTAAATCCGGACTATCATGAGCTTAATAAATTTCAACAATATCTATCCTACGAATAAATAAAAATAAAATCTATATTATGTGCGTTAGTGTCAAGTAAAATACTCTGTGATTATATTAACCTTGCATTTTAATATGCTAGTTATTTCGAGTTGACGGAGCCAATAATATCACTAATATCAGTGTCTGCGTGAGAGTTAAGGCATCTATAACTAATAATTATAATCAAAACAGAAAAAATCAAATGTGCTAACTATCATCCTCTACCTTGCGTTATCCCGGCATTTGCCACGGCTCATGGGAGCTTGGGGTCCGCTTTGACAACTAATCCCAAGATTTGGCGAAGGCACTGGTTTTACGAAAGCGACTGCCATCTGACCTTCCAACCCGAAGGATAACTAGGCCTTATTGGAATTAGGCCGGTTTCCTCACGAGGTTTTTTTCTTTCACCGAAGAGCGACTGGCAAATATCAAATGACATTTCGCACATAACTATAATTAAGGATTGTGTAATAGTTATTTGTTATACAAGGGGGCAAAGTTGTATTTTAACACACGAGAAATAAAATACATTTGCACCCGAGTGTAACACAAAACTTTTCCCCTCACTATAGCGAGGAAACTACAACGCAAAAAATGCGTTTATCACTGCTTCCACAGGTGGTAAATCATCTTTATTACTATATTCACCTACTTTTATCAATTTGGCGAAGGCACTGGTTTTAAAGCAGTTATTTTGACTTTATTCAAGGTCAAATCCCTTTACCCACTAGTGGATAAAATGCGTTTTTACCCGCTGGTATTAAAGGACAAAACACGTGTTTTCGAGTTAGTGAGGGGAAAAAATAATAAAAATATTTCCGGGAAGTAATTGAATTGTATTATTATAGTACTCATACTCATACACTAAGTTATTGGATAAAGGGTAATTAGGTTAACTTGACCACATGGTGGATAAAGCTCAATTTAAAAGTATAAACACTAGGCCAAAAAATACTTGTTATATTTGGGGCAAATCTTTTTTTTAAATTATATAATATTTTTAGTCTCTATAGTAATATTTTAGTATGTACTAGTTTGTATTGTATGTCTTTGGCAGGGTAAAATTGTCCATAAGTTTTAAATGAAAAAGGGCTTTACATAATTAAGTAAATTGTTGAATCGAAAATTATTTAATATATTTACCTTACGCTAGTAAGTTATCAAAAATGTTATATGTGTAGGTAGTAATGGAAACCGACCCTGTCTACAAATTGTTACTTTTAAGTATTTGACATACCTACCAGTGGCGCAGCGTGAACATTTTCGTTGGCAAAGCCGGAGGAGTTTTCGGGATCTGTTTTGTATGAACTTAGAGATACTGGAGAATTTTAAGGACCTGTTGGGAATCGAGTTGTATCGACGCTACGCCACTGATACCTACTCACACTAACATAATAGATTTAAACGTGTCCACATCCACATAGTTGAAAGAGCCAGTCGAACTTAGTAACATTCCCTGCTTAGCCGACGATCCTGGGTTCGAATCCTGGTGAGGGCATTGGTTTGTGTGATGAACACAGACATTTTTTCCCGAGTTATAGATGTTATAATATACCTATGTGTAAGATGTCTCCGTACTTATAAATGTGTTCTAGATCTAATATGTTAATTCGACGTGTTAATAGTTATTTGTTATACAAGGGGGCAAAGTTGTATTTTAACGCCGAGTGTGGAATTGAAAAACGAGCAAGTGAAAGGATTCTATAGTTGAACCACGAGCGAAGCGAGTGGTTCGAGAATAGAATCCTGAACTTGCGTGTTTTTTAACACACGAGAAGTAAAATACATTTGCACCCGAGTGTAACACAAAACTTTTCCCCTCACTATATCGAGGAAACTACAACGCAAAAAATGCGTTTCTCACTGCTTCCAGTAGTTCCAACAGGTGGTAAATCATCTTTATTACTAGATTCACCTACTTTTATCAATTTTAAAGCAGTTAATGTGACTTTATTCAAGGTCAAAATACTCTACCCACTAGTGGATAAAATGCGTTTTTACCCGCTGGTATTAAAGGACAAAACACGTGTTTCCGAGCTAGTGAGGGGAAAAATTAAATATATTCTGTGTGTAACTTTCTCTTATAATACATACATATACATCGATAAATATAGTATACTAATAAGGTTTGACATAACTATGACAATATAATGATAATACATGTATAAAACTACAATGAAATAATTCTATACTCGCGTTAAGGTCTATGAGACCATATAGTCTATTCTTGGGTCCTATCTACATTTATTTTATTACTTATACTATTAATTTATTAGGTATATGTATAAAGTTCCTTGTTATTTCACTACTTAATCTGTTTTATGACCCTGCACCAACACTATCTCTCGGTTTAACCCATGGTTGACTGGTAGAGAATGCCTGCTAGCATTAAGTCCGCCATTTGTATTTTTTTAATAGTGCAATAAAGTTTTAATAAATAAATAATGAGTACCAACTCCCTATCTGATGATAATAAAAGTCCATTAGATTTATTCGTGTTTACACGTTGAAATTAAACTACATCTTATTGTTATTTAATAAATACGTTTAAAAAAAAATATTATATCTGTACTTAAGTATTGTTTAAAATGAATTTAACTGTAATCTCTGCAAAATAATCTGACAACCAGAGTCAATATTTCCAAATGATGATTCTATGACCTAAAGTAAAAAACTTCAACGTAAGTTAGCAGCGCTTGTGACTTGTTTTGACAGCTTCGCCGGTGCAAATGTTATTTCAAATGTCTTAACGATGGAATAGGATACTTGATTACCGTTCAAATCAGTCCCTTTCTGGATATGTCAAAACAATTACGATTACCTTAACTATATAATACAATGACGTCACGGTAACTTATCTTTGACCAAAGACATATGTAACTCCGTATAGACGGATAGTCTAAGAAAAAAACGTACCTCGAAGCCATAGAGAAAAAGGTACGGTGGACTAGATGGGGTTACACCACTTACACCTTTGGGGAACGCTTGGCTAGATGGTGCTAATATTAATATTTGACATTTTAACACATATCATATGGGCCAAATTGTCAAAACTTAAGCTTGTGTTGAGAGATGGCAGTCTATACACTGTGATTAGTGATTACACATTTTACTTTGACAGTAACTCTCTATAATACTCGATCCTCTTTGTCTTTGACTCTAGCTATCTCTTGGCTTGTGGGTAGAAAACGAATTTCACCATTCATCTTCTGACTGTCTATAGACCAATATGTAGTTAATTAATTAAATTTAATTTTAATTATAAACTGGCCAGTGATTGACCTTAGTCGCACCTGATAGAAAGTGACGACAAGGCCGAGGTTGTAGCTCACTGGTTCAGTAATAGCCTATTCACTCTTGACTTGAATTCACCCAGATTGTATTCGCCCGGGAATACAGATGATGTTATAGTTACTGTACCTAAAGATAGTTTATGACATTTATATGTGTTAAAATAATATTGAGATACTACCTAATTGAAGGGGCAGTGTGTTTAGAATGTTCCTATCTGTTTGTGTGATGAACACAGGTTGAATGTTTTCTATGTATACACGGTGCTCGTGAGCATTGCGAGAGATTTTAACCACGCTTTTCTGAGGCTAAAAGAAAAAAAATTCTGATGAGGAAATATTGCATTTTTTTAAAATATTTTTGAATATATTTTCACATAAAAAGTAAATGTTATCCATAAAACTGGCACTTAAAATGAGTTTTAACGTTTTTTTTTTGTAAAAACCTCATTTTTGAAAGGTTCTACTTCTCACTTTTTGATATCTATCAATGAAGATAGTGAGACTATTCTCCATAATGGCATCAACGCCGTTAGAAAAGACTTTTACTGAGTAACAATAAGATTTTTTTTTCAATAATAGAATTGGTAATAACTCTGAAACTAGGCGAAATTGAGAAAATCATATATTAATGTCATGATTTTTCTCGTAATGCTCACGAGCACCGTGTATAAGTATGTAGTTTTCCATATGTATATCGTCGCCTAGCACCCATAGTGCTTTGCTTAGGGCTAGGTTGATTTGTGTAAGATGCCCCTCAATATTTATTTATTTGAAGCGTTTACAAAGAGCGCGTGGTCACCCAGGTCACCAGACATATGGCAAATACTTAAAATGTCACAATTTGAGCAGCGTAATTGAGTAGCATATAATACCAGTGATGTATATATGCATCATACATTTTTAACTCTATTGACAGGTCAAAACTTTGTCAAGGTCATGCATTTAAGGGTTAATTAGTAAAACCCCAGGCCCTGGCAGGCGAGCACGGTCGCGTCATAAACGATGTAACGTCAGGCCGTCCTCTTTGCACTATTTGTATTAAGTGCGATGGGGACGCAACGATGCGATAAAGTTTATCCCACTAGTGTGCTACGCCACTACGCCCGCTGGTTCCTAATAAATATTCCTTTATTACACGAGTTGTAGCTGTGAATGTTGACACAACTGTAGGCCTAGCACATGGTTGCCGCGAGATAGATCACACGTCTTCTTTTAACTGTATTAATGACATAAGGACGGGTAGTCTATCTCGCGGCAATCATGTGCTGACCCTGCTGGATCAAGCGTTTGCGTTCCCATACTAAACTGTGGGCAATCATATGTGTGGTGACTTTGTGTTAGCTTGAATGCGCCGTATAGTAGTTGAGGTCAACCAATTTGAATCATAGGCCACTCTAGAACCCTGTCTTATTGACACCGTGCATTATTGGCCATAGAAGTTACTTTTGACGTTGACTGTGAAAAGGTTCTACAGTGGCCTAGAATGCAAATTGGTTGACTGCACATAAACTCACTGCACCTTCATTAGTTTATCCAATAATTCCGATTTCAAAGATTTAATCGTGTTGTGATTGTGAATCTGTGGATCGATATTTAATGTTAAATGTTCAATAAATAAATGTGGTGAAGACTTTGTTTCATTTATGTATCTTCATAATGTTGGTATACCTACCCTCTCACAGTGTGGGATCAGACCTCATTTTGACCATGGTCTGTTTATAGTAAAAACCGGTAGCCTAGACCAAAACAATGCTACGACTAAAACTCCCGAATGTCAAATATGACTAGTTACGAGAAATTATTTTTTTAAATTTAGGGCAAATGTACCCGAAAATTGACTAAAACTCAAAATATCCTGAGAACGGTATCGATCCATTATCAAAAAACACTTTTAAGAGAACTTATAGAACTAGCAATATACTATCGTATGGAATAATCAGCACAGTCCTAACATCATTCATATCGGTATTAGAACCAAACCAAATAACATGCTTCATCCTAGACTGCATCGGCACTTTCCATCAGGTGAGATTGCGGTCAAATGGTTTACCTGTTCCTCACAAAAAAAAAAAAAGTCATTTTCGATTTTGATTTTTTTTCTCGAAAGTTCCTGTATATTAGCATTTCTTTTATTTTTTTACTGAAAGGTGATTAGCGTCCCTATATGCCATAATTATTGCATTAAGCAATTCCATAGGATCTAGAAATTATGGTGTGCTTAATTACTCTATGGGGATTTTATATTTGGCACTTTGTATTCACAGCTGTGTTGTTGACTGTACGTTCGAGGTAAGTTCTAACTCGCCGCCGCGGCCATATTTGCCATAAAGAGATACTTAAATAAATATGTTTTAGTTTAGAGAATGTGGCATTAAATTTGGGGCAAAATGGCGGGGCGTGTGGCGTGCATATCAAACAATTGAAGCTCATACAAGTGTCCTGAGTCGACGCTGTATAGCGCGCACGCGGGCAAGCCCGCTCCGCTGCACGCCCCGCCGACCGAACGTCCACTCGCCTTACGGCTCAGCCACGACATTGGTCTAAGCGCGACAGCGGTGAGCGGCAGCCATACGTGCGAATGAAAAGTCCCATCGCTGTGTCTCGCTCCAATGTATGGCCGCCGCTCACCGCTGTCGCGCTTAGACCAATGTCGTGGCTGAGCCGTTAGTACTGCGTTTTCACATTATCCGATGCGACATCGGAAGTAGGACCGTTATGTCCGTTATCCCATACAGTTAAGCCGCCATCTTTGATATTTGCCTTTGAAATCCTGCCGACATTGCGACACTTGCAAGTTATGATTGGCCGTCGAGATAAATAATAAAACAACGTATGAATGTCTTTTATATTTACAAATATATCGCCACCCAGGCCATCCCTAAACACAAATAGAAACACCGTTTAAATACATTAAATATTTCCACTACCAAGACAAAGGTAGGACAGAAGCCACTTTCAAAATATGGAACAAATCTAATATTATTTAGATTTGTTTAAAAAAACACTTATAAGTAATAAAACAATTAACAGTGATGAAAAAAAAAACATGTAGCGTAAGGCAGCCGTTTGACAGCCGACGCGAAGCGAGAAACCAAGTCGCCCACATTTTTAGGGAATGAAAAAAGAACCTACAGCATAAATATACGTAAAATTATATCTTTTAACATGGGAAATACATTCCTTTGGCGAGCCATTAAAGTAAATTTTTCGTCGGCTGTCAAACTGCTGCTTTATAAATTTAGAAACATACTTATTTAAAGTAAAGATGCGTGGTGATAATAACAAAATACAAATCAGCTATGGTCTATGTTAAAATCAAGCTAGGTTGGAAATAAATTCATTTTATAGATAGGTCCCACCGCGAGCTAGTAAGCTATGAGCTATCGGCTATAAAAACGAAGAAAAGGTAATCACTCCCGTGCAAATAAAAGAGACACGGCGATATTAATAGCCCACCGCTGGGCGAGTAACTATAAAATAAACATCGCCGTGTCTCTTTTATTTACACGGGAGTGATTATCTTTTGTTCGTGCTTGTAGCCGGTAGCTCATAGTTTACTAGCTCGCGGTGGGACCAGTGTCTATAGGTGCATTTTATCGAACAGATTTTATTTCCACTTCCGACAATATTGGATTCAAAATTCATGTTGGATTTTTTTTATTACTGCCTGAATGATAGTTCAAGTACCTATCTTTTGGCAATATTATATTTCCAAATAAATTAATGGCAAGTGCTCCATATAAAAATGAACTGTCTTGAGGACCATAATTTGCCAGACTGGATTTAAGCAAAGGTTTGTGCAATTACTAAAAATAGTTATTTGTTATACAAGGGAGCAAAGTTGTATTTTAACGCCGAGTGTGGAATGCGAGTGAAAGGATTCTATAGTTGAACCACGAGCGAAGCGAGTGGTTCAAGAATAGAATCCTGAACTTGCGAGTTTTTTAACACACGAGAAGTAAAATACATTTGCACCCGAGTGTAACACAAAACTTTTCCCCTCACTATAGCGAGGAAACTACAAAGCAAAAAATGCGTTTATCACTGCTTCTAGTAGTTCCACAGGTGGTAAATCATCTTTATTACTAGATTCATCTACTTTTATCAATTTTAAAGCAGTTAATTTGACTTTATTCAAGGTCAAATTACTTTACCCACTAGTGGATAAAATGCGTTTTTACCCGCTGGTATTAAATGACAAAACACGTGTTTCCGAGCTAGTGAGGGGAAAAGAATAACATTACTCTACTAAGCTGTATTCTAACAACGACATAGCAATCATTTATAGGCCTTCGCTGCGCTCAGATGCTTGGTATCAACCCTCACACGAATGTATTCAAAATTGAACTTAAATCTAACACACGCAAGTCTCAAATTCTCTCAAATCTGTTAGCGTGCGACACCGAGTGATGAGAAAATCGGGTAATCAGCGGCAAATATGCGATTATTGCAAATATTACAAAACTGGGCCATTTTTTTTTTTTTCAAAGTTGTCCACCCCACTTTTTTTGTAACATGGGTATTTTTTTTACGCGATTCATACTCAGAATAGCGAGGTCTTTCGATCCTGATAGGAGAAAAAAAATGTCCCAAGATTTCCATACATTTTTCAAGCCTTCCATTCCGTTACCGCCTTACAAAATGTATGAAAAAATGGTAACGGTAGGATTGAAAGAGCTCGCGATTCTGAGTAGAAATCACATAAAAATTTCCTAACCAAAAAAAGAAGGGTGGACAACTTTGAAAAAAAATGGCCCAACTACATATAGTGGATTTCAGAAACATACTTCTATAAAGTATTAATTAAGGTATTAAAATTTTTACCTTCCTTTGTGTATGATATTGATCTACTTAAAGGAATCTCTATTATACTATAAAACGTTTTCGTTGGCGTCAAAGTTTTCCTTTGGTATCATACACATAAGTAGGGTTAAAGTAGGTACCGATCAAGAACATATCAAGATATCACCAATATACATATTTTTATATTTGGGTGTTTATTACAGTAATTTCCAATATAATTTAGACAATATATTATTGTCCGTTTCTACGATTGCATAGTTACATGTATTAATAAACACACATTATGTTCGGGGAACGGGATTTCATATGGTGGAATTACATTTTAGATATTTAAAAAACTCGGCCATTTTGATATTTTAGTAGACACTTGAAAATATTGGATTTTAAACCAAGGTCCACAGAGAACCTCCTATAGAGTAGCAATCTTGTATATTTTGTTCGCGATACGAGTCACCAGTGCCAGGGGTACGAGGAGCGGGCGGGGAATGTGTTAAGCGCGCTGTGATTGGCCGTTTCAAGGACGGCGGGCAGTCGCGCCAGATGAAAGGGACTGTCCCTCTACTGACGCGTAAGTGGCCAATGTAAGTTGACCTATGCCGGCTCTGAATAAATTATAAATATGACTTTTATGTGGAATGTAATGACGTCTGTTTTTAAATTTGAGCTTCTTGTTACCTTTCCATACCATTTCACACTACAGGTGGACATCTTTAAGACATCAAAATACCCTTTTTTAATTTTTTTACTGCGAAAAACACGCGCTGCTTTCGGGTTTGTTACTTGGTCGCTACTGATCGGGCACGGCGAGCGCCCGCGCTTATATCAGTGCAAATACTAGGAAGGCTGGCGACCGCGAGTCGTCTTGTAATGGATGTCTATAGGGGTTGGTCTGTGCCAAGGTCAGTTTGTTGAAGTAAAGGGTACACTCGACCACTCTACAACCATGTCAAAATGACAAGCAGTAAGAGATTTCTTACAATCTGGTTTATAGCGTCACTATGACAAAGTTCTACAGTGGCCTAGGGTTCTAATTGGCTGACTGTACATTTTCATTATTACTCTTCCCATATAATTGAGCGACAGATAAACTCGGTAGGTACAAAAGTTCTCAAGCAACAAAATATACACAGACTAATCGAACTTCTGGAATGCGACTACTTTACCATTTTCTTTGAAAAATCTTTCGGAATTTGGTCGGAATAGCATAGGTGATATAATGAAGTACCCCTTTACTTTTTCAAAATGTCTCCAAAACAAAATGGCTGTGTTAATCAGTCAGAAGTACCAGGTTTACAGAACCCAGAAGAAAATGAAGTAGAATTGTTGTGTATACAAAGATACATCAATCTACAATTATATGTTTTTTAGCGAATCCAGCGCTCTTTTGCAAAATGTCCGCCAAGACAACAAACTGGCCGCGTTTGCTCGGCAGAAGTACCAGGCTTACAGAATCCAGAAGTACAGTACGAATACCAGCAGTATGACAGCACCGGCCGTCGCTTTGGTGAGCATAGACTTGGTGTTTAGGCAGATATAAATACAAAGATATCAATCTAAATACAATTATGTTTTTTAGCTAATCCAGCGCCCTTTTACCTTTACTTTTCAAAATGTCCGCCAAGATAACAAAATGGCTGTGTTTACTCGACAGAAGTACCAGGCTTACAGGATCCAGAAGTACAGTACGAATACCAGCAGTATAACAGCGCCGGCCGTCACTTTGATGAGCATAGACTTGGTGTTGAGGTAGGCTGCGTCCTTCTTATATTTCTGTGACATCATGGACAGGGATTGCGTTTTCGTGTCGAGCTCTGTAAAATAATTGATATGGTTAATATAATAAATTAAAATAAATGATATGGTTATAAACGGATTTTTTACACGTCTTATGGGTTAACCCATAAGACTATAATATATATACTTACCCCCTTATTCATAAACGTACTCTAAAGTTCGTTTGTCCTTTTCTATCACACTAATACGTCGGACAGGGACAAACGAACTTTATCGGCTTGATAACTTTAGAGTACGTTTATGAATAAGGGGGTTAGTATCTATTAAAAAGTTATGAATTAAATAGGTACCTAACAAATATTATAATTGGGAAGATGGCGCTTTACTGTGTTTGCTCTAAGTACTTATAGTGTCTACCAGTATTGATTATTTGGGGGTTCACATGTGTGTGTTTAGTTGTGCATATGAAGGATGCCAATGGATACGTAAAGCGTAAATCAGGGCAAATAATTGTATACGACGATTAAAATAACAATAATAGTTATTTGTTTTACAAGGGGGCAAGGTTGTTGTTTAACCGCACGTGCCAATATTGATACCCGAGCAAGCGAAAGATCTCAATATAGAACCGCGAGCGTAGCGAATGGTTCGAGAAGTGGAATCTTTAGCGTTGCGATGGTAGGTATCAAGGTACGAAGGTTAAACAAACTTTGCCACCGAGTGAAACACAACATTTTTCACGACACCAACACGCATAAAATACTAACTTTAAACCATCAAACTAAATCCAATCCATCAATTTATAAAATTTATTAAACAATTATGATTCAAAATCATCATTTATAGTTAAAATTTAACATCCAGCTTTAGACATCAAGTTAAAATTTGTATGAAACTTTGCACCCTTGTGGATAAAATGCGATTTTGCTATCCGTTTTCGAATTGTAAAATTGATCTTTACCAGTTGGTGTGGTGAAAAACATATTACAAATTCACAACTTATTATTCGAAATCAGCCAAAATCTAAAAGCTTACCATTACTATGTTTTACAGTTTTCGCGTCGCAATTAACTTATACATAAATATTGATTCGCTATTGAACAAAACCACCGTCTCTTAGGCCTGATTTAGACGGCGTGCGAACTCGCATACGATTTTAGTTACATTGCGGGCTGTTGAGGTTACTTACAATTCAGCACGGCCATCAAATACCGCAATGTAATAAAACTCGCATGCGAGTTCTCGTACCGTCTAAATGCGCCCTTAGATAAATTAAATCGCACAGAATATAATTTTTATAAAAATAAATAATTATCATAAGCCTTAGTAAGAGGTTAGAAGTGAATCATATAACGCGCATTACATCAATCGGCCTAGTTATACCAGGAACCAGGATACCCAGGTAATGTCTAATAGGTCTAAAAATAGCCGCTCCGTGCAATCAATAGCGGACTTGCGTGGTGCAAAGTGCAGAGGTCAACTCAACACAGAAGCAAAACTACACGGCACACATACGCATATTACAAGTACCAATTACGGGCAGGAAAATCAATAGGGAACTCGCCGGACCTTCAAATAAAATAAAGAAAAACATGGATAAAAACCACAAAATTAAAATTTTGAAAAAACCCCCGACCGCGACATAGTGGACCGATTTTCATGAAACATGGCTAAGAACACTCCCGACTAACTCAGCTTTCAGACAAAAAAACTAAATCAAAATCGGTTCATCCGTTCGGGAGCTACGATGCCACAGACAGACACACACACAGACAGACAAACAGACAGACAGACAGACACGTCAAACTTATAACACCCCTTCGTTTTTGCGTCGGGGGTTAAAAATAGTTATTTTTAAACCAAATTTCTATTTATTAAGTCAGATAGAAAAATAATAGTTATTTCGGAGAAATAATAATAGTTATATTCTCTGTGGCAAAGTTTGTTTAATCTTCGTGCCTCGAAACCCTCGCAAACGCTCAAGATTCTTTTTTTGACTTTGATATTCGATATTCACTGGTGAAAGACACCTATGTAAGTTGTGGTTACCTACTCGTATAATTAGATAAGCATCAGTTAAGACTTTTGTAACAAGATTTAAGAGCATGCAAGATGTATTATCTGTTGGTAATCCTAAATAAAATTAAAAATGAAATTATTGGAATTTTTCACTTGCTCGGGTATTGTCAATAAATCTAATAATACTGTCAATAAATCATCCATCACCATCGGTAATAACAGATGCACATACTATGACAATTTTCAAAAACAAACTCAAAACTTGGCTTGTTGAGCAGTCGTTCTATAGCCTTGATGAATTCCTGACTAGTAAATATTAATTATATATAAGCCAATTGTAATAACAATTACTTGTATAGTAGATACGTAAGATGATATGTAATTATATATTATCAATAAATTATGAGTATGAGTAAAACAACTCCATTAAATCAAATCCATCAATTAATTTAATATTTAAGATTCAAAATCATCATCTACAAGTAAAATAAACCAGCCCTGAAGCAGACATCAAGTTAAAATTTGTATGAAATTACTTTTGCACTCTTGTGGGTAAAATGCAATTTGGCTGTTTTCGAATAGCAAAGAGAGCCTTTACCAGTTGGGGTGTGGCAATTAAGACTACAATACACTGTATATACACTATAGCTAGTTCATAATCTAAATTTACATTCCTCCAAGTAGGTGATGGCTGCGCTCGCTGCGTTTTTAAAATCTTCCACTGGGCCATGGTACTTTGTCAGTGGGCACTCAAGGACAATAACCCGAACCAGTTGGGACGGTGAACATAATATTTACTGACTTTATAGCAATTTGACAGCAGATGCACACTAATGTACAGCTACAGTCAACCAATTACAATCCTAGGCCACTCTAGAACCCTGTCGTATTGACACCGTGCTTTATTTGCTATAGAAGTCAGTTTGACTTTTACTGTGAAAGAGTTCTACAGTGACCTAGGATATTGGTTGACTGTACATATATATCGTCACTACTTTGAAAAAAACTTGTATCTAAAATTGTAGTAAGTTGCGTTTTAACTTTGAGGAGAAGCATGAGATACGAGATTTTTTCAAAGTAGTGACGATATATGTGTGTGTAGTGCATTATTTCCTTTGTTCTTATCTAGTCACGCGTAATCCAAGTACTGTATCGGTGCGTCCCCAGGTCCCCACCTCACTTACAAATAGTGCGAAAAGGACGGCCTGACTTTATATCGTTTATCACGCGACCATGCTTGCCTGCCTGGGCTCAAATACAGGTGAACGTTTATTTGAATATACGTCTGTGGTCAACAACCATAAGTCACCAAACAAAGGACAATCAATGGAAATCATTCGGGTATTTGGATTGTAGTGGCACACCTCGGACACTGGCGATCAAATATAATGAAAGAGGCGCGTTCCTAGCACACAGTCTAAGCTCGTGTCACAGACCAACCCCTATAGACATCCATTACAAGACGACTCGCGGTCGCCAGCCTTCCTAGTATTTGCACTGATATAAGCGCGGGCGCTCGCCGTGCCCCCGATCAGTATCGACCAAGTAACAGACCCGAAAGCAGCGCGTGTTTTTCGCACTAAAAAATTGGAAAAGGGTATTTTGATGCCTTAAAGATTTCAAATTCCTTCAAATTTAAAAACAGACGGCATTACATTCCACAAATAAGTCATATTTATAATTTATTCAGAGCCGGCATAGGTCAACTTACATTGGCCACTTACGCGTCAGTAGAGGGACAGTCATACTTCTGTCCCTTTTCATCTGGCGCGACTGCCCGCCGTCCTTGAAACGGCCAATCACAGCGCGCTTAACACATTCCCCGCCCGCTCCTCGCACCCCAAACACTGGTGACTCGTATCGCGAACAAAATATACAAGATTGCTACTCTATAGGAGGTTCTCTGTGGCTCGTGTAGACTGAACGCGTACTATTCTCGTATGAGTGAGATATGACAGGTCGACTGTTCGCGGTTTTGACAGGCGGTAACTGTGAGGTAACCGAGAGGGGGTGGGCGGCATACTGTACGATAGTACTTTTATTATACTGTGGTTAAGATGTTTTACATAACATACTGTACCTACCCATAGGTAGGGAATATAAAAGGGTGCTAAGTGGTAGAGGGGAGTTTGAAATAAATCCTCTTTTTAACCGTCGCCTCAAATCTCTCAAGAAGGACGGTTCTCAAGTCGTCTGTATGTTTTTTTTATGTTTGTTCCTCGATATCTCCGTCGTTACTGGACCGATTTTGAAAATTTTTTTT
The DNA here is from genome assembly GCF_023078275.1 of Leguminivora glycinivorella. Classification (NCBI taxonomy): domain Eukaryota; kingdom Metazoa; phylum Arthropoda; class Insecta; order Lepidoptera; family Tortricidae; genus Leguminivora; species Leguminivora glycinivorella. The sequence continues at coordinate 2,809,441 of NC_062998.1, read as the reverse complement.
TTGATTGAACGTATATGCATACAGATTGGTCCCATTTTTCTCAGAACCCAGTTCTGATGATGGGATCCTGGAGAAATCGAGGGAACTCCTCGAATCTGAAAGGCATATATATGTTGATTTTTGTGTTTTTAAAGCATGCATTTAGGTACAGAACAGTGACATTTGGTGCAGTGGAACTGCTGATGACGGCCAGAACGGAACTCTTCAATTCTGAACGGCACGCTTATAGTGACTTTGGTATTTTTATAAGAACATCATGCACTTTCGTCCAGAACAGTGACATTTGGTGCAGTGGAACTGCTGATGATGATCAGAACCGAACTCCTGAAATCTGAACGGCACGCTTTGGTATTTTTATAAGAACAGCATGCACTTTCGTCCAGAACAGTGACATTTGGTGCAGTGGAACTGCTGATGATGGCCAGAACCAAACTCCTCAAATCTGAACGGCACGCTTATAGTGACTTTGCAATTTTTATAATAACAGCATGCACTTACGTCTAGAACAGTGACATTTGGTACAGTGGAACTGCTGATGATGGTCAGAACCGAACTCCTCAAATCTGAACGGCACGCTTATAGTGACTTTGGTATTTTTATAAGAACAGCATGCACTTACGTCCAGAACAGTGACATTTGGTGCAGTGGAACTGCTGATGATGGTCAGAACCGAACTCCTCAAATCTGAATAGCACACTTATAATGACTTTGGTATTCTTATAAGAACAGCATGCACTTACGTCCAGAACAGTGATATTTGGTGGAGTGGAACTGCTGATGATGGTCAGAACCAAACTCCTCAAATCTGAACGGCACACTTATAGTGACTTTGGTATTCTTATAAGAACAGCATGTACTTACGTCCAGAACAGTGATATTTGGTGCAGTGGAACTGCTGATGATGGTCAGAACCGAACTCCTCAAATCTGAACGGCACACTCATAGTGACTTTGGTATTTTTGTAAGAAAAGCATGCATTTAAGTTCAGAACAGTGACATTTATTTAGTTATGTTTGTTAAGCATATTGAGTTTTCAAGTCAAAGTTTGTCAAGCTTCGATTTCTTATAATCGGATTCATGAGGAATTGAGGAAACTCCTCAAACCTTAACGTTATACGTATATTCATTTGTGTTGCCATCTAATAATTAAAGCATTAAAAGCAGTTTTAAAAAATACCTACACATTTCTACATAATCCAACATTCGCAAGTAGCTTTCACCAGAACCCGAAAGGCGACGGTTTTATTTCTTAAAAATTATTTGGGTTTACGCTTACATTTCAAAAACTATGCATCCTAGTGACATAATGACTATGAAAATGTAGATATTAGATAATCTATACTAATATTATAAATGGGAAAGTGTGTGTGTCTGTTTGTTTGTCCGTCTTTCACGGCCAAACGGAGCGACGAATTGACGTGATTTTTTAAGTGCACACAACAATACAACTTTCTAATGTGTTGGCAACGTGCATGTGACACTCCTTGAGTTGCAGGCGTCTATAGGTTACAGTGACTGCTTTCCACCAGGCGGACGGTATGCTTGTTTGCCACCGACGTAGCATATAAAAAAAACCATAACCTAGTACTTGTGAAACCATAAAACTCAGCTGGTTCAGAAATGGAGGAAGCAATAGCCAGAATAGTAGACAATTCATTCGCACAATAATACCTAGGCAAGATATCTTATTCTACACATTCGCTTATTAGCATTTTTTTTTAATTTTATAGCATTTAATTTTGTTCTTAGACTAGCTCTTTTACAATATGCATATAAAAGTAAAATATGTAAACACCTGTAGAAATATATGACTATGCGCCATGTTGCGGAATTTTATTAGAACTATTTTTTCATACTAAACTGAACTGTCACCCCATACATCAGAATAACAGCGCCCTCCTGACATTAGTCATATATTTCTGGTCAGGGTTTACAAAACCATATAAACACATAAAAAACCCAGGGTGCCGTCAGTTGCGGGGCAGGGCCCAAGCTGCCGGTAGTTAGGGCTGCAGAGAGAGGAACCGTCGGACTATCCGCGCCGTGTCCAAGATCACCGCCTTCTGCATCTGGCCCTTGATGCAGCCACCTAGCGAGAGTCTCGATTGGTCGAGACTCTTCGCTATGAGACCGTTCGCTGAAACGACTATCGGGACGATGATCGTCGAATCATCCCACATGGCGGTTATCTCGTAAGCCAAGTCTAGGTTATTTGCATAATTATTATACGATAGGTATCTTTTTTCGCTCGCAACAGCTTATTAACATAAACTTTAACTAAAAGAAGAATAATAAAGGGGTTAAGTTAACTGTGTTAAAGTTAATGGACAACTAAATATTTAAGTAAATATAATTTTACTTATGTGCAATTTAAAGAAGCATAGCGTTTTTGTTTTCATATTTTTTAAATTATTTATTTATATGAATAAATTGACATATGTATACAAACTAAGAAACTTAATAGCTAGCTTATACAGTCAGCAGCAGAAGTTGCGTAGCGGGCAAGGTGTTCAAAATGAACTTGACACGATCTTATTTTTAAGACAATAAGCGCGTGTTAGGATCATTGTGAACACCTTGCCCGCTACGGAACTTCTGCTGCTGACTATACCTAAAATAGTCCGCTGAGGCATTGTGCCAAGGATGCTGGACATTCCCTCGCTGTATCCTAATGCTGATACGACATACGTTATGCAAGGAAGTCGCCGGCTTTTCGCAATTCTCAAATTTTCACAATATTTTTTTAGATTATCTGTAAGCTAGAAAAATGTGTTTTTGTGTGTATACTGTGTAGTGTACGTATAAATGTATTGCTAAAAGTGTTTAAGTATGCTTTGTTAAGACCATTACATGGTCTCCATGTCTGGATGCATGTCTCTTGTAAGACGTACATCCATATAAAGTTCCCAACATTTCTAAAGGTAATAGAATCATGAGATAAAGCATTTTATGTAAGTTCTGCATCATGATGCACCATGTAGCTGCTAAATAGTGACCGTCCTCAATGAATTCTCTTTATTGTCTTTATTTCTGTTTTGTCCTATGGTTTTTTTTTAAATTATAAACTGGCCAGTGATTGACCTTAGTCGCACCTGATGGAAAGTGACGACAAGGCCGAGGTTGTAGCTCACTGGTTCAGTAACAGCCTATTCACTCTTGACTTGAATTCACCAAAATTGTATTGGCCCGGGAATATAGAGGATATTCCACAAGACACTGTGTGCAGACTGATTTCCGAAAGGCGCTTACAGTCATTCAATCGTAATATTAGGAACAACTTACCTTTTCTTTCATGTAACCGAGAGAACCCTGACTGTCTGAGTTCTGAGTTGTTTAACTGTATAAAAAAGGAATTTGATGCCTGCTTCATCCCCAAGAAGATGCAGGGCAAGGTCAAGGTTAAATTTAGCGACTGGGCTACGCCGGATATTCACGATAAGAGACGCCGGCTCTATGATTTGTATGATCTGCGAACAACTGATAAAAGGCCGGAATTTATAGAGTACGTAAAGAATTTCTCGAAATCTTTTAAAAGGATGTGTGTCGCCGCTAAAGCTGATTATTTATCCAAAAAGATCTTAAATTCCAGCGATAAAGTTAAAACTACATGGCAAGTGATCAGCAGTGAAACAGGAAAGCGTAAAATAAAAGAACGGCACTACAACCTACGAGTTGCTGATACTTTAGTAAGTTCCGACCGTGAAGTGGCAGATCACTTCGAGCGATTTTTCTCGAATATACCGGCAGAGACAACAAAGTCTCTTAACTCATCGCCAATTGTCGCTGAAGAAATGCTGCAAGCTAATGTAGAAGAATGTTCAGAAATATTCACATTTTCTTATGTTACTCCGACCATAGTTATTAAAACGTTCAGATCTTTAAATTTAAAGAAAACTGAAGATCTATGGGGCTTGTCAGTTAAAGTATTACACTCAATAGTAGAATCAATCGCACCCTATTTAGCTGAGATTTTCAACAGATGTATTGAAACTGGCATTTTTCCTGATATTATGAAACACAGCAAAATTATCCCGCTGTTTAAATCAGGAACGAAATCAGACCCGACCAACTTTAGACCTATTTCAATATTACCAGCGCTAAGTAAGGTCTTTGAGAAGCTTATTCTTAATCAACTGTTGTCTCACTTTAACAGAAATAAATTGCTTGACAATAATCAATTTGGTTTTACCAGAGGTCGTTCAACTACTGATGCCGGTGTGGTACTTCTAAAACACATCTTTGACGCCTGGGAAAGAGCTCAAGATGCTGTTGGAATTTTCTGTGATCTATCAAAGGCCTTTGATTGCGTTGATCACGAGAATTTAAAGAGAAAATTGAGCCACTATGGGGTTAAAGCTGCTGCCCTTGACCTTGTTTCATCGTACCTTTCCGACAGAACTCAGCGAGTTGTTATCAATGGGACTCAATCAGCAGGTTCACCGGTAGCACTTGGAGTGCCTCAAGGTTCAATTCTCGGTCCCTTCCTGTTCTTAGTATACATTAATGATCTACCGAAACTAGTGCAAGATAAACATGATATAGTGTTATTTGCTGACGACACTTCTCTTATATTCAAAGTTGACAGAAAGCAAAGCAGCTTCGATAACATCAACGATGCACTGTCTAGCATAACAGACTGGTTTACGGCGAATAACTTACTTCTAAACGCCAAGAAAACCAAGTGCATCAGATTTGCGCTTCCGAACGTTAAGCAGGTAAATAACAGTAAGATCCAAATGAAAGGTGAAACGCTAGAATTTGAAGATCGAACGGTTTTCCTTGGAGTCACTTTGGATTCAAAACTGCAATGGCATGCACATATAGCCACTTTAGCTGGCAAACTTAGTTCTGCAGCTTACGCAGTAAGGCGAATCAGACAACTAACAAACGTAGAGACGGCCAGGCTGGTATACTTTAGCTACTTCCACAGTGTTATGTCATATGGGATCCTGTTATGGGGAAAAGCTGCAGACATTCAGGCTATTTTTGTGCTGCAAAAACGAGCAGTCCGTTCAATCTACGGATTGGGCGGTCGAGCATCTTTAAGAGAAAAATTCAAAGAGGTGAACATTCTTACCGTTGCCTCTCAATACATATACGAAAATATTATGTATGTTCGGAAAAATATTCACGAATTCAAGCTTAACAGTGACATCCATAACTATAACACAAGGAACAAACATAAACTTGCTGTGACCGCCCACCGTCTCCGTAAGGTTGGTACGTCTTTCGTCGGGAACTGTACACGTTTTTATAACAAAGTACCAACCGATATAGTGGATTTGCCATTTGACAAATTTAAGGCACGCATTAAGCGTTTGTTGTTATGTAAGGCGTACTACACTGTGAAGGATTTTATAGATGATAGGGATGCCTTTAAGGTGGTTGCTTGTCAATAGATGAATGAAGTCGTATATATTTTTTCATTTTCTCTGCATTGTGTAATTAAGCATACTAGTGTTCAATTGACGTATGAGAACATATTCTCGTCTGATTATATTGTTTTTATTTAAGTTTAGTTGTGGACACTTGGAGACCTTATACATCTCCAAGATTATGTGTTTAATGTTTAATGTTTATCTTACTTTAATTTTATTGTATAAATCTATATTTCCTTCCTTTGTAACATACGAGCACAGAATATAGTGTCTTACAGCTATGTTTTATTATTTGAATATTTAATTTAGCCTGGCAGCTTGAACATGTCATGCACACTTAAAAGTCTTTGCTGCGGTGGCGTCGTTGATCGGGTCGCCACCTTCCCGAATAAAGGTTGAGGGAGGCGATGGCTGAGATACGCGTCATACTCGTGAACGGGTGCCGTCTGTGAAGACCGGTCTGTTTAAGCTTACTGGGGCTGTTATAACTTAGTAACTTTAATTCTAATTTTTATTAAATTAGGACACTTTGTTCGGTTGTCGTTTGTTTCCTTTCTTTTAGTGAATATTTTAAATATATGATTTTGACTCATGGAGACCATATACATCTCTAAGGAGAATTAGATTAAGTAGATATACATTTTATTTTTAGTTGTGACATTTAGAGTCATTTGCACCTCTAAAGTAATTTTAGACTTTTTTTTTTTTGTATTTGTACTTTTTATATTAAAATTTAGTGTAGTTCTTGGTTGTAATTCGACATTTAGAGACCTTCTACATCTCTAATTAATTGTATAGAGTTAACTTTAGTTAGAACTTAGAATTAGTATATAATAGTATCAATTGTAATTTCAACTCAATTTTAAATATTTTTTTAAATACCTATGTACATGTGACGTGTAAAAGTGCCCCTGTGGCCTATTTGCTGAATAAATTATTTTGATTTTGATTTTGATTTTGAATACAGATGAGGGGAGCATGTTCCATTCCTTAGCAGTTCGCATTAGGAAATTGACTGGCAGAGAGAGTCTAAAGTCGTCCATTTGTACTTTTTTACTATGCAATAAAGTTAGACCGGAGAACACGGCTCAGCGCTGCAGCATGATGCTCTCTGTAGCAGCTACACATTGTTTGTGGTCGTCAATAAATATTGAAGGCTGTCAATAAATACTGACCGGAGAGCACGGCGCCGCGCTGCAGCACGTCGTCGATGTTCTGCATCATGATGCGCTGGACGTCGCCCAGCTGCCCGCCGAGGGCGGCCGCGGCGCCCGTGCGGCGCGCGCGCGTCCCGCCCTGCACGCAAACAAAACACTATGATATGGCCGCTGTACACATATGGCCAACGGTTCCACCAACCCCCTTGGCCAAGCGTGTAGAGGGCTACTTGGCCGTATATTGGCAGTTGGCGCTAGCGCTGGCCGGCCAACCGATTGGTGTCGGTTTTTTGTCCACACATCAAAGGATCTGCGTTTACACGTTGGCGCTTCATTCAGTTGGTCGTCAGCCGTCAGAGAGGACAGTAGTGAAATATTTACGAAAATAATAAGTTTATCTATGCCAATAATAGTGTAGATTTTAGGAAATAAAATAACCTTGCAAATGTTTAATGTATTGCCTAAAAAGATAAATGTGCTTATCAGAATACTCAAAAAATTGTTAATATTTCAATTAATTTAATTTTACTACGGGGTTATTATTTTTTAATCAAATTTTGCTGACGACGTAAATGACCTAGAATTTCCTAGCCTTTTCCATTCCACGTCCATCTTTCATGAAGAGCCAATGCCAAATGATTGGTTTGCCAATGTGTAAACAGCGGCTCTTATCTTGGCCAAGGGGTTTCACAAAGGGTTGGTGGAACCGTTGGCCACATGTGTACAGCGGCCATTACAGGTCAACCAATTACAATCCTAGGCCCACCTTTGCACAGTAAGGGCCAGTTGCATCAACCACATTTGACAGACACATCATCGTCACGCAGCAGACGACTATGGAACTTCACATACAATAAAATTTAACGATGATAGACAGTTTGATGCACCCGGCCCTAAGTGTATAGGCCTAAGTGGCCGCTCGGTCGGCGCTATGCGGCGTGGACTCAGGAGTCTTGCATGAGCTTCAATTGTTTGACATGCACGCCGAACGCCAATATGAGCGACCACTCAGGCTTTACACTAAAAGTTATTCTATACTGATGTGCTAACGGAAATTTTCCAAAATTCTGAAATTTTCACATAGGAAACTTCGGAAACTTTCCAGACTTTGTATGGACAATTGTATGGATGGAAACTTTCCATTTCATAAATTTAAATTCCCTTTATTTTTCGTGAAAGTTTCGTGAATTTTTCAAGAAATTTAAGATTTTTTTGGAAAGTTTCCGCAACTTGCACATCACTAAGCTTTATGACAAATAGAACACGTCCACAAGACAGTGTTTTAGAGTGGCCTAGGATTCAAAATGGTTGACTGTGACAGTACAACAGCACGCAAGAATGGAACGAACAAGTGAATGAATACTTAAATTATCAAACAGGACTTTTCGGAACTTGTGTGTGAAAACTCATTTGATATACATATATGCCAGTAGCTTTTTAGTGAAGGAAAGCATCATAATAGGGCTTATTCTAAGAGTTGGAAGGTCAGACGCCTGACGCTTTCGTAAAAACTAGTGTCTACGCCAATTCCAGGGATTAGTTGGCAAAGAGGAGCCCATCGCATCAAGTGTGACAAATGTTGAGTGCATGGTGACCCTTGCCTGCTAAGCCAATGCTCCAGAACTTGAATACCAGTAAAGGTTTTTTTTTTTTAGTGTAGTCCTGTATATTCGTTCCTGAGTCATGAGTTTTTTCTATGTATTTTAAAAAAAAATATCGGTGTCTGAGTTGCGAATACTTCACAAGCCTTCTTTAGCTTACCATGGAGCTTAGTCTAGTCAATTTGTGTAAAGATGTCCCATAATATTATTTACCTCGCTATACTGGCGCCTTGCTCGCTGCATCCACGTATCGAACTCGATGAATGTGTAAGGTCGAGTCACTGTGTTCACCTGCAGGACAAAAATAAAAAAAAAATCACTTCACTACTCACGAGTAATTAATAGTACAATACGATAAGTGTGGAAAAAAAAGGAAGTTTTCCTTTTCGCACGTATATCTTGCGATATTTTTCAGTACAGACAGAAGTTTCGACCTGACAAAAAATGAGCCACTTTGGGCACTAATTATATATTTTTAATCCATACTAATATTATAAATGGGAAAGTGTGTGTGTTTGTTTGTTTGTCCGTCTTTCACGGCAAAACGGAGCGACGAATTGACGATTTCTTAAATGGAGATAGTAGAAGGGATGGAGAGTGACATAGGCTACTTTTTGTCTCTTTCTAACGCCACCACTTACCTAAATGGGGGGTGGACGTTTGTATGGAGCATTTCGAAATGTTCGCGAATTTAACGCGAGCAAAAGCGCGGGCAAAAGCTAGTTTTATATATTTTTACCAATTTACTTATTATACCTACTGGCTTTTCCATGTTTCAACAGCTTGTTTATTTATTACAGTACATCCACATCATATGTATTACATCTTACACAGTTGATTTAATTGCTTATAGTTCTCAGTCTGATACAAAATGACAATTAAGGAGTACATAGCACTCTATCAACAGCTTATCCTAGCATTATTTAACATTCTATACAGTCATTCTATTCTCTTTGTTAATAACTTCTATGTTTTGTAAATCAAGTTAGTCACATAATTGAAATAAAAGTACCCACCCTCTTCCCGTACTGCTGGTAGAACTCCTGAGCGATCTCCTCGAGGTAGCTGAACGCTAGCCGCTTGTTGTAGTTCCTCTCGCACAACACTAGATAGCAGATCTCGTTCTCAATGAGATAGCTGCAACATTCAATGAAGATTTAATACATTTAATTCAAGTAAAGTAAGCGCTGGTGGCCTAGCGTTAAGAGCATACAACTTTCAATCCGGAGGTCGCGGGTTCGAACCCCGGCTCGTACCAATGAGTTTTTTAGAACTTATGTGCGAAATGTCATTTGATATTTGTCAGTCACTTTTCAGTGAAGGAAAACATTGTGAGGAAACCGGACTAATTCCAATTAGGCCTAGTTACCCTCTGGGTTGGAAGTTCAGACGGCAGTCGCTTTCGTAAAACTAGTGCCTATGCCAAATCTTGGGATTAATTGTCAAACTAGGCTCTCATCAGCCGTGGCAAATGCCAGAATAACTCCAGGAGGATGATGACTATAAAAACATGTGAAGAATGTGAAAATAATAATATATGCTAGTTGTCAACATATTAACTAAGTATTTTTCAAGACTATGTCTCTTTACATGATATTATACAGTACTGGACAAAATTCTTCATACACCGACATAAAAAAATAAACTTTCTATCATAATTTCTCTACCCTTAAACTTAACATCACAGTTGTGTTGAAAACTTTTGGCTAATTTCATGGCGTACAACATACAGACAACAATATATCAATGATTGTACAATTATTGTTTTACATGGGTATAAATATAAATATTAGTACTTTTGGCTCTGGACAAATTTGATCATACAGTAATTAAAATACGAATGAAATGCAATGTATTCGTGAGTATGGCTTTCATCTGCTTTAGATATGGCTGCTTGTCTCGGAGGAACATTTTCAGGTACAAACTGAAGGTATTTATCTAGCCCAAGTTTTTTCCTGTGTGCCTACTAAAGTAGGCAAAGTGGGTATAATTCAGAATAACATTTGATATTTTCTTTGTTTTTCCAAAAACTTCCTTAAATTTTGACTAGGATGGATAACATGAGACTATGTCAGCCATTGAAGCTACTTAATCCTATGAATCACAACGAACGCATGAAATAGACATACTAGTATTTTCTTTCAGTCATCTTTTCATATATATTCAGACGGGCGATGGCTGAAAGATAATACCAGTATGTATATCTCAATGCGTTTGTTATGATTAATAGGAATGAATAGCTTGAATGGCTAACATAGTCTCATGTAATCAATCCAAGCCAAAATTTAAGGAAGTTTTTGGAAAAATAAAGAAAATATCAAATGTCATTCTGAATTATACCCACTTTGCCTACTTCAGTAGACACACAGGAAAAAGCTTGGGTTAGATAAATACTTTCAGTTTCTAACATAAAATGTTCCTCCGAGACAATCAGCGATATCTAAAGCAGATGACAGCCATACACACTACTACAATGCATTTCATTCGTATTTTAATTACTGTATGATCAAATTCGTCCAGAGCCAAAAGTACTGATATTTATACTGATGTAAAAAAATAATTGTACGATCATTGATATGTTATTGTCTGTATGTTGTACGCCATGAAATTAGTTAAAAGTTTTCCAATACAACTGTGATGTTAAGTTTAAGGGTAAAGAAATTATGATAGAAAGTTTATTTTATATGTCGGTGTATGAAGAATTTTGTCCAGTACTGTAATTTACTGCATAATAATACTTTATAGATTGAACTAAGGAAGATTAGATTGAAGAAAATTTTGTGTGGTAATGACAGACATCGACAATTTACATGATAACAACATCTTAGAATTGACCAATACATGATATCACAATTACTTCATACAATAATTATCTTTTTATCATATCAAAACCTATTTCTAACCATAAATGATATAAACAATTGATATGTAGGTACAGTCAGCTACATAAATATCTATTTAGCTGTGTTCAATTTTGAACCTTCTCCCAGTAATAAGTTTTGACATGTACAGATATGTATAGATATGACTGTACTTTGACAGAAGCTCAGAAGTCCAAACTCGGGGTTTGCCAGAGAGCTATGGAGCGCAGCATTTTAGGTGTGAAGCTGCTGCTCGAAAAGCGGTCAAGTTAAAGTGGGACTGGGCTGGACATGTCTGCCATATGCCGAATGACTTGTGGGTCAAGATACCCACGGAGTGGGAGCCCCATGAGTCGAACAGAGGATCCGGCAGACCTCGCCGGCGATGGCGGGATAACTTGGACTCCTTTTTGACAGACTGGCCAGTTGTAGCTCAAGATCGAGAGGAGTGGAGGAAGAAGGGGGAGGCCTTTGCCCAGCAGTGGGACACAATAGGCTCATAATAATAATAATGACTGTACTTATACCTTTTCATATTCTACTTGGTGGCAATCAATAAGTAATACTCATTATGTTGAAAGTGTACTCCGTATGTAGGTGACTGTTAAGTATGGTTTGTTGTTACACAAAATTGAGTCATATTGCTTAAACATACAGTCACTTTTTCGTGACCTGTGAGAGATATGATTTATTAAAAACATCTCACAGGCATTATTTTGTTCTATTACCTAGTATTATGGATACTGAACGAAAAAGGTGTCGCGTAAATGACTAGTTATGATTACCTGGGTGAATCAAATTTTCTTTGCCAGCAAAATTTCGCATACTTCGACTACATGTGGTCAGAAAATTTAATTGGGATTTAGTCTAATTAATGTATACTTATTATATTAAAGACAAATATACTAGCTACGCAATACAACATGTAATTATAGGATTTCCTATTTTATAACTTTGTTTCGAGCAGTGACCCAGTGGACATAGCTGTCCCTCACTTTTGTATGAAAAAAGTGTCTCTTCCACTGGGTCACATATTGTTTTAATTAAAAATGAATCGTTTTTAAATTTTTCCCTAATTGGTATACGTGAAATAAGGATCTTTATTCACGATGGTAAGGTTAAAAGTCACAAAAGTAGACCTAATAATAAGTAAGGGTAATTCTTGCAAAAAGCAAGAAAAAGTTGATTCACCCACCTACAGTGCGAAAAGTAATGGTAAATCGAAACAAAAATTAATAAGCAACTCACTGGAACAAGAAAGGTCCGGATTCAATCGAACACCGTAGCGGAGACTGCGGTCCTAGTTTCCGGAACAGCATTTTCGCCTGATTTTGGTACTCCAAGATATTGCAGCCGCTCTGCCGAACGCAAAATAAATTGAAATAACTAATTAGAATAACGTGGTAACACAAAGCTGTGAGTATTTACGGGGTCATAAGGGTTTTGGCTAGTATTTCGAATACCTGTTCGTCGTCTTGCATGGTTGCGGCGAGCGGCAGGCCGTCGACAACTCGAGCAATCATCGTCATGAGCACCATTTTGGATTCTTAAGTTGATAACTGTTTATTCGTAATATTATAAATGTTCCGATACTAGAGAATGGTCTGTTGAGTTTTGTAAACAGCACAGAATCGATTTATTCACATAACAATCGTGTATTTCTTGACATTATTTGGTAGCAACTGTGCAAGTTGGATACACAGCTATACGCAGCGTTTTGCTATACACGTCACCGCAGCCGCAGAAAGGTGACAGTTTTGACAACCGTCACGTCAGCCATAATGACTGCTTAAGATGCGTTCAGGGTTTTTTACTTAATACTGTGGAAATCGTTAGAAATATTATAGTAATTACATATATATTACAATAATGTCATGGTTTTGTAATCAGTTAAAATAAAATCTTAGCAAGTTGATAAATTATCTATGGCATTTACGTATTAATTACAAAAAAAATCACTTCAATAAAACTGCCATCTAGTGGGGAGTAGCCAAACTTTTCCCCTCTAGATGGCAGTAGCAGCAGCAGACTTTGACGCAGTTGAAATGTATCCTGCTAGATGGCGCTTTAATAAATATTTCAAAGTTTAACACGTGCAATTTTCCGCCCATGCCGCTAGAATGCAGCACTAGCACATATTGTAAATTATGAAGTAATAGTACCTAGCATCTACTTTATTTTCATTCGTTTTTTATTTTTGGGTTTGTCTAAATCAAAGTCTATCACGAAACTCAAATGTGCAATAATGTACTGGAAGTATCGACATGATATTATGATTTTTACGTTACGTGGAAGTGTGTCGAAATCGTGTGTTACTAATTGGTTACTAACCAAAGACATATAAGGTGCATTAGGGTAATTCCGAAAGTCGTCTAATTACGACAATCGCATAAAAATCACCATTATTTCCATCATATCAAGATTCCCCTTTCGGAATTTTCCGAGCATTTCTGTCATTCGGAATTACCCAAATGCACCTTACATATAACACCGTACTACTCGATCCTCTTTGTTACTAACAAATTAATTTTCTCAAACATGGTATGAAATATTGATGTTATGTGCCTTATAATTGGCAGCGAAGTATGACGTTGCAGGTGCGGCTAGGACGATTGACAGATAATGGAATTTCATACAAACCTTGCAGGCCAAGGCCGGCAAAGTCTTCTTTTTTAATTTCCAAACACAGATAATTGTGACATAACATCCAGGTATTTAGCCAATTAAAAAAAAACTATAAGGGGCTTTATAGACGTGCCAACTGCAACTGGTACGGGCCCTACACAATATTTGATTTTGGGTGCGTTTTCATACAAAAAAAAATTTTTTCGTTTTTTTTTGTTTTTTTTTTTCATTTTTTTTTTATAACGTATACGGGGCATCAAAGGGGTTCGACTATTTTTTATAAGCGTATACAAGTTACTATTTTCAGGGCATCATAATGTTTGAGGGAACGGCGGGAAATGGGGTTGCCGGCCGAAGACATATAGACGGCCGAGCGAAGCGAGGCCGGATAGGTCTGAGGCGGGCGGGTTGTCCCGGCCTCTGTAGTAATGTACTATATATGTATATGTGAAATTCTCAAATGAATCCTGAGCTTTTGTAATATGCTAATTATCAATATTGTCATGATCCTTTTATTTCAAGCAGCACTTATTGTGTAAGTAATGGTGCTCTTACATTGGATGTTATATTATAAAATCTAAGCCGTGTGAAAGGAACAGCATTTGATAGTACTTACTACCTAATAGTGTTTTCTAATCTAATAGTACAATTATACATATAACATTTTGTAACAACCAATAATTATGGGAGGACCATTAGAATCGTGTCAGGGCATATGTTGATAGGGTGTTTCAGAGGGTCGTCGATGAAAAACAACATTTTTATTTTATAGTGGATATTTTATTAACTGTATCATCATGCATCAAGTTTATGTGCTAAATCATTTACACTTATAACTAACTATACATAGAAAAATAACTTAACTATTGGGCAGAAAATACAGTATTTGTAGAGAATAACAACTAAATTATTTTTTATAATTATATTAACGTAACGGACTTTTAACTGATTATAAACTAGTGCCTGCGCCAGTCGCGCAGTTGCTCTCGGAGCGACACGAACGATCGGGGTGGGGGTAGAAGTTCCAGCCACACAGAAACATTTAAAAATCCCGAAGGAATCAATTTCTCTAAAATTTCTTTAAATACGACATTAATTTATATTTAATTTATTTTAACAATTGAGTACGTACATATATTGAATATTGAAAACGTTAAAAACTTCAGTGCGTGCCGCGGTCCTTGGCGGGCCAACTCCCCGCTACTCTCGAACACTACCCAATACATCCGGAAAACAGTTCTACTCTAACTGAACATAATACGGTTTGTAGGTAAGACTTGAAATTAAAAACAGCGAACGCGCGAGGCGTTTAGAACTCTAGTAGCGGCAATATGATTTGTTCGCTCGTTTTTGAAACGGGCGAAGGAACAGTGTCACTGGTAGCCGGCACGGCGCACGGCACCGGACGACCGGTAGGGAGTATGGAGAGTCGGCGCGCCCGCACTCGCCAATCTTAACCCGAGTCACTAACCTTCCTCCCCCTGATTCTCTGCCAGCCAACGGCCGTGTGCGTTATTTTTTAATCTCGAAAACCTCACACCAAATATGGCTTCCAATTACAAATAATTTTTTAAAACTCTACGACTAGGCTCGATTTTCGAGGTGCTGATAAAATTTACACTGATAAGTACATTATCTTATTAAACTTTGATTTTTTAACAACATCAATTCGACTAAGATACGACAGAGCATCGTTTTAAATGCTTGCTCGAACATTCCGGTAACGGGAACCGTCTAAAGCAGAGCCTATCGGTCCTGAGAGCTCACATTCCATCACGTGGTCCAATCATTACATTTATAATTTAATTACAATTATCCATTTACAATAAAATTTCTAATCTAAAGAACGAAATTCCCTAAAAAGTAAAACATGGAAGCGCTGGTGAGGTCCGCGTGAGGCCTGCGCGTGCGCGTGCGCGCGCGGCCGACGCAAACCTCACCAGCGCGAGGTACGCGTATCGTTTATCCGAGAGAAATAAATTAGTTAATCTATTAATTATATTTACAAAAGCATTACAAGTGCCGAAAAGTAAATTTTGAACCCTAGCTATACAAAAATACGATTAAATCCACATTTTAAGGTATATATAAAATTTAATCACACGGGACACTGGATTTGTTCGAAGAATTGGACACTGAGATCTTTAAATAGAATTTATACTTAGCACACTGGGTGTATACATATATATACCTGCATAGCCTGGATTGGTCTGTTATATATAAATTTCGAATGGAGAGATCCTGCGGTCCCCACATAGCACCTTCAACTGCCTGGAGCCCCGAGCCCGCGGAGCGCGCACCCACGCACCACACAACATCCTTACCACTACATAATTGATATAATTATTTTGAATATAATATAAAAATTACTTGACAACATCGGAAAACTTAGTGGCGCAGTGCGAGCTCCGAACAACATAATGGACACTTCCTATTCTTCCTAACAATTCTATTCACGGACCGTTTAAAAATATTAATATGGTATTGGCAAACAGCTGACAGCCAGCGGCCCAATCTAGGGCCCGCCGGCGTCAGTTACGTCTCCCAGCCAATCAGAGAGCGAGTTTATTAACCAATCACAGCGCAGAGAACTCCGCTCACTTCACGGTCATTAGTTTGATAGTTTCAGAGTTGTACGAAAATAAAGATATCTAGGCTACACTTTTAAAAACTATCTAGTTAAAAATTATCATGTTTTCTATAACATTGGACCACAAATCGTAATTAATTATTAATATTTAATTCAGGTAACAAAAAATGGGGGCGTCGCGCCGCGTGGTTGTAAGTCTAAAATGACGTAAGAGCCTCGAATGCTTTTATGTCATTTGGGAATTACATCTGTCTGCGAAGTTTCTGATATGCAGCTGGCGGGCAACGGGTTTCAATTTTGATATGTACTTAAATGTGTTGACGCACGACGCCTCCTTAAATCGTATTTAATATAATTATTAAATAAACATACATAAACTAGAGCAAGTTCACTTAAAAACACTATTTAAAATAATTAACACAATTAACGCACAAAATATCATCCCTTAATTAAAGTATCAGGTCTAAACAGAAGTTGGCAGTAGATATCAGTTCTGTCGTAGTGTTCGTTGAGGCGCCTCTGGCGGACAAGAACTATACTCAGCTCACGAATTAAGTTAACTATTAAAATGTCCTTCATTCATAACATATAATTATTTATATAACGAGAATATGCGAGCGCCGGCTCCTATGAAGTCACAGTTAACCGTAATGCACGAAGCACCAAGATATAATCTGAGAAGGTAATATAATATGATATTTTTGTCACTATAGTAAACATCCAAGTTTACGTAAATATTTCTTTATTATAAACTCTTATAAGACTATTAATAGGTTCTTATTGTAGTTTCAATATGAAGTGTATAAAGTTATGAAGTATATAGTTTGCGTAGTCTGAGGTAGGCAGTTCGGTTCCCGACTTGCCCCGGGCCGGCAGCGCCGGCCGACGACTAAAAGGAATTATATATGTACAGAAACGTCTTTAAACATTTAAAAATTCGTTTCAACATTATACAAAAATCGCTCCATCTTCGCGTAGCAAATTTAGTCCTTTCTGTGAATCCCCTAAATATATATAAACATTTGAGCAATCATTTTCGTCTCCCATACCTATTTTTGTATAAATATTAAATTCAACGACAATTTTTTAATTTAAAAATTTAGTTTATCCACATAGATTAATCACGAAAACACTCTTAAGCGATTAGAACGCGATGATGAAAGTAGACGAATTTACTAAAGTGAATGAATGTTTAAGTGAAACGTTGGAACGCAGTGTCCTGTCACCGACGCGGCGGCGGGCGCGCACTTAAGCCAACGAGCAGTCGATCTCCACGATGTCCTTGGGCACGTCCACGAACTGGTAGACGAGGCGCTGGCCGTCCACCTTGGCGAGGATGCCGCGCTGGTAGTAGTAGCGCAGCGCGCGGCCCATCGTCTCGTAGTTCATGTCGGGCTTGTTCTTGTGCAGGCCCCAGAGGCGCGACACCGCCTTGGAGTCCACCAGCTTGAAGACGCCCTTCTCGCGGTTCGTCCACTTGATGTAGCGCGGGCAGTACTCGCGGTCCTGCAGCAGCTTCAGCAGGAACTCCCAGAGGTAGGTGGTGGAGCCCTCCCGGCTCTTGCGCTTCACGCCGGGCGTGGGCGGCGCGTCGGCGCGCGGCCTCTTCTTGGGCTTGAGTTTGTTGTGGTGGTGGTGCCGCTGGTAGTCGCCGAAGTCGAACACGGAGTAGGGCAGGTCGTGCTCAGGCAGCGGCGGCGGCGCGGGCGCGGCGAAGTGGTGCGTGCTGCCGCCGCCGCCATACCCGTAGCCGTACGCGTCGCGTTCGCTCACCGCTCCCGCTGCAAACAAAATACACAGTTAGTCAAGATTGTCAATAACAATGGAGGAATATTGGGTTGATTAGAGACAACGTAGTCGTGTTACTAGGTGCCTTATCCACATTCATCGAGAGTCAGAAAAAGATTAGAACCAATAGGTAAGCCTTAACAATCTTAACATGCTTCAAGCTAGGAACATACTACGCGGACGTCCGTCGTAAAACGACCGCGACCGCGACCTATCAGTGTGCACGGAACAAAACATCCAGAGAGCCAGATTTCGATCGGACGTCCGTGCGCTCAGGCCACGTCCGCGTCCGTCGACCGATAGTTTGCACTTATTTCCATTGTCCAGATTCCCGTCCGCGGTCGATTTACGACGGACGTCCGCGTAGTGTGTTCCTAGCTTTAACATGAGCATTATACCATCTATCTCGTTTGTAGGATTAAGTTACTTTCAGAATGATGACCAAAACATATAGAACAACTAAATGACATACGAATTAATTCCGTCTTCTGTCCACATTTCCGTATGTATCACATTTGCGGTTGTCCCGCCAAGTAGGCCGCAAGTTAGACGTTCGCAAACTTGTAAGATGCCTCCTTCCGTTCTAGTTGGCTGCCCTAATACACTGGTCAAAAAGAGAAATAAAAAAACAAAGTCCAAGAGCGTGTCGGGCCACGCTCAGTGTAGGGTTCCGTAGTTTTCCGTATTTTTCTCAAAAACTACTGAACCTATCATGTTCAAAACAATTTTCCTAGAAAGTCTTTATAAAGTTATTTTTTTCATATTTTTTAAACATATGGTTCAAAAGTTAGAGGGGGGGGACGCACTTTTTTTCCTTTAGGAGCGATTATTTCCGAAAATATGAATATTATCAAAAAACCCTTATTCATTTTTAAATACCTATCCAACAATATATCACACGTTGGGGTTGAAATGAAAATAAATATCAGCCCCCACTTTACATGTAGGGGGGGTACCCTAATAAAACATTTTTTTCCATTTTTTATTTTTGCACTTTGTTGGCGTGATTGATATACATATTGGTACCAAATTTCAGCTTTCTAGTGCTAACGGTTACTGAGCTGAGATTATCCGCGGACGGACGGAAGGACGGACGGACGGACGGACAGACAGACAGACAGACATGGCGAAACTATAAGGGTTCCTAGTTGACTACGGAACCCTAAAAAATAGGATTATATCGTAAGTCTAGTATAACTGGATCAGAAATAATCGGTGGATGGTAATGGCATAGTTTACATATATTTACAGGAGGTGTAGCGGAGAATAAATTATTATTATTTGGGGGCTGTTCAAGTATTACTCAGACACATATTTGCGTATATCAAATCAACATTTATTTAGTAAGTTAAATTTACGGTCAAAAAGACCTCAGGATCGCCGCTTGGCGGAAAAAATATTTACGAGTAGAAAACCCTCATTAATTGAATCAGATTGTTCCGAAATTGTTCTTGTACGGACTGGTTTTTAAAGCATATCACTGAGGGTCAATAACATCGAATTCGATGCAATCTCACGAGCGTTGTCGTGGACGTGCCCGAATCATAGTATTCTCCGTTTAACGAAATATCAGTACATAGTATGTGTTGTATTGCACGCGCAGGTCTCTCACCGCCGCGCAGGTGTAGTCGGACCATAACTCGACAGTATACAATACACGCTTGTACAAAAACTGAGGAACAGCTGTCTTTTTACGCTGTCACTAGTTCACTACATTTGGCGAATCTTCTAGCCAACATGTTTGCCCTTACTGCGGTGGCTCGCCTCTGCCTTTCTATGTCTTCCTGGTCTTTTAAACTGGACAAGATGTGACCAAGATATTTGACTTCGTGGACTCTCCGCAATTTAACTCCATCAAGCAAAAGAGGTGGTACATGTGTGGGCATATTGTGCTGCCTCCATGAGCATAAATTCAGACTTGTCCGGATTGTATGGCGTATCTCTCGCATTCTGCAAGTATCTTACGCATAGCTCCCACAGATGGTGCTAGTAGGACCATATCGTCTGCATATGCGATGTGATTTATCATTTGCCCATTGATGGAGCAGCCAACCTCGGTACTGGTCAAAGCCTGCGACAGCCCATCCATGTACACGCTGAAGAGAGCCGGAGACATACTGCCTCCTTGTCTCACGCCACAGTTTAGCCCGCTGGCTGTGGACAGAGTTGACTTCCATCTTACTACGTTCTTCTGCTGGGAATACCACTTCTCCAGTATCTTAATAATTGGCGTGGGCGCTTTCCGTTCCCCTAGTTTATTCCACAGCAATTGGTGGTCAAATACAACTCAAGTGGACTTTCTATCACTACAGTTGTGCCATCAAGATGCAGAACCAGGACCCTCAAAAAGGAAAATGTAAAAGGAAAATGTAGTGTGAGTGTGGCCTGTCACACTACAATGTAACTAATTCTGTTTTATTTTTCTAGTTTACTAAACTTCAAAATTTTACTGTATTTTATTTCTTCATTAGTAATAGTCAAATCGATGCAAAGTTAGCTTAGACAATTTTTTCAGATAAACGGATATCAAAGAAATTAAGATCGAATAGATAGCACTTTCAACCTAAAACTTTTAGCGTAAACTATTTTACCTTAACCAATCTACCAGACTCTTGGCTTCTCTATTTATAGATTTTTTTTTGTTTACCAAAGTAACCATTCGTCTTACTGAGCTTTATTTGCACTAAAACTAAAGCAAAATAAATTTTATACAATGTTATATTGCAATATATATCATATCATGAAGTATTTTGCAGATATTTGTCCAAAAATATTGGCAAAACGCTACATTTTATACTTATAAATGCGTCAAAAATTAACCTTTTTTGACGCTTCATATCTCGAAAACTATTTGACGGACATTGATAAAAAAGGTGTCAAACTGTTTAAAATTTAATGCGCTTTCAACATTACAAAGCAACTTTTGACTTAAAACGCATAGTTTTTTAATAAAAAAATAAAAACCAAAAAAAGTCCGATTTTTTTACTTTTTTTTTTAAATTACGAAGTTAGCACACTTTTTTTTTGCTTGCAAAATATAGTCTTACATTCCCCCAAGGACTCCAAATAACATACCAAAAATCCAGCTTTACATCACACTTTGTTTTTTTAGCCGATTTTCATGTAAGATTTGACCGGTGTATAACTTACAAATTGCCAACGAGGAAGCTAATACAAACTAACTGTGCGATTTTAAACCTAGTTAGTTTCATGTAAGATCTGTTTTCGTAAACTGAATGTGATAGCGAAGTTACTGATTTTGACTAGGATAAGTTCGTGCGGCTTTTTGAATTAGTCTATTGAATATTCTGTTTGAATTTAAGGCTCTGGGTGGCTAGCCGAATGGCACAATCGCTCACGAAACGCTCACGAAACGAAGCGCTAGTAGATATCTATCTCTATCGCGCTTGCGTATTGGCGCGACAGAGCCTGCGGCGTATCGCTTTCGTTTGGCGTCGGAGAAATGCCATTCGGCTACGGGGCCTGGTATTGGTTTTGAATATAATATGAGCGTATTTTATACTTGGCCGCTAAATTAAACTATTTTGCCGACAACGGTCGTACAAAAAGCGTTGGTCCATGAGTGCCTATAGAAAAAAAGTACTAGTCTATGGTGACAATCGCGTGACAGCGTCCGCTGCACGTGACCCCAATACAGTGTCGCCCTCTGTTATCTGGTTACGTAACAGGGCGCTGCGCTGACCTTACTTAACGTTGCGCGATGCGTGGATGAATTCCAAATTTAAACAGTTATGTTCCGTTTCGCTGGTTTATATTTTAATCGCGATTTTTCCGGTGCGCCCTTAAAACCGCTTGTGCAGTCTGTACTCGATTCGATGCGCTCGTTCAAATGTTTTTGCTGTTTTTCTCATAGAGGCTGTATGATATTTAAACTCAAAAAATAGATTTAAAAAGTCTATTTAGTTCCCACTACTGTTTGTAGCATTTTTTTTAGCACGGATTAAAAATCTTAACTAAAATAATATAATGAGATACTTAAACTATTTCTACGAACCACTATGATTTTCTCGAAACATTCATAATACAGCATCAATATGTGAAATTAATCTTATATCAAATATGAAGCCGATCCAATACAAATTAAACTAAAACAAAGCTTTTGCCTCGCGTATATCATAATCCTTTTATAAAATAAAATCAGTAGCGCTATATTCTGCGTTGAAATATGACGCAAATAATTTTGCCTATTTTTTATAAGTTTGTATTTGTGCCTATTTTTTTTAATGTGGCCAACTCACGAGTCATCAGAGATCGAGTTTCGGATGCACTCCGACAAGGTGACTCGGTTTAAGTAATTTATAAACATTTTTGTTGATAACATGAGATAAGAGACGTTATGTAAGTTATTTGGCTAGGTATTAAGGTTATCAATGTATTTGCGAAAATATTGCACTCGCTTGTTGATTATAGGTGAATAAAGTAACAACATCCTTATTATAATTAGTTTTTTTTATCAATGTAAATATGTATTTTTATAAAGGGTAATACACACGAGCTACAACTGCTACAAGTATGAAGTAGTGAAGTTAAGCATCCGAAAAACGCCTGATGCTAAACGCATCTAACGCGCGAAAGTGCCACAGAAAGCGAAACGGCGCGCCGAAGGTCAGCCGTCGGCGCCATTTCCTGGTCAATGGCTGCGGCGCACACTCGCGCACCTTTCCGGTCACGCAGGACGGGATCTAAGGATGTGGGATCCGTCACGATTATTGCCTAAGTTTACTCTTCTTCGTATGACAATTTTACTTGGAAATAATTTACTATTTTTGTTTGCACTCGGCACAGTAGATTGCTGAAAATGTTATGTACTGTTTTTATTCTTTTTTCAACAAATATGAAGTTGTCAGTTTGAAATTGGAATGAACAAAGGCTTATTGGAAAATATTTCAGGTCGCGAGTAGGTTTTTTATTAAGAGCTTGTTGACTATCGAAAAATGTGAAACACCAGGAACATGC
The DNA here is from genome assembly GCF_023078275.1 of Leguminivora glycinivorella. NCBI lineage: Eukaryota > Metazoa > Arthropoda > Insecta > Lepidoptera > Tortricidae > Leguminivora > Leguminivora glycinivorella. The sequence goes on along the minus strand of NC_062998.1, from coordinate 2,786,464 downwards.
AACCATTGAACTTTTTTTGTTGTCACATACATTGTTCATGTATGCCTGTTATTCATTGAAATTACATTACTTTCATTCACGAGCCAGGAAATTGATAAAGCGCATGAAACATTATCGTTTCCGCCATGCCACAGATAAAACTATATTTAATCATCACCGGCTGTTGCTGTGGAATTGTTATCAAGGTCCTAATCTCTTGCGAAAATAGACGATAAAATTTTGGCAAACTGATAATGTGAGATAATGCACCATTGGTGTCATGTTTAGATACTGACGCAAGTGGAATCAGGTACGAACACATAGTTATCTTTTAGATAAACAGGTTCGGAAACAAATAATAGTACCTACTGGCGAACTAATCCGACTGAGGTATGTCTCATAATTTTCTTAGCATAAGTTACTACTAGTGAGTAATCTAGTAGGTATACGAACAAAACTATGCAGGATCATCTGAAGCTCCTTGAAAGTAGTAACTCAAAGCACAGTATGCGAATGACTTTTACTGCATCTTCAGATGAACACAAAAACTCTTGGGCCTTCGCCCCTCCCAACGCTAAGCTAATTATAGATTGTAAACGCTGTTTTCTCAAGTTCTTGTGGTAAGTACACTATGTCATCAGACTCAAAGTTTGGGAAGAAAAAGTATTTATGTCTACAGACATGTTTGTAATATTTTCGAAAGCTGCATGGAGATGTCCAACAAAATGATTTAGATATCAAGATCTCTCCCAAAAATTAAGTAAAAACAGGACTTAAATTATAGCCGAGCGCTCAAGACATGCTGGTATTGCTGGTTTCTCGTAAAGCTGAGTGAGCACGGTTTTTGTGTAAGTCCGATCTATAATTAGCAATCACTAACGTCTATTAAAACCATTATAACAGTATTAACATGAACCGTTCCCGTCTGAAAGCCTGAGAACCAAAAAAAAAGCGCGTTCTATATATAACTTCAAGATCAAGGCTGCCCACCCTACGGTCTTAGAACCCAGAGCTAACTAGCCAACAAAGTTATGCGAACACCCGCGGGCGCATTGGTTAAACCAAACAGTAAGCAAGGAAACTCGCAAGTGCCTCAGCGACGCCATTCCCGTGCGCAAATATAACTTTGCGGAGCTATCGCAAAAAGAAACAACTAGTAAACCATGCAGCTTTATTACCCAGGAGTTAGGGTGGGTATTCCTGTTCGGAGTGCGTCGTTTTATTCCCGGATGCAAGTATGCGAGTGGGGGGAGGGGGAACCGGTTGCGCGTAGCCTGTATATGGGTTGCCCCACAAACCCTGTGTGGGACTGCGGAACGCGAAAGCGCTGTTCAGGGAAGATGCCACATCTACAATATACCTACAATGAGATTCGCATGACGACCAAAAGTCAGCTTTTTTGGCTACTCTTCATTGACATTGACAGACTGGATTCATTGACTCGAAGACTGAACGTCATAAAGGTGGCGGCATTGGGCATGGAAAATTATCGGAATAATTTTACGTACACTCAACCATAAAAATTGCAATCTCTTCTGATATTGTCAGTTTGATTATCAGTTGAATTGGTTTTCTTCCTCATTTATGCTGCTGATAACGTTATTTTATTAAGACCCCTAGATGATAAGTAAATTCCTGAACGCCATATATAAAATAAACATGACAAAGTACCCACTTAAAATGCGTGGCGCCGTATGTCTACTATTTTGGTGACAGCAAGCCATTAAGGAAAACCTACTTAAAAAAAGTACTAGGTCACTTAAAAAAAAATGTACTCATTGAACATACGAAACGGAAAGTTAAAGATACAATTGTCACATGCGTTACGCAACCTTATTATTCTTGTTACGGTAAGACGTGCCTCCGGGTGAACGACCTCCGATAAAAGTGCGAAAATACGCATTAGATGATTTTCAAGATGGCGGCCACACCAGCGCTAATCTATTTTTTTTTATCTGCTCGCGGACTTGAAAATAATTTCATGCCCGTATTTTTAATGCAACAAATGAAAGTGCAAATCGTTAAAATATGACATCAGTTTCAAAAGAAGGAATGTTTCACACATGACAGTACCAAGACCTAGTCATTAGTAATTCCAATTTGTGGCCTGTTTGTTCGATTAAATAGTAAAATTAACAAATATAGCGCTTAATGAGTTAACATAAAGTTCAATCTTAACTTTCGAGTGCATGACCTATGTATAGGTACAATATTATGTTGAATGCTCCGTCGGCCTACTTATTTGTGGTTATTTCCGTAATATCCGTCAAAGGATGCGTTGACGCATTTATCAGCATTGCTCGTTTATTTACTCACGTTGATACTTTGAGGATAAAATATTTTAAATCATAATAAGTAATTGTATTTACCGGAATCAGTCATATGCATTCGCACCGAAATTACAAAAACATGTTACACTTTCTTCAGTTTTTTTCATATTTCAATTTTTACGTGTGCACGCGCCCTAACGCCGAAAACGTGTAATAAACAAGTGTTTTCGTCATCAAAGAAGCGTCTAATAATAACAAGTTTTTTCTGTGTCTCAAACCGACTTCCGTCGTGAGCAATTAAGAAAATCGCATATTTAAAAAGTATTCACTCCACGACTTTTCTCCTGTGTAGGTTCTAGTGCTGTTCCGCATATTTTTTAAAGCTAGGCACAGACTGCATTGGTGACAGGCAACCGCAATGGGGTCAAGGCGCGCTTGACGCAATCTTACTTATCTATTATAAATCATTGTTATCATACCGTGCACTTGCATTTAGCTTTCCTGTATGTTATACGAGCTGGTAAAGGTGGCATGTGATGACGTCATGGGCTCTGGAAACTGGGACGTGTTGTTCCGACATCGATTCTAAAAGTGTTAATGGAAGATCGAATGATTCGCTCCACTGCGAGTCTGGGTCATAGACAAAGAGGGTTAGCTTCTAATTTTGTATCATATTTAACGACGAAGACATTAAATGCACGAATAAAAAGAATGCACGCAATAACAAAAAGCTGTTTTCAAGTACTATTCAAGAAATAGGAAGTTGTCATCGTTTTCGGCGTAGTAATAATGTTTATAGTAACGTCTCTAATATGTACTTCATAGACAATAGTGAGATAAATTAGATCATGTTATCTAAACTGGTGAATGTTTTGATAAAATTAACAAACTATATCTGTGAGGCAAAATACTTATATTTTGTAGGTATAGTAGATATACTGTGTAAGCCAGCATTGTCAGTGGTAAAAATGTATTCAAAAATTGCCTTGCTAAACTTATTTAGCGTTTATTAAGATGCTAGTGCTAGCTGTCTGTTTCACCATAGATATGGTCCTCAAAACAGTTCGCTGCATACTGCATAGGCAACGTTCGGTGATGTCATAGCCGTGGGCCTGTGACCTTTACAATCCAGCGTTTCCGTTCCAATGCATTTGGATTGTTAAACGCACATTTGCATTTTGTTTTTGAAGCACTATTTAATGCACTGGTTTGATTCTCAAATGCTTAATCGTTAAGAAGTTTATTGGGTTTAAGAACAAGGCATTAGGTAAGTTTGAATCTATTCTAGCGTTTCCCAAAACTTACGAGTATCTATCGAATGCATTGAGTTTTAAAAAGTAGCTAAAAAACAGTTTTTTTTAAATTAATTTTTGTTATAAACTGAATTGCTCTGTCCGTATAAATTACTGGCCGTCTGCAATTTTAAAACGGTAAACGAGCACCATAGACATTCTGTATTTTTTAATCAGGACGATAACGCAGTCGCGGCGCGGTGTCATGGCGGCCGAACAGTTGCACAAATAAAGCATTTGCTTACGGCTACCACAGAAGGTTGTTTTGCAATATGTGTCTAACCTTACGACGACTGATAGTGAGCCTCCTGTTTAATTTTTATAGTGTGTTTGTAACCAAGTATTTGAAATAGTTTTAGGTTATATAAAATTACGAAACCAACATTGCCAATACACAAATTCATTAGGGATTTCTGATTGAACGATTTCCTTACAATTGCGAGACTATTGATTTATTTAGCAGACTATGCCCTTGTACGGCATTCTGAACCGCGTTAAATTTTCCATACCCAGGTTCCGAACCGAACAACTAACATGTAGGTACCTAATAAAATACCTGGGCCATTTTTTTCAAAGTTGTCCACCCCTCTTTTTTTTTTGGATTTGGAAATTTTTATGTGGTTTCCACTCAGAATCGTGAGCTTTTTCAATTCTAATAGGAGAAAAAAAGTGTCCCAAGGTTTTTTTCCCATTCCGTTATCAATTTATCATAGGTACATTTTGTATGGCTGTAACGGAATGGAAGGTTCGAAAAAATGTATAATATGGATTGAAAGACCTCGTGATTCTGAGTATTAATCGCATAAAAGATATCCATGTTACAAAAAAGTGGGGTGGACAACTTTGAAAAAAATGGCCCACCTACCAATATTGATAATTGGTCAATACTATGTAACTACAACAAATTCAGATGATTTAACTTTTCTCGTGTTCATCCTTGTAATATTATGTATCATCGTCGTCCTCCTTGCGTTATCCCGGCATTGGCGGCTCATGGGAGCCTTGGGGCCGCTTTGAAAATTCGGTATAAAGATAGATAAATACAGTTGTTTCAAATTGTATCTTTTACCGATCTAGGAAGTGTTTTCCCGGCACGACTCACCAGCGAACCCGCCAAATGTAAATTTTACGCAAATAGAGAACACTCATGTGTGCACAGCGTGTTCCGCGTCCGTGACAATGACTTTAAAATTTGCGCTCGCAAAATTTGCAACTGTACAAACTACGTAATGTGTCGAGACGAATTTCTGTGTGTAAAAATCACGAGTTCTTGTGTTTCAATATATGTAATAGTAATTATTTATAGTCTTACTTAATGGAAACTAGAATTAATAATTTAATGTTTTCGCTGTACTTAAATAATAAAGCAAATCAAATCCCTAGAATACGAACTAATTTCTAAAGCCTTAGCTGAACAGTTCTAGAAACTCGGAAGTTTTACTCGACTATATTCCAATGTAACTTTCAGTTCAAATTGAAGAGCGTATTTCAAAGACATGTGTGCCGATCACAGATGTCATATATACCATCAAGCAAACGTATCTACTTAGCGTGTCAAATGAACTCAGTGAAATCCACTGAGTTGTCCGTCTTTACTCGCAGCTTACAGCTTTCGGGCGTCAATTTTTGTAAGTTGATGTCAACCAAAACATAAAAAATGCCTCGTTACGTGATATTCAATTGCAACAACACAAAAATTATGAACAATCAAGAGCCTGAGACATATTTAAAATTACAGGCAAGAATCAACTTCAGTACAAAATTTGACACGCTCGGCCCCTATACAAATATATGAATTTGTTTCTTCTATCTAAATTAAGTTCTGTGGTGCTGATATTAAGCAAAATGAACTAAATACTAGCTTAAGCAGAAGGTCGCTCTGACAGGCAATTCGTATAAAAGCATTTTTCATCCTTATCTTAAACCTCAATGTGGTACTTTTTCCTTGAGACCGCCATACATTGGGCCAAGTTTCGCCGCCGAACCTGACCACACTCAACCGCCCCGCCTAAATAAAGAGTGTCTGATAAAGTGCATCCGGCCATTTATTTGCACTATCACACAAAAATATTATGCACGATAGCCCCGGGGTTATCTGTTAAAAATGTCGCAAGGTACAGTAGCGGTCAAGTTCCCACTTTTAACTTTCTCACGTTTTAACTGGCTGACATAATAACAACGTGATGGAGGTCAAGAATTTTACCGTCCATTTCCCCCCCGTGGGTGTAGAAGTTGATTGTGAGATACATATAGGTCAAATAGTGGTGTGAGCGATAGGATGGGCTACTACCAAGCTGTTACTGCAATATCAAAATTTTGGTTTCACACAATTTACCCTATCTATCAAACTAAAATTAGGTACTTGCCACAGGTACTTGCTTGTAAAACTAGGTGTCACGCTGTCACGTTGCCTACCGCTTTGAGAATACAGGTGTGAATTTCTGTATGAAAAAGTGAGTAGGTCATAGTTATAATTATTTATGCGTTACTCTATGCGAGTAATTAGTGCGTTATTTTTTTTACAGTTACACAAGTATTAATAAATGTTTACTAGTGCTGGAATTGTCTGAAAAGCTAGACTGGTTGATCACCTGCCGTAGTCTTGTCTCCGGTTAAAGAGAAAGGATATCACCAAGTTTAAAAAAAACATTTAAGAATTTTAATATTCAAATGCAAAAATGCAATAAGTGAGTAGGTAATAGTTATAATTATTTATGCGTTACTCTATGCGAGTAATTAGTGCGTTATTTTTTTTACAGTTACACAAGTATTAATAAATGTTTACTAGTGCTGGAATTGTCTGAAAAGCTAGACTGGTTGATCACCTGCCGTAGTCTTGTCTCCGGTTAAAGAAAAAGGATATCACCAAGTTTAAAAAAACATTTAATAATTTTAATATTCAAATGCAAAAATGCAACATTAAAATGCTTTCTGTCAAAAACATTTTTTTTATAGATATAGGTATGGCCTGGATGCAAGTCCTTTATGCCAATATTTTTTTATGGCTTAGGCGTTTTCAATTTCTCAATTGCTTCCACGAAGTAAGTTGAGAAGTACTCAAGACGAGGCGGTACGGCCTATGGTCCTAGCCTGTCAGAAGGACAATAAAAAAAAAGTAAGTTGTGAAGGTTGTTTCTTTCATCTCCGTACTTTTGACTTTCCCACTGTTTGTTAAGGCAAGGCACCTATCGACAATTTTAATCGACACCGCGACCCGCGTTTCGGACAACGAAGGTGAGTGGAGTTCGAATACCCCGGTTTGCGTAAACACTCGCAACTAACAAAATAACACTATCGATTACAGTTTCTGCGTGCAACATGTAATAAGTACCTACATACTTATTTTATTGAAGCTAGTATAAATGTTATGAAGCGTAACACTAAGAAAAGTAGCGACTCGAAGATGAATACTCCATTGTCGACAAAACATATTATTCGTTGTAAGGAAAATTCCTATTGATATTTTTTTACCAAAAAGTCATATCGGTCGGCGCAGCGACATTTAACTACCTACTTTGTAAATTGTGCGTAAATACATTTTCGAGATAACATAATATTGCAACATGTTAAAATTGGCTGAGCTTATCGAGACGAACACTAATCTAACCTAACCTATATCACGTTACGTCCAAAACGACGTGTGGCGTAGCTACGCACCGCCTAATTTGTATTCTAAAGTGTCCTAAATAACAAACAAAATACTGGGAACTAATGTAATATAATTAAAACAGTCGCGTACCTACATCTATTCAATTGTTTTCGGTTTCGAGTCGAAATCGAAAGGCAGACATAACCTCTAATACACGAATTTGTACGTAATTGCATACGGAGCGGGTGGAGGGGCGATAGACAGCGCGCGGGGCTGCTTGCGCTCGCCGTGGTCAATGACACTGCGACATTGCATCAAGCGCGAAGGTCACCCCCCCGCGCACCCCCGCCGCCCCCCGCTGCCGCCGCGAATTCCTGCACTTCCCAAGACGCCATGTTTGATCAATCAGACGTCTTTGAGTTTTAAAAGCGCGTGGGTTTGCGGAAAACTAACATTTTTTGCTACAATACCTACAGGAAAAACATCTAATCTGATTAAAGTTTTTATGAAATAAAACAGTTCGTACATGCACTAATGAAGTGTTTTTGTTCACCTATATTCTTCAAAGTCTAGCCTAGGACCTGTGTACACAACATTTTATTTGCACAGAGGGCGTCATATTCTAAAGCGAAGACGTCATTTTTTCCAGATACCTTTTCAAATGCAAATGTAGGACACGACTTTGCAGGTTCTTTACCCATATTGTTAGTATTGCGTGGAAAACACAACTGCATTTTTCGACGTGAAAGAAAAATGACATAAAATTCAATATTCATTCAAACACATAAACCATATACACCCTTACTGACCACCTCGACTAAAATCCTTTACGTCAATTCCGTTCGGTTATTAATTATTGAAAATAACGAACAATTAATATGCAAATTCTTTTTTTCTGCCATTTTGAAACGTCTTGAGCCGTTTTCATAAATGCAAAATATCACTAAGTTGTTTTCGACAGTCGAAAATTAATGAGTCATGGTAATATTGGCAAAAAAAATACTAACTTATTTACCGATATTATAGTATATTCGCGGCTGAATTGAATGCACTGCCATTGGCATTAATATGACGTGCGATACAATATCTAATGGATATTATGTGAATGTGAAATATATCTAATGGATATATGATATTATGTTTGCACTAAATTAATGGGAAATCCATATCCGTAACTTATTACAATGAAAATTAATGGCATTGTTTATTTAACTATTTGATAGATGATCGGCATATTGTAGTCATTAATCATTTATAAACAATACATTTTATAATTATCTATTAATATTATTTTCTATTAAAAAGTAAAATCCGCGCGCCAAAGGTAGAGGAGTTTTTAATCGATTAAATAACGCGCTATTATTTTTTAAGGCCAAAACCTAGAAGCTGAAATTCAAGATGTCCGACCTCGTTTATAGAATTGTTTAAAATCACGTTCGTGCTGGACTTGCCATGTATTCAGGCCGGAGGAAACGTTACAGGAAATCGATAGTAGAGATAAACGGAAAGCAAAAATTTGCACGTAACACGCAACTAGGAAAACGGGTTTCGGCGTTTGATCTTCATATTTTATTTTGCTAAGCTCCGAGAATCTAGTAGACAAGGTCTGTTTAAGCCATTTCTGTCATTAGAAAAAAGAGACAAATTAAAAACTTGTAGACGTGAATGTTTATCGTCCCATAGAAAATTTTACAAACTCGTTTGACCAGGTAGGCAGCTATAGCAACATTATTTTTCACTAATATGTACACAATATTTAAATTGATGTTTTATAAGGATTCTAGTGAGCTTGCGGGTTCTGCAAGGTTTGCTAGCAAACAAAGCTTTCAGCAAAGCTTTGCTTACAGTTCAAGATTCTGCAGTATTCGAAGAACTGAACGCTACCAAGCTATCATTTACTTTACTCAGGCTTTGGCACTGTATAACTAAGTTCTAACTTTCGTATGTAAGTTTCAGAACTGGTAAGTTTTAAAGTTCAGGCTATACGTGTAACCTGTACTTATTAGTATTGGAATAGTAATATTAATAATTCTAATAAGAGCAAATAACTGTCCTATTTAGTTTCTAGTCAACGCGAAAAACTGAAAATGTTCGTACTAGCTCGTATGTGACATTGCCGGACAAATTAAAATTAAAATGAAATTTAATATAATTGCAAATTTAATTTTTTTTTCATTTGTGAACATGGTCTGTATTTAAAATATACAAGGTGCTCGCGAGGAACCCAAATAACTTTAACGGCATATTCTTGGTCACATTTTAAGACTAAAATGTCATATAAACTTTTCTAGATTTCGTCTAGTTTCAGAGTTATTGCCAATTTAAAAAAAACATTTCCGTATTGTTACTCAGTAGAAAAGGTTTCTTAACGGCGCTGATGCGCAATTGTGGAGCATAGTCTCACAGTAGTCATTGATAGATGTCAAAATGTGACAAGAAAAACTTCCAAATAATTTGGTTTTTAGAAAAATAAATGAAGGAACTCATTTTAATTGCCAACTTTATGGATAAAAAAAAATTTTTATGTGAAAATACGTCCAAAAAAGTAAAAAAAAAAACAAAAAAAAAATTTTTTTTTTTGGCGAAAAATTTTAAAATTCATATAACATTTTTTCTTTCTTTTTGCCTCAGATACGCGTGGTTCAAGTTATGCGGGTTCCTCGCGAGCACCTTGTACACACATGTGTGATGTGTGCAACCGTAAACGTGAAGATACCAACGACATCTATCGATAAAAACATGTAGTTTGGTGATCGAAAAACGCCGTTACGGACTGATTGACCGAGTCAAGGGTGATTGGGCAACACTATCGAGCACGAGGTCCCTACAACCGCCATCTAGCGTACGGTTTAGTAAACTGTTTACTTTATAAACAGAATTGCTAGTAACTGCACATCGGTATTTATTGATTTTTTTGCCCAATCCCAAAAATTAAAAACATATCTTTAAGATAAGAACATATAACTAAATATTATCACGATGATACGAGATTACTGGGACACTAATTTCAATATTCAGCCCAGGTGGCGCTCTCGAATAACTTCCATTATAAATATTTCGAAACGTAAACTATATTTAAATGCTCTAGTTTCCCACGGCTCGGGAGGTTACGTCAAGAATGCTGCAACTATAGAAGAAGCTCAAAGATACTTACACTGTTTACGTTTCCAATTTTAATATCCAAACTACCTACATGCGAATTTACTCATTATATATACAAGTATGTAATGTCCCAAAGATACAACATTATCTTTAAAAAAAGTACACACAAAAGTTGCAATCACACGAGGACCTCATAATATCAGGATGGCCGTGTCAGAATATAAAGCAAGTTATACGGGTTACGTAAGTCGTGTAACCTTCGACCCTGAGGCGGGTAACGCGGACCAGTTGTCCGGAAGCCTCCCTTCCGCTTGTGGATCATGGTGCACGCTACAATGCCTGCTAGGGCTGTGAGCGGGTACCTACCGGATTTTAGGGCGGAGACGGCAAGGGTGTTGAATATAGATACAATGCTGCTGATGACAAATAAGAATTTTGTAGAAGATATTAGTTAATGTATCATACGATTTCTAACTGAAATATGTACGGATTGTTCGTTTCTGTAGTAAGTATCGTTAGTTTACAATCCTTTCGGTGTTCAAATTCAATAAAACAAATGCAAACTTAAAAAAAGGAATATTTTAGTTGGTAATTTTAATTAAGATCTCACATTAATTAGGAAAGTTATCTAGTTTATCTAGCGCCAGAGATCCTTAACGTACTATTTATTAAAAAAAGTTACACGTCCCGTCCCTAAGTGTGTTGGAGCGTCAAAGCTGCTAAATATATCCTGGTGGACCCTGCGGACCTAAGGGGGTCAGTGTTAGGTCGCCACTCGTTATTTATATTCAGCCCTACAGCGGACTATATTTCAATTTTCCAATTCAAAGAAAACAGGCCACAGAGGATTATAGGCGTTAACTTGCCTCTCTTGAAAACACGACCTATTATGGAGGCTTTACGGGACATCAATTTTCGTATATCATCCCTCTCTGGAGGATTGACTCTGCTGAATGTCAAATGAGAATTATCTTTGATGCGAGTACCTAATACGATATTTTCATCTAAATATAATATTTAGATGAAATTATCTTCAATTTCATTTAGAACTTCAATTATATAATGGCGGTTATGTGACAGGAATGACAGGACAGCTATCAATAATACACGTGTCAGGCGGAGACATGTCAACTGTAGTCTGCACGGACTAAGGCGTGGTTTCCTATCTACGACACATCCTTTCCCTCGCACGCCAACTTGGACTCGTTAGTATTAAGTATAATAATTATATGTTGTTCCAAAGTAAAAAAAGCTTTTTTTTTACGTCACTTTTGGCAGTACTGTTGAGGCGTTTTTATATTATAGTAAAATGAAGAATCACAGAGTAATAAGTCATAACGGAGTAAAGTTTATCCATTGCGGTAAATTCCTTTGGTATTGTCATTCACATATTCCCACATTCTGTACTACACCTAAACTATCGTACGATGGAATATCTTATGAACCATAGTTGACTCTTTCAAGCGGTAAAGAAAATAGGTTTGTTTGAAATACAACAAAATGATATTTGGCGATATTCTGTAAAACACTACAGGTCTACATGTGGTGATGATGGAGTTACTTGAACATTCTGTGTCAGCTCATGCAACTTTCTGTAGCTTCCCGCGTGATCAGCAGTTGCTTCAGAGCTTCAGGCTTAGCCAATAGCAAGTACCGTATTCCGTACAATGAATTAAATCCACAATAGTCTATGGTTAGAGAATAGCGTGTCAGTATTGCGTGGTCGCAAGGCCGACCGTTCAACTCGCAGTCGGATGCTACGGTTGCGACATTACAGTAGTTGTTTGTCCAATCCGTTCTAAGGTCGGCTAGGTTACGGTTTGTGCTGGGGTTTTGAAGCGAACAGATATCAACTATGTTCGTGGGTAAAATCTCGTGAAACATTAACGAACATTTAAAGGCAGTCTCTTAAGAGTGAAATGATTAAGACATGGCTAATGTTGAAAGCAACCTCTATTTACTTTTGCAACAATAGTGTAGCTAGCTAGGAGTAGAAATAGGATCCTACTAATAACATTTATTAATTAGTTTTTTGGGTGACTTCACTGATGTTTATGATTTCTAAGGTTAGGACAGCGTCAAGAATTACTCAGTTTTGCACCCACCCATTTCGACAGTATAAAAGGGTAGGTTACGTCACATACAAAGTCTGATCGTGACCTGAAGAAAGGGCTGAACCCCTAACACAATTATTTAAAGGAATCGTATCCGAGTTGGCCGCAGCGCAAATATAGAAGAACGTCGTAAATCCCTCATTTTTCCTGTCCCATCCGCCATTTTGGATCTAGCGACGGTTTTGGCAGCGCGCGCGGCGCATCTAGGTCGCAACGATCGCGCAACTCACGGCAGATGGAGGCACCGTACATGGTCAAGCCGCTATTGAAATGTTACATCAACGCGGTGCAAGCGCGATGCACTTTATGCAGGAGATTTAAAGTTGAATATTGGTAGTGCGCACAGGTTGTGTAGGGATTTGTCATTTTGAGTTTCGGGAGATTTCGCAAGTGAGGAAATATAGATGGAGTGAGTGAACATGTTTTTAAAATAGGTGTCGCAAGCGATAATGATATCAGTGTCTGGTGAAAATCAATTTACGGGTTTCGAAAATATTTTTTTCACAACTGCAAGAGATTAAAGTACTTAAGAATAACTAAAATAACGTTATAGTAAAAGATATATGTCATAGACTTTATTTGCTGACAGAGAAAATTTTATGTGGGTAGTAAAGGCTAGCGCCCGTATTATTCTAACCTTTTACTTGGGGTTTTCTCATATTTATATTAGATAAGTTAGCTAGAATTCTGAAGGAAAAAGCAAATAAAAATATTGTATTATTTTAGTAATAACAAAGCGCAGTATCCTTAGTATTTTAAAATCCTTTTTAATCCCTCACCTCAATGCAATATACGCACGTAAGAGAAAAATAGATACAAACAAGATTTTATCCCCATAATCAACCTAGCTAACAGCACAACAAAGCGGAAAATTGCCATCATAGAGATTAGGGCAACGGGTAAAATCCTCCAAAGGGCGTTCTGCGCGCGCGCAGCTAGCTTAGGATCGCGCAGAGGTGATCGCACGTATTCAAGGGCACTGCAGCTAGCATCGAGTATTAATAGCCACGCTATTCGCGCTCCGAGGATTGACATTCGTCGGTTTACGTAACTACAAATGAATCTAATGAAAATACTGTTATTATTGGCCTCGATTTTGATATGCGTGAATTTATGAATCGGTCGCGGTGCGTTGATATTATACCTATGCGTTTTTGAGCTGATTTAGATATTATGCCTCTTGAAATTAAGGTATATAATATAATTATATTTATTGTAATATAGTGTATTGTTAATAAAGGATTATATTATAGACATTCGAATACAATGTATATTGTTACTGAATAAAATGAAATGAAATTATGTTAAATCATTTCGCATATAGGTACTATTTTATATGTTTGTTACGTTTTACAAGACGAGAATGAAGTAAAGAAGAGGATAATAATGGAAATAAATACCAAAGACACCTTGCCATAGGTCATGGTGTGGTGTACGAAAGTAAAAGTAATGACGACTTTGTATCTATTGTGTTGTGTGGTGACATTTGTGACTTTGAAAAATATGTGACTCGACTCACTGCTCAATTTTGCCGTCGTTTAATGAAAGTAGAAAAAATTTAATATAAATAATTAGGAACAGTTCATAATTTTATTAATAATAGTTATGGTTTATAGTTAAAATTAGTAATAATGGTTTAAAAGTAAATTATCCCTATTTAGTGTCAAAACATTGTACAGCAAGAGCGCGTCGAAAACAACACTGGTTCGTGTCACAAGACTTTCCGAGTACGCCTCACCGTGGCGTGGTAAAAATCCGCTTTATGAAACCATTGTGGTGTGTCCACACACGCGGACAGGTTTGGTCTGCCGTGGAAGGTCGTGTTGCGCACTGGTTACGAAACGCAACACCAATTTCGTGTGTTAGGCCCGCCACGCTCCACCGTCTCTCTGGCTAGCGAAATGTTAAAAGATATGAGGAAAACTCGTGTGAACAAAGATGGGAACTTTTGTATACATTTTGTACATACAATACAAATGTAATTTGTCGTATCAACTGTCAGAAAATGAGTCTCAATTGTCACTAAAAATTATAAGGCTTCGTATTGCGTGATAAGTTTAAAGTTTTGATATTTTCCTGACTTAACAGTTTAATTTGGAACATTGCATTTGTTTCTTTTTTACTATGACTTATCAAATTATTTAATGAATTTTAAAACATATGTAGCATTTCTCATTTAAAAATATTTGTAGAATTTTATTTATTTACAATATACATTTGGTTTAGTATTAACTCAAAAAGGAGCCTAAAACCTATTATTAAAACTGTACAACTTACTTGATTGAGTAACAAGAAGACAAATAATAACTTCATGGTATTTCCCTGTCAATGACATAAATAATCAAAGTATTGTGGTAAGTCGGGAAACTCATTGTATTTGAGTCGTAAGATATGTATATAAACAGAATTGGGTATTTTAGCTCCAATAATGAATAAGCACAGAAAATAATGTATTTAATTGTTATTTGTATTCATTCATAAGTGTTATCGGGATGGCGTCACTTAAGCGAGCACTTAGTTTAAAATTATATACTTATTTAAACGTCTTATACGTCTTTATTAAATAAATGTAATGTAGGTACCTAATGTATATAAGCTATTGGAGCCGCTGTACTTTTTTCTTAGACTTTTAGATATTTTATTTATAGACCTTCTTATCAAATACAAAATACAGACATGTTTCTTCACAAGATCACAGCCTAGCTTTTACCCAAGTATGTTTCATCTTTCATGTCACTATACATATAAGTGATGTCCCTGTAAATGTTGCATTGTCTTGTGAAAGAGCCCTTGACACTTACTTACAGGATACCTTATTGTATCATATCATAATTTTTGTAATACAATACGAAGTAGACTTGCACGGAAGTTCTGTAGGAATTCTAAATTTCAGTTTGATTGGACTTTGTAACTGGTCCAGTATCCAAAATTAGAATATCGTTTACGAACGTTTATGTAATTAATGAGATTACCGGGTTACAGTAAAACTCTTATATTTTCACGGTTCCACACATTCTTATTTGTATTGACGACCGGTCTGGCTCAGTCGGTAGTAACCCTGCCTGCTAAGCCGCGGTCCTGGGTTCCCGGTAAGGGCATTTATTTGTGTGATGAGCACATGTATTAGTTCCTGAGTCACGGATATTTTCTATGTATATAAGTATGTATGTATCTATTTAAGTATGTACATCGTCGCTTAGCACTCATAGTACAAGCTTTGCTTAGTTTGGGGCTAAGTTGATCTGTGTAAGGTGTCCCCAATATTTATTTATTAATTTATTTTATTTTTACACAGCTAAATCGGGAGGCCAGTACAAACTTTATTTTGATGTAAAATTTGCTACTTTATAATTTGCAAAACCATTATCAAAGTCTGTTCGGTCCGACTCTATGCAAGTTAGTATCCAAATAAAAGATGGGTTTTGACTTCCAAACAGGTTTGAGGGTCAAATCAAGTCACTTCCTTACGAATATACGACGCGGATTCCTTTGCAAAACACGTTGGGTATATCTGCGTGCTTAGAGATTTAGGCTGTCCTGTGTAATCCATTCCATTGTCTTTAATGCTGAGTAATTTCTCGAGAAACTCCACCCTGACATCTGCCGACGCGGATGTGTATCATAACGTTTTTGGCAGCGACAGCGACTTGTCAAGTTCGACATTTCACGCATCAGCATCAATAAGTACCTCTACCGTAGATTGCTGCCAAAAGCTGACGTATTATCTAGTTTTATGCAATATCATACTACTAAACCTTTTTTTAATTCAGTAAAACTACATGCACCTACAACAATCACCCTTTACAAAGGAATGAGATTGGAAAGAATCACCCGCCGCCGTCCATCTTGGCCGAAGCTATTTGACATTGTGCAAGGGCAGTGCTCCTAATAAAAATGAAAAAAATGCCAGAAGCGTATGCTCGTCGCGTTCCACGACTCGATTGTGCATTTTAAAAAGTTATCTATACTTTATGGTTTATGTCAAAGGCATTGTTGATGCGAAACGGCGGACGGGGATCCGGGTCCACAGGGCGCTATCCTAGGGCCGACTCATGCCCATTCAAATTTATTCCATACATATAATTAAATATTTATAAAATATTTATTTTCCGTCGTAAAAATCAGTAATGCCTCTTATTTATGAGTACTGATATTGTTACATAAAATGGAAATTTCCTTTATTTTATCATGTGTTAGTCGATCTTTCTTTTTTGTACCTTATTATGCGTTATTAAAGCGTGTACTGAGGAAAGTTTTTAGTAAAATTTGCTCCAAGCTTCGTTTCTTGTTATCTCGGTAATGGAACTAATGGTAATAACATATTCATTATATTCCGTTTTCTTAGAATACGGGATATCCGACCGCTACTTGGTAGACAATGACTTCAACGCTTGAAAATAGAAAATTCTAAGACTTATAAAGTTATTATAATATTACCTACACGTAGTACCTATTTTGTCAATTTAATTACGTACATGGGTACATGGAAGGGATTTCTCTGCGAACACTAGGTCCGCTTACTGACAGACTTAATGTTTTCATAAATAGGGTAAAGAGTATTCTATATATAGTTATATCTGCTAAACAGGAAATAACCTAGACGCTTTCTTTTCATCAGGGACCTTGGTCGGTTTTAGTCAAAGAAGCCGTTCAAATTCCTACTTTAGTAAATAAGCCAAAAGATCAAACATGTAATGACAGTACTTTTTAAATACTACTTCCGGAGGCGCGACGTATTCTGGCCGAAATCCAAGTTGGCGTCCGTAAAAAACCCAAATTGCACTCTAAAATGCACAAATTGCTCAAATAATTCACAACATCTGCTCTTTCGACTGAGGAACGTTTAAAAAACAAAACAATTTATTCGGAGTTGCAACGATGACACAAATAGATCTGTTCCTGGTGGTGAGTAAGGTCGGGAGAGTGTATGTATACAGTGATCTTCATTTGTCTTTTAAACTGCGATTTGTAAGGATTCGGAATGAACAATAAAATAAATTGGATCGGCTTACGGGTGCGAGACTGTGTTGAAAAGACTTGTAAACACTTTGACCAAAGTTAAGTCGCAGTTGTTATGAACTAGAAATAGTTTCTTAAATAAGACTGTTGCCTGCAAAACCTTAAGCATTTAGTATATTTTTATAACTCTTATTAACGAAAATTATTAAATATATATTACGTTATGTTTCATGGCAAATACCTATTACGTAATTTACGAGTAAACATGCCGTTTTCAAAATAAACTTTGATTGTGCGCGATTACGTCCGTGCTCGTAAGAACAAGACCTAAAGATAAGTTGCAATTTTGACTGTCATTCGACCTTTCAACTGTAGGTGTACGACATGTTTGCTATAATACATATGTATAAACATCGGATAAGTACAATAGTTGTAGGTGACCCGTCAGGTCTTTGCCCGAGTCACCTCTGAGCACGGCATCCGAGACGTGATATGTAGGAAACTATGATAATGAGAGCCGAGATAAATGATAATTGCACGATGCATTTAATTGTTACCTATTTTATGGGTGTTTTAAGTGTTTCAGACAATTTTTGGTAGATCCAGGCGAGTCAAAAGCTTTTGAAAAATCAGTTTCATTCCTAACAGTATTCAAAGAAGATATGAGTAAATTTTTTAAGGCATTCAAAAGTGTGTATTTGCAATTGAAAAGTAAAAAATACTTATTTTATCTAGTTCGAGACTAAAGTAGGTATTTATAATCCGATAAGATTTATGTAGCTATAGTAATAATAGCACACGGAAAGCGAGTCTTATAAGATCTAAAATGCAACACGTTGGCAGCTGACAGTTGAATGACAAACACCTAGAAGTTCATCCACACCGCGTCTGGGTCGACACTGAACTATCAATACATGCCAAATGATGTATTGCATGTCTTTCAAATGATCTAGTAACACGCTAGGTCCTTGGCATTGTCAGAGAGACAGACTGTAAAAAAGTGACTTTTCGAAAGGTGAGTTCCCATTGAAGACTGTTATTTTCGAACTAAAAAAACTCTAAAAAAGGACC
Source organism: Leguminivora glycinivorella (assembly GCF_023078275.1). Classification (NCBI taxonomy): domain Eukaryota; kingdom Metazoa; phylum Arthropoda; class Insecta; order Lepidoptera; family Tortricidae; genus Leguminivora; species Leguminivora glycinivorella. Next base: position 2,768,088 of record NC_062998.1, on the reverse strand, counting down.
TTGAAGAAAAGTAATAGAATTATAATATATTTGTGTAAATATTTTTGCTTAATGGGCTCGCGTCTCAATCGGAAAGTACCAGGCGCGCATAAGTAACCAAGAGACTTACCGGGTGGTCGTGGATGCGTCGCATGGTGCTGCAGCGAAGCGATCTGGTGGTGCTGGTAGAAGGGCAGGAAGGGGGCGTAGGGCGCGGGCGGGGGCTGCAGCCGCGCCTTCAGTTCCTCCGCGGATCCGGCCCCGGATGAGGAGGACTCGACGTCTGACACACCAGAGTCCGCTGGTGACGGTGGCAGGGAGCCTACGGAAGAAAAATCACAAGTCAGAATTTTTGAAACCAAAATTGTGTCCCACTAAGCCTGGGAACTAGAAGATCAGTTGCAGACGCTTTTGTAAAAATTAATGCATTAATTCTCAAGGTATACGTTCACCTGTGTAATGCAACGGTTAAGTTAATAAAGTATTGTCCAAAATTTACATAAAAATCTCTTTAACTACAAACTCCAAATTTGCATTTCTAACGTATCCAGATTTCTCACGATGACCGACGGTCAGAGGTCACAGCACTTGCCACTGCATCTAAGATGCAATTATTATGCAGATTATGCAAAAGGTGCAACATGCAACGTTAGAAGGGGTGTATTGTGTCTATATTGTAATTTGACCACTGGTGTTTTTTAATCTGCAAAGATTCGGACCTTTTATTTGATGATTTAGTAGTTTTCGGTGGGAATATGGAATGTCCGTTAACCGTTTGAATTTAGAAATAAGCTCAACGGATTTTTTGAATCGGATTTCGCATAGTGTACCAACAGGCGATTATTTGTTTTGCTCTCGATTCTCTCGAATAAAAAACTTATATTGACGCTCGGCAGAAATAACAAACATGTATGGATGTAAAGGTTTAAAAAAAGTGTGTTGTTTTTTAAACTTTCTCATGTCGCGTTGACGGGTAACCGTCGTTCGAAATTTAAATAATATAATCAACTGGACTCTTTCATTTCCTTATGGGACTGACCATTTGACCGTCTAGCTGTCGACACGGCATTGTGTGTACATTGTGAACTATTGTCCAAGGACAATCCATGGGAAAAGGAAGCCTATTCGGTCGTACCCCTTTCACCGGGGCAATTAAAGTCACACGATGGTCAGTGCGGAAACAATTGAAGGGGGAAATAATCAAATGCGTGATTTACGTTATCTGTGGATTAGACGTAACGGTCGGAGGAACCAGTTGGCCGATTTTAATGCTCTTTTACTTCGGCATAATTACATTTCAGACCCATATTTTTATACTCTAAATTTTTACAAGATTATATTTAAATATAAATCCCCACTGTAGTGTTTTAAGTACTTAGTCAGTCGAAATATGCGGCCCATTAAAAAGGAAGGCTTAAAGATTCACATTATAGAAATTTACTTCTTTAGGTACTGATAAGATACCTAAGTTGGGTGTGTTTCTTGGCTTCTGACTATATTAAAACTAATCATAAAAAATATCATCTGAAACCATTCTGAAACTGTACGGAAGTTAGTAGCAAAAGAAATTTGTGCATAGATAAGATAGATAAAGAGAGAGATAGTAAGATAGTGATCTAACGGATTACTATTATCTTTCAATTGTTTACGTTTGCTTGAAACGTGTTTCTACAAACTCGTAATCAAATTATAAGGAACACGTCACCATTTCTTTTTAAATATCGCTGTTAGTATAGGACTTTTTCAACAACAATTGTAAGAAAATAAGTAAACATTTATTTCAACTTTGTAAAATTTGCAGACAAATTGCAATATAAATTGAGAACATAGGTACATTAGGTACTAATATTTTGTAATATGTATCTAATATGTAAACTAACCCAGTAGAGGGGTGTCAATTTAATCAATAGTTTCACTGATATTATCGTTTTGCGAAATTTCCATTCCGTTGAATCCCTAAAACTTTTTACTTTTTTTTCAGGTCTTAAGGCACACGCACATTCTGCCAATTAAACAAAACAGTCCGATTATACCACAGACACGCACAAAAGTTTTTTTTCGCCGGCCGACGAGATCATTGCCCATTGTGCCAGCCCCAGAGTGCGACCCTTAAATAAATTATCCGCACCCTTCACAGTATCAAAATAATAATATAATGAAAATAAAGAAACAGGTCTACCGGTCAGTGGACAAAGGGGTTTATCAATCATCTTTATGTACTGACCGCTGCGATTTTTGTACTGGCGGTGTTAGACCATAATCTTTGGAGTTAGATATTTATTTGCAATGATTTTTGCATTTGAATGGGAAATTTAGTTGTTGAATGCTTGGACGGTTGATACTGGGAGTTGGGAGCGTAGATTATTGTGTTTTTTAAGGTTTTTGTTTAGATATTAGGGTTGGGATTTGGAATGGAAGATGTGATGGAAGAATCCGGGGTATGGACAGAAAATATTATAACAATACTATCAAAAGTAGATATCATAGTATAACTAGTACTATCAGTTATCACATTTACAAAGCATGTTTATAAAAATACTTAAATGTGGACGTCTTTTATTTATCTATGAATGATAAAGAGTAATGAGAAGGGCAAATTTAATTGTTCTTTTAAGTAATCTTTAGACCGATGCATATGTTTTACCGACTTAGAATAGTAAAAAGTTGCACTAGAAGTGTAAGGTACAGCGGGGCAAATCCCGACTGGAGGACAATTGTAACTGATCCATTTTTCCATTATTTATTACACTATTAAGTTGAGTTCCACATGTATCCACTGAGCACGCGTGCCATATATATAACCAGTGTACACTCTAATTAATAATGCAAACATTGTAAAAGATGGAAACAATTGGATCAGTTGCATTTGACCCCCAGTCGAAATTGAACCGCTGTACCTTATATCTAAATCCAGATACTTTAGAAATGTTCACCAATAATTCTGAGGCTAGTGCGTCTCTTTTAATAATAATTTTTATTTCGTATTAGATGAGCTACATACTATGGGTCAAAATTATCATTAAACTAGTTCCTAAACCATGAATCGTCTTGAGGTCTGACTTCGCTTTCCGGTTCCCACTGGCCAACGGCCGAAGGATCATGCTAATATGCATTACCATCAAAATGGTACAAAGGAGAAGTTACAAAACGGACCTCCATTAGGGCCCTTAATAGATGGAGGTTAGAAACCTGTTCGGACCCTTAATGGCCCGTCCACACTGACAACCTCGCGAGTCCCGGCGTACTTGTATAAGTACAAATTCGATTTTTGTAATTTTAAAGAAACAAAAGAAAGTTCCAAATTAAAAATCGAAAAAACTGGCTTACAAGGATTAAAAAGAATATTTACTCAATATTGTAGACGTGTCTCCTCATACTCTCTTACAGCAAGATTTTGTAGTTACACATTTTTTCCTAAATGTTTTTTTTTTATATGCCTCAGCATCCGCGTATTTTTGGACAAGCATATAGCAAAAAGATTACACCGGTCAGATCAAAAGCACCCATGACAACAGTTCCAATTTACGCAATTCCAGATGTCCTCTGAATAGGACAAATGGCCATTATTGGCAACTTTCACGTCCTTTGTATGGGCAGATGCAAAGGGTTGCAGATTGTGCAAACTCCCACATGTTGCTTGTTGATTATAATACGTGTCACTCAAGATGACGGGTAATGTAACCTTTAATACAATGGGATTAGGAGTCTTCGTGAATGACACGGTCTATATGAATTGTTGTGAGATGACCGGCCGTTGTTGAAACTAGGTTTGATAGAATAGGGGACCTTTGTTCATGTGTTTGGGGCTAAATTGTACAATTTAACCCTTTATTTATTAATATTTCATCCATGTGACACACTTGAATTCGAGATATCGACACATTTTTGTGACACCGAACGGCCGAATCAATCCTTTGTTTTTTTTTGTGTAACTTTCTATCATAGTACTATTACGTCAAAATGCATCACGAAATTGGAACATTCCTTCCAGGTGTCCACAAAAACCAAGTTAAGAACCTATATATACAATCATCGAAAATATTCTTAACCCTTTGAAATAAGATCTATATTTACCGTAAACTTAAAGTTGTTTACTCCTGACTGCGCAAGGTGTATAATGCTAACCCATTTGCAAAAACTCATTTTTTTCTACAGTTTGACTAAAAGGCGTTTTTCATATTTGAACCTTCTGTGGTACAAAAAAGGTTTGGCATTAGGTTGTCCGGGCAAAAATCGGGCCATTCAAAGCAACCGATTTTGCAAAAAAAAGTTAACCTTTTTTTTTAATTCGTCACTTGATCGGGTACAAGCTGCATTTGTTTAGGATGACCCATTGATGCAAGGGTTTAGGGTTTTTTTATGATTTGTCATATTAAAATCTTCTCTTTGCCCTTTCTTGAGACAGATATTGTTTTATTATACACTAAGAAGTCCTGCACGATTTTTTAACGGTAAGATAATGTTTAATTACTTATTTGAAGTTGTTTTAACTTAAGTAAGATTTATTTTGCCATTGTCACATGAAAACTTTAAGATTATATTTCGTATATTTTTTTATTTGTAGTAAATCGCGAATAGATATCTAAATAATTACGTATCATTTATAAATTCTTAAAAATGTGCAGTATGTTTTATTATGTAATATTAAATTATTCAACCCTACGCCGTCATTACTTTTCAACACTATAGCGGCGTCTTACCATCTCGCTCACTCGGACCGCTGTGGTCACTATTTCTATTGTTAGGGCCGTCAACACCGACGTAATTGTTATTGTTCCTAAACGTTGCAAGGATAAAGAAGTGGGGTTACTGTGCACGAAATATTGTACATTACGAATACATTTTACTAGTGCCTAAAGGAATAATAAACTTTAATATATTTATTTACAGATACTAACCTGTTTCAAAGTATTAAAATTCGAATTCTAGAATAAAAAAGTAAAGTAAAAATATTTTCCAATAACTTTTGCTTTCGCACACGATATTGCGTGCGATATTTATCTCCGTTTTAATATGGAGTGACATTCTGCCAATAGTGCCAATATTAATAAGCTTATGTCCGCAATTTTTAATATAGCTGTCGATTTTAATATACAAGAGTTAAATAACAGTTTTAAATATTTATTTGTTGACTTCGGTGCCTTTTCCGCATATGTTTGAAATGCAATCCAATTTTGTACTTCTATGAGTACATAAGGTTTCGCAAGATATGTAAAGTACAACTCTGTGGTAAAACTATAGGTATTTTCTTTTTTTTCTATAAGAATAGGTATACGTTTTCACTATTTATTTCTAATACTAAAAGAACGATGCGACGAAACGAAACGTCGGATAAAACTATCTTTCCTCTTTTTAGCACATAAAAAGCGCTATTTAATAATAAGTATAAGAAAAGAGGATATTTCAAGATGTCCACAGTCGTTACCCGCTTACCCCACTTTTATAAACGTCCCTATTTAGGAAGCAGACATTGACACAGATTCCTAAAACGCCGAGTCCCAAACTCTAGACCGCCCAGGCTACCTATTTATCGATTCTGCCATCACACTTGTGTTGGTAACGCGTTACGCAACGCGTCCATGTGTGAGTGTGTGTGTGGGCGTGAGTCTACTTCCCTACTTCCGTATTCTTTATGTTGCCGGGTTCAGGTATCCGTTTCGGAAGATACTAAGTGACCTAGTAAAAATAACACAAATACTTAATCCGTCTATAAAGCATGGTAAAGAAGGTAATAATATAAGTAAAACAACTACTGTTCTATGTTATTAGAAGTAAGTATCTTATGAAGAATATTTTTTCACGGGATCATGCCATATACACAGTGTGAGCCACAGTCGCGCCCTAAGTCTAGACTAAACCGACGCATACTAAACATTTACAAAACACTAAATTAACAAAACAGTTTCCACGCCCCAATTTCAAAAATCGTGACAGTATACTAGCCGGCGTATGAGACGTTTTGCCACCGTCAACTGTTTAATGTGTGCCGACTGCGTAATGTCTGTGTAAGGCGTATTATGCGTACACCTCACGCACACCGCGACATGGCGCCGTGCTCTGGGGTGGCTCTTCGTTGCCACCCTGACATTGGACATCAGCTGATAGGGCCGATCGATACCCGTATACCGCCATGAATTTTTCATATAATAATTTGTTTTGACGCCAAAAAAATGTGTCTATAGGAAGGAAAGTGTTTTTTAGAAGGAAATAATTAAAGGGATCGCGAAAGTCTCGCGTAGGAAGTCAAATTTCATCGTGGGTGGTAAAAGCTAAGGAAATGGGCGGAAGTAATGAATTTTGCCTTTTCACATTTTTTTTGCATTGTTTCTATGAGGTATCTAAAACTGCTTGTATCTTATTGTACTCGGATTACATTATATAAAATAGGTTCTCAGAATCAGTGTTTGTTCAGGTTACCTACCTAAAATTCGAGACGGTGCTATGACTATTCATATGTACGTAGAAGGGGTTGCTAGGCGAGATCCCAAATATGAAATGTATTCTCGTTTGGAACTTAGTATTACAATGTCTCCTTCAGTACCTATCTCGACAAGCCCTAATTTCTGTGATTCCTCAGAATTTCACTTTCCGTACCGTACCGAAGTCGACTAGAAATAAAAATCAAGTACTTCAAACCGTTAATATCACCTTATAAATACCCATCCACATTTCCCGTATTTTATATCTACATTGTACTTATATTTGTGTGTAGTCTTGCCGGAAATTGCTCCGGTATCATCCCCAAGGTAACAATTTTGCTTCCACAGAATCTGAGGGGCCGTTTCCGATGGACTAGTCTTACAATAATACCTAGATCGAAAATTGTTGTTTTAGGTTATATTGTTCCGATTCATTGGCCTTCTTCATTACATTTTGCTTTGTTATGACTAACTACAAATTTGACGGTTTATTAATACATAGTATAGAAGAAAGTCGCTTCTCGCTGTCTGTCCATGTAAGCGTAGATCTTTAAACTTACACTAAGGTTTTAGATGTTTTTTTTAATAGATAGATAGATCCAAGAGGTAGGTTTATATGTATAATATCCGTGCGAAGCCGAGGCGGTTCGCTATTATAGTAGAAATTAAGATCGATTCCTAAAAAACGTGCTTAAGGACAGTTATCAGGATACTAAAGTACATTACATACTGTCGCAGTGCTTAATAATATTAATTATTACTACTCATCTACCACATTCGTACCTTATAAGTTCCCAATGTATTACAAAAAGTACATGTTGCATAATATTTTAAACTAGAAATGGTTAAAAATAAAAAATATACTCGATTGGGTACTTATAAGGTTTGATATAATGAAAATATTAAATTTTAGTCGTCGTTAAAGACAATAAGTTTATACTCTATGCAATGTGCATCCAACCGTTATGTGTTTCATTATGCAGTTTTATAATTATTTTAGTTTTTATAGTTATCTCAACAATACCAGAAAATACAATTATACATATTATGTATAATTTTCTGTAAAGATGATTTTTGTATGTTTACTCGTTCAATTATGAATTTAATCTAAACTGTATTGTGGTACATACTCATAAGTTTAAAAAGAATAGGTAAGTATACTGATTACTGACAGATGTTGTATATAATTATGTTACAGGAATAGAAAATATTCTACTTTTGCTTTGTTCATGTTGCTCTAGGCTTTTTCCACAATACTTACCTACTAATGATTAATTTACCATTTCTAATTCTGGTTATGAATTTGATGAATTATTGTTACAGGTAGCGCTCACATTTCAGTCAAATGAATGTCTTAATACCTTTGGACATTATAGTTTACTATACTTTGAATACTTTACTAACTTGAGATATACAATTTTTTATACATAATCGTTTTGGAAATATGTAATGTAAAAAAATTATATTGTAAATCTTAATCATACAATTTTTTTTGACCCAATTCGTTTTGTCAAATTGAAGATGGCCTAATGGCTTATCTGATAGAAAATTAACTATTATCGTCCCAATGTTCTAGTGCGAGTACAAATTTATGAATTTTAACTCATATGAATATTAATGTTCCAAATTTAAAAGCGCAATAATTAGATTGGGGTTTAGGCCTCATTAGTGTCTTTGAGCATAATATGCGTCTAGTTCGCGGTGTAGAAATTATATAGTAAATAGCTGCACCAACGCCGCAGCAATAGGGTTGACTGGACGCCGAAGCTCAGGAGACGCTAATGTACCCAAGCGTACTATAATGTATATTACAGCCCACACTAGCTTCTCTTAAGCGTCGGTATCAAGCACTATGGAAAACGTCTGCGTGGTTGTCACAAGAAGACAACGCTCGGAAGACGCGAATGTGGGTTCTTTACAGTTTAGGCTTTAAGAAAAGGCGTACGAATCTCGCGCAATGAGTCTTATGTTTTAAATTCGATTTATAGTCCTTTTTACTAGAGCTGATATAGGCTGGTTTTAGTGCCACGCCGACCGGCGCGAAGCGATCCGCAAGAACAATTTCTATGAAGTTGGGCCCGTCCGCTTTACTCAAAAACGCTGAATTTAATGGCGCTGTTTCATGGGCAATACAATTGCCAGCAATCCGTATACCATTGCCGGGTTTGTTCAATACGCACCAACTAACTATGTAGCATACGCGGCAATGGTATGCAAATTGCTTGAAATTGTATTGCCCTTGTAAGAGTACCGTAATATTAATATTAAGTGCGCGCTCCGCGCGGTCGGTCGGCGGTTACTTGTAGTGTATAGACTAGTGAAAAGGCGTACAAATCTCGCGTAGTTAAATTAGGCCTACTCACGAGACTTGTACCTCTTTTCATAGCTGATAGAATTCGCAGTGACATTACCAGTGTTGGGCGCCGTGTAGAGTGGGTGCCGGGCCGCCTGCGCGGGCGCAAGCAAGCCATGCAGCAGCGCTCGTCCGAGGCCGCGCGCGCCGAGCGGCAGGCCGGCCGGCTCGCCGTCCACTGTGAGCAATAATATGTAGTCAACGAAAAATAAACAGAAATAAGCTCCCTAAGGCTCTTTGCCTATTCCCTGACCTTTTTGACAACGAAAATTAAACATAAATAAATGATGATGATTGAGTCCGACCGATTTCGGCCATGGCGACCACTTCGACTCCTAATCAATGCTTCGACGCTCATGCGCCCGAAGATGGCTAATGTAGCCTATCTTTGCATAACTTATATATTATTATAAATGGGAATGTGTGTGTCTGTTTGTTTGTCCGTCTTTCACGGTAAAACGGAGCCACAAATTGATGTGATTTTTTAAGTGGAGATAGTTGAAGGGATGGAGAGTGACATAGGCTACTCTTTGTCTCTTTCTAACCCCCCACTTCCCTAAAATTGAGGGTAAAAGTTTGTATGGAGCATTCCGCAATTTTCGAATTAAACGCGAGCGAAGCGCGGGCAAAAGCTAGTAATAGCATAAATAAGGGTCTAACAACGCGGAATCGACCACAAATCGCTCGTGTATGAAGACTCTTACGCGGCGTTGATCGAGTACGCATGTTCGTACTAACGAGCGATTGTTAGTCGCGTCGATAAGTTTGGGGAGACCGGGAAGGCTCTTAATAGGTGATCATTTGACAGGAATCTTGACGACATGAAAATAACTTTCGTCCATTGATGATGAAGATGATGACTCATAGAAAAAGTATTGTATAATAGTGATATAATTAAGCTTTTCACTCTCGTACCGTACTATTCACTCACTCAGCAAGCTTCGTGGCCTAATTGTACGAGTGAAAAGCTTTGTATTATATCACGATTGTATAAAATACTATTATGTCCCATCGTGTTACGTTGCACACTAGCTCGATCACGATATAAAAGACTACAAAATAAATATGGAATTACCAAATAAAAGTAACTAATAAAGGGAAGAGGCTTAAAACAAATAAATACGAATTGCGGATTTTCATTTACATACAGGTAGATTAAATAATAAGTAAGTAAAAATTGATGACGACTCGTTTAAATCCATACTAATATTATAAATGGGAAAGTGTGTGTATCTGTTTGTTTGTCCGTCTTTCGCGGCAAAACGGAGCGACGAATTGACGAGATTTTTTAAGTGGAGATAGTTGAAAGAATGGAAAGTAACATAGGCTACTTTTTGTCTCTTTCTAACGCGAGCGAAGCCGAGGGCTAAATCCTGGATAATTTAATAAGTTCAAAATGTACTTGTACAAGTACAAATATTTCTGTTTTCATATTATTTCAGAGGAAAAGCTAACTTCAGTTATTGTTATAAAGTTTGACTGACTTATTTGATTATGGAATAAACATATTCAGAATATTTAGGTATACATGAAACCTTATCAATCGCCTGCAGGCGAACACAGATAACAAACACGAATACTTTATACTTCCTTCACGTCCAACATATCTGGACACAAAACAAAATTCCTACCTAAAATTTGAATCCTCAACTCTAGAACCCTGTCTTGTTTACACCGTGTTCTATTAGCCATAGAAGTCTCATTGACGTTTACTGTGCAAAGGTTCTAGTGGCTTACGATTAGAATAGGTTTAAATTACATAATTTGGTATAGTCGAGGTATTAATTATAGATATGGACAAATTGCCAAAAGTATGTATTCACAACCTTAACGTTTAAGCAATAAAGCGTGTATAAATATTTTTGAAACTTTGTTCGAATCTATATTTTAATATCGTGACTGACATTGTACATTAAGAATTTCGTAATAATTTTATGCCTGAATATATTTAAGGTAAAATGCCATTTAAAATTAAAACCAAACTTTATTGCTATAAATAAGCCACTGTTATGGGTGTGGCTTAGGGCGGATCACTAGGACCACAATAGTTATATGAAAGTGTACCTATATTACTTTACATATTTTCTGATGTTACGAGAATACAATTACTAGCAACTAAAAGAAAGATTAGTAGATTAGTAAAATATTCCTTTACTGACTGACAAGTTAGTTTGTCAGACTATACTCAAAACTTTCATCAGAATACGGCCGCGCGCCCAACAAGGATATCAGAATAAGGATTTCCATACCAGACGTTTTTCCTGACCTTGCCAAGGCGAGTTCCCCGAAAATCACCCGTCCCTCTACCCCCCGTTTGCGCATGTGTAAAAGACAAGGACGCAAGCTTCCGCTGGTCGAAACGTCTAGACGGGAACTCTTTAATGTTGGGAATGCAAAATGCGCTCGTTCCGTACGATAAAGTTGAAATTGGAATATACCGTTACGTTTGAGTACAGAGAGTAATAGTGCTTGTGTACACCGGTGGCTGAAAGAACTAGCATCCAAGTCTACATTATTAGAAAAAAAATGTTACCTACGTTTTTAATTCTAATCTGCTTAGCTAGTTTTTCTCGTCGTTTTTTATTTTTTTTCTAGTCTGTATTTTGATTACGTTTACTTTTAAGTCAATATAAATAAATAGTAAAGCCTGACCAGAAATACCTAAAGAGTGACAAGAAAATATATGTATGGTTACGCGCCATGTTGCGGAATTTCGTAGAACTATTTTCTTCATAATAAACTGAACTGTCAAACCATACATCAGAATCGCAACGCCCTCGTACCGTATTTCTGGTCAGGATTTTTCTTCATACAATATAATAACAGCGCCCTCTTGACAATAGTCATAGGCCTATTTCTGGTCAGGCTTTACAAGAAATTGTGTAGGAATAATATCAAAGTATAGATTTTTTTTTAACTTTTTAATTTCCTGAGATATTTAAGTGTCATTCTTACAACTAAAGAGCCCTGTTCAATGCAATTCCTGCTACCGACGTTCCTTCAGCCATCTTTGTGAAAAACAGTTTTACAAAGACTTGTATAATAGAAATTTTCCATTGAATACAAAAGGGACTTAAGTGTCCACGTGTTTAAAGGAAATATCCCCTTATTCCGATAAGCGGGTGGACTAGAGTTGTTTGCGAAGGGTTTTAATTTAGTAAATCGAGCGAGCTGAGTGGGTGGATTAAGACGAGCTGCTTGAGAGGTAGCGGGTGAGATAATCGCTTCCGCCTATGAAATACTTATTGTTCTCGAATTCTTCAAACACGTAATTTTGGAATAATAGTAATGAATTAATATATTGTTTCTCTATTTGACTGATGTTAGTGTGAACTAGGCGAACTATTGAATTGCGTTACTAAATGTTATCGAAACATGTTAACCATTTATTCGAATTATAGTTGGTGACGTAACTTATAAAGCGAGTAACGAACTGGATGTCAAGTAGGTAACAATTTTATTCATCTTACACGTAGGTAAATTTTGGGATCGAAACATAAGCATCTATTCGACTTATTTGTACGTATCTTGCATAAAGTAATGTTATATCCGCTCGAGCCTAGCGGAAGCGATTCGCACTGCGCCCGCTACCTTATCCGGATACAGCGCTCAGACGGTCCCCGCCATTCTTTGGGATCAATGCACCTTATCTGCATTTTACACTACGTCGTACTTCCAATACCTTCGCTTTACGGAAAAATAGGAAAAAAAAGTGCATCGGGAAAAACAAGTGGCACACCCCTGGGAGCGAATTGTTATGATGCCATGAGTTTGATTGTCTAACTTAATTTTAATCTTGACTCACACTTATATGTCACTCAGTGAGATGCATTATGAGAGTAAGTTACGCACACGCTAGTTAATTTGTTTAGTATTAAGACAGTGATTAGCCCATAGTACTTCTTGACATATTTTTTATACGTATTATACTATGACTTGCCGGTACTCTTACCAGCTCTTCTTATACTTTAAAATCTTTACAATAGATTATTTTGAGTACTACCTAATCACGTAACTAAAAACAGTCCCTAAGCTACTGTTCTAAAGCACATTTCCCTTTTAAAAAGTTTCATTGTCATTAACATTTGCTGGCGTAGAGTTTCGTAGCAGTGAAAGTGTCTACGGCGGTGTAGCAGGCTACGACCGGCGTAGCTTCGAAGCCCCTGTTACACTAGGCAGATGTGTATAGCGAGGATGTTTCGAAATGGTAACTGCAGCTGTCATATCACAGTAAAATAGGCATTGTCTATTAACCCCGATTGGTGAAAATTTTTTTGGGGAATTTGATCATTTGACATGTTGATTGATTCGGTAACCCTTTACAGATGGCAGTGACAATCCACTTTTAGAAATTAATATTTTTGATAAGTCTGAATTTATTTTGGATTATATAATTTTTTTTCGCAAGTTATTAGTAAGTAATAACATATTTCAACTAAAAACTTTTACACGTCTTTAAACTTAATTATAAAATGCCGCCAAAACGTTTTCCATTACTAAATAAAATTTTAATAAAACGATCTCAAAGCAATCTCGAAACGATTGGCTTTTACAAATTAAACGTAGAAACAAATTGGAAATGACGAGCAAGCTTACAAAATATGTATAATAAAAGCAAGTATAATAAGTTCTTGAAACCACTCTCTCCTGATTTAAATATTAACCAACTTGCATAAGCCCTCCCCCCTCAGGGTGAATGCACGGGCTTATAGGGGTAGTTTACCCCCCCCCCCACCCTCTGGCTGCACAGACGAATGCCGAATCTGTTTCACCGAATTGTTGTGTTTAGTTTTAGTTGATTCGTTGTTCAGTGGGTAAACTATCAAATATCATGACTTTTTCAAATTATTTTGTTTATGTAAGGGATTGCCAAAAGTAGATCTTTTTACTTTATAAAATATAAGCGTTTTACAGTAATTGGCGATTACCAAACAAAATGAGTAATTTAGATCAACCATTGATTTGTTTTGGATTTTTTAAACTTCCAGTTGCCATTTTGATGAGACCATAGTATACGTGAACATATTGTTGCTATTTTATATCAAATTTGTACAGGATAATTATTTGTATTTTATTTAGTATTTATAAGGTAACTGCAGATATATTTGTGATTTATGGTGAAATGAGTATAAAAAGTACAAAAACTATAATAAGCTTAGTCGCCATTTCCAGTCAAAGGAACCTTTCAAGCTAGAAGCTTTCGGCATTCAAGAGCGTCACTACGAACAATGTACCCTGTAGCTACAGCTTAGTACATCTATATACATGTATATACATAGCGGGGCAACGTACGTTTTGTGCACTACCTGTACTATATAGCGGTGGGAGGAAACCAACTAGACACAACGTAAAGATCACAGTAGGTAATACATAAAATAAAAGCTAAAGTGCAAGAATAATTTACACCAATATAAGTCTAATGAAAATAAACATGAATCATTCAAAACTCTTGATTTATACTAACCAAAATAGAAAATACAAAGAAGTTAAGTACCATATTTAATTTTGGTGTAAAAGTACCCTTGATCAGTTATTCTTTGCGCGATAGTTTCATAGGCTGTCAAAGTCGACAAATGTTTCTAAGACTTAATAAAAGAGAAGTTTCATTAAAAAAAAACACATTTTAAACAAACATCCGATCCCAAACATAACCGGATCTAATTTTTGGATGAACATATGATTCGAATTGGACCGTATCCTATCCAAAACGTAACCAAATCTAATTTTTTTGATGTAAATTTATTCGAATCGTGTCGCAAATTTTTCTACAAAGATGGACTACTCTAAACTGTTATACTCTGTTCAGGGCGTGGAGCTTTCGCGTTTGTCTGTGTTCCTAGCTTGTTTAAGCTTTTGAACGTTACTCCTTTGGTTGTGTGTTATTAATTCTAAAATAAGGGAAATAGCTGTTGGTTGTCATATTTGGTACATAAGTTAGGAGAAACGCGTTGGTATGTATTATAAACTGTAGTAGACGCCATACTCTATGTAAGTTTTGTAAGGAGGCAAACAAGCAGACGTATCGCCTGATGGTAAGCTACTATCTTCGCCCATGTCATGCTCCAGGGATTGCATTTCGTTGCCGGCTTTTATAGTTCATCAGATTACGAGCAAAAATATCTTCTTTGAGCACTTAAACGTTCTCTACTAGTAGTAGGTACCAAAGTGTTGTAGTGCCCTTACTATGAGTTTGACAGAGTGTGTACAGTGTGCGAAATGGCATGAAGAAATTATTCGCCATCCACTTTTGCAGCTCCGTGTACGTCCATAATTCCATACTAATATTATAAAAGGGAAAGTGTGTGTCTGTTTGTTCGTCTTTCACGGCAAAACGGAGCGACGAATTGACGTGATTTTTTATGTAGGGATAGTTGATGGGATGGAGAGTGACATAGGCTACTTTTTATCTCTTTCTGACCCCCCCACTTTCCTAAAATGGGGGTTGGGAATTAGTATGGAGAATCCTGCAATTTTAGAATTTAACGCGAGTGAAGCCGCGGGCAGAAGCTAATAATTTTTCCCCTCACTAGCTCGGAAACACGTGTTTTGTCCTTTAATACCAGCGGGTAAAAACGCATTTTATCCACTAGTGGGTAAAGTAATTGTATAAGATCATTGAGTAATTATTACTTATAAGATACGCAGACATTACCGCATATGCGGCATACGTCAGTGTCAAGTCAAACTCGTGATAATGCTGTCTGTTGCCTGTGTTTACATGTACATATGTAACTAACACATAAGCGCCGAAATCGATATGTCTGTCTCCACTGCACATTGAGCACCCGAATACAAAATGGCTGGATGCATAAGCATCGTGAAACTCTAATAGACTATATTGCTATTACAGTTAAAATAACTACTATATGGAATATCAAATAAACGTTTAAGACTCATTTGTATGTGTAAAAAAAACTATTTAAACTTACGCTAAAATACGGAAATGTATCAGTACAGTTTAAAAAACTGCGATTGTGAAAGGAAAACAAAAGTATCCATCGCAACTGTCACTTGGCTGCATTGTGTGAGATACTATTTATAATTTGACGATCTATTTTCGTGCACAAAGACAAAATTTTGCGTAAAAAAAGTCTCGTTCGATATTTGAATTTGAACTACTTGACAGGTAAGCGTTTAAGAAAAACGCCTCATAATGTGGCTGAAAAGATTTTAATCCAGGCCATGATACTTTAAAAAAGCGAGTCTACTTTAAAAAAGCGATCATGAGTGTAGGTAATTAAAATACAGATGGCGCTGTTTTCAAATTCCCCAATTTCATTTTCAGTTCGACCGGAGATAACGGTTTCCTATTCCAAACTTATAATATTATTAGTAGTTTTAATGTTTTTCAAGATCATGAGGAAGATAAAGCGTCACTAATTGTTCTCGCTAATTTAAATTTGCAACGCGGAAGTCAGTAATGTGTAATTTTTTATCGGTTGCGTAATGTTTTGACGCAATACCTGCGACGGCACAAGTTACGAACTCCCGTTTTGTTATCATTATGTTTTTTTAACCCCCGACGCAAAAACGACGGGGTGTTATAAGTTTGACGTGTCTGTCTGTGTGTGCGTCTGTCTGTTTGTCTATCTGTCTGTGTGTGTGTCTGTCTGTGGCATCGTAGCTCCCGAACGGATGAACCGATTTGGATTTAGTTTTTTTTGTCTGAAAGCTGAGTAAGTCGGGAGTGTTCTTAGCCATGTTTTTAGAGAATATGGAAGAGAGTGGAGTAATAAAATCTCGAAGTAACAAGAGGATGTGATAGGTAATTAAGTAAATAGCTAATTCATTATTATGGAATTAGACAAATATTGTTTATAGTAAATTTGGATTTTGTAAAGACACACGAACATAAAAATAACCATTACATCATGGATATTATAACTCTTAAACGCTTTTAAAATCAACTGTACCTACCTTTTTAAAAATATTTCACAAAATCAAAGAAATATGTACCAACCGTAATAAAGATGCTAAAAGGTATTTGAATATCGTCTAAAGACTGAAGAAAACACGGTTGAATATCCAAGGAAAAGCTCTCAATCGAGATTCTTGACGCCAGACCAGAGTTACATCCGGGAAGTGATTACAAAGAAGACCAGTTAGAAAGGTCCCTGGACACATATCATTTCTATTGGCGGAGAGATCTTATTACAATGGAAGAATAAACAGACCAGTTTTGATGACCTGTCCGTTCTTTCACACACGCATGAACTCATAGTTCTATGTAAAATGGTTATTTCTAAAGATAGGTACAGGTTCGGTTGCTAAGGTACGTTGAATTGAAATAAATTAGACTTATCTTTTGCGATCCTTCACAATGAAGTTTTAAATTATGTAAGATGTTCAGATGTCTAGACGTATGGTAGACACTGACTTTTGTCAAAGGTTAAAATACATGACAAAGAACAATATTGTGTCTATGTCGTCTATTATGGGAATTATACAGGAATCAGGTTTCAAAACTTAGGAACATAATACAACAAAGCTAATACATGATGTGATACATTAATATTGTAACGTTATAGGTATTTGCAACGTCAAAGAACATGTCAATTATCCAGCAGTAGCCTGTATTAACTATTGTAAGAGGCTTATTAATAAATATAACCAACGGGATTAACCGAACAAAGGAGCACCAATGATGACCAATAATATTATTGAATTATTGTCTCTCAATAAAATTGGAAATTATTACAACATTCATATTAAAAAGGTTAGTTCTGAAAATATAACCTCATGAATGTTCGAATTTTGGTAATGGAACGGACGTTAATAGAATCACGTGAATTATAAATTTGAAAATGGAACAGATTAAAAAGCCGCCGCGCAAGATGGCGTCAGGAAAAGCGCGGGCACTTTCCCTCTTGGGAAACGGAGGAAAGTTGCTTGGCGAAATGGAAACCGCGCGATTATATTGATAACACGTTCTAGTGGCACGCACTAGGTCTCCCAGTTAGCTATCTTAGCAAACTGGTCTGTGAAGTTAGAATCGAGATGCTTCGGGATGAGTTGTTGAACGTCAAAATGCTACGGGACGTGGTAGCGTTCCAAATCAAACGAAAAACTGTAGGGTACGTTCTAAAAAAATCGCGTGTTCTAGTGTGATTTAAAATTAGGGTAGCGACTTTGTAACTGTAAAATTTATTCTAAATGTCATACTTGAATTAATCTGAGACTTGGAAGTGTGTACGTGACCAGAGCACGAATGCGGTCAACTCGACCACAGGAAGGGTTTTGCTGCATTACTAATGTGAAGATAACGCCATTCCTATGTGTTTAGTATTTAATTTACCCAATACTCACGGAGGTTGAAGTAGGTGTGCTACTCGATTCTTTCTTTGTTTAAATCCTAAGTTTCTAGATCAAAGCGAGGTGTGATATTTTCATTCCCAGCTTTCTCATCAGGCAGAAATATTATTAGAACATGTATTAAATGAAGCCACTTGTAAGAAATGTCTGTCTACCAAATGTCTAGATTAGACATCTTCAAATTTAAAGAGTTTTAATGAATAAAACATTGCGATTGTTTACTAAGATACATTTCAAAAAGGGTATTCTTCCTTTATGAAATGTTTGTCAGTTATTTTACTTATTTTTTTAATTAAAATTATTTTTGTTAATTACACCTGTAAATATTTGATTGTTAATAATTTTGATTCGCATTCCGTAGTTAAATGTAAATGTGAGCTTATTTCTCTTATGTGGAGTTATTCCCTAATTAAAACTGTGATCATACATAATACCTGTAGATAATAACACCGCTATGCCATTTTGTTCTTTTCCCGGAAACATTAAATGGGGAATGTTGCGTATTTATTTACAAATAAGCTGAATTATTATAGAGGTAAATTGATTACCTGAAACCACCTGAAATTCAATGTTTTGAGTATAATTATAATTATTTGAATCCTGTCCCAATGCTAAAGAAATAACTCTAGTATACATAGTAGTTGACACCGCAAAGTAAACAATATTTGTTTATCAGCGCAACGAATTAGCACCTGATGCAAGGTCGCTGAAAGCGGTCCAAAACAACCAGTGGCCTTTAGAGACATGACTAATAGACAATCGATTGCGACAGACGTTCGAAACGGACTTTTCGAACAAGATTTTTCCAGCCAGGCTCTTGGTTTTTTTTAAACCTTTCCAGCCAGGCGCTTGAATATGTTTTTTTGTTTTTTATCATTTTTCCAGCCAGGACTGTATATTTTTTTTCCTGACAGAACTAGGTTTTTAATCCAGTTGTTTGTTACACGAACAGTAAATAAGTATTTTCAACAACACGAATCGTTAGTTATATTGCTTAACAGAGTACGCCAGTGTCTCAATACTCTCAATCGTATTTATAACATATAAACGAATAGTATTGAAACAATAAATTGAGACAGTTGATTTTTAAATGGATTTTACAAGTGTACTAATGCCATAACTATTCACTTTAATAGACTTTCAGTAGTTCCTTTCTTTTGTAAATGGTATTAAAATCAGAGTTCTGGATAGTTCTGCTCCGGCGTCGAATAGTTGAAAGCTTTATCCGGATGAGGTGCGCGCGCGCATCGACGGCCGCCCTTCGCCGCTGACCCACTTAGTGTAGCCAATCCAAGACTTATACGCAATACTGAGCGTCTATACAAACCTATTACCACCGCCTTAGGCACGTTCGAAAATTCTTTATCTGTGGAAGGCTAAAATGTTTAACTATCTGAGGAAGCTTGGAAAGTTGTAGGAGTTTCTTGTCTATGCCAAAGAAGTTAAAAATATATAGCGTCTTTCACCCGAGAATAAGGGTTGCTACTTTTAGCGTTTTTCAGTCATACTATAGTAAAAATGTGTTTAATAACTCTATGGTACGCTATGTTCTTTCAGTTTAAGTATTTTTATTGACGCAAGCAAGTTGAATCAAAGCTGCTATCGTCCATTATGATAACATATATTTTACTATCACGATTATGAGCGTAATAGAAATAGGGGCAAGGATACAGATAGCCTTGTTGACAAATTACACACGTGTATCATTACAACATGTCTTAAATCCCATGCTGGCCTGATTATAATTGTTTTGAAACTTTCAGTGACGTTCGGAAAAACGTCCAAGACATTCCTTTTGAATTCACCTTTGGCTAAAATGACAAGCATCCATGTTTTAAAAAATCAGGAAAGCGTGCGGTAACTTTTCTACAAGTTTGCGTTTAAAAAGTTTGCCGCTTCATCTCTATATAGTCTGTGGAACCGGAAAACCACAGGCTACGTCACTGCAGTGCGAAAGTGAGATCTAGCGATGCACCGCACTCCCTTGACCCAGTTGCGCGCCTGTGTGCGTTTGGTCTATGGTTTCAGTTTTGTTTACGTCGCTACCGCTTAGGTTTTTATCTGTGATTTGTGCTGGATATTTTTTCTAGCAATATTTCAATGATGTACTGTCTGTCCTACGTTGGATATTGATTTAAATATAGATTCTAAATAATAATTATATATTCTATTAGACACACGTATTTTAATTATTTTTTTATAATTGTAAGTCCTAGATAGGACTATATTAGTAATTTAATCTAGTAATTATATGTGACTTTGCATACCTAAAGGATCCTTTTGTTCCATGTGCAGTAAACTACCCTTTAAGTAACTTATTCACCAATTACCAATCTACTCCGAACTAGACCTTACATCGATTTTCTACCTTCGTTTTTACAAATTAGACAACTGCTAAAACCCGCCATTTACATTTTAATTAAAAATCCGCAAAACTAAAACCGGATCGGCGTTGCGTAGGCCTGAACTTTACATTGAACCACAAAACGAGTTAAAGTAAACTGTGACATAACTATTGCAACCGAGACACTTCATAATACTGGTCAATCATTGCGAGCAATTACAAAATGGATATTACTTAAGTCTTTAAACAGCGAGGAGACAATATCTTGTGATTTGAAAGCTTTTAAAGCATCTTTTAATATACATTAAAAGAGTTCCATCGAATACTATTTTTCTTGAGTACCTACGGTTATTTAACGGCGGACTTTATGTCCTCTTGAATAAGATTTACTAGAACTTAACAGCTACATGATAAAGTCTACCTATAGTTTGTCAAAGAATCGTCCCAATAACAATTTGACCTTTGCGCCTTTTTCTAGTGACAATCTTGTTTGACAATAAATTGTGTGTCTCTTTTACACGAGTTAGGAAGAGTAGAGAAGCCGATATGCGATTTTCGCGGTAGACCCTCTGACCCACTCTCGCCCACCGCAGTTTGCCAATCGTTTCCGTTTCCACACACACCGGTTTCATCGTGAATTATGTCATCGGGCAAATTAAAAATTAAAAAATTAAGGACTCTGTACTAGCCTAAAAAGTCAAGGTATAGACTTTTTTGTTAATATTCCATTTATTTTGAACTTGGAACCCTTTAATGTTCCAAATTCAAAAACAAAACAAATGCTTGCTGGACGCCTACCTTGACTAGTATTGTCGTGATATTAAAGGCTGGTTGCAACATGCACTACGGATTCTAAATTTGAATTTTGACGTTTATTTTACACAAGACTTTGTGTGGAAAAAGTGTTTATGATAGTGTCATAGAATGTATCTGGTTCTACATATACAAAATTGTAAGTGTTCTATAGGAAATACCGAGAGTTTCCGGTGGGAATGCTATTACTAAGCCTATGATGTCCGTCTGTCTGTTTTTTTCATGGCGTAATTTCGTTCGAGGCCTCATGTAAATTGGGCAATGTGCTAATAGTGATACCTAATCAATATAGCGTATGTAATTATAGACACAGGATACCACTACAAAACAGAATAATGCATAAGGCAAATCTGTGACAAAACATATTTTGAGACTGAACTTAATATCTTTTTTGTACTTAACCACACCTAAGCTACATATTAATTAACTATTTATAATGAACAGGTTTTTACTCTGAATCACGCAGGATTCATTTCTCCATTGACGACATGACGTGTCATGAATGGCCGTATTTATTTTTCCTGTTTGTGGGTTGTGTAAGTTGTGTAACTGAGCCTTGCTTGGGCGTTTTTCGTGTTCGCTGCCGCTCATGTTGAAATAACCCTCATTAGTTCATACCGGTCACAGATTTTGACACCGAATTTTTACTACACATACTTTTTTGAAGCATATTTAGTAATCTTACATTCCACTCGATTAAAGAACGTATTTACTAAAATATTTGTTTTGTAAAAATCTTTTCGTTATATACTTATATATAATTTTCGTACGAAATTTTAGGAACGTGCCGAAAAATTCTATTTACCAACAAGAAGGATATGTTGCATATTTGTGGTAAACACGAAAACATGTGGAAGACAATCCCTCTGTGTTTGTTTGTTTATGCGCCCGCGCCGGTATTTTACGACTTCCGAGCCAATATGGCGGCCAGGATGCTGCGCTGTCATTGGTGGAAACGGTGTAAGTGCAACGGTTACTGACAATTATGTGACTTTTTACAATTGAATTAGTCAGCAGCACTGATATGGTAGGTAATAATGTAATAACATTATAAAATTAAATGCATTCTAGAAAAGAATGTTCGTAACGATAAAGCACCTTCGATATAACTCGTAATTTCGCGCCCCTGACAGATCGTTCACGTTTAGAAATTCGTTTTTTTTCTTTTACGTCCGAATTCTACTATCTGTAGTTTCCGGCCAGTACTGATTAGCGCGAGAAGTTAGGCGACATTGACACAGTTGCCGGTTTCGTAAGCGATTGTCTGTACCGGCCGTCTTTTCTCGAACTCGAATAGTGCGATAAAAAACAACGCGATTACGAAATGCCGAGTTTTGGTTACGGGGAAGTATTCGTTTTAGGCGGTTCAGGTGTAAAAAAAAATGGCTACTTTTACGTTTTGCGTTTATCTGTAATGTCTCAGCAAGTATTTTTAACTCGTTTTAGGTTATAAATTACGGGTTGACTATTTTACTTTTAAGTTAGTCAATAAAAGGTCAATGACACACTTGATCATGAAGGTTACCAACATAAAGAATTCGAACGTTTGAAGTAATCACGTTTGTTCAGATTTCGAAATTTCGCGTTCGAAATGTGAAACAGAAGAATTTTAAACTGTTATAACCGGCAGAGACAAAGATTAAGTAGCAGTCGGCCCTTCGGACTTTTTTAAATTATATTTTTCGGCCTTGCTCAGTCTAGAGTGTTGCCAGCTTCGCCATCTGACGGCGGACATTGCAACACTGAGATTTTAAAAACAGGAAATCGTTTAATACGAAACGTTACTTCATAAGTCGCTCGTGTATGAGCGATTGCCTCACGTAGCTGGGATCGGTCGTGAGTGGATGTATAGAGAAACCACGAAAGCAAATACTTACTAAATTGGCGTGGAGATCGTTGCCTAATTTTTGTGCAAAAGTTTTTTTACAGAGATTTTATGAGGCGGCTGCTTATAAGATTGGTGATGCTTTCGTTTATGCCTTTTTATAAACAATTATTAAAAATTTCAGTAAGGATACCAGAAAATATTCGTATTCAAAGTTTTAAAATTCGGAATCGCATTGAAGTATTTTTTTTTCATAGAAGTTGTTACATGATTGGATGTAGGTAACGATCAAAAATTTATTTTCTCAAAATTTACGTAAACTCAGCGGGTCCAGCCCTCGAGCTTTTGAAATCGCGGAAACAACTCGCCAATGTTTACGCAACGAATCCTGAATCCACTTACATCTTGAACCTTACGAGGACATGACACCGAAAGAGTTCGCAACTCAACCTACATTCATCCAAACTTACCGAAAACTTTTACCATTCGAATTTCTTTCTTGCAGTGTAAGAAATAAGAGCGCCAGGAGACGCATTAATGAGCCGGCACGTTTTTGCCTGAGGCGTTTTTTACAAAACAGCTTGCCCAATATCCGACGTGTGACGCAACGCACGCACGTTGACGCTCGGTGAGCCTTGAACACCCACTACCATTACAAAATACGCCTTTCAAACTGTTCCGTACTAAACTTATTTTTTACCGGCCAGTACACAGTTCTGTTTTTAAAAATTCTTGGGAAACGAATTGGCGAATACGCGCGTGCTGGACGATGTTATACTCTGTGGCAACAACGTAAGGATGTTGACAGTGTTTTGTTTACGTTGTCTGATAATTTCTTTCTGAAATCGTGATGTGACATTCTTTATTTGAATTTTCGAACGATGAGCTGGTTAACTTTATCTCGTGATGTTTTATTTTAATCAACAACCAGCATTTTAGCTGTAAATCCGTTGACACAAAGTAGTAGTATTTTACGTTTCATAAACACGGATTACTAGTGCGGAAACAAAGCTAATCTCTTATCAACAGAGCTGTTATCTTGGAAAGAAATGAAATGACGAAACACTACCGGCAAAAATCGTCGCGTTTACCAATTTGACATACCTACAATACAATAGTTACTACATTCAATGCACTGCGCTTGATAGTGGGTTAGGTTTAAGATATTTAATACGCTTATATAAAAATAGCAGAACATTTTATTGTGTTAAAGTGACCACTTCATACTTCTGAAGGACGTGTAATGTTTGATATTAATTTCAGCCCAAAGTGATGTAACAGTGATGTAGCAGTTCTGATAGTTAGGACATTTTCAAATCGCATTTCCTTATTTGTGTGGGTAAATTTGACCGGAAGCCAATGACATCACAGATATCTCCTGTCTGGACGCCATGACGCATGCGCGCGCTAGACGAACCTGATAACTGCCATTGTTTAACCAAACCACACCAATATCGACCTAATTAATTAGGCGCAGGGTTCAAGTTCAAATCCTCTGACAAGCAGGAAATTCGAAATCGGCTTGTCAAATGTTTTGTTTGTTTGCAACATTAAAAGGTTGGCAAAGTTGTAAACATTTTTACGATCGTTTTTTGAGAAATTCGCAATAACAACAATGAGAAAAGTACCGTTGGTTTTTAACCATAAATAAAATGCAATTGGCGGCGCAAAAAACGGTTGCCATTTCTAAGGGCGTTTTTTGGTTTTTAAACTACAGTTAGGTTTTTTATGCGGGGGCGCTACCGGAGGCAGGTAGGTTTTTTATATGTAGTACACTGTTCGGAATTGGGTTATTTTTTTTCTGACAGACGATATGACCAAGGTGAGCGGTTTACGGTTACGGAAACCCCTGGTTTTTACTACGACCCTATTAATGTTTTTTTTAATAATCAGTTCACATGTTTTCGGGGTCTTAAGGTTATTTTTTAGTAGGAAGTTTGAGGGAAGGTTTATGATTGATTGAAGATTGGTAATAAGAGCTTATACGCTGTAAATTTATTTGTAGTTACATTGTTCTTATTTTTAATTTTATAATTATGTTCATACATTTTATATTACTATTTTTTATCATGAATTTTGTGAAACATTTTTACATACATTTTGATTTACATTATTTATTTACTTATTTATTTAAGCATATTAAACACAGACTTTTGTAACTGATCTACTTCACAATCATCTACTTAAAAAAAATGTTAGTCTGTGGCTTGTTTCGTTTATCACCGCAGCCATCCGCTGCGTGTGCCGGCCTTCGCAGTTTCACAACTCGGATCCCCTTTACTTCGGCTTCCTCGCTTTGCATGACACTAACAGGTTACTGTAGGTATTTTTTTTTAACTGAGCTCTTAAAGCTTAATATACTGATGCCCGTGGTAAGTTATAGCTGAATAATATTTTTAGTTGTATTTTTAATTATGTTAAATTCCATTTGTATAAAAAGAGTAAAACTACTTTGTTTTGATTTAAATCCCATTGAAACAGATGATTGTTCTGTATATAATATGTATGCTAGTAGTGTACTCGATTGAACAGCCAAAATAATAATTGTCACAAATTCAAAGTACGGAAGTTATAAACCCGCTTTTGAGAATTCTGCTTCGAACGCGTTTATTTATTTTTGAAATTCTAAAAACGGATACGCTGTCATTTGAATATCAGAACTTATTAAAAAAAACCGTATCGCCGTCACATTCCGCCGCTATTAATAAACGTACGTGTGAAGAAGACAAACAGATTGCAGGAAGCTATTCAAAAAAAGAACAACCCTTCCTCACCCTTTCTTGACATTCTATTGTTTACGTCAACACTAAATGTCATATTGCACCACCGATTCTATTAAGTTTCAACCAAATAAAGTACACGTTAAAGCCTATATTCAAACGGCGTAAATTGGCTTTTAATTCTAATGAGAATAGGACTTGAATTAATATAAATTCAAAATACTTTTTTGTTTTTAAATTTCGAAAGAACAGGTAGCTAGCCAGTGCTTCGATCGGTACCAATTGTAGGTGTTTAAACATGCTTTCAGCGTGTTGTGTCTAGCGCTAAATTAGCTTTCAATATTACTAACGAAGATATCCGAAAGCACATCGACCTCGACTCGCGGATTAAAAAACGCCTAATTTTATTTTTTTATGGCATTCGCAGATTCGCGAGATTTGAATTCGGCCAGTAATGTAGCAATACTTTTTCTTTTCCCATCATATGCAATGCAGGATATTTAGGGCAGCTGTTAATATTGATCGCGGAGAAATTTACCTGCAGCCTCAGGAAGTGAAAGGTGGATAAAAAAGATTCCCTGACGAAGGAAGTCCCTTAGACAATACGTGATCGGGTTAGATCGAAACTTTTTTTGGGTATTTTATATGATATGAAACTATCCAAAAGGTGTTTATGGATGTCTGTTGCATTATGCAATATTTTAGTTGCTTTGTATTTATATTTTTATTTTTATCTGTTTGCCATTTTGTCACCTGAGATTAATATTTTTCATATTTATGGTAAGTATAACTAATAAAATCGATTTGAACTTATGACATTTCATATAGGAGCAAAAACTGCAAATTAAAAATGTATCATTATTTTAGTTATGCCTTGCATATGGATAGTCTACGCCTGTTTATGTTATACTTTGGCTTTGGATGTATGTTAGTATGCTCTTGTATGGTCACGGTTCTTAGTAGCGAGGTTCGATGCCCTGACAAAAAAGGATTGCTGATTAATCGGAACATTGTCTATGGTTTAATTTTATTATTACTAATAGGAGCTCATTACGTGATATGTGTACAGTTTTTTATGCTTATATATTAGCATAAACTATAGGTTTAAACTGAAAGTTCTTAGTTCATTACTAAAAATTCTACAATCCCATAAAAATAATACTCAGATGCGCCCAAACTGAGTACCTATAAGCAGTTTAGAAAAAAGCGCGAACCTCATTTTTTCGCGTCTATATTTCAAATTTACACTTTTTTTTATTAGAAAAGCGGGTATGTTTGATTATATGACATTAAATAATTAAATATTGCGCCGATCAAAAATAATCTAGTGTCTAATTTTTTTTTGCAAATTGTCACATTCAAATCAAAACGGGAAGTATAAAATACTCTTCATAAAATGCCAGTACCGTATTTCAATGATTCAGCGTCATCGTCAGGTAGGTATCGTATTGCACCCATGTAACTATGTCATATCGTTGAGATCATGAATCATCGGGTCATTGACCGGTAACACCTAATTAGTGGACGCGTGTATATTACATAAGGAAATGTGTAAACATTGCAATTGTTGCATTCGCAATTATGTATATGACAAAAGAGCATATAACATTTAAAGGTGCTTTATAAGGCCCATGTTGATGGCAATGTGATGCCAAGTGTGCATACAGCCCTTTGGATTTTTGATATTAAACGAAAAAAAAGTATATTTTAAAAAGCACATATCACATATCCCATCACTAATTGGGTATTTTATACTCATGTATCCGTTTAGGACAAAGTAAAATTCATTAGTTAGTTCAGTTGTAGTGAACCATTGTTTTAGTTTTTCAACGCTGATTTTTAGGGTTCCGTAGTCAACTAGGAACCCTTATAGTTTCGCCATGTCTGTCTGTCCGTCCGTCCGTCCGTCCGTCCGTCCGCGGATAATCTCAGTAACCGTAAGCACTAGAAAGCTGAAATTTGGTACCAATATGTATATCAATCACGCCAACAAAGTGCAAAAATAAAAAATAGAAAAAAATGTTTTATTAGGGTACCCCCCCTACATGTAAAGTGGGGGCTGATATTTTTTTTCATTCCAACCCCAACGTGTGATATATTGTTGGATAGGTATTTAAAAATGAATAAGGGTTTACTAAGATCGTTTTTTGATAATATTAATATTTTCGGAAATAATCGCTTCTAAAGGAAAAAAAAGTGCGTCCCCCCCCCTCTAACTTTTGAACCATACGTTTAAAAAATATGAAAAAAAATCACAAAAGTAGAACTTTATAAAAACTTTCTAGGAAAATTGTTTTGAACTTGATAGGTTTAGTAGTTTTTGAGAAAAATACGGAAAACTACGGAACCCTACACTGAGCGTGGCCCGACACGCTCTTGGCCGGTTTTGTTTTATTATTTTTCCAATCGGTGTGTATTGTTTGCAACTGACTGATGTAAATCATTATGTTAAATTGTAAGTAAAGTACTGTAGGTATTTTATCGGCATAAAACATGAATTTACCAAAAAAAACAAATACGGTAACAGCCAAAAGCACGCGTATGCTGCAGACCAGTATTTTTGTTAGCATTTTCTTTATAAAACCAGATAATAGATATTTTAAATAGTAATAAAGTTTACCCGCTTTGCTTATCGGGTATTTTGATCACATTTATAACAGAGAAATTTCTCAGAAACGAATAAAAATGAAGACTGTAAAAATTACCGCAGCACTACTAGTAGCGGCGGCGTTGTATCAATACAATTCCTTGAATTGGTATCCGAATTCTTTTCTACCATAACTATTCTATTTTCGGCATTTTTTTATAGTTAGGCTAGTTAAATTTCAGTACGTTTTTATACGCAATCACAAATAGTATAACGTAAAGACAAATTGTTATCAAAACGGAACATCGAAACTATTAGTAGTTTAATTTGTTTAGTAAATATCAATGTCCGATACTACGTATTGTTCTATTCTGTAGATACTCCGCCGGTTCCATTTCCCCGTCTAGACGGAATTTATAAACTATCTCAAAGTAAATACCTAGCTCAGACGTATTTTTTTCAGCGTCCCTTTGCTCGGAGCTCCCTTGAGAGATAATATCACTTTTATTTTTTTGCCGTGTTCTAGACAGTTCAAAAATAGAATTAAACTTAAAGCTTCTTTGCCCCGATGTAGCTTTACATGATGTTTTAACGATAAAAGCTCCGCTTAGTACCTATTTGTATATTTTCAAAGCTAAAGTATTTTCTTTAAATCTTCTATACCCACAAACTCTCTCTGTAGGTACTTAATGTAATTTGTATGTAGTTATTGCTGTTTCTGATTGTCTATTATATGTTTTAAATATCTAGATTACAATCAAAATTATTATTGCATTTTTGGTACACCCGAAAAGAGATTTCAGTCCAAATTTTCACCTTCCCTAAAAAATCTCTGAGCGAGATCGACTGAAGATTCAGTCCATTCCCCCTACTTGTCCAGAAACATAGATTTGTTTTTGAATATCGTAAAATTTTAATTAGATGAGAAAAGCTCATCATTGATTACATTTCTAGTCTTATATCATACTAATTAAGTATATTAGTATGTGATTGAGAGTTCAAAAATTATCAAACCTAACTAAAATAGAATAAGGGATGACGAGGTAAAGGATGATAATATGATAAATATACTTAATAGTAAACGAGCAAAGCTCTTAAATATAACTATAAATAAAATAAAAAATAACGTAACTAACCAAAGCAGGAAAAAATGCATGTGTAGCAAGAAATACAGAAAAACGTAGAAAGAATATCTTGTTTCCCGGAAAATCTTGTATACCAAATAATATTAGAAAAAATCTGCAGTAACGCTGTAACGGAAAGAAAATTTACTCAATAAATAAAGCCTGTTAGTAATCATGCTTTAACTAAGCATGAGCACCAACTACAGTGTTATCCGTATGTATATACCAGAATTTCTTCCTCGAGGTCCTTCGTCCGGAAAATACAGCAGGATCTAGGTTCACCTAAATTTCCTAAAAAACATTTACAGGTAGAATAAAAAAATTCGCCCGCGCACTCGCCAAGCAGAGGACATTTTGAGGAAAATCGTGTCTAAAAAATTATATGACTTAAATTCCCAATTTCAGGGAAGTTTTAGTGCCTCAAAAAGTCCTGAAGCGCAAACTATACACTAAATTAAAACTAACTTACAACTACCTTAAACTAAACTTAAACTACTTAAAACTAAAAGACCAGTTAAAAAAACTTTTTAACTAATCTTCGCTCGCTTGTGGTAGGTCAGAATAATAATTGGAACACTCGCTCTGCTCATCATTCGCCGCTGAAATCGAGAAAATCGCTTACTGTATCGCTTCATAAGGGATTTCTTGTAGGCTTTTCCGGAAATGCCATCCTCACCGGGGCTGAGCCGGCCGGCGGAGTCATCAGAGTCCGTGCCGGAGTCCCTGCCGGCCGCCAGGTAGTCCCTAGACTGCCGCAGGATCACTTGAGCCCTAACATAGTCCGTGGGGTCCGCGAACGAGTGGCGCGCGAAATCTCTAACAGTAATCTCTTTACGCGAATGTGTGGTCAAGTCCAGGGGAGCCTCGTCGAGCTCGGGGTACACCTTCCGCGCGGCCAGGGTTCGCGGCTCGGGGGAGCGGTCGGCGCGCGCCTCCACTGCCATCATGGTCAACATGAACACTGTCTAACACATCACAATACTATTATGTCATGAGACGTAATCTCGACGCGACCGCCGGCGTTCGCATCGGTTTGTAGACTGATGTCCTACTTTCGAGCGACTGCGATGAGTTCTACTGACTCCGTAAGGCGGCTTCGGGCGCGCTCGGCGCTGTTCGTACACTTTCGTTTTCGTCCGCGCGGCTGTGTGCGCGGCGCACACATGGCCCGGCGTGGTGGTTTTGCGCGTGTGTGCATTTTCCACTTTCGAGCTTTTCTCAAGTTTTTCAGCAACCTGTCCGCGCGCCGCCGCCGCCGGGCGGACAAGAGACAGGCGACTTTATACTTAAGTCGCTCTTCAAATTTTAATCATATTCTTGTTTACAATAAATTTTAAATACATAGTATAAGTAGAGTACCTACTTATACAACTATAATTAATATAGATTCATAAAAATAGTAATATAAAAATAATTAAGTAATATAAAAAATTGTAGAATCTTACAAAACTATGTTTCATAATTTGACGACCGGTCTGGCGCAGTCGATAGTGACCCTGCCTGCTGCGCCGCGGTTCCGGGTTCGAATCCCGGTAAGGGCATTTATTTATGTGATGAGCACAGATATTTGTTCCTGAGTCATGGATGTTTTCTATATAGGTGTTTATATATTATACAATATATCGTTGTCTGAGTACCCACAGCACAAGCCTTCTTGAGCTTACCGTGGGCCTCAGCCAATCTGTGTAAGAATGTCCTACATAATATTTAATATTTATTTATTTATTTTATAATGAATAAATTAAAATTCAGGTACATTATTAATCATTGTAAAAACTATATGTGTTTGGAATTTTTAATGTTAATCAAAGTAATTAATTAGATATAAAATATTTAACTTACATATGTAAGTTAAATATTTTAAGTTTAGATTAGAATCTTAAGTTTAGATTAGATGTAAGCATTTATATAAATGCTTACATCTAATCTAAACTAACTTTACACAACATTCCAAGTTATTTACATACTTAGAAACTTAAAAAATAATAGGTTAACATATCAAAATCAATAATTTCTTACATATATATATAAATTATATAACAACTTACACAAATGCTTACAATTAAACTAACTTTACATAGCATCCCAGGAAAAAAAAAGTTCAAATTATTTACATACTTAGTCACTTAAAAATAATAGGTTAACACATAAGACTAAAAAGTCGGTTAATAATTAGATATAAAATACACAACTTACACAAATGCTTACAACCAAATTAACTTTACATATCATACCAAGAAAAAAAAACAACCAAAAACGTAGCCCGAATTATTTACTTAGACACTTACAAAATAGGTAAACACAAACGAAATACTTAGATATAAAATACACAACCTACACAATTGCTTACAACCAAGTTAACTTTACATATCATACCTAGGAAAAAAAAAGAACCAAAAACTAGTCCAAATTGTATTTACTTAGACACTTAAAAAAATAGGTTAACAATATATAATTCATAATTCATAACTTACACAAATCCTTACAAGTAAACTAGCTCAACATAACCAACAAAAAAAAATCAAATCAAAAAAGCCAAGCCCGAATTTCGCAACAAAAAACAAACACACTAAAACAAAATTATCAATAACCGGAACCGCCGATCTTTGCGTAATTCAACATTGTTTTTTTTATCTAACTCAGGGCATTGACCGAGTTTACAAATACATGCGCCGGCGACTGACCACGTGACATACTAACAGTGGCCAGAATAAGTGGAGCTGTGCCCCCTCCCGCCGTAGACTTTTACAAGAGCATTCGTGCTAACACCAACACTACTGACTAACCGCTTAAGCGCTCGCAATAAGGTTCAGAAAATGTTAAGCCATAGTTTGCACGACCGTACGCACCGTACCGAGTCGTACGGGTCTCACAAAAATGGCCGCTAAAGATAGGCCGCATAGAATGTAGGACCAATGTCACTTCGTTTAGACGCAGATTATATTTTTATTAGGAAATAGTTGTTTACGCAGTTTTTTTCCTGCTTGCTAGTTTGTCATTAAGATAGCTGTTTGTAGTCATTTGATTGCAGTTCTATTTTTAAAAGTCTACCATGTTAATTAAATAAATATGTGATAACAACTGACATGATTACTTAATTTTCTGCACGCAAAGTGTAACAATAATATGTTTTTATGTCTTATATAAGTACTGCTATAAACATAGTTTGTGTAATATAGTGGAAGCTAGTTTAGCATGACTTAAGGCATGTAGCTTCTATGCAATTTGCTGTTGGTTGCTGTCTAATTTGAAGTTTATATTAAAGCACTAATTTAAATGATTTACAGTAAAATAACTATGTTATTCGAATGCAGTTGATGCAATCGTAATGCTAATAAATCATCAGTTTTCCTGTTTCGATATAAAATTAACAGAACTGATAAGTACAAAACAGTCAAAAGGATAATACGTGGCAATAATATTTTGACGTGGATTGTTTGTCATAATTAACAGTTGGAATTAAACTTATTAATTTAAATAAAAATAAATATACAAATGTTGATTATTACGAAAAATTAAACAAATCAGTAACAATTTCGCCTTACGATTTTTTAAAATCACGTAGTAGGTATTGACAAACAATTTTGTAGGTAGACACGGAGGCGAACCGATAAATCTTTAGCCGACTACCAAAAATACCTGTCCAAAAAAAAAATGCCAACCTTATAATCTGTCAAAATTCTATTTTTAAAGAGAACCCGTCCAGGACCTAAAAGTCTATTTTATTAAGATATTTCACAAGCTCGCCCAGTATTCTCCGGCGTGGAATCTTCCCGAATTTGTGCACTTTAGCTGAATATCTTGTTGAGAATTCCTTTGCCTTGCGGAAGTCCAGATATTTTGCAGCGTAAAAGGGGAAATTGGGAATTTTTATAGGAAATTCAAGAACTATCTTAGTTGAAAATGCTAGCAGATAATGATCGAAAGAATCCATTTTAGATCTGTGAACTATGAAAAGATCTGATCTGTTTTATGAATATCTAGTATTTTTTGTTAACCTGAAATGGTTAGTTCGTTCTTGATTTTGAAATAGTGTAGTAAGTGGTGTAAATTGTAACGAAATATTCATTCCATTTAAACTTGTAGGAACATTGCAGTCTAAGTACTCAAATTTTCTATTCGAAATCAAGAGCATTCTTAATCGTAAAATGAAAGACGATCACACACTTTTGTGGCATGCATTTCGTAGACGTTGTAGATAATTATGACAGTTACGGAATGAAAAGACAGAAAAGTCATAGGCATTTTGGAATCCTTTTCTCCAATTAGAATCTAAACAGCTCGTAATTCTCAGTAGAAATAACATAAGAAATCCCAAGTCCTTTAGTGAGACTAAGCTAAATTCGCAATGGCTTTAACATTTTCAATAGGGCACAGTTTACACGGGTTTATACTTTCATAATATATGACTGTGGTGTCAAAACCGTTTCAAATTAGCTTGTTCTGACTGACTTTAAATAAGATGACCCTCAAACGTAAAAAGCCCCAACAGATTACAGAACCTTCTGGGAAAGAAGTCTGTTAAAAATGTCATAGTATTTTTAACTAGCTAGATTTTCGGTGCAAAAAGAGGGTATTATAAAGTTTGACCAGTAGCAATGTAACTGTGTGAACCGATTTGGATGCGGTTTTTTTTATTGAAAAAGGGTTTCCGATCGATGGTTCTTAGACATGTTCCACTAAAAT
Organism: Leguminivora glycinivorella; assembly: GCF_023078275.1. NCBI lineage: Eukaryota > Metazoa > Arthropoda > Insecta > Lepidoptera > Tortricidae > Leguminivora > Leguminivora glycinivorella. Next base: position 2,733,926 of record NC_062998.1, on the reverse strand, counting down.
CGGTCCAACCATTTCCTCCTTTTTTTGTGACGGTTATATTTTATTTTATTTTATTCATTACATCTAATTGTTATCACACACATCTTGCTTAGTGCGTTACGTAAAGGAGTTCGACGAACGATCGATGTCGATCGAGGCGACCCCTGATAAGCGTGTCAATGCGTATCGGTATAGAATATTAGATTATAAATTCGCTTCTTACACGCGTGTCAGGGGGAATTAGAGAAAATGTCAGAGTCTACCGATAGTATATCAAGCAGAGTCTATTCAAATTAATCTTTGAATTGAAATTGACGCGAAAAATATGAAGTAAATTACATTTTTACATAGTATTGTATGAAACTAGTTAGCCGAATAGACACAAGTTTGAGCCGATTTGTAGATAATCCACTGGAGGACCAACTACACTGTTTCTGCTTACAATGTTACTAGAGTTACCATTTCAAATTTTGAATGTTGATCGCTGGTATATTTTGAGCTGTTTTCTATTGTGTAAATAAGTAAAAAAAAAATATACATATATAATAAATTTATCTTTTTTCAATCCAGTCAAGTTAAGATTTTTTTTTATACTAAGTCGGTGGCAAACAAGCATACGGTCCGCCTGATGGAAAGCGGTCACCGTCACCTATGGACGCCTGCAACTCAAGGAGTGTCACGTGCACGTTGCCAACCCATTAGAAACCACATGGCCAAATTTTAAAAACTGAGTTTTCAAAGTTTTCATCCTGTGTCGAGAGATGGCAGTCTATGCACATTTTAGTTTAACAGTAATTCTTAGTCTTATTAGAATAGGTAATAAGGTCCGACCGAGAACGATATTTTTGTCTCGGCCGAGAACGAGACCGAGACCAAGATTCAATTTGATTCTCGGCCGAGACCGAGACCGAGACCGAGAATTTGTAAAACAGTAAAAAAATATGCCATTTTTACAAAAAAATGTTTTCATAATCGAAATTCGCCTATTAACCAGGAAACCAAGTATGTTGGGTCCTACTTAGTGTTTGGTTCCGTAACTACCCAAACCTACCCGCACTCCTTACCTATCTACCGTAGCAAAATAGACCACGTCAGTGACAAAAACAACTATACGGCTCGCCCGGTGGTAAGCAGTCGCCATAGCCTATAGAGGCATGCAATTTCAGAGGTTTTACACGCGCGTTTAATAGGTACCCTGATTTTTTTGTGACTTTTTGTAAGAAATCATAAAACAGGTTGTCGAATCGTTTTTTCTACGGGTAGTTTTCCAGGTTTTCCTTGAAAGTCTTTACTAAACTTTACTTTGATTTTGACGTATTTTTAGGCACATGATTCAAAGTTAAGGGACACGAACTATCGTAAATATTTTACACTCTTTTATGAATTATACCTAGGTATTTTGTTTGTTTTTGGCTTAAAATATCGATAAAGACCCTACTAAAATCACTAAAATCGGGATACCAAACGGGCGATGTAACAAACTGAAAGCTAAAAACCGCAGTCTCGGTTTTGCCGAGAATCTCGGCCCATTTTGGCCGAGAACCGAGACCGAGATCTCGGCCCGATTTTCGGCCGAGAATGCCGAGACCGAGACCGAGACCGAGATCTCGGTCGGACCTTAATAGGTAATATCTGATAAGATGTGTAAGATAATGAGGTAGATACACAGGTATTTTTTATTTCTTCAATCGTTGTCATTTGCAAGTTAATAAGGGGGCGGAATTCTTTTAAACAGTTATCAAATCGATAACTGGGTTTTTGTACATAGCAGCATATCTTTATATTAGGTACCTACTTAGTACATTACTGTAGGTTATTGATAAACTTAAGATTAAAAATAATATGAAAAACCTTTTGATAAAGCGTGAGTATCTACTTATATGTTTAAATTGTAGTTTTTAATTACTGAATCATTATAATTTAAAAGGAAATGACTTCATTTTTAAAATTGTAGGTAATAACACTAATAACAGGAAAGACTGCCTGATTTCTTTTTACCGATTATCAATTTTATCAAGACATACATATAATACAAACATTGCTAAATAAATAAAAGCTTTCAAAACACTATCTAATTAAAAAAAAAAGGTTCCAATAAAAAAAAATACGTAAGAGTTTGTACAAGCCCCGCCATCGCCATTTTAAAACGGTACAAATGGTACTATCTTCCCTTAAGGAAATGTTGCACTGAAGTTGCAACAAAAAAAAATCTAAGCGTTTAGATCTTCGCTTCCTGCGCGTGCGCAAGAGCGGGATGCAAGATGCTGGAAGCCTGTACGGGAAGGAGACGGCAACAGCTAGGAGCTGGCCAATCGCGGCGCTGCAAAAATCCCGTTCGGATGCACGCTGTACGAGTTAGGGATTAGGTTATTTAATTTTATACTGTTTTTAAACTAATGCCTTATTTAAAAAATAAGGATACATTTTATTTTTAATTTATATTCAGTGTATGTATATTTTGATTATATTTATAATGTGAAATACATAAATAAATAATTACTTTCAGAAATATCATAATCGGTGTAGGATAAAATATCCACAAACCTATACCTAATCGTTTCATGACCATACAAACGAATACCATCACGAGTAAGTACTTACTAATAGGTATTAAAAAATCACAAAGGTCTGTCTTATGAAATAATTTTCCTGTAAAATGTTGCCAAATCCCTCGGTTCCTTAAAAACTTTCTTCAATCATCCTCCTTGCGTTATCCCGGCATTTGCCACGGCTCATGGGAGCCTGCGGTGCGCTTTGACAACTAATCCCAAGATTTGGCGTAGGCACTAGTTTTTAAGAAAACGACTGCCATCTTCCAACCCGAAGGGTAAGCTAGACCTTATTGGAATTAGTTCGGTTTCCTCACGATGTTTTCCTTCACCGAAACTTTCTTCAATACATCAATAGATTTGTTAATAAGTCATAATAGATAAAAAATAATAAATATATGTACAATAATTGTTAACAGACATCAGGGTGTCAATGATGGTGGATATCAATTCTGTCGTAAATTTCTAATTCTAACTAGCTCAAAGTAGTTATGTTTTTATCTATTTATTACAAGCCCGATATACACAAAATGTTCAAGTGCACACGCTAATTATAGATATTTCACGTTTGTTTATCACAATAAGTTGTTTTAAGACAATGATGTAATCGCACGCATCTGTGCCTTATGACTTGGCGAGCACACATTGACCTGCGCACGCGGCTCCGTACTTTTTAAACCCTCCACGGCTAAGTAAATATTCGTATGCCGGCCACCTCCCGCCGCCGTGAGCGCAAAGACAAAACGATTTCGCAACATACTCCCAAACAATCATTGAACATAGATAAATAAGATTAAACACAAGTAGGTCGATCGTAGCCGAGCGTTTCCGAACGAGCCCGATGCCGGCCGAGATGCGGCGTCGATGCACGAATTCAAGGTTGCCACTGCACACGCACACATCACCACTAGCAAGCGCAGCGAAAAAACGTCTCAAGTAACCATAGATCTCCACCGCTTCCCGCCATTTTCGATTTTGACGTTTGTAATTGACAACGATTAGCACAGGAAGACTGGTTGTCTATGCCTTTTATTTTTAGAGTTAGCATAGGTTATGGTCAGTGCATGGCATGATTGCACGGCCTTTTTGTCGAAGTATTACGGTGTAGCGTTTATGAAATCGACATTTTGTATGCTCGTTACTGAATTACGCGCTATTGATTAGAATATTTTTTTTACATTGTTAATTATAACTCAGTGCGAATAAGAGCGATGCAATTTAGGGAAAAACAGGCATGAGGATGTTAAAGACACTTTTAAATAAGTTTATTTATAAAGAGCATTAGTTACAAAGTACTTATTTTAAGACACGAATATTTTGGTATTAAAATTAAAAGAAATAAAAGATAATTATCTTGAAACATACACTTAAAAACTACATACTTATAGAAGAAGGAAATATGTAGACCAACAAAAGGGGTCAACTAAATACCTATAAAATAAACTTAGAACACGCACCGTAATTTCGAACTGGTCCTTCTAAACTGTAGTTTACAATAGTGACAAAAAATTCTAACCAAACCTCCCAGATAATTGCATGCGATTCGAACTTGTGCGTCTTACGACAGATCGATTGACTTCGTTAGCAACAATTATCTAAAATCGCATGCCATTTATTGTAACATCCTAAGAGGCTAGCTATTCCGTTGTTAATCTTCCGTGTCCTATGTCTTTATAACCACCCGTAATAAACCAGCCCAAGCGTAAAATAGAGTGCCATTCAGGACCACGTCGCATGACCGTGGGTACGATTTACAACAAAACTTATATATGTATATGATATGAGAAAGTGTTTGTTTACGCTTTCGTGCCTGGACTGCGATCGTCACTTTTCTTTAATTGATCTTTAGCGTGAAAGACCGTTTAATAATATACTAATAATGATATAATTCAGACTTAGTCTGTGCTAGTTTCTGTTACGTCCCACTATTACACTCTTATAAGTGAGGGAAGTCGTGTTATAGTCCCCACACTGGTTAGAACTTGGAAGGGATTACAAACTATACCTATACATACACTTTTGAATTTATTTGAGCATGTATGCCGGTTTCTTGACGAAGTTTTACTTTCCGTACCAACACCAACTCAACACTAGTTCTATGTTTACTTAAATATGCAGTGTGAGAATATCAAACCAACAGCTTTCGTAAGTCTGAAATCATATGTATTTTTTACCTTTGGTATCCGAGGCTATTCAAATAATTACACAATAAGATTGATATACCTTATGCTATTTTAAACCATAACACACGAGGACGCGTGATATTCAGGATGGCCGTGTCAATATGCATTAGTTAATCCAAGTTCTGGTATTAACACATTATCATACAATAAAAATTTAATCGACTCTAATGCTTAGCTCAGCATCAGCAATAAGTAGGATGTCAGTGGTTCAAATGGATTGGAAACAGTTACTTTTTTTTTACAACGCCCGTTTTTTTCTGGTGATGACGTGCCATATTAAACTGCAGTGCTAAAGTAACCAAGGGCCGATAAAACCAATTTTGCAAACACTCGACTGTGTTTGTCGTTTGGAAATAGTCACCTTGCCATCGAGTACTGATAGTTCTGTTTGTCAAGTGAATACACGCGCTAAAGGACATAGGTACTGCTCAGTAGTAGAGCCCGTAGTGTAAATTTCGATCAAAAACTTTTTTTAATACTACGTCGGTGGCAAACAAGCATACGGCTGATGGAAAGCTGTCACCGTAACCTATGGACGACTGCAACTCAAGGAGTGTCACGTGCGCGTCGCCAACCCATTACACGCTTGTACACTCCCTTTTGCTAAGTTAAGTACACAGCAAAAAAAAGATACAAGTTCTAAGGAGGGTTTGGGATGCCGACGACTCAAAGGACAATAGACGGAACAAATTAGTTCCGTAGGTCCTTCCGTCACCAGCACACCGCACCCTCGTTGAGCTCTGGCAGCCTTACTCACCGGCACGCACACAACACTATGAGTAGGGTCTAGTGCTATTTGGCTGCGGTCTTCTGTAACGCGGAGGTACTGAACTGAGAAAACTGTAGGTTTCTTTAGTTCCAATGAAGTTAATTAGCCACTCACGTGATTTGGATTTTCATAAAAGGCGTTCTCAATTGCTTTGACATAAAATTAGTCAAACGTCAATACGCTACGTAGCCACAGCTACTGCAAGCAATTCAGAGATGTGCTAGCTCGTAGCTCCAGCTACTGGAAATATGTGAGTCTAGCCACTCACATAAGCTTAATAACCTATACTGTTATTCTGTAAATTATAGCTCAGTTTTACCTATTACCTCCACCTCCTCTCCCTCGTGTTATAAATATTTTTGCATGTTTTTATTTTATTTAGAGTATTTTTTATTTGGTTGCCCTGAAAACCAGCGCCATGGCTAACTAAGTCATTGGCATAAAGCTGAGTGGCAACCATTCTGGTGTATAAAGTGTTATTAGACTAAGATGTAATAGGTTAAGTTTTAATTTTTTAATACACCAAATAAACGTTTTCTTTCTTTCTTCTTTAATAATATTATATTGTTGCAAAACAAATAATTTAAATCTTGTCTCTTCAATCTCAGCATCTTTCACTGTATAAGATCTAAAAAAATAAGCAGATTTTATCAATGTTTTTTTTTTTAACGAATAAACTATGAAAGACCAGCTTTTTTTAGAATAAAATAAATCCATTCCTTTGTTATGTTAAGTTTTGGCATTGCTAATGTAAGGTTTGAAAAGTATTAAATATTAAAAAATATATATCGTTCTTTTCAATATTGTCAAACATTTATTTCTTTTGTTTAAAACTGTCTGGACATCCGATATTCGTGAAAGTATTCTAGTAGTGGGTAAACTTATGTAATATTTAACTTCATTAGGTTGTATTCAAGTGGTAGGTACGGGTCAAGGAGAGATTTTACTAGAGCCAAGTTTTTTAAATAAACTAAGTACCATTTCTCTAAATGACTAAACCTTTTTTTTAACTAAACTTCCTCAGTATATAGATTCATTGATTACTTAAGATGTAAATCTAAGGTTATTTTTATATTTGAATTGTCAGCTTAAATAGATGGTCCTGTTCATTACGTTGCTTGTCAAAAGTTGATGTTTGGCAATTAGGTAAACAAAATCAAAATAAGTGAAAAAGACACACGAATAATGTTCCAACTTCTTTTTATAAAAATCACTTGCATGCGAAAAGTGCTATTCTGGAAAGTTATAAGCTAGATACATTACAGTTATAAACGAAGGTCCCACGATACGTCTCTTTTATTGAGGTGAAAACAAATGCCTACTTATAATAATTCATACATACATGCAGACATACAAACATACAATCACGCCTGTATCCCATAAAAGGGTAGGCAGAGCATGAAACTACTAGTCTCAGTGCCACTCTTGGCAATTAAGGGGTTGAACCCGTTGAACGAAAGCGAAAATTTTGACATGGCAGTGACATGATGTCAGCTTCTCGCCTACGCCACAATTTAACCCAAATCCCACAAAGGGGGTGGTGAAATTCTTAACCCATCATCACACGAGCAATTCATAATGAATGATTATTAGTACTTTTTTTTAAAGGAGTAGCCGTCACGTAAAATATTTGTAGTCATTTTTGGAAGTTTAACACTTTTTTTCTACTTTTCAGTATTTGCTTTTGTGAAAGGTAAAACATAAACATCAGATATTACGGTTTATTACAAAACAATAAATTTACATAGGTATTATTTTCACTAATCTTATAGAAATAATCCAAGCAAAATATATTTATAGATTATGTACCTAGTGGCTGCTAAATCGATCAAATCGTCGCAATAGATATAATTTTACAAACATGTCAGATCCCTCAAAATCTTCTGTACCTTGATTGAATGTGTCGACAGAGAATATAATAGATCATCATATTTCACCTGTATAAAATATATATAGGTTTGACGTATTGGCCTAGATAGCCTGGAAATCAGGGCAGCTGGGCACAAGAACATTATTTTGTATCATTATGTATGAACAGTGAATAGACTGCTTGATTTAACCTCTCGTGTGCCGCGATTATTTATTACGGTTCCGTACCTCAAAAAGGAAAAACCGGCCAAGAGCGTGTCGGGCCACGCTCAGTGTAGGGTTCCGTAGTTTTCCGTATTTTTCTCAAAAACTACTGAACCTATCGAGTTCAAAACAATTTTCCTAGAAAGTATTTATAAAGTTCTACTTTTGTGATTTTTTTCATATTTTTTAAACATATGGTTCAAAAGTTAGAGGGGGGGGGGGGACGCACTTTGTTTTCCTTTAGGAGCGATTATTTCCGAAACTGTTAATATTATCAAAAAACGATATTAGTAAACCCTTATTCATTTCTTAATACCTAATATCCAACGATATATCACACGTTGGGGTTGGAATGAAAAAAAATATCAGCCCCCACTTTACATGTAGGGGGGGTGTGCCCTAACGAAACATTTTTTTCCACTTTTTATTTTTGCACTTTGTTGCGTGATTAATATACATATTGGTACCAAATTTCAGCTTTCTAGTGCTAACGGTTACTGAGATTATCCGCGGCCGGAAGACGGACGGACGGACAGACAGACAGACATGGCGAAACTATAAGGGTTCCTAGTTGACTACGGAACCCTAAAAACGGAACCCTTATAGGATCACTCGTGTGTCTGTATGTCCGTCTGTCACAGCAATTTTCTCCGAAACTACCGCACCGATTAACTTGAAATTTGGCACACATATGTAAACGTGTGACCCAAAGACGGACATGTAATTTAAATTAAGAAAATTCAATTATAGGGGCCACTTTTGGGGGGGTAAAAGTGAAAATTAAAAATCAAAGTTTTTCAAAAAACGATATTAGTAAACCCTTATTCATTTCTTAATACCTATCCAACGATATATCACACGTTGGGGTTGGAATGAAAAAAAATATCAGCCCCCACTTTACATGTAGGGGGGGTGTGCCCTAACGAAACATTTTTTTCCACTTTTTATTTTTGCACTTTGTTGGCGTGATTAATATACATATTGGTACCAAATTTCAGCTTTCTAGTGCTAACGGTTACTGAGATTATCCGCGGCCGGAAGACGGACGGACGGACAGACAGACAGACATGGCGAAACTATAAGGGTTCCTAGTTGACTACGGAACCCTAAAAACGGAACCCTTATAGGATCACTCGTGTGTCTGTATGTCCGTCTGTCACAGCAATTTTCTCCGAAACTACCGAACCGATTAACTTGAAATTTGGCACACATATGTAAACGTGTGACCCAAAGACGGACATGTAATTTAAATTAAGAAAATTCAATTATAGGGGCCACTTTTGGGGGGGTAAAAGTGAAAATTAAAAATCAAAGTTTCTAGAACTATATTGTGTTACATATCAAATGAAAGATCTTTTTATAAGTATTTCAAATTTTTTTTTTACTAATTTTTAGTAAAGTAATTTTTAAGTAATTTAAGAAAATGGGCAAAAAATGACCATTCCCCCCTTATCTCCGAAACTACTATGCGTAAAATTTTCAAAAAAGTACACGAGATAGTTTTCAATCTATAGATTACAGGAAAACCTATTAGAAATCTACAGTAAAGCGTAAGTCGGACTTAAAAGAAAAAAACTCAAATTACGAATTTCACTCACTGCCGCTGCAAGGAGTTACCAAATCTCTTGAAATTGTGTGAGAACGTTTGAATATTACATATAAACTCATTTCTGTTTTGTTTTGTTCAAAATATCGATTATTCGCAAAAATGACTTAAGTTCCTACTAAAAAGGAGGCGCTTAAGCCCTTCTCGTGGTGTACGGAACCCTTGCAACGCGAGTACAACTCGCACTTGGCCGGTTTTCTGTCTACGGGTGACCAGACGGCTGGTTCATTTCTTGCGCAGCGAATAACGCCGTGTCTTGCGTGGGCGACGGTCGCGCGACCATCGCCCGACCGTCGCCGTCGCGTCTCATACTTCCATATGTTCCATGCGTCGCATCGCCGTCGCGCGACCATCGTGCGACCGTCGCCCACGCAAGCCACGGCGTAAGCATCGCGATCCAGCGCGGCAATGCTACCAGCCTTCTGGGCACCCTACTATCCGGCGCCGAGCTTGCTCCTGTCTTTTATTTTTTAAAGCTCTTTTTATGTTCTAAATACAGATGAACCAACAGATTTTATGAATAAAAATTGTTTTCTTATAGTTTTCTCCTACGCGGATACGAGATACGAGTTATTAAATTATAAAATCGGGGACACTCAGTGTACAAATTATACTAGAACACGTGCTTTTACTATCAAAAGTGTACACTATTCAATGGAGTTGGCAATCGAAAAATGTTTCTCCTGTCTCAAATTGTATTTCCAGACTGGCACCCTGGACCAAAATCCGAATACAAAAACAATCACACAAACTCTATTGATTGACAGGATTATGATCCTGTTCATATTATGACTACATAAATAATTACTGCAATACTGTCTACATTAAAAAATATATCCATTTTTTCATATAATAACACTTAAAATTAGACAGTCTTGGCGCGGTTTTTTCCGCGCCCCTGCCTTAGTCCTAATTCCCGAAAATCACCAAGTCTAGACATTAGCCTTGGCCTTATTCAGCATATAGAATTAGGATGTTTTTCCAAACGAATAAACACAGGTATTACTTATATCTACGATACATATAATCGCCCTTGTAAACACGCCTTTTTGGAAAAAAAATCTTGTTGCTGTCCACCTTATTAGACCATGTAGACTTAAAAAAAAAGGACGAGGTTCTCAATTCGTCGGGGTCTACTTTTATTATGGGTTATTTGTTTTAAATTAGCTAATTTGTGTCTTTATGAGCCTAACTTTTGAGATGAAAATATACTTTTATTACCGTTAGCTCGTGCGTTAGTAACCAAAAGATAATGTTCTAAAAATATCCATACTAACCGATAAAGTTCTAAATAGAATTATCTTCAACACTTTTTTTCTCTAATTAGTATCAAATATCCAAATTTAAATAAAATACTTAGCCACAGTAATTATTCCATAAAAACTACAATTTCGATTTCCCACGAGAGATCACAAAAAAGCATAGAGACAAAATAGTTACCAAAAATGGCTTCCGAAACTCAATACGTCAGCGTACATCACTAGCACAATAATCACCATTCATTCACTAATTCCATTCACTCATTCAAAATGTCAATTCACCTTTTTACTCTGGCTTTCGTTGGTGTTCAGCCGCCAGGGAAAACGGCAAGGAATTTTCACTAGCAAGAAAAATACGGAGAGTGAAATGAAAACAACGGTGATCTACCGTCGTAGCGTCGGCAGCAACGGGTGTGCGTACTATTAAAACTTAGTTTTCAGTAGGGCCCATTTCGACTGGGGGGCAATTGTAACTAATTATTTTTTTCCATTATTACACTAACATGTTGAGTTCTACATGTATCCACTGAACACGTCTATTTACTACAGTTGTGTCTGCTTGTATTGTGTATAATGTATATGATTTGTCTTTTTAAAGTAGTTATTTTTGGTTCTATGTATGTGTAATGTTTTTCTGTATATGTAAGTATACGTTTGTGTTGTTTATTCTAATGTACCGTCAAAACTACCAGGCCGATTTAGACTAAAAAACTAAAAACTGAATCCTTATGTTTTCAAGACGCTGAAATATTTATGTACTTTTGGTTTTGTATTGTCGCAACAAAAATGATTAAGCAACAGTATCCAATTTTGACGGGAAGCAACAGAACAAAGCAAAACTTGATTACGAAATAAATTTTCAAGATTTAAATCGTAATTTGTGTTATGTGTTTTCTGTAATAAAATAATAATAATAAATTATTATATAACACGTAGAAATTAGTATAAACAAGATGAAATTAGGCAAATACCACGCTGTTACAGATGTAATAGTAGTAGTAAAACACTTTCTTGTATCGGAAAATAATACAACACACAAGAAAAAGAGCTTATCACCAGTACAAAGGCGAACTTATCCCTTCGAGGGATCTCTTCCAGTTAATCTTTGTAGGGCGAAAAGCTTTTCTTCCGCATTTTTACGGAAACGTACGAACGTGTCATGCTATTTCAGTTAATCTCAGTACAAGAGGTTTGACACTGTCTGAACTAGCATAACAAATACGAACGTTTGCGGAAAAATACGAAGGAAAATCTTTTCGCACTACATTTCTATACCTTGTACTTTTGGCACTTGAAAAAAGTGTAAACAAACCTGAGCTGTCAAATTTGAGGGTTGTTTATTAGGTAACGTTTGGTTCCTGAATTTTTTTCTCTATTTAAAAATAATTGAGCTCACTACTATTTTCCATTTTCTTTCCACTAACATGTAATTTCGTTTAATTTGATGAAACGTATACACCTTCACGAATATAAAAATATCGTCATTACATTTAATGAATATTATTATTTTCTTCAGGGAATCATCAACCAAAAAGTACCTAATTTTGCAGAGGTTTAAAACTCATGGTTGCATTTTAATCTGGGTGTAACTCCGGTTTCACACTATCCGATCCGATATCGGATGTCGGAAGGATTTCGATGGAAAAATCCAAGATGGCGCCTGTAATGTATGGGATATCGGTCCTACATCCGATATCGGATCGGATAATGTGAAAACGCACTAACTCTACTAAAATATAAAGGTAGTACAACTTACGCGATTTTTAATTTTATATGTCTAACATTTGCCATTGCTTGTTATCAATCATCATCATCATCATCATCTGTTCCGAGTTCGATATTTGTGTTGATGATTGTTATATTTATGTTTTTTAGGGTTCCGTACCAAAAAGGTACAAAAGAAACCCTTATGGCGACGCTCTGTCCGTCTGTCTGTATGTCTGTCACATTTCTAAATATCTCGAGAACTACTTACGCTATCGATTTGAAATTTGGAACAGTTATGAACATTTTAAACCTCTACAAGCTGAAACTATTATTTTAAAAAATATATTAATATTAATTATACAAAATGGCCAAAATGGAAGGGGGGCAAACTGTAAATGTCAAGTTACTAGGTCAAGTGGGTATCGTTAGAAAGAGCTCAAATTTTACATATCAAAACTATTTTTTATAATTTTTTTGTAGTGGAAAACAAAAAGAATTATGAAGGAAAATGTAAAAAATAAAATACCATTCCCCCCCTTTTCTCCCGAAGTTTACCAACGAAAAATTATGACTTTTTACGAAATATTGGTTTTAAGCTAAATTTTACAGGAAAAGGTTTCTGGCCTTAAAAGGTTCACTATCCCTGGATCTGTCAAATTTGACGGCTCCGGTTTGTTTACACTTTTTTCAAGTGCCAAAAGTACAAAGTATAACTCATACAAATAAACAAACGGCGATTCGAGTTTGACCAGCAAAAATCATTCCAAAATAAAACCATACAACCGAGAAACATGTAAAATTCGGGTGTTTTTGTCAACAGTGTACAACATCAGCTCGGATGCGCATCGCGTGCGTCTCTTGCGCACGGTACAGTTTTTGCGGCATCTCGAGCGAAATTGAAAGTGGAAACCCGGACTAATTACGACATTGTGTGAGGGAAACTTGTGCGAGCGACACGAGCGCTTCCGAGCCGCTTCGGGGGCGCTCGGGAATGGAGATACCCGAAGGTACCCTGAGGTTCTGAGGGTCTATTACTTGATGTTTTGGAATACATTACTCCATATAGACGGTTAATCAAATCTTGGCACTATAAAATGGCGCCAAAATTCAAATTTTCAACGGGAATTAAACCTTCGCCCGTACAATTTCAATCAATTTTTAACCGACTTCAAAAAAGGAGGAGGTTCTCAATTCGACTAAATGTTTTTTTTTTTTAAGTGTTATGGCTCGGCGATGATTCCGCCAACGTCAGAGTTTTGGAATGCACACGCTTTATGAAGACAATCGGCCGGTGAGCCCTAATTTTTTGAAATTTGCCGCCTTTTTAGCGGCAAGATTTGCTTGACCATCTTTAGCGTCATAATTATGGTAACGCTACAGTTAATTATGACAATTTTTTTTTAGGACATTCTTACACAGATTGACTGAGGCCCACGGTAAGCTCAAGAAGAGGCTTGTGTTGTGGGTACTCAGACAACGATATACAATATTATATAATATATAAATACTTATATACATAGAAAACATCCATGACTCAGGAACAAATATCTGTGGTCATCAGACAAATAAATGCCCTTACCGGGATTCGAACCCGGGACCGCGACGTAGCAGGCAGACCGGTCGTCAAAATTTAAAGCTTTTGTTTTATGAGTCCATGACGTCACACTCTATAAATATGTACCTGATATTTATATTCTCATTTGCACAACTTCGAAGGTTTTGAAATCAAGTTCCGCTTCCAAATTGTGATACGCAATAAAGTTTAAAAATAGCGACGACTTTAACACGAAATTAAACTTTTCAACTTGTTGAAACGTTTTGTTGGCTTCTTGTTTAGATTAGATAAGTGTTTCGTTTAAAAATGGAATGGAAACTGATGAAATATATATCACTAGTTTTTGCCCGCGGCTTCGCTCGCGTTAGAAAGAAACAAAAAGTAGCCTATGTCACCCTTCAACTATCTCCACTTCAAATAACCTAACCTAACCACAAAATTAAAATTTTGAAAAAACCCCCGACCGCGACCTAGTGGACCGATTTTCATGAAACATGGCTAAGAACACTCCCGACTAACACAGCTTTCAAATAAAAAAAAACTAAATCGAAATCGGTTCATCCGTTCGGGAGCTACGATGCCACAGACAGACACACACACAGACAGACAAACAGACAGACAGACAGACAGACAGACAGACAGACAGACAGACAGACAGACACGTCAAACTTATAACACCCCGTCGTTTTTGCGTCGGGGGTTAAAAAATCACGTTAATTCGTAGCTCCCTGTTGCCGTGAAAGACGGACAAACAAACAGACACACACACTTTCTCATTTATAATATTAGTATGGAATATGCATGTGTGTACTTATTAGTTTATACGACCTGTTTTTATTGATTTCCGTTAATTTGAAGGGAAGATTCTTTAGGTCAATGACGATTACTTAATTTCTCTAAGAAACTAGTATCTTAACTCTTACTGTTATCGAATCATTAAAAAAGAAATTTTCCCCTCACTAGCTCGGAAACACGTGTTTTGTCCTTTAATACCAGCGGGTAAAAACGCATTTTATCCACTAGTGGGTAAAGTAATTTGACCTTGAATAAAGTCAAATTAACTGATTTAAAATTGATAAAAGTAGGTGAATCTAGTAATAAAGATGATTTACCACCTGTGAAACTACTAGAAGCAGTGATAAACGCATTTTTTGCGTTGTAGTTTCCTCGCTGTAGTGAGGGGAAAAGTTTTGTGTTACTCTCGGGTGCAAATGTATTTTACTTCTCGTGTGTTAAAAAACTCGCAAGTTCAGGATTCTATTCTCGAAACTCGCTTCGCTCGTGGTTCAACTATAGAATCCTTTCACTTGCTCGTTTTTCAATTCCACACTCGGCGTTAAAATACAACTTTGCCCCCTTGTATAACAAATAACTATTACTGATTCAATAAATCTAACACGACCTTTATTGCTTCCTAGTAACATTTATTTTGAAATAATTATCAGGTGGTTCCTGAGTCTAATGATCTCCCTGATTTAACGGAAAAATCCTGACCAGTGTGCGTAGCCGAATGGACAAACGCTCATGAACGCTCACGACAATATCTCTTTCGAAGCTATCTATCTCCATCGCTTCTGCCGCGTTTCGGTGGCGTTTCGCGTCGCAGAAATGGCATTCGGCTACGGGTCCAGGAATATATGACAACGCGCCATCTTGCGGAATTTCGTTACAACTATTTTCTTCATACTACCACACCTCGGAAACTGGCGATCAAATATATGAAAGAGGCGCGTTCGTAGCACACAGTCTAAGCTCGTGTAGGTGAACGCGTACTATGCTTGTATGAGTGAAGTATGACAGGTCGACTGTTCGCGTTTTTGACAGGCGGTAGCTGTGAGGTAGCCGAGAGGGGGTGGGCGGCACTTTCAGCGGGGAGCGGGAGTGGCCATACTGTACGATAGTACTCTTTATTATACTGTGATACTACTGAACTGTCACCGCCTACATCAGAATAACAGCGCCCTCTTGACAATAGCCATATATTTTTTCACCACACCAACTGTTAAAGGCTTACTTTTCTATTCGAAAACAGATAGCAAAATTGCATTTTATCCACAAGAGTGCAAAGTAATTTCATACAAATTTTAACATGATGTCTTAAGCTGACTGGTAGAATTTTCCTATAATTGATGATTTCGAATCATAAATATTGGATAAATTGATGGGATTTAGTTTCATGTTTTAGGTATAGCCAGTATTTTGTTCGTGTTTGTGCGGTGAAAAAATTTTGTGTTTCACTCGGAGGCAAAGTTTGTTTAACCTTCGTGCCTTGACCCCCGCGCAACGCTCAAGATTCCACTTTTTGAACCACTCGCTACGCTCGCGGTTCAATATTGGAATCTTTCGCTTGCTCGGGTATCAATATTGGCACGTGCGGTTAAACAACTACTTTGCCCCCTTGTAAAACAAATCACTATTGGTCAGGCTCAAAGAGGATCGAGTATTATAGAGAGTTACTGTCGAAGTAAAATGTGTAATCACAGTGCATAGACTGCCATCTCTTGACATAGGCTTAGAACTTTTTGAACCTCAGTTTTGACAATTTGGCCTATATTCTTAGCTTGATATGTGTTAAAATGTCAAATATTAAATTAGCGCCATCTAGCTGAGCGTACCCCAAAGGCGTAATGCCATCTAGGCCACCGTACCTTTTTCTGTATGGTACTGGTGCCGTAAGTAGTCGAATGGCATTTCTCTGACGCGAAACGAAAACGAAACGCCGCGAAAGGTAGTCTGGCTCCGTCGCGCCAATTCGCAAGAGCGATAGAGATATCTACGAGCGTTTCGTTTCGTGAGCGTTTCGTAAGTGTTTGTGCCATTCGGCTACGCACGCAGAGGTACGTTTTTTTCTTAGACTTTATCTGTCTATACGGAGTTATATATGTCTTTGGTCAGGCTTTAAAAGAAAGTTTCAAGTTCAAAATCAGAAAAATGGCCTGGGACATATACTGGGACAGAAAGCTCTGTGTTGACAAAAGATTCCTGCCTTAACGGTCACGGTGTCAATGTCAATGTCAATTGTCAATTACTTGTCACTTTTTCCCGCGGTTTTGACTTTCCCGGGCGAAAGGGAAACGTGCGCGGGAACCGTTTCTTGTCTACTGCTACACAGGAGGTGATGCGACTTAAGATAAGTCTTGAGATATGTAGGACTAGGAAATTATCAGAAATAGATCCTGTTTGAGTGACTTTGTTAGTAGAAAAAGGCAGCAGACTTGAGAACCATGCGGCAATAAAGTTATAGAATATATCCGAGAGCGTCAGTTTTTGGGCGTTTTCCAAAATAAATCTCGGATATCGAATTTCACCAGATCTGGACGTGTCTGGGCTCATTCTTCTCAGAATCACGAGCTGATTCGATCCTGGCGATAAAAAAATGTGTCCTAATTTTTTTTTTCTTTTACGTCACGATTTTATTAGTATGAACTTACTACGTGCGTGACGTATTGGAAACTCGAATTTTGTATGGAAAATTTGGGACACATTTTTTATCGTCGGGATCGAATCAGCTCTCGTGATTCTGAGAAGAATGAGAATTTTTGAGTCTCACTGTCACTAAAATACCGGTGAAATCGGTGAATTGCCTATTATTTTCAGTGACAATTTTCTGAATTCGAACGCCGTGAGACTCAAAAATCGGCCCCCAGATCTGTTGAAATTCGATATTCGAGATTTATTTTAGAAAACGCGCTTTTAGGTATGTAAAATGCTTGAACAAATGAACATGACAACAGTTTCGTATAGCATTTATTTTTTAATATTTCACGTCGATGTCGCACTGTGGTATAAGGATACAGATCTATCAGAACAATATTGTCAGTAAGATAAAATGGGTCGACGCCCCATCGAAAAATTTAAAGCATGTGAGCTATTTATGAGTATTTCACTATACTTATTAAGTATTTCAAGTCAACAGTCAGGTTCACAACTATCTAAAGTGTCAAATTATACATATAATGCGTTACCAGGCAGGCAATCATGGTCGCGCGATAAATGATATAACATCAGGCCGTCCCTTTTGCACTATTTGTAACGATAGTACTCTTTATTATACTGTGCTATCGGTGCAGGTATAGTTGTAGCTATAGCATATAGGTCAGGCGACAAAACATATGTCATATCTCCAGATAAGTCTCGAGACATCTTATGCACCGCGATGCACCTCAGCCAGTTTCCCCTGCTCACCCACCCGTATAGCTATGCACTTTCTGAATGCACACAAATGCATCTTGCACTCTGAGAGCAGTGCAACGCAAAACTCGAGAAGATTCAATCTAAACCTTAACTAAGCAGACAATTTTAACTTTATTTTGTATACTTTAAGGTTAGAAATACATGATAAGTAATGTTGTATTTTAAGTTGAGTCTTTTAGGTTATAAGTCGTTTTTAAAATCGTAAGTTTAAGATGCTTATGATTTCGTTTGACGTCGTATAGTAAAACCGGCGTTATGATCGTATCCTATAAGACGTTTGCGAATACGACAGGTATTTAATAAGATTTACACTCAAATAAGAGTACGGGTTTCTTAGTGAGTTTTTCCATCCTGGCCACTATAGCCTGCCGATATGACTCACCTATAGCGCGGCATTTTGAGTGTGTCATGACCGCCACTAGGTGAGTGTTTTATTGTTGTATTATTGTGTCGACTTTTTGTTTATGTTATACTAACAGGTAGTTTTTAAAATATCCAATAATGTATAAGTACTAACCATTATGGGCCCTTTGTTGTCTGATATAATAAATAAATTATTATTATGTCTTTCCCGTCACGGAACAATGGTGTTCCGGACCTTTGGGAGGCGTGCGCGGGGCCGAAGCCAACGCGTAGAGGCCCTTTTGACACTTTAATGAAATGTAAGGGGTACACCGAGCGGATGCTGCCCTTGCCCGTATCATGGGACACACGCAGAGGCAGCACCCGCCAGGGTGTAAGGACTATTTGAGAGTTAATGGAATCTAAAATGAACTGGGCTATTTTGATGAAAGTGATGGACTAAATACTGGGCTATGGATAAAAAACCGGACGCCTGCCTAATAAAATGGTATACAATTTTATTTCCGGCAGACGGTGACTCGTCCCCATAAATTATTATTATTATGTTTGTTCTTTACATATCTCGGGACCATGGGGTCCCGGACCTTTGTAAGGCATACGTGGGGCCGAAGCCAACAGCGCAGAGGCCCTTTTGAACAGTTTAATCTAAATGTAATGTGACACAAACCAGCGATTATCCCTGTCCGCACTATAGTAATGCACCCAAGGACAAGCCCCGGTTAGTGTAGAACTATTGTAAGATAAAGGTACAAAAAAAAACCGGGCTATTATGTTGAGTTGCTAGTGAATTCGTAACCGGTGCTATTGGAAACTATGGCACCTGCCTTACTCATATGTTACAAAACATGACAAAATAGGCAGGTGGTGACTCGCCAACTCACTATATGGGTCCCCGAAAACGGCCGCTCGCACGGAGCGACAAGGGCACAACATAGCCTGAGCGGCTCAGGGTGTGGAGAGGTGTGCGCCGCTTTCTACCCAGTCTGTACGAAACAGCCACTGTGCCAACTCGCGTCTTATGCATATTTCACTTCCACCCTGCAAGCATATAGCTCTGGCACCCCACTCTGGACGGCCGGTTAAGGCAAGCCAGAGGTGAGAGTCCTGCGACCCCTGCTCAGTGTTCACTCCGGCCGGCCAATGAAGGCAAGCGGGAGGGAGGGATCTGATCGACTCTCGGGGGCATGGGACCCAAGGGACGCCACTTCCCATTCAGCTCGCCACAAGCTGCCCTGGGGGCTTATTATTATTATTATTATTTTACATTATCCGATCAGATATCGGATGTAAGACTGATATCGTATACCTATATTTAAACCGCCATCTTTGATTCTTGCCTTCCAAATCCTTCCTACATCCGATATCGGATCGGATAATGTTAAAACGCACTAAGGGGTAACTACATCCCACAGACTTCGCTGGTTCGGCCACCTACTAAGAATGGGAGAGGATCGGGCTGCTAAGAGGGCGTATCTGGGAAGACCAACTGGTGGCCGCCCGGCGGGTTGGCCCAGATCGCTAGGAAGACAGTGTGATGGTGGATCTGTGTCAGCTACAAGCTGATAATTGGCAGGAAGCTGTGTAGGATCGGGATAGGTGGCATGCTCTCGTTTTGGAGGCCAAGATTCTCTTTGGATCGCAGTTAGTTAGTTTATGGTACTTTCAGCAGAGCTAAGATGGACTGTATAACATTTTTGTCACTGTGGCAGAAGTGATGATATGATAAATAAGTGATGGTTCCCAATTTAAAATCGGAAAAATTGATCTGGGTCTTCGAGGCTAGAGAGTATGTTCATTTTAATATGATTTCAAGTAGTTTAGGCGTCCGTAAACTATAAGTACCTATACCATAAAGGGGCCTAGCTTACAGGTTACTAGTTCGGCGAATGACACCACCCTGTCTGTTAATCGCGAATATCAGGCGAAAATCGGCAATACTGAACCCGACAGTATTGTTCCGTGAATTGTATGCCTTTACAGACGCAGCAAATACTGAAATAGTTAGCCTTTGCCGTTGTATTTCCCCTCAAACGTATTTCTGTTTGCTGCTGAAGTTTTTGTGCAAAACCTGGCTGAAATTGATAGCACGTTTGCATGTTTCGGAGAATATACTATGACAAAGGCTTTTGCACTTCTCCCTGTGTCCTATAAATTTAATACAATATTCTATCGACACGGATATTCATTGTGTGAAGAGTGTGAACAGGATCGCCACTGTTACCTAACCTGCTAGTATTTATATGCTGTTTTTTGCTTGGTACGCGTTCACCTACACGAGCTTAGAATGTGTGCTAGGAACGCGCCTCTTTCGTATATTTGATCACCAGTGTCCGAGATGTGCCTATGAGATACCTATATACCTTTATAGAGCCTGACCAGAAATACCTAAATCCTTACATGACTATTGAAAAGAAGGCGCTGTTATTCTGATGTTATGCGGTGTCAGTTCAGAGTACGAAGAAAATAGTTCTAGTGAAATTCCGCAACATGGCGCGTATAGGTCAGGCTTTAGACGGTCACCCAAAACTTGCCATTAAAAATGGTGCGAAATTTAAAATTTTCTTGATAATTAAACCTTGCCCTTACATTTCCAATCATTTTATAAGTGTTAGGACTCGTCGATGATACGACCAACGTCAAGGTTATAGGAAGGCACTTGTTCTATGAAGTCAATTGCCCGGTGAGCCCTATAATTTTCAAATTTGCCGCCTTTTTTAGTGGCAAGATCAAGATTTGTTTGACCGTAATGACCGTGTATATTTTTCCATGTATAAAATACGCAAGTTAGTTTAACGGGTTAGCTCTGATTGCCTAGCGCGTTATCTATTCGCGGATTAGCAGGTGATCTTCTAGATTTTGATAAACATGGATTTCCGCAAGGTAACGCCTGATTCCATCGATTATTTGTTACCTACTAGAAATATTTAACTTACTTGAGGTAAGGAGAGGGAAGATGAAAGGGTTCTTGCGGGGTAAGATAGAAAGCCGCTCATACATATACATTATCTTATTATTATACCTTTATTTATCTCTTTTCTTAGATTAGGTTTTTTACAATATGACTATAAAAGTAAAATAAAATAAAACACTTACAAAACACATATAAACATATTATAAAAAACCTAACCTAGGGTAGCTACCGGTGGTTAGGGCTGCAGAGAGAGGAACCGTCGAACTATCCGCGCTGTGTCCAAGATCACCGCCTATTATTATTATTTAGAGCCTAATGTGTCCCACTGCTGGGCAAAGGCCTCCCCCCTCTTTTTCCACTCATCCCTGTTTTGAGCAACATCTAGCTAATCTTTCAAAAAGGAGTCCAAGTTATCCCGCCATCGCCGACGTGGTCTGCCGGATCCCCGGTTTGACTCGTGGGGCTCCCATTCCGTGGTTATCTTGGCCCACAAGTCGTCCGGCATTCGGCAGACATGGCCAGCCCAATCCCATTGTAGCTTAGCCGCTTTTCGAGCTACGTCTATTACTTGAGTCTTAGTCCTATTATACATTATCTTACCCCTAAAAAACCCTTCAATCTTCTCCCAACTTACCTTACTTACTTATTTGCTCAGAGGATCGTATTGGAATTTCCAATTTGGAAACTCCTAGTAGCCTTTGTCACATTTTGACAACCGGCCTGGCCTAGTCGGTAGTGACCCTACCTGCTAAGCCGATGGTCCAGGGTTCGAATCCCGGTAAGGGCATTTACAGATATTTGTTCCCGTCATGGATGAATGAATGTGAATTAATATCGTCGCTTAATAGGACCTATAGTACAAGCATTGCTTATTTAGGGGCTAGGTAGATCTGTGTAAGGTGCAATAATTATATATTTTGCCTCCTGCCATAATTGGGATGACGACTAAAAAAACTATTTAGTCCGTCAGATCATCAAAAAATTTTCGACACATATTTTTTCTTTTTTCTCGCAAACGAAAAATGACGACGGTACAGTGCCTTGAAGTTTCGCGTGACGTCACGCCTAGGTACAATTCTTACCTAAAAGTGGCGTCACAAGCTTCCACTCCGGAACTTTGCTGCCCTGTATCTTTGTATTTTTTAATTAATTAGATAATACACTGGTCAAAAAGAGAAATAAAAAAACAAAGTGTGATGTAAAGCTGCATTTTTGGTATGTTATTTGGGGTCCTTGGGGTAATGTAGGACTATATTTTGCAAGCAAAAAAATGGTGTGCTAACTTCGTAATTTAAAAAAAAAAGTAAAAAAATCAGACTTTTTTTGGTATTTGCCGTTTTATTAAAAAACTATGCATTTTTGGTCAAAAGTTGCTGTGTAATGTTGAAAGCGCATTAAATTTCAAACAGTTTGACATCTTTTGTATCAATGTCCGTCAAATATTTTTTGAGATATGAAGCGTCAAAAAAAAACATTTTTCCCCTTTCTATGAAAATATTCATTTTGCTAATATTTTGAGACAGATATCAGCAAAACAACTCAGGCTAGTACATACATTGTAAAATAAAAATGTAGGAAATTTCACTAGCTTTCATTTAAGACCAAAAGTGTGCCAGTTATTTAAAAAAATAGGATTATATCGTAAGTCTAGTATAACTGGATCAGAAATAATCGGTGGATGGTAATGGCCAAATGGGATAGTTTACATATATTTACAGGAGGTGTAGCGGAGAATGAATTATGATTATTTGGGGCTGTTCAAGTATTACTCAGACACATATTTGCGTATATCAAATCAACATTTATTTAGTTAGTTAAGTTTACGGTCAAAAAGACCTCAGGATCGACGCTTGGCGGAAAAAATATTTACGAGTAGAAAACCCTCATTAATTGAATCAGATTGTTCCGAAATTGTTCTTGTACGGACTGGTTTTTAAAGCATATCACTGAGGGTCAATAACATCGATGCAATCTCACGAGCGTTGTCGTTTGTCGTGGACGTGCCCGAATCATAGTATTCTCCGTTTAACGAAATATCAGTACATAGACTACATAGTATGTGTTGTATTGCACGCGCAGGTCTCTCACCGCCGCGCAGGTGTAGTCGGACCATAACTCGACAGTATACACTGAGGAACAGCTGTCTTTTTGCTCTGTCACTAGTTTTGCATTGTCACTACATGTGGCGAATTTTCTAGCCAAGAGGTTTGCCCTTACTGAGGTGGCTCGCCTCTGCCTTTCTATGTCCTCCTGGTCTTTTAAACTGGACAAGATGTGACTCCGCAATTGAACTCCATCAAGCAAAAGAAGTGGTACATGTGTGGGCATATGTGCTGCCTCCATGAGCATAAAAATTCAGACTTGTCCGGATTGTATCTCATGTTATGCTGGCTGGCGTATCTCTCGCATTCTGCAAGTATCTTACGCATAGCTCCCACAGATGGTGCTAGTAGGACCATATATTATCGTCTGCATATGCGATGTGATTTATCATTTGCCCATTGATGGAGCAGCCAACCTCGATACTGGTCAAAGCCTGCGACAGCCCATCCATGTACACGCTGAAGGGAGCCGGAGACATGCTGCCTCCTTGTCTCACGCCACAGTTTAGCCCGCTGGCTGTGGACAGAGTTGACTTCCATCTTACTACGTTCTTCTGCTGGGAATACCACTTCTCCAGTATCTTAATAATTGGCGTGGGCGCTTTCCGTTCCCGTAGTTTATTCCACAGCAATTGGTGGTCAAATACAACTCAAGTGGACTTTCTATCACTACAGGAGTTGTGCCATCAAGATGCAGAACCAGGACCCTCAAAAAGGAAAAAGTAAAATGTAACTAATTCTATTTTATTTTTCTAATTTAGGCCACTAGGTGAGTGTTTTATTGTTGTATATTATTGTGTCGACTTTTTGTTTATGTTATACTAACAGGTAGTTTTTAAAATATCCAATAATGTATAAGTACTAACCATTATGGGCCCTTTGTTGTCTGATATAATAAATAAATTAAATTAAATTAATTTACTAAACTTCAAAATTTTACTGTATTTTATTTCTTCATTAGTAATAGTCAAATCGATGCAAAGTTAGCTTAGACAATTTTATCAGATAAACGGATATCAAAGAAAGTAAGATCGAATAGATAACACTTTCAACCTAAAACTTTTAGCGTAAACTAATACCTTAACCAATCTACCAGACTCTTGGCTTCTCCATTTATAGATTTTTTTTTTGTTTACCAAAGTAACTATTCTTCTTACTGACTTTTATTTGCACTAAAACTAAAGCAAAATAAATTTATACAATGTTGTATTGCAATATATATCATATCATGAAGTATTTTGCAGATATTTGTCCAAAAATATTGGCAAAACGCTACATTTTATAAATGCGTCAAAAATTAACCTTTTTTGACGCTTCATATCTCGAAAACTATTTGACGGACATTGATAAAAAAGATGTCAAACTGTTTGAAATTTAATGCGCTTTCAACATTATAAAGCAACTTTTGACAAAAAACGCATAGTTTTTTAATAAAAAAATAAAAACCAAAAAAAGTCCGATTTTTTTACTTTTTTTTTTAAATTACGAAGTTAGCACACTTTTTTTTTGCTTGCAAAACATAGTCTTACATTCCGCCAAGGACTCCAAATAACATACCAAAAATCCAGCTTTACATCACACTTTGTTTTTTTAGCCGATTTTCATGTAAGATTTGACCGGTGTATAAAGCGAAAAATATGTGTTCTGTATTTTTAGACGATCTAACTGACGGAATAAACAGAATTCCATTTTTTTTATGTAGTCGTCATCCCTATTCCAAGCCTAGAAAAGTTTCAACTTAGCAATAACATTGAAAATTTAAACCCCGACTGGTACCTACATACAAATATAAATTAATTTCTTAGAATCTTCGTTTTATAACGATGCAAAGGAATCATTCTCAATCGAGTTTCAAGTACATATTAGAAATAACTTGAGTTTCTACGACCCCTTAAGACATTTACAAGGACACAATAAATATATGATTTTAAAAGAATATTTCTGTTTAGATTCTTAGAAGAAATACTTCGTTCGTTAATTTGAATTGAAATAATTGAATTTGTGTTGAAATAATTGATGTGCAATGGATTCTTTAACGTCGGGTCACGTCTGGTTAATGATTCGATTTGCATGTACCATATGACATGTGGCCAGGCAGAGTGATGGCAGGTGGACCAAAATGTTGTCAGAATGGTGGCCGTTTTCGGACGTAGGTAAGCTTCGCCTGGTATCCGCTGGCTCGTTGCGTGGACGACATTCGAAAAAGTGCGGGGCACCTCTGGATGAGACTAGCCTGGGATCGGGATATGTGGCGTACACGAAAGGAGGTATATACTCGGGAGTGGGCGAATTAACGGCTCAAACGATGATGATATTTATGATACTATAAACTTGTCCTTGCAGTTGAAATACATCGAAACCCCAAAATCATAGTTACCTATAGGCTACTTTTCTTCTACCAAGTTATAGTCAATTAACTAATGAAATGAAAACTAATTAATTTAATTTTTGAACAATTTGCTAATATGAAAACGACTCTCGTCCCGTGTCCGTGTGGTGACGGGTTAAGAATTTCACCACCCCCTTTCTTCCCGTGGGTGTCGTAGAAGTCGACTGTGGGATATGGGTTAAATAGTGGCGTAGGCGAGAAGCTGGCAACCTGTCACTGCAATGGCACAATTTCGATTTCTATCAACCCCTTTTTGCCAAGAGTGGCACTGAAACTTTAGTAGTTCATGTGCTCTGCCTACCCCTTTATGGGATACAGGCGTGATTATATGTATGTATTATGGATGTATGAAAACGACTCAACTGACGTCACGGTCAACTCATTTACTTTATATACTTCTACCCGACTTACTAAACAGAAATTGGATCTAAAAACATACTAGTTATCTATGATTAATTGTGTTATGTTTATTTTATTAAAATTATCTGATGCTTTATTTCGTACATGGTACGGTCAGCCAAGAAAGTGGTTTACCACTTTTCGACTCAATGTTAAACACAAAATATTTTCTTTAAGGACTGCAAAGTTCCGTATTGTTTTTGAGTCTCCATTTAAATTCTAAGAAGTTCTAAGAACCAGTACTGCCAAAAGGTTTTTATTCCTTCAACGCCTTTAAGAATATGTAGAGGGTGCTAGCATACCTTCATGGCCACACGAGTCGTCATCAGTTTCACTTACGTACTCCTAATTATTTAAATAATTACTACTTACAATAAACTGCTGTCTGCCACTTACCTGTGAAACAAAAGGAAAAAAAAACATTAATATCACAATCATAAACCATTAATAAGAAGTTTTAAATTACACACAATAAACTACAATTAAAACAATTACGATTAAAAAGTAAACTGCCCTTACGGAAATTTTCTCTAAATGTGTCAATGTGAAATTATCTATCATTTATTTACTATCACAAATAACTAACAGACACCTTAGTTTTGCTGGACATATTTTTTGGGCATTTGGGCTCAAGGAGTTGAATAAAAATATAACATTATCTAAAACCTACACCGCAACACCTGACAATACCTACAGTACATACACATAATATAAACACCCACTATTTCATAATGCAACATTCCCACCCCCGAAAATACGCACACAAGGGTAACTGTGCGAGGGCCGTGTAAGTGTGCGCGCGTGTTTGTGTACGCGCGTCGGTGTGGGTGAGGGTGGGGGTGAATGAACCTCCCTGTATGACCTTCAGACGGATGTCTAGGACTACCCACTAGGAAGTGTATAATGTATACGGGGTGGATTGGCGTGATTACATTTATTTGAGGTTTGTAGTATTCTAATGAACAGTTTCTTAAAAGTAACAATGTACTTAATATGTTACTTTTATGAAAATAAATATTAAGAGGAGTATTCAAATTTTAATAAAGGGTTGTGATTTTAATAACAATATAATCTGTTGTTATCAAAATTGTGTATAATATACATATTCAATCGTATGTTGTAAAATAATTGTCAACCTTCGTTATCAGTCTGTGATTTCACATTATCCGATCCGGTATCGAATGTAGAACCGATCACTATATTATATTAAATATCATGGAATTTGTCACAGCGGACCCCAAGCTCCGATGAGCCGTGGCAAATGCCGGGATAACACAAGGACGGTGATGATCATTGACATTTGGCTTTGACATCCTTCCTACATCCGATGTGGGATCGGATAATGTGAAAACGATCTGTCATACGCAGTAACTTATCATTACCTTATAGCCGTAAGTCGTATAAAAAGTAGGATTTTTATTTTGACACATTATGAGTACTTATTTATAAGCACATAAATTTATTAATATGAAAAAAAAAGTCTACAAATATTCATTTAAATAAGTCTATCCTCGTTTTAAAAATCACTCTGTATTTAAACCTTTTGTTTGAGTTCGGTTATAATTACGAATTTCTTGGTATTGAAATCTTGCTTCTTTTGTAGGAGTTTCTGAATTTAATGGCATTGGAATGTTGATACCATGGCAACGGTTGTCATTTGTTCATGAGCATAAAAAAAATAATTAAATTCAAATTACAAAATTTTCATCAGTTCTCCAAGAAGCCACTGGGCCATTTTTTTCAAAGTTGTCCACCCCATTTTTTTTGTTTGTAACATGGCTATTTTTTACGCGATTCATACTCGGAATTGCGAGCACTTTCGATTCTGATAGGAGAAAAAAAATGTCCCAAGATTTCCATACTCCAACACTTCTGGTGTTTAGGGTGTCCATGGGCGGCAGTGATCGCTTACCATCAGGCGACCTGTCTGCTCGTTTGCCTCCTATCCCATAAAAAAATAGATTCCTAAAATCTAAGTAGTACGTTTTTACAACAGTCAAAGATAGATAAATAAGATAAAGTGTAAAATAGAATGGGAAATATGCCCGATTAAGGGTCAATAACATCCTTCCGTGCTTCTAGGTTACAGCAATCTGACAGCTACCTATAGCGTCAGCTTAGGGCAACCACAAGCTACCGCGGGTGCCTATCCGGCCTAGCCGAAATTTATTTATTCAATCGTATGGCACGGAAATAGGCAAATAACAAGTTATATATAATAAAACCAGTTAAAAAGAATACAAATCTAAAAGCTATAGGTCAACATTTAGACAATTGAGCCACACTGATGCTGCGTCTGGTGTGAGTTGCAGTAGGTCTTGATAACGCCGTGTCTTGCGTGGGCGACGGTCGCGTCTCATACTTCCATATCGATAAGGTTTCATTTCGTATGCGTCGCATCGCCGTCGCGCGACCATCGCGCGACCGTTGCCCACGCAAGCCACGGCGTAATCGTTGACCCTAGACGCCGATCGTAACGCAGTCTAGCACTGTCGCCACAGAATACATATTAGTACAACTGTCGCGCCAATACGGAAGGTCGGAAAAACGGAAAACGACGTAATCGCGAGCGTTTGTGCATTAGGCCACGTAAGTACCTAGAGCGGTCGCAAGTAAGCGAAAATAAGCGGTGCTCATACATTACATCTCTTTTTTGTCAAGTAACTCAAGCCATCTAACAAATCTCTTTAATTTTTTTTTTTTTTTTAGTATAGATAGGTAGACGTTTGACCACGATCACACCTGATGGTAAGTGATGATGCGGTCTACGGTGGAGCACGCTTACCTATGAGATACCTATTTACTCTTGCTTTAAAGAGACCTGGATTGTACTCGTGCGGAAACACACTTTAAAAAACACATCGTCTTTAAAAAACACATTGTGTTTCACAATCTAGCTCCTTCCTTCTCCAATCGATAAAACAGTTTTTATGCAAACCCTTTGCTAATAGTCCTTAGGTCGTCCTATTAATATTATACTAGTCTAGTGTTTGTTATGAGAATACTTTAGTATTCCGGATCGATTCTAGAAATGTAGGTCTGTTAAAATATACATAGTTTGCAACTGTTCGTTTCAGAACTAGCTGAAAACAAAGACAATAAGTAACTCCGTATCAAAGAAGATCGAGTATTATAGAGAGTTACTGTCAAAGTAAAATGTGTAATCACAGTGCATAGACTGCCATCTCTCGACACAAGCTTAAAACTTTAAACCTCAGTTTTGATAATTTGGCCCATATTGCTAGCTTGATATGTGTTAAAATGTCAAATATTAATACTAGCGCCATCTAGCCGAGCGTTCCCCAAAGGTGTAACGCCATCTAGGCCACCGTACCTTTTTCTCTAGGTCTTTGAGGTACGTTTTTTCCTTAGACTTTATCCGTCTATACGGAGTTACATATGTCTTTGCTCCGTATAGACAGATAGTCTAAAAAAACGTACCTCGGAACCAAGGACGATATATTATACCGGGACTGACAAAACCCATATAAATAGTGTACCCCTGAAATGTATGGGCCTTTTAGGATAGATAAAACTAGATGGCGCTGTTTCGCAACCTGGAAGTGGCAAATCATATTTTCCTTAAATATTTTTGCGTGTTTTTATTTTTTATGAGAACAAATGACTGAGAACAAATGATGTTGCTTTATTTTAATATCATGATATCACGTCAATACACATTTTGGAAAAATAGTACATTACATCAGAGGCCGGGAAAATGAGGATTTCCGGCCAAGTGGGTATATACGGCCGAGCGAGCGTGCGAGCGAGGCCGGATAGGGATACGAGGCCGGGAATCCGTTTTCACGCCGAGGCATGTATAGTGCTTTTCTCAAACATACAATGAAATAAAAAAAAAATGCTCTAAAGGACAATATTTTATAAAAAAAAGTTACTTTGCAGGCCTAGGCCTGAAAAATAATATGAAATCCCTTTACAGTCCTCTCGAGTTGTTGCGCCCAAAAAGCGATACTTCCCAGCCCATTTTAAGGAACGTAAAGACAATATTTCATTGCATGTTTGAGAAAAGGAAATTTGTAGGCATCATCAGTATAGTTAGGATAGTATATAATAGGTGGCGCTAAAAAATTGAGGTACGATTCTTAGTATGAAGATTGTCAATCCATACTAATATTATAAATGGGGTATTATAAGTGTGTGTGTCTGTTTGTTTGTCCGCCTTTCGTGGCAAAACTGAGCGACGAGTTGATGGGATGGAGAGTAACATAGGCTACTTTTAGTCTTTTTCTAAGTGCGTTTTCACATTATCCGATCCGATATCGGATGTCGGAAGAATTTCAATGGAAAAAATCCAAGATGGCGCCTGTAATGTTTGGGATATCGGTCCGACATCCGATATCGGATCGGATAATGTGAAAACGCACTAACGCGAGCGTAGCCGCGTTCAAAAGCTAGTCCTATATAAATCATCCTTGCTCGGAACCATCAAGAGAAAAGTACGGCCGTTTAAATGGCACTACACCTTTGGTTGACTTTCGGCTTGGTGACGCTAACATTAATATTTCGTCAACTTTTAAAAAAACTTGTATCTTTGTCTGTCAATGAAAAGAAAATTGAGTAAGTATGTATGGAATGCATATAGACTTACTGCGTTTTAATTTTGAGGAACAGCGTGAGATACGAGATTTTTTAAAAATAGTGACGATTTGCCCATTTTAACACATCAAGAATATGGGCGCAATTGTCAAAACGGAGGATCAAAAGTTTTAAGCTTTGTGTCGAGAGATGGCAGTCTACGCACTGTGACTATACATTTTACTATCAGTTCTCTATATACTCGGTTCTCTTTGGCTGAAAATAAATGGAAATGAGTAAATAAAGTTTGAAACGATTAACGTCATAAGCACAAACGTCACTCAAACGCCATCTACCGGGCGTAAGCGAGCTTGTAACCTTTCTGAAAGTGTCAAACTTCCTTTAACAGACTGCCTTAAACACCCATAGTTTTAGGCGGCGTGCGCACGGCTACAATAGTAGATTGTGTTACAAGGCAGTAAAATGGTTCAAGATACAGTCACCGGCAAAAAAGTGATGATTTTTTTTTGTACCTTGTCGCTTTTAATAATTTGACAACTTCGTATGACATTTCAAACAAGATGTTAATGTGACAAGGTACAAAAATCATCACTTATTTATGCCGATGATTGTACACGTACGCCCACCCTTAACCAGGCAATAAATTAAATTTAAGTACATAATATGGGCCACCAAAATTAGAAATTTCGCAGATACCTATATTGTAAATTTTACATAACGTTAATTTTATTTTCAGATTCTTGATTTTTTTTTAAACACTACGTCGGTGGCAAACGAGCATACGGTCCGCCTGATGGAAAGCGGTCACCGTAACCTATGGACGCCTGCAACTCAAGGGGTGTCACATGCGCGTTGAAAACTCATTAGAAACTTGTACGGTCAGCCAAGAAAGTGGTTTACTACTTTTCGGCTTTAATTTTAAACACATAAGATCGAAAAGTGGTAAACCACTTTTTTGCCTGACTGTACACCCCTTTTTGCTGATTTTTCAAAAATGAGAAGATTTATGACGACCGGTCTGGCGCAGTCGGTAGTGCTGATGCGCCGCGGTCCCGGGTTCGAATCCCGGTAAGGGCATTTATTTGTGTGATGAGCACAGATAGAGTCATGGATGTTTTTACGTATATAAGTATTTATAATATATTATATATATCGTTGTCTGAGTACCCACAACACAAGCCTTCTTGAGCTTACCGTGGGCCTCAGTCAATCTGTGTAAGAATGTCCTATAATATTTATTTATTTTATTTATTTATTTATTTATTTATTTATTGGGGTAATTATATTTCGCATATAACGTCACGCCTTGTTATGTACCTACAAGTCGGACTTTTAACTCTCAACCCCTGTATTTTCTCTATATACCAACAAGATAAAGAAACGCTTCCTAGAAAAAGATATTGTTTATAATTGATACCTACACGAAGTAATTGAATAGGTAAATAAAATGACAAGATATTATAAATGGGTAATAATAATAACTATTGAAACAACGTCTGGGGCTAGACAAACAGACTTTGAGCTAGATATCCTACACTAATGATAAAGCTGGAGGGCCTAATCTTACGAAATGTCGAGGAAAATCCATACTAAATATGACTTATAAAATGGAATAGAAACGGCGAGCGCGCGCGCGAGGCAGACGTGTCACAATATATTAATTTTAATATTTAAATTAAGTTCAATTAAACTTCACACTTATAGTCACCGTGCATAAAGTTCAAAGTGAATTAAACGAAGTGCTTGCAATTAAGCCGTTTAAATAACGAGCCACCGGTGCCGTCCGAGTGTAAAGCATAAACAACACAGATCATGAGTTCGCCAACTAGAAGTGACCCGGGCGGCTCCCAACCGAACTTGGCCTCAGCGGAGTTTCTTGCGGAAGGAACTGAAGACTCTAATATCACATTTCGTAATAGTAAACGCAAACGTGAGAGCTACAGTGGAGATATTATGAGTGAACTGTGTGATATTAAAAATCAGATGAAAGAAATAATGAACATGATGAAATCGGCTAAAGAATCAAGTAACCGACAAACAAAATCCATAGAAAAAATGTCACAAGATATTCTTGCTATAAAAGAAGAATTAAGAAATAGTCAAACTACCACAGACAATTTGGTGACAGAGCAAAATCAAATCAAGGATGAAATATCAAACCTAAAAACATTGAGTGAACTCACAAAAACAAAGCTGGACGGCTTGGAAAATGACATGAAACTTGCTCAAACCTCTCATGGGGCTATATCCTCTAATGAAGATATCTTGATCGAAATTGAAGAACGGAAAACACGAGAAAAAAATATTATTCTTGCTGATATACCGGAATCGACAGCGTCTACACCAGAAGAGCGAAAAACAGGTGACTTTAACGAATCCCTTAAAATCCTACGTTTAGTTTCACCTGATTGTTGCGACCCCACTGAGACTAGAAGACTGGGAAAATTTATACCTGGTAAAAGCCGTCTCCAAAAGTCAGTTTCGATAGCAAAAATCAAGCAATGACTATTCTGCGCAATAGGAATAAAGTAAAAGATCAATTTAAAATTTACCCAGACCAGACTCCTCAACAACAAAAGCATCTAAGCAATTTAAAAAAACAACTGTCGGAAAGAATTGCCAGTGGCGAAACCGGTATTACTTTAAAATATATAAAAGGAGTTCCTAAAATAATCAAAGAACAATCAAAAAACTGAAAGAAAATAAGAATGACGAGAATAAAAAATGTACCCCGATTGAAAATGTTTCACATCAAATTACAGCCAATTATAAAGACATCATCCCTAGTAAGAAATCGTTAAAGTGTTTCTATATGAATGCCCGCAGCATTGTTAAGCCTGGAAAGTTGGACGAACTAAAGTGCATACTACAATCATTTAATTGCATCATTCATCTAGTGATATTGACTGAAACTTGGATAAAGTCGGAGGATGAAGTGAAAATTATCCAACTGCCAGGTTACACTCATTATAAAAGTTATAGAACAGATCGAAGAGGTGGCGGTGTCTCCATATTTGTTCACAACAATTTACATCATAGTCACATAGAAGATCGAAACGTGGATGGAAATCATTATCTCTATATACACTTAGAAAAATACTCATTGGACTTTCTGGCAGTTTACCGAAAACCAGAGTCTACGAACATAAATACTTTTCTAGATACCCTATCAACATTCCTTGAAAAATCGAAACGTGCTATCGTTCTGGGGGATTTTAATATCAATCTACTGGTATCAGACCGTCCGACTAATACCTACAAAGAGTTATTGGAGGAGAATGGTTATAAAATTTTAAATCAAATCACAACCGATGCCAGCACGCGGGAAACCGATTCCACCAAATCCATAATAGACCATGTTTATACGAACTTGACAGAAAACGACTTTCATATGGCGATAATAGATTCCAGTCTTTCAGATCACAAACAAATATATATAGAGATGAAAAAATATGAACCTAAACCTGTCAAAAGAGTTGAATATGAAGCTATTAACTATAATCAATTAAAAGACATGATGACCGAATCGATAAACACTGAAATTGAATATGATTACTATGCCTTAGAAGAGAAAATATTAAACTGTATCCAAAAGAGTAAAACTACGAAAGTTAAAATTCTAAATCCTCCTAGACAGGAATGGATTAATAAAAATATTTTGAACATGATTAATCAACGCAATTTATTGTGGCAAGAACATAAACGAAATCCAAATGACAAACAAAAAAGAGAAGACTTTATAAAGATGAGAAACCGCGTTACAAATACTATATCGGCAGAAAAAACTAAATACTACAACAAAGAGTTCGCGGTGTGCAGAAGTGACCCGCCTAAGATGTGGTGCCTAATTAATAGCCTATCAAAAAACAAAGTGAAAGAGAGCCTAACCCCAAAGAAACTACAAACCGCTAATGGAACTGTGACCGATCCTGTTGAAATTTGTGAAAGCTTTAATACATTTTTCTCAAATATAGGGGCAGAATTAGCAAAAAATATCACTAACGCACAAGCAGTAAATACAAGCTACTCTCAAAATACATCGGAACCACAGGCACAACGCAAACTTCTGAAGTTTACTCCTGCGACTGAAGAGGAAGTCATCAAAATTATCAACACTCTCAAACTAAATACTGGTTCAGGTTTAGATGGACTTACTGTAAAATCTTTAAAGTGTATCCAAAGTTCAATCGTGCCACAGTTGACAAAGAGCTTCAATAAATGTTTAGAATTTGGCATATTCCCGGACACCCTAAAAATCGCCAAGGTCACGCCGGTCTTTAAGTCTGGTAGTAAATCAGATCCCAGTAACTACCGACCAATATCGGTCCTCCCAGCGTTATCTAAAGTCCTAGAAAAACTCATACGAAACCGACTCGAATACTATTTAAACTCAATTAACTTCTTATATGATAAGCAGTACGGTTTCCGACCGCAATCCAATACTCTTACAGCAACCGTGGACTTAGTAACGAAAATTAAAGTGAGCATTGACCAAAAGCAGGTAGGACTTGGCGTCTTTATAGACTTAAAGAAGGCATTCGATACGGTGAGTCACAATATCCTTTTACGAAAGCTAGGACAGGCTGGTGTCGCTGGTACTGCTCTTAAAATTTTTGACTCCTACCTATCAGGACGAAAACAAATAGTAAAAATTGGTGAACATGAAAGCAAACCTTTACCCGTAACGTTTGGTGTCCCCCAAGGGTCCATTCTGGGCCCTCTCCTTTTCCTTATTTACATAAATAGCATCAGCGAAATTGGCCTAAAAGGGGAGGCAACCTTATATGCAGACGACACTAGTCTTTTTTACTTTGGGAACTCTATACATGATATAATTACTGACGTTCAAATCGATTTAAACATTCTTGACAAGTGGTTTAAAAATAATTTACTGACAATAAATGTCTCTAAAACAAACTACATCATATTCGCATCTAAAAACAAGAAAATTTCTCACCACCAACCCCTAACAATAAATAATCAAGTAATAAGTAAAATTGATAATGAGAAGTACTTAGGCCTTATACTAGACAAACAAGTTACCTGGAAATCACACATTGATAAAGTAAAAAGAAAAATTACTTCCCTTACTGGTGCACTACGTACTATAGCGAAATGTCTTCCAACTAACGTGCGCTACATGATTTATAACTCTATTGCAAAGCCACATATAGATTATCTAATTGAGGTATGGGGAACAGCTACAGCTACCCAAATAAATACAATACAAAGAGCACAAAATAAATTAGTAAAAGTATTATTCCAATTCGATCCTCTAACTCCGACAGAATATATTTATAAAAAAACTAGTGTTATGAATATACGCCAAACATACACGTATTATACATGCATATTAGTACGCAAAATTTTACAAAAAGATTTACATATAAAAATATCTTTCACGAAAAAACAAAAATTTCAAAGAATAAAACTTAGAAATGCTAACGATCTGATCCTTCGTGCACCGCGTACAAACTACGGAAAAAAAACCATTCTGTATGAAGGTGCAGATATATATAATAAATTGCCAAAAGATATAAAAGACGCCAAGTCCTTCGTTGCATTTAAAAGGTTGCTAAAGCATTATATTATTACCAATAAATAGCCCTCTCATTTTTTTTTTTTTTCTCTCATATTTCTGTATAAATATTTTTATTACTATTTTTATTACTATTTTTTTTTCTCTTGATTCAGTAATTAAAAACTGTAATTATTGTAATAAATAAAATTTAATTGATAAAATAAACAAATATTTGCATAACAAAACATCTTACAATTTACAAATCGAAATAAGTTAAATGAAGCGCTGTGTCGCCTCCATGCTCTTTATATCCATGTTAGTAGTTCTTATCTCTGTTACTAAGACGAGCCGGTTCGGGCCGTAGCAACTACGCTCGCATTCCATTGTGCATTTATCTTGTTTTGTTGTCGATTTACCCATCATAGAAAAAAGTGAATTTAGATTTTTCTTGTGTAATATTCGTTTAAGTAAAAAGAATAATAATATTATATTATTACCCCTTAAGTAATAATATTATGTGTACCAAAAGTGTTAAGTTATTGTTAATGTTGTAAGTTATTAGTACTTAATTGAGTGTGCGCTCACCGCTTAAAAGATAAGTATTGCATGAAAAATAAGAAATTCTCATGTAAGTGAATATTATGTATTCTTATGGGAAATAAAGATCTTTAAACCTAAAAGATGTATATAAACTTATATATTATATATACTACATCACAGCATACACGTTTATATACACAACCCAGACTGTATCAACACTGTATACTCAATGTCATTATATGTATGTATACGGCAAAACTACCAAAATGCGTATAGACGACCTTATTACCGCTCGCCAAGGTATCGGATACATATTTTGGTCACTCCGTCCGTGTATATATTTAATACTTCATACACATATACATTTACATAAATTATTATTCCCTAGGCTAATTCGTTCTGGTCGCCCAAGGACATTCTGGGCCCTAGAAGGTCCTGATACCAACCACAATCTAAACTCAACCTTAACTTGACTAGACAAAGCTCAAAATGGTTTGTGAGACGCTGTGATATAAGACGTTTTTCCATCGTTAAATAAAAGCTTTGAAAGCGAAATTTATACCTGAGTTAGACTGCATTAGAAATGTAACCCTATACAGCGCTCTTAAAGTTTAAATTAGGTATTGATATCCCGACGAACCATATATAGGGATGCAGCTATACGTTAGACAGGGACGGGGCGATCCGTGACCTATCCAACTGACGAAAGTCGTAGTCCGGAAAAACGTCTTAACGACTCGTCTAGACGAGTGCCGTTGTGTGGGTGCCGTGCGCGTGTGTGCGTGCCGACGACGCGGGTAAGTGTGCGCGTGCGTGTACACACTGTTTGTGTAAGTGTGGGGGGGTTGAAGTGTCGAAATTTTAATTAGCGAATGTATAGGAACGGGGGTGTGCTCAATAATATCTGAGCGGTTATGAGGGATATTTCTTGGGTTTATGTTAATGGGGATATAGTAGGAATTAATTATTAATGAGTAATAAATAATGGGTCTTCCTTGGAAAACGTAAAAAAAATGTGATATGAACATAGATATGCTATTTTTATCTACGCTCTTAAAATAATCAATAATTATGGCTAATACTAAAAATTACAGGATATAATATAGGTACAGTCAACCAATTAGAACCCTAGGCCACTGTAGAACTATGTCATAGTGACGTTATAAATCAGATTGTAAGAAATCTCTTGTCATTTTGACATGGTTGCAGAGTGGCCTAGGGCAGGGGCGGCTCACTCCGCGATTCTATCGCCGCGCTACAAGTACATCCTGGCGGCCGCGAGTTCACGGCCTACTCAGGGGTGGCGCGCGTTCTCACGGAATGCACGTTCGCACTTTCTATTGTTACTTTACGTCGCGAGTTTTTTTAAGGTTCATATGCGATGTCCGCGTGTCGAATGGCTAATAATACTGAGTTAAATAGACATCATGAATAAAATAAATACCATAGGACATTCTTACACAGATCTACTACTAATTAAGTCCCACGAAAAAGTTAAATAAGGCTTGTAATGTTGGAACTTGAACAAAAATATATAAATACAGTATATATACCTGGAAAGTACCCAAGACTTGAATATAATAGTATAACATTTTATGTGAGTATTAATTCGTTTTAATCCATAGGTAACCCTATCGCCGGACGCCGCGCACGTGCGGCTCGTTTCTTTGTAAGAATTTTGTAGGTATTTAAAAAGGCGGCATTTCGATACATCAAAGCAGTGGGCCTTCTGTACTTGTACTATTATATATTCTGTGCCTAGGGTTAAAAATTACCTGATGAATTGAATGTACACTAAAAGGAAAAAAAAGGAGTGGAAAGGAGTGTTGTAGTAAAAGTGTATATTTAACACAGCAAAAAGGAGTATTCAAGTTTCTAATGGGTTGGCAACGCGCATGTGACACTCCTTGAGTTGCAGGCGTCCATAGGTTACGGTGACCGCTTTCCATCAGGCGGACCGATGCTTGTTTGCCACCGAAGTAATATAAAAAAAACCTTCTTGAGCTTGGGGCTTAGTCAATATGTACTTTAAGTTTATTACGAATAAATATTTTGATTGATTGAGTGATTGATTGATTGATACTAGTAACGTGTAATAAACCCTACAATATTTATTTATTTTATCAGTTTCAAGAATTAATACAAATAAAAATATAAATAATTATTATAACAAT
This sequence comes from Leguminivora glycinivorella, assembly GCF_023078275.1. Lineage (NCBI taxonomy): Eukaryota > Metazoa > Arthropoda > Insecta > Lepidoptera > Tortricidae > Leguminivora > Leguminivora glycinivorella. The sequence continues at coordinate 2,695,096 of NC_062998.1, read as the reverse complement.
ACATATACGTCAAACTGTTGCAGGCTAAAGGCTAAGTACGTCTAAAATACGTCACGACTGAAATGAGATTGTGATTAACATAATATTTTTTGACACAACAAGAGCACCTTCTGAATAATTAAACTACTCATTTTTAATTAACAATATCGTTTTTCACGTAAAATTTTAGTAGCTATTAAATAAGCATTAGCTCAAAAAAATAAAAATTACTCAAAACGCGCGCTTTAAAATCTAGTATCCATTCATTAAAAAATTACATGTCTCAAATGACTCGAATCTACAGGTCACAAATAAAAAAAAATAGCTACGTAATATTCGTAGCCGATCCGGGTTTCACCTCGTAGAGCCGTAGAGGTCGCTACGGGTCTACGACCGAGCGTCCGGACGTCCCACCCTGGGGGGTTGGATTTCCATGTGCTACGAAAATGGGGCTTGCGATGTTACAGACTGCATTTTTTTAGCTGTGTACTGTATAGTACGTTTTTTAGCTATGTCACGCTGCGACGTAGGTACAATGTACATTATTCGTTCTATTTACAACTTAGGAACACGTGAATCAGTAAGAGGTGGATCATTTATGATAGTATAATTTATGTTGTTAAGAATTTAGACTGTTTCACTAAGAATTCTGATATCCATAATTATAACACTAGAAACAAAAATAAGCTTGCCATAAAGAAGTTTCGTGTCCGTAAAGTAAAAAACACTTTTTTGGAATTAGCAAACCTAATAGTTATCAATCAATGACCCTTAGTCTATGAAGCCTTTGTGCAAAATTTCAGCTTTTTTAATCAACATCTTCAGAGATTTTCAAAATTTCAAACCTAATGCGGGGGGCATTAGGTTTGAAATTTTGAAAATCTCATACAAACCTGAAAATTCAACTTTCAGATTAAAAAAAAAATTGGCTGTATTATGTTAAGTATATGTTATTGATACATATCAATATAAGAAACTACCAAAAGTTGCGAAAATAGCATCGAAAATCGCCAAAGTTCACCTAGTTTTAGTACATTTGCCGAAATATGGCTCCACTAAAATACCGAAAATTTGCGATTTTTAACGCTATTTTCGCAACTTTTGGTAGTTTCTTGTAATAATATGTATCAATAATGTATACTGAACATAATACTGCCGAAAGTTTTTTTTTATCTGAAAGTTGAATTTTCAGGTTTGTATGATATTTTCAAACCTAATGCCGGCTGAAGATGTTGATTAAAAAAGCTGAAATTTTGCACAAAGGCTTCATAGACTAAGGGTCATTGATTGATAACTATTAGGTTTGCTAATTCCAAAAAAGTGTTTTTTTGATCCACCCTAATGTACATACATATTAAATATGTCAAAAAAACCTGTCAGATATAAAATTAGTAATATGTACAAATAAAATTGTTGTTATCAATATAATAAATTTTCCGGGCAGTCACGTTATTTTATTATACAACATTTAAATAACAATGCTATTGTTACAAAACAATACTTAACATCTTTTAAAATCCGTTAGAACATTCCTTTTTTTAAATAAATGCATATTAAATACAAGTACACGCGAACATTATTCGCTTTAGACAAAACGTAATAACTCACATTACCGATCAAATCAAATTGAATCTAAACTCTATAAATATAAAGTCTAATTTCTTATATAGACTTGTATGCATATATGTTTTTAAATATAAAGTATAGGTCATCGCCCGTTCGTCCTTTTTGCCCCAAAGTACAAATTCAAGAACGTTATGTATTTTGTACATAATATATACAGTTCCTTAACTTAATGTGTCTGGCACAAGTTGTCTGGGAGAGATTCTTTAACACTTTCACCGCTGAGCTACGCAGCGCTACGTCGTAGCCGGTAACATGGGTTTTCCGGTGTGTAGCGAAAATGCGGAGGCGGAACGACAACGTGTCGTGAATAGCAGTGAATGGGTTAAGTTGCAACCCTTTCTGGATATTGATCTAATACTTACAATGTTCGTAAGTCTTTATAGAATGATCGTGGGTTCGAATCCCGGTATGGACATTTTGGTTGTGAGATGAATTGAAATATAGGTATGTATTTAATAGTTCCTGAGTTATGGATGTTATTATGTATGTATACCTACATAATAACAGACAGCGGGAAACGACTTTTTTAGGGTTCCGTAGTTAACTAGGAACCCTTATAGTTTCGCCATGTCTGTCTGTCCGTCCGTCCGTCCGTCCGTCCGTCCGCGGATAATCTCAGTAACCGTTAGCATTAGAAAGCTGAAATTTGGTACCAATATGTATATCAATCACACCAACAAAGTGCAAAAATAAAAAATGGAAAAAAATGTTTTATTAGGGTACCCCCCCTACATGTAAAGTGGGGGCTGATATTTTTTTTCATTCCAACCCCAACGTGTGATATATTGTTGGATAGGTATTTAAAAATGAATAAGGGTTTACTAAGATCGTTTTTTGATAATATTAATATTTTCGGAAATAATCGCTCCTAAAGGAAAAAAAAAAAGTGCGTCCCCCCCTCTAACTTTTGAACCATATGTTTAAAAAATATGAAAAAAATCACAAAAGTAGAACTTTATAAAGAATTTCTAGGAAAATTGTTTTGAACTTGATAGGTTCAGTAGTTTTTGAGAAAAATACGAAAACTACGGAACCCTACACTGAGCGTGGCCCGACACGCTCTTGGCCGGTTTTTTTATACTGTACTAGCTTTTGTCCGCGGCTTTGCTCGCGTTAAATTCGAAAAATCAGCGCTACTCAGATTGTAGCATAAGAGCAAATAAATCATCATCCTGCGTTATCGTGACTCGTGAGAGCCTAGGGGTTCGCTTTGACAACTAATCCCAAGGTTTGCGAAAGCGACTGCCACAGGAACAAAACAAAAATACCTTCAAAAGACGGCTAAAAAAGTATCTCTTAGAAACTCTATAAGGGATCGTCTTCCTGCATTTATGTTTATGTTATTTTAATGTTTCTCAAATGTGAATTTTGATGATATCTGATTGTTAACCTTAGAATTATTTGATTTCTTGACTCCACAGTCAAACTTATAACTTAGTTTTGTGGAGCACTGTATATTTCATACCATTGTTACCTTTTATTATAATAATTAAATAAATAATAATAAAAAAAAATCTGACTTTCCAACCCGAAGGGTAACTAGGCCTTATCGGGATTAATCCGGTTTCCTCACGATGTTTTCCTTCACCGAAAAGCGACAGTATCAAATGACATTTCGCACATAAGTTCCGAAAAACTCATTGGTACGAGCCGGAATTCGAACCCGCGACCTCCGCATTTGTTGGATTTGCCATTATAATGTTTAATAATTGTAACATTTTAAGGTACGTTTCTCTCAAACATTTAAATTTATGGCAATAATGTCGGTAGACAAAGAAACCGGGTCGGTCTGGCAAGTTTACCTGGACTGGTTATAAAAGGGACTGCTCGTCGGCGAGCAGTCACTTTTAGTTCTACCAGCGCCACGAACAGAGATAAGTACCTTTATCTGATTATATCATAATAATAATAATAATTGTCTGAATTAATTTATGAAATTATTTGAAGTACCTTAATCTGATTATTTAATAAATACCTGAATTTATTCAATGAAAATTGTCTGAATTAATTTATGAAATGGGTTAATGAAGATGTAATTAAAAAGTTAATGTTTTAGTGTTTCGTTATAAACAACTCTACAACGCTGTTTATGTCTGATTATTTAATAATAATTACCCGTATTTAACTATGAAAATTAATTAATGAAAACTACCTGAATAAATTGATGAAACTGACTAATGAAATTGTAATTAAAAATAAGCATATTTTACTATTTCATTATACGTAACTTAATAGTAACCATGTTTATGATTTTACTCCCTTGTTGAGTATATTTTGATGTGTCTCTAACGAGTAAATATATAATTGGTGTCATTGATTTATAACCAACGCAGTTTTATTATGTCCCATATTTGCCAATTGAATTACATATTTAAATTTATCCCAAAAACAAATTTAATTAGGATCGCTTAAATGGAGAATTGCCCGAATTGTAATACAAATAAATGTTTACAATTATTTTATCATATTAGTCACTTCAGGTCATATGACATTTGGGTAAAGCTAATTTGTTCTTTGGAAGTTAGTTATTTCGTCATATTAGTAGTCACTATAGGTCATATGACATTTGAGTAAAGCTAATTTGTTCCTTGGAAGTTAGTTACCTCTCTTGAAGTAAAAACGTTGATTATTATTTTGGACAAAAGGCTGCATATTATACCCGTTTAACATACTCTGTCGCATAATTGAATTGATATGATCTCTCAAACAAGCATAAAATAAAAACGTTTCATTATATAACCAAAATGCTAAATTCAGAAGTGGGATACGTTTTACCTAGCCATCTTTTAACACTGTGAATTATTTCAGAGATAACGGATTGAAATCTGCTGACCAACTTTCATACCACCATTCGGAGTGAAGTTTCTTCGGGCTGCCGATACCACAACATTGTGCTTCCTACATTTGGTCCTACTAACAGCGATGATGGGGCTGCACGGCCGACGCATGGTGCACCGATTTCGGGACCTTCTGAAAACCTGAATGGACTGGCGTTGTTATGATCATTAAAGTCGGTAAGGCCCTGAGGGCTCTGCATTATCATGTAAAAAATCTTGCTTTGAAGAAATATTGTTGTACCCACTGTGTTTTAAACTGATTTTGTTTACTTATTACGGAACTGCAGTTAATCGAGCTAGTTATTGAAAGAGCTAGTGTTATGATTATGACATCTTGAATAAATAAATTACCTCTTATTAGATCATGTTGTTTAAAAGAAAAACAGTTAAATCCTGAAGAAAGGGTATAAAAGTCAGAACTGAACAATACAGGTTTAGAACAATACTGGTTTAGTTTCTTCCTTTGGGAATAGATTATATTTTGTTAATGACATAATTCGGTAAACAAGTTCTTGTTGTAAAGATTGTATTACGACACTACTGATCCGGAGTGATCCTATAACTGCAAAACAATATTTCGATTTTCGTATGGATATAGGGTCTAAATCTCTCTATTGACCAACGTTTATTTTATTTTCCAAAAAATATTTTTAGCTATTTCTCTTGAGAAACACTAATTTTAAAAACACTAATATATTTTTTTTGTTTATGTATTTAGCAAAGTGGCAGTTTTCACTTAATAAATAAAAATTTGATACTAATAATTGACTCAAGATCGATGTTTTCAAGCAAATATGTACGTTTCAAAAATCGTTTTTATTTTTTTTTAATACTCGCTTTTCAATTGTCCAATATTTGTTTTCGCTTACATTTTATAATGATTTTGCCATTGTAATGAGATACAAAAAAATTGGCAATCGATATGTGATTTACTTTAGGTGGTTTCGTTGTTTATTTCACTATACTATACCAAAAACAAACAAATTAGTAAGTAATTAAACCTGCCTACCTACAAAAATGTCAAATTTAAAAGTAGTATATTAGTGTTTTCTTCAGATAGTGGCATGGCTTCAAAGTGAAAGTTATTGGTTTATTTAAATACAGTAGTTTAGTTACATACTTACGTTGTACATCATAAAAAAAATAGACACAAAACTTGCTGCTAAAAATGCTGTGCTTATTTTAACCTGTTCCTGCCCACCATGTAGGTACAGTTTGAGGTATTTAAATTTAAACCAAATTATTTAATAAATATGGTAGACTTTCTTTACCTACCTAATTAATAAAAAAAATAGATTCAAAACTTGCTACTATAAATGCTGTGCTTATTTTAAGAAACGCTTAAACGTTTGTATCCCGCACTAACGTATTTCAAAATTATTTCACCAATTGCGGACCAATAAAATTTACTTTTAGTACCCAACAGTAATGTTACACACACATCCCTATTGGTTTGAATTCAATTAACATTAAAACTTTTTCCAAGTAGCTGTTACTTCGGACAAACTACTGATCTGATAAATGATAAATCTATTTATCATCATTGCGAGTATGTTTACAATTTTGTCTTCTCTTTTCGTTGAGAAGTAACGATTAAGAAAGTGTCTGAGATTTTAATTCTACTTTCACGTTTGTGTGTCTGTTATCGCATATCTTAGGCTCAAAAACGAATAAAGTTTTATTTATTTATTTGAACTTTATTGCACAAATTAACAATAACAAGTACAAATGGCGAACTTAACACCTTAAGTCATTTTCTATCAGTCAACCATTGGGCAAAACAGAGATAGTCTGGTGGGCGCCATTAAAAAAGCCAGTATGAGATTTTAATGATTAAATACAAGTTGATTCTATTATAAAATAAACATATATAGATACAATAAATGAACTTACATACATATTAACATATACGTAGATAAATAAATGGACCTAGTGCAAATAAAGGCTTACGCAACTTGCTTTATAAAGAGAGTTTACTCTGTGCTTGCCTGGTTTTCGAGTTTGGGTAGATTATTATCTACAAAGAATTTTTATTGATTTCCGTTAATATTAGGGGACGGTTCTTTAGGTAAATTACAATTAATTTCTGTAAGAAAATATTGTTTTTTCTCTTACTGTTATCGAGTTATTCAGGGAATGAATTTAGTGGCTCAGTAAGCGTAGTAATAAAGGCTGCCTTTGTAATTCCTTATCATTATTTATTGTTACATGTGTCGTCATTTACTTGAGACTGACTTTATTGTTTCTACGGGTCTCTCACATGATTGACAAATTTATAATGTATGAAAACGGTTAAAAAAAACCTTTTTTCTAATTTAATAAGTGATTTGCCGAGTGGTTCCTGATAGGGATCCTGGCGACTGTCAAATTTAACAAAAAAAAAAAGTGTTTTCATATCAGCGGGTTCGTTTATACGAACCAATTATTAATTTGGTCTCCCAACAAGAAAGTCATTATTAAAAAAAGGAAAGCAAAAAAAATAAGATTAATAAATTAAATTATGAACAATAATACAAATCTCACAGAACAAGATTCTGCAAAAAAAAGGGTCACTAGGTAGGTACTTATTCATCTTTCATGCTGAGTAGAGTACCTACGGAAAATAGTGTGAATAGATTCAAATAAATAAGATTCTTTGGGAAAAGGGACCATTTTCAAAATATAACTGTATAAATAAGTGGGCGATTCTATATGCTTCTTTTCCTGATTATTCGTCACGTTTATGCTTTACTTCTCAAGATAGCTCATTACATAGTTAATATGTGATACTGTAATGTTTAATAAATATATTAGGTATACTATTTACTGAAAACTATTGCTGATAAAGCGTTATTTACCATGTAATAAGCTACGAATAAGGGAAGATGAGTTTTCAGTTTGTACGGCATTTGCATCTTACATGACATGCCCTTCATAAAATATTATGTCGTTAGGTCAGACTGGCCGAGCTGTTTGGAAGATATAATAATATTCACACTTGTTGATTGATCGTGAAGTAATCAGAAATAAATATATAGCTCGATTAATTGAAGTCCTAGGATATTGTATCTTTTTACAGTACAGTACAAAGATAAAAACATTTTGTGATAAAACTTGATGAAAGATATACCTATCGATGATGCTATATCTGTAAAGAAAATGTAAAATAGTATACAAAATGGTAAATGGCCATATTAAGTGCTGATTATCTTAAAGCATTCCGCAAAAAAAAACTGGCTATATTTATTGTGTACTTGCTATACTGTTACATTAATTTAAGGTTACAATAAATAACTGAAAAAAAAGGTAGCTTTTTTGCCGATTGCTTTAAGTCCGGATTAGCCGTGTTGGATATATACATATGTAATAAAATGTGTAATATATATTATATACTATGTATAATTGACAACGTTTCAAAATTTTCAGTGTCCCTAAGTCGAAAACCATTTCGAGATATAATATTAATATAATTTTTTTCCCGTATTTTATGATAACAAAAAAATCTTAAAAAATAGTTTAATGGGGATGTGACCTCAATAGCTGATTTAGAGCTGTCACTATAACAAAAGAAACTTCCAGTTAGGAAGTCACTTGAGTTTGACAGTGACACTTGACAGTCAGACATACCGGACTGTTTAAGCTGAATGTTAAAACTTTTTTTTTGGAAATTATTTTGTCGTTTTCTTAAGTATATGAATCAACACATGTGAAGTCATAAAGCTGTGTCTTCTTAAGCTCTTTCTACTCGAAGTAGTAATAAGGGACTTTCTCATTAAAATAGCAGTTTTTGGAAAAATAAAAAAATACGTGTATCTTTTAGTATTGAGTTCTTTCAAACCAAACAATAAAACGTAGTACTCAAAAATATGAAATGTTGTCAATTGTATATATACTGCTGGTCGGTTATGTGTCTGATGATTGCTTGACGTCATGGTGCAGCAGGTGACGGAGCTTTCATGCCAGGGCACATAGCTACAAAAATACTGTTGGTCGGTTGTGTGTCTGATGATTGCTCGACGTCATGTCGCAACAGGTGACGGAGCTTTCATGCCAGGGCCCACAGCTACAAAAATACTGTTGGTCGGTTGTGTGTCTGATGATTGCTCGACGTCATGTCGCAACAGGTGACGGAGCTTTCATGCCAGGGCCCACAGCTACAAAAATACTGTTGGTCGGTTGTGTGTCTGATGATTGCTCGACGTCATGTCGCAACAGGTGACGGAGCTTTCATGCCAGGGCCCACAGCTACAAAAATACTGTTGGTCGGTTGTGTGTCTGATGATTGCTCGACGTCATGTCGCAACAGGTGACGGAGCTTTCATGCCAGGGCCCATAGCTGCAAAAATACTGTTGGTCGGTTGTGTGTCTGATGATTGCTCGACGTCATGTCGCAACAGGTGACGGAGCTTTCATGCCAGGGCCCATAGCTACAAAAATACTGTTGGTCGGTTGTGTGTCTGATGATTGCTCGACGTCATGTCGCAACAGGTGACGGAGCTTTCATGCCAGGGCCCACAGCTACAAAAAAATGCTGGTCGGTCACAAGTCTGATGTTTGCCTGGCTTCACGGGCAGCAGGTGATGGGGCTTACATGACAAGGCTTGTGGCTACTTAGTATAAGAGTAAGATTAAGATGTATAACTATGTAAATACTTTTGTACTTCGAGATCGAAGTACTTGTCAGTATGGCCGTGTTGGATTTGCCATTATAATGTTTAATAATTGTAACATTTTAAGGTACGTTTCTCTCAAACATTTAAATTTATGGCAATAATGTCGGTAGACAAAGAAACCGGGTCGGTCTGGCAAGTTTACCTGGACTGGTTATAAAAGGGACTGCTCGTCGGCGAGCAGTCACTTTTAGTTCTACCAGCGCCACGAACAGAGATAAGTACCTTTATCTGATTATATCATAATAATAATAATAATTGTCTGAATTAATTTATGAAATTATTTGAAGTACCTTAATCTGATTATTTAATAAATACCTGAATTTATTCAATGAAAATTGTCTGAATTAATTTATGAAATGGGTTAATGAAGATGTAATTAAAAAGTTAATGTTTTAGTGTTTCGTTATAAACAACTCTACAACGCTGTTTATGTCTGATTATTTAATAATAATTACCCGTATTTAACTATGAAAATTAATTAATGAAAACTACCTGAATAAATTGAGGAAACTGACTAATGAAATTGTAATTAAAAATAAGCATATTTTACTATTTCATTATACGTAACTTAATAGTAACCATGTTTATGATTTTACTCCCTTGTTGAGTATATTTTGATGTGTCTCTAACGAGTAAATATATAATTGGTGTCATTGATTTATAACCAACGCAGTTTTATTATGTCCCATATTTGCCAATTGAATTACATATTTAAATTTATCCCAAAAACAAATTTAATTAGGATCGCTTAAATGGAGAATTGCCCGAATTGTAATACAAATAAATGTTTACAATTATTTTATCATATTAGTCACTTCAGGTCATATGACATTTGGGTAAAGCTAATTTGTTCTTTGGAAGTTAGTTATTTCGTCATATTAGTAGTCACTATAGGTCATATGACATTTGAGTAAAGCTAATTTGTTCCTTGGAAGTTAGTTACCTCTCTTGAAGTAAAAACGTTGATTATTATTTTGGACAAAAGGCTGCATATTATACCCGTTTAACATACTCTGTCGCATAATTGAATTGATATGATCTCTCAAACAAGCATAAAATAAAAACGTTTCATTATATAACCAAAATGCTAAATCATTCAAAGTCGCACGCTCTTACCGCTCTATTCTCCACAGATTGTAGCATAACACAGTAAATAAATATAAAACGAAAAACATCTGACAACAAACACCCCTGCAAGTTAACGCGTAATACTCCCCCCGAATTCCCCCAGATGCCCCCGCATTGCCCTTTGCCCTTGACCGCTAGGGCGCGGCGCAAGGGCACAGCTGGTTTAGTGCCCTCATACTCGTCTCAAGGAGGCTGGTACCTTTTCCTATCCTTCATGGTAGGGTTTGTTGACTTCATTTTTGTATTTTCACACGACCCTTAACACTTAGTAATACCTAGACGACCGGTCTGGCTCAGTCTGTAGTGACCCTGCCTGCTAAGCCGCGGTCCTGGGTTCGAATCCTGGTAAGGGCATTTATTTGTGTGATGAGCACAGATATCTGTTCCTGAGTCATGGATGTTTTCTATGTATATAAGTACGAGTATGTATTTATTTATTTAAGTATGTATATCGTCGCTTAGCACCCATAGCAGGGGCGGCTCACTCCGCGATCCTTTCACCGCGCTACAAGTACATGCCGGCGGCCGCGAGTTCGCGGCCCATTCACTGGCGACGACCTTCGCGCGGCGCAATAGAATTCAATGTCGTCTACACGCGTGCGGTCCGTTTGTTAATGTAGGTAAGAATTTAGAATGGCGGCGTTTTGTGAACATCAAAGGAGTGAGCCTTCTGTACTTGTACTGTTATATATTCTGTGCCCATAGTACAAGCTTTGCTTAGTTTGGGGCTAAGTTGATCTGTGTAAGGTGTCCCCAATATTTATTTATTTACTTTTGACGACCGGTCTGGCCTAGCGCGTAGTGGCCCTGCCTGCTACGCCGCGGTCCCGGGTTAGAATCCCGGTAAAAGGCATTTATTTGTGTTATTAACACAGATATTTGTTCCTGAGTCATGGATGTATTCTATGTATGTAAGTATTACTCGACTATCTGAAGGTTGCCTGTAAGAGACCGCTGTTTTAGCGATAAGACCGCCTGTTGTTACCTACCACATTGTATCTGTTCTGAATTATCTATTTTTGTTTTCTTCTGTAGTGTTCAATATTCATATTCATATTCATATTCTTTATTTGTATTAATCATACATTGTCATGGTTTCATACATTCATAGTACTTAGGTATTAAATAAACAATAATAATTAGTATAAGTAGGTATGTCAGAAATGTGTACAGTAAAAATAAAATTTAAAAATAAAATTTAAAAATATAATAAAGTATTTTAATTTTATTATTATTTGTACGTCTTACCATATCTCGGGACCATAGGGTCCCGGACCTTTGGGACCTTTTAGACACTTTAATCTAAAGGCAAGGGATACACGTGGCGGATACCATCCCCGAGCGCACAATATGAATTATGATACATCCGGAGATGGTCCCCGCTAGGAGTAAGGACTATTTCAGTGCTGCACTTTTGTGCTGCGATGGGAACTAAGGTCACAGTATAATAAAGAGTACTATAGTACAGTATGGTCACTCCCGCTCCCCGCTGAAGGTGACGCCCACCCCCTCTTGGTTACCTCACAGTTACCGCCTGTCAAAAACGCGAACTGTCCACCTGTCATATCTCACTGTACGCGTACTCTCATGGTACGCGTTCACCTACACGAGCTCAGAATGTGTGCTACGAACGCGCCTCTTTCATATAATTGATCGCCAGTGTCCGAGATGTGCTAAGGTCATAGGCTATTGTTGTGCAAGTTGGATGGACTAGGTTTACGGGGGGAGGGGAGACTATCGGACACCTGCATTATTATTATTAAGTGAGCATTTCTTTTTTTTTGCCATTTTTTTATTTTAATTTTTTTAGGGAATTTTAGGTCGATTGTACTCAGAATCACGAGGACTTTCAATCTCACTGGGAGACAAAAAGTGTCTCAGAATTTCCATACATTTTTGTTACTTTCCTCTTTTGTTACCCCACACAACATGTAAGAAAATAAGAAAAAATCGTATGTGACAATTTTTTTTACTACTAGGATTGAAAAAGCTATAAGTAGTGATTCTGAGTAGAAATAGCATATTTTTTTTCAAAAATATCACATTTCATAAAAGAGATGCTCTAGTAACAAAACGATTTCTAATTTCTTTGGTTGCCCACACCTATTTTCGTAACCTTCATAATAACATCCTCAATTTTCAGAAAGCCGAGGGTCAACCAATACGTGCGTACAGCGGTTGTCTAGGGGCCGAAACCGCTGGTTTAGTGACCCAACGCCCGCCCTGTCTCAAGGATATCGGTTCAAGCTAGGGACACTTTTAATGACATTTACCCTTACTACTGTCTATTTACTGGGTTATATTTATGAAGGTACTTGCTTAGAATGAGACAAAAAGGTACATATGATTAATAAGTCAATTTTTGATTACGTCTTAATAAAAGTTAATTTCCCATCTTATCAAACTTTTTTTTTTTTACATATATTTCAATGTTTTGTATCTGAATAAACCTCGGTAATTTTGTGAAGTTGCGTTTTTGCTTAATTGCTTTATTTATTGTACCTTCTTTGAATAATTTACTTACCTATGTCTATTATTATTTTTTATGACTTGTGTATTGTTTAAGAGAATGCATACTTTCAATAAACTTGTTAAGACGTGAGAAACTGAGAACCGGTTAAAACATGTTTAAGGCTAATTCTATGTGAATAAAAATGTCTTTTGTGCATTTTTAAAGATAATATATATTTATTGTTTCCGTTTATTTGAATAATTCGGGTTTTAGGTAAAGAGATCCTTCGACGAACATGTCAAGGCATGATACTTTGTATTCATATTTAACAAAGCATTAACTGGTGTAAACATGTTTTAGACTAACGCACCGGTAATTCTTGTGACTTGAATTTTTTATTGTAACAACTTAGTTGCTTTATTATAGATGTTTATTGTATTGTAAAATGACAAAAAGTTTATTGTTTGCGTTCAGGTATAAGATGAACTGGTTGAAACAAGATTTATGGTACGTTCCCCTGCTCTCTACCATATTACGAGTATAAAAGCCAAAGAGAGTCGAGGCTGAATAAGTATTCCTGTAGAGGCAGCCTTCTGTACCAGAGCTCCTTGTATCTAGTGTGGTATATAGAGAAGTGGAGTGTGCGTTTAAAAGTGAAGTGTTTATAGACAGATCCAACAATGGACGTGAGTATGTTTTTCTTTTTAAATTACTGTAACCCATATTGCCTTTTTATAATATTGTTTCGTCTAGTGTTCTTTGTATTTAATTAATAGAATTGTTAATAGTGTTTAAAATATTGTCTTTCATTGTTTCAGTTCTCTGAAAATACTTTCAAGAACTATTACTACCCGGAAAATCAGGGTGATTCAACCGATGAGGAAGGTACAGCTGGTTTCAAAGTTAAGCAAGCCCTCGCAAAGAAACGTCCTGGAAATAATATTGACAGCTTCTTTGAACGACCTAAAAAGCAGTGTAAAACCTTGAAACGGTCTTCGAATGTAAGCAAAAGTTCGCCAGAAGGCGTGGCTAATTTATCATCTGGACAAGATGATGGGGCGTATTCATCTCACTTAATTAAAATAGAGATATATGATATGCAAACAATCAAAAACATCCCACCCACGGAACACTGGAAGCACGCGGACGTCAGACTGAAGTATTTTGCGTTGGAAGACGACTTGGAATTACAAAATACGCGAAATATTGTATATAATATTACAAAACAATTAGCTTCTAAGGACACATGTGTAAAATATTTTATAGATAATAAGAAACAGTGATAAATATAATTTTTAACGATAGCAGTAGGATAGTGTTAAAGTGTTTCACATTTCTTATCTTTCCTTTTTATGATTTAAGTAAATTTCCTTGTAAGATATTCTTTTGCATTGTTTCACATTCCAAACAAAATAAATAAGAAATAAAATGGTGTCAAATGTCTGTAGTTTTATAAAGGTAACTATGTGAGAATTAAAAATAAAAATCATTATTACCAGTACACGTATTTTTATTTATTTCACAAAAAAGGTCTTAAACATATTTCGTAATACTAGATCATTACATAAAGAATTATCAGAAAACAAGTTAAGCATATGTTTCATAGATTTTCCATGAAACTTAAAATACAAATAAACTAAACAATATTCACCACAAACAGAAGTGAAATGGTTTTGAAGTGATTTATTATTGTAAAACCACCGTCTCGTATTTCTATCTAGAAATGACTTATGATAACCGGAAGGTTTCCTGCCAAAGGAGTCAAAATATTCACCTACACCATTTACATCAATGTGTATAGCAACCCAATGGGAACCCGGTTTTGAATCAGGGTCCAAATTACTGACAATAAAGGTAGGTAGATTAACCCGAATAGGTATTTTGTTGGCAGCAAAAACATTTGAATTAAACAATGGGTTTAGTTTCCTCATACAAAATTGAATTTCTTTAGTATCCATAGTTAAGTAACATATACAAATTATTGATGATCATGCAAACAATGATGAATTCCAAATAAAATAAATTAAAGAGAACGGGGTATTTATATGTTTCTTTCTTAAACATATTTCGTAATACTAGATCATTACATAAAGAATTATCAGAAAACAAGTTAAGCATATGTTTCATAGATTTTCCATGAAACTTAAAATACAAATAAACTAAACAATATTCACCACAAACAGAAGTGAAATGGTTTTGAAGTGATTTATTATTGTAAAACCACCGTCTCGTATTTCTATCTAGAAATGACTTATGATAACCGGAAGGTTTCCTGCCAAAGGAGTCAAAATATTCACCTACACCATTTACATCAATGTGTATAGCAACCCAATGGGAACCCGGTTTTGAATCAGGGTCCAAATTACTGACAATAAAGGTAGGTAGATTAACCCGAATAGGTATTTTGTTGGCAGCAAAAACATTTGAATTAAACAATGGGTTTAGTTTCCTCATACAAAATTGAATTTCTTTAGTATCCATAGTTAAGTAACATATACAAATTATTGATGATCATGCAAACAATGATGAATTCCAAATAAAATAAATTAAAGAGAACGGGGTATTTATATGTTTCTTAACTATTGTAATCTACAGATACATCACGATTTTTATTTATTTCAATTATATTATCAAATTCTGCATACACAATACAGTTAATGGTACTAGTTAGAGCGGAATCAAAACGTACTTCTATCCGAACGCTACCATGTCTAACAAGATTCCAGTGTGAAGTTGAATTAGCAGATAAATCAGGAGTTAAATCAAAACACAATAAACAATAACCTTGACCAAAATCTGTTCTGCTTATTCCATTACCCTCGTTATGGAAATGAATACCAGTTCCAGAAAATAGAGTGTGATATGCTGCTGCTATTGTACCAGAACTAAATGAAGGTTGTAATGTTTTAGAAGGAACTTCATGACCATCTACGAACAAACTAAATGAATTCATATTATAATGTTGAAAATTAAACGGATTTAATGCTAAATTACCATTAAAACCTGAATTTGATACAAATCCAATAATACATCTTTTAGGAATTTGTCCGAGAAATATATTATCTAATGTTTTACCCTGAACCCCCGTCGGTATTGTGAGAACCTTAACTTCTGCCCTCGTAATGGGGTACTTCGCAGTTGTTGTGGCTAATACTTTTTGATGGGCTAACAAAACACTAGGATTGATTCTCGTTCTCCTTACAATGAGGCTGGCATCCATTATTTGTACTTTGAATTTTTTATCTTGGTGGCAAATAAGATTGAATGATTCTTTTGAGCGAACTAACTTAATACGTAGTTCTACACCATTTATTAAGAATTTCTCTTGATTAAATATATCACCATGTAAATGACCAATCATTTCTACTTCCTTACTCTCCTTGATAAATTCCAGCCTTTTGTTAAACCCTTTGTTGTTAACGTCAACAGTATCCATATAGCCCGGCGTATCTTCATACCACAATCCACAAGTAAGATGAGTTGTTTTGGCTGCTGGTCCGTAGTTGAGAAGATTTTCCATATAAGCACGGTAGGCATATGTATTGTTTGGTGGTGATATGAGTTTTTGATTTAAATATACATCAAGTTGATTAAAAAGAGAATGTAACCAGTTATTGGTGGGTCCAACTGCAGCATCTGCTTTTAATTTAGTACCATCTTGGTTCAACACTTTAGCAGTAATGTGTATCATTGTGTGTGATAGATCTATGTAGTCATCACCTGATCCAGGTACTTGAAATTCGATTGGACCGTCATCGCTTAAAGATGAAATTGGTTTATAATGAATCCACTGTCCGCTTTCAATGCTTGTTTGAGTTGATGGAAGGGCAAATATATCTAATTCAGATTTCGCACACTCACATGAATGATTATGTAAAAATGACATTATTTAGTTTGAAAATATATCGTTATTTATATCTTTTTTATTTTTTTACTTCCTCTTCGTCGCGATGCTTTTAGAGCAATGAGCGGTTCCCTTCTTTTATTGGACATTTTATACCCAGATCCTGACATAAGGGAATCAATTTTTTCATCGGCCTTTCTTTTCAGGTTTGCACTTGCTTCCTTGAATCGTGATCGTATGGAACTGTCTATAGGGCGAGCATTTACCATATCAGATAAGAGTCCAACTCCTGCTCCTAAAGTTTCTTTTCCAATGGTTCTTAAACCACTAGATAATAAAGGGAGTACGGATCTAAATAGGCCTCCCAAAAAACTGCCTATACCATGTCCTCTTTGATATGGAACTCCCTTATAGACAATTCCTACACCAGAGCCGGCTTGGTGTGAATAATAATGTTCGTAAGGACAAGAGGTTGATGATCTGTTATACATCATTTTACACGTTGAAAGTGTAGTTTCACGCAAGAAGACCCAAATTGAAATGGTACTCTAACACCGGTTGTTGTTCTTATATCTATTTCAATTGTATCAAACTCTCTTCGTAAAACTGGTACATAGTGAGCAGGTGAGAAAATATGTGTTTTATAAGCTCCATAAATGAACTTAGTTGGATCTAAAGGTATTATTCTAAGTAACGATGTTATAACATCTCCAACTACTTGTGGATGAATGATATCTGTATAAACAAATATTTGAGATGGTAAACCTAAATATAAATTTGCTGGGTTTTTTCCCAATGTGATTTGTTTCAAATTTGTTCTTGGTTTAAAACCCATTTGAAGACTTAGTATTGGGGTTGTTATGATAGAAGTGATATCTTTATTTGATGTTGTTACTCCTATCATTTTTGTTAGTTCATCATAACGAAATTTTACATTATTTTTTAACTGAGGGTTTTCATTAAACGCTTGAAGAAAGTGATCTATATTATCGTAAGTAGTGGCTGGTATATGAGTTTTTATATCCACAATTTTTGAAGTCTTGTCAGCAGGCGAAAACACTTTTTCTTTATATAAATTATGTTTTCATGCTCTTGTACATTATACATAGAACAAGGGTATTGAAATTCCACCAAACCAACTACCCATTCTCCATCCAATTTAATGGTCTTTGGTAATTTTGTTAAAAAATGTGCAGTCGTATTATCTGTGTAATAATCGGATGAACTATTACTTAACAAAGTTAAATAAAAGCTATTATCACTCATATTTTCTTTAAGCTTGATTCAGGTATCCAAGAATTAAATTTATTAGGATAACCTTGCCACTTCACTAGTATTTCCTTTCTGCCAGCAACTCGACGTGAACGTAATATTTTATCAATTTTATACTCGTTGGAGGGGAGGTAAGTTACTTTTTGTAATTCTTTTGAATAGAACGTCCCAATTATGCGTTCGCCTTCCAAATCCCTTAGTGTATAAACAATCCGAGGAGATCTTTTAATAATTGAATTAATTATAAATATTTCATCACTCCAATTACTTTCGTAACCTTTTTGAAATATATGTTTGTATTTAGTGATTCTAACATGATCTCCTACGTTTAGTTTTGCAGTTTCTAGTGAGATTTGTCTATCTGTATTGCGATCATATAAATTACACCAAACAGTCATAATATTATTAGAGTTAACATCAACTGGACACATTTTTATGCTTGAATGATAGCTGTGGTTGTAAGAATAAAGAAGATCTTGTAGAACATTTATGTAATTATATGTATTCTTATGAGTGAAGTAACGCCACATTTTCGTTTTAAGAGTTCTCTGGAACCTTTCTACTATACTTGCTTTAATATCAGGGTTATTAGTGGTATAATAATTAATATTTTTACTTTTGAAATAATCTCTTACCACCTTTGAAACGAATTCCGTACCTTTATCAGATTGGATATGACGAGGAACTGAGTTGGCTTCAGTAAATATGCTTTCAAAACAATGTTTAACTGTTGCTGAATCCTTCTTCTTCATGGCTCTTGCAAAAGCATATTTACTGAATACATCGATAACACAAAGAATATATTTGTAACCATCATTAAATTGACTATATGTACTCATGTCACTCAAATCAGCTTGCCAAAGTTCATTAAAGTTAGATAGAATGTATCTATTTCTAGTAAACCGCCTGTGAACAGGTTTATGTAGTGTATACGTGTCTTGAGATTGTAACCATTTTTTTACATCTTCTTTATTCATTTGACCTTTCATTTCCTTTGTTAAATTATTTAAACTGCTATAACCAGCGGGATGAGAGATATCATAGTAGATTCTGTTAATATCTAATAAGGAGTCCATCTTTCCCAATTTATAGTTTTTGCAGATGATTTTTGTACTCGTGTAGTAAGAGGAGTAGATGTGTTGTTTTCTTTATCTAACGAGGCTCGTGTTCTTATAGAAGTAGAGGGGGTAAAGGGCTCAATCAAAGGAGTGTCATTAATAAATGCTAAATTTGTAGGATTACCAATGCATGACTTAGGAACTTTGATATCTTTTAAAAGTAAAGCAAACACTTCCCACCCAATTGGTTTAGGACGTTTAAGACATCTAACCGTGTCGCTCACCAAATCGGTAATATTGCTATTTTGAATAGTCTGGTTGTTTATAACAACTTCACCAGTCTGCTTCCACCAAATTTTAGGTTTACTTAAAACAATGTAATCTAATAGCGTTCTAGCTTTTTTTTCATAAGATTTAGGTAATATCTCTATTATTTTTGATGGACTGATCGGCATTGATTCTTGATTTATTTCACCAGGTGTCGTGTTAAACAAAGATGGTGCAGCTATCTCAGTTACATCACCTTTCGCTGATTCCTTATATTCTGTCTCCTCCTTTTTGGGTATCTTTGAATTTATGATATCATTACTTTCTTTGTTGAATTGATCGAACCCCTCCATTACTATAGGTATCTTAAACGGTTTTCGATCTGTTTCAATAAAATGTAGAAACCGCTGCAATGCTTGAGAATAAAGCATCCATTTTTCACGATCGTTCATTTTACTTTTGAGAATTTTTTGCATTTCTTCATCTAGCCGAGATGAGGAATTTTCAGGAGGGTTCTCATTGCGTTTCAACTTTTCAATAAAGTCCGATTCAACTAATAACATTTTTTTCGTGTTTTCCATTTTGTTTATTTATGATAAAGAGTTAACTAAGGCACTTAGAACTGCTCCTAAAATAATAGGTAAAAAGGCACCTCCTTTTTGAATTATAACCGTTTTTCTTAATTTATGTTTACCTTTTGAAACTAATTTCCTTAATATGTCTTTGTACTTTTTTAACTTTGTTTTTTCCTTTTTTCTAAAGGAATTTTCCCATTCAGAACATTATAAATGCACTCGCATATAATGTTGATCTCTTCATCATCACAAGATTTAAGTAATGCAGTACGATATTTGGGTTTAAGCAAGTGCAATGCTTCTAATAAATGTTTATATGTGTTTACTCTTGCATGCATCATGTAGAACTGACTAAAATTTGTTGATTTTTATCATATTTAAATCCTTTTTTGGGTACATACACTGTGCAATGTCCATCAAATGGAAATATTTTTGTTTTAAAACGACATATGTCATTTGTATTTTGTTTCAGATCAATCATAAGGTAACCATGAGCATCCTTTGTAGCATCTTTGTAGGCTTCATCCACGAATTTTGAGTTTTCAGGACAAACTTGTCGTGACAGGTATCGTATTTGAGTTTTATCTCTAGGGTTCTTAAAAAATACAATGTAGCTTGTGTTCAGTGAAATATCACGTTGACCTCTTCCTTGATGAAATATGTTTTGTGTTATATAAAAAACACTTAAATTTCTATGATGACTTCCTTTAGTAAAAATATCAACAACTCGTCCATCTGATTCTCTCATTAAATCATCTATTATTAGAAGTTTAGGTTTTTTCCCATCGAAAATTGAAAAATCTGGTATTCCTTGACTATAATTTACATTTTCTAGATTATAAAGAGGTTGCATTTCATCATAACACCAAATAATTTCATCAAATTCTATGTTACATATCTCTTTAGTATTATTCAAAAAATTTGTAACAAATTGAGTTTTGCCACACCCACTGGGACCTGCGACAATGGTAGTGAAAGGATGATAAAAATGAATCATCTTTGAATGCTGTAATATGTTTAACAGTGTTGATATGAATGCGGATAGACATTAAATAGTGCTATTCAATAAACATATTACTATTTAAACTAAAGTAGAGTAAAAAAAAAAAAAAAAAAAACCTGATAAAAAATATGTATATTTATTTTGATATTAACACTTTTCTTTATAATCTATTGTTACATTTTATATACCCAACCACCAATTTAAATTTAAACATAAAAAACAATAAATCTATGTTTACAATATTCTTATGCCAAAACACGAATAAATGTTAAATTAGACAATTAATTAAAATATAATTTACAATTAAATTTAAGTTAACTATTCAAATTTACATAAAAAATATATATTACAAACAATAATTCGAATTTGAATGTTCTGTCATTTACATGACAAAATTTAAATTATTTTTTTATTTTACAATGTCCCCACGCAAGGGTGTCACAAGTGTTTTCTAATAAGTAACGTTTTGTATCATCATGAGATAATGATATTTTATTAATTTTTTGAGTGAATATTACATGTTTTATAGATTTAAATCTTAGCATTTGAGCACGTTGCACATTTTTATTAAATAAACATGTTTTGAAATTATTTAGAGTAAATTTCTTTGTAACACATACATTGACTCCTTTAGCTTTTGATAAAACACCATATTTACCTTTTTTGTCATCATTCTCATCATACTTTTCAACATCTAAGGCATACATTTTAGATTTTAGACCAACGAACTCTTTTAAAATTCTACCATTATTTTCATCTTTGAAAAATCCTAATCGCTTTTTATTTATAAGTGGGAAATTATATTTATTGATAGGAGGATAGTCAGATGTATCAAAATAGAAATTAAGATCTTGTTTTATATCTGCATAAAAATTTTTAGTGAAAATTTGATAAATTAAACTATCTGTATCTGTATAAAGAAGTTTGAGTTTGTTAGGATATTTGATTTTCATGTAGTTGTAGTGAAAGTCATACATTAAAGTTTTTGATATATCTAATACACAAAACCCCAAATAAATCGGTTTATTATAAAAGACTTTAGTTTTTTTCAATTGAACAGCTACTAAATTCTCTGAGAATATGGATAGACTGTGGAATTCAGGTCTAGCTATCAAAGACTGAACCCCTTGCGATTTCCCTCGATTTTCCCAGTGATTTAATAATTTGACGTTTACACGTTTTGCAACATTTTCCATAGTCTTACCGAACACTGAATTGTTCATTAGTTTAAAAAAATCTTTTTCAAAATCAGATGATGCCAGCGATCTCATGTGGGTATTTAAATCTATGTAACTTTTTAACCACATAGACTGCTGAAATTTAAGAATGCGATGTATTTTACTTAATACCAAACCATTCTTCAAACACTGTTTTAGATTTCGATAATGAATTACATAATTAGTTTTTCTATTTAAATTAGGAATCAGTTTTTTTTTCTTTACAATTACCCAAACAAACGTTTTCAGGACAGAATGGTAAATCTGAATGTGAGTCATGAATTTCGTTAGGGTATTCGAGGTCAACTTCTAATATGAAACCATGATCAGCGTCATCGGCTATATTGAAGTCTGTATCTACATGAACCCATTCAAATTTACCTGTAGGGAGACATTGAGACATAGCCCATCCGTAAAGGTTGTTTGCATCAAAATACATAAGATAGGACGATGGTATGTTTGAATCAAAATCATCCATAAATTTATTATTAGCTTTCGCATATCTGTTACTACATTGCGATATGCCACCTCGAATATTTTTTGCAATGAATGATATTTTATCTATATCAGTTAGGAGTTCTAATTTTATTTTTGTAGTAAATAACATTGCATCCCAACTTAATCCTGGAGCAGTATAATAATGAGCGGGATCTAATCCATAGGTCTTAAGACAAAGGTTTCTAAAATTTTCAAATACGTCAGCCAGTAACAAAACATCTGTTTTTAGGTATAAATCGGAATAATCGCCCATATTTTTGCAACGAAAGTGGGACCAAACATCTTTTGCATGATTATAATCATCTTCTGAGATGTGACTATCAGTCAAAGAACTAAAAAAATTGTCTTTAGAGGGAAGATCAGTTAACTTTAAAGAATCGTATGATGTCATGTATTCATACGGATACACACCCTTTCGTAATAAGCGTTTAAAATCGTCCTCACAAGTGAAATTCAATTTTAATTCATGAAATTGTTTAGGAAACAAGTTTTTTGCTAGTTTATCAAGACTGCTGGGCATAAATTTAAGTGAATCTACAAACCTCAATTTGATTGTGCGATTATTTATTTGTAACTTCTTAGAAAATGAAATGTATTTTTCTTTGTTCTGTGGAATCAATTCAATGTCCCCTTCCACCAAACCAAGTCCATGTACTATGAAATGACTATCATAGTTACTCAAATTATGAAAAAATACAGGTATAAATTGAGGTGCTTTGTATTTTTCAGAACAAAATGTATGTGCTACGCCTTCGTAAAGACCAGTATGGAAATTGTAGGAAATGATAGAATCACTATTTAAATTTCTATCACAAATGTAACATGTCCTACTCTGAGCAATATGTTTATTATTTTCAGTGGATAAAGGCAATGGAGTTTTTCCGAAAGTATTCCTCTTACAAATGCTTTTTAAATCTTTTTCTATGTACTTCATAAATACCTGGGTGCAATCTTTACCTTTGTATGTTCTATACACAGACAATTTATCATTATAAGAACACTTAATATAATATCCAAAACTATATACCTCATGTTTTTGAATATTTGTAGTAGAAGATGTTGTAGGGTTATTTGACTGTGTTGCTATTGGGTTTAAAAAGGCTTCAAAATCAGCATAAACAACAAAAGGCACCCTTAATTTACGTTCGTAATTATCGAAGGTAACTTCATTGGTGGGAACGTTTTCATTGAACCAGTTTTTCTTTTTATCTTGTTCTGAAGGTAAATGTGTGCAAACATGGAAACAATCGTTTCTTTGATGTTTCATTAAATTTTCATGAGTTGTGAAGTTGGATAAGCATCCATCGCAAATATGAACAGCATGCTGTGTATTTGATAATTGCTTAGATACTAATCTAGATAAGTTTTTGATAAAGCAATAATGTCCGTTACTATTTTTGGATATATACAATAAGTTCAAATGGATATCTTTTCTACACTTTGTTAAATGCAATGGCCCTACTATATCATGTTTTTTATTTTGAGAATTGTATTCAATTCCAAAAACGTTTATGCTCATATTATTATAATTTTCAAATTTTGGAATATCCCCCAATTTTATTGGAAAAGTTAAATCTCTAAAATTCAATTTATTTTTATGAACAATATACGATTTAGTACAGTTTGAACGATGGTTTGTTGGGGGGTATAATCCTGACAATACTGCCCATCTAAAACATTCTTGATCACTATTTTTTACATTAATAACTGCTTTTTTATTTTGAATATCTCGTGGTAACTCAATATAAGAAGAACCGCGCAACGGATTAAATTTGTTAACATTAACATCTAGATAGTTAAATTTTACTAAACCCCACCCACTGTCTTTTCTTTCAAAGTTAGATAATTTTGTTAATATATCCTTAACCACGGACTCGAAAATTTCATCCTTGTCGCTACTAGTATCAATAATATTGTTACATAGTTGGAAATCAAAAGTATTATTGATTTGTTTGCTCTCTTGTGTAAAATCGGCATTTAGAATAAAGTTAACTTTCAATGCAAAATGATTACCAAGGGAACGATCCAATAATGCAAAGATTTTATCTCTATTCTTTTGTAAAATAGTTTCAGGTGTAAAAGGTTGGTAAACTTTTTCATTAAGTAGTATTCTATAAGTGGCCACCCTATTCTTAAACGCATTCTCAATTAATTGAACATCAATCCATTCTAAGTCAGATCTTATAACATTATTTTTATGAAGATTACTGTTTAAATGATTTTTAAAATATCTTTTAGACACTAACTTTTTACATACAGAACATTCAATTTCAGCATTATTATTTGTACTTACAATGACAGAAGGGGTTGGTTTAGATGACGTTGATGATGTAGGCTCAACAGCTAGGCGACTTTTCTTAACAGATACTTCTTCTTCTTCTGTCTCTAAAACTGTAGCCGACCTTTTCAATCCACCTCCTATTTGAGAAGATCTAAAACAACGAAAACATATACATTTATAAATACTCTGATGCGAGATATAATTAAAAATATTTAAATGTTACTTCATTTATACTAACTCAAATCTTTTCGACACTGCTGACAATAGGCTTGCATCATTAAAACACCGTCAATTACATCTTCAGATACAGTTTTCTTCTTGGAATCGTTGATATAATGACCACTACATGGTGTAAAGTATGGTTTAATATCAAAATCTTCCACTAATGTAGAAGGTAACTTATTTTCTGTGTACCAGAGCCTTATACTGTTATGGAAACATTTTAAAATAAATTCTTTACTTAATTGTGCAATCTTGTCACGAGGTAAAGTGGGACCAATATGATAGTAAGTAAAAACCATTTTGGAAATGAACGTCACAAATAAGTATTACAATTATTGAAGCACGGTGGTAAAACACTGAATGATAACAATCTCAGATACCCCGTTTATATATGTGGGCTCTCCCACCTTACCATCAACGTAACAATAAGATCAAGTATCGCCTCGTTAAAAAACTATCCTATTGTTCAGCAGGTAATGGAATAATCGCTACAAGTAGAAACAAGATCCGGTCATAACAAGTTAAAACTCAACATGAAGCAGGTATTCGTTAAATGGTTTGAACATGCAGGAACATGAATATTTTAAGTGAAAATAACTTACGTCTCTCCGTGACATTGGCTCACAAGTCGGGCGGCTTCATATAACTCTTCATCTAGTTCGATTACTTCACAGAGTCTTATAAGTTCCGCATCATAAACATCACAGTTCAGAGAATCCATTGTCAAACGAGGCCGCCTCCCCACATTGAGTTTCTGCGTTAAGTAATTCAATAAAGAGTATACATTTTATAAAACAAAGAGGGTTATTACATATTAACAAATGTAGTGGACCGACTTAACACTTTTCGTCATTTTTAATGTGAAACAATGCAAAAGAATATCTTACAAGGAAATTTACTTAAATCATAAAAAGGAAAGATAAGAAATGTGAAACACTTTAACACTATCCTACTGCTATCGTTAAAAATTATATTTATCACTGTTTCTTATTATCTATAAAATATTTTACACATGTGTCCTTAGAAGCTAATTGTTTTGTAATATTATATACAATATTTCGCGTATTTTGTAATTCCAAGTCGTCTTCCAACGCAAAATACTTCAGTCTGACGTCCGCGTGCTTCCAGTGTTCCGTGGGTGGGATGTTTTTGATTGTTTGCATATCATATATCTCTATTTTAATTAAGTGAGATGAATACGCCCCATCATCTTGTCCAGATGATAAATTAGCCACGCCTTCTGGCGAACTTTTGCTTACATTCGAAGACCGTTTCAAGGTTTTACACTGCTTTTTAGGTCGTTCAAAGAAGCTGTCAATATTATTTCCAGGACGTTTCTTTGCGAGGGCTTGCTTAACTTTGAAACCAGCTGTACCTTCCTCATCGGTTGAATCACCCTGATTTTCCGGGTAGTAATAGTTCTTGAAAGTATTTTCAGAGAACTGAAACAATGAAAGACAATATTTTAAACACTATTAACAATTCTATTAATTAAATACAAAGAACACTAGACGAAACAATATTATAAAAAGGCAATATGGGTTACAGTAATTTAAAAAGAAAAACATACTCACGTCCATTGTTGGATCTGTCTATAAACACTTCACTTTTAAACGCACACTCCACTTCTCTATATACCACACTAGATACAAGGAGCTCTGGTACAGAAGGCTGCCTCTACAGGAATACTTATTCAGCCTCGACTCTCTTTGGCTTTTATACTCGTAATATGGTAGAGAGCAGGGGAACGTACCATAAATCTTGTTTCAACCAGTTCATCTTATACCTGAACGCAAACAATAAACTTTTTGTCATTTTACAATACAATAAACATCTATAATAAAGCAACTAAGTTGTTACAATAAAAAATTCAAGTCACAAGAATTACCGGTGCGTTAGTCTAAAACATGTTTACACCAGTTAATGCTTTGTTAAATATGAATACAAAGTATCATGCCTTGACATGTTCGTCGAAGGATCTCTTTACCTAAAACCCGAATTATTCAAATAAACGGAAACAATAAATATATATTATCTTTAAAAATGCACAAAAGACATTTTTATTCACATAGAATTAGCCTTAAACATGTTTTAACCGGTTCTCAGTTTCTCACGTCTTAACAAGTTTATTGAAAGTATGCATTCTCTTAAACAATACACAAGTCATAAAAAATAATAATAGACATAGGTAAGTAAATTATTCAAAGAAGGTACAATAAATAAAGCAATTAAGCAAAAACGCAACTTCACAAAATTACCGAGGTTTATTCAGATACAAAACATTGAAATATATGTAAAAAAAAAAAGTTTGATAAGATGGGAAATTAACTTTTATTAAGACGTAATCAAAAATTGACTTATTAATCATATGTACAAATTTGGTAATACAACAAAGAGATGTATGATAGAAATAGGTATAAGATATCATAAATATTCGAGAAAAAGAAAGATACGCTAGATAGGATCGTTAAGTTTAGGTATTTGGATAAACTTAAATGTAACTCAGAAGTTCTTAAGTTAAAACGTAATTATAATACATTTCATAAATACCTACATTTATAGAAATAAAAATAAAAGTAGGTGAAACTCAGTTAGGTTTCATAAAGGTAAGTCTAGACTACTTAGGTTAACTAAGAGTAGGTTTTAATTAAATTTGGTTAGGTTACGAATGGAAAAGTTAGGTATTTTAATTAGGTTAGGTTAGGTTAGAATCGCAATCCATATGATCACAAAGTTATACTAAAAATTAATTATAAAATACCTATCAGTATGAGACACAAGGAAAAGGTGTGCATGACACTGCCAGGTAGCTGGGTAGGGTAACAATGGTCTAGCGCCGAGTCCAGATCGAACAATAGAAAGGGTCGGTAATCCTTTTGTGACCGTCGTGCACAAGGTGTATTGTGTAAAGAACGTATTCTGTAAATACTAGAAGGAGGCTTCTGAGAGCGTCGAGACCCAGCGCAATGAATCTAAATGGGGGCTAGTTTTTTTTTTTTTTTTTTTTTTTTTTTTTTTTTTTTTTTTTTTTTTTAGGTTTAGCAAGACCATGGATGGGCGGTGGTGGGGTCCTGGGAGCAGGCCCCAGACCCGGGCTGGTAACGGGGGTATCCTACTACTAAAAAGTAGCCTATGTCACTCTCTATCCCTTCAACTATCTCCACTTAAAAAATCACGTCAATTAGTCGCTCTGTTTCGCCGTGAAAGACGGACAAACAAACAGACACACACACTCTCATTTATAATATTAGTATGGATTGAAGCATATTTTTATGTCACACAGATTTCCTCTTTCCCTCCCTTTTTGCCAAGAAAGGCACTGAAACTTTGTGTTCGTGTGCTCTGCCTACCCCTTTATGGGATACAGGTATGATTATATTATATGTATGTACAGATTTCCTCTTTGCATGTGTCGTACGTATGGCCCTTTGAAGTTTCGATCTGACAAGAAATGAACTACTTCGCGAACGAATGCGGGAATATACATCATATGTACCATAAATACTTAATCAAGTAATAACCAAAAGCGTAGCCGTGTTTGCATAGAAAATCGGCCCTTTCGCCAAATGTTCACTGTAATTTTTTTTAAAGAGCTCTCGTGACAAATATTATTTACTGTAAGTTTGAGGTTTCTATCTTTTTTATTTTCTGAGATATGATTTTTTTATTAATTTACATAATATCCATTTTTTTCAACATTGGCTAATGCGATTCACTTGAACTTTTGGGACAATAATATACATGTAATGACTCACATGTTCTAGCAATAATATTTAATAGTGCCGAAAAAAATCTTGGCTTAAAGTAGGAAACAAATCTTCAGTATTTTTTTTCTCGCTTTTTAGAAAAGCGACACCTATAGTTCTTTGTCAAGTAATTGCTTATATAAAGGCCCGCAATATATATTTTTTTTCAAAATAATTCAGGAGGTACTTCATACTAGAAAATGGAATAAAAAAGGATACTACCCATACCGCAAACGAGCTACACAGTAAATAGGTGAATTTTAGTCGCAAACCTCTTTATTATTAACAATATTGGTACTGGAAGATTGCATTCATAAAGGTATTACGACTAAAATTCACCTATTTACTGTGTAGCTCGTTTGCGGTATGGGTAGTATCCTTTATTATTCCATTTTCTAGTATGAAGTACCTACTGGATTATTTTGAAAAAAAATATATGTTGCAGGCCTTTATATAAGCAATTACTTGACAAAGAACTGTAGGTGTCGCTTTTCTAAAAAGCGAGAAAAATAAATACTGAAGTTTTGTTTCCTACTTTAAGCCAAGATTTTTTTCGGCACTATTAAATATTATTGCTAGAACATGTGAGTCATTACATGTATATTATTGTCCCAAAAGTTCAAGTGAATCGCATTAGCCAATGTTGAAAAAAATGGATATTATGTAAATTAATAAAAAAATCATATCTCAGAAAATAAAAAAGATAGAAACCTCAAACTTACAGTAAATAATATTTGTCATGAGAGCTCTTTAAAAAAAAATTACAGTGAACATTTGGCGAAAGGGCCGATTTTCTATGCAAACACGGCTACGCTCTTTTACACTAATGTATTGAAACACCTACGCTGACATTTCGAACATTCCTCCGCCATCTTGTAATTTTTGACAGGTCGTGGAAGGCCCCACCCAGGGTTCACTTTACCACCCTAGGGCGGTAAAATAGCTCATTACGTATCAGTATGCAGGCATAACACAGGTTACGAGCTAGTGTGGTGAAAATGAGTTTTTCTCAATTGTGACGTCCCACGGAAAAAGGCTTCGCCTGATAAGGGCCACTCGACACAGCTTGGCAAAAAAGAACAGAGATGTGGTATAATACAGCCCTTATGAGATATATAAGTAGATGATACGATAGTAATCTTACATATATAGCTCTCAGTTACCTCACAGTTACCGCCTGTCAACGCGACCAGTCGACCTGTCATATCTCACTCATACAAGCATGGTACGCGTTCACCTACACGAGATTAGATTGCATGCGTAGGAACGCGCTTCTTTAATCCATATTTGATCGCCATTAGGTGTGGTATACTTTTAGTACAGCCCTTATGCTCGGAAATGCCCTTATCTAACCAGCGGTTATCCAGGGAGGTGGTTTACTGCCCTAACGTCCTCAAGGATACAGGTTCAAGTTCGGGACGCTTCCATTGACATTCACCCTTCACGGTGCCTGGTAAAACGGTAAGGTCGGGGAACGAATATCGGCTTTACTACTTTAGAAATGGCGTAAAGTTTTTTATATCAATTTATCAAAGAATATATACTTCTTAACTAGGTAGTCGATTCTTTGAGGCTCTTTCGTACTAAAATTACAACGATATTTTAGGAATTTTTCTCTCAGTACTAGGTTTTTGTTGTGGGGTAGGCACCTACTGAGAATATTATTAATATTTCAGAGTAGAAAAATATCAATGGAATCGAACTCATATTTGTACTCGCACAAATAAAAACTTTACCGGGATTCGAACCGGACCGCTGCTAACCACTAGGCCAGACCGCGGTCGTCAAGGTTTTTACATTACATTTTACAGATATTTTACATTATTTGGTTGGTGGTTGATAGGTATATTTTACTCTTTCAGGTCACTTATATTTTCATTACTCATTTTCAAAATATTAAACACATTATAAAAAACCTTTCAAATCGTCGGACTATCCGCGCTGTGTCCAAGATCACTGCCTTTGCATCTTTATCCATCCACCTAGCGAGAGTCTCTCGAATATAATTATTTACTTTATCGAATCAACATCCCACATGGCGGTTTTTGCCCGCTGGACTTGTCCTTCGCTCGCGTTAGAAAGAGACAAAAAGTAGCCCATGCTCGCACTGCCACTCTCCATCCCTTAAACTATCTCCACTTAAAAAATCACGTCAATTCGTCGCTCCGTTTTGCCGTGAAAGACGGACAAACAACACATTCCCATTTATAATATTAAATAAAAAATATGGAGCATTACTTACATATTTTCTCGTTCCCTGTTTATATAATATAGTCCATACTTACTACTCCTAATTCTAGGTAAAGCCTGACTAGAAATATGTGACTGCGCGCCATCTTGCGGAATTACATAAGAACTATTTTCTTCATACTACACTGAACTGTCCCCGCATACAACAGAATAACAGCGCCATCTCGAAAATAGTCATAAATATCTGGTCAGGCTGAATATCCTTAGGCCCTCTTGCACCGACCACTTAACTCAGGGTTAGTTCGTTGGTGCAAGTGGCCTAGGGTATCTGATTCAACCGGACGACGCTAACCTTCCTATCCATAAATCAATCCTACTTACCTATACTATACCTACTCAGAAACTTTACGAGC
Source organism: Leguminivora glycinivorella (assembly GCF_023078275.1). Taxonomy (NCBI): domain Eukaryota; kingdom Metazoa; phylum Arthropoda; class Insecta; order Lepidoptera; family Tortricidae; genus Leguminivora; species Leguminivora glycinivorella. The sequence continues at coordinate 2,663,836 of NC_062998.1, read as the reverse complement.
TGCCGAATCTTACCCAATCAACATGCATAATCAGCACATGACACTTACGTATAATAATGACCTTGTACATCCACTGGCCCACATCAGACCGGCTGGAGGGTGCCGGGTCGGCGCCCGCCCTTAACGCCCTGTCTGGGCTTCGTGCACCCGATTGTACAGAACAGCCTTAAAATAAGTGGAAATGAGAGGGCGTTCTCACTGTAACTGATGTATTTTTGTCTGTGATCCATACTTAGGTATACTTACTAATATTATAAATGGGATAGGGTGTGTGTTCGTTTATATGTCCGTTTTGCACGGCATAACGGAGCTACGAATGGACGTGATTTTTTAAATGGAGATAGTTGATGGAGAGTGACATAGGCTACTTTTTGTCTATTTCTAAACTAGTAAACAATAGGTAATAAGTACCTATTTAGTAGTTTATTTAGTGACCAATCTGGCCTCGTCGGTAGTGACTCTGCCTGCACCCGTTTTTTTTTAATTTATTTAAAGAAATAAACACAGTTACTACCTTAAATTAAATTTTCGCCAAACTGTGAGATGTGTGTGTGTGTGTTTTACTGAACAGCCTTAAAATAAGTGGAAATGAGAGGGCGAATTGTAACTTATGGACGTCTGTAATAAAGAATAGTAGTTTCTGTGAAAGGCAGATCTTATCTTAGATTGAAGCAAGGCTCAGATGCAGGCCGCGGATTGTCTGGCAGTTCCTTAGAACCAGTATGATCACTCCCTGTCTGGTTACCTTACAGTTACCGCCTATCTATGAAGCGACCAGTCGACCTATTATTTCACTCACACAAGCGTGGTACGCGTTCGCCTTCGTCTACACGAGCTAGACTGTGTGCGAATGAATGCGTTTCTTTTATATATTTGATCGCTAGTGTCCAAGGTGTGTCTTTTGGCAGATAGTCTGGCAGTAACCGGTAGGTTATAGATTATAGGCCCTGCGCTGCTGGTGATACGCCTTATGTCCGTTTAGGCTCTTCCAAAAGCTGCTTTTACGGATGTAGTTTCAAAAAATTGGCAGCCAGGATGAAAAAGGGAAAAGGGTAATTTAGATTGATGGGTAACTTCAACTAATACTTTGACATATTTTTCATGTTTTTAATCTATTATCTATAGTGATTTATAAAATAAAATCGTCATAGTTTCTAGATTTAATATCTGTCTTATAAAAATGTTCGAATCGTGCCATGAAATGTACAATACAACTATACGCGCGCGTCTCTGAAAAAGTACACTTTTTTTAGCCATTACCTAACAGTCTAACATTTTAGAATTTTTAATTACATAACCAAGTCCTTGTATGGTAACCTTCAGTGTAGACAGTTCAGTGACTGCCCTTGCTATGACACTACAGGTACAGGTAGGACTAGACGTTTAAACAGCTGTTTCATTCTTTTAACTATCTTAGTTCTTGTGGTGATGTCTTAAGGTTTAACAGGGGCAAAACAAGATGGCGGTAAACAATAGTGATAAATATTCAAATGATTTTGAGACATACGGTGGTGGGAATTGGTGGTATTATAGGGTGGAGGGGAGGGTAGCAGACGTAAACAGGTCGGGCGATTCTTTTTATTTTGTTATGTATTACGATTTACGTAACTGGGTTATGTGCAGTGACGATCAATGCGTTTTTAATATGACAGTTAGGTAATTAGTTTTTTCTACTTCCGAACTGTTATTCGTCATTTACAGGGTCGTGCATAGATCTTTAAACCCCACATAAAAGTCTATTCCCCAAAACCAGCCCCCGTCGGCTTCCCGCGCAGTAACGAAAAAATTGAAAACGCATTGTTTGCCTCTGTAACCATGACAACGCATTGTTATAACGTTATTGCGCGCGTGCGCGGGAAGTCGGCGGGGGATGGCTTTGGGCAGCTGGCTCGAGCGCTGGTAGATCAAACCTTTGCGTCAAAATACAGGAAACAGTGTGAATTTTACGAAAGTTATTCTAGAAAACTTAGAAAAAGTATTATATTCAACGGTGTTTAACTGAGTCAAAAAATACTCGTGGCGTCTTTATTGTCCATTTTGGCTTCGCCTCAAATTCTTACCCACGCCACTCGTCTTTTTTGTATAATCCAAATGATAAAATACCTAAAATTATACTTTGGTCCTTAAAACGCCATTCAATAGTATGTAAATTTTCTTATAGGTACACAGATATTTTATGTAGCATAGCATAAAATACTATTTTTTTAGGTAACCTAGCAGTGTTTAGGTCGCTTAGTACGTCTGTACCCGTGTGGTGACGGGTTAAGAATTTCACCACCTCCTTTTCTTCCCGTGGGTGTCGCAGAAATCGACTGTGGAATATGGATTAAATTGTTACAAGAGATTGGCAACCTGGCACTGCAATATCACTATTTCGTTTTCTTTCAACCCCCCATTTGCCAAGACCTAATTATAATTAACATAAATTTGTATACAGAGTGGGGCCTGTAACAAAGGCGAAGAATTGAACTCTGGGCTATTCTCCTTATACTGATCAACATTTGTTCGGCGACTTTTAAAAATAACTTGTATTTTGATTTTTATCACCCTTGAAAGTTTTTTCTAAGAGGTAATGTATTGCGAATTCTGTTAAGTCTAAAGTGTGACAGACAACGTCAATGACAACAATAATGGCGTACATTGAAGCTAATATTTATTTTGTATGAAAAATTAAAAATTTAAAGACTTCATAATTTTTAAAAGTCACTGAACAAATGTTGATTAGTATAAGGAGAATAGTCTACAGTTCAATTCTTCGCCTTTGTTACAGGCCCCACTCTGTAGAATGGCCCAGGCAACAAGGGCACAAGAAATGAAAATGTTCACTTGGTTAAACATTATCGCTACATTTATGGTGATTCTGAAATAACAAGAAGCCGTATATTTTGTGATTGAATAGTTAGATACATATAAGATTTTTTTTGTATTTTATATTACTTAATTACCCGTACCTTAAAACTGTCATCACAATTTTAAACGATTAATCCAGAAAGTCTATCGAGTAATGTGTTAAACACTCATGATAGACATTACGTATATAAAAATACTAACAAAGTACATTTACAGCATATAAACCTTCCTCTTGAATCACTCTATCTATTAAAAATGCATCAAAATCCGTTGCCTAGTTTTAAGCACCTAACCAGAATATAATAGAGTACTATCGTACAGTATGGCCACTCCCGCTCCCCGTTGAAAGTGCCGCCGACCCGGTCTCGGTTAACTCACAGTTACCGCCTGTCAAAAACGCGACCAGTCGACCTGTCATATCTCACTCATGCAAGCATGTTACGCGTTCGCCTATACGACCTTAAGACTGTGTGCGTAGGAATACAGTATGTAAACTAACGAAAACCATTTACTGTAACCCGTAAATGTCCAGGTGATACTGAGAAACTTTTACTATGGGACCAACAACGCGAAATAAAAATTTACTCTCCCATAGGAAATACTTACTATAAAATAAAACTACCTATGAAACTGTCAGAAGATATTTTCGTGATTTCGGGGTTGATCCCATAGTAAAAGTTTCTCAGTATCACCTGGGTGGCTAGCCGAATGGCACAATCGCTCACGAAACGCTCACGAAACGAAGCGCTAGTAGATATCTATCTCTATCGCGCTTGCGTATTGGCGCGACAGAGCCAGCGGCGTATCGCTTTCGTTTGGCGTCGGAGAAATGCCATTCGGCTACGGGGCCTGGGTGGCTAGCCGAATGGCACAATCGCTCACGAAACGAAGCGCTAGTAGATATCTATCTCTATCGCGCTTGCGGATTGGCGCGACAGAGCCAGCGGCGTATCGCTTTCGTTTGGCGTCGGAGAAATGCCATTCGGCTACGGGGCCTGGACATTTACGGGTTACAGTAAATGGTTTTCGTTAGTTTTCATACTGTATTTGATCGCCATTGTCCGAGGTATGCCTAAGTATTTATACAGGGCCAGACAGCGGGAACCGACTTTGTTTTATACTATGTAGTGATTATACACGGATAATGGACACGCGACATTGTAATTACCTACCCCAACATCAATGAGCGCCCAAATAAATGACAAAAATAACGCACCGCGTTAAATAAAAGTACGTAACATTGGAAGCCCCTTGGGCGGCCAAAGGCCTCGTACGCCCTTCATCAAGGAGTACACGAACCTTAGAAAGGGCGGGCACAAACTACGTTTTAGGTCTGCGTAGACAACATACCGACAACTTACGAACGAAAGTTCATTCAAGCACTGTTTATAGCTAGTGCAATAGAGAGGGATTTCAACCTATAGTTAGAAACGGTGGACTTGTTGATAGGTTCATAGGTTTAGTGCGTAGTTGAAGCCCTGTTTACATTTTATTCTACGCCGAATTTGAATTCAGGCGTAGTATATTATACTTAAATATTAATATTACAGACTAGTAAGACTTTTTTATTTTTTAAAAACAGATAGCAAAATCACATTTTATCCACAACTGTTTCCTCGCTTTAGTGAGGTGAAAAGTTATGTGTTACACACGGGATGCAAAGTTATTTTAACTCGTGTGTATTGCAACACTCTCTACGCTCAGGATTCTATTTTTGAAGTACTCGCTTCGCTCATGATTCTATTTTCGAACCACTCGCTTCGCTCGTGGTTCAACCATAGAATCCATTCGCTAGCTCGTAGTTCAACCCTAGAATCCATTCGCTTGTTCGTGTTGCAATTCCACACTCGGTTAAAATACAATTTTGCTCCCTTGTATAACAAATAGCTATTGATTACTTAATTTTGTAATAATTGAAGCATAGTTTATTTACAAAAAAATATATACTTAACTCCGTATAGACCGATAAAAATGTCTAAGAAAAAACGTATCTCGGAACGATCAAGAAAAATGCACGGTCGAATTTTAGATGGTGCTACCCCTTTGATTTTGAGCTAGATGGCGCTAATAATAATATTTGTCAATTTTAACACATATCAAGTTAAGAATAATATGGTACAAAATGTCAAATCTGAGGATCAAAAGTTCTAATATTGTGTCAAAAGATGGCAGTCTATGCATTGTGACTACACATTTTACTATGTTTACAATTTTCGTTGCAATAACTACTAATGATAAAATATTTTAGGTACACAAATAAAAAGTAATTTTTGTATATTTTTATACATTTCAAGGGTCTTAGTAACAGCTTTAGATTTCTATGAAATTAGCCAAAAAGGGTGTTTTCATGAACGAAAATCGATCTACCCCTTGGGAAAACTTACAAATTCATAACTTTTCTGAGAAGCCACGGTCTCCCAGATATTTATGAATACAATAGGACAACCGTAGACGGCTTGCCCTAGCACCGGCAAGTTCAACAAAGTTTATATTGTGGGCAGTAGGACATTTTCGCGAAAAAAGATTCAAAAACTTTTTTCTAAAATAGAATGTTTTTCGTACTCAGAATCACGAGTCCTTACGATTATCATCATCCTCCTTGCGTGATCCCGGCATTTGCCACGGCTCATGGGAGCCTGGGGTCCGCTTTGACAACTAATCCCAAGATTTGGCGTAGGAACTAGTTTTTTACGAAAGCGACTGCCATCTGACCTTCCAACCCGAAGGGTAAACTAAACCTGATTGGAATTAGTCCGGTTTTCTCACGATTTTTTCCTTTACCGAAAAGCGACTGGCAAATATCAAATGACATTTCGCACATAAATTCCGAAAAACTCATTGGTGCGAGCCGGGGTTCGAACCCGCGACCTCCGGAACGAAAGTCGCACGTACTTACCGCTAGGCTACCAGCGCTTTTTAGTAAGCCCATTTATAATAATAATTTAAAAAAACACACAAAATCGCTTCTCCACAGACTACTGATAATTATTAATTAAATATGATCGCAAATTTAACATTAAACACTAAGCCTGAAGCTTACAATATTACATTCCATTTGTATGTAATTTTAGTAATTTTGTATTGCTCTTCTATTATTCAGATGAAATAGTTATTTGTTATACAAGGGGGCAAAGTTGTATTTTAACGCCGAGTGTGGAATTGAAAAACGAGCAAGTGAAAGGATTCTATAGTTGAACCACGAGCGATGCGAGTGGTTCGAGAATAGAATCCTGAACTTGCGAGTTTTTTAACACACGAGAAGTAAAATACATTTGCACCCGAGTGTAACACAAAACTTTTCCCCTCACTACAGCGAGGAAACTACAACGCAAAAAATGTGTTTATCACTGCTTCCAGTAGTTCCACAGGTGGTAAATCATCTTTATTACTAGATTCGCCTACTTTTATCAATTTTAAAGCAGTTAATTTGACTTTATTCAAGGTCAAATTACTTTACCCACTAGTGGATAAAATGCGTTTTTACCCGCTGGTATTAAAGGACAAAACACGTGTTTCCGAGCTAGTGAGTGGAAAACATTTTTTCACCACACCAACTGGTAACGGTAACGGCTTACTTTGCTATTAGGTAAAAAAAAGCGCCCCAAATTTAATTTTTCTACTTCGTTACTATTTTTCCAACACATCGTACAGCGGTTACAAAGAGGAAAGTTGCAAAATAATAGAAAATTTTAGGACAAATTTTCGCCTGTTCGGGTATTAGCACGTGTGGTTAAACAACATCTTTGCCCACTTGTAAAAAAAAACTATTGCGCGCTATTGCGGAAAAGTCGAGTTGTACAGTAAAATTATACTTTCAACTGAGTTTCAACTGCGCAATAAATCAAAAGTGATGCAACCCCGACATCTCGTAATGTCTACAATTCCTTGCCTAGCCAAGGTCGCCGCGACCTCCAGACTCGGTTCAACAGCTCACCAATGTGACACTGGCGAACCCTGTAGGTACTAATATGTCATCGGAGGGCCGGGGAATCTCACTCCAGTATTCGGGTTTCGGGAAAGGGGTACAGGGGATGAATATTGCGCCATTAAGTGTGCGCCACTCTGTGGCCTGTCCTGTTTCACCAATGGGGGCTATCGCGTAAACATGAATTTGTCATTATAGAGGCGCTGGTGTCGCGTGAAGTCCATCAATTGTCACTGGTTTTGGCGGGCTTCGTGACATCCATATTTAATATTATATTTCATTTCATTTCATTTATTTATTCATAACAATGTACATTGTGTTGAATATTACATAGTAATAAGAATAATACTTATAAACTACCAATATCTAAGCCATGATTCAAAATTGACGATAGTTAATAATTAATTAGGTACGAAAAGTGATCTCCTTCGTGAAATTAATATTATATGGGTATTTAGCGAAGAATGTGAACCCTATGAAAGTAGAATAAGAAAAAGATGCGCAAAAATATGATGATAGATATTTATAATTAATATACTAAATTCTATTTATAATTAATTAATGAGATTCAAAACTTTGTTTCGGCGCTGATCTTATAAGCCACCAGCCAGATTGGTGAGCAAAAAAAACGATAGTGCCCATTGTCGCCCGACAGTGACACTTCGCTGTAGGTACTATTATGTCATCGAAGGGGTGGGGAGTGAGATATACCTTATTCGGGTTCCGGGAAAGGGGTACAGAGGGAAAGGGCTACAGAGGATGAATATTAGCGCAAAGTATGCACTACTCTGTGGCTTGATTAGCGCTCCCTAACGGTCGTGCTTTCATTTATAGCATAAATAAAAATAAAAATAAAAAATTTCTTAGCATAAATAAAAATAAAAATAAAAAATTTCTAGCCACTCGTTTCGAGCTGCCTGTTTTTCCGCACTTGTATCGTACAATGTACTATATTTTTAAGTACTTTCTGGCATAGGCATTGACTTGTATTTTGGTTTTTTAGAATTATCTCCATTTGTATTAGTTGTCGTACAAAAAAAATGGCTGTGACAGACGGACAGACAGACACACGAGTGATCCTATAAGGGTTCCGTTTTTCATTTTTGAGGTACGGAACCCTTAAACTACAGTTGCCTACTTATAAAATAAATAAATATTGGGGACACCTTACACAGATCAACTTAGCAACAAACTAAGCAAAGTACTACTTATTAGGGGTGCTAAGCGACGATATACATACTTAAATAGATAAATACATAGAAAACATCCATGACTCAAGAACAAATATCTGTGCTCATCACACAAATAAATGCCTTTACCGGGATTCGAACCCAGGACCGCGGCTTAGCAGGCAGGGTCATCACCGACTGAGCCAGACCGGTCGTCAAACATTAAACCAAACCAAACATTAAATTTTGCAAACTTATTTTGAATGTTGATATTTGTAGCACACAAATAGCGAAGGCAAAGGGTAAATGCACCGTTGCATGCTCAGCGTCGCAGTAAACCGTATATTCTATGTCATCTGATACGTTTCAGTCCGTCAACAGTTCAGCATGCCGCCCTCGTTCGTATGCTTGTTACTTGTGTCACGGAAGGCACAGACATATATCCTGATAGACTTCATAAATGATAAAGATGTATCCAGATAGTATTCATAAAGAAACTCGGCGGGACACGTCTTTTAAAATCATTACAATGAGGAGGCACACTGACATTTTATCCCACCAGGCGGCGCCTGTGCAAGTGTCTAGGCATGTCACTGTCATTCATATGTGTGAGAGAAAAATATATCACGGGGTAGGCACAACACATGAAACTACTCAAGATTCAGTGCCACGGCAATAATTAATGACATAATTATAATAAGTAATGACGTATTATAATGTAAGTTATCGATGAACTAAATATCGGAAGGAAGTCACTAGTGTCACTTCGTTCGTGCCATAAAAATATCTAGGTATAGTCATAACCTTTGAATGTGTATCCTTTTTTAAATAAGAAAATACAAGTAATGTATTATAAATGCGTATGCGAGCCAAGCGTTATCGGCGCGATAGCACTTCGCCACGGGTACACTACACCTGCCAGAGTTGTGGTCGTGTTTGCCGCTCCCGTATTGGCTTACACAGCCACGAAAAACGTTGTTGCCCTACCTGACACTGCTTGATTAGTCTGTTAGAGACTTGAAGGCCGATGATGATGATGATGTTTTATGGGACGTCGTGTTCATCAGCCTACGTATTTTGAGTATTTTTTAGAAATTATGTCAAGTATTCAACACCTAGGGGTTAAAAAGGTGATGAAGTTTTTTTTTATGGGGATTGAGGAACGAATTTTGCAGGAGATTGAAATTCGTACAAAAACACAGTAGTAGAAAGTAACTAATAATATATTTGCAAAAGATAGAAGGAAAAAAAAACGACGACTGGAAAAATACGTTTAAAATTGGAGACATAGAATAGGTAAGTTCATGTGCTCTGTCTGGCAGTTATATATCTGTGATTTCGTCGTATATTTATTTACGTTTCAAATATTATGTCACGCGACAACGGACCCGCTTATGTACATCGTACCGAGTAAACCGTTTCCGTAATATATAATGTTTAGGATTTAGGCACCAAGTAGGTACATACTTACGAATCTAGGAAACATTGGAATATATAATGCCGTGAATCTAACACAAGTTGAAAATCTTCAAGAATCTGATGGAATCGAGGACACGCAGCCTTTCGGAAATCAAATAGATAAAAATAAATATTTTATTTTGTTCAGCAGTTATATACTGTTCCACAGTATAATAAAGAGTACTATCGTACAGTAGGTATGGCCATTCCCGCTCTCAGCTAAAAGTGCTCCCCACCCGCTGTTTGTTACCTCACAGTTACCGGCTGTCAAAAACGCGACCAGTTGACCTGTCATATCTCACTCATACAAGCACGGTACGCGTTCACCTACACGAGCTTCGGAATGTGTGTTCGGGAACGCGCCTCTTTCATAATATTTGAACGCTAGTATCCGAGGTATACTGTTAGAAAAGAGTAGAGAGTAGAGTCTTTCCGAACAGACTGTATATTAAGTATTTTAACTTGTCCAGTGTTTGGCATTGAAAGCATTGATCACTTTCACTTTCATAATATACTCGTACAAATAAGTATACCAAAGTTTTTCTCTTATGTAAAAATTCATCTTAAAGTTAGAAGTTTATCGAATATTTTTTCTATTTAAATACATATTTTCGCTCATTTCACCTCTGATCAAGTCTAGATACTCGGACACAAAAATGATATTCTCTTTGAAAACGCGACTAATATAAATTGGACCAATCAAACTACACTTAATAACGGCAATCATACAATCACACAAATATTGTACGATACCTACTGCACCAGACCAAAGACATATAGCACTCTGTAAAGACAGATAAAGTCTAAGAAAGAAACATACCTCGGAACCATCAAGAGAAATGTATAATGCTTAGATGGCACTACATCTTTGGTTGGTTCTGAGGTAGATGGCGCAAAAAATATTGGGTTGGTAAGAAAGTAATGAGCGAATCATAACCAATATTGTAATTTTTATTTAATTTATTATTTTAATCATTTATCAAAAATATAACGGCCTTCGTTATCTACTACTTGCTATGTACTGTCGTAGATGGGCTTGATCATCGAACTTTTTTTCATTCAAGGCATTGCTTAGCGATCTGAACAATGCGTAATCCGTAGGTGCCAAGTCTGGAGAGTACGGTGGATGAGGTATCACTTTCCAACCTAGCTCCAATAGCTTTAGCCGAGTCACTTTTGCAATGTGTGGGCGAGCATTGTCGTGTAAGAAAAAAACTTTAGCATGGTGTGGACGATTCTGACAGATTTTTTGGTTTAAATTTTTAAGCTGATTACAGTATACTGATGCGGTAACAGTCATTCCACTTGGTAGAAGTTCCCAGTGAATAATACCATGAATATCCCACCAAACGGACAGCATAACTTTTTTCGGGTGAGGCTCTGTTTTTGGTGCCTCTATTCCTTTTTCGTTTGGAGCTAGCCACTGACGTTTGCGTGTGTGATTTATATATAAGACCCATTTTTCATCTCCAGTGATAAGATGGTCCAACCAGTTGAATGTGCGGCGAAAAGACAGAAGTTGTACTTATGCAGATATCGGCACGGCGGTTTAGTTGATCTCTATCAAGTTCGTGCGGTATCCAAACACTGTATTTGTAGTTTTTTCCCAACTCGTGTAAATGTGTTTCTATGGTGACATGAGAGCAGCCTAACTCGGTAGCAAGAGTACGACTCGTTAGCCTCGGATCTCCTTCAATTAAGGTTTTTAATTTGGCTACATCAATCTTCACCGGTCGACCAGACTTAGGTTGATCTGATAATGAAAAGTCGCCACTACGAAACCGCTGGAACCATCCTTTCGCCGTGGCCTCAGACACAACTTCAGGAGCAACACGCTGACATATATTACGCACTGCTTCGGCGGCTGAATGGCCAGACTGAAATTCATATAGTAAGCAATGCCTTACATGCACTTTTAATTCGTCCATTTTCTTCCTTATATTAGCTCGGCGACAGCTAGTGAATGACTGACGAGAAACTTTGCGACTCGCCCTTTATATACTTTCGACCATAGAAGATTCTAGAACTCTCTCAAAAATTTTATGTGGAATTCAATCGATCGCTCATTACTTTCTTACCAACCCAATATTTGACAATTTTAACACAAATATCAATTTAAGAATAAGGATCAAATAAGAAATTTGCCTGTCCTTAAAATAAATATTTTACACCATGTACGAAAAAAGGCATCAGATGATTTTAAGAAAAACATGGGCAATATCTATTGCTAAATCAAATTTCTATTTAACAAGTCGAATAGAAGTATGTATATAAAATAAAGTAAACGAGCTGATTGTGACGTCACTCAACTACATTTCATATTAATTCCATATTAGCAAATCGTTACAATTCGTTTTGACAGTTCTTAAAAAGAAGCTCATTTAACTAGAAGGAAAGCAGCTGTCAAAAAAGAGGTTCAAAAGTTACAACTGTTACAAGCCTGTGTCGAGAGATGGCAGTATGCACTGTAACTACATGACAATTTACTTTGTCAGTAAGTCTCTATACATTCTATCCTCTCTGACCATAGACATAACCACTTGACGAGTTGAACCTTCACGAGCGACCTAGGACCTAGACGTAAGACCTAAATACTCTAGTACATAACTATAAGACCTATGGCTTCTGGCGCGGACGATAGACAGTCTGACCTTCAAGTTATAAGTAAATTAGGTAATTTTACTTTTTCAGAGCTAATTTCTTGAAGTGATTGGTGTACCTACACTGAGAGAAAATACAACCAGTTTTCATGTTCGTTCAACAAGTTTTTTGGTTAAAATAGCGCCTACGTGCTCTTTGGTTCAAACAACAAGCTACTTGTCATTTGAATCGGCAATATATCTGAATCAACAAGTCGATTTTATAAAAACAACCTGACACATATTGTTTTAAACATACGTTTGGCTGATTCAAACGGATAAACCGCAACAAGTCGAACTTGTTAAATTCACAATGCAAATTTCTCTCAGTGTAATGTTGAAAAAGATACTGGTAATTTTTATTTTTTAATAAGCCTCTTTTAGTGTCCCACTGCTGGGCAAAGGCCTCCCCTCGTTTTTTCCACTCGACCCTGTTATCAGCGTTTTCCCACCAGTTTGGGTAGAATGCGTCTAGGTCGTCCCGCCATCTCCTTTATGGTAATATAATTAAAATTTAAAAAAAATGTTATGTATATTTTCTTAAGTTCTAAATTTCATAAAATGTATAAAAGCAGAGCAATCAAAATTGTCAATAATTTTAGCACAGTCGCCATCAGACATACATATCCGAGTTGACGGGCTCGCAGAAAGATCTGAACACGCGTTATCCCCTGGCGACTGCACAGATTGCGCTAAGATAATTTTAAAAGACAAACTTCTATGAAAATGTAACATATATCTAACACGAGAAAAGTTTATCCTAACCATTGTCAACTTAGGTTGGTCTGACTTGTTTGACGATCAGTTTGACAATACTTCTAGGTTTGAATCCTGGTGAACTCTATGACCTGTGAATCACAGAACCACTAGAGGCATAATAAGCTGAGTTTGCAGTCATTTTGACAGCCATTGCAAATGTTATTGTTCAAACATACATACATACAATTGCTCCTATATCCCGTGAAGGCACAGGTGAAGGGCCTACCCTTAAAACTACTCAAGTTTCAGTGCCGATCTTGGCAAAAAATGGTTTGCAAAACTTGCAAGAAAACGAAAAACGAAACCTATAAAAAGATAAATAATTAAACAATTTATCGTAACCCAAGTATTTTCTTCCAACCAACCAGTTACGTAAGCCCACAAGGAAACAGGCGGGACCTCGCTTTGACCCAGATAGCGGGTTCGACGCTCGACCGAGGACGCGTCCAATCGCGCACGAGATGTGGGCATGCCTACTATTAATACTGGCAGGTAAATAGAAAATGTGTAGATCTTTGATATTATCAAACATATATTTATATCTTTCTCGGAGACTCCGTATAAAATAAATTGATTTAAAAAACTTAGACCAAAAAGGAGATGGCGGAATGACCTGGACGCATTCTACTCAAAATGGTGGGAAAACGCTGACGATAGGGTCGAGTGGAAAAAACTAGGGGAGGCCTTTGCCCAGCAGTGGGACACTTAATTCACTAGTCCCACCGCGAGCCAGTAAGCTATGAGCCATCGGCTATAAAAACGAACAAAAGATAAGCACTCCCGTGCAAATAAAAGAGACACGGCGATATTGATAGCTCACCGCTGGGCGAGTAACTATAAACATCGCCGTGTTTCTTTTATTTACGCGGCAGTGATTATCTTTTGTTCGTTTTTATAGCCGATAGCTCATAGCTTACTAGCTCGCGGTGGGACCAGTGCCTAAAGGAATTAATTAAAAAAAAACGTTATGTCGCGTTCAGTTGGGTACACAGTGCGGTTTCTCATTTCAGATATTGAATGTAGGACCGATATCCTATACAATAAAGGTGCCATCTTTGATCCTTCTTACATCCGATATCGGATCGGATAAAGTGATTGGTCCCATCAAAACCTATGAGCTATCGGCGATAGAAACGAACCCATTTCCCATCAAGGAATAATGGTGTTACGGACCTTTGAGAGGCGTGCGCGAAGCCGAAGCCAACGCGTAGAGGCCCTTTTGACACTTTCATGAAATGGATACACCGAGCAGATGTTGCCCTTGCCCGTATCATGGGACACACGCAGATGCAGCATCCACCAGGGTGTAATTACTATTTGAGAGGTAGTGTCACTCTACCTTCTACATTGTTTTATCCCATTTTTTTTTAATTTAGCCTCTTTTGTGTCCCACTGCTGGGCAAAGGCCTCCCCTCGCTTTCTCCAGTCGACCCTGTTGTCGGCATTTTCCCACCATTTTGGGTAGAATGCGTCCAGGTCGTCCCGCCATCACCTTTTTGGTCTGCCTGAACCCCGGCCTGCCCCGTCTATGGTGTTTCGCGGGTCCCAGTCTGTAATCATTTTGGCCCACCTTTCCGGGTGCATGCGGCAGACATGTCCAGCCCAGTCCCACTTTAGCTTAGCTTAATTATTTTTTTATTGTATCTTATACCTACCCCAATTATTACGCTTGCGTTAATCAGTCAGATATCCCCTTGGTAACTGGAGTTTTCCGGTGATTCCCGGTATTTTTCCTTTTTTTTTCAAGGCCTCTGGCCCGACCTCTTTGGTATTTTCGCTATTTTTAGGTAGTAACTATTCTATTTTATGACATGGTTGTAGAGTGTTCCTATTGGTTGACGGTTCAGTAGGTACCAGCCGAGTTTCAACTTCCAAGTAGGTTTTCGGGCTTCGAGCATCGATATCATATTTTTGTGGTTTCGGGCTCGCCTTGCAAACTTCGGCCTTATTGTTCCATAAAATTTGTAGAAATGTGTTAAAAATGTGGATTCAGTATTATCTTTTGGTTTTTTACAAAATCAGGAATCTGGTACAGTCAGCATCAGTAGCAGCGGATGAAACAACCCACCAAAAGTAGCCGACATCCTAAATAACTTTTTTCAAACTAGATAAAGCTGATGTAAAGTTTAATTATGCTTTCTATGTTAGACACAAGTTTTTTGTATCTGAATATTCTGAAAATTTGTTTGATTCGCTATTTTTGACGCTGACTGTACACCCGAATGTGTGATGATTTTTTATGCGCTTGATACTTTTGTGCGCTTTATAAAGCCATCATAATATTCATAGTATATCGTCACTACTTTGAAAAAATCTCGTATCTCACACTGCTCCTCAAAGATAAAACGTAGTAAGTCTATATGCATTCCATACATACTTAATACATTTTTCTCTTCATTTACAGAAGAAGATACAAGTTTTTTTCAAAGTAGTGCATATGTTTGTATCTCAAGAAACTTACGATCATCATCATCATCATCATTTTAGCATCTTTATCCTTATATGCATCACTTTCTTTCGCAAATTTCACGATTTTTTTTCTAGAGGGAGTTCTGATTTTTTTTTATGTGTGAGTGGCTGAGTGGTTTCCACCTCAATACTTTAAGTGGTCATATAGTTAATTATATATTTTTTTCTTTAAGACGTAAATTGCATGGTGAAACGGACATACAACGCTTACTCTATTGCACGCTCATACAAAAAAATCACAAATGTGATATACATATTATTGGCCGGTAGTGTATGTAATCTACCCAGATTATGATAGATAATGATTTTACTATGGAAGTAATTAAACCCGTACATACGCACCAACGACAATCGTCATAAACCATAAACCCAAGTTCGGTATCTAAACCGTTTTTTATCAACAATACTCGGATTCTAATAAGGAGTGCATTCGTGTCAACTCCTATCTGTTTCTCTCGACAACACCACCGGACAACACTGAAAAAACACGGCAAAACCTACTTTAAACGCTTGTTTTTAAACGTCAATGCAACTGCATTTCATAAGAGTTTCTACAAGGTTATTCCTACAGCTAGTTTGAACTATAATAGACTTTAAGTGTAAGGGTTAGAGAGGATAGTGCATGATAAGATTGTTTGTGTGTTAACTGGGGCGCCACCTTGAACACTGCATTAGCATTATGGCCTCGCTCGGTCGACGATCTTTCGTCCTCACTAAACCTTGTTGTATTATTTCCTTCCTCCACTTTTGATATATTCGCGACCTGAGACCTAGATTAGGCGGAAATTAGAAGATGCTGTAAGGTAGGTGAAAACGTGGAGCTTTTACGAGAAAGTTCGACACTTTTGTTTGCGACGGCGTCAGTTGCTAAGTGTAACTACCATGATTCCTACGTTACTCGATAGTGAGAAGGGAACATTAATATGGCACGGAGAAAATTAAAAGCACATATACATGGAACCAAAAATACGTAGTAAAGTGTATGGGACTCGTTTTTTATATAACTGAAAATGGGGTCTGATTTAGAACCTGTAATATGACACTTTTGTTTGAAGCGATGGCAGTGTTAGTTGTAGTGTAACTACCATGATTCTCACAGTACTCGATAGTGAGAACGGAAAATTAATATACGGAGAAAATGAAAATCACACTTGAACGGAACCCAAAATACATAGAAAATTATATGGGACAGACTCGTGCTGTATTTTTTTTATTGACCAACTGAATATAGGGCCTGATTTGGAACCTGTAACCAAGTAACCATATAGGTATCACATCGTGCACTTTTTGCGGTAAAATATTTAAGAAAATATGCGAAGCTTTTCGTAATCATAAAATAAGTGAAGTAGGTATAAATTATAAAAAAAACTTTCCTGTTTGTGCATACCGTGTTATTGACGATGACACACATACTCGTATTTGTCAATATGTGGATGGAACGACCTATAACGGAATTTTAATAAAAAAACGCTTTTATAAAAATGCAATGGATAATTAATGTAATCTATAAAACATGTGATCCAAAATCATTGGTAATACTGGATTGTTTTCGAGGGCAAAAAATCGATCTACTAGGTAAGTATAATAGTTAGATCTTATCTCTGGAAAACCCTAATTTTACAATACAAATTCACTTTATTGCACAACCTCAGAAATGTACATAGGAACACACTACAATAAATTTTATTACAGAAGTGAACAACAGGCGGCCTTATCGCTAAAGAGCGATCTCTTCCAGGGAACCATTGGGTAGTAGAAAAATACAAATATATAATATATTTTAGTTTTTTTTTCCATAGAGTCTTATCTTCCAATTACTAAACGCGCGTATTAAATATCAAAGTATATTACCATCTCGAGATATTTTTGACTTTCAGGACTACGACCCTTAAAAAAATATAGCGTATACTTAGATTAGTATGGAATACCAATTCGCCAGACGATTAGTCTGTCAGCTATTAGCCAATTACCTTTTGTGGGCCTGATCTGTGGGCCATAACGGAAAAAAATATAAAAAAAACTGATTAAGTAAGTATTTAATTTGTACTGAAATGTACCATCTGTACTGAAAATAGTTATTTGTTATACAAGGGGGCAAAGTTGTATTTTAACGCTGAGTGTGGAATTGAAAAACGAGCAAGTGAAAGGATTCTATAGTTGAACCACGAGCGAAGCGAGTGGTTCGAGAATAGAATCCTGAACTTGCGAGTTTTTTAACACACGAGAAGTAAAATACATTTGCACCCGAGTGTAACACAAAACTTTTCCCCTCACTATAGCGAGGAAACTACAACGCAAAAAATGCGTTTATCACTGCTTCCAGTAGTTCTACAGGTGGTAAATCGTCTTTATTACTAGATTCACCTACTTTTATCAATTTTAAAGCAGTTAATTTGACTTTATTCAAGGTCAAATTACTTTACCCACTAGTGGATAAAATGCGTTTTTACCCGCTGGTATTAAAGGACAAAACACGTGTTTCCGAGCTAGTGTGGGGAAAATAAATTTAAAGTATTCGATTTCGACTAAAAGATATCCAAGCGAGCTTGCAGCTTCTATTAAGTACCTAGTAACCGATGTTGTGTAAGTACAAATGCATCGCCTTGAAATGCATGCAAGAATCTTTTAGCATTGAAGAGTTTACTGACATCCTATCAGACTATAAGGATAATCGTACGTATAAGTAGCCTTATCGCGAGTTAGACAGGGACATTACTGCTGGCGTTTGCGTAAATATTTTTTTCTATGTCTCGCTAGTACAAGTAGGGTAGGTACTTAGAAAGCAATGTTACTCAAAGTACAATACAATACAATACATTTATATGAATGTAAAGAATCTGATAGAGATGTAAATTGAATACATTTGTTTCCCATACAATACAAACAGTACAAAGTTACTTTATTGCACAAACTCAGAAATGTACATAGGAACACACACATTACAATAAACTAGTGAATATAAATCATAAAAATTGTAGCAGAGCAGGTCACTCACTCTGTGCAACGTAAAATTTGTTAGTGACCCAGTAAAGAATCAACTGTAAATATATGAACTTTGTTCATACTTGCGCGTCACTCACGTTATTAGTGCAATTTTTATGTGTAGAGATAGTTGATTATGGCATGCAAAAATACAATTGTTATGGATTCGATTAATATAGTGACGCATTAAGAGTAAAATTATAGCGTATTGGTAACCCATTAGGGTGAAACAGTAAACATAGAATAATATTATAGGGTCACTTACGTGTCTCTACTAAAGTTACCCACTGAAAACGTATTGAAATGAGTTCACTCATGCAATAAATTGAATTTTAGTAATCAGAACATTCATAATACTATCCATTTTCGGGTTACTAACGCAAAATACATGTAATACCTCATAAAAGTGAGCGACCAATTGAAATATATACATCTGATCACTCACGCAACAAAGGCAACATTACGAGTACACGGTGTTGGAGGTTTTACGGGAAGTAAGTGAGAGACGGGACTGTCCACAAAATAATTTATAATATGAGTAATGTATGACAAACACATCACCAACAAAAATATAATAAGCAAACCCAGGTCGACCGACTAGTACACACAGTTACGTCGGCCGTCAAGGCCTGTGGCGCAACAGATTACGATGTGTGTCGCATACGGACACTGACCGAAACACACCGAAACTGCACCATATGACATCGCAATATGGTTAGCGTGAGGATAGGGACTTGAGTCCAACGGAAAGATACCAAGAGCCATGCACGATTTGCAGATATATTGATACGGTTAAACAGATAGGCCGGTTAAGAGGGGGCTCACACATTGATTTTATTTTTAACCCCCGACTGCCTGCCGTTTGCCTGTCTATCGGTCTGTCTGTCTGTCTGTGTGTGTGGCTGTCTGTGACATCGTAGCTCCCGAACCGATTTAGATTATTTTTTTTGTTTGACAGCTGAGTTAGTCGGGAGTGTTCTTAGCCATGTTTCATGAAAATCGGTCCACTATGTTGGGTGTTTTTTCAAAATTTTATTGTTTATATGAGTCGCTCAACTTAAGTGCAATATAACCTTAACATAACCACAAAATTAAAATTTAAAAAAAAACACCGACATAGTGGACCGATTTTCTTGAAACATGGCTAAGAACACTCCCGACTAACTCAGCTTTCAAAACAAAAGAAAACTAAATTCGACCTGTCATATTTCACGCATACTAGCATGGTACGCGGTCACCAACACGAGCTCAGACTGTGTGCGTAGGAACGCGCCTCTTTCATATATTTGATCGGCATTGTCCGAGGTGTGCTTTTGGAACCAGTGTCATATTTTTGCTAAATCCAGTCGTGTAAGGCCCGCTTTACAGCAAGACTCACGCGTTCCGTTTTTGTCAGCATTCGCGTCACCTTGGCAGTAATAGACGGATACGCTTACATAACACACACACACATCCTGTCCCAGTTGCGGAGGTGAACTGGTCAGATTTGTAAGTAAAAAGACTTGAAACCACTTGCAGTTTACTTGGTTTGAGTAAAATTGAAAAAAGGTTGAATTCAGGAATGAGCGTCCTGTGCCTACGTACGTATAACATTTGAGTAAAACGAATGGGGAACAAAATTTTAACATACATACAATATTCCCTGTATCCCATAAAGGGGTAGGCCAAGCACATGAAACTACTCAAGATTCAGTGCCACTCTTGGAAATTAAGGGGTTCAAAGAAAACGAATATTGTGTCAAACTTTTAAGTGTTTAAAAAGGGCCGTCTGGACTTAGGGAACCACCATTGTTACTATTTAAATTAGTCACTGTCTGCTCTGACTTAAACGACAAGTCACTCACTTTCTATACTTTCACTCGTACTGAAAAAAGGAGCAGCGTTTATCGAACTACCCCGTTTCAGTATTTAAAAATATTTTAAGAGGGTTACTCACGCATTTAGTCAACTCTCGACTCTCGACGCGTAAAGGAGATCGCTACTCTTGTAAAAGATCCTCGAAAATGGATTGAAACATGTTGAGCGTTATATCAACTTAATACGTGAGTGATCCGCTTAAAATATTTGTAAATATGTCTGAGTCTCACGGGAGTGTTTTAGCTAGGTATTCAGATTGCTTACAGACTCCGTCGGTGTTCAAATCATGATGTCATTTCTATGACGCCAAGATTCCGATCACTCTTTATAATTTAGACTGTTACTGTTACTACTGTACTGTATGTGTCCTTTTATTTATAAAAATAAAACCGGCCAAGAGCGTTTCGGGCCACGCTCAGTGTAGGGTTCCGTAGTTTTTCGTATTTTTCTCAAATAGTACTCAACCTATCAAGTTCATAATAATTTTCCTAGAAAGTATTTATAAAGTTCTACTTTTGTGATTTTTTTCATATTTTTTAAACATATGGTTCAAAAGTTAGAGGGGGGGGACACTTTTTTTCCTTTAGGAGCGATTATTTCCGAAAATATTAATATTATTAAAAAACGATTTTATTAAACCCTTATTCATTTTTAAATACCTATCCAACAATATATCACACGTTGGAGTTGGAATGAAAAAAAAATCAGTCCCCACTTTACATGTAGGGGGGGTACCCTAACAAAACATTTTTTCCATTTTTTATTTTACCACTTGGTCGGCGTGATTAATATACATATTGGTACCAAATTTCAGCTTTCTAGTGCTAACGGTCATTGAGATTATCCGCGGACGGACGGACGGACGGACGGACGGACAGACAGACATGGCGAAACTATAAGGGTTCCTAGTTGACTACGGAACCCTAAAAACTGATAAAAACAGTTGCATACCCAGTTGATTATAAACTGCGTCATGCACATTCCGCCAACATTAGCTACCCAGACTATTTCATTTCGAACTATCCAGATTTCATACTTATGTAGGTACAATATTTTTATTCCCCGATTGACATTTTAAAGTCTGTCTAGGCGGATTAACTTTACCACGACTTGTGCAGAAAAAAAGTGAAGCAACGTGATTTTAAATAATGATGACGTGGCCAAATTTTGTATTTACAATTTACTTCGATCCGATTCTATTCCATTTTGCATTAAAATCCACAAGAAAATCCAATATGGCGGCAACAGGCCTATTCCCGCGTTGTTACTTTATTGATGCGTACGCGCAGAGATTACTCATAGCGCATGTAGCGACAGTGGTTGCATTTCAAATGTAATCAAGTTTTATTCTTGTATAAAAATATGTCAGTTCAGCACATTTTCATGTTGGGCCAATTTTATAATGCTTAGTAGTCTCATACTTAATTGTAATAATTAGAAAAAAAAATATTCTGTTGATTACATGATTACATTATGATACGCGTTGCATTAGTTTTGTAAATTTCTAGCAAAGTATTTTTTTTCTTGCAATGAAGTAGATTTTTTTACAAGTATCAATGAAATAACCAAATATACAAAATAATTTTGATTTTTTTATGTATACATAGGAATCCAGGAAGATTTAAAGAGGTAGAATTGTTTGAATAATGGGAAGAAATTCGCATCGTATGAAAAAAAAATGAAAAATCGTTTGTTGGTCACAGATATTGTTTAAGAATGGGTTTGGACCACCTGGTAAGTATAAATAAAATAAATAAATAAATAAATAAATAAATACTATAGGACATTATTACACAGATTGACTGAGCCCCACGGTAAGCTCAAGAAGGCTTGTATTGCAGGTACTCAGACAACGATAAATATAATATACAAATACTTATATACATACATAGAAAACATCCATGACTCAGGAGCAAATATCTGTGCTCATCACACAAATAAATACCCTTACCGGGATTCGAACCCGGGACCGCGGCTTAGCAGGCAGGGTCACTACGCGCTAGGCCAGACCGGTCGTCAAATATATATAGTATATCAATACTAGTAGCAGGAAATATCGTATACTGAGCTAATGTTTCACGTAAGTACTTTTACTAGTTTCTCCCAGGCAGATAAACTATGGTAAGACATAAAACCCCCTATTATTATGTACCCTTATTTATACAAATAAATATTTTTGATTGATTGATTGAAAATGGACCAAAATGTTGACCGAATGGTGGCTGCTATCGGACGTTAGAAGCGTCTGGCATCCGTTGGCTCGTTGGGTGGATGACTTTCGAAAAACTGCGGGGCACTTCTGGATGAGATTAGCCCAGGACCGGGATAAGTGGCATACACGAAGGGAGGCCTATGCTTAGCACGGGGCGATAAACTGAAATGATGATGAAGACATAAAAATCACGCCGCCGCACAGCACAAACGTAACGCAAAGGACAATGCAACCACTGCGGCGCGTTACACTGCAGTTGGCTCGGCGCAACTGTGTCACGGCTACCCGTCCGGAAATAACTGCGAGTCAACTAACTGCGCCCTTCGGTGCTACCGGCCCTTTGACGACACGCTGTCGTCACGACTGAAAAATAGCAGTAGTAGGATAATACCCAATAAAAACATAATTACATGATTTAAATATGATAAGTGTGAGATAACTTGCTGTGAGCCCTCCGGTGCTACCGACCCTATGACGACACGATGTCGTCACGACTAAAAAATATATCGCTAATATCTGACAAACTGTTTGTCACACGATTCGAGCGGCGATTGGACCTAGTCACACCTGATGGAATGTGGGGAGAGACTCTAATAAGATAGGCTCACCGATTGAGCAATCCTATGCACTCTTGCTTCAAAGAGTATAACTGAAAATGTACGTAAATATCGGAAAAATTCCGAAATTGTGCCAACTAAAATGTAAACCTATTTGTATGTACTTACCTTTCGGACACCGCATCATGTAACGAACAGTTATATAATTTTGGCTGCACTTACCTGAAACAAAAATAGATGAAATTGTATTTTAAATAATTATTTTAATACACTCGTAATAACATTAATAACACTAATAACATTTGGCGTTAGATAGTACGTAACTACATTTATATACAGAATTTTATACAATTAAATTGACAGTCAGTTCTTGATTATCACGATTAAAATATGAAATAAAAAATCTTGTCACAACAAAAACTGTAAACATCCCATCATCCCAACACATGCCACAGTACCAAATTCGTCCTAAACACCACAAATAAATCACCCAAGTCAAAAACACGCAAAAACCGACTTCCTAACACATTTATGGAATACCGTGAAATTTTAATTATTGGGTTATGGTCTTTTGCACTGGGCGGGGCCGAAGCAATGGAGCGTGCGTTGGGCAAAAAAAATGGCGGACGATTTACCGACTGGGTTCTAAAAGGTTGATTTTATGATTGTAATTATTAATTTCTATTTGTATACCTGCAATTGGTTTTTCAAAATTATACAATTATTACATTATTTAAAAATACACAAAAATGTATTGAAAGTGTGTTTCAATCATAACTAACTATTTAATTATTTAATTTACTCGTTTCCTTTTAATGTTTATTTAACGTTGTTAAGAGTGAAATTTCTAAGTATACCTACGACACGGCAGAATTTGATATTAAACTAAAATATTCCTTTAAAATTAAATAATCAAATATTGTGAAATGAAATGCATTAAAAACATGCATAAATCTTGTAAAATGTCGAAATTTTAGCCAAACACACGTTGTAATCTCATATGTCACCATTTTAAACAAATTGACATATTTAAATGATAGACTACTGCTAGATCTAAGAAAAAATACATTACCAATTAAGTTTTTCAAAGAATTTTCAACTTTATTTCAACGTTGTAGAAGTAATACTTGTTTGAAGTTTAAATTTGTTGTGGACAGTTATTAATAACCCATAACAGGACTTGGAAGGCGCCATGGTTATTATTAGAACTAAAAAGTCGTAAATAACTATATTGAACCTTATAATGTCAAGTTTATGTAAAAATTTGAATGATGGACTGATAATAAAAAAAGTATCTTCGTTGCTATGGCGCTTAAGTTAATAAAAACCGTGTATTTATCTAAATACAGTATAAAATATCGTAAAAGCCTACTGACTTAAGGTCCTTCGTGAGCGGTTAAACAATTGTGCTTTTTAAGCGAGTTTTGCAATGCAAAAAGACAGAATAAAGAAGGTACTTTTCCACCTGACTGAAAAAGTTTTATTCTCACTGAGCATGCTATTTTTAGATACTTTTTCTGTAACTTTCAATCTAATAAGGAAACTTCTATGTAGCTTAAAATTTTGGAACCACATCAGTTTTGTCAATTTAGCCCATAATCTTAACTTGATATTGTGTAAAATTTTACAAATATTATATTAGCGCTATCTAGCCGAGAATCAATCAAAAGGTGTAGCGGCATCTAGACGACCGTACATTTCTCCTGATGGTTGAGCGTCCCCCAAAGATGTAACGCCATCTAGGCCACCGTACCTTTTTCTGTATGGTACTGAGGTACGTTTTTTTCTTAGACTATCTGTCTAGATGGAGTTATATATGTATTTGCCGTCTATAAAAGAAAACTTCTTGAAAAGTCTACAAATAAAGTTCTCGAGTATCGTGCACTATTTACGGTAACTAAGGCATCAAAGTACTGAATAAAGTACCTCATTCAGTACTGTTACAGATATTGACGACATTCTCCGTTCCGAATTTGAATTTCAAGAAGGACGCTTACATACATTCATATGGCACACTTTCCCTCTAGAATGCAATTACCATGAAATTAGAACTATAACTGTACTTGCGGCAGAAAAACAGTTAATAATCAATTTTATCTACTTCCATATCAACCTTCAAATCAAGGTGAACAGGCATCTTCTGGGCGAGCTCACTCTATCGTAGGCCACGTCTTTGCCTTTGGCTAGTCTGTGGCAAAGAGTATAATATAATTTAATAAAAAAAGTCTCTGTTATTTGCTTATGAGTGATAAGCAAAATGCCTTTTAAAAAATTGCTATAAGGTACAGTCAGCTGCAGAGAAAAGGATACCCCAAAGCATACAAATTTCTATGTAGCAGGATATACTTTTCTCTGCAGCTGACTGTACATTAGGGTGATTCCGAATGACAGAGGAGCTCGGATAATTCCGAAAGGGGAATCTTGATATGATGGAAATAATGGTGATTTTTATGGGACTTTCGTAATTAGACGACTTCTGGCATTACCCTAATGCACCTTACAAGGATACGCCGTCAAAATCTTTGGTAACAATGCCTCATATTTTAGATTTTAGCTAGTTATTAAGTTGTATGCTTAGTTTTAGCACTAACATCAGAGGATCGAGTATATAATTATTATATAGGGAATCACTGTCCATGTCAAATGTAATCAAAGTTAATAGACTGCCATCTCTCACCGCAGAATTAAAACTTTGAAACCTCAGTTTTGACAATTTGGCCCCCATTCTTAACTTGACATGTGTTACATACATACATACATACAATCACGCCTGTATCTCATAAAGGGGTAGGCAGAACACATGAAACTACTAAAGCTTCAGTGCCACTCTTGGCAAATAAGGGGTTGAAAAAAAAACGAAACTGTGACATTGCAATGACAGGTTGCCAGCCTCTCGCCTACGCCACAATTTAACCCATATCCCATAGTCGCCTTCTACGACACCCACGGGAAGAAAGGGGGTGGTGAAATTCTTAACCCGTCACCACACAGGCACACACACACGACATTGTGTTAAAATTATCAAATATTAATATTAGCGCCATCTAGCCTAGAGTAAGCCAAAGGGACCGTATATTTTTCTTGATGTTTCCAATGGAGGCATATCAGCTGCCGTAGCTGGCCCCGTAGCCGAATGGCATTTCTCCGACGCCAAACGAAAGCGATACGCCGCTGGCTCTGTCGCGCCAATACGCAAGCGCGATAGAGATAGATATCTACTAGCGCTTCGTTTCGTGAGCGTTTCGTGAGCGATTGTGCCATTCGGCTAGCCACCCAGAAAGGTACTTAGTCTGGCTTTGTCGCGCCAATACGCAAGAGCGATAGAGATAGATATCTACGAGCGTTTCGTTTCGTGAGTTTGTGCCATTCGGCTAAAAAGAAAAATAACTTTTTTCCCATCGCTACCATCAATTACATTGATTCACACGTCCCGTTACGCTATGTGAAATTCAACGACATTAGATTCGGAATCGTAATGTCCCAACCATAGTTTTAAAATTAATGAGTGCTCCACTTACTGGCTATTTCAAAACTGTTTATCTAGTCTATGGTGAATTTTACTTTTGTTCAGTACGTAGATAATGTTGTTTTATTTCGGTTGTGTAGGTAATAGTCTAATAGTAAGTCTAATAGTCTATTAACCGACTTCAAAAAAAGGAGGAGGTTCTCAATTCGACTGAATTTCTCTCCATCCTTTCAAGTATCTCCATTTACAAAATCACGACAATTTTGTCGCTCCATTTTGCCGTGAAAGACGGACACTCGATTCAGAGCGACGAATTGACATGAGTTTTTGAGTGGAGATAATTGAAGGGATGGAGAGTGACATAGGCTACTTTTTATCTCTTTCCAACGCGAGCGAAGCCGCGGGCAAGTGCTAGTATTGAATGCTTCATTTTAGAGTGCTATGTAGTAACAGGAAGTTAGGTAAAAATGACGTATTAAGTATTATAATTATAAATTATTACACCAGGGATTCCTAAGTTCTAGTTATTGTTGAAATAGGTCATGGAGAATGATGTTTCATATTCTATGAAGACTGCATAGCAAAACATAAAAACAAGTCACCTAGGTACCTATTGTAACTACTTATTCTTTATTATTACAGTATGGGCTTCTTCAAAGGAGTGTACAAGTTTCTAATTGGTCGGCAACGCGCATATGACACCCCTTGAGTTGCAGGCATCCATAGGTTACGGTGACCGCTTTCCATCAGGCGGACCGTACGCCTGTATGCCAACGAATGGTAAAAAAAGACTAGGTATTAGATCCATACTAATATTATAAATGGGAAAGTGAGTGTATCTGTTTGTTTGTCGATCTTTCACGGCAAAACGGAGAGACGAAATGACGTGATTTTTAAGTGGAGATAGTTGATGAGATGGAGAGTGACATAGGCTACTTTATGTCTCTTTCTAACGCGAGCGAAACCGCAGGCAAAAGCTAGTACATACATACAATCAAGCCTGTATCCCCTAAAGGCAGAGCACATGAAACTACTCAAATAAAGGGATTGAAAGGAGTCGAAACTGTACATTGCAGCGACAGGTTGCCAGCATCTTGCCTACGCCACAATTTAAGCCATATACCACCGTCCACTTCAATTAGATAGGTTCATGAAATAAAATGGTAAAGAGAATATCGGCACTACTTTTAAAAAAACTTGTATCTTCGTCTGTCAATGAAAAGAAAATTGTAGTAATAAGTATGTATGGAATGCATATAGACTTACTGCGTTTTAACTTTGAGGAACATCGTGAGATACGAGATTTTTTTAAAGTAGTGACGATATAACATAGTCAGACTAAGCTAAATAAATGTACCTATCTCTGTCAACATATCTCATTGGCGATACAAAGAGGAAACGCCGTCAGCGTCATGGGGTCCATGCCCCAAGCCGACCTATTGGAAGGGGTTTTCTCTTTATAACTGGGGTATTTTTGTAGGTAAGTATTTTGTTATATGTTCCAATGTATCTTTTGCTGAGGTGTGCCAATAAAGAGTCTATCTATCTATGTAGTTTGAGTTTATATGATTTTGTGGAAACAAAATAAAAATACCTAGACATCTAAATTAGCTGCGATATTGATAGCTCCGCCTGCGTTAATGAATCGTTATAAAATTTTAAAAAAGTTTGACGTTTAAAATCGCTGCAAACTTAACTTGGATAGACTGTAAACCTCTATTATTACATTGTTTTATTTTACTGCAAGCAAGCTTTGTTGTTGTATAGTAGAATACGCTTTCCTGCACATTACGGCATTTCACATCGGTCTGTAACTTTAGGCCAGATTATTTTTACGTAATCCCCGTCATAGATTAGCTTTATTTTTTAACCTTTTAGGGCCACTTGCACGAACTAAAATGGAGGGTTAACCCGAGGGTTAACCCACCATTTTATATGGAATTTGACAGATGACAGCCCACTAACCCTGAGTTAAGTGGTTGGTGCAAGTGGGCCTAATAAGTTTGACGTGTCTGTCTGTGCGTGTGTCTGTTCTTAGCCATGTTTTATGAAAAGCGGTCCAGTATGTCGCGGCTGGGGGTTTTTTCAAAATTTTAATTTTGTGATTATTGTCTTCGGTTACCGCGATAGTTACTCATGAAATAAAACTATGGAAACGGATTAAATCGCGTATAATGAATTTAAATTCATTCCGACGTTTCGAACTCTTTACAGCGTTCGTGGTCAACGGGTGACTGAGGAAAAATTACAATGTGCAAAAGCTACCCACATAGAAGAAATATTAACGAACGATTAAGAGTTCGACACGTCGGGATGAATTTTAAATTCATTATACGCGATTTAATCCGTTTTGATAGTTTTATTTAATTTTGTGGTTATTATCCCATCAGAATAATTTTAAGCGGATTCTGTTGTACTTTAATTTTCGGGACAGACGAAGCTAAATCTACTGCTTTTATTAAGCATGGCAAAAAAGGGTAAGTAAGGTGAAATACCCCATAATGGACGGTGATGCCATTATGGACAAAAAAACACAAATCCTTAAAAATAAGTATCTAAAATTAGTTTTTAAAAACTGACAGCTATGTACCATAAACTATTATACAATAATTAATATTGTATACTTACCCTATTATAGGGGCGTCACAATCCATGTAAACCGCTTTGCATGTGACAGCTATTTTGACACTTCTGTATGAGAAGTGTTGCTATGTTAATAAGTTTTTTGCAAAAATTTCATTTTTGGCACAAGCTTTTATCGCCGACTGTACCTTTCTTTTAATAGTCATCTACTGCTCTCCGAGACGTTTCTAAAACCCCTTATTCGATGGGATACGACGTTTCATGAGTCATGACAGAGTTCCTATGACCACCTTTCTGCTCCATCATCAGATCAGCTCCATGATACCACAATATTGCATTATATTATCACGTGATTTACATATGTGTGCAAAATTTCAGCTCAGTCGGAAACCGGGAAGTGGGTCAAACTTAGCTTCTACGTTTTGACGCACACTAACATACTAACAAGGCAAGTTGATAAAAAAGCTTGTAAAAAGTTCAATTTCTACTTCTTTATGCCAAGCTTACTTGTAGGTACAAGTAGTAGATAATAATTTCATAGATATTTTCTATTAACACTAGAATAGTCTCTTATCAGTCCCTGTAGAATAAGCTTGACTTGAATCATCCTCATTACAATTAAAGACGATGATTTCCTCGTTAATTATCTAACGTTGCGAGTGTCAAGTCAACCACCTTTGTAAGGGCACTGCCGCTCACGCCAACCCAAGGAGACTTGCACAATTTGTTCTCTTACGTCCCATGTTGTGTTGGCTAGTCTCATCTGCAGCCTGGCAAATAATTGAGGCACCACCGTCTACGTAAACTGCTTGCATGTGGCAACTATTCGGTACATATGAGAAAAGTGTTGCTATGGTAAAAAAAAACCGGCCAAGTGCGAGTCGGACTCGCCCGCCGAGGGTACCCCGTACAAACTTATTTCAAACTACCTAGTTAAAATAATATCATGTTTCTCATATAACTCTAATGACTTGATTAGAAGACTAGAAGTACCTACTAATGAACATTATTGTGTATAGCGCCATCTTTCGGTGAATTCGCTAACTAATTTGTTCGACCTGTATGGTATGGTATGATGGATTTTCAGGGATAATTCTTTACAATGTTAACCGATTTAAACAGTTTTTAACCGACTTCAAAAAAGGAGGAGGTTCTCAATTCGACTGAATGTTTTTTTTTGTTTTTACTTTATTTGAAAGCAGATGGTTTACGTAACATACCGTATTCATTTGAAGTACAATATACATCCGCAAGGGTGGTTCAATTGAAAGTAAAAATCTGAAAAGTTTTTTGTGAATAAAAAAAAAGTTTCCAAGATACAAACACGATTTTATTTTTCCTGTAATATTTATCATAAAACCAATATTTCCTAAAATTTCCATAATTTTTCGTTGGTAAACTTCGGAGATAATGGGGGGGGGGGCCGGTATTTTTTTTACATTTTCCTTCAAAATTCTTTTAACGATACCCCACTTGACCTAGTAACTTGAAATTTACAGTTTGCCCCCTTTCATTTTGGCCATTTTCTACAATTAAAATACATGAAGTTAAAAAAATTATACTTTCTTCTTGTAGAGGTTTACAACGTTCACAACTATTCAAGTTGATAGCATTAATAGTTCTCGAGATATTTAGTAATATGACAGACGGACAGACAGACGGACAGAGTCGCACCATAAGGGTTCCATAAGCCTGGCCAGAAATACAGGCCGTAAGCCTGGCGTGAGCTTCTCAAGACACTGTATATGAGTATTGTTAGGAGGGCGCTTTTATAGATTCTTAAATAAATTTTTGGTCTCTTTTCACAGATGGGCCATTTTTTTCAAAGTTGTCCACCCCACTTTTTTTGTAACATGAGTGTTTTATACGCGATTCATACTTAGAATCGCGAGGTCTTTCGATCCTGGGGGCCGATTTTTGAGTCTCACTGTCACTAAAATACCGATTGAAAACGGTGAATTGCCTATTATTTTCAGTGACAATTTTCTGAATTCGAACGCCGTAAGACTCAAAAATCGGCCCCCAGGATAGGAAAAAAACAATGTCGCCAAGATTTCCATACATTTTTCAGATCTTCATTCCGTTACCGCCATACAAAATGTATGAAAAAATGGTAACGGAATGGGAAAAAAACCTTGGGACACTTTTTTTCTGGTATTAGGATTGAAAGAGCTCGCGATTCTGAGTGGAAACCACATAAAATTTTCCAAATAAAAAAAAGTGGGGTGGACAACTTTGAAAGAAATGGCCCAGATAATCGTATTAAAAAGCTATATTTCCTTTATCAATGATCTGCACTAACAGTCAACCACCTTAGTAAGGGCACTCGCCGCTCACGCGCTCTCAAGGCGAGTTGCGCAACGCGATGCAAGCATGCTCTATTTCAGTATCAGAAGTATTGGTACAGGAAAATGTAGGTTGATGGGGAAAATTACGCGAAACAGAGGGCGCCACTAGGCACAAATAGGGAGTGGGGTTCTTAGAAACATTCGACGTTTTAGGTGATTTTATAAAAAAAGAACAAATATTTGAAATATCTACATTTTTTACAACAATGCCGACCAAAAATAAGCTTTATTGATGAAATAAAAAACCGGCCAAGAGCGTGTCGGGCCACGCTCAGTGTAGGGTTCCGTAGTTTTCCGTATTTTTCTCAAAAACTACTAAACCTATCAAGTTTAAAACAATTTTCCTAGAAAGTCCTTATAAAGTTCTACTTTTGTGATTTTTTTCATATTTTTTGAACATATGGTTCAAAAGTTAGAGGGGGGGACGCACTTTTTTTTCCTTTAGGAGCGATTATTTCCGAAAATATTAATAATATCAAAAAACGATCTTAGTAAACCCTTATTCATTTGTAAATACCTATCCAACAATATATCACACGTTGGGGTTGGAATGAAAAAAAATAACCGCCCCCACTTTACATGTAGGGGGGGTACCCTAATAAAACATTTTTTTCCATTTTTTATTTTTGCACTTTGTTGGCGTGATTGATATACATATTGGTACCAAATTTCAGCTTTCTAGTGCTAACGGTTACTGAGATTATCCGCGGACGGACGGACGGACAGACAGACATGGCGAAACTATAAGGGTTCCTAGTTGACTACGGAACCCTAAAAAAAGACAAATGCATTTATTATATTGTCTTTTTTTACTATAATTTACAAACATTTTTAAGTACAATTTGATGGCCCCGGCAAGGCCAGAGGTCGCAGGTTCGAGTCCTGCCGGAGGTGTAAAATTTCCATTTTATAATCAGTTAAGTACATAGGGTTTGGTTTGTGATTACAAAAAACCGGCCAAGTGCGAGTCGGGCTCGCGCACAAAGGGTTCCGTAGCAGCAAATATAATAAACTTATTATGTCAATTTATACACCTGCCAAAATTACAGTTAAATCAACCTATCTCAAAAACTATAAGAGATACTTTGATCAAACCAAAAATCGTTGAAAGAGTTAATTAGCATGCATCACCTCTATTTTTTTTAGAATTTTATACCCCGTAGTTATAAAAATAGAGGGGGGGGGACATACTTTTTACGACTTTGAGAGCTGATATCTCAAAAACCGTTCACTTTAAGAAAAATGTTTTTTAGAAAACTTTATATCATTTTAAAAGACCTTTCCATTGATACCCCACACGGGTATGTACATCGAAAAAATTTCATCCCTCAGTTACATGTATGGGGGCCCCACCCCCAATTCTTTTTTTTACTATTTAGTGTCATAATTTTGTAGCGGTTCATACAACACATATTCCCATCAAATTTCATCACTGTAGTACTTATAGTTTCCGAGTAAATCGGCTGTGACAGACGGACAGACGGACAGACGGACAGACGGACAGACGGACATGACGAAACTATAAGGGTTCCGTTTTTGCCATTTTGGCTACGGAACCCTAAAAAGGACATCACTCAGCATGTGCTCTGTCACCGATGGTGCCACATCGCTGGTTTTCCGTGGATCACGCGATCATAGACTTCTTTCGTGTTAATGACGTCACGGTCAACTCATTTACTTTAATGTACCTAGTTCTGTCCGACCTGTTAGATAGAAATTGGATTTAAATATGTTATTAGGTAGAGCCACCGTCCATTCATCGCGCTCTGACATAACACACGCGACAAGCGGGTCAGGGCCCGAGCAGATCCGCGGGCGTCACTATCGCACACACATTATGTCAAACACACACACACACCCACACACACACAGTACATTATACACACCCTGTTTTTATTGAATTCCGTTAACTTTAAGGGATGGTTATTTAGACCAAATACAGTTAATTTATCTAAGGCCCATTTGCACCAACGAAAATGGAAGGTTAACCCGAGGGTTAACCCAACATTTTATATGGAATTTGACAGCTGACAGCCCACTAACCCTGAGTTAAGTGATTGGTGCAAGTGGACCTAAGAAACTAGCGTCTTAACTCTAACGTTATCGAGTTATTCAAAAAATAAAAATAATTACTGAACACGTGTGTGACAGTTTTTACCACTTCCCAATGTTATTTGTTTTGACAATTACTTGACACTAACTTGAATATTATTCTTAAGGGTCTCTCACACTAATTAATTCATTTATTATATATGAAAACGATGAAATATTTTTTTTTGCGAATTTAACTAAAAGTGATATACAGGGTGGTCCCTGATAACGAACCCAACGACATGTCGAATTTAACGGAAAACAAAAAAAAAACACCTTGTTTTTGTTTTCCGTTAAATTCGACACGCAGTTAGGTTCATCATCAGGATCCCTGTATATCGATTTTGGTAAAATTCGAATTTTTTTGTTTCCATACATAATTAATTAGTGTGAGAGGACCTTAATCATAACATAACATTAAAAGTCATTGTCAAGTGTTTGACGGCACCACGACGGCACAGTATGTAAAAAAAATAACATTAGGAAGTGGTAAGGGATGCCACACACGTGTTCAGTAATTAAATTATTTTTTAAATAATTCGATAACCGTAAGAGTTCAGAGGCTTGTTTCGAGAAGTTGATTTTATTAGAACTAAAGAATCGTCCTTAAAGTTAACGGATTTCAATAAAAAACCGGCCAAGAGCGTGTCGGGCCACGCTCAGTGTAGGGTTACGTAGTTTTCCGTATTTTTCTCAAAAACTACTGAACCTATCAAGTTCAAAACCTAGAAAGTCTTTATAAAGTTCTACTTTTGTGATTTTTTTCATATTTTTTAAACATTTGGTTCAAAAGTTAGAGGGTTCTTATTTTTGCACTTTGTTGGCGTGATTGATATACATATTGGTACCAAATTTCAGCTTTCTAGTGCTAACGGTTACGGTTACGGACGGACGGACGGACGGACGACGGACGGACGGACGGACGGACGGACGGACGGACGGACGGACAGACAGACAGACATGGCGAAACTATAAGGGTTCCTAGTTGACTACGGAACCCTAAAAACAGGGTATTGATACTAAAAATGGAGCGAAATTCTAATTTTCTATGGGATTTACTCGCACATTTCCAATTTTTATGTGTTCTGGCTCGTCGGTGATTACGCCCTCAAGGTTTAGGAAGGCACGCGTTTCATGAACTCAATAGGCTAGTTTCCTACTAGTCATATCAGCTTCTTTTTGAGCATTTCTTTATTTTTTGCCAATTTTCTTATTTTGATTTTTTTTAGGGAATTTTAGGTCAATTGTACTCAGAATCACGAGTACTTTCAATCTCACTGGGAGACAAAAAGTGTCCCAGAATTTGCATACAGTTACTTTCCTCTTTTGTTACCCTACACAACATGTACGGAAAATGGCAACAAAATAAGAAAAAATCGTATGGGACAATTTTTTTAACTACTAGGATTGAAAAAGCTAGTGATTCTGAGTAGAAATAGCATAATTTTTTCAAAAATATAACATTTCATAAAAGTGGCAAAAAAAAAGAAATGCTCTTTTAAGAAGTGTCAAAACGATTTGCTAATATGGAATTACTATGAAATACTGAGGAGTGACGTCACGGTCAATTCATTTATATCTTTCCTTTTGACTTTTTAAATATAAATTATGTTCAAACATAACTATTGTCCATAATATATATTTCTTCTAATTATGTGGTGCTTTATTTCGTGCACCGCATAAAATATTTTATTTTAAGCAAAGACATATGTAACTCCGTATAGACGGATAAAGTCTAAGAAAAAACGTACCTCAAAACCATAATGAAAAAGGTACGGTGGCCTAGATGGCGTTACACATTTGGGGAACGCTCGGCTAGATGTCGCTAATATTAATATTTGACATTTTAACACATATCAAGCTAAGAATATGGACCAAAAATCAAAACTGAGGTTCAAAAGTTCTAAGCTTGTGTCGAGAGATGGCAGTCCATGCACTGTGATTACAAATTTTACTTTGACAGTAACTCTCTATAATACTCTATCCTCTTTGATTTTAAGTATAGGAAACTAGCCTTCTGGCCGCTGAGCCCTACATATTTTGCCGCTTTTTTTAATAAGTACCAAGATTTGGTTAACCGTCTATAACTCTGTATACTCCGTGTTTTTATTGAATTCCTCCCGTTTCTGAACAGCAATTGATGTAACATCTGATCTATCGCAGGTGTATGGTTTTTTTAGAATCAAAATTACGAATTTAAGAAAAGTAACTATGCCGTTCTGTTTCCTATAATGGACAGATAAAGTCTAAGAAAAAAAACTTACCTCAGCCAATTTCTTTGTTTGATTCTCAGGCGCTAATATCAATATTTGACAATTTTACCACACATCAAACAACATTTTCTGACTTTTTAAGTATGAAAGCATTAAGTTCAATATATCAGTGATTGTTTTGAATTGCAGTAAGGTTTGAATTCGATGACGTCACTACATCGCTGACAGCGTTTTCGGTGGCCAAAGTAAATAAAAAATTACACACATTTTCGAAAATACGTAGTCATCATACACTTTTCATACCCAAAATCTATAAATATTGTTTTTTTATGACAAATACTACAGATTTACAGAAGATAATCATTTATTGTGCCAAATTCGATATGAGTCTAGTAGCCTATTCATACAACTTATACGAAGCACAAAAGCCCGCAATACCTCCATATCCACTTAAATGACTAGTATGTATTTCGTAGTTCGCAGAACCAGGTATGACATATGAGTATTATAGTTTACAATTTTAACTAACCATTCTTAAACCCTATTTCAAACACGTATGGTATGTTTTAGATTGGTAGTGTTTCTGTTGTTACAAATTGGGCTTTCCAAATAGATATGACGTCAAACATTTCTATTGAATATACCGAAAAGGTATTAACTTTATTGAAATGTATAAACACATACACCTTTATCGAATTAAAGTGTAAAAAAGGCACTTGGAAACATTAAAATCAAACATTTCGATAGAGGGATCCGCAGTAATTGAGGTTTTTCTAGGAATCAAGTTTTTGATATTGCAACTGCGGAAAAAGCGCTTTTTAATCAAATTGTCAACAACCGCTTGTACAAAATATTGCTTTTAAATTAGGTCAGCGATGTCCATGAAAATGATTAGTAGAAAAATATACGCGTAGATATTTTGTTAATCATAAAATTATTTACACCACTATGCATTTAAATACTGATACTTAGAATCGAACCCGAGTGGTCAATCAACAACTCACATTTCCAGATTATTATTGGCCATTTTACACAGATTCGAAAAACGATCAAGGTTCAATTGAATATCACCCCATGCTCCACTTTACACGTTAGTCCGTTTTCAACTTTTCACATTATCCGATCCGATATCGGATGTCGGAAGGATTTTAATGGAAAAAATCCAAGATGGCGCCTGTAATGTATGGGATATCGGTCCGACATCCGATATCGGATCGGATGATGTGAAAACGCACTTAGCACTGTCGAGATTGGCCCCTGGAATTTACTCGTATAAAAAAATCAGTCGAATTGAGAACCTTCTCCTTTTTCTGAAGTCAATAAAATTGAATAAACAGTCAATATAGGCATCATCATTGCCCGCGCAAACGATATGAATAAGCAAAAGACAAAATAAATATAAGTTAGGATCAATGTAAAGCCACAGTGTGTAATAAAGATCACGATAGTACGTACAGTACGGCCACTCCCGCTCCCCGCTGAAGGTGCCGCCCACCCCTCTCGGCTCACAGTTATCGCCTGTCAAAAACGCGAACAGTCGACCTGTCATAATCTCACTCCTACAAGCTTGGTACGCGTTCACCTACACGAGCTTCAGACTGTGTGCTAGGAACGCGCCTCTTTCATATATTTGATCGCCAGTGTCAGAGATGTGGTAAGGCTAAAAACAAGTTACTCAAACAGTATTTTTTTTTTAACTTTTTTTTAATGCACCACGCACGTGCATTGAAAAGTTGCCGCCATGTAAGCGGAAGCACTCTACTTCAACCTGCCGCCAAGTGGTTTTTTACGGGTAATAATTGAAATCACACCGATCACACGCCGCGCTCCCGCGGGATCGCGGGACTTTTGATGATCTTTATCTGTTACTGGTTTGTGAGTTTTTGGGATTGGGTCAAACAGATTTTAATGTATGGGTAATTGGTTATATCTCTCCTGTGGACATTACAAAAGTTAAGAAAATCGCTAATTTTTAGACGACATTCTAAACGGGAAACATTTTTTTAGTTCTTGGTAGGAAAAACCCGAATGTACCAGAGTCGTTTTGTCACATTTTATAAATCTTCTGTAATGACGTTTTTGGGCCAAAATAAAAGAATAGGTAAACCCCTTAAAAATATCCGATCCGATATCGGATGTCGGAAGGATGTCAATGAAAAAAATCGAAGATGGCTCCTGTAATGTATGGGATATCGATCCTATATCCGATATCGGATCGGTCGGATAATGTGAAAACGCACTTATATTTAATCACTTTGTTGTTTGACCGCCCATTCGTCTGTTCCTCTGTACCTGACTGTCCTTTTATCTGGGAACGTGAACCATATATTTATTTGAAAACAAAAAAAAATGTTTTAAGTTTTAGTAAAAAATGATAAGGCCGTCTATAAAATTAAAATAAATGTTTACCTTCTTATTAATAATACTTCCTGTTGACATGAACTAAATAATAAAAAAATACCTAAAAAAAAATTGCAAAAATCTTCCTATCTTAGTTTTTATATACTTACATCGACAGAAAATCGTCTAAAAAAGAGAATGTAAGTAAAACACAAAAATAATAAATATAACTATTTAAGTAGGTACCTACTAGGTTTTTGTACATCGCCCTCGTTACGTGAGTCCCACTCACACTTGGCCGGTTTTTTAAATCGAGAATGTCACAAACTCAGAATCTCTGAAGTCCCGCGGGAAACCCTTAAGACTGCTGATTACATTTTTGACAACCGATTTTAGAACCGCTACTACTTTTAAAAACTGTGCACTCTGAAGCTGCCGTATTTTAAAATTATAAATTAATATTATACCTAAGCAGACCTTGTATAGAGACACAGAGAGTACCAAGACTCAGGTACGTACACACAAATAAATGCCCTTACCGGGACCCGAACCCTACTATGTGCCTTACAAAATACTTTCAACGACAATAACGTCACTGTATTCAGGTTAGAGTTCCTAAAACAACTTAGGTTCAATTTTTCCTCAAACACGCGTAATAAAAAACTAGGGCGTACCCGTAATGAGGTACCTTGACATATTATTCTTATATAAAATAAATATTGTTCATACCAGGAAATTTGTGAGTGTAACGAAATATTTGCTTTTCCTGTAATTTGCTTTATTAACCTAGTTTTTGACCTATTTAGGGTTATGTTTAATATGGACAAGACGACCACCATAGTTCGAACCTCGAAAATTGTCCATAAATATGGCTGTCTACCTCTCAAATACCTGTTTCATTTACTTCAAAATTGTAGTTTTGCATTAAGAACTGAAATAAATATCATACACCAAAGAAAAAGCGACCAACTACACTGCAACCCTTTTTCTGTAGCTCTGCATATGAATATACATAATTATAGGAAAGCATTAAGCTTTTAGATACTATATAGTCTTGGGTAAGACATGAATTTATGAAAAATATCACATCTACTATGCACTCTTTACTGCCTATTTCGAACTACCTCTAAAAATTCCGAGTATCAAAAATGTTCAATAAAAAGCATTTCTTCCTCATTGAGTTATATTTTCACGAAACATCCTAAGTACTTCAGCCTTAGGGCACATTAAGTAGTAAATACTACTTCCACTATTTCCAAGTATCATTAGTTACCGTATAAAAAACTATGGAAACTTTAAATGGTTCAAATTACGGTTCGAAATATGACTGTTGACTTTTTAAACAATATCGGTTTACAGAGTCAACCAATTGGAAACTTAGGCCTCTGTCGAACTATGTCATAGTGACGTTATTAACCAGATGGTAAGAGATGCTTGTCATTTTGACATGGTTGTAGAGTGGCAAAGGGTTCCAATTGGTTAACTATACCATAGATTAAATATAACAAGATCATACCATCCCATACATTAAAATGCGACCGCCTAAGACCGCGCTTACATTCCACCACACATAGATGGCGCCACAAAAAAAAATGTCTTGTAGCTTTCGATTATACTTGTAGATGGCGTTAAGTGTCACTTTTGAAATAGATTTACGGCTCGGAATTGACACTTAATGCCAATCTACAAATAATCGGTGGCAACAAGGCATTTTTTTGTGGCGCCATCTATGTGTGGTGGAGTGTAAGCGCGTTCGTAGGCGGTAGCATTCTAATGTATGGGATGGTATGATCTTGTTATATTTAATTTATGACTATACACAGGTCGGCCCGCCACAAGCTGTTACTGTATGCGATGCCTGCAACTATACATATAGTCTGATTAAAAAGAGCAGAAATTAAAAAGCGGCAACATTGTAGTGTCATCCCTTTCAAGTCAATATGTATCAGAAAACGGGACTGCAGAAATGAAACATTTTAGAAGAATAAAATAAACTTACCCCCTTATTCATAAATAAGGTTATTGTAATATTGAGGTGCTCCAGTGGGTTTGTTGGTAGCATACGGTAATTAATTAATACCAATCTGAATGCTTTAACTATTATTTAAATAAATTGATATACAACATCCACGTGAGTATATCTATAAGCAGGCGTTTAGTTACCAAGTTATCAAGCCGATAAATTTCGTTTTCCCCTCACTAGCTCGGAAACACGTGTTTTATCCTTTAATGCCAGCGGGTAAAAATCATTTTATCCACTAGTGGGTAAAGTAATTTGACCTTGAATATAGTCAAATTGACAAAAGTAGGTGAATTTAGTAATGAAGATGATTTACCACCTTTAGAACTACTGGAAGCAGTGATAAACCATTAACATGTAACCAAATGTTACCAATAAATTTTCATTTTCATTTTCAGTAAACGCATTTTTTGCGTTGTAGTTTCCTCGCTGTAGTGAGGGGAAAAGTTTGTGTTACACACGGGTGCAAATACTGTGTTTTACTTCTCGTGTATTGAAAAACTCGCTAAGTTCAGGATTCTATTCTCGAACCAACTATGTAGGTATAGAATCCTTTCACTTGCTCGTTTTTCAATTCCACACTCGGCGTTAAAATACAACTTTGCCCCCTTGTATAACAAATAACTGTTGTCCTTTTCTATCACACCTATACGGAATCGGAAAGGGACAAACGAACTTTATCGGCTTGATAACTTTAGAATACGTTTATGAATAAGGGAGTTAAAATTTAAATATTTGTTAGCTAGTTAGTTATATGCCGTCTTAATTTTTATATTATGTAAGTTTATGTAAATAACTGATTGTTACATTTACAGTTGCACCAAACCGTCTGTTACCGAATTTAGCATTATTTACCCTAAAAGGAGGGTATTTATATTCGGATTTTTTTTTCTATGAGAATTTCCATACACTTTAGCAATGTGACGCTAAAGTGTCTGATAACTTTGATTGATGATGCAACTTGCCCTATTTTATACATTTTTTCTAATTTCTTTGTATACGATGAGGAAATGCCTTCAGCATCCTTGTTATAAGTACATTAAATTGTATAGTTACACTTGGTCTTATTTTCATTGTGTAAATATTCTCGTTTAAATGAACGACTCTTTAGTTTTAATCTATTTAACTTAATTATGTATATTGGGTGACTTTTTTTATGATATGCAATGTTATGATTGGTCAAAATGTAATGTGGAATTCTGCCTCTGTTGCAACTAAAAGTGTAGGTGTGTATTTTATTTTGTCGTATCGTTTAATTCTGTTTTCTATTAACTAATGGAAAATGTTTATCCTAGTTGAAATCTGTTTTCAATTATTCATGAATAAATGTGCAAGTAAATAAAATAAATTAAATCACACCAACGGAAGGGAAACATTAGGTACAAATTAATGTAATTAAGAAAAAATAAATTTTGATGATTATTTCCATTAAATTGAAATCTTTCCGACATCCGATATCGGATCGGATAATGTGAAAACGCACTTAGGTGTCCATCAAAATTCATGTTTACTTAATTACATTAATTAAAAATAAATGTACAACGGACTTACACATCAGATCAACCCAATACAAACTGAGCAAAGCATGTACCTACTTGCGTTATTCCAGCCACGCTATTCGCCACAGCCATTGGAGTCTGGGGTCCACATTGACAACTAATGCCCTTGCTAGGCCACCAGCGCTTTGTACGTAATGATATATTAATAAATAAATATTATAGGACATTCTTACACAGATTTCATAAGAGCATTAGCGCGTTTTCACATTATCCGATTCGATATCGGATGTCGGACCGATATCCCATACATTACAGGCGCCATCTTGAATTTTTCCATTGAAATCCTTCCGACATCCGATATCGGATCGGATAATGTGAAAACGGCCTTATATTAATGCCTAAATTGAAGAATAAAGAATTTCATTTCTTTCAGATTGACTGAGACCGACGGTAAGTTTAAAATGGCTTGTGTTGTGGATACTCAGACAACAGATACATATACATACATACATACATACATACATATAATCACGCCTGTATCCCATAAAGCGGTAGGCAGAGCACATGAACTACTAAGTTTCAGTGCCACTCTTGGCAAAAAGGGGTTGAAAGAAATCCAAATTGTGACATGACAACAGATATTCATTCCAAATTTCAGCCTCAGGACAGACACTAACGACTACAGAGCTACTACGGACTGACAGACAGACGGACACGAGAAGAAACGCGAAACGATAAAGGTTCCTAATTGACTACGGAACACTAAAAATTAAATTACCCATGGAATTTATGATTTCCCAGAGTATCACGCACAAAATATTATCCGCATGCAAGATATCAGACTTGCAGATCTATTATTAAGAATATTCAGACTTAATTGTAAGTATGTACTTATCTAAGATCGCAAAGTAGACACCGCATTTGTAACGAGTTTATAACACTAGGTGTAGGTACTAGCTTTACCCGCGGTTTCGCTCGCGTTAAATTCGAAATTGCGTAATTATCCATATAAACTTTCACCCCCCATTTTGGGTGGTTAGAAAGAGACAAAAAGTAGCCTATGTCTCTCTCCATCCTTTCAACTATCTCCACTTAAAAAATCACGTCAGTTCGTTGCTCCGTTTTGCCGTGAAAGACGGACAAACAAACAGACACACACACACACTTTCCCGTTTATAATATTAGTATGGATTACGTATCGCTTCCTTCTTAGTCTCCTACTAAAATGCCTATTTTGTTTCTCACCCCGGTCATCATCTATTGCGAATACTCAATTACTCACATCTCACATACGGTAGGGTATCTTATTGTGATCTGTGTAATGAGTCTATTAAGTTTCATCTTGGATTTCAGCTATATAGTTATTATATACTTAGTATATTTCCGGACATAGGTATATATTATGTTTCCCACGCACGAACTAGAATTTCAAGTCAAAAATATCTTATAGCGTCTATGGTCATTTATATATAATCTAGATAAGAAAGAACCTCCTCCTTTTTAGAAGTCTGTTAAAAAACATCATATGGAACATAATTTTACTAAACCGCTGACCCGGGTGGATATATGCAAAGTAAATCATTTTATTATAGACATAAATATCGGATACGAATCCGTAACAGCGGCTTCGCACTAACGGACATAGTGCAAAACCGCTTTTTTCAAGTCCCCAAAATAATTAAAGCTGGCTTAAAAGACTCGACTCCATGTCATAATAGTTTTAAAAAGTTAATACTACCTACTTTGTTGATGTAGTCCTCATAATAACCTCTTACGTTACATTATCTCGGCGGACTAAATAAACACGTACGCTACACCCATCCCTTTCTTTATAGCATATTTCAAAATATTCTGGCCCGATTCCCGTCCGCAAATAGCTTTGGCCAAGACTTAACCGCTACTTTCTCACGAGTGAAAAGCGGTCCGGCTGGGAAATTACTTCCTCGACGGGAAATCGAAAGTAATAGAAAACTGCAATAGATTGCAGTTTAAAGCACAAGTTTAACTATGCCGGTGGCAGGATTGTGAACTAATTTATTGCAAACTGTTTTGTTTGAGCAAGTGAACAGTGGCGCCGTTCGTGACTGTATGTTTAAATTTGT
The DNA here is from genome assembly GCF_023078275.1 of Leguminivora glycinivorella. Classification (NCBI taxonomy): domain Eukaryota; kingdom Metazoa; phylum Arthropoda; class Insecta; order Lepidoptera; family Tortricidae; genus Leguminivora; species Leguminivora glycinivorella. The sequence goes on along the minus strand of NC_062998.1, from coordinate 2,620,297 downwards.
AGTTTGCACGTTTGTGTGTGGCAGTGTAGGTAGCGACATCTATTGAGATATTTTAAAACATTACTTCGCATTTCATTTAATCTGTTTGGCACTGGATAATAAATTGAAATCAATCGTGCTGTTTAAACCGTAAGTTTTTGGTAAGTACCTAAATGCGCAACGACTAACCATAAATAAATGCTATATAAAATTAAAGCAATTATTAGGATTAAGCACCCCAACATAATTGCGTGTCCGCTATTACTATTTTATTCCTAATATCAATTTATTAAAGTTATTAAAAATAAAAGTTGGACTACAAAGAGAAGTACTTATTACAGAGCCATCTAGTTATAATGAGTATAACCATTCACAATAATATGAAAGCTACTACAGTACTACGCTCTAACCTTTGAAGCGCTCGGCGTAGCGGCGCGCTAGTTCCGCTACTCACCGCTAGAGGGCGCTAAAATAAAAAAGCTAAGCTAGGAAATGTAAATAACGCTTACCTTTACCGCCGCCCGCGTCGTTCACCTGGGGCTTCCCGGACCTCTGCATGGGCGGAGCGTTGCCATAATTCATACTCGTACCGTTGTAATCCGAGCTGAGTGGCTCCTGCTTTATCCCGCTAGATGTCGCCGCTAGTTTCTCCGCGAGTAGTGGATTGGCCGAGGCGATGTTGTATCTGTTGCTGATCCCGCTGCCTGAGCGCAGGAGTTGTTGCAACCGCTGTTGGCCATTGTTGGGTATGGATAGTTGATTGGGCTGGTAGTATGAGTTCTGGAGGTGATTACTCGAGCCAGGGGGCGAGATGTTGTTGTTCTCCTCTTGCTGAAATTGGGAAAGGAGAGGGGGTTAAAACTTTGTTGAACAATGGCACAGTATAATAAAGAGTACTATCGTACAGTATGGTCACTCCCGCTCCCCGCTGAAAGTGCCGCCCACCCCCTCTCGGTTACCTCACAGTTACCGCCTGTCAAAAACGCGAACAGTCGACCTGTCATATTTAACTCATGCAAGCATAGTACGCGTTCACCTACACGAGCTTAGACTGTGTGCTAGGAACGCGCCTCTTTCATATACATATTTGATGCCAGTGTCCGAGATGTGACAATGGTTTAATTCTGTTAATGAGCCTCTTGCTGGATATAACCACTCACACGCTTCCAGTAGCTAGAGCTAAAAGCTTAGTACCTCTGAATTTCTTGCAGTATAGCGGAGTATTGAAAGTGATTAATTTTATGTCAAAAATGGTTCCTTCATTATATATGTAAATATCGGTAGAGACCTAAGGGACCTATGGGATTCTTATTTTCTAAGGGGAGTATAATCTTTACGCCTACGCTTTCTATGTTGGCGCCTTCTCTATCGACTTCGTTTGAGTTATACTATTTTTAGTTTTGTGTGATCCTCTGCAAACAGCCGATAATTATGTATTGTAATATTTGTAATATTATGGGTAGATTGGGTAGATAAACTCTGACCACATTACGTTTTCATGTCATTGTCTCTGAACTAATATCTAAACAACGATACTTACTGCAAAATTTGTACAAATCAGGTGTAGTCAGTGTTAACTAGTAAGTAGAAACACTTATAAACTTAAATAGATACCTACCATACACTAAAGAAAAAGCGATCAATCACACTGGTGGTGGTGGCTAGTAGCAACACTTGTTTGTCCCTTTACGACTTATTGGTATGACAGAAAGGACAAACGTTTTCTACCGGCAACGTTTATGAATAAGGCGGTTACTCTATAATACAATTGTACTTAACACAGCAAAAGGGAATGTACAAGTTTCTAATGGGGTGGCAACGCGCATGTGACACTGTTTGAGTTGCAGGCGTCCATAGGTTACGGTGACCGCTTTACATCAGGCGGGCCGTATACTTGTTTGCCACCGACGTAGTATTAAAAAAAAAATTCATGTTTACCTTAATCTCAATAGGCGGCACCGTAGTAGCATTAGTCAGGTCCGTAAAGAATGTGTCGAAGTTGTCAAACGCGGTCTCCCCTAGCTGCTTCAGAATATCATCCGGGTCCGCTGCTTCCGTCACGTCGGGCTCCAGCGTCAGACCCCCGACGATGTTCGACAGCTCCGCTTGCGATAATTCGCCGAGAGATGTCGCCATTTGCTGCAGCTGCGCGGCCGCCTGCCCGCTCGCGGCAGCTACCGCGTCCTGAAAAATTATAGTTTTGGAGGTTATACACTGAAAGTTTAAGTTAATAGTGTTAGGGCACATATGTAAGTGTGCACGGGAAAACGTCCCACTTTGTCGATAGCCATAAAGCCGCTTTGTCAGTTTATTCATATAAATATACAAGTAAATCTCGCCTTAATGGTAACCGACAAAGTGGGACGTTTCACTAAACACACTCACATATGATCAATCAAATTTGGGGTTTGTAGTTTAACTTTGACAACTTCAAAAATTAATCATAAAAAAATTATTTTAGTTACTTAAAATGTACAGAAATTAGATAAATATACTAATTCAGGCATAGCCTTTCGCACGGCAATATAATTTAATTCAAAGCATACTCACTTGTAAACAATTGGAGAGGTCAACCATTCTACCCTCATTTTCAGCTGACCACCACTCATCTTCTATAAATGGCATCGCCAAAGGCAACGACGCAGCATGCGTCCCCGCCACCTTGCGCCGCTATCGCACGCCAGATGGCGCTGTCTTCAACACAACACTGTCACTGAACCACTGAATGTTGTTGCACTTGCGCGCGTAACCGTCATTTGTGGACGGGAGTTATCTCACTGCTTGTTTTCCCATCGGCTGCCTGCGAACATGGAGAGCGTAGGCTTTCACGTCTTTAAAAGAATCCACACCCCAATTTGTAGGTTAGAATTGTGCTTTGAACATCTGCCAAGCGCTGGTGAGAAGGCTGGTTATAGTGCGATTGTTAGCAGTAATTATTTCTATATCCATGACCTTGCACAACAATGATTGGCAAACGTAATTGAACACCGATCTATCAGGGTTTGTAATTGATAAGGGCAACGGCGGATGATGTTGATGACGAGGATATTAAGAAAATGAGTGTTAGAAAGGCAAGGCAGAGTTAGTTTATGACAATACTATTATATACTATAAATTTAGTTGCTAATCACAATAATAGAGGGCGCCGCTTAAAATAATTCGTAAGCCTTTCTTAATATTTTCGAAATTACGACATCATAACACCCTCTAGTGCTTTTTGATAGAACTCAACGAAGGATTAATTTAAGTAACAGTAACTTTGCATCTAGACTGTGTTAGACCATTCAATCATTGTCAATTTTTATAATAAAGTGCTGTATTTGTTCTGTTGTCATGTATTTTTATTTGACAGCAAGGCTGCTCCACGAAGTCATAAATAGTAAATTGGTACCGAGTTTGTTTCAATGTTGTATTCTGACATTTCTGACATGAAATGAGCCGCCGATGTATTTAATTACTGTTTAGTATGGGCAATTATAGCACAACTGAGCTCGGATTTGAGTTCTTTGTTTCATTTCTTAACTAGGCGCGTATAATTTGAGTGTTAGTCTTTTTTTTACTGGTTACATTTTTGTTAGTCATTAGCCAGAGTAGAACTTATGTTTATGCTTTAAAAAGGGAATGAACATACAAATGGGTATAAAGCTGAGATTTTTCATCAGAATAAAACAATTTTATACCATAGAGAAAACTGGACAAAACACAATTTAAGTTTTCATTTTCTCTAAGTTACAAAATTGTTCTTTCGTTAGCAGTCTCTGCTATTGTCAAAAATAATTTGGAATAAAACAAATGCCTATTCATTATTACAAATGTTAGAATGCCAATGTAGAGTACTTTTATCCTGAAGAAATCTAAGCTATTTAAAATGATGAGCCAAGATATAGTGTCATAAAATTAATTGTGCATACTTAGTAACATTTTCCAATGGTTGTAGATGAATAGATTCTCGAGTGGTTCAAGTGGATAGATAGCTGATACCTCATTGCGATATCCAAAAGAGGAAAATAATCAAATTGCGATATTGTTGGATCCTAGATGGGGCAGACCTTCGTCGAGTTAGATATCTAAAACCATTAAAGTAGCATACTCATTATCTAAAATTAATAATTACGGTGCAATAGTATAAATATACTTCGATACAACAATGTATTATAATTGTATTATTAAACTATTAAAGCACAAAATGGTTTATAAGACACTATAGTTTTTATGTACATACTTTTACTAACTCTTTCTCATTGTCTTTGTTGTGAAACTACGTAATTAATTCAGGATATAAGATATTCTAAATAACAAAGAATTTACGTACAAGTATATGAATAAAAATATGTGTGTCTTGCACTGCGACGCACGACATTGAAATTACAAATATAAATAAACGAGCAAACACAGATGGCGCTGTAAGTGCTAAATCCAAAAAACCCAGAAATGCATTTTTTTATTCATAATCTGTACTTTTTTAACCTCAACGTGCGTCGGAGTGCGTCACGTGAGCACTGATACGTCGTGGTTATCAATGCGCCGAGTTCACCTGGCGACGATCCGTTGGAGAGGGCGGCGCACGCGCACCATGGGCTGCGCCGTTCTGGGGACAAGAGAGAAGCACATTGATAATTTAGACTAGGGAATTTGTTTTATTAGTTTTTTATGTTGTGTTGTGTGGTGATGAATGATTGAAGAGTAAGTGTATTATTTTTTTTGTTATTTTTAATGTTTTTTAAAATTTTTAATTTTAAAAATCTTTTAATTTCTCTCATAAGTTTCAAATTTATGTTTTTTACTAAGTTTATCCGAATGACATTAACTATAATGTATTTTCTTATTAAGCCTAAATATTTTGGTAGTCAATATAATTGTATGTGCTTTCGGTCAAATCAAAGCAGAACTCTATCAAAAGCGAACTAAAGCTATTCAGTGCCGCAAAAACTATATAAATTAATCAGCATCGCAACAATCGTAACATCATCGCAATACATGGAGAATTAAAAAAAAAACAATGCACGGAAGGCTAGCAACACTACGAAGAAGCCACAGACAAAAAATGCGAACAATGAACGCTCTTTCACTATAATTGGCATTAAAAAAAGTAAACGACTTTTGTTTTCTAAACGCTTCCTATTCGTGGTGCACTTTCTTCGCTGCCATTGCGTTTATACGCGTCGTTTAAAACGTTATGAGCGACTGTTGCAAAGTGACATTTTAAAATGGAAGGTGATTTGGTTTTTACGCGATTTATGTTTTTGGTAGGTTTTAAATTATTGTCATTTATTTAGTAAAAAAATACTTGTTATTCATAAAGAAGAAATGCATAAAATAATAATAAGTATGTAATTTATAAAGTTACCTACATTACATACAAACTATTTCTTCAATTAGTATATTTGGACAGTTTACTAACAATATAAATAAATAAACATCATAAACTGCGTACAAAATGTAAAAATAGCGAATGGCCGTGATATAACTTTGCCACGTAATATGTACTGCATATTAATGCAACTGCATTATTCATTGAGTTTTGATACGGCAATTAAAATGCATGAAAAATTTACACTGCTATTAATAAGGCACACGAATTTAAAAATTAAGAACCTACTTATTTTCAAACGAAATCTAATGTGCAAGTTAATTTTAAATAAATCTAGTATAGGTACGCTACTTGACAATAGATGGCGACATTAGATATATGTATAGCGCCATCTCTTATTCGATACATTCATTATAACAGCTCTGGCCTAAGGTATTTTTCCCCACACCGCAAAGCTATTATAGTTGATTTATAGACTTTAGTCCGATGAGTTGAGCCTTGATTTAACTTCCTACTGCACGGCAAAGACCTTGCGCACGCGATGACGACTCAGTTATACAATATTAGAAATTACACCACTTGACTTTTATCGATTGATTATAAACTTTATTGGTTCGTGATTATGATGCGTTTAGTTCGTGCTCCTTGTAGAAGCTGTTTGGGAATGTTTTTGTTTTATTTTTAGATTTATTTGATCTGATTTAAGTTCGTGTAGATGCAATTATCAGATACCTGGGCAATCTACCGTGATAGCTTTATTAAAATGCATACCTAATTGTATTTAGACGTAAAATATTACGATTTACATAAACAATAATATAATTAAAACAAATTTTCGATATTGCGAATATGCAAATGTATTAAAACATGATATCTAACAAACAGACCATTAAATCGGAACACACTACGCGGATCGTGCGACCTAATGCACGGAACAAAAGATCCAGCGAGCCAGATTTCGATCGGACGTCCATGCGCTCAAACGTCCGCGTCCGTCGACAGTTTGCACGGTTATGTGTATTTCCATTGTCCAATTCCCGTCCGCGGTCGATTTACGACGGACGTCCGCGTAGTGTGTTCCTAGCTTAAATGTTAGTTAACTACATACAAGACATTGTAAATAATGTGGCTCGAGGAAGAGCCTTCAACATTCTATCACGAGATCATTATGGTTGTTATATTCAATTAAAAACGCACTTAGGTAACCAATTATTGACTTTATAATTCAATTTCGTATAAATTTATTTGTCGTTGGCTTTTTGTTAAATGGCTTTAATGGCTGCGTGGACTGAAACGGAAAGTTGACGTTTCGTTTCACAGTAATTTATGACATAATTATAGAATTCTGTTGTAAAATTCGATAAGTTTATCGATTATAATTTATTTAATAACTAATAACATACAATCAAATGTGAAACTACTTAGTTTGAATATATAACAAAAATTATTTGTTGCTCGAGGTTGCTCGTTTGCCAAGACCAATCCAACAAATGAATGCGTAAACCGAAACGTGAAGTTTTTGTTTAGTTTTCATCTGACATTTCTGCTTATTGATTTTAAGACCGGCAATAAACTTATTATTCACAGAAAACTGTAAAAACGTAATTTCTATAAGTGAAACAATGTCGGATAATAGTGATACCGGGGGCAATGACCCCGAGCCCACGCCGGGCACGAGTGGCTTGCAGGACTTCAGCAAACTCGAAGTAAAATCCGACGACGAAGGCGATGGTTCTACTTCAGATTCGGAAATAAATGCGTACAGTTTGAGATTTAATCCTATGAAGGCTCTGTATTCGGACAGAATGATGCTGCCAGTGCCCGACGCGCCTGTGTATGAGAATTTGCAGCAATTTGAGGCTGCATTGTTGAAAAATCAGGAGATATTGGCTGTGGGTATGGGGCAGCAAGTTCAGGAGCGAGAGAAGAAGAAATTGGAGCGTAAACAGGCATACGAGCAAGCGCTTGAAGAGAAAAACAGGCAGCGGTTTGCGAAGTACGAAGGTGAGTTTTGAGGTTATGTTTTGGTACGGTCGGCGCGCGCCCGACTGTTGCGTCACTGCTCTGACAGGCGGCAGCGTGATTCCGTCTCGCTCTTTGTAGTTTCTTAACTATGGCTTGAGATTTACAATGTTTTTGTTTAGGTTTAGGTTTTATAATATAAATTAAATTGAATTTAAATTTAGTCTTTGTCTGCTAAAATAGTATTCATTTTGTAGTTCTTAACGGTCCAATTAGCCATTCATATAGTGAAACAAAATGACAATATAAACTGAACAGTTCGAAGCTTAAACCAAATAAATTAAAGTTTTAAGTGTGTACTGTTTAAAAGTTGGACAATCATACTTATGTGTCTGATAGTCTTGGGCTCGGATTCCATTACGGACATTAATTTGTCTCACAAACATGGAAAATTCTGTAAGAGTCTTCATATTTAAGACTACATCATCGTACAAGCTGGGCTAGGTTCATCTGAGTATGGTGTCCCAAATTTTTGTGAAATAACTTAAATCGGAACCTGATGTTGCAGTGCAATAACTTTACCTTTAGTAAATAACTTTTAACTTGTAAATCTTAATACCGTTAATATAACTTGATGAAGAAAGTTTATTTTTCGATTAGACTTACTACAATGCTCATCCATATTATTATATAATATTATTATTTCATTTATTTATCTTTTTCTTAGATTAGGTTTTTTTATAATATGATTATAAAAGTAAAATACAAAACCACATACAAAACAATACAAAATATACAAACACATTATAAAAAACCTAACCTAGGGTGCCGCCAGCAGGGGGGCAGGGCCCAAGCTGCCGGTGGTTAGGGCTGCAGAGAGAGGAACCGTCGGACTATCCGCGCCGTGTCCAAGATCACCGCCTTCTGCATCTGACCCTTGATCCAACCACCTAGCGAGAGTCTCTCGAGATGTTGGTCGAGACTCTTTGCTATGAGACCGTTCGCTGAAACGACTATCGGGACAATGATCGTCGAATCAACATCCCACATGGCGGTTATCTCGTGAGCCAAGTCTAGGTACTTACTGGACTTGTCCTTCTCAGCTTTCACGAGATTCTCATCATGGGGGATGGTGATGTCAACGAGCACAGCCCGGCGTTGCAGTCGATCTATTATCACAATGTCAGGCTTATTGGCTACAATAGTCCTGTCAGTGATAATAGATCGATCCCAATAGAGCGTGGCACGACCATTTTCGAGAACTGGCGCAGGTAAGTACTTGTAATACGGTACTTCGCGGCCCACAAGGCCGTATTGAAGAGCAAGTTGCTGGTGAATAATCCTGGCTACGAGATTATGTCTGTGCAAGTACTCGCCGTTAGCTAGATGAGAACAACCGGAAATGATATGCCTGAGTGACTCTCCGGGACGGCGGCATGCCCGACAAATGTCGACCGTACCGTCCTTCAGGATATATTTCCGGTAGTTGTTCGTCATCATAACTTCGTCCGCAATTGCACAGGCAAAACCCTCGGTTTCTCCGAAGAGGTCCCCGAATCGTAACCAGTTCACCGATGCGAGCAGATCTACATCGGGTCCCGTGAGGGCCTTGTAGAACCGCCCGTGTAGCTGCTTGCTCTCCCATACCGCCCTGCGGTCCGCAGTACTTAGTACCACAGGTTTGCGCCAGTTCTGTTTCGCCAAGGAGAGCGGCGTGAGGTTTCCGTCCACTGCCACCACATCACGATGCATCCCGCACTCGTTGTTAAGGAAGTAATTCCTGAGATTGTACACCTCACGGTTGTGGAGATTTTTGGCGTTTAGGAAGCCTCGACCTCCGCACTTCCGTGGGATGTACAATCTCATAACAGACGAGCGCGGGTGTAACATACGGTGTGTGGTAAGCAGTGAGCGGACCCTCCGATCCAGGGCGTCCAGCTCAGTCTGTGTCCACCGTAGTATGCCAAAGGAGTATGTGAGTAGAGGCATTACCCAGGCGTTAAAGGCGCGCACTTTGTTGCCTCCTGACAAAAGACTGTTAAGGACTTTTGTGAGCCGACTGAAAAAGCGCTCCTTCACCGACCGTCTAATGCCAACATCCTCAATACCCAACGACTGTGACATACCAAGGTACTTATAGGTTTCTGATTCAGAGATAGATCTGAACGACATCGTCTCAGAAAGTTGTAAATTTTCTGAATTTACAACCTCCCCCCGCTGTACATGCATAACCGCACACTTATCGACACCAAACTCCATTCTAATGGCGGTACTGAAAACTTCTGTGGTTTTCAATAGCACCATCAGGTCTTGGGTGTTCGGTGCAAATAGTTTGAGATCGTCCATGTACAGAAGGTGAGAGATGACTTCACCCTCTCTCCGAAGCCGGCAACCTAGCCCTGAATCCTTCATTATTTATTATTAATATTATAAATGGGAAAGTGTGTGTTTGTTTGTTTGTCCGTCTTTCACGGCGAAACGGAGCGACGAATTGTCGTAATTTTTTAAGTAAAGATAGTTGAATGGATGGAGAGTGACATAGGCTACTTTTTGTCTCTTTCTAACCCCCCACTTCCCTAAAATGAAGATTGGAAGTTTTTATGGAGCATTCCACAGTTTTCGACTTTAAAGCGAGTGAAGCCGCGGGCAAAAGCTAGTAAGAATATAAAATAAGACTTCACTGGCTCTCTCCCACGGTATAGTACATTACTACAGAGGCCGGGACAAAGGGTTGCCGGCCGAAGACATATGAAATAAATAAAGTCTACTGAAAATAGTAACTTTGGATGGCTGTATCTCCTAAACGGTGCGTCGTAGCGCAAAAATAATCGAATTTTCGTTCCCCTTTGATGCCCCGTATACGCTTATAAAAAACATAAAGTTATAAAAAAATTAAAAAAAAAAACGAAAAAAATTTTTTTTGTATGAAAACGCACCCATAATCAAATATTGTCTAGGGCCCGTACCAGTTGCAGTCGGCACGTCTATAAAGCCCCTTATAGTTTTTTTTTAATTGGCTAAATACCTGGATGTTATGTCACAAATATCTGTGTTTGGAAATTAAAAAAGAAGACTTTGCCGGCCTTGGCCTGCAAGGTTTGTATGAAATTCCATTATCTATCAATCGTCCTAGCCGCACCTGCAACGTCATACTTCGCTGCCAATTATAAGGCACATAACATCAATATTTCATACCATGTTTGAGAAAAATACTTTTCGATCACTGTTTTCATTAATAGGCAATACTGCCAATAATCATTAGATATTTAATACAGCCACTATGGTGGAGAACTATTGAAAAGACCGTACAATGATCCCAACAACCACAACTGACAAGTATATGTGACGTTATCTGGGTAAGCACCTTATCGTCGATGGCGCTTACGTCCCGCGGCGTCGTATTTGTACACGAACATCGCTCATAACGCAGTAAGCGCCAATAAGGTCCCTTTACCCAGATAATGTCACATATGACTAAGAAGACAATCATTATGACCAATTAAAGATAATTAAATGTGGCATATTACTAAGAATTTTTTGGCACTTGTTCCTACATAAATTGAGGACTTTACTGTGTGAATAGTCGCCTTACGTATGATTTTTTTATTATTATTATGAATAGGTAGACGTTTGACCATGATCACACCTGATGGTAAGTGATGATGCGGTCTACGGTGGAGCACGCTTACCTATGAGATACTTATTTACTCTCGCTTTAAAGAAACCAGAATTGTACTCATGCGGAAACACAGACTCAGGCAGGAAACACAGACTATTTATTTTTAAATATGTGTATCTAAGGAGATGAAAAAATATATGAGCCCTTTCTATTTTCATTGATCACCTTTTTCAGAATAGTCCCAAATATTTGGGAGAATGTTATAATAATCTAATTGAAGTTATGAAAAATCAAACTTTGTATAGTACAAGTGCCGTTAAATTGCACATAATTGATTATGTTGTACAGAATTTTATTAAATTCTGAGAATAATTAAACCACATCCAGAAAACAAAATAATCCAGATAATTAAAATACGACTAAAGGGAGTGTTTTAAATCTACACGAGTTACGAGTTTCCTTTTCGCACGTTTTTTTATTTAATCCCCGGCGCAAAAACGACGGGGTGTTGTAAGTTTGACTTGTCTGTCTGTCTGTTTGTGTGTGTGTCTGTCTGTGGCATCGTAGCTCCCGAACGGATGAACCGATTTAGAATTTTTTTTGTTTGAAAGCTGAAATTAGTCAGGAGTGTTCTTAGCCATGTTTCATAGAAATCGGTCCACTATGTCGGGTTTTTTTTTAAACGTTAATTTTGTGGTTAGTTTATTTTATTTGTTTGTGTCGTTGGCTAGCCCCGCATTTCGCACGTGGTAAGCCGTAGGGTCTCGTCAGGCCGTTGTACGCAGCGCAAGCCGACGACCCCCGGGCCACCCAGGCGACGTTAGATCTTAGATTACTTTAAACTATCTGGTGGTCTAGCTTTTCATCTAGGTGAAATAGGCTGGTTTTATATAAAAAAAAAAAAAAACAGATTGATCGTCCTATTTAGTTGGGTTTTTTACTTATCATTTTCAAGTACGTATGCAACCCCCAAACTTTGCTCTATAGATTGCATTGATAGCAGTTTTTCATTTCACTGAATTAGGCTGGTTTTATATACTAAAACAATTTGATTGACCTATTTCACAAGTCTTCTTGAGCTTACTGTGGGCCTCAGTCAATCTGTGTAAGAATGTCCTATAATATTTATATTTTTTAATTTTAATTTTATTTTATTTATTTATGACCTGTTGAAACTGTTTGGTTTTTTACTTTAATCATTTTCAACGCACGCTCGCACGTTTATCCCCGAAAAATCCCAGTTTTGTAACCCCTGACGCAAAAACGACGGGAGTTAAATAAATAAATATATAAATAAATATTGGGGACACCTTACACAGATCAACTTAGCCCCAAACTAAGCAAAGCTTGTACTATGGGTGCAAGGCGACGATATACATACTTAAATAGATCAATACATACTTATATACATAGAAAACATCCATGACTCAGGAACAAATATTTGTGCTCATCAAATGTCTACCGGGATTCGAACCCAGGACCGCGGCTTAGCAGGCAGGGTCACTACCGACTGAGCCAGACCAGTCGTCAAAAGTCGTTGTAAGTTTGACGTGTCTGTCTGTCTGTGTGTGTATCTGTCTGTGGCATCGTAGTTCCCGAACGGATGAACCAATTTAGCTTTAGATTTTGTTGTTTGTAAGCTGAGTTAGTCGGGAGAGTTCTTAGCCCTGTTTAATTAAAATCAGTCCAAATTTTAATTTTGTGGGTTAGGTTATCAACTAATCGCACGTAACCCCCAATATTTCACTATAAATAACATTGCATACAGATTTTCATTTGATCGAATTATGCTGGTTTGATCAAGTATTTCCAGACCGATACGACCTTCAAACCTTCAAGGAAAGAGCGTAAACCCATCTTAAAGGCCGGCAACGCCCCTCCAACACTTCTGGTGTTTCGGGTGTCCATGGGCAGCACTGATCGCTTACCATCAGGCGACCTGTCTGTTCGTTTGCCGCCTATCCCATAAAAAAAGAAAGTATAGAACTTTAAGTTATTTTTTTATGCCATATTCACACCATCCTTGCACCAAAGTAAACCTTATGCCCCCACAAAACGATCCACAGTCAATCATCGCATGACGGTCATCAGGTCACGGCAATGCCGCCATTGTTGCACTTTGTCGTCGCATGCGCATCACGCGGGTTCAACTGATTGGACCTTATGCGTTTGTAATTAAGGTTCAAGAATGATCAATTGATTAGATAGGAAACGGTGTTGGAATTAGAGGATGTAAAAGATATGAAAAGTTCCGAAAAAAATATATCACTGAAAAGTAGAGTTAAAAACTTTGTTCATTAGATACCTCGGATTTTATTACAGCTGTAAAGGGTCGGATCAAGCGCGACAAGTATGGAGTCGCGCGCGACAAGGCAATGTTGTGCTAGAGGGGCTGTTATATAGGAACTGTTGAGCATAGGTATGTCCCTCTATGAGTACGCACTTTATCCCGGTCCACCCAGTATTTTTAACCCCCGACGCAAAAACGAAGGGGTGTTATAAGTTTGACGTGTCTGTCTGTGTGTTTGTCTGTCTGTCTGTCTGTTTGTCTGTCTGTCTGTGTGTGTGTCTGTCTGTGGCATCGTAGCTCCCGAACGGATGAACCGATTTAGAACCGATTTTTTTTTGTCTGAATGCTGAGTTAGTCGGGAGTGTTCTTAGCCATGTTTCATGAAAATCGGTCTACTATGTCGCGGTCGGGGGTTTTTTCAAAATTTTAATTTTGTGGTTAGGTTAGGTTATTTGTTAGACTTATATTGACCGGGATATAGACCGTTTACCTTTTTGATTTTTATTGAGGTCCTGATATATCGACGCAGTTGCATGCATCATGATCACGGGAAACTGAAGACGGCGGGTAGATATAAGTCTAATGAAACTGACTGTGAATCATTTGTATTAGGATATCCCATAGATAGAAATATTTGATGCTTTCTTCGTCTAATACAAATTGTATTCGTGTGTAAGGTTGCTGTTATCGTTAACATAGTTTTTTTATTTACGGTAATGTTAGTGAGGGATATCTTATTACTTTTAACGATTTTTTTTTTCAAATTTTAAATGGGCTTACTTGTTGGCCACAGACTAGCCAAAGGCAAAAACGTGGCCTACGGTAGAGTGAGCTCGCTCAGAAGATGCCTGTTCACCCCAGATTTGAAGGTTGCAGGGCTCGGGGGGTATTACACAAAAAAGGTCTACTTATGTTACGGAACTAACGTGTATAGCTGCTTAGCTGCTTCCTTAATAACTGGCAGAAATCTATGATCATTGATCAATATTTGCTTTTAGATGTAATTTAAGTGTTATTAGACGCTAGTTACGATACCAGCATGGAAAAACATGGCCGGCGCCGATCGTTTTGCGCGTACCGTAATCACACCTCGGACACCGGCGATCAAATATATGAAAGAGGCGCGTTCGTAGCACACAGTCTAAGCTCATGTAGGTGAACGCTTACTATGCTTGTATGAGCGAAATATGACAGGCCGACTGTTCGCATTTTTGACAGGCGGTAACTGCGAGGTAACCGAGAGGGGGTGGGCGGCACTTTCAGCGGGGAGCGGGAGTGGCCATACTGTACGATAGTACTCTTTATTATACTGTGCCGTAATGATGGTCTTACACTGGGCTGTTATAAATGTTATTTACCAGCCAGTGTGGGAGCATCATAGCAGCGTTTTGTTCGCGACGAAATTTTGTGCGTAGTGTACAGTGTGTTCCCGCCTTAACTTGCTTAGAGGAAAATATTCCGGCCTTCACCTCTGACTTAGTTTCATCGTAAACAAATTATAACCATCGTATTACATGAGCATTATGTAATACTACTGCTGCGATACATGCTTTAAACTTGATGAAACATTACGTTTTAAAATGACAATAAAAAAAATCTTAACGAAACAAAAAGTAGCCTATGTCACTCTCCTTCCCCTCAACTATCTCCACTTAAAAAATCACGACTAATCGTCGCTCCGTTTTGCCGTGAAAGACGGACAAACAAACAGACACACACACTTTCCCATTTATAATATTAGTATGGATTATAGAAGAAACTGACTGACTGACTCTGAAATATCGACGCCGAAACCGTTTGCCCTAGAGATTCCAAATTTGGCACGTAGGTTCCTTATTATAAGGTGTAGGTAGAGGAGCACTAAAAAAGGATAATTAAAACTTCACATCCTACGGGGATGAAATGGGGGTCCAATGAAAACTGATAATTTTCCACGTTTCACACTATTAACTTGAGTTATACACCGTTTTTGTTTTCCGTTAATTTCGACACGTAGCTAGGTTCATTATCAGGAACCACTCTTAGTTAAATTCGCAAAAAAAAAATTTCATCATTTTCATACATAATAAATGAATTTATTAGTGTTAGAGACCATTAAGAATAACATTCAAGTTGCGTCAAGTGATTGACGGCACATGTCAAAACAAATAATATTAGGAATTGGTAAAGGCTGTCACACACGTGTTCAGTAATTATCTTTATTTTTTTAATAACTCGATAACCGTAAGAGTTAAGACGCTAGTTTCTTACAGAAATTAATTGTATTTGATCTAAAGAACCTTCCCTTAAAGTTAACGGAATTCAATAAAAACAGGGTGTATAAAAAATCAGTTAGCATTTTCACAGTGCTTGTTATTATTTTATTATTTTCGCCGCCAACTGTACCTGACCATAAACAATGTTAGATAACCAACCATAAACGAAGCCTCGAAAGTGCAGCTGTGCAACTCTATAATTGTCTATGGCTAACAATTAACGTTATTTGTGCCCCATTGTGCCGTCTTAGGCCGTTCCATTTTTAAAAGGGACCTGGTAGTTATTGTAACATGATTTTGCTTTCACGAGTATAAGGTGCGTTGAGGTAATTTCGAAAACTGGGTTAGTCTGAACAAAGACATATATATAATTCCGTATAGACAGATACAGTCTAAAATATAAATAAAAAAACGAACATCGGAACCATCGGAACTTTGGTTGATTCTCGGCTAGATGGCGCTAATATCAATTATATATGACAATTTTAACACATATCAAGTAAAGAATATGGACTCTCTGATTCTGAGTTAAGCTGCAGCGAAGTTGACAAGATTATGGAGTGATATGATAATTATCAAACTTCTTTTAAGAATGGCATTTAGAATAACGCCTAAATATGACAGTTCTTCAAATTAAAATCTATACTAATATTATAAATGCAAGTGTGTGTGTCTGTTTGTTTGTCCGTCTTTCACGGCAAAACGGAGCGAAGAACTGTCGTGATTTTTGAAGTAAAGATAGTTGAAGGGATGACATAGGCTACTTTTTGTCTCTTTCTAACCCGAGCGAAGCCGCGGGAAAAAGCTAGTCTTTTATACATACTATGTTTTCGGCGCATTTATAGTAATAAAAAACAAATTAGTGTATAAAACTTCCAATAATATCTACAAATATTTAACGCTACTCTATTTTAGCCTACCACATATAAACAACAACAATAAGTATAAAACTCCCGTGAGACTCATACATATTTATAAATATTTTAAGCGGGTTACTCACGTATTAAGTCGATATAGCGTTCGACATGTTTCGATCCAATTTTCGAGGATCTTTCTCGAACGCTATATCGACTTAATACGTGAGTAACCCGCTTAAAATATTTTTAAACAACAATAAGCACGGCAATCTGGTTTCAAATGATTCAATTTATATAAATTTTATAAAATATCTATTTTTTATTATCCCGCGCTCGTAATTACTCCGATGCACCTTTATTGTTTCAGAATATAAATTTGTTTACATTATTGATAATACTGAAACGATTATCACTTATTATTTTAAACTTAAAAGGGATGGAATTGTGTCTGCCACGCCAAATCACATTCGGAACGTCCAGTCAAGTATTTAATTTTAATTATATTTCCTCGCTTCATTGTTCGATATAATTATTAAGTTTACATTATTGTAGTTTTTTTTTTTTTTTTTTTTTAATTTATTGAAAACAAAGATTACAGTTATACAGTTTCTAGTTTTTTCGCCAAACTTACGTTTAACGGCGAAATGAAGCACTCATTTTCAAAGTTAGTACCTTAAATTATATTAAAAGACTTATTCTAGTGTTAATAGATAATAATATCTTATGAATTACTAATGGCGCTTTTCATTAACGCTTTAAAAAACCTGAATTAGCCAAAAAATCGCTGTCCCTATCTGTCATGTTGACTTATGTATATGTGAGAAAGGGACCAAGCACCCCTTTAATTAATCAGTTCAGTAACTATTTTATTTAATATATGTACATATGATTCCGTATAGAAATTATAGACAATAATGTTTAAGAAAAAAAACATGTCTCTAAACATATACCATCAAGAAAATATAATAATACTAGCTATTTCCCGCGGCTTCGCTTGGTGTGACAAAGTCACACCTTTATCATTTCATAAAATATCGATTTTAACTACATTTTAGTCCGTAAACCAGTTATAGGCGTTAGAAAGTATAGCTTGTTATCCAGTCAAGTTTAAATTCCATGAGACCTACGCTCTCGACTTTCTGCCTAACCTAACCTTCTACCTATTTTGTTATATACATATACTAGCTTTTTCCCGCGGCTTTGCTCGCGTTCGAAAGAGACAAAAACTAGCCTATGTCACTCCGTCCTTCCAACTATCTCCACTTAAAAAATCACATCAATTCGTCGCTTCGTTTTGCCGTGAAAGACGGACAAACAAACAGACACACACAGTTTCCCATTTATAATATTAGTATGGATAGGCTACTAGGCTCATATCTAATTTGGCACAATAAATGATTGTCTTCTTTAGTTTTTGACATAAAAAACATATATATAAAGATTTTGGGTATTAAAAGTGTAACTACATACATATTTTCGATTAAAAATGTGTGTATATTTTATTTATTTTGGCCACCGAAAACGCTATCAGCGATGTAGTGAACTCGAAGTTACTTCTTCATCAAAAGTCAGAAAAACGAATAGAATAACCTGATCATGCCTTGGAGGACATAACAAAAGTCAGAAAAAAAAATGTTATTTTCAATGTTAATTATGAGAAATAAATGGCTTTTTTATTTTATTTATTTTATTTTAACCTGATGCACAGATAATCTATAGATTAACATGACTGTGTTGTTTTCACCTGATTGTGTAAAAGTACCTATACTTTAAAAATTTTTTGCTTGTATGAGTCATAAAAATATGGCGATATTTTATTTCGATTAATTGGACAGTACTTAATCATATATAAAACAGACTTTAAAAAAGGGTCAAGTAGCCTATTTCCGAGCTCATAACCCGACAACCTTCAAATCTAGGGTGATCACGCATCTTCTGGGCGAGCTCACTCCATCGTAGGCCACGTCTTTGCCTTTGGCTAGTCTGTGGCCAAGAGTAAGCCAGTAAGCTCATTTATAATAATAAAATAAAATAATGGCGTAGGGATGTGACGACCCCATCGCCCATTGGTTTTACCAGTGCAATCAGTCAACGCAGGGCAGCTTGTGGCGAGCTGTTGGGGAACAGCGACCCCACGTACCCGAGTGCTCCTGGGGAGTTCTGTTACCCGTAAGGCGGGTGGGTGGGACAGGATTCTCTACCTCTGGCTTGCCTTGGCTGGCCGTCCAGAGTGGAGTCGTTAGGGCTACATGCCCCAGGGGTGGAAGTGAAAATTTGCATAAGACGCGAGTTCGTACAGTGGCTTAACAGCCACTGGGCAGAAAGCGGTGTACACCTCTCGACACCCTTGAGTTCTCACACCGGTGTTGCCCTTGAACCATCTTGGATGTCGCTTTTTGTGGGGGCCCATCTTGTGGGGACGAGTCACCGTCTGCCGGAAATAAAATTGGATACCGTTTTATTAGGCAGGCGTCCGGTTTTTTATCCATAGCCCAGTATTTAGTCCATCACTTTCATCAAAATAGACCAGTTCATTTTAGATTCCATTAACTCTCAAATAGTCCTTAGTGTCCTTACACCCTGGCGGGTGTTGCCGCTGCGTGTGTCCCATGATACGGGCAAGGGCAACATCCGCTCGGTGTACCCCTTACATTTTATTAAAGTGTCGAAAGGGCCTCTACGTGTTGGCTTCGGCCCCGCGCACGCCTCCCAAAGGTCCGGAATACCATTGTTCCGTGATGGGAAAGACATACAAATAAATAAAAAGTTTTTCAGCCGTTAAAGAACACTTACGGCAGTAACCTGAAAACATCTGTAAACGTTTGAAAGTTTTGAACTCTTGGATTTCACCACCCCTTTTCTTCCCGTGGCTGTAGTAAAAGTCGACTTTGGGGTATGGGTTAAAATGGGTAGGTAGGTAAAGTTTACTCAATTGTGGTGTGGCTGAACCACTAAGAGTTTCACTGAAGTTGGGCAGTTTCATGTCCTCTGCCTGCCCCTGTTGTCAATACAGGCGCGATGACGTGTGTTTGCGTATTTAATGTTTTAGCCGTTTAAGTAATGAGGATTTGGTGATCCAGTTGGGCAGGAGTGGCAGGACGTTGGAGTAGTCACCCAATGGCCGTAAGTTCAAGTTACACCCAAGAGAGAAATTTTTCCACTTTTTAGTTTATCCTAAGTAGCGTTATTTCACTGCATGTTTAAAGTAGTTAAAGAATTTTGGTATTTCAAACAAAAATCGCATGTCGATCATTTTTTGGCACAGCTTGTGTTGCTTGTGTCCATGTCCGACAGCAATCGCTTACCATCGCGCGATTTATCCGCTCACAGCCGAAACCAAAAGAGCACCAAAAAATTAAGAAATGTGAAAACTTTGGTTACTACAATAGACGTGGGCTAAAAATGGCCAACACACACATATGTCTAAGTTTTCGCGACCTACTGCACCGTTGCGTAACCGCCTACGGCTGTTGCCGTCTCGCTCGCACGTGGGCCATCTGTCAACAGCGGCTCGTGCTGTCTCGCTCTCTGGACCATCGGT
Source organism: Leguminivora glycinivorella (assembly GCF_023078275.1). Lineage (NCBI taxonomy): Eukaryota > Metazoa > Arthropoda > Insecta > Lepidoptera > Tortricidae > Leguminivora > Leguminivora glycinivorella. Next base: position 2,600,483 of record NC_062998.1, on the reverse strand, counting down.
CAACGAACCGGGAATAGGAATAATAGTTGAGGAATTCTTTAATCTTAGAGAATATGTTTTGGGCAAAGGTGTATAGTTTTGGAATGACATCCAAGTATATAAACGATACTAATTGATGATGGATGGGGGGGGGGCTAAAATGGCCGATCTAGCAAAAGCCTAGCTTTCTTTTATTAACTACGAGTTTTATATATTAATATGCCAATATCTCAAAAACCAATATTCATCCCTATCACCCTTGTTCATTGTTCATTTTGGTGTTGGTCCTCCGATGGTCATCCGATCTTTTATTAATTACGAGTTTTATATATTAATATGCCAATATCTCAAAAACCAATATTCATCCCTATCACCCTTGTTCATTGTTCATTTTGGTGTTGGTCCTCCGATGGTCTTCCGATCCGGTATAATCACAGAATATATAATAGTATGTACAAGTATATAACTCCGTATAGACAGATAAAGTCTAAGAAAAAAAAACATACCTCGGCTGTCGAGTGATGGCAGTCTATCCACTGTGCAACACATTTTACTTTGACAGCAATTTTTATATACGAGTATTTAGTATTTACTCGATCCTCTTGCAACCCAAATTCTTGCGATGGTTTTCTTGAGCTTATAAAGTCGGTAAAGTGTCAGGTAGGCTAAAGTGCTTGCTGCCCAGGGCCATATGCTTTTTGCCGCTGGACGGTCAAGAAAATCTTGCCACTAAAAAAAGGCGGCCAATTTGAAAAATACAGGGCTCACCAGTCAATTGTCTTGTCTTCCTAAACCTTGACGTTGGTGGAATCATCGCCAAGCCAATGTGAAGGTTCATCGCTTCATAGAAATTTGAATTTCGCGCCTTTTCTTTAGTGACTTAGATTGACCGTCTTCAAAATGTGTGGTTAGAAAAATTCAATAACTGAGGGAATATATTAATTTAGATTTGATCCGAATCTGTTCGGATCCGAAATAAATCGTTTCATTCACGAAGACGCCCACTCTAGCTCCTGATTCATACAATTAAAGGATAGATTTGACAAATCTTCGCGTCACAGTGAACGACACGACCTATTGTATCTTTTATTTCACTACGCAGCGAAAGTGTTAAGATAACCCATGAGCTATTACTATTTTACTATTCCAGCTATTTTTTTACAACTCCACCACAAACAGGTTTTATAACATTAATCAAGGACGAATAAATTATAATACCGGGACAGACAACGCCGTACAAAAAAGCGTACCCCTGAAATGTATGGGCCTTTTAGGCGTAAAACTAGATGGCGCTGTTTCGCAGCTTGGAAGTGGCCAAAATCATATTTTCCCCAAATGACATGCTTCTTTATTTTAAAATCATGATATCAAGTCAATACACATTTTGAAAAAAAAAAAAATTGTAGGTATCAAGAGTATTTAATAGGAGGCGCTAAAAAAATGAGGTACGATTCTTAGTATGAAGTATGTAAATCCTATATATATCATCCTTGCCTTAATATTGCATTTCTTTTTATAATCCCACCTATCCACAAATTTCAACCCTACTCCTTTGTAATAAGTTCCAAAATGTGTAAAGCCGCGACTAATGTGCGTGATATCGGCGCGTGCGACGGTGCAACGACACCTCCGCGAGTGACGTTACGCGAGAACAGACCATGTGGCGTTGAGATAAGGTCAGTTTCGGTTTGTAGCACACTTTTATGCTTTTTCCCAGGTTACGATAGACTTGCTTGTTAGTTTTCTTTCTCTGATTAAGTATTAATAAATACATTAGTTATGTGTTTGTTTGATTACATTTCTTTTTATGAGATGTGTATTCAAATACGATGTATACAAATATTTTACGAAAAGTTATTTAAGACTGCTCATTGAAAAAAGCGCTCTAAAATCTGTCACATTAAAAATAAAATCAGATTTTGAGGCGCGATATATTAGCGATACCAAGTGGTACAAAAACTAGATTTGTCAAAACTATAAGAATATATTCGAAAATATAATATGTACATATAATAAATGTACCCTGCGTGAAAAATGTTTCTAGACAAACAATAAGTAACACGAAATGCTACAAAGTATCAAAGTTTAAACTCTTTAATATTTTAGCAAGTGTGACCGTATGCTTGTTTGTCATCGACGTAGTATAAAAAAAAATCTTTTTAGAATAGAAAAAGGCGGGAAAATAGAATATCGTTTACTTTTCTCAATAACTTGACTCATATATGAGTCATCTAAATTATTAAAGTAAACAAAACATAGTCGTCGCGAAACACTTGTCAAAATTTATCGCGAAAAAGCGTCCGCACGATTCGGGGAACAACTTTTTCTTCTGACAAAGTTCGTAAAAAATACCCATGTCACAAAAAAGTGGTGGGGATAACTTTGAAAAAAATTGCCCATATTAAAAAAAGCCAAAAAGCCCAAAAGTCCCGTCAAAAGTGGTGTGTTCGCGAAAACCGTCCGCGCGCCGCCCGCCACCCGCGGAAGTGACGCAACCACGGCATCTGCGTAAACAGCGTTTTCTGAATGGCACGGCGGGAGCGTCGACCCCGCCGCGGTCACCGCCCGGCCAGTGAAAGTATTTCGCTCGCGGCTGCATAGATTTATGCTCGCTATTTTTATGCTGTTGCTAGGTATGGGGTACTCTTATGGGGTAGATTTTGTGACCCTGGAAGGGTATTAGTGATACGTAAAATTTTAAAAATAGAACTAAAATTGTGACAGTTACGGTGAAAGTGCACCCTCAAATGTAGGTACAATTTAGTTGGTGTGACATGATAAATTCGTTTTTTTTACTTAGTTAAAATATAGTTGACGTAAAATTGTGAAAATTAAAAAAAAATGAATTCGAACTAAGTATGGCATCAAAAATGTGACAGTTACGAAACAAGTGTCACCCTCAAATTTCTTTTAACTTCGTTTAGCTACTAAAATTCTTACTACTTAAAATAGGCTATATTTGGTCTTTATGTATGTTTTATAATATTGTCTTCGGGTACGGTAACGGTACGTACTGATCAAATAAAACTATGGAAACGGATTATATCTCGTATAATGAATTTCTTTAGATATCCTACTTCGTAGAATTAGGAATAGCTAACATTGCAATAGTTCGAAAATCATAGATAAGTACGATTACATCGATATATGTATGTTTAAGGTAATTCTGTGTAATTTTTGAGAGGTATTTTATTAAATTAGAAGGCACTCGAAAAGTCAAAAGGATAACTTTATCTAAGCTAAGTAATATTGGAAAGTGTATGAGCACTTCTGTATCTAAAATAGTTTTCACGGAAAACTTTGCACACAGTTTTCGAACTGGCTTGGTTTTAGGATTTAAAGCCTGCATGTAACATTAGTAACATGTTATAGGTAACATTTCTAGGGAGATATGCACGTAGGTAAATATTTAAGTAGGTAGTTAGGTTACAAAAATACATATGTAACTCTGTATAGACAGATAAAGTCTAAAAAAAACGTACCTCAGAACCACAGAGAAAAAAGTACGATGGCCTAGATGGCGTTACACCTTTAGGGGACGCTCGGCTAGATGACGCTAATATTAATATTTGACATTTTAACACATATCAAGCTAAAAATATGGGCCAAATCGTCAAAACTAAGGTTCAAAAGTTTTAGCCTGTAAGCCTGTAAGTAATGTCGAGAGCGTGACATTTTTTTTAAATTGCACATACTTAGGTACCTATGTACCAAACTTTGTACTTTACGTACAACAGTAAGCGGTTGTCGTGGCTTTGTTATTGTTAAAATGTGAAGTGCGTTTGGTATAGATCTAGACACACACAACTCATAAACTAAAAGCGCGAAACCAAAACTTTCAGAGTCATAAGTTTCTGGTATATTTTTTTGAATTTTTCATCTTTTCTACTGACAAAATGGGTGTTTTTTTTTTTAATACTACATCGGTGGCAAACAAGCATACGATCCGCCTGATGGAAAGCGGTCACCGTAACCTATGGACGCCTGCAACTCAAGGAGTGTCACATGCGCGTTGCCAACCCATTAGAAATGTAGAGTATATTAGCTATTTTAAACATTATTTATCCCAAAAGACCTTACACAACTTGGATGCTACCTTCGAAAATTATAAGTTGGTTGGCTATTTTTCCTATTGCAATAGGGTGCTCCTTTTCTGCTACCTATTAGGAACGTGCTAGCACGATAAAGATACCGTGCGTGTAAACAATGACAAATAGAATAAAAATAGGGTGGGTTATCTACGGGTCTCGAGAGTGGCGCGCTTTCGGAGAGTCAAGGAACCTGAGTCGTAGCCAAACGCATAAACGCTAAAATATCGTGGTCGTAGCTTAGCTATCTCTATCACTCTTCCGTACTGGTGCCGTAGCCGAATGCCATTTCTGCGACGCGCAACGAAAACGAAACGCCGTGAAAGGTAGTCTGGCTCTGTCGCGCCAATACGCAAGAGCGTTAGAGATAGATTTATACGAGCGTTTCGTTTCGTGAGCGTTTGTGCCATTTGGCTATGTACCCTGAACAGAGCCAGATGCGTAATAAGTACAGTCACCGGCATATAATATATGTGATGATTTTTATACCTTGTCACATTAACGTCTTGTTTGAAATGTCATTCGAAATTGTCAAACGATTTAAAGCGACAAGGTACAGAAATCATCACTTCCTTATGCCGGTGACTGTAATATAGAATCAATAGAAACACCTCAATAGAACTCTTTTTTTTTTTTGAACAAATAAATAATTTTTAAATTTTTTTTTTTTTTTAATTTAATAGAAACCTGCATCACCAGGGTTTCCTTGGACACTGGCGATCAAATATATGAAAGAGGGCAGACAGTCTAAACTCATGTAGGTGAACGCGTACTATGCTTGTACGAGTGAAATGTGACAGGTCGACTGTTCGCGTTTTTGACAGGCGGTAACTGTGTAACCGAGAAAGGGTGGGCGGCACTTTCAGCGGGGAGCGGGAGTGGCCATACTGTACGATAGTACTCTGTATTATACTGTGCCAGGGTGCATACTTGCATAGCTTTTATTTTATTTATTTCGAACCAAATGCACAAACAATTATTTTTAAAATCGGGACTTAATCACGTATGACTACATATTAAACTGACCTCCAACGTTAATAAGTCATTAGTAAGTGTAAGCGGAAAATAATATCGACAGTCGTTAAATCGATTATCGTCAGTGTTGTGTGTCGACAGAGTAACGTCCCTAGTGCGCAAACAGTTCAAGTTGATAATCAAAACCAAGTGCGGGTAGTTCGAAAAACTCGCGCGGCTGTCAGAGGGTGTTAATGTCATTTCAAGCCAGTCTTCTACAACGACGTCCCTGAAACGTTGGAGGTCAGTTTAATATGTAGTCATACGCGATTAAGTCCCGATTTTTAATATAATTATGTGTATTAATCGTGAAAGTTTAAATCAGTGTTTTGCAAATGCACAAACGCTTACGATAATACCGTTATAGTAGCAGGGGCGGCTCACTCCGCGATTCTATCGCCGCGCTACAAGTACATGCCGGCGGCCGCGAGTTCGCGGCCTAATCAGGGGTGGCGCGCGTTCTCACGGAACGCACGTTCGCACTTTCTATTGTTACTTTACGTCGCGAGTTTCTTTTTTAGGTTCATATGTGATGTCCGCGTGTGAATGGCAAATAATGTTTAGTTAAATAGACATCATGAATAAAATAGGACAATCTTACACAGATCTAATATTGATTAAGTCCCACGGAAAAGTTTAACTAGGCTTGTGATGTTGGGACTTAAACAAAAATATATAAATACTGTATGGATATATATATGTATACCTAGAAAGTACCTACGACTTGAATATAATAGTATAACATTTTATATGAGTATTAATTCGTTTTAATCCATAGGCAACCCTATCGTCCGACGCTGCGCACGTGCGGCTCGTTTCTTTGTTAGAATGTTGTAGGTATTTAAAAGGCGGCATTTTGTGAACATCAAAGCAGTGGGCCTTCTGTACTTGTACTATTATATATTCTGTGATAGTAGCTAGTATCTCTATCGCTCTTCTGCATTGGTGCGACAGAATCAGACTGCGTTTTGATCGGCGTCAACCGTCAATGATTGTCATTTCGGCTAGGCCGGCTGACCTGCATAAATGTATTCCCGATTACTACTTTTCTTTAAGTTTTTACTGAAGGCTACCTATCTGTATTCATCCTTTTTAAGGTTCCGTAGTCAACTAGGAACCCTTATAAATAGTTTCCCCATGTCTGTCTGTCCGTCCGTCCGACCGCGGATAATCTCAGTGACCGTTTGACAGCACTAGAAACCTGAAATTTAGTACCAATGTATATCAATCACGCCGACAAAGTGGTAAAATAAAAAGTGGAAAAAAATGTTTTTTTAGGGTACCCCCCCTACATGTAATGTGGCGACTGATTTTTTTTTCATTCCAACCCCCACGTGTGATATATTGTTGGATAGGTATTTAAAAATTAATAAGGGTTTACTTAAATCGTTTTTTTATAATATTAATATTTTCGGAAATAATCGCTCCAAAAGGAAAAAAAGTGTGCCCCCCCCTCTAAGTTTTGAACTGATATGTTTACAAAATATGAAAAAAATCACAAAAGTAGAACTTTATAAAGACTTTCTAGGAAAATTGTTTTGAACTTGATAGTTTCAGTACTGTAGTTTTTGGGAAAAATACGGAAAACTACGGAACACTACACTGAGCGTGGCCCGACATGCTCTTGGCGGTTTTAATGAATAAAGAACATAGCATTACTCTGTGTAACGAAAAATAGTTACGCATTAAACAATTTGGTCATTAATTTAACGAATATTAGTCACACATGTGTATCGATAAATAATGAGATTAAGTGGGTTATCTGGTAGTCTCACAGAGAACCTCCTATAGAGTAGAAATCTTGTATATTTTGTTCGCGATACGAGTCACCAGTGTTTGGGGTACGAGGAGCGGGCGGGGAATGTGTTAAGCGCGCTGTGATTGGCCGTTTCAAGGACGGCGAGCAGTCGCGCCAGATGAAAAGGGACAGAAGTATGACTGTCCCTCTACTGACGCGTAAGTGGCCAATGTAAGTTGACCTATGCCGGCTCTGAATAAATTATAAATATGACTTATTTGTGGAATGTAATGCCGTCTGTTTTTAAATTTGAGCTTCTTGTTACCTTTCCACACTACAGGTGGACTGGTCTTTAAGGCATCAAAATACCCTTTTCCAATTTTTTAGTGCGAAAAACACGCGCTGCTTTCGGGTCTGTTACTTGGTCGATACTGATCGGGCACGGCGAGCGCCCGCGCTTATATCAGTGCAAATACTAGGAAGGCTGGCGACCGCGAGTCGTCTTGTAATGGATGTCTATAGGGGTTGGTCTGTGGGTAGTCTAGAGCGTGCTTTCAGAGAGTCAAAGTACTAAGGGGCCTAGCCAAGGTGACAATTAGTTCTTTCTATTAGTTATTTTTACATTCGTCGTCTTGCTGTGTTGTGTTGGAACGCTGTAGACGTATTGTAGGTATAGTTATCAAGTTATCATTTTCGCACTAACACGGAAGGGCGATAAATACCTATATGTATTGGTAATTCTTATATAGATTACGATATAAAACGACATACAGATACGCTACTGGGCGGAAATGATTGGCACCTTGTCTACGCGCCCTGAATACAATTGTTTCTTAAAATAGGTGTTTGACCCAGACATAGACGAGTGATAAGCACTGCCGGTGTAGGTACACAGCGCTATCCATTTTTTTGTATGTTGTTTCATTATTTTAATAGTCTTACACTGTTTTAATATAATATGTAAGATTGAGTTGGTTCTTATACTATTAAAATAATGAAAAATAGTCATAACTAGCATTGTATTTTGTTCCATCGTATGGCGAAAATTAATCGTTCATTTACTTGAGTAACTTGTTTTGTTTATTTTTTTCTTTTCGATTCCGAGTCCTATGTTGGCCAGAGTTTTTATTTTATTTATTTAGAGTTGATTGAGTTGATCACTGTTGATTTTCAACCCCCGACGCAGAAACGACGGGGTGTTATAAGTTTGACATGTCTGTCTGTCTGTCCGCGTGTGTGTCTGTCTGTGGATCGTAGCTCCCAAACGGATGAACCGATTTAGATTTTTTTTGTTTGAAAGCTGAATTAGTTGGGAGAGTCCTTAGCCATGTTTGATGGAAATCGGTCCACTATGTCGGGGGTTTTTACAAAAAATAATTTTTCTTAAGCATGCAATGAAATATTGTCTTTACGTCCCTTAAAATGGGCTGGGAAGTATCGCTTTTTGGGCGCAACAACTCGAGAGGACTGTAAAGGGATTTCATATTATTTTTCAGGCCTAGGCCTGCAAAGTAACTTTTTTTTATAAGTATTGTCCTTTAGAGCTTTTTTTTTTATTTCATTGTATGTTTGAAAAAAGCACTATACATGCCTCGGCGTGAAAACGGATTCCCGGCCTCGTATCCGTATCCGGCCGTATATACCCACTTGGCCGGAAATCCTCATTTTCCCGGCCTCTGATGTAATGTACTATTGCGGGTAGGTTATATCATTGCGATTGATGTCTGAATTTATAATTTGCGTAATATTAACCAATCAGAAAACGTATCTCTCACAACAAACATCAGTTAAACGATTTTTTTTCACACAAGAGGCAATACCCGATCAATATAACCTCAAATGAACTACACTACGTACAGGTGTGAACATGTTTGCACAGATGCAAGACTATGTCACGGCAGAAATAGCCCGGGTGCAATGCCTCCTAGTTACGTTACGTTAATGGTTTCACGTACAACGTTCGTAATTTTTAAAAGTTATGACGATTTTTGTGAGTTTTTGTCGGTTTAGGTTAGTTAAAACGGCTGGAAGTGGCTTAATTTTTACATAAGGTCATTTTAACATTTTTTTTAAAGTGATATTGTAATAGTTAATCATTAAATTCTCAGAAAATGAAGGGGGATAATTTGCTTTGTTTGCCAATTTTTATTGTATTGAATAACGAAAATTAGTCATAATAATTTAATACGGCTGAAGTATTCATGAGATCAGTAACATCACACTTTTTAAAGTGATTTGTACATGTATCATGAATAAATACTCAAATAATTAAGGTAATATTTGCTTTGTTTGTAATTTTTTTTCTATTGAATAACGAAAGTTAGTCATAATCTTTAAATTTACGACTTTCACAAATCTTGAATGAATTCAGTTCAATGATTTGAATTCTGTATTTTTGACTTGCACACTGCTCTGCAAAAATGCTCTTGTAAACAAATTATGCACAAAAACTCTAATATGCCTCCATAATTCATTATATCCAAGATTCCGGCATCCTAGCAAAGCATAACCAGATGGGTCAGATGACCCACTGTTGCCGAGCTCGCTGAGAGATAAAAAACTCTTATAAATACAAAAACAAAAAGAAGAGACATAACATAACATAGCCTTTATTTAGACCATGACTTAAAACTTAAACATACTACGTTTACAAACGCGAAAGAAAAATAAATAGTTCAGCGAAACGTTATTTCCGAGATCGTACAAGAATTGCTCGTTTAATAGTATAAGATAAGTAATATACAAGGTTAAGACATGGCCCCTGTTTGGGTATAGGCCTCCTCCAGCTGCCTCCAATCACTTTTTTTTGTGCCTTTTCCATCCAATCTGTCCCCGCTATGTTTTTGATTTCATTGACCCAACGATCTTTTGGTTTTCCTGATCTCCTTTTTCCGCTTGAACTCAACCATTTTGTGACACGTTTTGTCCATCTGTTATTTGTGACCCTGGCAAAGAAGAAACATACTGAACCTTAAAATTCACCAGTATCAGAAAATTGCAATGCGAATGATAACATCGTGTCGTGTCTCTTTACAGTGACCGTCCGGCCTGAGAGGAAACAAGGGAAGAATGTGCTGACCCGAGAGCAGACTATCACTGGCCCTCTGTCTGCACTTCGAAACGCCATGCAAAAGAACCACCGGGTCAAGGTAAGAAAACGAGAGACATAATGTCGAGTCCATAGTGACTGCCCGATTAGAGACGGAACAGGGGAGAAATGTGCTGACACGGGGGAGCAATGGGCTGACCCAAGAGGAGACTATCACAGGTCCTCTTTCCGCCCTTAGGAACGCCATCCAAAGGTCTTCAGAGTCAAGGTAAGAAAGTCAGAGACGAGAGAGACATAATACTATCTCTTTACTCTCTTTACAGCAAGCGCGAAACAGGGAACAAATATGCTGACACGTGAGGTGACTACCACGGCATGGACTCTCTCCATGAAAAATAACTTACGGGTCAAGGTAAGATACCAGAAACGAGAGAAGAGACCATCAGTAACAGACACAGACATAGTAACAGACGAGGAATGTGCTGACACGAGGAAGCAATGTGCTGACGCGGGAGGAAACTCACAGGCTTCATGGCCCTCTCACAGGCCACGTCAGTCAGAATAATTCAAATTGGTAAATCAGTGTTAAGCTGTTTTTTTTAAATAATCAACCTAACATAAATCGACACCTTTGAAATATATGAGGTTAATTTATGGTAATTCACTACTGCACAAAATTTACCAGTATTTGTTTTGAACAAGGTTTCAAAATATACCTTTTAAGTAACTGTAGAAAGATAAAGCTCGAATTAGTCAATAGAGAAGCGGCATCTAGCGCGAATTGGACAAGTTAAAACTGTACTGAAGCTAATAAGAGTAATCTGTGAAATTCGACCCGCTATGGCTTTTAGGAAGTTCTGAGTTATAAACTTTTGGCAATAAATCCTAATATCCATATAGTAAGGTTTACATTGTTTACATAGACGATACATCAAAGTAGCATATTACTTTTAGTTCTAAACTCGGTTCAAAGCTTTCGGGTGTTACAATGTACTTGACTGCTGCCGGTCTAGCCGGTACGTGACGTGGCGATGGAAACGCAGCTCTGTCGCGCCTACAGAAGAGCGACGAGAGCTGCGCTTACGCAGCGTAAGCGGCTGTGACGTTGGCTATGGAGCCTGGCGTGCGGCCAACGCGGAAACGCAGCGGGACCGATGCGTGCGCCTCGATACAAACAAAAGGTCTACAAGCTGCTAGAAGTTTCGCGCGTGAGAACATTTCTATTCTGTTTTGGGATTGTTTTATTAATAAATGTGCGGTACAAATGGCACATGTTGACAGATTAGGTGTCATAGTAAATTCCATACAAAAGTAAGACAGTATTATAGTAAGAAATTATTCATACACAGAACTAAATAGATTTAGATATTAAATTAAAAAAAATTAAAATTAAAATTATTTATTTGGTAGCAATAAAATATTTACATAATTGGGCTAGTATCTCTTTTTAAGTATTTGAAATACTTGTATTAAGAGAATACCGCTCTTCCACTATTGGTAAGTACTACAGTTTATAATTGTTTATAAAGAGATATAGGAGAAACAAGTTCATCTATTTGTATGGCGGCCGAGCGTGTCAGATTTTGTCCCCGGGATGTCCCTCTGTCCCCGGGATGTCCCTCTGTCCCCGGGATATCCCTCTGTCCCCGGAATGTCCCTCTGTCTCCGGGATGTCCCTCCACCCCGGGATGTCCCTTCCCCCCGGGACATCCCGGCGTCCAATTCTTGTGGATATAATAGAGGATATATCTCTAAATTCCCAATCCTACGACCAAAAAAAAAAAAATCTGATTTTGTACTGAAGTTGTTACTTGCCCGTGATTGCTCAGGCCCTTGAGTGTTCAAAATTTTTGTGTTTTTCCAATAAAATATCACGTAACGAGGCATTTTTAATGTTTTTGTTGACTTCAACTTACAAAAATGTACGCCCGCTGTACACAGTGGATTTTACCGAGTTCATTTGACACTCTACGTAGACACGTTTGCTTGATCTATGTATTCGTATCAAATGTTCTTGTACATTGGTGATTGTTGGCCGAGAATAAGTAAGCAAAGGTACAATTTTTTTTCTAAGCTTCAACTTTGAAATTGGACGCTTTCAGGCTAAAATGCGGCAATCATAAATTATATGAGCTGTTTGTAAATCGAGTAGGTTATGATCCGCACTAATATTACAAATGGGAAAGTGTGTGTCTGTTTGTTTGTCCGTCTTTCACGGCCAAACGGAGCGACTAATTGACGTGATTTTTTGATGATGATGAGAGTGACAAAGGCTACTTTTTGTCTTTCTAACCCCATTCCCCCAACTCCGCATTCCGCAATTTTCCAATTTAACGCGATCGAAGCCGCAGGCAAAAGCTAGTATAACAGCAATTCCCGTCAACTTTGTACAAAAATTAAGGGAAAAGTTAAATTTGTTTTTATTAATTCCTATTTTGTTACCAAGATTTTGTTGATGAATTGAGTTTTTTTTTTTTTTATGGGATAGGAGGCAAACGAGCAGACAGGTCGCCTGATGGTAAGCGATCACCGCCGCCCATGGACACCCGAAACACCAGAGGTGTTGGAGGTGCGTTGCCGGCCTTTAAGATGGGTGTACGCTCTTTTCTTGAAGATTTGAAGGTCGTATCGGTCCGGAAATACCGCAGGCGACAATTCATTCCACAGTTTAGCTGTGCGGGGCAGGAAGTTAAGTATTAAGTTTTATTTCGTCATTAAGGTTCTCTAGTATCTATATTTTCTTAATTATAACAATTATCCTGTATATATCTTACGAAAGTCGAATTATATTACTAAATGTTGGTAACAAAATAGGATCAATTAAAATTTGCTGACGTGGCATTGTACAAAGTTGACGGGAATTGCTGTTGTACTATTTTGATTTAGATAATACTCTTAGTAGTACATGTGTTTGATGTATTACATAGCTATTTTTGAACTGTTTTTCTCAACTAAAAACAAACATGTCTACATTAAAAAAATATGTTTCGTTTGCCAGTTGCCTACACAAATTCAAGACGCAAATTCATATAAAACGTCTCCTAAAATTAGTTGTTTTTGCTTACCTACTAATCGTGATAGGCCAACCATGTAAATAAACTATATTACCCAAAATCCGACTCTACGACTCAAAAAATAAAAACCATTTTGTATAAATTGCAGCTCATCTTTTCAAACAATACTTATAAACGCCACAGTCAAGCTTAAATCGAATCTATTCCAATACACATAACAACTATATAAACCGCATTTCAAAGTGTTATGAAAGACCTTTAAACGTTAAACAAATTAAAGTATAGGTTGAACGAATGTACACTTTATTTTCATAGTGTTAAGAGTGACGCGGGCCGCACGTGTTAAATTTGTGAATAGGTCGCAAGCGCAAGGCCCTTCCTAGACGGACTGAGTCATCTTCATGAGTAGACAAATAGAATAATCCTAGAGATATGGAATGATATTATGAATTTGTTATCTTATATAATGGGACAAACAAGACACGTATTACGTAAAATAGGTACGCAAACAAACCTAACCACAAAATTAAAATTTTGAAAAAAACCCCGACCGAAGAACACTCGCGACTAACTCAGCTTTCAATCAAAATAACTAAATCGAAATCGGTTCATCCGTTCGGGAGCTACGATGCCACAGACGGACACACACACATACATACAGACAAACAAACAGACAGACACGTCAAACTTATAACACCCCGTCGTTTTTGCGTCGGGGGTTAAAAAAATAAAGTTTTCCATGTAAACGCGTGACTAATTTTAAGAAACAGATTCAAGAGAAAGATTACAGGAAAACTTATTAGAAATCTACAGTCAAGCGTAAGTCGGACTTAAAAGAAAAAAACTCAAATTAGGTACGAATTTCATTCACTGCCGCTGCAAGGAGTTACCAAATCTCTTGAAATTGTGTAATCGCGTTTGAATGTTACATATAAATTAATTTCTGTTTCGTTTTTTTGTAAATTGTTCAAAATATCGATTATTCGTAAAAATTACTTAAGTGTCTTCAAAAAAGGAGGAACTTAAGCCCTTCTTGTGGTGTACGATACACTTGCAACGCGAGTACAACTCGCACTTGGCTGATTTTGAAAACTGAGTTAGTCGGAAGAATACTTTCTTAGCCAAGATTAATGGAAATCTGGACCGATTTCCATTAATCTTGGCTATGGCGGTTTATTTTTTCAAAATTTAAATTTAGTAGTAGTAGTAGTAGTAGTAAAACACTTTATTGTACCTGAAAATAATACAACACACAGGAAAAAGAGCTTATTACAAGTACAAAGGCGAACTTATCCCTTTAAGGGATCTCTTCCAGTTAACCTTTAGTTTTAGTTAAGTTATCCATACTATCCACACTAATATTATAAATGGGAAAGTGTGTGTGTCTGTTTGTCCGTCTTTCACGGCAAAACGGAGCGTCAAATTGACGTGATTTTTTGAGTGGAGATAGTTGAAAGGATGGATAATGTCATAGGCTTCTTTTTGTCTCTTTCTAACCCCCCACTTCCCTAAAATAGGAGGTGGAAATTTGTATGGAGCATTCCTCAATTTTCGATTGTTTTTAAATATTGCTTAACGCGAGCGAAACCGCGGGCAAAAGCTAGTGATACATATACATGTGTATAAACCCTTTATTTCCAAAGAGTTTCCCTCACGCCTCACGCACTGCGTACTGGCTGTGGATCGTTGATTATAAATGTTTTTCGACCTTGTCGCTTCCTTGTTTACATTTACATTTGTGTGAAACTAGCCAAGTTCTGCGGGTTTACTCGGAAATATTAAATATTCGTAAACTCACGCCTGTATTGCGATCACGGACAGGCTCTTTGATTTTTATTTCATTTAATTTATTTATTATCTTTTTTAACCCCCGACGCAAAAACGACGGGGTGTCTGTTTGTCTGTCTGTCTGTATGTGTGTCTGTCTGTGGCATCGTAGCTGTCGAATGGATGAAACGATTTAGATTTAGTTTTTTTTCGTTTGAAAGCTGAGTTAGTCGGGAGTGTTCTTAGCCATGTTTTATGAAAATCGGTCCACTACATCGCAGTCGGGGGTTTTTCAAAATTTTAATTTCAAATCAAATCAAATCAAATCGTTTATTTGCAAGAATACAGTCAAGTAGATGGTATCAAACAAATGTAAAGTGCAGTGTATTCAGCCAGCTAGAGGGCATGCAAAATCTTATAGAAAACTAGTTTCATACAGCGTTCCTTATAACTATGACTAGAATTTATGACTATCATGCAGCATGCATAATAAACATCCTACAATTACTTATACTTAATTAATACATGTGTGGCATATAGTTTAAATATTCTTTTATAGAGTAAAAAGCATTTTTCACCAAAAAATCCAATAAATATTTCCTAAATAGCGGCATTTCAGATTCCCTTATTGAGTTAGGTAACTTATTGTAAATTTTAGGCGCCATCCCGTAAACACTCTTTGCACGCAAGGCTGTTTTGGATTGCTGATATGCAATTTTATGTCGCTGCCGCGCACTATTGTAAGCAGGGAATTGATTTATATTTAATTTTACATACATTACTATTTCAAAAATATATAAACATGGTACAGTTAATATTTTCAAATTGACAAAATATTGTTTACATGAGTCAAGTATCTTTAGCCCACATGCAGAGCGCAAACATTTTTTCTGAGCCTTAAATACCAATTCCATATCAGTTGAGTTACCCCAGAACATGATACCATAGCGCAGTGTAGATGTTACATATGCGTGATAAGCAGTAAGTACTTGAGTGCGATTTACGATTTTATTCAAATTATACAATGCATACGAAAAACTATTTAACTTCTTACAAATAATGTCAATTTGGGTTTCCCATGTCAACTTATTGTCTAGATTTAATCCTCAAAATTTTGTACAATCGGTTTCCTCAATTAAACGATTATTATATGTCACAGTAAGATAATTAATCATATCATTTTTTCTTTGGTAAAAATTCATAATTTTCGTCTTTTCCAAGTTTATATGTAGATTATTACAATTCAACCAATTGATTATTAATTCCAATGTATGATTTATACTCTCTTGACATTGCTGTGGATTTTCTCCAGTCAATATAACTGTGCTGTCGTCGGCAAAGAGAACCATTGGGTGCTGAACGGACTGTGGGAGATCATTTATATAGATGAGGAATAGTAATGGCCCCAATACGCTCCCTTGTGGAACGCCACGTGTGACATCTCTGTATTTAGATGAAAAGGTAACCTCGCATTTCGTTTTTAAGCTTATGTAGTCTATTTGAACCATTTGTCTCCTACCAGCTAAGTATGACAGTATCAAATCATAGGTATTTCCGCGTAAACCATAACAGTACAACTTGTGCATTAAAATATTGTGATCTACCAAGTCGAAGGCCTTAGTTAAATCCATGTACAGGGCGCAAACTGGTTGTCTTTTATCCATATTCGACACGATTACTTTTAATAAATCAAAAATAGCCATGTTTATGGACTTATTTTTACGGAATCCCTTTTGTTCTTGCGCAAATAAGTTATTAGATTCAAAATATAAACTAATGCGACTATAAAATACCCTTTCAAAGACTTTAAAAAATACTGGAAGAAGTGCAATTGGCCTGTAGTTATCAATATTTTCTTTCTCCCCTTTTTTATGAAGCGGTCGCACAATTGCTATTTTCAGTTTTTCTGGAAAGGTACCCTGCTTTATGCATAAATTTATAATATAACTAATTGGGTATACTAATATAGGTGCAACACTCTTAATGACTTTGGTGCATATTCCGTCATAACCGGTACTATTGCTATTTTTCAAAGAATATATTATGTTTAAAACTTCTTGCGGACTTGTTGGTTGCATAAATAAGGAACGTGATGAATTAAATGTCAATGTACTATGCCTATATTGCTTATCTAAATTATTGTTTATTACAGCAGTATTATAATCATTAGAATCGGTAATCAATTTTACTTGATCTATGAAATGATCATTGAATTCCTGTGCGATTAATTGAGGATCTGTTATCAAGTTGCCGTTACATCTTATATGGTTTATATTTTCCTTGGGATTAACAGCTTTGGTGCTGTTGATAATATTCCAAGTAGCTTTAGATTTATTTGATGAACATTTTATGTAATAATCATTTTGGGACTTTTTCGTCAACATTATCACTTTTCTCAAACGCTTAGAATATTGCTTAAAACGCCTCTTGTTATTTTCGTCAGGGCATACTCTACATTTCCAAAGTAAGGCTCTCTTTTTTACACAACATTTTTTTATTCCTGATGAGATCCATCTTGGTTTTTTTGTTGAGGTAATTTTTAACCTAGTATGAGGAAAACACAAGTCATAAAACAGTTGAAACAAATCTAAGAATTGATTATAATTTAAGTGACCGAAATGACGTTTGAGAAATTTAACGTTAGATGAGGTAACAATGCCTTTGCGCGTGCTGAATATATGAAATAAAAAAAAGCGATGTCAACTGTCAGTGTCACTTAGCTGTCATTGGTGTTTTTTTTAATTTCTTACAATTCATCACGCGCAAAGGCATTGTCACCTCATTTACCATTAAATTCCACAAACGTCATTTCGGTCACTCAAAAAAATAAAATTATACGAAATAAAAATAAAACAGCCACCTTTTCGTGATCGTTGTAACGTATTTTATCAGAAAAATATATGATGTGCTTATCTTCAAAAAACTTACTTAATTGCCGATGCCTCATTTGTTCAATACGCGCCAACTGACTATGGAGCAAACGCGGCAATGGTATGTGAATTGCTGGCAATTTCATTGCCCGTGTAAGAGCACCTTTAGTTGCAGTGCCACTCTTGGCAGTTCAGACTAGTGCCTGTATCGAGTACTTAACACGTTCACTGCTTGTTTTCGTAGCGCTACGCTCGTAGCGTTTTCCCGCTTAGGAGGACGAACAGATAACCCACCGAGTCGTCATATTTCTACAAATTCAAACAAAATCTCATCAAATTATGTTCCTAAACCTTCCTCAATAATCAATCTATTCATAGGTGAAAACCGCATGAAAATCTGTTTAGTAGTTTTTGAGTTTATCGCGAACACACAGACACACAGATAGACGCTTTGTTTTATAAGGTGAATGTACGAAGAATAGGGGCCAAATTGTCAAAACTGAGGTTCAAAAGTTTATGCCAGTGTCGAGAGATGGCAGTCTAAGCATAAGCACTGTGACAACAAATTTTACTTTGACAGTAATAGGCGAGACAACTAAAAAAAAACTATTTAGTCCGTCATCAGTTAGATTATGAAAAAATTTTGGACACATATTTTTTTCTTTTTTCTCCTAAACGAAAAATGACGACGGTACAGTGCGTTGAAGTTTCGCATGAATCACGTCTAGGTACAATTTCTACTTAAAGGTGACGTCACAACTGTCACAAGCCCCCACTCCAGAACTTTGATGCTCTGTATCTTTGTATTTTTTCATTAATTAGATAAAGCGAAAAATATGTGTTCAGTATTTTTGAACGATCTAACTGAAGGACTAAACAGAATGCCTTTTTTATGTAGTCGTCATACCTATCTATCCATACTAATGTTATAAATGGAAAGTGTGTGTCTGTTTGTTTGTCCGTCCTTCATGGCAAAACGGAGCGACGAATTGTCGTGATTTTTTAAGTGGAGATAGAACGGATGGCGAGTGACATAGGCTACTTTTTGTCTCTTTCTAACGCAAGCGAAGCCGCGGGCAAAAGCTAGTTCTCTATATTTTCGATTCTCGTTGTTATGTATGTATTGTATGTAGGTGAAACACACACAGACAGAAATCACATGTATTATTAGACGCAGCCCTGTTAAGTACGCTACCTTGAATTCTAATTTGTTAACATTATTGCCTACTGACATCACATAATGTGCTTGTGTATGTATTTAGGACCAAAGTACATGCTTATCATTTTATATTTATAACTATAATAGAGTATAAACTGAAATAAATGTCATATACAAAGTAAAAATGACCAAGGACTAGTTCCAGTTCCACCTCAGAGATGGCCGGGGGCGCCATAAGCCTTCGGTAAGTCATATAATAGAAAATTTCGACCCTTGCCGCCGTGGCCGAGTGGTTCAGGCATCCGTGGCTATAACAGAGTACGCGGGTTCGAATCCAGCATTGGACACTTGGAGGCCTTGGTCATTTTTTATTTGTATATGATATTTATTTCAGTTTATAATAGTAGTGTGTACTAAAAACACAAAATATTTCCTATGGAAATAATTTAATATGTTCTTTGAGTATAATAGAGTAATATTATAATTTATATCAATCTACTACATTTAAGGCATAAAACGGGTCGATTTACATGCAAATTTCCTTATAGTCAACTAAATTGAATTCTAAGACATCTTAGAACCCTGTCTTCGTGACCTAGAGATGGGCGGCGGGAAAATACCCGGGGTAGATATCGGGTATTTACCGGGTATTTACCCAATCTACCCGATATTTACCTTTTCTACCCTAATGGGTGGGTATAAATAAATATTGTAATAAAATGGGTCATAAATTGAATTTAATCGTGAAAAAATGTTTTCTTGGTATTGTATAATATATTTATATTTTATTAATATAGTTCTATAAACATATATCGAAGTATTTGTATTGAATAAGGAATTTGTTAAATATCATTGACATGCTTGTGTGTTTGTTACCTCCTCCTCCTAAACGGCTGAACCGATGGGGATGAAATTTTGTGTGCTTATTATAGTTCCTCTCAAGTAACAATTTCTGGTCCTATAGTGGTCGAGGACACCGAATTAAATCACACTAAATGGTCCTATAAATAGTCTATATTGGTACTGTAGAGCCGATTTGGCGCAATTATGCAGCCATTTAGTGATATAATAGGCCTATAGCAGTATCATCCGTGACGTTTAAGGTCTATAATGGTGATGTAATGATGACTATTGTGCTAATTTGTTGACATAGAGAACACAGTAACGCTATTATAGTATCAATTTATGCTATAGTAGCATTTGAGATTCCGTTATACAGGTTATTCTGTTCTATACTAGCAGTTGCCGTCCCTTTTAATGCGAAATTTCTAAAATAATTTAATGTGTGTAAAAACTGTTCTAAACGAGGAACTTAATGAAAAGTGTCGTGTTAACTTGTGAAGTTTAGTGTCAATTAACATAATTTGGATTTCGTATACTTCCATCATTACTGCAAAAAGGTATGCGATGGAAATATTACCGTTAAAAGAATATTAGTTTAATGGAGTATTTTAAATGCGCCCTCGATTTATACATGTTTTGAATAAAATAAATAAATA
Organism: Leguminivora glycinivorella; assembly: GCF_023078275.1. Classification (NCBI taxonomy): domain Eukaryota; kingdom Metazoa; phylum Arthropoda; class Insecta; order Lepidoptera; family Tortricidae; genus Leguminivora; species Leguminivora glycinivorella. The sequence goes on along the minus strand of NC_062998.1, from coordinate 2,580,306 downwards.
TAATTTAATACAATTAAATTATTGGCACCATAGTTTCTACTATGGATCCAAGAAGTAAAACATACGCTTTTATAGTTCGACTATATCACTTATCATACGCATTCACTGCCATAAGCCCGCCATCGTGGATTCAATTAGGGTTGCATGAGAATTTAACTATGATCCAGTTTAACTTATAAGTTCTTTATATAGAAAACAATACTTGTTTTCAATGTTTTACTATAGAAAGATCTTTTAAACAGTATTAATAAATGTTGTTTTCTTTTTAGTATGACATATCTAAACTACAATTTTATTGGTCGCTATGTGTATTTTTAAAATTAATTTCTAGAAAAACACTGTACGGAACCAGATACCGCATCTTTGGCCTGATTTCATAATTACGATGTATAAACACCATAAAACAGCCTTTTAAGGTTAAAATTATCATTTAAAAGTAATCGTTTTCTACTCTTATATATCTGATTTGGTTTATAAAATATATAGTAAACTCAGCTATAACGCTATTGTGTTTTAAAAGAGATACCGAAACCATTATTCAACAGTTCTGTGATATGTATAAAAGAGTCATTGTGGCGTATACGGCGATGAGATATAAAAGGCATTAGAAAACGACTATTAACGCTTTTCAAAGCTATATAAACGTATTCTGAAAACTTCATTATACAGAAAAATAGCTCTATAATGGTATTCATAACACTACTATAGTGTTAAATACTATAGCAGTGTTTTCCAAAGCCACTATATCCCAAAATAGTGGTATAGTTAGGTTTTAAATCTGTTAAAACACAACTACTAAAAATACTATAAGCGGCTTGTTGGGAACCTTAATAGCGCAAATTGATAGCATAACAGTGATTCCTCACACTATTATACAAAAATATTGTTCTTTAGTAGGTTATTTGATCCTGTTATAGACCAGGCCTATAGCGGCTCTATAAAATGGTGATATAAACGTTTACATCACTTCCTAATAACACCTTTTAGCTGTATAACACAGCAACTATAGCGGCTTGTCGGGAACCTTAATAGCGCAAATTGATTGCATAACAGTGATTTCTAACACCATTATACAATAATATTGTTCTATAATAGTCATATCTGATCCTGTTATAGACCAGGCCTATAGCGGCTCTATAAAATGGTGATATAAACGTTTACATCACTTCCTAATAACACCTTTTAGCTGTATAACGCAACAACTATAGCGGCTTGTCGGGAACCTTAATAGCGCAAATTGATTGCATAGCAGTGATTCCTAACACTATTATTATGTCTTTTGTATTTTTTTTTGTAAGACTTGTTTTGTATTTTTGTAGTTTCACAGTGCCTTGGTGTAAACTGTAATACTGTGTTACTTTTTGATTAAATTATACAATATAATAGACCTATAGTAGTCATATTTGATCCTGTTATAGACCAGGCCTATAGCGGCTCTATAAAATGGTGATATAAACGTTTACATCACTTCCTAATAACATCTTTTAGCGGTATAAGCTTATAGAGCTAAAAGGTGTTACTGGAGGCTTTTATACGACAGGCGGTATATTTGATCCTGTTATAGACCAGGCCTATAGCATAGCGGCTCTATAAAATGGTGATATAAACGTTTACATCACTTCCTAATAACATCTTTTAGCGGTATAAGCTTATAGAGCTAAAAGGTGTTACTGGAGGCTTTTATACGACAGGCGGTCACGCCGAAAACCTTTATACGACATCTATAGTAGCTTTTTTTTTTAATACTACGTCGGTGGCAAACAAGTATACGGTCCGCCTGATGTAAAGCGGTCACCGTAACCTATGGACGCCTGTAACTCAAACAGTGTCACATGCGCGTTGCCACCCCATTAGAAACTTGTACACTCCCTTTTGCTGTGTTAAGTACACAGCAAAAAGGAGTGTACAAGTTCCAAGGAGGGTTCGGGTTGCCGACGACTCAAAGGACAATAGACGGAACAAGTTAGCTTAGTTAGCTTAGTTAGTTAGTTAGTTAGTTAGCTTTTAGCGTCGAAAACCAAAATAATAGCACTAAAATGTTACTTGGGATATAGCTGTTTGTTGGGTAAAGCCTGTATCTAGCCGAAGTCCAGTATCTAGCCGAAGTCACATAGAAGGCATTATTACAGTCCGAATTCAAAGCAAGTGTTAATTAAAATCACACGTGGACGTGGCGCTTGTTTAGCTAAGTACAAACTAAAGTATAAGTATTCCCATAAATAAAAATAAAAAAAAGTAACCGACCGGTCAAGTGACTAATTGCACCCTTTCAATACGGATGCACCTACCTGGCGTTTTGCAAAGCTGTGACCTCATTAGCTAATGAATTTGCATTTGTCTGTCCACCGTGTTTAAGTTAAGTTATTTGAATACTTAGTGGGCCTAAAACATCTGGGGAATACAACTTTTTAATTGAATGTGGTAAATTACACATGATATATTGGAATATTTGGAATTTCTGTTAACATTTTAATATTAGTTAGTCAAATATATATATTCATTTTAGTAGAAAAATATATTTCAGTCATGTAAATTAAGAATAATCTTTAATTTCATAGATTATTTTTTATACCCGCTCATTTGGGTAGATACGGGTAAATACCGGGTGGATTGGGTAGATATGGGTATTTTCCCGGTATTTACCCGTCAGCGCCCATCTCTATTCGTGACACCGTGTTCTATTTGCCATATAAATCTCTTTCACGTTTATTGTGTAAAGGTTCTAAGTGGCCTAGGATTCAAATAAGGTTGACTGTACCTGTTTAATTGTTTATAGTCATCTAAAGTCTAGTAGACTGACATTGATAATCTTAACTGTCAATAATAACCTATCCACAAAATTAAAATTTTGAAAAAACCCCCGACCGCGACATAGTGGACCGATTTTCATGAAACATGGCTAAGAACACTCCCGACTAACTCAGCTTTCAGACAAAAAAAAACTAAATCAAAATCGGTTCATCCGTTCGAGAGCTACGATGCCACAGACAGATACACACACAGATAGACAGATAAACAGACAGACAGACATACACATAGACAGACACGTCAAACTTATAACACCCCGTTGTTTTTGCGTTGGGGGTTAAAAATCAATTGACGTCGATTTCTGCATGTACAGTCGCCATCAGATATATAAGAGCGCCCGAGGTACTCAAAAATATCTGAACACGCCTCTAACGCCTAGGCAATAGAGGCGTGTTCAGATATTTTTGAGTACCTCGGGCGCTCTTATATATCTGATGGCGACTGTACATGCAGTGAGCTGCAAAATTACATGGAGAAATTATGAATGAATCATTGATAATTCGCCATGCACTTTTCCAGCTCACTGTAAAGTCGCATTCAGATAAATTGGAGCTGCCAAAAGTGCTCATAAATATCAGAATACGTACAGTCACCCAATCTGAATCCTAGGCCACTGTAGAACCCTTTCACAGTAAAGGTCAAACGGACTTCTATAGCAAATAAAGCACGGTGTCAATACGACAGGGTTCTAGAGTGGCCTAGGATTCTAATTGGTTGACTGTACTCTAACGTCTTGACAATAGAGGCGTGTTTCGATATTTGTGAGAGTTTTGGCAGCTTCGATATATGAGCATTTTCAGAAAACGACCCTAAAGGGATTAAATTTTTTATAATTTTTGACGTCATCTGTTCATATCTATTCTACCTATACTAATATTATAAATGGGAAAGTGTGTGTGTCTGTTTGTTTGTCCGTCTTTCACGGCAAGACGGAGCGACGAATTGACGTGATTTTTTAAGTGGAGATAGTTGAAGGGATGGAGAGTGACATAGGCTACTTTTTGTCTCTTTCTAACGCGAGCGAAGCCGCGGGCAAAAGCTAGTAATTTAATATTTTTTTCAGTACAGATGGTGTTTTTTTACGCACTAGTGCGAGAAGTGGTTCATTATATGCCAGGTCGAGCCTTCGGAGGCTCATCTGTACTGCAAAACGTAACTCCTTTCGGTCGTGTTTTAATTTATCGCCACTCGTTTCGAACTTCCTTTTTTACGCACTTGTATCGTAATGTACTATAATAATTTCGCAAGGACGTATATCGTAATGTTTTATTATGAACCTTCACACGTCTATATTTAAAGCGTAAAATTAAACCAATACTAAGTTCAAGGAGGAAGGAAATCTATGGTTATTTTTAGAATGGCCCTTTATAATTTGAGAATATGGAATTTGGAATTAATCCAAGTATGTGGACGCTTCATTTGAGATTTATTTTATTTTTATTTATAAGACAAGAACGTCGAAATGATTTATACCAAAGACATATCGTCACTACTTTTAAAAAAACTTGTATCTTCGTCTGTTAATGAAAAGAATGCATATAGACTTACTGCGTTTTAACTTTGAGGAACAGCGCGAGATACGAGATTTTTTAAAAGTAATGACGATATGTATCTCCGTATAAACAGATAGTCTAAGAAAAAAACGTACCTCAAAACCGTACAGAAAAAGGTACGGTGACCTAGATGGCGATACACCTTTGGGGGACGCTTGGCTAGATGGCGTTAATATTAATATTTGACATTTTGACACATATCAATAGCTAAGAATATGGGCCAAATTGTCAAAACTGAGGATCAAAAGTTTGAAGCTTGTGTCGAGAGATGGCAGTCTATGCACTGTGATTACACATTTTACTTTGACAGTAACTCTCTATAATACTCGTTCCTCTTTGTTTATACTAAGGATTATTTATATAGGATTTACATACTTCATACTTAGAATCATACATAGAGTTAAGACCGCCAAGCTGAAATGGGACTGGGCCGGCCATGTCTGTCGTATGCACCCACAGAGGTTGGCAAAAATTGCCACGGTCTGGGTGCCGCAAGACGGGCGAGGATCTGGCAGACCTAGGCGGAGATGGCGGGATGACCTGGACGCATATCTTAGCGACTGGCCGGAGATTGCTCAAGACCGTGACGGATGGAGATCCATGGGGGAGGCCTTGCCCAGCAGTGGGACACCATGTAGGCTATTAATAATATATAAGAATCATACCTCGATTTTTTAGCGCCAACTATTAAATACTATCATAACTACACTGATGATGCCTATACAATTTTTTTTTCAAAATGTGTATTTACGTGATATCAAATATGTCATTTTTTCTTATAAAAAATAAAAACACGCAAAAATATTTCGGGAAAATATGATTTTGGCCACTTCCAGGCTGCGCTGCGAACAGCGCCATCTAGTTTTAAGCCTAAAATGCCCATACATTTCAGGGGTACGCTTTTTTGTATGGGCTTTGTCAGTCTAGTATTATACCAAGGAGGATCGAGTTTATAGAAAATTACTGTCAAAGTGTAGTCATTAGTCAAGTAGTCACAGTGCGTAGCTATCCGTCGACACAGGTTTAAAAGTTTTGAAAAAACTAGGGGGGGGGGGGGGAGCTTTTTATGGAGCATTCCGCAATTTTTGAATTGAACGCGAGCGATGCCGCGGGCAACAGCTATTATTCAATAATTCAGCTAAGTAAGCAACGCAAAAATCAATAATAATCGAGTGGGTTTAAAAATATTCGGCATCGAAGGCCAATGAGACATAAAACACTGTCGTTGCGTGTCGTACTTGCACGTGTGTACGGTTTGCAAAACAACCAGCTGCTTGAGTTGTTCATTTTGTTAGTGCTGGGGGCCGATTTTTGAGTCTCATGGCGTTCGAATTCAGAAAATTGTCACTGAAAATAATAGGCAATTCACCGTTTTCAACCGGTATTTTAGTGACAGTGAGACTCAAAAATCGGCCCCCTGATCTCTACTTTTTAACCCCGGACGTAAATACGACGGGGTGTAATAAGTTTGTCTGTCTGTATGTCTGTCTGTCTGTCTGTCTGTCTGTGTGTGTGTTTGTCTGTGGCATCGTAGCTCCCGAACGGATGAACCGATTTAGATTTGTGTTTTTTCTTTCAAAGCTGAATTAGTCGGGAGTGTTCTTAGACATGTTTGATGGAAAACGGTCCACTATGTCGGGCGATTTTTTCAAAATTAAAATTTTGTATCGTGGTTATATTTTTATTGACGAATGATCTGGCCTACGGGATGCTAAGTCGTAGTCCTGGGTGCGAATTCCGGTAAGGGCATTTATTTTTGTGATGAGCACAGATACTTATTTGTTTCAGAGTCATGGAATGTGGATGTTTCTACTCATAGTTGTCTGAGTACCCACAACACAAGCCCTCTTGAGCTTAGCGTGGGTGGGACTCAGCCAATTTGTGTAAGAATGTCCTATAATATTTATTTACTTTGATTAAATAGAGTAGGTACATTATCATGCTATCTTATCAACCTTCCATTCCTTTCCAAGAAAAAAATATAAAATTTCATTACTTCAGTGTTATTGAAAGTCTTCTCATAATACTGGATGATTGGCGTATTCTACTGATTAAATAATTTTTAAGCCCTCTTTTTGCAATTATCGGGATCTTTTTCTCTGTATTTTATAGAGCACAACAAAGTTTGAATCTATAATTTAAACATATAGAAGTATGTTGTGTATACCATTGGTCACTTTGCCTACTTTTAGATTGTATTATTTCCGAGCTACCTTGAGTATTATAAATAGTTACATAACTATTTATAATATCTCCCATTTTATTCGCCCGATCAACTCTCTACTAATAAAACTATCAATTTTTCTCCCGACCGTACAGCCTTGCCTTCAAGGCGGCCATCTCGTTTAAACTCAGAACACAAACGTCAAACGCTGCTCAGAAACGACTGTGACTTACGACCTTTTTACCCGCGCGCGTTACCCTTGTTACTTCCTCGTTTCGTCTGATCACCTTGACGGCTTGCAGCTTATTAAGGCATGATTGAAACTGTTACAGAGTTGCTTACGTCAGCGACTTTTTTTAATGCAGTGGATACGCGCTTTTTGAGATCCGCTTCGGGGCTGTACAGACTTTTAGACTATTGGGGATGGGAAATCTAAAAAAAAAAATCCCGGGATTATAAAATCCCGTGAAATTGCAATCAGAATTTAATTGCACAGTAAACGCGTACGCAACAATAGTAAAGAAGTAAAATTAGCTTTAAAAGCGTGTTTTACTGCATAGGACTTAATTACCTACTGTTAATACTTGGGGCCAAATCTTCCGTATTTCGTTTGGAAGTCATCTTACTTACGGGATAAAAGAAACAAATCGGTCATAATGAAGACTTGCTGTATCTAATGCTAATTCGGAATACAAAAGTATTTAAATACAAACGCTAAATTCGTCAGAACTACGTTGAGCTACCATTTACAATAAATAAATTGCCAATTTTGATCATTGCCATTCTGTTATTCTACTCATACGTGTATGCAATAATGCAAATTATAGCAAAGTAAAAAAAAAAAACGTTGTTTGCTCTGAAGTACTTGTGTAGCCCTGTAAGTAAAGTTTTACGATTCGCACAAGGTGTCCTATCATTAGTACGCGTCGCCTTTATGCCTATAAGGACAAGGCCTCGAATCCAACGTATCACGATCGGAACCTTACAAGTTTCAGAATTTCAATTACATACAAAAACCTTCCTTATCCTTATTGTATTTTGAAACGTAGCCTAATAAAAATAAGATGCATTTTCGATTGTTATTGTTAGTTTGGAAGTTTTTTATGCTCGAATGTAGGCGACCTTGGTGAGACGGTATTCGGGGTTAACCGCTTGTACAGTCAGGGTTTAATAATTATGGATGCGGACAAAGTGCCAAATATATGTATACACGACTTTATTGCTTATACGTTAAGGTAGTGGATACATGTTTCTGGCACGTTGTCCGCATCCATATTAAATACAGTGACTGTACGGACAGTAGAACAATGAGTTTAATGATGTTGTGAAGGAGAGGGAGCCACTGATTTGGTTCGAAAATTGATTGAAGAAATGGAAGAATTACAAAAACTTGACTTGTTACAATTGCAATCGCCTATTTTGCACTTTTTTGCTGAACATTTGTAGTTACTAATAGATTTCTAAAACATTTTGATTGTGATTGTCTATAATATGGCACATGTACTCGTATTTTAATAATTATTTGGAATTTTTGAGGTTTTGAAGCATATCTAACAAAATAATTATTGAAATGTTTTATATTTTTACGTTAAAGTAAAATACGTAAGTATTTTCATTTACTGCATTTTGTTTTTGGTTTTAAGTGAATATTTTGATATAAAATGAAATTGGATATTATATATATTGTGAAGTACCTATTTAAATATTTATAATTTGTTCTTTATTTATTAAATGTCATATCATATGTTTTGTTTTGTGTAAGTAATGTGACTTACATTTAATTATCACTTCCTTAGTACTAGTAGCTAATTACATATACATATATTAATATATAAAAAAAACTTACATCTAACTACGTACCTTTACGCAGTCCGTTGGGCAACAAAATTACAAACAATATTACTGAGATAAGCAGGAAACCCGCAAGATGACAGATGAAAGATGACAAACACGACATTGGAGTCATTATAGCCATTCAGTTAAAATCGCAACGCAACACATTTCTACAAGAACTGTGGCCTTAAACTTATTAAAATGTCACGCTCAAACTTGACGTTGACATTGCTTTGAACTAATATTATCGTACCTTCAATTACGTACTTAATATTTACATATCTCGTCGATTACTATCTTTAATCTTAAGACCTTGAAAAAATCAATATCAAGGTCATAAGCAAAACGGCCGCAATTCTTCAAAAAATCGCATTAACGCAAAATTCGCATGTCGCTTGGCAGGCAGAAATTAAATTAAAGATTTAAAAATAGAAGTAATAGACAATGAAAGAATGAAGGTACAAACTTTGTGTCGACGAGCTCCTTCACTGGGCGGTTTCTTAAAAACTTACATTTTGTCTCTGGTCCGATTTTTCTAATGATGGAACGGTCGTATTAAGAGCGCCATAACTGGAAAGAAAAAAATACATACTTAGCACACATTTCCATCCATTGCGTGTACAATGTTAATAAAGCAAGTGTTAATTATAAGCAAATTATGATTAAATTGATTATTGTTATGTTGATGTGTGATGTCACTTGTCGTAGTGTTGTCTGAACTAATTAATCAGATGACATTTATTATTATTTTAGTTTTCTAAAACTTGTAATTCAGACAAATTAGTAATGTGATTGACATTTCAAGTGACATCATTCAATCATTCATTCGAACCAGTTATTCATGCTGTGAAGTTATATAAGCCACTGTTACTTGTAATCGCTCTCTTTTGATGTTGAATCTTCAAAGAATAAACAAGTGCTCATAACTTAGTAGTACTTGAAGTATTATTGAAAAAAAAAAACCTAATTCATATCTCAGAAGTGTTCTTTAGTTATCTCACGCCTCATTAGTGCTTCGTGTCTAGTATTGACGTAGTTAGTAACCATGAGTAGTGGATCCGAGCAATTAAGACCTGGACGGCGTCGAAGTTTCGACAGTGAAGGAGAGGTGGAAGAGGTCACAGTACCACCTGCTAAAAAGCCTCGAAAACCACGACCACCTAATATGTAACAAAGAACGATTGGATCGATTGGAACATATGCTAGAACAATTACTTGAACAAGGAAGAAACAACGCACCAGAGACCGTAACGGCAGCGGCAGGTACATCCAGTGGTGTCAATTTAAACCATCAACCGACAATACTTGAAGCTGTACATGGCCAAACAATGAGGCCACCCACTACTGATATAACCACGTCTCAACCAAGTGCTACCCCAAACAATGCGGTAGCGTCGACTACGCGTATCACACATACGCCATCCCAGCACCATCATTTGGACAACGACCAATCTGGGATAATCATTATTCAAGAAAATCGACCTTCCGTGTTAGACTTTGGAAACAATGTCAGATTTATTGGGAAACCTGAAAAAGAACCATAATTTGACGGGTTTATTTTCCTTTATAGTAAGGCGGCGGAATTGAAAAAAGTCGTCTAGTTTTGAAGTTGATGTGACTGGAGAGTATACTGCTGACAAGTGGTATCGTTGTGATCGGTAGACTTTACTGAGTACGAAATAATGACTTGTCACTTTCTCAGACTGTGGGGGGGGTTAACTATGACGTCACAAAGATCGCGGTCCCGGGTTTCAATTTTTTGCCAATTTGTCTAGAACCCCTTATCCAATTTTGAAAAATGAGGTGTCGATTGAAAGCTTATAACATGCTGATTAAGATTTATTATATGTGAAGAGTATAGTTTTGTTAGTTATTTTTTAATTAATAATAATGCAAAAAATACTTTTTTTTTACTCTCTTTTTTGATTTTTGTGACTCAAAAAGGCAATGAAAACGGCCACTTAGCTAAAAAATATGTTATATAAATCATTTAACTACATTATTAAGCTATCTGTTGCTTTTTAAATTTCTACGATCGGATAATAAATAAGCAAACTACAACCACATACCTGTAGGCGGGGAGTACCGCTTGACACGCGTTCCCATACATTCGGCGTCTACCAAATTACACCTCGCGCAAAATTCGTTTCAAGCAGATATACCTCTAATCTTATTCATCGTAACCTATCAATATTGGTATCATTTGAAAGTACAATTAAAGTACTTTAAGAAACAATGTCAATCATTTTCATAAAGTCAATAATCGCCAGTCTGTGGTGGTTACAAAGGAAAAAAAGTGGGTATGCAATTTGACTGGTTTCCTAGGTTTGATACCCTAGACGAGTTTAAAAGGGGAGGTAAAGGTGACATATGGGTTGTTCTCTGGCCTAAAAGCTATACAGAGGGTCAGGGGAGAAAAAAACTAGGGTTTAAGTTTAGTTTTAAGTTATTTTTCTTTTATTTGTTGATTTTATTGTGTTTAATTTTTTTGTAATTTTATCAAGGATACACATTGGTTTCTTTTGCTGAAAATTCCCTTTTTTATGAGAAATGTTATGAATTTCATGGCATTTTCCGATAGAGACTAAAATTAACTTTCAAATAAGGCCACATAGTCATACTGATACATAGTCATACCCTTAATATTATATAAGTAAAAGTATGACTATGTGGCCTACTGATACATAGTCATACCCTTAATATTATATAAGTAAAAGTATGACTATGTGGCCTTATTTGAAAGTTAATTTTAGTCTCTATCGGAAAAAGCCATAAAATTCATAACATTTCTCATAAAAAAGGCAACTTTTAGCAAAAGAAACCAACGTGTATCCTTGATAAAATTACGAAAAAATTTAACACAATAAAATCAACAAATAAAGGAAAAAATAACTTAAAACTAAACTTAAACCCTAGTTTTTTCTCCCCTGACCCTCTGTGTAGCTTTTAGGCCAGAGAAAAACCCATATGTCACCTTTACCTCCCCTTTTAAACTCGTCTAGGGTATAAAACCTAGGAAACCAGTCAAATTGCATACCCACTTTTTTCCTTTGTAACCACCACAGACTGGCGATTATTGATTTAAAAAAAATGATTGACATTGTTTTTTAAAGTACTTTAATTGTGCTTTCAAATGATATCAATATTGATAGGTTACGATGAATAAGATTAGAGGTATATCTGCTTGAAACGAATTTTGCGCGAGGTGTAATTTGGTAGACGCCGAATGTATGGGAACGCGTGTCAAGCGGTACTCCCCGCCTACAGGTATGTGGTTGTAGTTTGCTCATTTATTATTCGATCGTAGAAATTCAAAAAGCAACAGATAGCTTAATAATGTAGTTAAATGATTTATATAACATATTTTTTAGCTAAGTGGCCGTTTTCATTGCCTTTTTGAGTCACAAAAATCAAAAAAGAGATAAAAAAAAACGTATTTTTTGCATTATTGTAAATTAAAAAATAACTAACAAAACTATACTTTTCACATATAATAAATCTTAATCAGCATGTTATACGCTTTCAATCGACACCTCATTTTTCAAAATTGGATAAGGGGTTCTAGACAAATTGGCAAAAAAATTAAACCCGGGACCGCGATCTTTGTGACGTCATAGTTAACCCCCCCACAGTCTGAGAAAGTGACAAGTCATTATTTCGTACTCAGTAAAGTGTACCGATCACAACGATACCACTTGTCAGCAGTATACTCTCCAGTCACATCAACTTTTCCCGAGACCCTCTCGCCGCTCTACTATTAGTGACAATCCCGGGATCAAAAAAATCCCGGAGTTAAAACCCTATAAAAGCTTATAGCTTAAATAGGAAAAAGTAAGTTTAAAAAATAATCCCATGCAAAATTGAAGTCAACAGTAAATTAATTCCAAGAACAGTCTGTTTACTCGGTAAATGCTTTTGAATTCAGCATTATTTAGATTTTAATAAGTAATAAATTCAAAGTCAGATATAAGGTCAATAATTTAGCAATCTATTTCATAATAAGCTTAGTATTGGGTTGGTAAGAAAGTAATGAGCGAATCATAACCAATATTGTAATTTTTATTTAATTTATTATTTTAATCATTTATCAAAAATATAACGGCCTTCGTTATCTACTACTTGTCTCCATCGTTCTGGAAAATAATGAATAGCATCGGCGAAGTAGTTCTTAGGTTTAGATTAAAAAAACTCAGCTATGTACTGTCGTAGATGGGCTTGATCATCGAACTTTTTTTCATTCAAGGCATTGCTTAGCGATCTGAACAATGCGTAATCCGTAGGTGCCAAGTCTGGAGAGTACGGTGGATGAGGTATCACTTTCCAACCTAGCTCCAATAGCTTTAGCCGAGTCACTTTTGCAATGTGTGGGCGAGCATTGTCATGTAAGAAAAAAACTTTAGCATGCTGTGGACGATTCTGACAGATTTTTTGGTTTAAATTTTCAAGCTGATTACAGTATACTGATGCGGTAACAGTCATTCCACTTGGTAGGAGTTCCCAGTGAATAATACCATGAATATCCCACCAAACGGACAGCATAACTTTTTTCGGGTGAGGCTCTGTTTTTGGTGCCTCTATTCCTTTTCGTTTGGAGCTAGCCACTGACGTTTGCGTGTGTGATTTATATATAAGACCCATTTTCCATCTCCAGTGATAAGATGGTCCAACCAGTTGAATGTGCGGCGAAAAGACAGAAGTTGTATGCAGATATCGGCACGGCGGTTTAGTTGATCTCTATCAAGTTTGTGCGGTATCCAAACACTGTATTTGTAGTTTTTCCCAACTCGTGTAAATGTGTTTCTATGGTGACATGAGAGCAACCTAACTCGGTAGCAAGAGTACGACTCGTTAGCCTCGGATCTCCTTCAATTAAGGTTTTTAATTTGGCTACATCAATCTTCACCGGTCGACCAGACTTAGGTTGATCTGATAATGAAAAGTCGCCACTACGAAACCGCTGGAACCATCGTTTCGCCGTGGCCTCAGACACAACTTCAGGAGCAACACGCTGACATATATTACGCACTGCTTCGGCGGCTGAATGGCCAGACTGAAATTCATATAGTAAGCAATGCCTTACATGCACTTTTAATGTTAGATTTAAATGTAATGTGTATTTATATAATCTTACTATTTGCATGTTACCTATTATGTTACTGGCTTTCAGCAAGCATGTCTATGCTACATAGTATTTGAATTTTATATTTCGCCTGTTCTTATTTTTGTCTGCATGACAATATCATGTCACTTGATTTGTTTGTTTACTTTAGGATGCACGTTATTTAATATATCTTAATTATACCTGAAACAGTCTCGTGTTATTTAACCATTGCGTACTCAGAAAGCTGCGCTACAATGGTTATGGGCCCAGAGAGCCCTAGGTATATTTAAAATTGAAGTCGAGTCAGTTTTAGGTCAACGTATTTTGTGGTACGTACGGTTGATGCGGAAGTAAAGGTTGGCGTAGAGAAGTCAACAGAATGAGTACTACTGTGAAAATAGAACCGCTTACTCAAGAAAATTATGAAACGTGGAAAATTCAGGCCGAAGCGTTTCTTATAAAAAATGATGCCTAAAGAATGATGACGTGGATGGGAGTAGCGTAAAGCCCGCCGAGGTGGAGGAAGCACGGGAGTGGAGCGTTGGAGATGCAAAAGCTAAGTCCGATCTTATACTTGCTATCAGTCCTAGCGAATTACGTCATCTGCGTGATTGTAAGACGTCGCGAGAGGTGTGGCTGAAACTGGAGAGCGTGCATGCTTCCAAAGGACCCGCTAAGAAGGCGACGTTACTGAAACAGTTGTTGCTTCACAAAATGCAGGAAGATGGTGATATCAGGGAACATGTTATGCATTTCTTTGACGTCAGAAATAAGCTGGCTGATATGAAAATAGAGATGAATAAAGATTTAATCTCTATCATGCTCCTCTATAGTCTCCCACCAAGTTTTGAAAATTTTAGATGCGCTATTGAGTCCAGGGATGAGTTGCCAGATCCAGAGGCCTTAAAGATTAAAATTATCGAAGAGTTTTCTTCAAGGCGACAGAAAGGTATAGACGATGGAGCATTTATTGTAAAAGCAAAATATTCTAAGCCGTTGAGTGGAGCAGGTGCCAGTAGATCTTACTTCAAAGGTAGATGTTGGAAGTGTCAAGATTATGGCCACAAAGCCTATGAATGTAAGATAAATGACAACAAGGAACGATACAAAGACAGTGCCGATAAGTATGTGTCGAAGTCTAATCGCGATGAACAAAATTATAATTACGGTCTTGTAACTTTTAATTGTATTTCAGACAATAAAGCTGCTGCGTGCGATGGGAATGAGGGCTGGATCATGGACAGCGGGTGCACCTCGCACCTGTGTAATGAATGAGGCTCCTAAATTTGATAATTCTTTTACAACTGTATCTGGTAAGCTTAGCCTAGCCACAAATTCGTCAGCTAATGTAAAAGGTAAGGGCACAGTAAGGTTACTTACATGCCAAGATGATTTAAAAACATTTGTGGAGTTAAAAGATACATTATTTGTTCCGGATCTGAGATGCAATTTGATTTCAGTTGCAAGAATTACAGATAGGGGCTATAGAGTCATATTCGATAAGTATGCAGCTCATGTTGTGAATGACACTGGAAATACTGTCATGGTCGCAAATCGTTCGGGTAACCTTTATCATGTCGAAGAACGGCTTGGGACTGCTTCAGCAGTTATCGGTAAGAATGATGATGTAAAGTTGTGGCACGAGCGCTTGGGACATTTAAACGTAAAAGATTTGGCAAGGTTCTTGAACAAAACTGGCATAAAATTTGAAATGGCGGATTTGAATCAACTGTATGACTGTAGTATTTGTGCTAGTGGGAAAATGATTGCGTCTCCGTTCCCGAGAGGAAATGGAACATGTGACGAGAAGCTGAGAATTGTGTATTCGGATATTGTAGGTCCCATGCGTCATGAGGCTCTTGGTGGAGGAAAATACTTCATCACTTTTATTGATGATTCTTCTAGATGGTGCGAAGTGTTTTTGCTAAATAAAAAGAGTGAAGCATTAAAATTCTTCAAGATTTATAAGAATCATGTTGAAAATTTGACAGGTAAGAAAATAATATACACATTAAGAGGGCGTGTTAGATTTAAATGTAATGTGTATTTATATAATCTTACTATTTGCATGTTACCTATTATGTTACTGGCTTACAGCAAGCATGTCTATGCTACATAGTATTTGAATTTTATATTTCGCCTGTTCTTATTTTTGTCTGCATGACAATATCATGTCACTTGATTTGTTTGTTTACTTTAGGATGCACGTTATTTAATATATCTTAATTATACCTAAACAGTCTCGTGTTATTTAACCATTGCGTACTCAGAAAGCTGCGCTACATTTAATTCGTCCATTTTCTTCCTTATATTAGCTCGGCGACAGCTAGTGAATGACTGACGAGAAACTGTGCGACTCGCCCTTTATATACTTTCGACCATAGAAGATTCTAGAACTCTCTCAAAAATTTTATGTGGAATTCAATCGATCGCTCATTACTTTCTTACCAACCCAATATTTTTCTTATGAATCCACGCTTTTATGTTTGCGCTAGACGTTACTCTATTGCCATCGCTACCAAAGTCGTTGCCTATAAAATTCTTTCTTTCACTGTCTATCGCCCTAAGATGCAGTGACAAGCTTATAAGGGTTCCTATAATCATGTGGCCATACTAATGTACCCTATTTTTTTTTGCGATTCTATTCTAATTCGCTAGCGCGACTGGTGTTGCTTCATTTGTGGTCTTTTCTGCGTCATATCTACTCTATATAAAAATAGTAAATTTGGTTGAAATGGCTGACGCTAACATTTAATTTGTGAATATCAGGTACCCGGGTGCCGCTGACTAGCCAGTGTCACTAAAACTGATAGAGAGACCCAAAGCGTTTCGTTGTCGAAACCATAATACCTAACTATTATGACCTCAGCTAGGCCGTCAGTTGTTGACCAACTCCGCACCTTTGGAAATAGTTAAAATCCAATTTTTTGGATAGAGGGTATATACTGGTCAAGAAGAGCGTCCGACTCGCGGCGCGTGCGCCACGGCGACTGCGCGGGCGCAACCGGAAGCGGCCGCAAGGCTGCGCTCCTGACCTCGCCTCTTTGTCTATGATCTAGCCGAGGCCGAACGTACTTCAGCTATAAAAGGACTTAAGTGCGTGGGGAAAGGGAAAAGTTAAGACGTTTAGAGTGACGAAAATTTCGTGGGATCCTTTAGGGCTTCAGTATGATGTTTTAGGGTTGCCGGCAGAGAAGGGATGCTCATATTTAAGATGTTTGCTTCTTTGTTCATGATTTGCCGAGGCTGAACACTCTTCGGCTATAAAGTGCGCGGGCAAAGAGAAGTAAAGTGTCGAAAATTTCGTGGGATCCTTCAGGGCTTTGGTGTGATGTTTTAGGGGAGCAGGTGGCATTTGATGTGTTCTTGCTTCTTTGGTCTCGTCGAGGCCGAACGTTCTTCGGCTGGAAAAGGACGTAACGGAAAGAGAAAAGATACGACGTTTACAGTGACGAAAATTTCGTGGGATGTTTAAGGAATGCAGAAATTTGACTTATCCCTTTTCTTCTTTATTTATGATCTAGCCGAGGCCGAACGTTCTTCGGATAGAAAAGGGCTTAAGTGCGCGGAGAAAAGAGAAAACATAAGGCGTTTAGAGTGACGATAATTTTGTGGGATGGTTTAAGGATGCATAAATTGACCCTGAAAAGGATGAAACTTTGAGCAGGAAGAAACCTTGCTTCTTTGTTGATGATCTAGCCGAGGCTGAACACTTATTAGCTGTGGACGTCAGCAGGGGAAAGAGCAAAGATAAGACGTTTAAAGTGACAAAAAAGTGGGAACTTACGGGGTGATGTTTTAGGGCTGAGGGCAGAGAAGGGTTGCTCTTAAGACACCAGTACCTCGCTCCTTTGGACTACGACTAGCCAGGCCGAATGATCTCTTCAACCCCTCTGGCGTTGCTGGTTTTAAATGTACGAAATCTGATTTTTTGCCACCACTGTAACCTATCAATCCATACCTAAAGGAAAACTATGACTTATTGGAATTTACGATTTCCTCATGTTGTTTTCCTAGGATTGGTAAATAATAAATGACAGTGTTTAAGTGTTAATAATTGGTACCCTCGATCTCGCTATCTTCGCTTTAGAACACTTAAGCCACTAACGCTTATAGCTCAATGATCAATTATCATTAAAGTAACCTATGGACGCTTCAGGTGTCACAAGAAAATTCCTCTTAGGGTCACTGAGCCCTATTACTATATTAACGACTATTCCATAGTCAACTAGACTAGACGTTGCATCCTGCAGTCATTGGATGCATAGTCAATATCCACTATTAGATAATGGCTGACATTCTCCAGAAACTTCCTGCCAGCTAAACTGTGGAACGAACTGCCGCTCGCATTTCCGGATCGGTGCGACCTTCGAACCTTCGAGAAAAAAGCGGATTCAAATACCTACTTGCCTAACACAGCTGACACCTATAGAACGAAATGTCGTTTCGAGAAAAACAAAGTGCAGGCTTTGGTGTATTTCGCGAGACTTATCTTTAGTAACAGACACAGGAAGAAAAATAACAACTACTGACGACTTTTAAACGGTTCCTAATTGCGATTCAGTTCAAGATTTATCAACCAGTGACGGTCAAGTCATAGAAGACTCCATGAATGTCCTAGATTTCTTTAAATGCACTGCTCCTATAGGAGTAAGAGCAAGACAAGAAGAGAGCAGTATGAGCACATTTGCACTCTGCTTGTCTCGGGGTGTCTCGCCGAGTGTAGGTACTGTCGACATAAACTAAAGGCAAGTATAGATAGTTTTGGAACAGTACCCTGTTGCATAAAAGCCACGATCGGCGGATGACAGTGCCGCAAGAAAAAGTCTAGGTGAATTTTTCGGGATATTTTCAACAGCTATTTCTGATCATTTTTATTGAATCTCGTGGCAATAGAATTCCAAACTCATGGACTATAGGGGATAGTCAAAAAAAAAAAAGTTGGGTAGTCCTGAAGCCCGGCTCGTACCAATGAGTTTTTCAGAATTTATGTATGACATGTCATTTGAAAACATCGTGAGGAAACTGGATTAATCCCAGCAAGGTCTAGTTACCCAACCAGAGAACATCAGATAACAGTCGCATTCGTAAGACTAGTTCCTTTGCCAAAATCTTGGGATTAATTTGTCAAAGTGAACCCCAGGCTCCCATTCGCGAATGCCGGGATAACGCTATATGAGGATGATGTTTGGTAGTCCTTGTAAAAAAGTGCAAGGTTGACCGGCCACCGGTCAAGTCAAAACAAACGTGACCGTTCATTGCAGATGCAATCCATACTAAAACAAGACATAAATGAGAAATAGGTGACTTTGTCTTACTGTCTGTACCTCTTCAAAAGCCAAAAACCATGATCGGCTAATGGCAGTGCGGGACTTCCCCAACACACCTATTTCTGATCATTGCTATCAAATACAAAATTCATAGACCATCGGGGATGGTGAAATTAAGGAAAAGCTTGGTACTCCTTGTACAAAAGTGCAAGATTGACTGGCCACCGGTCAAGTCAAAGCAAACGTGTCGGTGAATGCCGCGGGAGTCCTCCGCGCGGCCTCGTGACGTGGCGACGCCGGCGTCGCCTTGTTTGTAACGTTTGTAGATCCGGTCATGTCAGATGGAACTATCCTTACTAAAACAAGTAGTAGTAATCACTTTATTGTGTACAACAGTTTATATACATACAATTTGTAGGTACAGACTACAGAGATACCAAGGCGAAACAAAATACAACATACAATAACAAGATACAAGTCTTGTAAATATAAAAATAGGTGACTTGTTTCTCTGTTACCTACCTCTTTATGACATTAAGAAAAATAATATGACATTTTATAACTTTTCCTGCCCAATTTTGGGACAGTCTTCTCCAAGACTAAGGAATTTTTGTATTAGCTATATAAACATAATGTAGTCACAGCAAGCTTATTGCCATTTTAGAAGTTTGCAAAATACGTACGTACCAAGGAAACTCTGAAATAACTGCGACCTTTTTTCATAAGAACTTTGTTTTTATGATGGCAATGTCAAACTCTCCTGTATGGCTAAACGATTTAGAGATGCAGTCGTTTTAAATACATGCCTCCCTATATCATCTTGCCCCCAATCTATTAGTGCAAGTGCATCTATTAGTGCTCAACTATATCCAAATATTTTTTTTATTAACAAAATAATCGATGCATCGTTGGTTCCGTCTCGCGCACCGCCGTCCCGGCCTCGAGTCAATGCCGCGCGTGCGTTTCCTGATATGCAATTTTCAGAGTGCGCCTGTGGATGGCGTGCCATCGTGGCCGATTGTGCACCTTACGGCTACGAGATATAGTACATTTATGGTCAAAGCTGCTATGAAGGGATTCCCTTTTCTATGCAAGGCAAAATCTTCTGTGTGAGATGAAATCTTCTTTGTAAGACAAAATGTTTGGACAGGGTTATGATCGTGCACATTATATATACGAGTTAAGGTCTATCTATGGTCAAAGATGCTGCAAAGATTGCTGTAAAAAAGGGATTCCTTTTCATCATTGATGATCGCTTGTGGACCTTCTGGAAACGAGATAGTCTGCTATGAAGAATGTATAGTTTGCTAGGAAGATAAGGCATTTCTATGATTATACATACTACTGCCATTAAACGTAACAGTTTGGCAAGTTAATTCATGTACAAAATTAGTTTAAGTTGTTTTTTTTTTCAAAAAAAAAAAAAAAACTACTAAGGAACTTTTCTGTGCAGTATATAATATGAGGCCAAATCTTTGGTTAGGCGGCGTTTGATAGGCGGTAATCATGTTAAACATTAAACAACTATGGTAAACATTGTAACGAAAACATCTTTAAATAATGGTAGTTTTCCACTATCAATTAATAATTTTCTCTATATCCTCTTTCCTAGGTGGAATTATTTTGTTTTTGAATAGATTTTAGAATTTGTACAAAATTGTACCCGAGGACTTTGAAGGAACAAAACATAAGCTATCTCTTTTTTATTCTCCAGCTTTTAATTTTCGAAATGGTAATTAAAAGCAAATTACGTATTGTTTTGTTAACCTCTAAACAACCTCTAATATTTAATAGGCATTTACGTCATTCGTATAAAATCGTGAGATTTCCAAGGAAACTCGGAAACGGCGTTAACTGATCGCAATTGTATGGGCAACCTTTTGACACCAGTTTATTAAAGTTTAAATAATATAATTAATGTATTATACACTGTGTCATATTCATTGCGATCTACTGAGAAAAGGCCGACCGGAAGGTATCGCTGGATCGATGAAGTCCAGAAATACCTATGTGACCTTCGAGCGACTGAGTGGCGTCAGATCGCACAGGAATCACAGGGTAACGCCGTGTCTTGCGTGGGCGACGGTCGCGCGACCGTCACTGTTGCGTCTCATACTTCCATATCGATAAGGTTTGATTTCGTATGCGTCGCATCGCCGTCGCGCGACCATCGCGCGACCATCGCGCGACCGTCGCCCACGCAAGCCACGGCGTAAGAGCGAATAGTGAAGTCTAGTGTTGTTATTCTAATAAATACCCATTTGGCAATTATAGTGTTAGTACGTCCAGCGAAAATCTCCGTATTTTAAAATATCCGTATTTTTTTATTGTTTTGCAATTTGCTAACCAGACTTTCGTGTCCTGGGAATTGCCTTTTTTTATGCCGATGCGATTTTCTGCAAGGAGGTACTTCTTCTGCTGCGATCAGTTGGATTATTTTCAAAAGATTAAGTCATAAATGGATTAAGAAAAGTCCTTTGCCAGCAGGATAAATCCATGAGGCATGACATAACGATTACTAATAAGGCCGCTTGTCATTCACGATAAAACTCGCGGAAAATTTACAACTCAGTCCTTAAATCCCGCATTTCTATCGATTATCTTATTTATTGTACAGTTAAATAGCTGTAGTAAAACTGCGTGAAGGTAAATGGAAAAATACATGATAGGTAATTCAATATCCTCAAGCCAAGAGTAAACCATTACTTAGGAGGCGCGTGCTGGCTGGTCGAGTCACTGTGCCTGCTAAGCCTAGTCCTGGGTTCTAATACTTCTAATCTCGGACCTCGGTATGCGTGGTCATCGTTTCAAATGACTTTCAAATTCTTCTTAACCATATACTCACTCACATTTCCGACTTGAAAAGTAAAGACGAATCCAGCTTAATTAAACCACTGACCCGCGACCGTCCGAAAAAACTGCATTGTGCAATAAAGGAAGACGGAACTGCGGTCCCAAAAAAACGGGACGAAAAACTCCCGGAACTACGGCAACCTCGCTCGAGGCAAGGGCAGCCCTTTATCGCGAGATATAAAAACAAACTAGACGATACGATAAATCGGATGGCAAGGTCTCGGCCCTTAGGCGTAGATTCGAGCAAGGCCGCTGATAGTGATGTTATTTAATCAGTTGATAAGGTGTCATCGGAAAGGTTTGATTGGCGATTTGTGGCATTGACATTAGGCTGTGGTGTGGTCATGTCCGAAACGTCGATGGTAACAAAATTTGTTTCGTTAGAAATGGATATGTAACATTGTCATACTCAGACAGCTTGCGAAATCGAATCTAAGTGTAGGTGACATTATGATTAAAATTAATTAGACGGTGAAATATTTTCAGAACTATTTTTTTTTTTTTTTTATACTACGTCGGTGGCAAACAAGTATACGGCCCGCCTGATGTAAAGCGGTCACCGTAACCTATGGACGCCTGCAACTCCATTGAGAAAACAAACGTAAAAATACGAAATCACGAACCATTCATGTAAATATTTCCGCTTATGGCCACTGCGTAGGCTAATATATAGGTACTTATAATAAATGCTTGTTTATATGTAGAATAGTGAGCCTTTAATATGTGGGTACATTTACAGAAAGGTGAAAACTATATCCCAAAATATTGAGCAGCTTACTCGAAGAGTGCATGCAATGTAGGGATACACTAGAAAGATAAGGAAGGACAAACAATTGTCAAAGGCATTATAGATTTGACAGCACGCATATCTTTGACAATAGAAGCGGAAGCCTGTGTAGGTCAGGGCCGCCGTCGACTGCAACGAATCCAGTGACCTCACTGCGGCCTTGGACTTGGGCCCGTGACCAAGTTGCGACGTAGCATTGCTGACATAACTGTGATGTCTGGTCGAACTTTTTGCACGTTTGAAGGAAAAATCTTGGACACTTCGCACCCTGCTTGTGCTGTTACGAAGGCGTTGCATTTGGAGCTAAGAATACTAGAGACAGGACATATTTGGCAATCCCTGCATGTATGTTCATGCATCAGGATCATATATTACAGGATCAGCAAGGTGGCCATTGGAAGCAGTGACCTCACAGCGGCCTTAGACTTGGGCCCGTGACCAAGTTGCAACATAGCATTGCTGACATAACTGATGTCTGGTCGAACTTTTTGCACGTTAAAGCAAAAATCTCGGAGACAAGAGCTTTATTGTCATCCTGCTTGCATTGTTTACTAGAGGCAGTATAGTAGCCCAATATCAGTAGTTAGTCAGTTCCCCTGAATCTACATATTCGGGATCGGCACCGTATCTACTGGAAGCAGTGACCTCATCACGGCCTTGGACTTGGACCCATGACCAATATGCCGCCGGTGGGTAGTTATTCCGTTCAGAGTTGACATAACTGTAAACAGTCTAAATATTTTCACGTTCTAGTTGTTCAACAAGCTCACGGTTTCAGGTAATACAACCAAACATTAGTATCCTTTGACAGGTTTCAATTTACTATTGCGTTTTTGGAATGCGATCTGCTAAAATAAGATCATCTTCAAAGTTTGCGAATCAAAAATTCATCAAAGCGCAGGAAAACTGAGAAATACTATGAAAACTGGACTACCGGAAAACAAACGATCAACAAAAAAAAAGTATAATAGAACTGAGAGCTAAGGAAATTGAAATACAGGTTTGGGTTACCTGGAGTTCAACTTCATAAGAATAAACCATCTTTGTTTTAAGATTGTGGAAGTAATTTTCCTACTAAATAAAAACTCATACTTATCTCATAATTTGAAACCATATCAAGTCTAGCCGTTGTTTACATTTATCACAAACATAATTCCATATAATACAAGCGTTGTCTGAGATCAGTTATTGTCGCCAGTTGTAATCTACGCCCTAGATAAGGGCCCGAATACTGACCTTCCTTGGACTTGGCCTCACGGGGCTCCATTGAGTCATGTGTCGGCCGCCACGCGAAGGCCGAGTCAATAAATTTGAGGGCATACTGATCAAACATTTGTACGATCGTGTGATGCGTGGCTTGCGTCGGTAAACAGCCGAATAAATGGGTACAGTCGATATAGTTGCTGACAAACTGCCAAAAGTATGTATCCAAGACTTTAACGCATAAGGAATACAGACGTGTATATATATTTCTGGCATTTTGTCCGCATTAATATTTAACACCGTCACTGTACTTCGGTTCGGATGACGTGTTTAGCTTGGGGGCAAATGATGCTTAAGCTTTTGGTTACAAATACTTCAGAGGTACTTGTAGTCTTCATAGTCTTGTACTAATAAACACAAGAATTTGATCGAACGAATTAAAACACGTTAAGTCTCTCAGGCTCAGACTTTTGTAAGCATGATTTCACAGGACAGGTGAAGTGACGGATTCTCTTGAACTCCTTAAATCACAGATGCTTTAAATTATTCATTTCAGTAGGTTCTAATAGTTTCTGTACGTATGTCCAAAACGTGCAACGTTTTTCAGAATCGTTGATACTCAGGTATTTTTGTACCATCTCTCAATTATCTTCACAAAACATCAGACTATCGGAAAAATGACTACTGACTACCGATGTTGTGCTCCAGAATTCCAGATACAGAACTCTCGATTTCCATCAAACTAACATTCTCTAATCAATCCAGCCAGCATCTAGTATTCTTGGAACATAGCTAAAGATACGAAGTAGTTCTCAATGATAAATGCAAGACAAATCATATCAGCTCCTCAAAGCGCCAGTCACTTACTTTACTACGGCGGAACAGTGATGTAACGATGTGACGCGCTGCCGTGTTCCAGATACCGAACTCTCGATTTCCATCGGTCATGGGCAAGTGACGCTACTGGTACATCATCCGATTGTTCGTGCGCGATCTACTCTGCTATAATAATAATAATAATACCACGCGGGGGCAGCTTGTGGCGAGCTGACGGTGAGTGGCGACACCGCGGACCCCTATTCCAGAGGGCACTTCCATCTAGCCCTCGCCTCTGCGCTTGCCTTAACCGGCCGGCCAGAGTGGATTCGCAAGAGCGGGACCTATGCTCCAGGTTGGAAGTGTAAAATGTCATAACGCCGGCGGCCTGCTGAATGGAACACCAGGAACCAAGCTACCGCAGACTCACCTCTCGACAACCTTTTAGCCACTCTCAAGTGTTGCTCTGTTGTCGCACTAATTGTCACGGCAGGTGTCCGATAGTCTCCTCCCATAGCCCTTTAACCAGTTCATCCAACTTTCAAAACAATAACCTATGACCTTAGCTCCCATCGCAGCACAAAAGTGCTGCACTGCAATAGTCTTTGCACCTGGCGGGGACCATCTCCGGTTGTATCATATTGTGCGCTCGGGGATGGTATCCGCCACGTGTATCCCTTGCCTTTAGATTAAAATGTCTAAAAGGGCCTCTGTGCTGTTGGCTTCGGCCCCACGCATGCCTCCCAAAGGTCCGGGACCCCATGGTCCCGAGATATGGAAAAGACAGACAAATAATAATAATATATACTTTATTGTACACCACTTATTGACAATGAGATTCAGTACAAAAACAAAACATATTAAGAAGCAGGTAACAACAGGCGGTCTTATCGCTAAAAAGCGATCTCTACCAGACAACCTTAGGGTAGCATTACTGCTATATGTGTGTATCGCATGAATTGTTCTGATTAATCCTTGCTGCTTCTTTCCACTATCACTATGAGATAAAATTTCGATTTTCGCCCCTGAGTTGAGTTCTCAATTGTCCATTCTCCAGAAACTTCCGCTTCGCACAACTAAACTTTAGACCTCGAAACCTATATTTTGTTTGTCCGTCTTTCACGGCAAAACGGAGCGACGAATTGGTTTGATTTTTTAAGTGGAGATAGCTGAAGAGATATAGTGACATAGCGTCACTACTTTTAAAAAATCTCGTATCTCACGCAGTTCCTCAAAGTTAAAACGCAGTAAGTCTATATGCATTCCATAAATACTTACTACAATTTTCTTTCCATTGACAGACGAAGATACAAGTTTTTTAAAAGTAGTGACACAAGTTTTTTAAAAGTAGTGACGATAGGCTACTTTTGTTTCTTTGTTACCCCCCACTTCGCGGGCAAAAGCTAGTACTTCTATAAAAAATAAAATAAAACTAGTAATATTCTGTTACTTGTCACTTATTGTCAGTGTTAAATGACAATTTGTCTGGATGGTAAAACAAATGTAAATTCGTAAAGATTAATGAATGTTGCATATAAGTATGCTTTTGACGTTACCTGTCAATATTCTGATTTATATAATACCTTCACACAATGACATATCGATGACTTGTAAATTAAAACACTACACAATCTTTACATACAATAAAAACCGCCCAGTGTTTAGTAAACCGGTTTAAATTAAATCATACTCTTTATGCGACTCCAAATAAAGGCTATCACCACGCACGCCCACGGTAGCCCACATGACATATCTATCTCAAGGCCGTGTTGTAGAAGGCTTTATTTTATAACTGTAAGCCTTTTTGGTTGCTTATTGGCTGCGTGAAGACGTTTGGAAAATACTACTTATATGTAGCTTTAAAGTCTAAAATAATTCGCGTGGAAATTTGAAAATTTTGGAAAACTCTCTACAGCACCCCTACAATACAGTAGACGGTATTTTAGATTTTTAAGTTGACAAATTTAGTGACATTTGTAATTGAAAAATACGGATTCTAAACAAGAGTTCAATATCTTCTTCTTCCTTGCGTTATCCCGGCATTTTGGCATGAAAGCCTCTGCGTTGGCAACTACGAGTAGGTACTACAAGAGTTTGGTTTAGTCACTAGTTTTTTCGAAAGTTGCTTATAAAATAGTTGCAAACTTAGCCAAGTACCACTCTAATACTTTAACTTGCATTTTAATAATCGATAAACTTTAAGAAAAATACTTTTATATAACTCCGTATAGACAGATGAAGTCTAAGAAAAAAACGTTACTCCGATTCGAACCACCAAGGATGCACGGTTGACTAGACGGCACTACACCTTAGGTTGATTCTCGGTTAGATGGTGCTAATATTAATATCACAATTTATTGTACAAAAAAAAACCTGAGAAAAAAACACAAAAGTTTAAAGATCCTGTGTCAAAAGATGTGACCACACTTTGACAATAATTCTCTATATATAATTCTCTAGGATTTATATTAATGAAAAATTAGACCCGGAAGCGGCTAGTTTCATCAGTCTCCTGGGAACTGGGACCCACGGGGGGTACCATTTGCTCATTGTCATTGTCACCCACGGTAGCGACATTAGTGACTGGGTCAGGTCGGGCCAAAACTGTGTCAAAGTCAATGGCGAATTCAGTTTAGACCCGTTGCGAACTATTCTTTTTTGGTAGTTCGTCTATTTGCCGGTCTCTCGAATACAAATAGTAAATCAATTGTGATGATATGGTTCTCATATGCACTTGAAGATTAAATACTGTACTCTGGTTGAAATTCAGATGTTTGTGGTCAACAGGAGACGAGTTTCCCAGAAGATCTATCTCTAAGAGTGCTGATAACGAATTTTTTTTATTATTTTTTTATTATAATTGGGCTTACTCTTGGCCACAGACTAGCCAAAGGCAAAGACGTGGACTAACGATGGAGTGAGCTCGCTCAGAAGATGCCTGTTCACCCTAGATTCTTGCGGTAGGTAATATTTCCTCGCGCGAACTCCGGCTGTGAAATGAGCTCCCATGCCAAGACCTACAGTATGGAGTTCTTCAAAAGAGGAGTGTACAGATTTCTAAAGGGTCAGCAACATGCCAGTAACACCTCTGGAGTTGCAAGCGTCCATAGGTGGCCATGTTGCTAGGCAGAGTGATGGCAGATGGACTAAAATTGTAACGGAATGGTGGCCGCTTACAGATGTAAGAAGCACTTGGCATCCGTTAGCTCGGTGGTGAACGACATCCGGAAAATTGCGGGTCACAACTGGATGAGACTAGCTCAGGACCGGGACAAATGGCGTACTAGAAGAGAGGCCTATGCTGGGCCTATAGTGGGCGATAAAGGGCTGATATGATGATGATGATAGGTGACGGTGACTGCTTACCGTAAGATGGGCCGTATGCTTATTTGCCACCATGTGGTATACAAAAAGGCACTCAGAAATTGGACAGTCAACAATTTTATTAGTAAAAAATAATTTTCACTATTTGATATGCAAATATTATAAACAACTACCCTTCACGTACCTACGATGCCTTAAATCCAGTCTAAAAACTTTAAAAACTAGGTATGCATTACAATCGAGTCCGTTTCGCGTGCGTTTAACCGAGTGAAAGTATATCATACTACACGCACTGCAGGCATGCGATGGGTTAGATCCACTAGCACAGGTGTTGAGGAAAACGGTCATTCAACTTAACCCTTTGAATTTTTTTACTAACCAGAAAGATTTGTGACGCTATTAAGGGGCTCCACACGGTTTTCATCGATTTTTGACAAGTTTTGAGTTGAAACTCCTAAATTTGCGCTACAGATAGAATTATAAGACCAACGGCCATCGGTTCTTCAATTTTTTATCTCTTACTTATTTTTTTATGATTTTTTTAAACATGGTCTAAAAAAACACTTATATCGTAATTTGATTTTAGTGAAGGGTGAAACGACATATTTTGATTTACCTTTTCTAAAAAAATGTTAAAGTTACTGTCGTAAGGAATTCACGGTTTCCCGAAATTCATATGGAAAAAATTCGATGGCTATAGATGACATCTTAGTAGCTCAGATGGTAGGGCACTGGGCTAGCGATCCAGTGGCAGTTAGTTGAAATCTCACACTCGCAAGTACTTTTTTCCTCATAAATCCACTTTAAATATCAAAACTTTTGTTTTCTCATTTTTTCAAAGTTATATATTTTGTATAATTTCATGTCATGTCTGTTATTTTAATGAAACATTCTTGAGTACTGAAATTAGTATCTCTTATGATATGAATTTATATTTTATATTTTCATTTTAATTTAATTTAATGTTAATTGTAAATTTAATTTAATTAGTAAAATTTATTAATTTAATCGCTTTCTCTGTCCCTATGTAAGATTTAATTTTATAAGTTTTAAGGTTTATTTGCGAAGCCGGGGCGGGTCGCTAGTTTACAATATAATATAGTATGGAATCAACCTGTATGAGCAATAATTGGCTTGAAATAATATATTTTTTTTTTATATATAACCCGGCAACCTTCAAATCAAGAGTGAAGAGGCATCTTCAGGGCGAGCTCACTCCATCGTAGGCCACGTCTTTCATCGTCCTTTGTTGAGAGCTAACTTACGATTTCAGGCGTCAATGATTCGCAAGAATTCTATTTGTCTAAGTACCCAGTAGATATTAGTTCAGCCAATATCCTACACAAACTGCCAATTATTTAAACAAAAGTTCTATGCCATTCATTAATATAGGTTGTAACTAGGGTTGCCAGATGGTCGGGATTTGACGGGATTCTCCCGATTTACGTCACGTTGTCCCGACTCCCGACAAAATGAAAAATTTCCCGAGATTTTACTTTGCAAAAACAACAAACAAAATCGAAACGTCGCACGCGTCGCTGCTTCGGTGCTTAGAAATAACAAGAAATGTTAACTTACTGAAAATTTACACTTAGTCCCATGTCCCATATTACATTATCACATATGTTTGATCATAGGTCTGTATGCCTCTCTTTTTCTTTAACGTGAAGAAAAAGGACGGCATGTTGTCTATGATCATATTTCTATTAAATGATAGTCTAAATCGACCTTAAGCTGAAATATATTCAGGAGGAGGTAATTAACATTTGATAATATAAAATAATTATAAGAGACAAAAATATCATTAACATTTTTATTATGAAAAGTTGGAAAAATAACCTATTTGATTTTATTTCGCATTTCTCGACAAAAGTCCCAAAATCCCGATAAAATGTCCTTTTGTCCCGATTTTCGGGCAATTCGATCTGGCAACCCTAGTTGTAACACTTGTAACCCATGTTTACAAACATAAAGAGCAGGCGAAAAAACGACCTTGAACGAATCCTGTACTAAAAAAACTGTGACCGTCGACCCCGAGAGAAAGCAAATGTGCACGGCCTTGAGTAAGGCCGTGTCCAACCGATCAAAACACAACCTTATTACCAATTACGTAACGTCCAAATCAGATCAACGTATGACCACGAAAAAAAAAGTGAATAATTAGTGGTTTCAGACCTTATTTGCGTAGAATAAAGTTTAAATTTGAATGGTAAAGTGAGTATGATAGGTAGGCTGTAAGTGAAAGTGACATGACGCTAACGCGGAAGCGATTCGCGCGTGTATTTATCAACCTTATTCATGTAGGTCTAGAGTCTAATTTTAATTGGGGCGGAGTGAAGGTGTTTGATACTTGCTGCAGTGACTGTATCAGGTTGCTTTTTAGCGTGTGACGTCACGTGACGTAGAAATTGGATTGTGTTGTGCGCATTTTAGTGTCGATCAATATGTTTGTCTTTCTTCAGAGTTGATGTTAAGCGGTATATTCATTGACATAATAATGTGAAATGCGAAGTTTTGATGTTAAATACCAAATACTTAATTAGTGTCGGGATATAACAACTTTATGTTGTTGTTGAGTATGATATGTTGTTTTAATTATAAATGATATAACTAAAAAACATAACTTTGGATTAATCAAGTTTTCTGTTGTCTCTTCTGCTATGTATAAAGGACCTAGTAGTAGGACTTTAATGTCTTAGATTCAAGATTTAGCACAGTATTGCTCACAATCTGTGGTACTATAGTCCTCTCACTGACTAAACTGAATAAGCAAAAAAATCCTTTTTCTTTGAAATTATAAATAAGCTTAGGTACAAGTGCGGATCCAGCTTCGTGCCCAGGGGGGGGTCACGTGGTAAAGGCCCGGGCCCCAGGGTGGGGTCACGTGGTCTATTTGTATGGCCAACTTAGGCTCCAGGGCGGGGGGATATGACCCCCATGACCCCCCCCCTCCCCCTCCCCTGGATCCGCGCATGCTTAGGGTCCCCCCACATCTAGCGTCTCGCGAGCGTCGCGTCGGGCCAACTGTATGGGCAAAGCCTGACGCCGCGTCGACGTCGCGTCGACGCGGCGTCTTTTTCCATACAGTTGGCCCGACGCGACGCTCGCGAGACGCTAGATGTGGGGGGACCCTTAGGTACTCATGGTCAGATACTAAGCCGAGGCGAAGACGCGACTTACCTAAAGCGTGACCAGAAATATATACGCTACGCGCCATGTTGCGGAATTTCATTAGAACTATTTTCTTCATACGACACTGAACTGTCACCGCATACATTAAAATAACAGCGCCCTCTTGTCGATAGTCATATATTGCTAGTCAGGGTTTATATCAATACTACATGAAAAATAAACCCTTTTACCTTAGTCAGGTAAAAGCCGTGAATATTACAGCAAACCAATAAAAATAGACCATGTATTGCGTAACAAGTATACTATATGGATCACTGCCCTTGGCTTTGGTACGGCGCTGCCAAAAACCGGCGGCCATGACAGTCTCATGATTATACGTGATCATGTCTTCATAGAGACGACTGAACAGATGTGTAACGACCTTTATTCTGGTGGTTAAATTCGGCATATAAGAAAACAAACGAGAATAGCTGTACAGTCAACAACACAGCTGTGTATACAGACAAAGTGCCAAAAATATGTATACACACCTTTATGTACAGGTAATAAAGTTCTGTATACATATTTTTGGCACTTTGTCTGTATACACAGCTGTGTTGTTGACTGTACAAGTCCTGAACGGAGGTCAGAAATTACTTCATAAGTTACTCGACCGTACTGCTCACAGTTTTATAATGATGTCGAAGAGGTTTGACAATCATTATCATCATGTCAGCCCTTTATCGCCCGCTGCTGAACATATACCTCTCTTCTAGTACGCCATGTATCCCGGTCCTGAGCTAGTTTCATCCAGTTGTTGTGACCCGCAACTTTGCGGATGTCGTCCACCCAACGAGCTAACAGATTCCAAGCTCCAAGCGCTGCTTACATCTGTAAGCGGCCACCATTCCGTTAACATATACTATATACATAGTCCACCTAACATCACTCTGCCTAGCAACGGTAGCAACATGTCCCGACCAACCCAACTCGAATTTAGTTTGGCATACAATTTGGCAATTTTACATACAATATCTTATTGTGCCTATGCCCAACATTTTAAAAAAGATACTATAATAAGCCATAATTAAACCTACTAGGACCCTGCCTGCACCAACTTGATCTTTCGGTTTAGCCCATAGTTGACTGGTAGAGAATGCGATTCCGCCATTTGTAGTTTTTTATGTATTGTGCAGTAAAGTTTAAATAATAGTTATTTGTTATACAAGGGGGCAAAGTTGTATTTTAAAGCCGAGTGTGGAATTGAAAAACGAGCAAGTGAAAGGATTCTATAGTTGAACCACGAGCGAAGCGAGTGGTTCGAGAATAAAATCCTGAACTTGCGAGTTTTTTAACACACGAGAAGTAAAATACATTTGCACCCGAGTGTAACACAAAACTTTTCCCCTCACTATAGCGAGGAAACTACAACGCAAAAAATGCGTTTATCACTGCATCCAGTAGTTCCACAGGTGGTAAATCATCTTTATTACTAGATTCACCTACTTTTATCAATTTTAAAGCAGTTAATTTGACTTTATTCAAGGTCAAATTACTTTACCCACTAGTGGATAAAATGCGTTTTTACCCGCTGGTATTAAAGTACAAAACACGTGTTTCCGAGCTAGTGAGGGGAAAATAAATAAGACAGTGATAAATGTCGGAATAATTTGAACTGTTTTAAGAACTCAAAAATGTAAGGTACAGCGAGGCAAATTTTTCCATTATTACACTATGATGTTGAGTTCTACATGTATCCACTGAACACGCCTATCGCCTACCATATATAACCGGTGAACACTAAGTATTTAATAATGCAAACATTGTAAAACATGGAAAAAATGGACCAGTTACATTTGTCCCCCAGTCGAGATTTGCCCTGCTGTACCTTACTGACAATTTTTTTTTCCGTGTTCTTTATTACTCGATGTTTTACAACAGTCAGTTTAAATATTATTTTTGCAAATGTGTAAGCTTGGCTTGACACCGTTTTTAAGGACAGAAATGTGGATCAGTAAAAGCACTATCTAGCTGTAGCTAAAAGCAAAGCAGCTTCAATATGTCACAAACTGACCATTAAGCCGTTTATCGGTAAAATGTTGACTTATTGGTGTGACTTGTGAGCTTTTTCATCTGATCCAGCATGGCCATGAAGACGATACGATACAGGTCAATTCTCCATACAAACGCTCTCGACTATTTCCTCCCTGGTTTTTGAAGATAGAGCAATGATTTTTTCAACACAGATTATTATTATTTTTATCTGTGTCGGACCGTTTTGACTTTTTTAAGGTTAAAACGGCCTTTTTCAATATGGCTAAAAGAAGGTGTGATACTCAAGATCGGTAACAATTAGCCAAAAGATCTGAAATTCTGAACGGTCCGACACAGATTATTTCATTGTTATTCAGATTCTCAAATTTCGTTCCGTTTAAATAAGTTTTGAAGGAGGAAACAGTCGAGAGCGGAACCTCGATTTTTGATCTTTTAACTGAGTTGTTCTTAATGGACATATTTTTTTTCGATAAATCTAGTTAATAACACGAGGTTCTTAGTTCTCACGTTACAATGTTTTTTTCAATTTGGGAATTTCAGTTAAAAATACTAATATTTAACTGAAATTCCCAAATTGAAAAGGGGCTCCTTTCCATTTTAGCATTTTCGCTCCCGTAGCGTCTTAAGACATTGTAACGTGAGAACTGAGAATCTCACCATAGTCCACACCATGAAGCAGTCCATTCTTCAACCTTGAAGATTTAAGATTAAGGGCTGGTACCAGGAAGTGTGGGTAATTTTGATATCGGGGACGATTGTTTGGGCCAACTTTAGCCTCCTAGCAAAAGGTTCCTAATTTAAAAACAAAGCAAATGCTTCCAGGACTCAGGAAGTTCAGATACCTGTTCGTCGGTCTAAGTGTTGGTCAGAGGGCCTACCCTGAACACAAGTTCGCATAATGAGGGCATCTTTCTTTGTCACTCTAATTACGCCTTATAATTAGAGTAAAAGAGAGCGGAGACCCTCAGGAACTCTATGAATCTAATTGTATTATGTTCAACAACTGGGTGATATTTCTTTTTCCCCTCGTTGCTCTGGTTACAGTTTTCTCGTGTTTTTGTATTAAGTTTAAGAAACTTTTATTTTTGTGGTTTCAGTTTCGTAAAGAGTTGTAGGGCCATTCCACTGTAAAGCAGTTCTTCCAGTTGACTATACTACTACTGTATCTTCGTAGCTTAGTTGACAGGACAGGAAATTCAAAGTCAGGTGTTAATAATATAGCTAGTAAAATGATCAAAAAAGATTTATCGAAGCAGTTTTGTGTTATGAATTATAACATATGCTTCATCACGAATCAAATCAATTTTCGTGCCATATATAAATACAATACGGAGCATCAAAAATCGAGATCGGGCCTTGCCAGTGATTGCTTATATGGCTCACTCACGAGTTAAGCGTATGTTCAAGGCCCTAGGTTTTTTATACTCGAACAAAGAGATATGCGGTTAGCACAGGTGAATTCGATCTGCCATGAACAGCATTTAAGAACGAATAATCTGTGGGCGATTTCACCACACTTCACCACAGTTACATTGACACTTGACACTGACAGTTATGTGCCTTAACGTTTACTGGGAGTACAGTCACCGGCATAAATAAGTGATGATTTCTATTCGTAAAATGCTTTATTGTATGATAACTATTTCCACGGGAGCTTTGTATTGATACTGGAATAACCATAACAAAAATGTATAAGAACAATTCTCAAAAATATAATATTGTACCTACGTTTTCTAGGCGGTTAAATGAAAAGAGATGCTGAGCAAGATCTACCAGATTTCCCAAAATTTCCCAGAACGTTATGAAACTTTTGTTTACCAAATTTTTGTACATTTTCGGTAACAAAAAAAGGAAAGCAAGAATGGCTAATAAGGGATCATCCACATATTACGTCACACCAAATTTCAGGTTTTTGGACCCCTCCCCCCCCCTATGTCACGCTTTTTTGTATCCCTTTAACAGGGATTGTCACATTTAGTATGACTCCCCCCCCCCTTACACTGTGACGTAAATTAATATATGGATGACGCCTAAACATATTTGGGAGCAAATGCTCCCAAATATGTTTAGGCGTCATCCATCTCACGCACGCCGCAAATGCAAAGCGTGCGACAGAGCCAGACTGCGTTTCGATTGATAGCGTCAACGATTGTCATTTCTGCTAGGCCGGCAGACATGACATTGACAATGCGCGCATGTCGCATGGCGCCCAAAATGACGTGCGAAAAGTTCCGCATGGAAAGTTGATCCCAGGCAAGGCCGTCTGCGTACGCGCCACTAGCACACGCGGTGCGAACAGTATGACAACACTCACAATTATCAACTTTAAATTAAATATGACACTTTAAATTCTCGCGTGTTGTACACATTTTTAAAGTCACTCGGTTTAATGCGATAAAATAATATTATTTTATCGCGTTCGACTCAAGAGTGACTTTAAAGATCATATTCAATGTCTGAGAGACATACAAAAATTCAAGAATGCTTGCTTCTCACATTGTCAGAGATAATGTCTGGCTAGATCGATTTTTTGCCCCCCGGAAACCTTCATGTAGCAAATTTCACTATAACATCGTTAGAGCTGTTTTCGAGATCTATATAATATACTTATGAGTATATTAAGGTACAGTATCACATATATGGCTATGCTTTACTATTTAATTTACTTGTCGTGTCCGTTTTCTGGGTAAAACTAAAAAGAAACGTGGGTTCTTGCCTCAGTTGCACTTGACAGTTAAAAATGCTCTTAGGAATAAAAACAAAAAAGAGTTTAGTAAAGTTAAGTATTATTTTAACATACCTACGTTGCCAAATTAGGGGGTTAAATCATCCTGCGTCATAAAGTACTACGAAGTTTATAGAAAATATTAAATTCCTCCTTATATTAAATTTCTCATCTTCCTCGTTTTGAAATCATACCAGTTGATCGTATAATATAAATCTTTTAGAAATCTATTTTATACGCAATACGACCTTTCTATGAAATACAGAACTGTATTTCATAGAAAGGTCGTATTGCGTATAAAATAGAAGAAATTTCTTAGAAATAGTTCGCTTCCGCATTGGTTATGTTATTTATATTGCATATGAAAACAAAAACAAACAAAGGACTAAGACTAGGTACTTAAGTAGATTAAGTATGTAAAGAATTTAACTGTAAGTATTGCGGAGATCTGCCTTTTTTCACTTTTCGAGGTGTTTTTCTCAAAATTACCTAAGCGCTTTTACTAGAAAATTATTGTTTCAGTGTTGTTTGTTTTCTCAAGAAGAATTTGAAATTTGGTATTTTATTTTAAATTAAAAGTAATTTTCATCAGCTTTTCAGTATGGGGAGTATCACCAATAATACCAATATGGTGACCGCTTTCCATAAGGCGGACAGTATGTCTGTTTTCCACCGACGTGATATTAAAAATGGCGGTTTTCGGTGGCAAAAATCAACGTCATTTTATCTCTCAAAACGCGCTATTTTGAATTTTTGTATATTGTATTCCGTCTCCCAGATATTTCTTATTAGAACATGTTACGATCGGCGTCGGCCAATCTTGCGTTGGAATACTGGTTAAAAACTTTTGACTGTGACAGATGAATACAGTAATCATTTAAAAAAAACATTACATTATTTTTATTGGCCGATGTGAGTTATCTTTGTGTTTGTTAACTTTTATAACTACTTTAAAACAGTGATCGATTGATTATGTATTTGTTGGCATATCAAAGTGTAGCCGGAAATTTGTATGTATGAGGACAAACATGTATGTACTTAGTAATTTCACTTACCAAAGAGTATAATATAATGAGGCACTGATTGAACTAATTTAACACATAAAGTATGCACACGAGCGATGTTGGTGCTCCCAGATCTGAAACAAAGAGATATAGCTTTTAGCAAAAAAAAAATATAAATACATACTCGTATCTGTCTATTTTTAACCCCCGACGACGGGGTGTTATAAGTTTGACGTGTCTGTCTGTTTGTGTGTGTGTCTGTCTGTGGCATCGTAGCTCCGGAACGGATGAACCGATTTAGATTTTTTTTTTATTTGAAAGCAAAATTAGTCGGGAGTGTTCTTAGCCATGTTTTATGAAAATCGGTCCTTTATGTCGGGGTTTCTTCAAAATTTTAATTTATGTGGTTAGGTTATATTACTAAGTATCATAGAGAAATAAGTAAGGAAAGAGTTGTAACTCCATACATCAGTAAATGAGAGTTATTTGTAGTGACATCTAGCGTCATCCGCGCGTCAATCACGCGTCAACTAGTGTAAATCTCTTAACAATTATCTTTGTTTCAGGTGATAACTAGAGGTCCGACGGGTCTCCGCGGCGTCTTACACGGAGACCTCACGGCTTTCGACAAACACTGGAACCTGGTACTGACCAACGTACTTGAGATCTACTGCAGGAAACCTATCAGGAAACTGAAGTACCCACCCGCAGGAGGTACGTTTCCAGCTAACTAAACTAACTAATTTTGGCTCAGTGATCCAAAGCGAATTTTGGCTTCCGCGAGATCGCCATCTGTCCCGATCCTGCGCAGCCTCTTTGCCAGTCACTGACTTGAAGCTGACGCAGATCGTACGTCGCCACACTGTCGTCCCAGCGATACCTGGGTCGACCCGCCGGACGGCCACTAGCCAGTCGACCCAAAAACGCTCTCTTGACAACGCGATCGATTCCCATTCCAAGTAAGTGACCGAGCCGGCGAAGTCTGTGGGCTTTCGTTTCGTCTATTTGTAATATTTAACTCATTACGTCTTTTTCAGGTCGTCCCGTGCCACAAGGCACAGCAAACATGATCTCCCCCCTCCCAGAGGTGGTGGTATCCTCCCTAGGCAACAGGATCTTCGAGTGCTCCCGCCACATTCCCCAGTTGCTCGTGAGGGGGGAGCATATCGTCCTCATCAATGTCGTGGACCAGTATCGGACTAAATAACATGCGTGTGTGATATTTTTTTCGCCATGGTCATACACTGAGTCGCCAGGCCTTTCTGACAGCAAACATCAAATTCCACCAATGAAATATGTCGATTTAATATGATTGGTGGGTAATGAAGACCAGCCCCTCTAGCACAACTTGCCTTGTCGCGCGCTAGTCCATACTTGAATACGCGCTTGATATATGGACTCGCGCGCGACAAGGCAAGTTGTGCTAAAGGGTCTGGCGCCACAGTATCACCGCATGGCGAAAAAACCGATTCAGAATAAGTATCCTCATTGAAATCAATTGCGTTTACCACCCTCGTTGTAAATGTGTCATTTTATTTTTTCTTTTTACAAACAGTATGACTGGTTAGTATAGGTTTGTAATCATTATTCGAAGCTATTTTATCACATAAGTGCCTCAAAAATGCCGTTGACGAGTCTTTGGCGTTACAATCAGCGATTACTTCGTTGGTTACAATACTGTAGTCTGTAACATCCATCATAAAAAATCATGGCTTTTTTTATCAAACAATTCAATATCTAAATATCAAGAAGCTTAAACAGATGATGGAGATGATAAATGTGCACCCAAAAAGTTTGGACATCTGGTTCTGTCTGCAGTGTCTGCACAAATATTATCGACTTGTATGTTTAGTGCATAGTTATCATTGCATTTTCTCAGGTTCTTCAAAGTTGATTCCAATAACTTATTTTAAATATTTACACTTAATTATAATTGCCAGATATCTTTCATGTTTATAACTTTAACAGCATAATAGGGTGAATTGCCAATAATTGCCCATGAAATAAAATAAAAATGTAAATAAATAAGGTTTAAATGCATTAAATATTTGTAAGTTCGAATAAGAATACTTTTACAAGGCTGGTTGAATGTTTCGTAAAATTTAAGAAAAAAAACTTATAGTTTTGATATGCTTTTATTTAGTAGTAGACTTTTTAAGACTGTACTCAACGGTACGTATATAGGTACCAATGTCGTCACTAAATACTTTGAAAATATCTCATATCTCAAACTGATCCTCAAAGTTAAAACGCAGTAAGTCTATATGCATTCCATACATACTTACTACATAATTATTTTTTTCATTCACACAAGAAGATACAAGTTTTTTTTTCAAAGTAGTGACGATAGGTATGTTAGAGTAGTACTATGATTAGTTATTAGGTACCAATTAGTAGATTAGGCAACTATTACTTTTTATACTTTAAAATTAAAAACTAAGAATAAAACTTAAGATGGTTAATATGTTAAGTGCTAAAAGTTGATACTTAATAAGTATTATAAATGTTTCATTTGTTATATTTTGTATATATTCTGGTGGTATATAAAAAATATTGCCGCTGCCTAAACATGTTAGTTATATTATATATACTTAGAAGTGTTAAAACTAATTTGTACGTTAAAATTTAACATAGTTAAAAGTTGTTTGTATGTTTTCTGTTTAGGATTTTTTTAAATACTTATTTAGAAGTATATCCGAGTATGTGCGATGTTAAATACTATTTGAATAAGTTATGAAATGTTGTATAATAGTTATTACATATTATTAGTTTTGTACATGGGATCTGCTTACCTACTAGTAGTTATAAAATGGAGCATACTTGTTTTGATACTCCTTAAAATAAAGAATTTTGTAAAACATAAAAATATCTCACATGTGAAATATTCTTGATACAGGTAAAAGCTTACATTTGTTATTTAGACAAGTATAACTAAAATGCATCAATACATAAAATACTCACTCAGTAAACTTTGTGCTTTAAGTTTTATTTTAAGGGTCGTTCCTTTCAATTATTCTACTTATTTCCGACAACAAAGCGTCTTCTCAACAATTTTTTTTTGTCAAATATCCATACTAATATTATAAATGGGAAAGTGTGTGTGTCTGTTTGTTTGTCCGTCTTTCACGGCAAAACGGAGCTACGAATTGACGTGATTTTTTAAGTGGAGATAGTTGAAGGGATGGAGAGTGACATAGGCTACTTTTTGTCTCTTTCTAACGCGAGCGAAGCCGCGGGCAAAAGCTAGTATTCCATACGTTTTTATTACTCAGTGGAAGATTTTGTAAGACATCTTACGCTAACGTTGTACGGAATAGGAAAGTACCAAAATCTTACTTACTGCTTACTGCTAGCCTTTCTCCGCAGACGTTTAGTCTGGTTGCCTTTGGCATAGGCCTCTCCCATATTTCTCCATGTTTCTCTGTCTAGAGCTTGTCTTCTCCACAAGGCTCCAGCTACCTTTCTGAATTCATTTTCCCATCTCATTTTTTGTCCGCCATCCTTCCTTTTGCCATCTCTTGGGTACCATGATGTTATGTCCTTAGACCATTTTTCTCTTTTATCTCGGAGCATGTGGCCAGTCCATTTCCATTTTAGTTGCTTCATTGTCTGATTTACGTCAGTTATCTTTGTTCTTTTTCTAATGGTATCCAACTTTATTCTATCTTTAAGTTTTATATGCAACATGCTTCTTTCCATGCTATTTTGGCAAACTTGGAGAGCTCGCCTTTCCTTGTCCGTTAGGGCCCAAGTTTGGCATCCATACGTGAGACAGGGAAGGATACATGTGTTAAAGACTTTGGACTTAAGGTTTGTAGGTATTTGGTTGTTTTTCATGATTTCTCGTAGTGACCAATATCTTTTCCATGAGTTCCCAATTCTAGTGTCCACTTCTTGTTGCATCAAATTTTGAGGTGATATTACTTGCCCGAGATATGTGTATTGTTCTACATATTCAATGAGGTTGTTGTCTATGAGTATCTCTTCTTTTCCACTGTTCGTCATTATTTTTGTTTTTTCGGTGTTCATTGTTAATCCAACTTCTTTACTGACATCAGCTAGTTGTTGTAACATTATGTTTAGGTCTTGTGGGTTGTCGCTAAGTAGAATAATATCGTCAGCAAACCTAAGGTTTGATAGCTTTGCTCCATTTATGTCGATCCCAAGGGACTCCCAGTTAAGCTTCCTAAATACATATTCTAGAACTGCGGAGAAAAGTTTCGGTGACAAAGGATCTCCCTGTTTCACTCCTTTTTTCACACTGAATACTTTGCCGTCTCTTTCTGTCCGTATTTTAGCTGTGGAATTCTGGTATATTAGTTGTAATATTCTTATGTATTTTGTTTGTATGTTTTGTTCTTGCAATGCTTCCCATATGTATTTATGTTTCAAAGAGTCGAATGCTTTATTGTAGTCTATGAAAGCAAGATAAAAGATTTTATTGTACTCCAAATGTTTTTCTATTATTTGTTTGATTGTATGTATATGGTCGACTGTTGAGAATCCACTTCGGAAACCCGCTTGCTCCTTAGGTTGATTTGCCTCTAGTTCTTTGCTAATCCGGTTCAGGATAACTTTGGAGAATATTTTGTACATGTTTGTTATTAAGCTGATAGGTCTGTAGTTGTTGACTAGGCTTTTATCTCCTTTTTTGTGAAGTAATATTATTGTGGAGGTTTTCCATTGTTCCGGTATGACTTCCTCTTTTAAAATGTCATTGAATAGTCCTGTCGTTGTTCCTAGTATCTCGTCTATACAGCCTTTTATTATTTCATTAGAAATTTTCATTAGAAATTTTCAGACCAAAGTCCAAAATCTAAGAACTGCTTAATATTATCAGTAATATGCTAGGAACAAAAAAAACATTTTATAGGTTTTTTTTTTACATTACTTTCTTTAGAGAACCGTTCAATTCCCCTGTGCTTGTGAAAGTACTAAAGAAATTCAACTCTTAGCTCTCGTAAAATAACTTTATGAACTCAGGCGTAAATAGGCTCAGGTCTAGGCTATAGTTTCCAGCAATTTCCGCGTTGGGAACAGTTTTTGTATATATGTATGTATGAATGGGAGCGCGCGGGAGCGATGGCCGGACTCTGAAAACACGGGAACAATAGGAGGTGGACGATCGGACTTCCCATAGGCACAACGACAAGTATACACAGGTCAACAGAAAACTGGGAAATTTTATTCCATTCCGTACTTTAAGTACAAGGTGGGGAAAGATTGAAGGACTTTTCTTGAGGGGTCAGATGAAATATGTTTCGTAAAACCTGACCACAAAATTAAAATTTTGAAAAAACCCCCGACCGTGACATAATAGACCGATTTTCATGAAACATGGGTAAGAACACTCCCGACTAACTCAGCTTTGAGAAAAAAAAACTAAATCTAAATCGGTTCATCCGTTCGGTTCCTACGATGCCACAGACAGACACACACACAGACAGATAGACGAATAGACAGACAGACAGACACGTCAAACACGCCGTCGTTTTTGCCGCCGGTACGAAGACATACTTGGCATACATAAGTTTTGGCTTATAACTTATAAGCCAAAACTTATAAGTTATAAGACCGCGAGCGATATTTTATGTCTTAAGTACATAATATATTAGACTACAACTGTTAATAAGAATAACAACAAAATTAAAATTTTGAAAAAAACCCCGACCGCGACATAGTGGACCGATTTTTATGAAACATGGCAAAGAACACTCCCGACTAACTCAGCTTTCAAACAAAAAAAACTAAATCGAAATCGGTTCTTCCGTTCGGGAGCTACGATGCCACAGACAGACACACACACAGACAGACAGACAGACACGTCAAACTTATAACACGCCGTCGTTTTTGCGTCGGGGGTTAAAAAGAAGAAGGCCAGGAGCAACACCGGATATTCTCAGAGAGTATTCTTATCCGCAGTCTCGATTTCCGCGACACATACAAATAGTATGAAAATAATCCTGGCAATAATGCTGCGTTTTCACTTAGTGTTCTGAGCGCGCATGCGTTCGTGCGTAGATGAAAACACTTGACTGCGATACCTGCGATACTTGTTCAGAACAGTGAAAACGCAGCTTTAGACGCGATCGCAGACATATTCAGGAAATCCTGATGCAGTCTGCAGATAACTAGAAGGGTCACAGTTGGGTTTAAGATTATTATATTATAGGAAACTTTATGTATCAAATCAAGGCATAACGTAATTGGTAGCTGATCCTTTTGCCATCTGCGTCTATTTGTAGGAAGACAATGCCCGATGGCTGGCGCAGATCCAACCGCCCACTGGTTTTGCTCAAAAATCAATCCGTGGTCCGAAACCACATGTCACACCAACGTTCTCATAGTCGCCTGGTACCTGGGGTCTCACCACGCGGACAATTGACAATTTTCTGTCCACTTCCGAGACGATAAGTACTTACGGTGATTACAGTCAAGTGCACAAATATGATAGACGTGAAACGTTTGTGATACATACAAATACGTATTTGAATTTAATTTTTCCGTCTAGACGGAGTCTAGCCGTCGCGAACGAGCTCATGCTATGCCTATTGATGGGTCTTCGTCTAACTCGAAACATGTCCTCAATCGCGATATACTCTATTAACGTATGTATTGGAAAAATCTTTTAAATTCTTATCGGGATCGAATAAGTGCGAGCAAGATAGATATAAAACCCGAATCGTTAACTGATGTTAATCGTACTGTACCTATATGTAAGTATTTTTATTGTATGTATACGCTCTTATAATACCGGATTAAGATACCTTATTTTTGAGTAAGATGTTTCTATTTTTTAAAGCATGCCTGTCCGTATCCACCTCCGTCAGTATTAAATCATGTTGCAATTGTTTCTCACTAAAAATAAGTTCATCGTAACAGATTGTTGAAAATACACGGCCGATTTTTCATTAAAGTTCGAGGGCGTATCACTCCCGTAGTAATGAAATTGTGCATTCAGCCAAAAGTAGAATGCGTACCTAACTTTACTTTTCATCACGATTTCGTGGAAAGTAAAATGTAAATGCGTTCAACATCCTCCTTGCGTTATCCTGGCATTTGCCACGGCTCATGGGAGCCTGGGATCCGC
Organism: Leguminivora glycinivorella; assembly: GCF_023078275.1. Classification (NCBI taxonomy): domain Eukaryota; kingdom Metazoa; phylum Arthropoda; class Insecta; order Lepidoptera; family Tortricidae; genus Leguminivora; species Leguminivora glycinivorella. The sequence goes on along the minus strand of NC_062998.1, from coordinate 2,536,609 downwards.
TTTGACAACTAATCCTAAGATTTGGCGTAGGCACTAGTTTTGACCTTCCAACCCGAAGGGTAACTAGACCTTATTGGAATTAGTCCGGTTTCCTCACGATGTTTTCCTTCACCGAAAAGCGACTGGCAAATATCAAATGACATTTCGCACATAAATTCCGAAAAACTCATTGGTGCGAGCCGGGGTTCGAACCCGCGACCTCCGGAACGAAAGTCGCACGTACTTACCGCTAGGCTACCACCGCTTCTAGCTTCACAAATGCGTTCAATTTCATATATAAAGGATAATAATTTTCACTATAGGCGTATAGGCACTATCACCTATTGGTAAATTTCTCCCCAATAATTTGGTTATTGAATAACATATTTAAAAACAATCAGGTTGTTCTCGTAACGTTCTAGGTTCCAGTTTTAAACTACCATTGTCCTGCGCTCGCGAATATTTCGCTTAAGGTACAGCGGGGCAAATCTCAACTGGGGGGCAACTGTAACTATTCCATTTTTTCCATTATTACACTATGATGTTGAGTTCTACATGTATCCACTTAACGCGCCTACCATATATAACCGGTGGACACTCTATTTAATAATGCAAACATTGTAAAACATGGATAAAATGGACCAGTTACATTTGGCCCCCAGTCGAGATTTGCCCCGATGTACCTTACTTGATTATCAAGCGGTTAAGCAACCTAGCGCCCTTGTAGAACTAATATCTAACAATTTACGCATATCTAATGCACCGGCTGTCAACGGTATGCCAGGACCAAATTCTTAGTTAGTTCGGTCACATCTCACGTGGCCCGCCAGATAGCCTAGAGAGAATAATTATGACGGGCAAAGTTGAAGACACAAGACCTCAGGTCCCCTACTAGATGGTGTGTTCAAATTACTGCACCCATGCAATTAAAACTGCACAAAGCCATGCGCTTGGCGAGGAACAGACGCCTATGGAGGGACCTATATATTGTAACATGGCAAACCTGCATGTTGCAGTCGCCGCGCGCACTGGCCGCTAAGAAGAAAAAGTACGGCCATATCACGCGTCTTTTGTTTTTTTGCACAAAATTTTCTCTGCCGGGGAAGGCTCATATACATTTCAAGTGCTAATTATTTAATTGCATTTAAAACTTGTGAAATACTTGTATTGTAAAAACAGTGTGTTTGTGTTGGGCTGCCTCTTATGCAGGTACTTATAATTGTATAATATGTGTAAATAGTTAAAAGTTTATTCGTTTAATGTTGAAACCTAATCCAAGTCTTATTGTACGTCACTGTTTCGCGAAAGCGAATAAGGCCTGGGCTAGGTTCCGACTGCAGACCTAAGCACGCACGATTGTTGCAGCCCTTTCTTCTACTTTAAAATTTAAGAAGAACTTTGCTGAACGTCGCTGCTTATACTACTCAGCGCTGGAACATCTTCAGCCTGGTTTCTGTACAACTCGCACAGTGGCACCTGCGGACAGACCACGTATACGGCTAGACGAAGACCAGCAGAAGGAACGTTGAGGCCAGTGACGATCTTTTACTACCTACTAGCGTACTGACAGACATCTCTTAATTTATTGTATATATTTTTCATTATATTGTTATTTACTTATAGAACCTTTGTTTTATTTCTCCGCTGACTAGCCGGCTACAATATATTTAAAATCACATATAAGTGCAGGTCGAACGCGATTAATTAACATTATTTTACCTTTTTTCCCAACGTTTCGGCCAGGTTGCACTGGCCGTGGTCGCGAAAGACTCAACGCCCAGTGCAACCTGGCCGAAACATTGGGAAAAAAGGTAAAATAATGTTAATTAATCGTGTTCGACATGTATGTGACTTTAAATATAGTCTTAATATAGTCTTCTATATAGTCTTCAACAGAATGACATGATGCAGCATTGAGGGAACGACTGAAGAAGTTTTCTTCTAACCATTTAAATCTGAATGAACGTGATATTGAGTATATCCGCAACCGTCGGCCAAACGTTTTGGAGCCTCATCATATACAACAAACACTATTGTTGTATATATTACAATGACGGGAAGAAGGCTTGGGAATCCTAAAGATATGAGATTTGTTTTAAATGCGATTTTGTTACGGTGCGTTCGATCTTGAGAACTGATTGACCCAAGTTTTTCTTAAATCGATTTTTATATTCATTTTAATTAAATATCACAATTATGTTGCACGACGATTTCAAAACTAGTATTTTTCGGTTTCTATTCGCAAATGTGTTTCAATTACTTAGGTATTTGGCTGTGTGTACACTTTGTACGTCTGGCCGATACAGAACGGACTGCACTCAGTGACTGAAACTTATATGGAAACTGCAATTCGTCGTTGCATATGACATGCAATGCCCATTACAAGTTGCACTTCATTAAATACGTGTTGGCAATTTTGTAGTTCAATCGATGTTTAAGTTTAAGTGTCAATATCAAATACTTTTTTTCTAGCCTACTTTTTGTCCCACTTCTGGGCAAAGGCCTCTTCTTTCTTCCGCCACCCATCACGATTTGCCGCCTGCGCCGGCTAATCGCTGCAAAATGCGTCGAGGTCATCCCGCCATCTCTTCTTTGATCTACATACTCACTACATGATCACAATTATGATTTTCATCATTTTTATTAGGTCCAAAGTTAAACCTAACTTTGTAAGCGACATAGCGCACACGCGCTTAACCGAATCAATTATAGTCGAGCCAGGGGCGGCTCACTCCGCGATTCTATCGCCGCGCTACAAGTACATGCTGGCGGCCGCGAGTTCGCGGCCTAATCAGGTGTGGCGCGCGTTCTCACGGAACGCACGTTCGCACTTTCTATTGTTTACATTACGTAGCGAGTTTTTTCAAGGTTCATATGCGATGTCCACATGTGGAATGGCTAATAATGCTTAGTTAAATAGACATCATGAATAAAATAGAACAATCTTACACTGATCTTATTGATTAAGTCCAACGGAAAAGTTCAATAAGGCTTGTGATGCTGAAAGCTGTAACAAAAATATATAAATACTGTATTATATACCTAGAAAGTAACCAAGACTTTAATATATAGTATAACTATTTATCTGAGAATTAATGCGTTTTAATCCATAGGCAACCCTATCGTCCGACGCTGCGCACGTGCGGCTCGTTTCTTTGTTAGAATTTTGTAGGCATTTAAAAAGGCGGCATTTCGTGAACATCAAAGCAGTGGGCCTTCTGTACTTGTACTATTATATATTCTGTGGTCGAGCGCAAAAAGCGAAATTTCGCGCCGGCGCGTAAAAAGCGCGCGTGGGGTCGGCGCCCGCGCCGGTGCGACGCCCGGGAGCGATGGTTCCGCGTCCAGCGAGAAAATGGCTACTAGACGCGTTGGGAAAACTTGAAGGTTAGGAAAAAACAAAATGAGGGTTCACAATGTTAAGCTTCATATTAAATTTAAACGGTCTGACCCTTTATAGGGAACAAGTCTCAAAAAAGACCACCATGTAAAATTATCATGTAATTTTTCTTGCACAGAGTTTTTGAGACCTCAGGATGGGGATGAGGTTTGAATTCACGATTTTTGTGTCGTGTCCGTTAAAGGGTTATGAATTATACAGGAAGAAGGAAGAAATTAAAACGATTTATTTTACAAGTTACATAGTGCGTGCATGTAATTTCGTGAATTTTTTTTTGGGTGGTCACACCTCGGACACTGGCGATCAAATATATGAAAGAGGCGCGTTCCTAACACACAGTCTAAACTCGTGTAGGTGAACGCGTACTATGCTTTTATGAGTGAAATATGACAGGTCGAGTGTCCTCGTCTTTGACAGGCGGTAACCGAGAGGGGGTGGGCGCCACTTTCAGCGGGGAGCGGAAGTGGACATAACACGATAGTACTCTTTATTATACTGTGGTAAGGTGCAGACCATGTCTAAGTAAATTGAGCACAGTATATATAGTTCCGCGACCACCCGACGGGAGAAAATGGCTACTAGCGTATGCGTTGGGAAAACTTGAAGGAAAAAACAGAGGGTTCGAAGGTCCATCGAGATTTAAGTACAGAGAAAAGAGACTAAGCAGAATTTCTAAAAAGTTTGTACACGTGCATTTTGTCTTCGATATTCATATTGATAAAAATTGGTAGGCTTTGGTATTAAAATTGGTTGGTTTCCCAATATGTTCCAGGTAGTTTGTATGAAACATTCCTTTTTGTTTACATTATTAGGCTTCTAAATAATAATGTTAACAAAAATGAATTTTCGGTAACAAAAAATAGTACATTTCGTTATAAGTGCGAGAAGTATGTCATTACTTTACGAGTCCCGAGACATTTTGCCACGAGCGGCACGCGAGACAAATCTCGGGACGAGTGAAGAATGACATTCTCGCACGTGTGACGAACGACGTTTTTTAATACAGTTGCGAAAAAACACTACTACAACGAAATAAAACAATCCGAACTATCAATTTTCCCATGGACATTGACGGATTATTTGACAATTCAAAGGCGTATTTTTGAAGCTTTTAAACTTGCGTGCATATTTTCGAGTTTGCTATTCATCTAACATAATTTATTTCATTGGGTGCCATAAAAACATAAACATTTACGATTTGGGACGATTCTTTAATGTACAACTACATTTTAATTTAATCGATCCATTTATGCCCCGACGTATTGCAAATAACGTAAAATAATTATGACAAATCGCGTAACATATTGAGGTTTTTGAACGTGCATTAAGTTAAAACATGGTGAGACGCCTCTACTTTGACAGTAGAAAACGCGTTTCATTCCAATCATGTTCTGTTTACACGACTCATTATAACCGATTTTTCATAGTATAAACCATTTTATAAATTATGTTTAGCATGACTAAAAGTAAACAATTACATATGAAAATTAACGTTTTAAATATTAGGAACTTAATAGTATGTTTATAGTTTTATTCTGTCTTAGTAGACTAGACTAATATGAAAACAGCTCGGTAAGTAGTCGTAAAATGGAACGTATACTTCTTTTTACGCACTAGTTCGTAAAATACAACTTCTCGCACGCTAAACAGCCAAAAAACGGGCACTTTTTGAGCAACTGTATTAAAAATAACCTTTCATACAAACTACCTGGACCTGGACACAATTTTCATGCCTCAGTAAATTGAGCATATTCTTAATTAATATACGTAAATAAATAAACATGCAAGAATTACTCGTTTAAAGTTATTAGATAGACATGTAGATAAATATGGATCTAAAAACAGTTACCATTACACATTCCCTAATCCCGAGCCCAGTTTCCCATGATCCGGCGCTATCCTCCAGCCAACGTAAGATGGGCGAACTTTCCCCGCGTAAAAATAGCGCGTTGCGCAACAGGGCCATTGCACCGGCCGGTGGCACCGCGTGCATCGTGCGGTAACCGACGGTTCACGGATAGGCGCAGTTTAAAGATGACTTATAAATACATAGATGGACACATCGCCGACCAAAAATCGCTTGTTAGTATAAACATGTGTAAGCGTTCAGCGACGACGATTACGGCTGTTATATAAATGTTACCTATATGTTTAACACAGTGTGAGAGGGACAGCGCGATGGCATTGACATTACGCCGTCCCTGTCACACCGTGATAACACTAGCTTTTGCCCGCGGCTTCGCTCGCGTTAGAGAGAGATAAAAAGTAGCCTATGTCACTCTCCGTCTCTTCAACTATCTCCACTTAAAAAATCATGTCAATTCGTCGCCCCGTTTTGCCGTGAAAGACGGCCAAACAAACAGACACACACACTTTCCCATTTATAATATTAGTATGGATTTATAACATACCAACGAGCGATTTTTGGCTGGCAAGAGTCGAGTCCGCGTCCATAGGTTTGGGGACTAAGCAAAGACAAAACAGGTATAACTTCGTGTAGACAGATAAAGTGTAAGAAATAAACGTACCTTGGAATCATCAAGAGAAATGTACGGTCGCCTAGATGGCGCAACCTTTGTTAATTCATCATAACAATTTGAACACGTATCAAGTTAAGAATATGAATATACTGTCAAAACAGGTTTAAAATAAACCTACTTAACCACAGAATTAAAATTTTGAAAAAAACACCGACATAGTGGACCGATTTTCATGAAACATGGCTAAGAACACTCCCGATTAATTCAGATTTAAAACAAAAAAAACTAAATCAAAATCGGTTCATCCGTTCGGGACTTACGATGCCACAGACACGTCAAACTTATAACACCCCGTCGTTTTTGCGTCGGGGGTTAAAAATGTAAGTCTGTGTCGAAATATGGCAGTCTATGCACTGTTACTATAATACATTTTTCCCCTCACTAGCTCGGAAACACGTGTTTTGTCCTTTAATACCAGCGGGTAAAAACACATTTTATCCACTAGTGGGTAAAGTAATTTGACCTTGAATAAAGTCAAATTAACTGCTTTAAAGCTGATAAAAGTAGGTGAATCTAGTAATAAAGATGATTTACCACCTGTGGAACTACTGGAAGCAGTGATAAATGCATTTTTTGCGTTGTAGTTTCCTCGCTATAATGAGGGGAAAAGTTTTGTGTTACACTCGGGTGCAAATGTATTTTATTTCTCGTGTGTTAAAAAACTCGCAAGTTCAGGATTCTATTCTCGAACCACTCGCTTCGCTCGTGGTTCAACTATATAGAATCCTTTCACTTGCTCGTTTTTCAATTCCACACTCGGCGTTAAAATACAACTTTACCCCCTTGCAAATAACTATTACTTTGTCAGTATTTGTCTTTATGTTCTATCCTCTTTGATACATATGTCATAATAAAATTAATAAAATAATTCATTGATATACACTTGGACAGTCAACCAATTGGAACCCTAGGCCACTGTAGATGAACTATGTCATAGTGACGTTATAAATCAGATTGTAAGAAATCTCTTACTGCTTGTCATTTTGACATGGATGTAGAGTTGCCTAGGATTCCAATTGGTAGACTGTATATTGTACGTAAGTATAAAAGATGTGATATATTTTGTTATTTAAACAATAATAGGCATATAAGGGTAAATTGTATTTAAAAGTACCTACTTCATTAAGTTATAAGCCGAAGGTTGATACGATTAACAACCTGCTGGCATTGGGCGCACATATATACATAATTTAACTAAATATCCATGACTGTATATGACGGAAGTGTAGTGGTTAACCTTATATGTAATGGAGCCTCCATATCGTGGCAAAAACTTGGAAAATAACAGTGAAAAGGCATTTGTAAACAGTTAATTGGCATTAGTTTGTGTTGGGTAAATTGACATTATTTGTAAACGTGTGGCTTATTGTTTTTTTTTTGTTAATTTAATGAGAGTTTCTATTTTTTCGCCACTTTTATGAAATGTGATATTTTTGAAAAACATTATGCTATTTCTACTCAGAATCACTAGCTTTTTCAATCCTAGTAGTTAAAAGATTGTCCTATACGATTTTTTCTTATTTTGTTACCATTTCCGTACATGTTGCGTGAGGTAACAAAAGAGGAAAGCAACAAAAATGTATGGAAATTCTGGGACACTTTTGGTCTCCCAGTGAGATTGAAAGTACTCGTGATTCTGAGTACAATTGACCTAAAATTCTCTAAAAAAAACAAAAAAAAATGGCAAAAAAATAAGAAATGCTCTCTACTCTAGCTATCTTGAAGCACTCTTATACTAGGTACTATAACGTATTAAGTCCTTTTTTTTCTGGTTATTATTATTATGAAAAAAAAAACAACCAGTGTGTAAAGCTAATACGGGTGAATCTCTTAATGGTGGTTAGTTTAAGACCTAAGAAATGTAATAAGTTAACTTTTACTTTGTATAGAAATTTAAAATTTTTCCCATACAAAATAATTTGCTCCACGCACACTCGTGTTAAACGCGAGACAGTTTTAAAAGTTCATATCGCGTACAGGCAGGCAATTATGGTCGCGAGATAAGTGATAAAACATCTGGCCGTCCCTATCGCACTTTCTAATAGTGCGATAGGGACGGCCTGATATTTTATCGTCTATCGCGCGACCATGCTACTCATGCAGATGTAGTACGAAAAGCTTTTCCTGCGTGTTTTAAGGAAACGTTCGTATTTGTCATGCTAGTTCAGACAGGGTCAGTACGTCTTGTACTGACACTGACTGAAACAGCATAACACGTTCGTACGTTTCCGTAACAATACGAAGGAGAAGCTTTTGTCACTGCATCTGTAATTATGTAATTACAGTCTAATATCATAAACTGTCATAACAGCCATGCTTACAGTACATTGGTGTTGAGAAAAAAATGATTATCAGCTGAAAATTGGGAGGACCTTAAAAGCTCCTCTTAGCAATGAAAAATACTTACTAAAGAATTCAATGTCTGGTTTCATTTATCTCTCGTGTAAGGCTTACACACTGTATGTAAGTATATTAACCCTAAATATTTAATTAATGTTTAATGTTTTAATTCATGTAAAAATTTGTGGCTAAAACCCAGCGCGGTCCTTAAACGCCGTGCGTTAACCGCCAATCGGCACCAGCTCGCACATTTAGGGTTCCTCTTTTTGCATATAATAATACCTAAATATTTTCAATGTAAAAGCATGACAACCGAGCGCGGGCCTTAACTGTGCGTTAACCGCCGCACCGGCCCGCCGTTTCGGTTTCCTCTTTTTGCATTCGTTCCTGCAGCCGCGATGACCCACTTACCGAAATAGACCCGCGGCACGTGCGCGTTTAGTCCGCCGCGCGGCTTCGCTCGCTTTTGGTACATCCGATGCATTGTGTTGTAGATTTGTACTTTTGTATACGTATAAAAATAAAGTACATACCTACATATTTAATAGTACATTGTGCAACAAGGGGAGGAAGTCGAATATTACTAACGAGAGTAAGTTAAATCGCGACGGCTTGCCGGAGCGATTTAAAGACTCGCGTTAGTAATATTCATACTCCCCGAGTTACACACAATGTTTTTCATCACACTCGCAATGTAAATAGATGTAAAAAAGTTAAGTACGGTACAAGAAATTTCATTATTCCCTTGGGAGAACGATTTTTCTATAACTCACGCTCCGCCTGCGCGCAATAGCACATTTAAAGTGCGGGTGTGATGAAAAAAAACATACCTTTGCTATACAGTTTCATTTTGAACTCATATAAAAGACAACAGTATAAAAATCCTCAAATTAATATGAAAAACCTTATGAAATTGGCTTTTTGATGGTTGCTTCTATGATCCCTAATCAAGAATTTTTGAATAATGTATACCTAGTAGAAGTTTTAAAAATGCTCGACATCGACGTTTCTTCCCTACATTCCTTACATTTTTCCCTAACACAGGCATAGGATATAATTGTGGATGAATCTACTTTTTATCGTGAAAATGGTTGTTAATCAATTGTACTAGAAAACTGTTTTTTTTTTATAATGTAATGCAGTGGAAATTAATTATTCATCGAAATACATACACGAGACGTGTCTCGCGAAGGTTGCTCCCAATGTAGGTTGTAGGATGGTTGTAGGTGTGTATGTGTGTACAAATCATTTTCTTACTCTCCCGTTGCTATGGTTACAAGCCAAAGCGAGCTTCTTAAATGAAACGGGTTATAATGAAATCAACAACCGCAAGAAAAGTAGTTAGTACACAGTGACGACAATTATGTGATGTTTCATGAAATCTTGTTGCATTCTAAAGCCAAGTACAAAAAAACTTTCAAATTAAAAAATTACTTAATTTTTGGTGAAGATCTAAATCGATATTTTTTAGCTTTTTATGTTTGTTTTTACAATATTGTTTTAGAGTTGTCCGGAAAATTGCGGGTTACACGTGGATGAGATTAATAGCACAGGACCGGCACAAGTGGCCGATTTGCTCTCGTTTCCCACTTATGGGTACAGTTTTCAGGCTCTCAATTAATTTTCATATACTAATTGGGAAGATGTAAGAAGCGCGCTAAGCGTTGGGTGGACGATATCCGGAAAATTGCCGAACACAACTGGATTAGGTCTTTTTTCGTCAGAGGTAGAGATAATCCTTATTGGATACTGCCAACCCGGTATACTGCCAGGATACCGGGTTTTTTACTGGTTTAGGTCAGGACCGGGACAAGTGGCGTAAGGAGAGAGGCCTATGCTCATCAGTGGGCGATAAAAGCTGGAATGATGATGATTATTATATTTTTCCCCTCACTAGCTCGGAAACACGTGTTTTGTCCTTCAATACCAGCGGGTAAAAACGCATTTTATCCACTAGTGGGTAAAGTAATTTGACGTTGAATAAAGTCAAATTAACTGCTTTAAAATTGAGTAATAAAGATGATAAACGCATTGACAGTGATAAACGCATTTTTTGCGTTGTAGTTTCCTCGCTATAATGAGGGGAAAAGTTTTGTGTTACACTCGGGTGCAAATGTATTTTACTTCTCGTGTGTTAAAAAGCTCGCAAGTTCAGGATTCTATTCTCGAACCACTCGCTTCGCTCGTGGTTCAACTATAGAATCCTTTCACTTGCTCGTTTTTCAATTCCACACTCGGCGTTAAAATACAACTTTGCCCCCTTGTATAACAAATAACTAGTATATGACCGAGACCAAATCTTGGCCCTAAAGAAGGCGGCAAATTTGAAAAATGCAGGGCTCACCGGCCAATTGTCTTCATAAAACGCGTGTCTAAACCTTCTGACAAGAGGTATCGTTGTGATGGGTAGACTTTACTGAGTACGAAATAATGACTTGTCGCATTCTCAGACTGTGGGGGGGTTAACTATGACGTCACAAAGATCGCGGTCCCGGGTTTCAATTTTTTGCCAATTTGTCTAGAACCCCTTATCCAATTTTGAAAAATGAGGTGTCGATTGAAAGCGTATAACATGCTGATTAAGATTTATTATATGTGAAAAGTATAGTTTTGTTAGTTATTTTTTAATTAATAATAATGCAAAAAATACTTTTTTTTTTACTCTCTTTTTTGATTTTTGTGACTCAAAAAGGCAATGAAAACGGCCACTTAGCTAAAAAATATGTTATATAAATCATTTAACTACATTATTAAGCTATCTGTTGCTTTTTAAATTTCTACGATCGGATAATAAATAAGCAAACTACAACCACATACCTGTAGGCGGGGAGTACCGCTTGACACGCGTTCCCATACATTCGGCGTCTACCAAATTACACCTCGCGCAAAATTCGTTTCAAGCAGATATACCTCTAATCTTATTCATCGTAACCTATCAATATTGGTATCTTTTGAAAGTACAATTAAAGTACTTTAAGAAACAATGTCAATCATTTTCTTAAAATCAATAATCGCCAGTCTGCGGTGGCTACAAAGGAAAAAAGTGGGTATGCAATTTGACTGGTTTCCTAGGTTTGATACCCTAGACGAGTTTAAAAGGGGAGGTAAAGGTGACATATGGGTTGTTCTCTGGCCTAAAAGCTATACAGAGGGTCAGGGGAGAAAAAACTAGGGTTTAAGTTTAGTTTTAAGTTATTTTTTCTTTTATTTGTTGATTTTATTGTGTTTAATTTTTTTGTAATTTTATCAAGGATACACATTGGTTTCTTTTGCTGAAAATTCCCTTTTTTATGAGAAATGTTATGAATTTCATGGCATTTTCCGATAGAGACTAAAATTAACTTTCAAATAAGGCCACATAGTCATACTGATACATAGTCATACCCTTAATATTATATAAGTAAAAGTATGACTATGTGGCCTACTGATACATAGTCATACCCTTAATATTATATAAGTAAAAGTATGACTATGTGGCCTTATTTGAAAGTTAATTTTAGTCTCTATCGGAAAAAGCCATAAAATTCATAACATTTCTCATAAAAAAGGCAACTTTTAGCAAAAGAAACCAACGTGTATCCTTGATAAAATTACAAGAAAATTAAACACAATAAAATCAACAAATAAAGGAAAAAATAACTTAAAACTAAACTTAAACCCTAGTTTTTTCTCCCCTGACCCTCTGTGTAGCTTTTAGGCCAGAGAAAAACCCATATGTCTCCTTTACCTCCCCTTTTAAACTCGTCTAGGGTATCAAACCTAGGAAACCAGTCAAATTGCATACCCACTTTTTTCCTTTGTAACCACCACAGACTGGCGATTATTGATTTAAAAAAAATGATTGACATTGTTTTTTAAAGTACTTTAATTGTGCTTTCAAATGATATCAATATTGATAGGTTACGATGAATAAGATTAGAGGTATATCTGCTTGAAACGAATTTTGCGCGAGGTGTAATTTGGTAGACGCCGAATGTATGGGAACGCGTGTCAAGCGGTACTCCCCGCCTACAGGTATGTGGTTGTAGTTTGCTCATTTATTATCCGATCGTAGAAATTCAAAAAGCAACAGATAGCTTAATAATGTAGTTAAATGATTTATATAACATATTTTTTAGCTAAGTGGCCGTTTTCATTGCCCTTTTGAGTCACAAAAATCAAAAAAGAGAGTAAAAAAAAGTATTTTTTGCATTATTGTTAATTAAAAAATAACTAATTAAACTATACTTTTCACATATAATAAATCTTAATCAGCATGTTATACGCTTTCAATCGACACCTCATTTTTCAAAATTGGATAAGGGGTTCTAGACAAATTGGCAAAAAATTGAAACCCGGGACCGCGATCTTTGTGACGTCATAGTTAACCCCCCCACAGTCTGAGAATGCGACAAGTCATTATTTCGTACTCAGTAAAGTCTACCGATCACAACGATACCACTTGTCAGCAGTATACTCTCCAGTCACATCAACTTTTTCCGAGACCCTCTCGCCGCTCTACTACCTTGACGTTGGTGGAATCATCGACCAGCCATAACACTTAAAAATTGATTGAAAATCTAGGGACGAAAGATGAAATCCCACAGAATATTTTTATTTGGTGCCATTTTTTACTGCCAAGATTTGGATGATACGTATACACCGTGAGCCTCAATATCCCGAGAGATTTTAACAGTCTTTTTTATAGGTGTATATATATACACCTCTAAAACACCGTGAAGTGACGGGTTAAGAATTTCACCACCCCCTTTCTTCCCGTGGGTGTCGTAGAAGGCGACTGTGGGATATGGGTTAAATTGTGGCGTAGGCGAGAGGCTGGCAACCTGTCACTGCGATGTCACAGTTTCGTTTTCCTTCAACCCCTTATTTGCCAAGAGTGGCACTGAAATCTGAGTGGTTTCATGTGCTAGGGGTAGGCCTCTTCATGTGGGATACAGGCGTGATTGTATGTATGTATGTATATATATACTAACTTGTTTACAAATAAGCAATAAAAACTAAAAAACGCTCGTGTGTCCGCACATTGTCGTGACTGCTTTCACCGCGCCTAGCTTATACAATCGCCGATTTGAGACAGTTCGCTTATGTTGTACTAACTATTGTCTAAAACTCACGAACTGGGGAAAGATACCCTCTCTAGTCTGCCATTTTAACGACCGGTTTGGCCTAGTCGGTAGTGACCCTGCCTGCTACGCCGCGGTCCCGGGTTCGAATCCCGGCAAGGGCATTTATTTGTGTGATGAGCACAGATATTTGTTCCTGACTCAGGGATGTTTTGTATGTATATACGTATTTGTATATTACATATATCGTTGTCTGAGTACCCACAACACAAGCCTTCTTCAGCTTACCGTGGGCCTCAGTCAATCTGTGTAAGAATGTCCTATAATATTTATTTATTATTATTAGATCGGCTTTTGGTACTCTCTATGTAGACTTTTTGACAATATTCATACTAATACATACTAACATTATAAATGGGAGTGTGTGTCTGGTTGTTTGTCCGTCTTTCACGGCTAAACGGAGCTACGAATTAACTTGATTTTTTAAGTGGAAATAGTTGAAAGGATGGAGAGTGACATAGGCTACTTTTTGTCTCGTTTTTCTGTGTGCCTGTTTGTTTGTATGTTCGCGATAGACTCACTACAGAACGGATTTTCATTTTCTTATTGTAATAAATGAATTGTGAAAAAACACTAGAAAAACACGCGTTTATAAAGTTAATTACAAGACTTCTAAGAAATCAGAAAACAGCTATGATAAGATGTTCCATTACGAAGTTCCAGTTCATATCTTCCGGCTACATCATCAGATCAGATCGACAGTACCATACATTATTGTCATCAGAACTACATACGGCTGCCAATTTTCATTACGCTACGATCCTTGGAAGATGGTTAAATTACTTAAATTAGTTACCTTAGATTCCATTACAATATAGTTACATACAGGTCCACACAAAAAAGCGTGTTAAAAACAGAGAATATCAACATAGTTACATCTAGTATGAATTTACATATTCTAAACCTAAGGGCCCTGGGACGTTACATAATAATAAGACTCTATACTTCTCGACTTCTACATCTTAAAGTATTAAAGACTAGCCCAACACAAAACACTTATTAAAACCAGAGGACACCAACATATACATCTAGTATTCTCATAATCTAAACCTAGACCACATAGGTCTGCCCACCCTTCGCAATCAGAATCCCAAACGCATTCCTAGATGAATTACAAGCACTAACCCTAGACTAGAGAGGCCATTTCTCCTACCTACCTACGTTATCAACCATCTTACACAGAAAACCAACTTTACTCATCGAAAACAGACCTTAAAAGTTAGCTCTAAAGTCCACCAACACGATATAAACAGTATACTCTTAACTGATTAATAATAGTTCTAATATTATAGCAATAAGGCTCACAAAGATTCAATTCAAGTTGTGCGGCCCGAACGCAAACGCACGAGTTGGCACTAAAGTCGTTTCGGACTTGTTGCGCGTGAGCAGTGAAAGTGCTTTCGAGCGTCGACGTCTCGGGCAACGACCCCGGCGAGCGAAAGAGAACACCCCACACGCCAGAAAGAGACGGGTATACGTTTGTGCGTTCGCCTCGCAGCCGCAGACTTTCTTCGCGTAAGGAAACGATTGTAAATGATTTTTTAATGATTTTTAGACACTTGCGTTTTTTGCTATTGATAATGATAACGTTGTCATTGCGCGCTCAGGTTAAACCGATTAGGGACTGGGTATGACTGGATTGTATGGTTATCTTAAATTAAGCGTTTCTTGCTTCGAATCATGTTATAGGGTACTTGACTGTAAAATAAAACTCATGAAATAAAACTATGGAAACGGATTAAATCGCGTATAATGAATTTAAAATACATCCCGACGTTTCGAACTCTTTACAGCGTTCGTGGTCAACGGGTGACTGAAGAAAAATTAAAAAGTGCAAAAGCTACCCACTTACAAGAAATATTAACGAACCATGACCACAAAT
Source organism: Leguminivora glycinivorella (assembly GCF_023078275.1). Taxonomy (NCBI): domain Eukaryota; kingdom Metazoa; phylum Arthropoda; class Insecta; order Lepidoptera; family Tortricidae; genus Leguminivora; species Leguminivora glycinivorella. The sequence continues at coordinate 2,521,345 of NC_062998.1, read as the reverse complement.
AATATAGATTTCTAAGGCAGGTTCACACACTATTAATAAAGCTAGTTATACAATATTCAAAAAATTTTACCATTACTCTGTTAAAAAAATAATTAACCAATTAATCTACACAAAATTGACAAAGAAACAAACTGCAAATGTCCAACACCATACAACACATGCCTCACAGCCTTCGTCGTGCTTGTTCCATTATCAGATGTACTACTGGATCCCAAGCTTGACTTGACTGTAGTTAAAATAAAATATTTTATACCATGCACGAAATAAAGCATCAGATAATTATAAGAAAAATATGGACAGAAGTTATTTTTTAATCTGATTTCTATTTAATAAGTCAGGTAGAAATACATAAAGTAGCCGAGTTGACCGTGACGTCACTCAATTCAATTTCATATAAATTCCATATTAGCAAGTCGTTCAAATTCGTTTTGACAGTTCTTATAAAGAAGCTGATTTGACTAGGAGGCAAGTAGCCTATTGATTCAGATATAGATACCTACTTTAAACAATATTACTATTTGATTTAGTCGATCCTAAACTAATTTTAGATCACTCCGAGATTATCAACACATTCATAGAAAATATAAAAAAACTTCCGGGTTAAAATCTAATTTCTCTATATAATCTAAGTAAGTACCATACTTTGTAGTTACTTATAGTTACTAAATGAGCTAGTGATAGAGTGCATTTTAATCGAAATGTCTCAGGTTCTAATCTTCTAATACTAGGTAGTATGTACAAGGACTCGAACCCGTGACCATACAAAACATAAGCCCAGACACCATAATTTTTGAAACTTTTTGTACCTACCTATACGAGTGAGCTTGATCGCTTTTTCTTTGGTGTATGGTATCTTTGGTATCTATTTCAGGTTTTGCACTTACCTATATATAAACACTATTATGTACTTTAGCATGTAGTTGCGCTCTCTCGGAAGGGTTTCCACGGAAGACCAGCGTCGAGATCCTTAAGTGGTATCTTGACATTAAGCTGAGTTATTATATAGTTACATTAAGGGTCTCCCTTTCAGTGACGCTTAACAATAAATTAGTACTGTCTATGTAATTCCTAAATTTAAGCGTTTTCTGAATAAATTTCTTCTGTTCTATTCTATTCATTATAAAGCAGCCAAAGCTTACTCAACCGAGTTGCGAAGTGTTCATAACTTCCAAGGGAATCAGGAAATATTACTAAGAAATAAAATAATTGCAAATTCTAACGTTTTCCAAAGGTTTCTTGGTTTCCTACCTATGACTTTTCTGAATGAGCCATGAGCGAAAGGTTGCGACCGCCAATTTTTTTTTTGCCATTAAAAAAAATTTGATTGTTTTAGGGAATTTAAGGTCAATTGTACTCAGAATCACGAGTACATTCAGACTGACTGGGTGACAAAAAGTGTCCCAGAATTTCCATACATTTTTGTTACTTTCCTCTTTTGTTACCCCATACAACATGTACGGAAAATGGTAACAAAATAGGAAAAAATCCTATGGGACAATTTTTTTAACTACTAGGATTGAAAAAGCTAGTAGAAATAGCATTTTTTTTTTTTCAAAAATATCACACTTCATAAAAGTGGCAAAAAAAAAAGAAATGCTCATTTGACGACTGGTCTGGCTCAGTCGGTAGTGACCCTGCCTGCTAAGCCGCGGTCCTGGGTTCGAATCCCGGTAAGGGCATTTATTTTGCGATGAGCACAAATATTTGTTCCTGAGTCATGGATGTTTTTTATGTATTTAAGTATCTATATCGTCGCTTAGCACTCAAGCTATGCTTAGTTTCGGTCTAACTTGATCTGTGTAAGGTGTCCCCAATATTTAATTTTATTTATTTATAAAAAAAATCCCAGTAGATTATGATACAGGTGTTTTAAATCGACACGAGTTACGATTTCCTCTTCGCATGTGTAGCGGACGACGTTTTTCAGTAGGGTGCATTGGGGTAATTTCGAAAGTCGTCTAATTTAGAAGGTCACTTTCAAAAATAATCATTATTTCCATCATATCAAGATTCCCATTTCGAAATTACCCAGGCATTTCTGTACTTTGAAATTACCCCAATGCACCCTACATACGTCTGAAGTTTCGACCTGACAAGAAATGTAGCAGGTATACGTATAATTTGCGAACTAGTGCGGGAAAAAAACACCATTGTACTGAGAAACTCATTTTTTTATTCCCCCCATTTTAGGAAAGTGGGGGGTTAGAAAAATACAAAAAGTACCCTATGTCAGTCTCCATCCCTTGAACTATCTCCACTTTAAAAAATCACGTCAATTCGTTACTCCGTTTTGCCGTGAAAGACGGACAAACAAACAGACACACACAGTTTCCCATATTAGTATGGAAGTATGGATTAATCATACATATCATATGTAGTTTTCGCATTATCCGATCTGACCCTTTAGCACAACTTGCCTTGTCGCGCGCGAGTACATACTTGAAGTCGCGCGACTTGATATACGGTGTCTCGGACTCGCGCGCGACAAGGCAAGTTGTGCTAAAGGGTCAGAGGTCAGTTGTGCTAGAGGGGCTGATATTGGATGTAGAAAGGATGTCAAAGGCAAAAATCAAAGAAGGCGATGGCGCCTTTAAGGAGACCGGTGCACGGTGCTACATCCGCCATCGGATCGGATAATGTGAAAACGCTAAGACAAATATGTAAGGTACAGTGGGGCAAATCTGGACAGGGGGACAAATGTAACTGGTCCATTTTTTTACGAATAGTCCACAGATAGTAACATTCCGGGTCGAAAGGTTGTAAGTAACCGAAGTTTAATATGAAAACTTGATGTTTTTGTGTTGCTCTGCTAAGTAGCTCTTGCTCTCGGTCGGCGCAGTCACACACTCGTTCTTGATCGAAACCGCTCGCGCTCGCCGATTCTATACTGAACTAAATGAGCAAAGACCGATTCTCAGAGCACAAAAAGATTCAGTTCATTTCGGTCATTGATGGGATTTTATTCCTAACAGTTCATAGTTCGTGAACGACACAAGCCTAATTTTTTCCATGTTTTACAATGTTTACATTATTATATAGAGTGTCCACCGGTGGATACATGTGGAACTCAACATCTTAGTCCCCCAGTCGAGATTTGCCCCGCTGTAACTTAGTCTTATTTACCTGCATGTTACATTATTGACAGTGCAACGCAACCAGTGCATTCACCTCTAAGCATAAAAAAAACGAAGAAATGCAGTGAAATAATGCCAGTAACATGTGACGCTGTACTTTCACTAAGAATTAAGTGTCTCGGCGCACGCCACGCGATATACATTTTTTATTTAAACTTTATTGCACAAAAGAACAACTTAATGTACAAAAAGCGAACTTAATGCCATGATGATTTATATTTATTTACATTGGAAGTATTTGTACGGCCGACGCGCCTCGCTACGCTCGGGGTGTCGCGATTTATCCTCGAAAATGTGTGAAAATATCCTGTAGGCCTAGCACATGATAGCCGCGACTGTACCTATATGTCGCCGCGAAATAGTTAACACGTCTTCATCTAACTGTAAATGACATAAGGACGGGTAGTCTATCTCGCGGCGACATGCTCTCGCGGCAATCATAGGAAAGTTACTGGTTGAAACATAAACTCAACCCTATTCCAGGCTGCGCGAGATTTTGAAGTATACAGTTATGTTGTCTTATGCAACTATAGTTGCAGGTAGCCCATGGACGCTTGCTAATGATAATATCTATGTAACATATGAGCGGTAATTCTATCCAGAGTATTTCACGTCAGCCTAAGTGTAGTGTCAGTCACGATGTTTTCCTTCACCGAAAGCGACTGTCAAATTTCAAATGACATTTCGCACATAAGTTCCGCAAAACTCATTGGTACGAGCCGGGGTTCGAACCCGCGACCTCCGGATTGAAAGTCGCACGCTCTTACCGCTAGGCCACCAGCGCTTCTAATTAATACGTATAGTATAATACCTAAAATTTGTCATAATTGAGTGTAATTTGTCAGCTTTGTTTCGAATGTTTCAATGTACTCGTAGTATTTGCGTAGCGGAGGGGGGGAGTGGGGGTGAACAAGCGTAACCTAAGTCTCGGGTACACCGGGGACACTTTCAGCGATCGTATCATGTCAGTTGTCACATCATGCGTCACTTTCGCACTTAGGGTACATACTTAGAGCGTGACAGACATGGTGACAACTTTTAAACAGCCCATCTCTTAGCCCTACTGGTTTTTGATCACCTCTATAAAATATGTAAGTTACAGCGGGGCAAATCTCGACTGGGGACCATTGTAACTGATCCATTTTTTCCATTATTACACTATGATGTTTAGTTCTACACTGAACACGCCTACCATAGTATATAACCGGTGGAGACTCTATTTAATAATGCAAACATTGTAAAACATGGAAAAAATGAAACAGTTACATTTGCCCCCCAGTCGAGATTTGCCCCGCTGTACCTTAAACAATTTTAGCGACACTTTTTAACACACTTAAAAAAAGAGGGACCATAGGTATTCTGAAACCGAAATGTTCGAAGACTGGACTAGAAGTCTTCTTTTTGAACTGACAGAAAGTGTATATCACGCGACCATGATTGTCCACCTGAAGAAAAACATGTGTTTCATGCATCATCATTTTATGAAATCAGCAAAAACAAAAGTATAATCTCTTATGTACAAATTTCTGTTATCAATACGCTTGATACCCATGCCAATTTTCTAAAGATCTTAAAAAGTGACTATTCCGTCACCCCCTTGTACCCCAGACCTTATTACCAGCTACTACCATTATCGTTCGCTTCAAAAACCATATATATTTGACCTCTCGATCCATAACGGCTACACTTAATTTTTGTGAAATTATATTGGTTACCGTCGTAAATAATTTCCAAGTAGGTAAATCTACTAGTCAACCTTGTTATTTAGGTGTTAAGGCTGAATGTGAATATAGTGAATATAGTATTTTATTTCGGTGCTCACCGTGCCTGGTGCCACCCTCAATCGATAGTTCAAAATACGTAGTACACCCACAATCGTGGCATTTCAGTATGACGCGTATAGTTCATGAAAACGTAAACAATATAGTATTTTGTAAAGTTACTATTGTACGTGTCTCATATAAACCGGCAACCTTCAAATTTAGGGTGAACAGGCATCTTCTGGGCGAGCTCACTCCATCGTAGGCCACGTCTTTGCCTCTGGATAGTCTGTGGCTAAGAGTAAGCCCATTTATAACAACAACAAGCAGCTTGCCTTCATTGGTTAAAAGGCGCCGCACACAAATTCCTGAATTTTCTCTATTATCGAGTACCTAGTGACTTTTTTATTTACACAGGAGGCAAACAAGCAGATACGTCGCCTGATGATGAATAATAACCGCCTCCCATGGACACCCGAAACACCAGAACGGTGGTGTTGCGTTACCACAATGTGTACAGGAGGGGGCAATTCTCCATACAAACGCTCTCGACTCTCGACTATTTCCTCGTTGATTTTTGAAGATAGAGTAATCCATACTAATATTATAAATGCGAAAGTAACTCTGTCTGTCTGTCTGTCTGTCTGTCTGTTACGCTTTCCCGCTTAAACCACGCAACCGATTTTGATGAAATTTGGAACAGACAATCTTTAGACCCTGAGACAGAACATAGGCTACTTTTTATTTCGAAAAAAAGGGATGAAGGGGTTGAAAAAGAGGTTGAAAGTTTGTATGGGATTTCTTAATTTTAAAAGATAAAACCACGAAACTTTATATTTTACCACTTGATAAGAAATCATTGAACGTCTTGATAACGGATAGGGATAGGGATAGGGATAGGGATTGGGATAGGGATAGGGATAGGGATAGGGATAGGGATTGGGATTGGGATAGGGATAGGGATAGGGATAGGGATAGCGATAGCGATAGTGATAGCGATAGTGATAGCGATACGGATACGGATAATATGGGTATCGTTAGAGGGATACGGATAATCGGTCGGCGGTATCTTACAATCAATGTGCTCTAAGACGATCGTTGTTTGCTTGCTTGAAGATTACGTTTGCGATAAGTTAATAGTTATTTGTTATACAAGGGGGCAAAGTTGTATTTTAACGCCGAGTGTGGAATTGAAAAACGAGCAAGTGAAAGGATTCTATAGTTGAACCACGAGCGAAGCGAGTGGTTCGAGAATAGAATCCTGAACTTGCGAGTTTTTTAACACACTAGAAGTTAAAATAATTTTGCACCCGAGTGTAACACAAAACTTTTCCCCTCGCTACAGCGAGGAAACTACAACGCAAAAAATGCGTTTATCACTGCTTCCAGTATTTCCACAGGGTGGTAAATCATCTTAATTACTAGATTCACCTACTTTTGTCAATTTTAAACCAGTTAATTTGACTTTATTCAAGGTCAAATTACTTTACCCACTAGTGGATAAAATGCGTTTTTACCCGCTGGTATTAAAGGACAAAACACCTGTTTCCGAGCTAGTGAGGGGAAAATTTTTTAAGGGATAATAGAAAAAAGTACTTTTTACCCACCGATCCTAGTGTCGAAAGACGGGCTATGTGGGATGTTTATAAAGGTTTCCCCAGCGTATATAGAATTACCTACGCTGTGGTCGATGTGTAATATTTCTACAATCATTGCAAGCAAAAGTATTATGTGCAATCGAAATAATCGCAGATAAATATACCTACAGAGAAACCTAAGGATCCAAATGAAAATCTTAATGAATACTTTTAATCCCGGTAAGGGCATTTATTTGTGTGATGAGCACAGATATTTGTTCCCGAGTCATGGATGTTTTCTATGTATATAATTATTTATATATTATATATATCGTTGTCTGAGTACCCACAACACAAGCCTTCTTGAGCTTACCGTGGGCCTCAGTCAATCTGTCTAAGAATGTCCTAAAATATTGATTTATTTATTTATTATTATTTACTTTTATTACGCGGGCGAAGCCGCGGGTAAAAGCTAGTGATTTGATAATTAATGATTCAACACAGATTATTAATTTTATCTGTGTCGGACCGCTTTGATTTATTTGATAATCTTATTTTTAAAGACGCTAGAGCCCATCAAAAATTTCCAAAAACGACCTCATTGATAAAAAAGGTGTGGTATTCAAAATTGGTAACAATTAGCCAAAAAAACTAAACGGTCCGACACAAATTATTTCATTGTTATTGAGATTCTGAAATTTCGTTACGATTGATTAAGTTTTGAAGGAAGAAACAGTCGAGAGCGAAACCTCGATTTAAATAGTACATTTCGATACTGGACACTCGAGCTTAATTATGCGATGTCCAGTATGAATTGAGCTGTAAGTGAATCAACAATTAAAGTCCGTGACCGAACATATATTTAACTAAAATTCCCAAATTGATTTTCGTTTTAGCATTTTCGCTCCTGGAGCGTCTTAAACCCTTAATTGCCAAGAGTGGCTCTGAAACTTGAATATAGTTTCATGTGATCTGCCTGCCCCTTTATGGGATATAGGCTTGATTGCATGTGTGTAAATACGCTCTTGAAGATCACATCTTCTTCCTACCCTTACCCCACGTTATGTGGGGTCGGTATTTGTCTTCCTCTTCCATTCTCCCTGCCTTTCGTCATCTCAACACTCACTTTTCGTTTTCATATCAATCGTCCATCATTGTTTGCATCATATACGCTCTTGGAGATCGTATCGGTCAAGGAAAACCGCAAGCGACAATTTCTTAAACGTCAAAAATCTATAGTAGAGTTTCTAAGGTTCTTTCATTGACCTCAGTACGCACAGTAGCTATATATAAATAGGTACGGATATACAAAGCTTACACGTGGATCCATTGATACCCAACCCACCCTCTGCTACAAGAATCGATATCTATTCAACTCGGGCGGGTTACGCGCCCAAAATATACGAACTCGACTTTATATGTCAACGATAAGAACTGTTTCAGAACCGATTGGGTTTGAGCGGCGTTTAAGAATAGATTATTATTGTTATCATGCACGAATCGTGACTACTGTTATAAGTTCAATGAAATTTGACCTGAAAATCTTGCCAAGTGGCCACTTTTACTTTGCAAGTTACTGAGGAACCACATAACGAAAAATTCTCAATGATTTACAAAATACATAAAGGGGAGTAAATTTAATTATACATACATATAAGACAATATCGGAAGTCGGAACTGGTCGACACCCTTACTTAAGTATCCAAAAGAGATTTTGAAGCCTACCTAGTCACAGTAAAATAAAGAGTACTATCGTACAGTATGGCCACTACCGCTCCCCGCTGAAAGTGCCGCCCACCCCCTCTCGGTTACCCCACAGTTACCGCATGTCAAAAACGCGAACAGTTGACCTGTCATATTTCACTCATACAAGCACAGTACGCGTTCACCAACACGAGCTTAGAGTGTGTGCTAGGTAAGGAACGCGCCTCTTTCATATATTTGATCACCAGTGTCCGAGGTGTGCTAGAGTACGGTGATCGCAGAATTCGCAGACCATCGGGGGCCGTATAGTTCATTGACATCGACGTAGATTTTTTTGTAGAAATGGCATAGCAACACCGTTGATTTTATAGTAGATATACATAATTATAATATAGTATTATATAACAGCGACCTGTGACATAGAAAGTAAGAATACATTACGTTACGAATTCATAACTTTCTTGTGAATTTTATATCATTAGTAGGGCTTCCAATACCGGGATCCCGGTATCTCGGGATCCCGGGATCCCGCCTTTTTTTGGGCCCATTTCAATACCGGTATTTAATTTAGCAATACCGGGATCCCGGTATTTTTAAAAACTAACAAATTATGCCAAATTAACGTAAATTACTCATCAAAAACGTAAAATTTCTGCATCATGATGGTCACTACACGCGTAAATCTTGCTTGTTGCTCTCTTTTCTCGATTTGACACATTCTCTGTTTGGTGTTTTTGCAAGATTTGTATGAAAATGATAGTTTTTTCGATGATTACCCAGATAAAGAATTAAAGTTACGCGTCAAAAGCATTCATTGAGGAGGGTCTGCCGCGAACAGTTTTTGACACATTTGTCGCACTTGTGACGCACGTAAGTGTGACAGAAAAGCAACACGTCAAACGTAGTTGTAATAGGCCATAGATCCTCTGTAAACAAATCGCCTTGATGCATCTATATTGGTTAATGCAAACGAACTAACGTATACCGTAGCTACTCTATTTTCACTGTTGTACGTGTGCGTTAGTGTGTTGAACTCTAGCTGAAAACTTTGCCGTAACATTCCCGATAGTAACGAAATAGGGAACTCACTACTCAACTATCAAAATGAGGAAAATTACTTTTCTTATACGTAAATGAAGTGTTCCTATTCCGCGAAGTAATCTTTTTGATTTTGATTATCATGGATTTCCGCAAAGTAATGTGTGATTCCATAGATTATTTCTTAATGTGATTTTTAATAATCTATGTCGGACAATTTAGCTTTTTTTATATAAATGGGCTTACTCTTGGCCACAGACTAGCCAAAGCAGAGTCAAAGACGTGGCCTACGATGGAGTGAGCTCGCCCAGAAGATGCCTGTTCACAACAAAAATAAAGAGCACAGGGCGTAGCCGTTTGAACTATGTAGGTATACTTAAAAACAATAAAAGTTGAGCCGACTTGGCCACATAAGTTTGAAAAACCGTTTTGGGTCAAAATCGAAACTTTTTGAGTTGGAAATGTAATCGATTTGACCCATTTGTAAGAATTGTAAGTCGGATTAGCAAGATTCTGCTGTAGTATAACACGCATGAAAATTAACAAACGAGATTTTGAATAAAATTTGTTATTTTAAGCAAATTACTTGGTTTTTATATTTTCCTGATTTCAATACCGGGATCCCGGGATCCCGGTATTGAAATCGCCAATACCGGAATGAATACCGGTATTGGAGAATGTCCGGTATTTGGAAGCCCTAATCATTAGGTATCTAATTTTAATATTTGCATTTCTTTGATGTAGGAGACTTGAAGTTTCTGGCAATGGGTGCGTAGGTTAATGATATTAGTCATGAAAAATATTTTAGAATTTACTTATTTTCCAATATATGGTTAAGCAACCCTTAGCTTATGGTATACAGGGTGGCCCATTCAAATCGGTCAGTATGGGAAAGTCTGAAACTATAAGACATACGAAGATTTGTTCTTAGGAACCATGTCACCGATTTTGATGAAAAGAAAAACTGCATTCATACAATTAAAAAAAAAAGTGTACCCAGCTGGGGAATCGAACCCGGTTGTTTTGAAAAAATAAACTTACACTATTTCTATTCAGATATCGTTTGTGTAGGTCTTAAGCAGTAAATATCTCTAAGAAACATAATGTCTAAAATGAATAAAATGCATTTTTTTCACATACTTTAATTTATCATAGTAGGTGTTCAAAGTGACCACCGTCTTTTTCAATACAATATTGAACACGTCTAGGTAAAGTCCAAAGTCCAAAGTCCAAAGTGTTTTATTTGTAAGTATATGTCAAACTGATTACAGTGGTGGTAAACAATATCATATATGTAGCACTATACTCTGCCTGATGGCGTACAAAAACTTCATTATGTCCTTACATACTAACATGCGAAATTGATTTTACGTAACTATATTCAACATAAATTGGGAAATTGAGTAATAATTAGTTATAATATAATTAATATTGAAATTCATATCAGGCCGTGGGCATTAAAAATTATGTAGCAAAAATTCAGAAATAGAATAAAAACAATTATCAATTAAAAATGTCAATAGTTTACGTTTAAATTCATTTAAGGGTAACATTCTAAAACTAACAGGGAATTTGTTATAAATCTTACTAGCTAAGCAGAATACACTTTTGCGCATTAAGGCAGTTTTTGCGAAAACAGGAAATAGATTCTGAGGGTATCTGGAATCTCTAGTAAATACCTCGGAAACCGTCCTGAATAGTGTTGGGTTTGTTTTAATAAACATCATAATTTCAAAAATGTATAGGCACGGAAAAGTCAAAATATTTAATTCTTTAAAATGTGGCACACAGCTATCTGTTAAGTGAAGCCCTCGAATTGCTTTCACACATTTCTTCTGCGCTATAAAGACGGCTTCTCTGTTGACCGAGTTACCCCAGTAAATGAGCCCATATCGTAAGGTAGAGCCAACGAAACTGTGATAAGCCATAAGCACAGCTTCCGTGCTAACTTGCTTCGAGAGTTTGTATAGAGCGAAAGCATATTTATTTAATTTTTTACAAACTGTCTCCGTATGTGCTGCCCAATTCAAGTGATTGTCAATCCGTACTCCCAAAAAATTTAATCGCGTATTCTATGTTTTAAACACTAACCGACGTTTCAAGGACGGCATTGTCCCCGTGGTCTCGGAGTAGACTGGCTGAAGTTGACATCAACATCTTCTAGCTGTACGAGTTTTTCGAACTACCCGCTACCCACTTGGTCCTGACTACCCACTTGAACAGTTTGTGCACTAGGGATGTCACCTTGTCGACACACAACACTTTCGATATTCGGTTTTTCAACCTGCAATATTTCTTTCTTCTTGCATTTACTAATGACCGGGTTCCACGTGGATGAGATATTAAAACCTTCGTCTCGATTGAAATTTGCCCCCCAGAAAAAAACATAGTAAACATGCGCGATTAAGTCCCGTTTGCAATTTTAAATATTTGTAAAAATCGTGAAAGTTGAAATCACTAGGTATACCTCTATTGTTATTAGGCATCAGGGTGCGTGTACAGATATTTTTGAGAACCTCGGGCGTGTCGATATTTCTGATAATGGCGACTGTACAAAATTGGTCTATTTTGCTGAAGTATTTCGGGTATTGGAGCCACCTTAAAGCTGCCACGAACGTACTCGTTTCGGACTCTGTCTAGACGCGTGACTCCTCCCGACCATCTAAGCATCTTCATCTCCGTCGTGTGAAGTTTCTGCACGTTATCTACGTTGACAGGCCAACATTCCGATCCGTAGAGTAGCGCTGGTCTTACCGCCATCCTGTAGACTTTTCCTTTGGTACGAACCGGCATGTGAGCGTCGCATAGGACTCCGGTCAACGATCGCCACTTTTGCCAACCCACATTTACTCTATGTGCTACATCCTTTTCAATATTCCCATCCTCAGAGATAAGTGATCCCAGATATTTAAACTGCGTCACCTTTGGTACTGGTTTCAAGTCAGAGTAGCAAATAGTGGATGGCTGGCTGTTCTTGCTGAATCTACAATGCAGGTATTCCGTTTTGGATCGACTGACTTTGAGGCCCGATTCTTCCAAAGCATTGACCCAGCGATGTAAGGAGCCTTGCAGTTCACTTGCTGTGTTAGCAATCAGCACTATGTCGTCCGCATACAGGAGATTCATGGGAAGTGGAGCTTGGATTCCTTTCGTGATCAAATCCATCACCAAGTTGAATAGTAGCGGACTAAGTGCAGAGCCTTGGTGCACCCCTATCTCCACGGCAAATGCTTCGCTGAGGCCTGCTGGGCTTTTTATTTTGGTGTGAACTTGGCTATACATGTCCTGTATTAGCTGCACGTAAATCTCCGGCAAAAGTTGCGCTCTGAGCGCTCGCCAAACAAGTCTGCGTGGTACACGGTCGAATGCCTTTTCTAGATCTATAAATATAAGATGCAGATCCTCCTTGTTCAGCCGGTATTTTTCAGTGGTAATTCGAACAGCTTGTATGGCGTCGGTAGTGGACCTCGAGGACGTGAAGCCAAATTGATTTGGTGACGTAGTAGAAAGCAGTCGGATGCGATTATTAATAATGTTTTCCCAAGTTTTGAAAGTATGTGACGTTAATTTAATCCCTCTATAGTTGCTACAATCCGTCACATCTCCTTTGTTTTTGAAAAACGGGATTAAATGGCTGAGTCTCCACGAGTTCGGCATCATTTTAGTTTGCAGGATGAGGTTGAAGAGTCTTGTTAGCCATTCCAGCCCTATTGGGCCAAGAGATTTCCAAATCTCTGCCGGGATTTCATCGGGACCGGTGGCTTTATGTTTCTTCGCCTTTTTTACACTGGCCTTGACTTCAATAATGTCGATCTCCTGTATAGGTCCTTGGGTTGGCGGGAGAGGGTCTGCAGGGAGGCTAGGGAATTCTTCATTCATTAGCTCCTTATAATATTCATGCCATCTATGTGTTATACTATCATCCGTTGTTAGTAATATGTTGTTTTTACTTTTGATAAATTTACTTGTTTTGATATCCTGTGTTGAATTGTATCTCACTTTTGCAATCCTAAATATCTCGCTATCTGAAACTGCTTTTTCGATTTTATTGTAGGTTTCATCCCTTACAGTGGCCCGTGCCTGCGCTACGGTTTTCTTCGCCTTTGATTTTGCAGTTTTATACACGATTAGGTCTTCTTCCAGCCCTGTGTCTTGCCACTTTTTAAACAGGTTATTTTTGTTTGCGATGCACGCTTTGACTTCCTGGTTCCACCAAGAAGGATCCTTCCCTATGTTCAAACCTCCTTTAGCGATACCTAGCCGGGTTGAAGCTTGGCTTCTGCAGTAGTTTTCAAAGTTTTCCCACATTTGTTCTGAGCCGTCATAGCTATTATTCATGTCCTTCGTCAAGTAGATTGTTAGATCTTCAATGAGCGCATCACCTCTTGCATTAGTTAGTTCCTTCCATTTGATTTTGGGTGTTTTATCAGTTTTGTTTCTAATAGGTTTTGGCAGTGTGTATATTCCTACTAGTATCCTATGCTGCGACGTGAGAGGCTCCCCAGGGATCACTTTACAATCCTTGAAACCTTTTTTTCGTTTGCTGTCGGCTATTTGTGTCTTTTTCCCACCGCTACTGTACGTAATCAAGTGATCCGCCTTTTTCTGGAAGTTTGTGTTGACTATGCTCAGGTCATGTCTTGTTGCGAATTCAAGGATTTGTTCTCCTTCTTTGTTTGCACTTCCGAATCCAAAGCCTCCATGAACTGTCCTATGCGTTTGGGACGTGTTTCCTACATGCCCGTTCAGATCTCCCATGACAAACTTTGTTTCCTCTGATGGGATCTTTACTAGGATATCATCTAAATCCTCCCAAAAAGCATCCTTTAACTGGCCAGGACAGCCAACTTGGGGTGCGTAGGCACAGATGATGTTCAATATTGGTTGCTTGTCTAAAGCTAACTTAATAGAGATGAGACGGTCTGTTTTTCTGTCTACATTCACGATTCTGTCTTTGAGGAGATGATCAAGTACAATGCCTACTCCATTTTGTTGATTGCTCGTTCCATAATAGACCAGCTGGTACCCCAATCCTAAATCTCTGGACTTTGCTCCCTTCCAGCGCGTTTCCTGTATGCATGGGGACGCGCTCTCTAGGGAGTGAGGCTACCCCGAGAGGCTATTTTGCTGAAGTACTTATAATAAATAACACAGTGTAGGTGTAGGTACAAATTATTCTAGACCTACGTTTTTTATTTAATTCATCTCAATGTGACGCAGTAAACATCCTTCGAGTGTTCCCCCGAGTTGGCGTAAGCCCTTTTTGTTGATGTATTTAGAGGACAAAATGCCTTATTGAAATCTGTAGAGATGCTACGAATATTCGGTAACTAAATCGGTGTTCGGTGACTTTGCCGAATTTTCGGTAAAGTAAAATCCCGTATTCTCCGCGCCTAGTATACCTACTTAAAAAAATTGATCGACTGGGGGGCCAATATAACTGGTCCCTTTTTTCCATGTTTTACAATGTTTGCATTATTAAATAGAGTGTCTACCGGTTATATGTTCAGTGGATACATGTAGAACTCAACATCATAGTGTACCTAATAATAATGGAAAAATTAATTAGTTACAATTGCAAACTTTAAAAAAATATAAAACATTTATTTCTCACAAATTATATTTTACAATCACACTTTACAATAGTTAAATTAACAATATACAACTTGTAAATAATTTATTTTCTGGGGGCACAGTCGCTGTACCTTATTCGAATTTTCGGACATAAACCGATATTTGGTGCATCTCTAGTCCGAATCTAGTATATTTATTGAGAAGCAATTATTTAGTCAAATACTTACGCATAATTTACGAAAAGAATCTTGGGGAAATAATAATTAATTGGCACTGGGCGGGGAAAGAGCCCACTGGCCACGACGCCCGCGACCTCCTTCGTGATGGAAGCCTAACCACAGATAATTAATAAGTTACCTAAAGTAACAGATCCTTTACTTGCTCGCAAATACCTACGCTTTATTTAACTAATACTAATAAGAGTAATAAGTTAGTACGTAAAACCACAGAATATATAAGTAAAACTCAGAAGAATGGTACGTGCGTGCCACGCGACTACACAGGCGGGCGCGAGGCGCCCATCGGCCACTTGTTCATTCGAATGAACGGCTAGCGTGTAGGTACTTAACGCGCGACCGCGAGCGAGTGACGTCGGCCTGGCCTAACAAGACACCTTTACCGTTACCATGGGCTGCCCAAGTGAGAGCCGTATTACTTTACTTAGAAAGTGAGTGAGTTTACGTTTGTTTACATTATATTGTACCTAACTTCACTCCAAAGAAGCTGCTTCTGTCCCTTTCTAAGTTTATTAATAAACGGAGAAAGAACTATAGACGAATGCTACGCCTCTGGTGTTTACGCGATGGAACTAAAATCATAAGTAAATGTAATTTACCCAGGGAGAATAGAGGGTAAGGAGGAAAATCTGTCGAAGTAGAACAGTCGCAAAAATGACCGGCTGAGGCCTTGTAATTGAGGTTACAAATCTCTCATGTCTTGCTCAATGATCAGCGACGTGACATGACATTAGACGTTCTATTCTACAACAAGTCAAGATGTAGTCCCGTGGTAGTGCGCTGACTTCGTATGCAGATGTTCTCAGGTTCGATCCTGTCAGCGTTCTTTTTGATGTTTTTTAAATTTGCATTTTGTGTATTTTAATTGTGTTTAATTATTGTTTTATTAATAAAAATGTCAACTTAAGCCCTTTTACATTGTTTGCCCCATCTTAGGATTCTTAGGTAATGTTGTAAGTCTTGCGAATGAAATTTCGAAAAGTAGTAACAAAACAAAATATTTTTTGATATTAAAATTATAAAATATGCCGTGTAGTGACGGGTTAAGGATTTCATCACCCCCTTTCTTCCCGTGGGTGTCGTAGAAGGCGACAGTGGGATATGGGTTAAATTGTGGCGTAGGCGAGAGGCTGGAAAGTTATTTCTGTCACTGAAATGTTACAATTTCGTTTTCATTCAACCCCTTATTTGCCAAAAGTGGCATTGGAACTTGAGTAGTTTCATGTGCTCTGCCTACCCCTTCATGGGATACTGGCGTGATTGTATGTATGTATGTATGTAAAAATATAAAATAATCCAGAAAAGATATTATGCAGTAGAAAAAATAAAAAAGCTCTTATCAGGATTTGCACCCGGGACCTCTTGCTCCGTAGGCGGGGTCACTACCGAGAAGGCTAAGAGATTGTCAAACCCTTATGTACCTGCTATTCCAGTGCCAACTATCTTTTCTTTTATATGTGCACTTCTGATACTTAAAGCTTTCGCTCCTTACCTCTAATCTCCATAAATTTACCTATCGAAATCTGTCAATATAGGGTCTACTGCGAATTCTGAAACATACGCATTGAGGGACTCTTCCTCTTTCACTTCATACTGATAAGAGTAAAAGAGACGCATGTCCACATTTCGATAAGCGGTATTCGGTAGTAGGCCTCAAACCATAGGCCAAGTCATTCTGACGTGACATTTCTGTCAACTTAAGTATACAAAAATCACACGGAATTTTCACTATTATTTTTGCAGTTTTAAATAAAATTATGACTAACATATTGTATTAATTTATAATATTACGTGAAATTCATCATAAACCAGTGAACAAATCAAATAAGGTAATGAGTTATTTTTTGCCATAATTTTGTACTATTTACAGTTGAGATGATTATATTGCTCAAAGTAGTTTTTGGTTTCAGAAAGATGATGGAGGCTATTATTGAAATCAATATTTCCGAACAAACCCGTATGGTATTCAGTCAACATGGAAGATAGTTCAATTAATATGAATACTGTGGCACTGTGGCAGATACGCTACTCATTACCTTCGGAAGCAGTACCAATTTATAGGTGTTTTTGTTCCGCGATGCACTTAATGGTATTATTGGCCATGATCATCACAGGTATATGTATAGAAGTGCTCCAATAAAGGAAGGAACCTCAACTCCAAAAAAATAATCCTGTTACTAAAATAAAGTATTTCATTAATTGACTTTGTTTATTTGTGATGTTCTCGAGTAGTAAAGAAATAGAAATATTTTATTTGCAGAAAAAGGATACATAGCACCTTATATAGAATTAGCTTTTGCCGGCGGCTTCGCCCGCGTAATAAAAGAATCCTTATTCAAACATGTACAAAAAATAAATTTTTCATTTGGATCCGTAGGTTTCTATGCAGACGTTTGTCTGCGTTTTTTTCGATTACTCATATTACTATTGTCTTTAAAGAAATGCTTGCAATGATTGTAGAAATGTTACACAGCAACCACAGCGTAGGTAGTAGGTACGAGTAGATATGTATTCTATATGCACTGGGGAGACTACATACAACAGAACTCACATAGCCCGTATCTCGACACTATTGTCGGTGGGTAAAAAGTACTTTCTCGCATTATCGCTTACAATTACCGCTTGCCGACCGATTAACCCTATCCCTATCCCTATCCCTAACCCTATCCCTATCCCTATCCCTATCCCTATCCCTATCCCTATCCCTATCCCTATCCCTATCCCTATCCCTATCCCTATCCCTATCCCTAACCCTATCTCTATCCCTATCCCTATCCCTATTAGAGTTTGTTCCCGGGAAATACCGGTATCTACCGAAAATACCGGGAATTCCCGGGATTTCCAGCCAAGCAAAGAACCGGGAAATCAACTTGAAGGCTCTTTTAAAATATCCAAAATTATACCCTGTAATTTATGAATTTATTATGCACACTATTGGCGCTTTGTAAATAATTTAGTAATTGTTCAAAAATACTGCTTTTCATTCATAAAACATTGTTTTGTGTAGTTACTAAATAGTCATAAGTTTAGCATTTCAATATGTGCAATTATTACTTTTATGTTTAACATGGTAATTGTTATTCCTGTTATTTGTATGTTGTATTAAATATTGTATGTTTGAGCTGATGGCCAAGTTGCCAATGCTCCCAATAAATTAAAAAAAATTAGCTTTGACAATTTTGACACAAGGACTTAGCTGAAATGTCAATCGTTGACGCTAGACGCCGATCGAAATTCAGTATAGCTCTGTCACGTCAATACGGAAAAGTGATAGAGATAGCTAAGATGTTATCATAATCGTTTGTGCATTTGGCTACGTGCCCCGCCTTAAAATGGGATATAATTTTTAGTTGTTTCAAAATTCTTTTCACTATGCTCTCACTTTTGTATCAAATTATAATCTTCATATACATCACATAATGGCCTTCAAAAGTTCCATACCTTACCTTAGACTTTGTCGTTATGTCGATGTCGTTGTAATTGATGTTTGATATGTACGGAAACGCTGAATTTTAGGTTTTAAGTTTTCGTTTCCTGCCTAGCCTGTTACTCAAAAATATCACAAAATAAACAAAGTCACAGAATGATATACTTTATTTCAGTAATAGGATAATTTTTTTGAAGTTTTCTCCTTTGGTTCACTTCTAATAATATATACCCACGAGATATGGTGTTATGGTGACTATGGATGGGTACACGTATTGTGCATTGAGGAACAAAAATGCCTATGAATTGGTACTGCCTGCTGCTGTAGGTAATCAGTTGATTCGTTACTGCCTCATTCCTTATCAATTTGAACAATCTTCTACGTTGGGTTTGCTGAATACCATACGGCTTGCATGGAAATATTGTTTTCAATAATAACTTCTTTTTCTGAAAGCAAGCAATATAATCATCTCAACTGTAGCTAAACAGTACAAAATGATGAATAAATATAACTCATTACCTTTGTAAAAGTATCAAACACTGGTTTCATAACTGGTTTATCTTTTTATCGAACTATTTACTGACTAACTGCTACATTTAAGCTGTTCTTGAATTTCACGTAATATTATAAATTAATACATATTAGTCATAATTGTATTTAAAATTGCAAATATAATCGTGAAAATGTTGTGGGATTGTTATATAATTTGACAGTAATGACACATCACAGTGAATTGGTGGTTTACTTTTACGTTATTGACTGTCAATGATTACTCACGTAAAGTATTGAGTTTTCACTAGAGACTGTCAAATAGTTCTGGTTCTATTGACTTCATACAGTTAGAAAGAGAGCGCCTTAGCTGTAAAGTTAGGAACGTATTGAAAACTCGGAGTAAATACGTTAATAACTTATGGTACCGATGAAAATTTTAGTACGTGAGCGTTTCCGCTTGGAGCGCTGTTCAGTTTTTCCATACATTTTCTGTAACTCTCACTGAAAACGTAACGTATTTTTTAACTCAAAAAAGTCATGGTAAGGCTACTTTACGCTGTTATAATACTTACGTTATTTCCTATAATAGGCTAGTTTCCTATACTTAAAATAAAATATTTTATGCAGTGCACGAAATAAAGCACCACATAATTAGAAGAAACATATGGACAGTAGTTATTTTTAAAAATAATTTCTATATAATAAGTCAAAGAGAAAGATATAAAGTAAATGAATTGACCGTGACGTCACTCCTCAGTATTTCATAGTAATTCCATATTAGCAAATCGTTTTGACAATTCATAAAAAGAAGCTGATTTGACTAGTAGGAAACTAGCCTATTAATACGGTGATACAAAACAGAATTTAGTTCGTGTATTTGTAGATCCATACTTAATATCCATACTAATATTATAAATGGGAAAGTGTGTGTGTCTGTTTGTTTGTCCGTCTTTCATGGCAAAACGGAGATACCAATTGACGTAATTTTTTAAGTGGAGATAGTTGAAGGGATGGAGAGTGACATATTAGCCTAGTTTTTGTCTCGTTCTAACCCCCACTTCCCTAAAATGGGGGGGGGGGGGGGGGGGCACTTTCAGCGGGGAGCGGGAGTGGCCATACTGTACGATAGTACTCTTTATTATACAGTGCTATAGCTGGCGCGAGCCAATACGGAAGAGCATTTCACAAAGTTCTACTTACTGAAAAACAATTTCGAAATAAAATGAAACATTCTCAAAACCTGACGTGACGTGAAATTACAATTTACAGACCTGCCAATAACATTTTCACATTTAACTGCATTTCACAAATAATTATCAGACAATTCAGACATCGTAACTTTTCCCGTAATTTAGATTAATAACGGATGGACATGACATGATTCTATTCAATTTTAGGCCGCATACTCGTGACTTGCTAGCAGTTCCCAAAGCGCGCACTGTAGTGTAGCGTACAGGAACTCACCCTTAGTTCGCGTTTTGAAGTACCTTAATGCGCTTCTCAAATCAGCACCTGACTGTGACGTTTTTGCCAGTAGATGGAAGGTCTTATGTGATGAATGTCTGAGGTTATGCGAAGCGATGGATGATCGGGTGTCTTCAGTTAGTTATTAAGTTTTCCCCTCACTAGCTCGGAAACACGTGTTTTGTCCTTTAATACCAGCAGGTAAAAACGCATTTTATCCACTAGTGGGTAAACTAATTTGACCTTGAATAAAGTCAAATTAACTGCTTTAAAATTGATAAAAATAGGTGAATCTAGTAATAAAGATGATTTACCACCTGTGGAACTACTGGAAGCAGTGATAAACGCATTTTTTGCGTTGTAGTTTCCTCGCGTTACACTCGGGGCAAATGTCGTGTGTTAAAAAACTCGCAAGTTCAGGATTCTATTCTCGAACCACTCGCTTCGCTCGTGGTTCAACTATAGAATCCTTTCACTTTCTCGTTTTTCAATTCCACACTCGGCGTTAAAATACAACTTTGCCCCCTTGTATAACAAATAACTATTATTATGTTAACGTTATTACACTAAGTATTAACAATATAGTATGATGTTTTATGCATTGCACAGTGCCTTAGTGTCTCACTGTAATACTGTGTAATTTATTTTGAAAAAAAAAAAGATGGACACTTGTTTTTAACCCCCGACCCGGTGTTATAAGTTTGACTATCTGTGTCTATCTGTGTGTGTGTGTCTGTCTGTGGCATCGTAGCTCCTGAACGGATGAACCGATTTAGATTTAGTTTTCTTTGTTTGAAAGCTGAGTTAGTCGGGAGTGTTCTTAGCCATGTTTCATCAAAGTCGGTCCACTATGTCGGGGTTTTTTTTTCAAAATTCTAATTTTGTGGTTAGGTTATCTAGGTAGATGATCAGTTCAGGATCATTATATTGTTATTAATCCTAATTTTATTAACTATTCCATCTGGCTTCAAAATTGCTGAAAAAATTGCGATCTCTGATAATAACAAGCTGTATTTGTATTTACTCACGGCCCAGCCACGACATTGGTCTAAGCGCGACAGCGGTGAGCGGCATCCATACGTGCGAATGAAAAGTCCCATCGCTGTGTCTCGCTCCAATGTATGGCCGCCGCTCACCGCTGTCGCGCTTAGCCCAATGTCGTGGCTGAGCCGTCATACTTGCAAGTTACCGTTTCATTCACGAAGAGTCCTTCAGCTTCAAATAAAAGTTAGATTTGACAAATCGGCGCGCCATTGTGAAGGACACTATTTAAGTAAGTACCTACAGAATTATGTGAGGAGGTATATATTTATCACCAAGATTATATGTGATTAGACCGAGAATAGATTTAAAAGTGGAAAATTATTGCCTTGTAGATTTGAACTCACGTCCTCTAGATCGATACTCTAGCGCTCTGCCGTCTAAACCACCAAGACCCCAACTATAATCAGCGAAAATTTTCCACCATTTAGGTCGATCAGGACTGGACGCTAGAGTTTCACTAAAGGTTATCATTTTCCAATTTTAAATGACATAAATCATGAACTATACTCTGTCAACCAAGTCTGTCAGTAAGTAAGAACAAAGAAAACTATAGGTATCCTTTTCTCTAGCACCCTAAAGAAAAGGATGCATATAGTTTTCTTTGTTCTTATTTACTGACAAACTTGTTTGACAGAGTATACTTAATCTTCCAGTTTGGCTCCCCACAGACAGTCTTAAAAATTCATAATCTTAAAAAAAACTTGTATGCAATCTGACAGTTCAAACTGACACTGACAAGACACTGACAGATCTGAACTGTCAGATTGCATACAAGTTTTTTTTAAGATTATGAATTTTTAAGACTGTCTGTGGGGAGCCTTTAACGTATTTTCTTGAACTCCTCTAGTCTCTGGTGCGGTATTTTCCGTTACGGCCGCGTTCAGGAAAGAATTGTGCCAGGGCCATGATGTAATTTTATTATTTTACCTCCAAAGGATTAGGAAAACGAACCATACATATTGATAAAGCCACATTTGCTATTCACTCTTAATACTAAACAGCTAAAACGATTGTTTTGTTCATGGGTTATAAATAACCTCCATGATTCTGACAGACGTCAGATCTGACCTACGTACTTAATGCGAAGGTCGAATTTAAACTACTAAACGAAATATCACAAAATATTCAACTACTTATCTAGCAGGTAAGCAAGCGGCTAGCTACAAATAAAAATATGTTAGGACAGGTCAGAAGTAACATCCTAAATATTCCCGCCGAAAACTAAACAGATAACGTAAATCGAAACGTCACGTTCCACAGACAAACGCGAGTATATTTTTAAACTTGGATCAAGTGACCTTAGTTCATGAATGTAGTGCCAATGTCACAGTAACTGGGTCTCTGTCGCGACCTTAGTGCTAGTGCGGCGCTGTATATGGCGTATACTTTCGATTTCCGACGACTTTTTGACTCGTGTCTATGGCTGACACAGTGAGGTTTTGAAAACTAGTTTTGGAAGCGGTTGAGTTTGGCCGTTTTTGATAAACTTAAAAATAAATAGCTGATTGGCTTTAATTCTATCTAAAAAGTGCAGCTTCAATAAGTTAAAGTTTTTTTTTTGAGATCCTGATATATACATACTTATTTACATATTAAGTATTATTTAATTTGGAGATACCTACGTCGATTAATTATAAAACATCTGTCAGCGCAACAAATTATTACAGGTATACTATATTCTGTCAAACAAGTCTGTCAGTAAGAAAATATAGGAACTACATATAGTTTTCTTTGTTCTTATTTACTGACAGACTTGGTTGACAGAGTATATCTTGAACAAGAAATTTAAACAAATAAAAATCAACATAAGGAAAGGCTTGAAAATTTTAAAATAAGTGGGAAAATGTTAAACCTACACATTTTTTGTTGTTTTTTGTTGTTGTTGTTTGTGTAATATTGTTTGGCCCGACATAAATAAAGATCATTAATTTTATAAATAGCTATTAACATAAGTAGATTAATTAGGTCTATTAGCCCACCGATCTTGGATCTCTTATAATTTATATGAAAAACCCTTTCAGCAACAATTTAAGTTTAAATAAAGTATAAAATACCTCATTGCTACTCTTCGTTATCCTATTTCTATTGTATAGACCCGACCTTATAAGGTACCAAAAATCATAGATAATATTCTAAGGCACGCAACACTATTGCATGGCCGTGAGCGTAACCTTGTCTCATGTCTCGTTCGCACGCGCCGCGATGAGCTGTCGCTCTCTCGCTCTCGCACTGCCGGATTCCGGGCGATCGCGTTCTTTCCTTATGTATCGTTTGTTTTTAATTTAAACTAGTTAATGGTAGTTAGGTTATTGAGACAGTGTTTTATTATCTCAGATACAATAGGGAGTGTTCAGAACTAGGTTGTCTATGGTCTGTCTTCTTTCTGTAGAAAAAGCACTGTCTCCCCCAACTTTACCTTGAAAATTTGAGAAAAAATGTAAATTAAGTAGGCAAACTTTATTTTATATCAGATTGTTACTTGGAAAATGAACGTTTTGTGTACAGCTGACAAATGTATGGATTCTAGCTGGCGTGAGTTCATACAATCCTTACAATCTTTTTGACAGAGTCGGAGCCATCCCTTAGGCGACTCCCGTCTCTGAGATACGCGCGAGAATCCTCTTCTTGTCTCATCTTAGTCATAAAATGTGTCAAATGTCACATTAAAAAAAAATTGCCCCTCTTACGTCACAATGTTTACAATCCAATAACCCTCTTTTTCAGCAGACTCGACACTTTTGAGATATATTCAGTGCATCGCTACGCTCGTACGTTTTGCTTACGCGATCATAATTGCAGTAAGCAATATAATTACAAATTGTGTCGCAATGCGACCCAGATAAGATAATATTGTAAAGAGATTTTGAGGGCAAAATGGGATAGAAGTTGCTGTTTATAAATAGGACCATTTTCCGTAATGTTCTGTAAGCTGGTTAATCGTGGCTTAAACTGAAGACGTCCCTTCTCTGTAGCTCTATTTATATCTTTATCATCTTAATTAATTAGAGCAAAAGAGAAAAATTACCGAAGTTTGTTCGCGATAGGCTTTCTGCAGTACCTGAATACCTGTTTTTTTTAGTATGTGACATGTATTTCAGTTTTTAATCCTTTATTTGCAAAGTTTATTTGTACTATCAATATAGCAAGATTAGCACTAAGAAATAGAAAACTAAGGCCTATTTTCCTCTTCATATTGCAATTTTTATGTCTATGCCTTATTCGAGAAACATTTATTTTACATATACGATGAAATGCAATCAATTACATACATACATATAATCACGCCTGTATCCCATAAAGGGTTAGGCAGAGCACATGAACTACTAAGTTTCAGTGCCACTCTTGGCAAAAAGGGGTTGATAGAAATCCAAATTGTGACATTGCAGTGACAGGTTGCCAGCCTCTCGCCTACGCCACAGTTTGACCCATATCCCACAGTCGACTTTTACGACACCCACGGGAAGAATAGGGGTGGTGAAATTCTTAACCCGTCACCACACGGGCAATCAATTTACTTCGCAATAATATATTGAATGACTTGGCCAGGGTACAACCCGGATAGGTGCCCTACTTTTTTTAGGACCCTCCTTTAAAGATAATTTTGACACATGTTTTAGAACTATTAGAACAGTCTGAAGTGAACCATACAAATCGAAGAGAAACTGAGTAGAGTTTTATTTAGAGAGTTTTATTAGTTTTATTGGCAAATTTTGGATGGTTATGAAATAAGCCTTTCCTACTTTGGCAGTAAAACATATTATCTGTGCCATCGCGAACTTTTCTACCGAAAGTGAAAGGGTTGAAAGATGCCAACACTACTTTGGAGTCTGTACCTTGAGAAAAGATAATATCAAGCAAATAAGTTTGGTAGGTACTTTCAAAGTTGGTGGGTACTGTTTTATAATTATTCTTTACTGAAACGAGGAATGGTGTAACATATTACATAATAAATAAACTAGACAACGACCTATATTATATGTACATATTAAATAATAAGAAACCTACTGAGGCTCTGTTAGATTTTATATTTCTTTTTTTTTTTGTAATTTCATTGTATATCCATATTGTAAATTTGACAGTCTAATAAAAAAAGAACGGCCTTCATATTTTCTTTTTCAAAACTAGTCAAAACGGACAATCCAAGACACAAAATGACCGTAAACCACTCGCACGCACAAAATACTTTTCGCAGTCAAATTAATAAAACAACCTTCAAATCCTTCAATACCTGCGCCGGCTTCAATTCGTTTAAACTTCACCTACTGCTCGCGATCATGACCCACATAACGATTACATACGCGCCGTATACACTATGACGATACTCATACTACTTTTCGCAATGATTAGATACCACAATACATTATTTGTGTAAACTCATTTTCGAATATCGCTCCAAGGTCGCTAATCTCGAAAGATAAAAAAAAGAAAAAACATAGACAACACTAAACTTTTCAAAATAAATAAACTACGATTATGTCACTGGCCACTAAGCGTTTTTCATTCCAAATTTAAATATTCTGTTTTCAAATTGATTCGAAGGCGGAAAGAGCGGTCGACGAGGCAAGGCCAATCCGCCAAGGTCCACCGGTACAACCAACGAACCGCTTCAAGCCTTATAGGGTAGCATTTAAAGTTGTAAATAGACTGAGCGGTTAATGTAATGCAAGACAAGTTGGGTGTTTTAATGCAGCATTTTTCAGCAATGGTAGAGATCAAGGTCTTTATCGAATAAAATAATAGTTACTTAGTGTGGTGGTTACTTAAACTTGTTTTGTATTACATTTTTAACGTTTACTGATGTGTTCATTGTTTTTTTATCCTACTCTGTTTTTATATTGAGCCTTGACTAAATATAGTTTTACTACTCGTATGCGTGGTGTGACACATAACATAAGCAACCTACTTTGTTGGTGCATGTGTTGTACCTACTTTACGTTACGTCGTCACATTCATTATTTTGATTACGCTTGTATTGTATGTTACTATACATATTATGTACTTACCTATTAAGTTACTGTTGTTGTACAATTTGTACGTACCTATTAGCAGTGTTCTTAACAACAATAAAATTGTAAAATAAAACGAAATGAGCCCTAAAAGGATGCTGCTATACAAGCAGCCATTTTAATCATTCAATCCTCACTTATCAGTCAAACACGGCCGAGTTTGTCAAACGGCATGCGAATAGTAGAATAAGTAGGTCATGGATGGCCGAAACTCGTTACACTCTCAATTAATGTATGAATAGGCTGTCTACACTGTCTACAGTGACAAATGGGGAGCGGCGGTGGGGGGAGAGAGACGGGCGACTTCCAAAAAGTGCGGCGAAAAGAGGTACTAAACCTGGGAAAATAGAGAGGAAACTAATAGGAGCCCCGCCGTCTATGTAAACCGTTTTGCATATGGCAATTATTTTGACACTTTTCAGATCAGTTAAGTGTTGCTATGATAAAAAAAATAAGTTCCATTTCTATTCTTTTTTGCCAAAAAAGCTTGCACGTGCGACGGTGGCGCCAGCGATGACGGCTCTTCTAAGTTTGAATTTAGAATTATAGGTATTTAACCTATCATTAAAGATATGTTTTTCGTCCTGTTCACAGAAATGATGAAACTGAACGGAATAAGTAGATATGTACATGCAACCTGTTGAGGACATCAAGATATAGGTATAAATAAATACATTATTGTCTAAGCTGAAACGTTAACCTCCACCTCTAATCTATATTCTACTATTTCTGTACAATAATCAGATCTTACATAAAGAATTTCAGATCTTAAACTAAAATTACATTAGAAATTTTCATTTTATCTAACCCAACATATATCCATTAACATATGCTCATATAGGAAACAACGAACATACATATTGGGAGGCTAGGAATCTATTACACTATAAAAACTGGGCCAAGGTTGCATCGTCCTAGAACCATTTTAACTTGACCCTTCCAACAGTATGGCACGTCCCCGTAAGGAAGGAATGCGTAGTACAAGGCAGGGCAGCGGAGGTCATTTTACCCTGGGTGGTCCCAAGGCGACGATGACCGAATATCTCCGAAGGTTGCCGAATGCCTAGATAATGATTCGCAAATACACGGGCAGATGCGAAAAGAAATGGTGACCGAGTTTTTTTTTAATTAGACTTTTTTTTTCTGGAACGGAGTTGAAGAGTTCACCCTACGGAGAGTAAATGCGTTTTCACATTATCCGATCCGATATCGGATGTCGGACCGATATCCCATACATTACAGGCGCCATCTTGGATTTTTTCCATCGAAATCCTTCCGACATCCGATATCGGATCGGATAATGTGAAAACGGACTAAGGCGTACTAACCTAACCTAAAAAAAAAGATACGCTTTGACTTATTATGTACATTCCCTGATAGATTTATCTTATTCTCATAAATGTCACTGGAAGAACGTAATAATAATGTTATAAGTGATATTACTCTCTTTGTTTTTCCGCAAAATGTTTTATTTTATCGCAAACATTTAAGCATAAGCTCATTTTTTATCTTTAAGAGAAAGCCAGATTCGATAATAAAGTATTTCAGGTACTCTCGCCCCAAAAAATATTTATTACTTTTTAAAACAACGGAAAACCAATGACAATATCGTTGGAACTTTGTTTCACCCGAGACCATATTTATGGTCATTTTACAACGCCCATAAAATACGCATAAAAATAAAACATAATAGATATTTGTAGTTCTACCGTCAACCCTTTGGGGTCGCCATAAAAAAACAAAAGAGTTCTTTATGGTGTCAAACATCAACGGTACTTTTTTAAACGATTGATGATTGACACTACAATTTTAAAAAATGCCTCTAGTTTAAAAAAAATCGGTTTGCTGTGTTGGGTCAAGTTAAGCTTTTGAAACTTACTGCTAAGTTCTATATTATTATATATAGCAAAAGTGTTCTAAGTAATGCTTGTTGCATAAGGGGACATACACCACATTTGTCTACGTGATACAGATACATACTTGATTCTCGATATTATTAAACAAACTACTAAGTTTAATTAGACGAATCGATAATAACATCATAATATTCTAAAAAAAATCGAACACACTTCGAAATTCTATAATCAATTTTGAATATTTGCCAGATAGAGAGACAAAATAGGAACTAACAAACTGTCGGTCATTTTCCGAGTGTCACTCATACTCTGACGCATTGATGAGATATTGACGTTGACTGAATGCGAATGTCCATACCTCGTTAAACATGAACTTGATTAATGGACAATTGCAGTCAGTTCCATGTTTACGCGAAAAGTCAATTTTCCAAAATTAATCTGCGAAATGACAAGGAACACTGACATTTTATCCCGCCAGGTGGTGCCTGTGCAAGTGCATAGGATCTCACTGTCATTCATATGTGAGACAAAGTATAAATAAAATAAAATACATAGTAATTTAGCATTTAGAGTACATATTTAGAGGACGTATATAAGGGGGGGGGGGGTTCAGGGGGTTCAAACCCCCCCTTAGGCAGGGCCGGATTAAGGGTAGAGCGAGTGGAGCGGCCGCTCTAGGCGCCACATGGTAAGGGGGCGCCAAAATCGAGAATGTGGAAAAATCCATACAAAAAATTATACGTTGCGTGGGCGCGCACATATCACAAAATGGCAAGAGGATTCGGAAATTAATCCACCTATTGAAAATCTAGATTTGTAATTCAGATTAAATGGAAAGTTGCACCATATTGCCATTCATAAGGGCGCTGTTGCTAGGGCGCCGTAAAAGGAGGATTCTAGCCCTTGACGAACCACATTGTGCGGCGAACGGCAAAGTTACGTCGCTATCCAAATGCAAAAATATGAGTCTACCCGATAGTCCAAAGTGGAGTTCCTCATAAAGCCAAAGGCGCAAATGTCTCAGGGAGGCGCAATTTTGTGAGTCGCAGCAGATGGTGAGCGAATTGCAAAGCACTCAGATCACTTAGTGGCAAAATACCGAAATGGGCGCCCCGACGGTGACGATCGAGTCCGCAGTTAATCTCTTAATTAACTCTTAAGCATTATTATAAAAATAATAGTGATGGCGAAATATAAGGCCTAAAAGTCGGGAACATAGGCGCCATGTGAAGTCAAAATACCTCAAAATATGTCAAAGACCGCAGCTCTGCAGAGTGCATACGATAAAAGCTTGAAAGTTCGCGGATTCCCCGCTGGCGGGTTGTCTTAATTAATCGAGTCAATAGGAAAAAAAATCGCGCTTACTATTTATAAT
The DNA here is from genome assembly GCF_023078275.1 of Leguminivora glycinivorella. Classification (NCBI taxonomy): domain Eukaryota; kingdom Metazoa; phylum Arthropoda; class Insecta; order Lepidoptera; family Tortricidae; genus Leguminivora; species Leguminivora glycinivorella. Next base: position 2,491,658 of record NC_062998.1, on the reverse strand, counting down.
TATCTGCTCTTTTAGTTAGGACAAATTCCGAATCTGCTTTCCTGACTTGGCCACTATATAGTGCTCCATTTTGTTTGTTATTTTATGTACATGATATTCACGTTCAGCCACACGTAACTATACTATGGTGCGACTAAAAAAGTTCAACCATTTGTCCCTTTCGCACTCCATAAATTTTGTATTGCGTTAATCTTCAAATTACGGCATTACTATAAAAAATTTCGCGCTCGCTACGCTCGCAATTTATTTTCCTACGTAGTGAACCTTCTTCCCAAGGGCGCCGAAAATGTATGCCCTGGCGGTGAACTAGTAGCACCTCGTACAACTGGTCGCCAAACCCATCGCAATAATGTTCCAGGGGAAACTGCGGAGATATACTACCGGCGAAACGTATATTATCCTTTCTTGGAACATTTGATATCAGAGTTAGACATTCGATTCCAACCTCATGAAAGTCATGAATACACAGTTGGCACAATGCAAAAGGTCTTGCCAACGAAGACTAATGTTGATCACGCCACAAAAACGGAACTACTGAAAGCTGCTAAACTTTTTCTTGGGTTAACAGAAGCAGAGGACCACAAATTAAAATCTGAATACGAACTCTGGCATAATCATTGGTCAACCCTGGAGCCTGAAAAAAAACCTAGACCTGCTATTGGGGCCATCGACCAGTGTGATCCAAATTTCTTTCCTTCGATCAGAAAGTTGCTATTGATACTGGCCACTTTGCCAGTATCTACAGCAACTGCTGAAAGAAGTTTTTCAACCTTAAAAAGGTTAAAAACATTTTTGCGTAATAGGACGGGACAAGAGCGCCTCACGCCAGCCTCACGATGGGAAATAGCTGCCGTAATAGACGCTAATGATATTGTCAATCAACTAATTTTAAGAAGAAAACGATTAAATAGTTTTATAACGAAGTAGTGTCTTTTAATTTGCATCATTATTAATTAAATGTTCGAGACCTCTTTTTATCCGGTTGAGTTCATGACCTGATGGACCCCCCCCTTAGACTTTCTATATATACGTGCTTGGTATGTAGGTACCGATTTTAACTTGAAAGCGTCATATTTATGCTGAGAAATGTGTCATTAATTGTGATTATAATGATAATTGGTTGATTTATATACCTAATAATAATTCATCAATTTTAAAATACATATATAGTGCAAAACAAAATACTAGAGCATGACACATGCCCGTAAGTTTTGTAACAAAAAACAATAATTATCTATACAATTGTGACTTCGGAACCATTCAAACCCTTTAAAACCCTCAATAACATGACCTGCGCAACATCACATGCGCGTAGCCACATCATGTTATATTTATCTTGTCCAGAAGCAGAACAGTATCAATATGACCTTGGACCAATTTAATCTCCGATTTTTATACGATTCACTATCCCAAAGCCGGCGCCCTACATTTTTCCCAGCTCTTTGCCAATTTTAAATTATTTCGTTGAATTAGAATTTTAACTAAACTTCCTGACTAATAATTTCTTGTGTAGATAAATAAATAAATAAATAAATATTGGGGACACCTTACACAGATCAACTTAGCCCCAAACTAAGCAAAGCTTGTACTATGGGTGCTAAGCGACGATGTAGCGATGATGAAGATGTATTGTTGTCCTGGATTATAAGTTTAAGCACTATAGGTACTACTTGGCTACGGAAATTTACCTATATTATGAACGCTACCTACCTCCGAATTTATGTTATGTTTTCACGTTAAAATATTGTACCGATAAAACAAAATTTGATACAAGTATGGTACATATTGGGTTGCAAAAACACCGTTTTTTTTTCTGGCTTGAAAAAAAAACCGTGATTTTTTTTTTCTGGGGCATGCTTATTTTCAAAACTACGAAATCTCAAAATTTTCAAAGCAGTTAACACTTTTTATACGGTGTTTAGACTTTATGTTAATTAGATTAAACGAATTTAATTTAATAACTCTAATTTCTGGTTTTATAAAACTAACATTAACGAAATCTGTAGTTAGTAGTTATCGCTATTTACTGTTGGCAATACTACTGCCTCTCCACGCTCCACGCCAACTGTGAAGTGAACAAAGAACTAATTCATCAACATCAAAAATAAAGACTTGGCTTAAAGGTCTAGTTACCAAGCCATAAAATTAAAAAAAAAACGCTCCACGCCGCATCGGAAATTCCACAATAAACGTTTGTATACTGAATGTTTATCGAATTAAAATGTACGTTATTGTTATTGAAAGTTACAAATCACGAAAAACCGTTATTGTCGTATTATTTGTTCATCTCAAAAAAAACATATTTAGAAAAAAAAAACAATGATGCTACATAGGTTTTTTTTTCATGTATTTTTCATAATTCTGAAAACTCAACCCAAGGAACATATATCATTTTAATCATGGATGGAGACAGTAGTAAACTATATTTATCAAGTGGGAAATAGAAGCACTAAGGGTCGGTTGCGAAAAACCGTCTGTTATCGAATTAAGAGTACGCAATTTTTTTTTAAGTATGAGAATTTCCTCAGTTTTTTGGATTTCTGCTTCGTGACATCGATATTTCTGTTAACTAGTAGACATCACAGTGCACAGATATGAGCATAAACACATAGCAACAACTAAACAGTACCCAATTAAAGTACACATCATTATTTAAACCCACCAACCTACCAGAGTGGAACCTTAATAGTCATATATTAAAATCAAACCCGTCGCCTGTGGGAAAGCACAGAACATACCTGCATGACATAATGACTGTAGTCTATAATTTGTTTAGACGCCGTCAATTCTGTAGAAGACTAGTTAACAGACAAACAGGGCGCCATGTTTTTTTGCGATGTGCTTCAGTTACATTTTATTTTTGCAGAGATGTGGAATTTTTGATATAGTGTTATGGTATTTACCTTGATCGAGTGGGGGGCTAGACTGATAGGGAATGTAACGAGACAAGAATATTATTAGGGTAGCTATTTTGTAAATTTTACTGTTTGACAGATGAGGTGTTCAGTGACTGTGACGAAAAAAAAAGTTTGGAGTGCCTGAAAGTTTTCTTAAATTATTTACGTCTTATTTGGCTAATATACTTATATTAACTATGTAGGTACCTAATGCAGGCAGGCAATTATGGTCGCGCGATAAATGATAAAACATCAGGCCGTCCCTATCGCACTATTTGTAAGTGCGATAGGGACGACCCGATGTTTTATCATTTATCGCGCGACCATGATTTCCCTTCAGATCTATTAGTTTGAAACCGTACGTCACGTAGGTGTAGAAAAACCCCACACAATACAGGTTTTAATTATTTTTTATATAAAGACAAACGCCTGACCAGACTGTCTAATAAAAATAATTAACTCAAAATGAGCACGCGTCTAACCGTTGCTTTTTTAATATCAGCACATTTGCTTATCTGTGTTGGGTATTTTTTCGCGCGCGCATCGCTTATGTGTGTCAAGGCAGACGCGCGGATTGGTGAAAAATTCGCGAACCTTGGCGCCGATAGGTCGGATTTAGGCCTGACCGCGTTTATTATTTTTATTTTGGGTGTTTTATAGTGCTCATTGTTTATTTTTAGAAATTAGTGTAATGCGTAATAGTTGTAAAATAGGTGGATAGGCTAAACGGGGCTAAGAAAACTGCGTACCCGCTGAGGTTGCCAAGTTCAGTTGACAAAGTCTGACCTTGAGGGCTATCGTGAACATTGAAGTTCATAAATCGTCTATCTCTCTTATCGTTTTTGTAATATCGGCTTGACAACCACGAAAACATTTTCAAACAAATACTGCGAAACAGGAGTGTGTAATTCGCGAATACTTTTTTCCGGTTTTTTCTAAAGTAACTTTGCACTGGCATGAACGCAACAAAATGAAGAAATATCATCGTTAAATGTCATATTTTCATACAAATATGTCGTTAACATTTTTAGCTCTTTGGTTTGACTCTATTTATATCGAATATTTTCTAAATTCATAAACGTAATTTTCATATTAAGACTATTCACCGTAAGTAATCGCGAACTTTCGTACGAACACGAAGAGAACTGCCGAATCACCACTTTTCCTTTCCATTCTGTGAATGAGAACTCTTGAAAGTGAGTTGAAGCCGCGTAAGGTGCGGTTTTACTTTTTAAAACGTTTCGTTAGCGCACAACGCACACCGTTCTGTGGCTATTTATACATTCATTATGAAATGCTCGATATTTTTAGTTCTGTTATGACATTAATAATAATTTGTTCTATTGTTATAAGCAACGACATTTCATCATACAAAAAATCGTACCCCTAAATTAGGCTTTTTAGGCTTAAAACTAGATGGCGCTGTTTCGCAGCCTGGCAGTGGCCAAAATCATATTTTCCCCAAATATTTTTGCATGTTTTTTTTTTTATAAAAAGAAATGACATATTTCTTTATTTTAATATCATGATATAACGTCAATGTTACACATTTAAAAAAAATGTATTAGGCATTAGGCATCATCAGGGTAGTTATGATCTTATGATAGTAATAAATTGAGGCACCTACGATTAATGATTATTAGTATGAAAATTGTAAATCCTATATAAATCATCCTTGATATAACTTACATAAAATACTTGCTTAACTACGGAAACTCCATTAAAAAAAAAAAAAGATAAAGATAGTCTGGTAATCCAAATTTGTCACTAGCCTGAAGCCTGCCTATTATGATACTGATGACTGAACGCCTGAGCGACACTCCCGACATTCAAAAGCATTTTATATTTAAGATATGGCGCCTTTTCTGCTGACAGAATATTAGTTACCAGACTATACCTTATAAGTTAAATTGTCAGTACAAATAGTACAATAAAAAAAAGTAAATATAAATAATACTTCTAGTTACCTATTTACTTCTTGGGGTTGACGAAGCTAAACCTGAAAATGACACAAAAAACATTCGCTTGGCGAGCAAAATACTAACTTAATAAAATAATAAAACTTTACAATTTTACATTCTGGGACGTTTCAATTAGTTTTTATTTAATATAATACGAAATCGCAGAGCGTGCAAAGCTGAAAAATACACTTTCAGCCAAAAATTTATATTTTATGACAAAACTATGATAACGGTTTATATAATACTAGTTTTTGCCCGCGGCTTCGCTCGCGTTAGAAAGAGACAAAAAAGTAGCCTATGTCACTCTCCATCCCTTCAACTATCTCCACTTAAAAAATCACATCAATTCGTCGCTCCGTTTTGCCGTGAAAGACGGACAAACAAACAGACACACACACTTTCCCATTTATAATATTAGTATGGATTGTCTTCGGTTGCCGCGATATGTAGGTCTACTACTCATGAAATAAAACTATGGAAACGGATTAAATCGCGAATAATGAATTTGAACGGTTTACATTTATAAAGTACGACACAAACTTTTAGAATTTGTTTAGGTACGACCTTTTTCTTAACTGTCACATTTTTTTACAAAAAGATGCTTAAACATGTCAACAGTCTTATATGGGGAATAGTAGTTAAATTTTCTTCCATTTTTACAATTTCATATGTCGCAATTAACGTTTGGTGAATTTAAATTACTCAGTGTCCCGTTGACCAGAATTTGTTTTCGTCGGACGAAACGTCCATTTTGACACGGATTATCCGATCCATATCGTATCCAGATCTAATATTTGTCTCATATTAAAGTTCGAATCGGGCTGATAATAGAAAAACCTCTGTAGCAGGGTCCCATTTCTCAAAACTGAAAGTTACAAGTTACAAGCGGAAGTCTCTTTCCAACTTGTCATATTTTGACAATCGAGAAATTCGTAAGTACCGTAGCGTCAAAATTACTGATTCAGATTTTGATGATAGTTACATAAACTTACTAACTTAAGTTACTTTTTGCTATTTAATTTTTTAGTCCCGTAACCCCTTATTTTTAAAACCTAGACGCATCGCATATGTTCACACTCACAGATAGTCAAATTTAATTATATTATTATTGGAGAAAGTGTTTGAAGATAGTGCACCCAGAGTCCTGGCTGTGGCAAGGCCAGAATCGAGTGTGTATAATCGTTCATTTTTTTTTGTTTACCTTAAGGTCGTAATTTTAATATACATTTTTGACAAGCCACCTATGTTCTGATTTCCTACTTATTTATATTAAATTATCTTATGCTTGGTTCTGAGTGAAACTTCAAAAAGAAATAAAGTATAAGATCGTATCGTAACACTTTCACTGTCCAGAGTGCAATGTGTACAAACATTTAATGTTAACGCCCCTAGGTGGCGTTTTATCTTGTACGTACATGTTTCTAATCTTGATATTTATTTTGATTTTCACATCTTACAACTAGTATTAATACTATTCAAATATTTGAGAATTCAATGAAAAATGACTTTAAATTATACCATAAAATATTTATTAGAGATATGAAGTGTTTGTGATCTAGATATATTTTGATCCTGATAATAAACACCCAACAATTTAAATATACTTAACAGTTTACTTTTTTTTCGTAACATGTGGAAAATGTGTGCTTCTTGGTGCTGATTTCTAATTAAAATTTGTTTATATTAATTAGCAAATTGAAAATCTACTGTTTCATTAAAATCACACGCACGTGTCAACGGGCCAATATTCGTTAAGAGAGACCAAGTTAACAGCGTGCAGCGGTTTTGCACGGTGAGTTAGGTCTACGTCATTTCGATATTTAATGACATGTTAAGACGATACGGTAGGGGTCAATTCTCCATACAAACGCTCTCGACTATTTCCTCCCTGGTTTTTGAAGATAGAGCAATGATTTTTTTAACACAGATTGTTATTATTTTTATCTGTGTCGGACCGTTTTGATTTTTTTGATATTCTGCTTTCTAAAGACTTTAGAGCCAATCAAAAATTTCCAAAAACGGCCTTTTTCATTGTGGCGCAAAAAAAGGTGTGATACTCAAGATTGGTAACAATGAACCAAAAAAGCTAAACGGTCCGACATAGATTATTTCATTGTTATTCAGATTCTCAAATTTCGTTCCGATTGATTAAGTTTTGAAGGAGGAAAGAGTCGAGAGCGGAACCTCGATTTTAAAGATTTTTTTGAAATATCTTTTGACTAAGTTGTTCTTAATGGACAATTTTTTTTCGTTAAATCTAGTTAATAACACTTGTATATTTAACTAAAATTCCTAAGTTGAAAGGGGGGCTCCTTTCCATTTTAGCATTTTCGCTACCGTATCCTCTTAAATAATGACGGCATAATATGTTGTATCAAAATGTAACCTAACATAAGGTTTTTTTTCCAGCAAAATAAGCCTTTGCCCAGCAGTGGGACACTAATAAAAGCTAATTAAAAAATTAGACTTTTATTAATCGTTGTCAACCTAGCTTGATCTGATTCCTGGGTGGCTAGCCGAATGGTACAATCGCTCACGAAACGCTCACGAAACGAAGCGCTAGTAGATATCTATCTCTACCGCGCTTGCGTATTGGCGCGACAGAGCCAGCGGCGTATCGCTTTCGTTTGGCGTCGGAGAAATGCCATTCGGCTACGGGGCCAGAACTGAAGACTGGCTGAGACCGTCTCGCCGTTAAAAAAAATCAGCTCAAAATTAGAACGCCCTAACCGCAAAAATGGCAGCCACGCCGATTTTAGACCCCGCCGATCAATCTCAACAATAACAAGTGAAAGTTTAACAAATTAATAGCATGCAGTCGGATCATTTAAAAACATTACTAACAGAACGAAAGCCGCGACATACTTGTATAAAAATACTCTTTAAGACAAACGTTTGAAGGTTGTTATTGGCTCGTTTGTTTTTCTCAGTGTCGTGAACAGACCGAATTAATGAAAATACTGCGCACGCAACGTGTCAAGCAACTTGTTTCGATGGCCAGTGTTCCTTCTTCGGTGGCTCCTGTCATTTTCGACCAGTGACAGTTGCGCAGGTAAATAAGGAAGTATTTAAACCAAGAACGATTTAATACTGGACTGGCAAACCCCATACAAAAAAGCGTACCCCTGAAATGTATGGGCCTTTTAGGCTTAGAACTACGAGTAAATGGCGCTGTTCGCAGCCTGGAAGTGGCCAAAATCATGTTTCCCTCAAATATTTTTGCGTGTTTTTATTTTTTATAAGAACAAATGACATTATTTCTTTATTTTAAAATCATTATATCACGTCAATACACATTTTGATAAAAATAAATTTGTAGGCATCATCAACAAAAAAAGATATTTATTTACCAACACAGCACGAAATGGAAGCGTAAGAACTTATAAAAACTTAGTAAGTATCAGTGTAGTTTATAGTTTATAAATAGGTATCGAGACAAACCTTATTGGTTTAACGTTACTATGTAATTAATTAGAGATTTTTGTTTGTAATTACCTAAATAAATAAATAATAAATAAATAGTTATGATAGTATGCTAAAAAATCGAGGTACGATTCAAGATATGAAGTATGTAAATCCTATGTAAATAATTTTTGATTTAAACAAAAAGTTGACTGCTTGACTTCAGAGAGCCAACCTTACACTTATAACAAGCTGACTGTGTGAGAAAAAGTCGCGAAAAAAAGCGAGAGATTCGTCGTTTTGATTGACAAAATTGGGTTATTTTACGAGTGTAGTTCAGTTAGGTTTCTTTTTTTTTCTTTTTGTGATAAGTAGTGTTTCCGAGATGATCCTAGGCTAGCATTGAGAGTGGTGAATATATTGTCTACTCGTTGCTACAACATCACAAGTTGTAGTAATATGTAGTTGTGTAGTAGGAAGTATTTAAACCAAGAACGATTTAATACTGGACTGGCAAACCCCATACAAAAAAGCGTACCCCTGAAATGTATGGGCCTTTTAGGCTTAGAACTACGAGTAAATGGCGCTGTTCGCAGCCTGGAAGTGGCCAAAATCATGTTTCCCTCAAATATTTTTGCGTGTTTTTATTTTTTATAAGAACAAATGACATTATTTCTTTATTTTAAAATCATTATATCACGTCAATACACATTTTGATAAAAATAAATTTGTAGGCATCATCAACAAAAAAAGATATTTATTTACCAACACAGCACGAAATGGAAGCGTAAGAACTTATAAAAACTTAGTAAGTATCAGTGTAGTTTATAGTTTATAAATAGGTATCGAGACAAACCTTATTGGTTTAACGTTACTATGTAATTAATTAGAGATTTTTGTTTGTAATTACCTAAATAAATAAATAATAAATAAATAGTTATGATAGTATGCTAAAAAATCGAGGTACGATTCAAGATATGAAGTATGTAAATCCTATGTAAATAATTTTTGATTTAAACAAAAAGTTGACTGCTTGACTTCAGAGAGCCAACCTTACACTTATAACAAGCTGACTGTGTGAGAAAAAGTCGCGAAAAAAAGCGAGAGATTCGTCGTTTTGATTGACAAAATTGGGTTATTTTACGAGTGTAGTTCAGTTAGGTTTCTTTTTTTTTCTTTTTGTGATAAGTAGTGTTTCCGAGATGATCCTAGGCTAGCATTGAGAGTGGTGAATATATTGTCTACTCGTTGCTACAACATCACAAGTTGTAGTAATATGTAGTTAGATAAAAATATTTCTCGTAACATGGGACTGATCTTAAAGTACCTTAAAGTGCCTAAGTAAGTAGGTCCCTAACTATTAAATATTTTCTTTTTACGACATAATTTTCTATGAATATGTACATACCCCCAGAATTTTCACGACATAAAGCATCAAATTAAGAGAAACATGAATACTTAATATTTATTTTGAAACCCAACTTCTACTTAATATAACAGATAAGTGTATAATAAAGTATAACTAACTGAGTTGACCGTGACGTCACTCGACTCGATTTCATAATTATTAATTTCATATTAGCAAGTTCAAATTCGTTTTGACAGTTCTTAAAAAGATGCTGATTTGACTAGAACTAGAAGGAAAGTACCCTATTATAAATGTATTAATAAGTCATAAAGTTTTTGTATCTTTATAAAGGTAGTTGTTTACCTATTAATATTCTATTAGAGAAATTTAATATACATGTTTAATTGCCATTTCAGTGGTTCGTGCCGCGAGTCAGGAAATGTTTTGCTGGCCTAGTGGTTTCTGCTCCGAAACGATATTCTACACCATGGGACGTTTTCTACTCCCAAGGCTCTGAGCTTAAAGCTCTAGATTAAATTCTAGTTTAATAAATGACATTAAAATCTTATTTTTAGGTATATTTCGTCACTACTTTGAAAAAGTCTCGTATCTACATTGGTACTCAAAGTTAAAACGTATGTAGTTACTCTATAACAGCGGTTCTCAAACTAATTTTCCCATGGAACCCTTTTAGAAAGTAAAACATCTGACGGAACCCTTATTTTTTTTAATTGCAATCTTTATTTTAATAAGCATTCATGATAGTCAAATCTAATCACTAGATTCTAATGTGAGGTATTACATGGAACTGTTTTTTATTTTTTAACAATTGGTGAATATTTGGTTTTATGGAAGAGAGTTGAAGTTGCATATCAGGTACCCAAAATTCACACGGAGCCCCCAGAGAGGCTTTGCGGAGCCCTAGGGGTCCGCGGAGCACATTTTGAGAATGACTGCTCTATAAGCATCTCATAGCTAAGTATACAGTTACTACGCTTGGCTTTTCTTTGACTGAAAAAGATACGAGTTTTTTTTTTTTTTCAAAGTAGCGACGATGTAATTGTTGCGTCAAATGATGGTTCCGCTTGGTTGAAAAAATTATACATATTTTACTGTAAATTGTACATACAAACATACAATCACGCCTGTGTCCTATAAAGGGGTAGGCAAAGCACCTGAAATTATTCAGGTTTCATAGTGTCACTCTTGGCAAATAACGGGTTGAAAGAAAACGAAATTGTGACATTTGCAGTGACTGCCAGCCTCTCGCCTACGCCGCATTTATACCAATATAACAGTCGACTTCTACAACATCCACGGGAAGAAAGGGGGTATTAGTCCATCACTTTCATCAAAATAGCCCAGTTCATTTTAGATTCCATTATCTCTCAAATAGTCCTTACACCCTGGCGGGTGCTGCCTCTGCGTGTGTGTCATGATACGGGCAAGGGGTTGCCGCTCGGTGTACCCCTTACATTTCATTAAAGTGTCAAGAGGGCCTCTACGCGTTGGCTTCGGCCCCGCGCACGCCTCCCAAAGGTCCGGAACACCATTGTTCCGTGATGGGAAAGACATACATGTAATTTAATAAAGTTTGAAAGTCCCAAAGAATGTTTACAAACATTCTACGTCACCGTATAATAAAAATAAAAAATATGTTTTCCCCTCACTAGCTCGGAAACACGTGTTTTGTCCTTTAATACCAGCGGGTAAAAACGCATTTTATCCACTAGTGGGTAAAGTAATTTGACCTTGAATAAAGTCAAATTAACTGCTTTAAAATTGATAAAAGTAGGTGAATCTAGTAATAAAGATGATTTACCACCTGTGGAACTACTGGAAGCAGTGATAAACGCATTTTTTGCGTTGTAGTTTCCTCGCTATAGTGAGAGGAAAAGTTTTGTGTTGCACTCGGGTGCAAATGTATTTTACCTCTCGTGTGTTAAAAAACTCGCAAGTTCAGGATTCTATTCTCGAACCACTCGCTTCGCTCGTGGTTCAACTATAGAATCATTTCACTTGCTCGTTTTTCAATTCCACACTCGGCGTTAAAATACAACTTTGCCCCCTTGTATAACAAATAACTATTTTCCCCTCACTAGCTCGGAAAGGCGTGTTTTGTCCTTTAATACCAGCGGGTAAAAACTCATTTTATCCACTAGTGGGTAAAGTAATTTGACCTTGAATAAAGTCAAATTAACTGCTTTAAAATTGATAAAAGTAGGTGAATCTAGTAATAAAGATGGTTTGCCAGCTGTGGAACTACTGGAAGCAGTGAGAAACGCATTTTTTGCATTGTAGTTTCCTCGCTATAGTGAGGGGAAAAGTTTTGTGTTACACTCGGGTGCAAATGTATTTTACTTCTCGTGTATTAAAAAACTCGCAACTTCAGGATTCTATTCTCGAACCACTCGCTTCGCTCGTGGTTCAACTATAGAATCCTTTCACTTGCTCGTTTTTCAATTCCACACTCGGCGTTAAAATACAACTTTGCCCCCTTGTATAACAAATAACTATTATGACATTAATCTGTTGAACACTGAAAGCCCAGAGTAGAACCACACCTCGGACACTGGCGATCAAATATACGAAAGAGGCGCGTTCCTAGCACACAGTCTAAGCTCGTGTAGGTCAACGCGTACTATGCTTGTATGAGTGAAATATGACAGGTCGACTGTTCGCGTTTTTGACAGGCGGTAACTGTGAGGTAACCGAGAGGTGGAGGGCGGCACTTTCAGCTGAGAGCGGGAGTGGCCAATTGGCCATACTGCACGATAATACTCTTTATTATACTGTGGTAGAACCAAGTCGGCAACGATTTCGCCTAGGCAAGTGTTAAGTACCTAAGCGTCAAAACTTCATAGAAGTTTATAAGAACCTTTCCACCGGCGGGGCTGTTAAAATCGCTGCAAACTTAGCTTGGTTTGACGGTAATCGTGCTAACAGCACCAGAAACAACATCAGGTGTTTCGGACGCTGTCAAAATAAGCTTTAAGCTTTTATTTTATTTTATTTTAATTATAAAAGTACATCCACATCATATATATTGTAAATTACATAACAAACATTTAAACAGGTATTAAGTACTGATTACATGACAATTACGGAGTACATAACATTCTCTCAACAGCTTCTGGGTACGCCAAATATATCTACACAATACATGTGTGACAATAAATGAAATGCTCAAATGCTTACAATAATATCCTCATCGTAGCTAGGTATTTCTATCGCTGTTCAGTATTCGCGCGACAGAGACAGACTGCGTTTTGATCGGCGTCTAGCTCTAGCGTCAACGATTGTCATTTCGGCCTGATCGGAGTTTTGTGGTTTTCGATTTTGAACCAGTCAGCTACAACCTCGGCGTTGTCGTCACTTCCCATCAGGGGTTACCATGACGTGCTAAAGCCGTTCAGTTTAGGTTGAGAGAGAGGGACGGAGCTATGTAACTGCTATAGCTCTGTCCCTTTCCCTCAACCTAAACTGAACGTCTTTAGTATGTCATGGTAACCCCCCTGGTCTTTCTAGAGGATTATTGTGGAAGGTTTAGGTGTACAATATGTTAAGGCTACCCATACTAACTAGGGGCCTATGTAAAGTAAGGCTTTGATGGTTGTGTTTGCGACAAAAAACGTTTAAAAGGTAAACTTGAGAGGAAGATAGGTGACCCTGTCAAGGAGCAAAATAGAAGTACATCCGTACCACCCTTTTCCTCAAAGTACCATCCTTTGGCCACTAATTTTTTCACAACTTTATCACAACTGATTGTTGATAAATAACAATTTTGTACTCTTCCCCAATTCAGATGATTATTGTTAGTAGAGATTAGATTAGATTAAATTAGATTTCTTTATTTCATGATAAAAATTACACTATAAATTTGCTACATGACAAAATTATGTTTATCTTCTCATCATGATCGTCAAAAATTACATAATAAATTCCAAATAAAATAATTGTGTCTCCCAAATGAGGATCGTCATTTACAAAGAAAGAAAATACACATGCCAAGCTAAATAAAATTAATAAATTAAGTTACAATATCATGAAATTATCACGAAGCAAGAAAATATTATATAACAGAGAAATATAGGTATAATTATATCATCGGTCATTAAAAATTCAAATCCATGTACTCATTTACAGAGTACATGGGGTTATCTAACAAAAGGTTTCTCAATTTGCGCTTAAATGCTTCGTCACATGGCTCATTTCTCAGATCGGCAGGGCCTTATCACACTTGCGATTTACAAGCGAGGCGAAAGCGAAGCGAGCGCGCAGCGAGTTCGTCGCGAGCCCGTTACCAATTCGCAGCGAGTGCGTCGCGACTTCGCCGCGAGCGCGCAACGATTTCGTAGCGAGTTCGCCGCGTCTAGATATGCTGTACCTTCGTCAGCAAAATTCATTTCTACCCACTTTAGTTTAATCCTATCATTTGTAGTATATTATTATCTACGAGTGTGAGCGGACAGTAACAATAATGGCGGAACAATCAAACACTGTTGGAATCGATATCGAGGCATTTATAAAATTTAAAAATTTTTTGATTCGTTCACAAAACAGCACATAATAGTCGCTCACTTGCAGTCGATTACTTAAAAATGGATCCTCCCAAACACGCCGTTTCTGCTTTAGTTTTCGTTTCTTACTTCTTCGAAGCAATAAAGCTAACAGAAGTGTTTCGTCGTCGGAATCCATTATGTAAGTGACTGTCTAAGACGCAGATCACTTTCAGCGAATACGCAGCGTTTTCGTTACGCGCTCGCGGCGAATTCGCGACGCACTCGCTGAGAATTAGTTACGGGCTCGCAACGAACTCGCTGCGCGCTCGCTTCGCTCTCGCCTCGCTTGTAAATCGCAAGTGTGATAAGGCCCTAGTTGTGTTTAATAGGTAATAAGTTTTAACAGGTTCATTCTAATTTGTCTATCTTACCGTTCCACCCGCAAATAATGATATTTATGTTATTAAGAAAAGACACGGCTTTACTAAGTTTATGAATAACTAGCTATTGCCCGCGGCTTCGCTCGCGTTAGACTGAGACAAAAAGTAGCCTATGTCACTCCCCATCCCTTCAATGTGGATATATCCACTTAAAAAATCACGTTAATTTGTCGCTCCGTTTTGCCGTGAAAGACGGACAAACAAACAGACACACACACTTTCTCATTTATAATATTAGTATGGATTATGAGGGCTGCCCTTATGTCAACATGTTTCATTCTATTGTAGATACTAGTTTTATCATCACGTTTAAAATGTATGATCATGATCAAATTTCAATGTTATACTTAGACTTCTAGTAACCCGGCCTTAAAAAAATTTACATTCGACAAAATAGGATTTTCGACTGGCAAGTTAAACTCTGGCTCCATTTTGAAAATACTTCCACCACCCAATGCATCCTTGCAAAACTTTCCGCCAACGAAACATTAGTATTTAATATATTGTTTATTGACAATAATTGTTACGTGAAAGGTACAATAGTACGTAATAATGATACTATTAGATAAGAGTAAAGCGCACTATGTATTGTGATAACAACCACTTGTTATGTCAGTTCTTTCCGCGTTGTGTGTATCCGCCATCTTTTTTACTGGGACACTTTTTTTTAAATATTGTGTCCTACAGGTCAAAAGGTCCTTTTATATTCAGCCACTGGTGACAGCTTCGTTCAGAAATTGAAAACCTAAATCTTAAAAAAAAAGTAATTCAAGTGACTTGAACAACGAATCGAATATTAATTCGATGATGGTTAAATTTCTATGTTTACATACAATTAGTGGAATTGTTTTGGTGTAAGAAAATGCAGTCTAGATCACTGGATAAAATCATCATGAATGAAATTATTTGTTATAAATGTTATAATACACACTATTCATTGAATGGGTAGTGTTTTACAACGTTACAAAAGAAAACTCTTGGCTCACCATGTATGTTATTTTTATATATGTGTATGGCATATGGAGCTTATTTTCAAATGAGCAATGACATATTTTTTAATGTATTTTTTTTTGTATTTTGCACGTTTGGGTGTAAGTTTTTCTATTTCAGGAACATATCAGGAACATATTAAAAATAAGACTTCTTCTTCTTCTTCTCGTGTCGATGGTCTCAGACTGTGCGGGCCCAAAAGGTAGCGACATTTATCAGCGACATCAAAAATAAGATAAACTTATAGGATACTATAATATGAAAATGTAGATAATATTGTCTTCGGTTATCGCGATAGTTACTCATGAAATAAAACTATGGAAACGGATTAAATCGCGTATAATGATTGCGCGATTTAATCCGTTTCCATAGTTTTATTTCATGAAAATGTAGGTTAAAATATATATAAAATACTTATTTTTCCGATATTTGTGGTAGTCCAATTATTTTCAAAATTACATAATTATTTTATTGAGTAATTTAGTAATTTTAGTAATCTTGTTTAACAGTTAAATCGTATTTAAAATGACGGTTCAAAAGATGTCCCTGACCGGAATCAAAATTTAAAAAATACATATTTTTATTTATGTATACAAACAACACAACACGTTTTTTTTATTTAATGTTTATCTGCTACGCAGTAGTACAAGGCCGCAGGTTGGATATAGACAAAATTGCTTGCCATCGCCGAGGCAGTGAGCAAAGGAGCGTATTTTTCAAGGCCCCCTTTTGTGACTCACATTTGACTCATGAGTATTCTTTTGTCTATTTTTATTGTTCATAAAAATAATAATAAATATTTCTATAACATATTTATTTTTTAATTTATTTATTAATAGGTATGTCAATGATTACTATTATTAACCTAAATTAATTTATTTTTGTAATTTTAATTATTTAAAAATATATATCGTATTTATCCTAAAATACCCTAACTTTATTTGTTTATTTATTTATATTGAAAACACACATAAATAAATTAACATTTTATAGTGATTTTAAATAATATCTGTAAATTAAAAATACCTACACATTCGAGTGTATAATGTAGTATTATTTGTTACTAATATTTATTCAAAAATATAATATAATGTAACGCGAGGATGACTATATTTACTTTGAATTATTTTTTATGATTTACATATTGAATATTGTTTATCAAATTTATTCTGCTTCAAAAAAGGGGTAAAATATTAATCCTGTTTATATGTAAATACATACCTAATTGCAAAATAGTCTCCGTAAAAAATCCAAAAACATACGCAAAATTGTCATTTCACAATATTGTCTTAAATAAAATAACTCCATTTAAATCCTTTCCCGCACACAAAATCACCGGCTCAAAATCCGTGTCCAGAGATAAAAAAAACAAAAACACTCACCTCGACAATCGCAAATCCAATTTCACAAACAAAACACACACTTCTGTCACTGTCAATGCACAAGCACGGCACGTCCGCACGCGTCGGGCAGCGGCGACTTACTAGAGTCAGTGAACTGGCCCGCGCCAGCGAACAATTGTTATCATAACTATGGACACTAATTAGGTCATACTTGTCTGTGCTTTTTTTCTAATGCTTTTTTTTAATTTCGAGACTTTTTGTTTTGGGCCTTGGAGATTTTAGTTTTTTTCGGCAGTTATTTTTCAACATTTCCAATTTTTTACCACGCACTACACCAATTAGGTCATATCTGTGGTTCTTTTCTAATGTTTTTTTTTTAATTTGGAGACTTTTTCGTTTTGGGCCTTGGGGAGTTATGACATTTTTGGAATATTTTTGGCAGTTATTTTTTGTTGATCGGTATCATAACTATTGATACAGTAATTGGGTCATACCTACTATGCTTTTACTTATGTTTTTATTTTATTTTGTATTTTTAAACCTTGGATATTTTGGACCATTTTTAGTTAACTGTAACTATGGACTACACCACTTAGGTCATACCTACTTGTCTGTGCTTTTTTAATGATCTTTATTACTTTGGTTTACTTTTTCGTTTTAAGTCAAGGATTTTGACGTTTTTCTAATCTTTTTTTTTTAATGTATGTGACTTTTTATCTTAGACCTTGGAGATTTAGCATTATTTACATCTTTTAATAATTCTTTTTTTTTATAATTTTATGATTTTTTTGTTTTAGGGGGCCGGTTATTGAATCTCACGACGTTCGAATTCAGAAAATTGTCACTGAAAATAGTAGGCAAATTCGGTGACAATTTTCTGAAATCGAACGCCGTGAGATTCAAAAATCGGCCCCCAGGTCTTGGAGATTTGTTATTATTTGCCACTAGCTTTTGCCCGCAGCTTCGCTCGCGTTATTAAGAGACAAAAAGTAGCCTATGTCACTCTCCGTCCCTTCAACTATCTCCACTTAAAAAATCACATCAATTCGTCGCTCCGTTTTGCCGTGAAAGACGGACAAACAAACAGACACACACACTTTCCTATTTATAATATTAGTATGGATTTATTTTTAAAGATTCTGTTCTCGTGTGAAATTTGTGGTGACAGTTCAATATGTATACTGTATGAAGTCAATAGGTCAGTAGTTCGATAAAAAGATAAACCAGTGATGAAACCAGTGCTTGATACTTTTACAAACGTAATGAGTTAGGTTTATTATTCATCATTTTGTACTGTTTAGCTACAGTTGAGATGATTATATTGGTTGCTTTCAGAAAAAGAATATATTATTGAAAACAATATTTCCATGCCAGCCGTATGGTATTCAGCAAACCCAACGTAGAAGATTGTTCAAATTGATAATGAATGAGGCAGTTAAGAATCAACTGATTACCTACAGCAGCAGGCAGTACCAATTCATGGGCATGTAGTTCCTCAATGCACAATACTTGTACTTATGGTCACCATAACTCGTGGATATATATTAGAAGTGAACCAAAGGAAAAAACTTCAAAAAATTATCCTATTACTGAAATAAAGTATCTCATTCTGTGACTTTGTTTATTTTGTAATATTCTTGAGTACCAGGCTAAGTATTTAATAAATTGACGTAAAACGAAAACTAAAAACCTAAAATTCAGCGTTTACGTACATATCGACGTACGTACGTAACGACAAAGTCTAAGGTAAGGTATAGAACTTTTGAAGGCGATTAGGCCATTATGGGGTGTATATGAAGATTATAATTTGATACAAAAGTGAGTAGAAAAAGCATTTTGAAACAAGTAAAAATTGTATCTAATTTTTTGGCAGGGCACGTAGCCAAATGCACAAACGATTATGATAACATCGTTATCGTAGCTTAGCTATCTCTATCACTTTTCCGTATTGACATGACAGAGCTAGACTGAATTTCGATCGGCGTTTAGCGCATAGATTTAAAGTCCATGGTTTAGCGTCAACGATTGACATTTCAGCTAAGTCCTTGTGTCAAAATTGACAAAGCTAATTTTTTTTTTAATTTATTGGGAGCATTGGCAACTTGGCCATCAGCGCAAACATACAATATTTAATACAACATACAGCAGAAGAAACAATTACAGGAATAACAATTACTTTGTAAATCATAAAAGTACAGCACATATTGAAATGCTAAACTTATGACTATTTAGTAACTACACAATACAATGTTTTATGAATGAAAAGAAGTATTTTTGAACAATTACAAATTATTTACAAAGCGCCAATAGTGTGCATAATAAATTCATAAATTATAGGGTTTATAACAGCCTTCAAGTTCATTTCCCGGTTCTTTGCTTGGCTGAAAATCCCGGGAATTCCCGGTACTTTCGGTACCGGTATTTCCCGGGAGCAAACGCTAATAGGGATAGGGGTAGGTTTAGGGATAGGGATAGGGGTAATCGGTCGGCAATCAGTAATTGTAAGCGATAATGCGAGAAAGTACTTTTTACCCACCGACAATAGTGCCGAGATACGGAGCTATGTGAGTTCTATTGTATACAATATGTAGTTTCCTCAGTGTATATAGAATACATACCTACTCGTACCTACTACCTACGCTGTGGTCGCTGTGTAACATTTGTACAACCACTGCAAGCATTTCTTTTTTAAAAACAATAGTAATATGAGTAATCGAAAAAAACACAGACAAACGTCTGCATAGAAACCTACGGATCCAAATGAAAATTTTATTATTTGTATATGTTTGAATAAGAATTCTTTTAGTACGCGAGCGAAACCGCGGGCAAAAGCTAATTCTATATAAGATGCTATGTACCCTTTTTCTGTAAAAAATATTTCTATTTCTTTACTACTCGAGAACATCACAAATAAACAAAGTCAATTAATGAAATACTTTATTTTAGTAACAGGATTATTTTTTGGAGTTGGGGTTTTTTCCTTTATTGGAGCACTTCTATACATATAATATACCTGTGATGATCATGGCCAATAATACCATTAAGTGCATCGCGGAACAAAAACACCTGTAAATTGGTACTGCTCCCCTCTGCTGCCCTAAGGTTTTGAGTAGCGTAACTGCCAGAGTGCCACAGTATTAATATCAATTGAACCATCTTCCATGTTGACTGAATACCATACGGGTTTGTTCGGAAATATTCTGAGTACTATGGAAAAAAACTTCCGCAAGATGGTGCGGAGACTGTGTAGGTAGGTAGTCATATTTCTAGTCAGGCTATGACATGTAATTCGCTAATCGTGCGTTTATTCTGCATTCACGTTTAAGCTGTAGGTAAATATATCTAATTTAAGTGACTTCGAGCTTTTTTGATAAAGTTTTCGTAATTTCAAACCCCTTTATTTTACTTTTTCCTCTTACGTTCGGAAAATGGAAAAATAAAAATATAACAAGTTCACTTTGTTAAGACTAAACCAAAGAAATAACAAGCATATTTTGACAGTGTCTCATGAAAAATACATGGGGGAAAATACACACAATTTCATCGTGAAAGATTCTGAGCTGGCGCGTTGGAAGGCAGTTGCTTACCTAACCGTGTCTTACAAATGTTGCAATTCTTTGAAAATAAGGTTTATTAAATAAATAAAAAAACAGTTGTATAGTTATTTCGTATTATGCAACAAAAATATTTTCCATAGGTACATACTAGTGCGAGAAGTGGTATTTTATTTGCCTAGGTATATCGAAACTTCGTACAATACACGTGCGAAGAGTAAATTCGTAACTCTTGTCGATTAGATTTATCGCTATTCGTTTCGAACTTCGCTTTTCTCTACTTTTATCGTAATGTCCTATTATTAAAGTAGAACTGTGTAAGAATTTATATTTCAAGAACTAGAACTTATTCTGTTCTCCTATAAAAAAACCAATTACCTAAATGAAAACACCGGCGAGTGATTTGAAAACTAAAGACATAATTTCATTTGTAAAGAAAGGAGGCAACCCCGTGTAAAAACGTATACGAGTATACACCATGTTATTTTTGATTTCCGTTTATGTTCTCTCCCGTTGATATTGCCAAGATTTAAATGTATTGAAAAGTAGATGGTGGGGAGGCTGGGATGGGATGATGTTAAGGTTTATTATTAAGTTTTGGTGGTTTTTATGTACGGTCAACCAATATTTGAATCATAGGACACTCTGGACTGGAACCATGTTTTGACTGTGAAAAGGTTCTACAGTGGCCTAGGATTCAAAATGGTTGACTGTACCTAATCTGTGATAGATGCTACGAAAAATCCATAAAATCATAATTTAGTAGCAAGTTACAATTTTTTTAACTTTTTTAGACCTATTTCGCTATTATGCTTTGCTTCTATACAGCAATTCAAATAAGTATATATACAGGATAAAATCCCCCGAGAAAAGCCTAAGGCAAAATACTATTCGTATTGTGATCCAAATTAAGCGATACGATTTTTTTTAAACTCCATTTTCTGCCGCACCTTAAGTACCTACTTCAGTACCTACGCTCTATTATCATACAAATCAGCTTCGAAGGATCCAATAAGCCTTGAACCAGGCAATTTCTTTTTAGCCTCATAATTTTTATCTCTCCTTAAGAGCTTTTTTTTTCAGAATTACATGGTACACTAAGATATTTTTTTTTTCACAAATAGAAAAGTGCAAAAAAAAGATGACCGCAGTGAACTATTTCGCTTAACTCTCTAAACTTAACGGAAATCAATAAAAACACGTTGTAGACATATTTTTGATATTTAATATTCGTACATTGAATGTAGCTAACATGTATTACAGTCAGACATAGACAATAGTTTAATTTCATTATCTTTAAAGGTTTCCTTTATTAAACCTATAAGTACATAGAATAAATTCTGTAAGGTCTTAAAACTAGTATTGAATGGCCATGTCACTTCACAGATAAGTTTACAAAGTTCTGTCATGACGTTTGGCGGGAAAAAGAGTTACCTTGAATGACGTACGTTCGACCTCGTCCGGGGCCGCGAAGCTACGCTTCGGGCGGGTTCGGGCGAGTTCGGGCGCGCTCGGCGGCGCTCGGCCTCGGCTCGTGTCAGCCATACTTGTAGACTTTACTGCGTTCAGATAAGGCATAGCGAGCGATAGCGATGTATTACAAGCAATACATTGCGCTATTTGAACGATAGGATAAAGTTACTGTGCGTATTTAGTCAGCAATGTATTAGTTTGAGCCGAGGTAGTTGAAGGTAACGTAATGATTTGTAGAATATGGACTGTATTATTGTGAAATAAGATTTAGGTTCGTATAAAAGATGGTTATGTATGAGAAGTTGTACATTTTATAAAGCCTTGTTAAGGTTTAGTTTCTGATAGAGATTTAAGGGCATATCGTCACTACTTTTTAAAAAAACTTGTATCTTCGTCTGTCAATGAAAAGAAAATTGTGGTAAGTATGTATGGAATGCATATAGACTTACTGCGTTTTAACTTTGAGGAACAGCGTGAGATACGAGATTTTTTTTAAAGTAGTGACGATATCTGGGTTTAAAACTAAAGCGACTAATTAATATATTTGATATTTTATTTTTAATGGATTCAAGGCCAGTACGGCATCTAGTAATTTTGGTAGATCAGTTCAATATGTATTTTGTGCGGGTGCAAGGTTAAAGGCAAATAAAAAAAAACGTTAACTCTTTAGCCTTTATTACGCCTGTTAGAGCAAAGAATGTTCTAGAAAAAAGAAGCACTGAGTTAAATTGTGTACTTTTAAGAAAGAGACCTTTTAAGAAAAAAATCAGTTTAATATTTTCAAAGTTGATCATCATCATCCTCCTTCCGTTATACTGGGATTTTCCACGGCTCATGGGAGCCTGGGGGTCCGCTTTGACATCTAATCCCAATATTTGGCGTGGGCAGTGTGAGCACTAGTTCTACGAAAGCGACTGCCATCTGACCTTCCAACCCACCGAGGGGAGGGAGGAGGGTAACTACTACTAGGCCTTATTGGGAATATTGGGGTTAGTCCGGTTTCTTCATGATATTTTCAAAGTTAATACGAGTCCCATGTGACAGGTTAAGAATTTCACCACCCCCTTTCTTCCCGTGGGTGTCGTAAAAGTCGACTATGGGATATGGGTTTGTGGCGTAGGCGAGAGTCTGGCAACCTGTCACTGCAATGTCACAATTCCGTTTACATTGTCCCCCTTATTTGCCAAGAGTGGCACTGAAACTTGAGTAGTTTCATGTGCTCTGCCTGTCCCTTTATGGGATACAGGTGTGATTGTATGTATGTACTCGTATGTATGTAATACCACAGAATATATAAAAGTACAAGTACAGAAGGCTCACTGTCAACAACCCGTCAATGGACTGCATACGACATTGAGTTCTATTGCGCAGCGACAAGGTCGTCAAACTTTATGAGCCGCGAACTCGCGGCCGCCGGAATGTATGGAAGAAATGTGGAGTGAGCCGCCCCTGGTAATACGAGTAGATAATTAGTAATTAGGTAATTACATTTATGATTACTTCCAGAAATGTGTGAACAATTTTTTTACTAGCCACGGCGCCGTGGTCTTTCTTTAGCAGCTATACATGACCCCTACCCCCTACAACCACGTCCGAACAATTCGCAAGGTCGTCACAGTTCACACATGCATGTCAACTTACAGTATGGGGTTCTTCAGAAACCGGCCAAGTGCGAGTAGTCGCGTTGCAAGTGTTCCGTACACTACAAGAAGGGCTTAAGCGCCTCCTTTTTAGTAGGAACTTAAGTCATTTTTGCGAATAATCGATATTTTGAACAAAGCGAAACAGAAACGAGTTTATAATTTTATATGTAATATTCAAACGTGTTCACACAATTTCAAGAGATTTGGTAACTATTTGCAGCGGCAGTGAGTGATTTCGTAATTTGTTTTTTTTTCTCTGAAGTCCGACTTAGTGAGTTTTCACACTATCCGATCCGATATCGGATGTCGGAAGTATTTCAATGGAAAAAATCCAAGATGGCGCCTGTATTGTATGGGATATCGGTCCGACATCCGATATCGGGTCGGATAATGTGAAAACGCACTTACGCCTTACTGTAGATTTCTAATAGGTTTTCCTGTGATCTATAGATTGAAAACTATGTCGTGTATTTTTTTGAAAATTTTACGCTTAATAGTTTCGGAGATAAGGGGGGGGGGTGTCATTTTCGCCAATTTTCTTAAATTATTTGAATTTTACTACAAAAATATATTTGAAATACTTATAAAAAGTTGAAATACTTATAGAAATACTTAGAATAAGGCAAAACGTGGCCTACGATGTAGTGAGCTCATCTAAGGGTTCCGTTTTTCCTTTTTGAGGTACGAAACCCTAAAAAGGAGTGTGCAAGTTTCTAATGGGTCGGATATCGGATCGGATAATGTCAAAAAGCACTAAGAGCCCTTTTGGGAATACATTAGTGTGTTGTGTATGTATGTAGCCCTGCCACGAGGTATTACATCAATGGGCAATCGGGCACCACCATCATCTCATAGGATCCGACCACAACGGTGCAATACTTACATAAGTGCTTTTATACATCAGGCATTACCTACGGATTAGAAATAGTTATTTTCCCCTCACTAGCTTGGAAACACGTGTTTTGTCCTTTAATGTTAGCGGGTAAAAACGCATTTTATCCACTAGTGGGTAAAGTAATTTGACCATGAATAAAGTCAAATTAACTGCTTTAAAATTGATAAAACTAGGTGAATCTAGTAATAAAGACGATTTACCACCTGTGGAACTAGTGGAAGCAGTGATAAACGCATTTTTTGCGTTGTAGTTTCCTCGCTATAGTGAGGGGAAAAGTTTTGTGTTACACTCGGGTGCAAATGTATTTTACTTCTCGTGTGTTAAAAAACTCGCAAGTTCAGGATTCTATTCTCGAACCACTCGCTTCGCTCGTGGTTCAACTATAGAATCCTTTCACTTGCTCGTTTGTCAATTCCACACTCGGCGTTAAAATACAACTTTGCCCCCTTGTATGACAAATAACTATTGTTATACAAGGGGGCAAAGTTGTATTTTAACGCCGAGTGTGGAATTGAGATTGTGGAATCGCTTCGCTCGTGGTTCAACTATAGAATCCTTTTACTTGCTCGATTTTTAACACACGAGAAGTAAAATACATTTGCACCCGAGTGTAACACAAAACTTTTCCCCTCACTATAGCGAGGAAACTACAACGCAAAAAATGCGTTTATCACTTCTTCCAGTAGTTGCACAGGTCGTAAATCATATTTATTACTAGATTCACCTACTTTTATAAATTTTAAAGCAGTTAATTTGACTTTATTCAAGGTCTTTACTTTACCCACTAGTGGATAAAATGCGTTTTTACCCGCTGGTATTAAAGGACAAAACACGTGTTTCCGAGCTAGTGAGGGGAAAATATGTTTAACTACAACATATAACCAAAGGGCGCTGTTGTCCTAGCGGTAAGAACGTGTAACTTTCAATCGGGAGGTCGCAGGTTCGAAGTTCGAACCCCAGCTTGTAGGTACCAATGAGTTTTTCGGAACTTATGAGCGAAATGTTATTGACATTTGTCAGTCGGTTTCGGTGAAGGAAAACATCGTGAGGAAACCGGACTCATCCCAAAAGGCCCACTTACCCTTCGGGTTAGAAGGTCAGATGGCGAACTAGTGCCTACGCCAAATCTTGAGATTAGTCGTCAAAGCGAACCCCAGTCTCGCATGAGCCATGGCAAATGCCGGGATAACGCAAGGAGGATGCGTATGATGTTGATCAAGATACACTAGGTTTCCCAAAATGTATGACCTTCCTTTATTGTTACCAGATTTCTATACATTTTCGGTAACAAAAAAGGAAAGTTTCATACAATCAACCTAGGACATTTTGGGAAACCTAATGGATCTTGCTCAGCATCATGGACTCTATCAGCCTACCAATTTTTATCCAAATCGGAGACGTGATCCAAATGTACAAATTTTTCGGAAATGGCACTGAAACTGGTAAAATTAAATCGTAGTATCATCCCTTTCGAATAGATTAATGTAAGAAAACTAAAACTTTCTACAAGCTTTTATTCATTCAACTTGCCTTGTTAGTATCATATTAAGTAGTACATAATTATGTTAGTTTGGGTCAAAACGTAGAAGCTAAATTTGACCCACTTCCCGGTTTCCGATTGAGCTGAAGTTTTTCACACATATGTAAATCACGAGACAATGCAATATTATGGTATCATCTGATCTGCTGATGAAGCAGAAAGGTGGTCATAAGGAACTCTGTTATGAAGCGTCGTATCCCCATGTGAGTGAGGAGTTTTTAGAAACGTCTCGGAGAGCAGTAGATGACTGTTGAAAGAAAGGTACATTTGGCGATAAAAGCTGGTGCCAAAAATGATTTTTTTTCAAAAAAAACTTATTTTTCTCAAACATGCAATGAAATATTGTGTGGGAAGTATCGCTTTTTGGGCGCAACAACTCGAGAGGACTGTAAAGGGATTTCTTATTATTTTTCAGGCCTAGGCCTGCAAAGTAAATTTTTTTTTATAAAATATTGTCCTTTAGAGCATTTTTTTTATTTCATTGTATGTTTGAGAAAAGCACTATACATGCCTCGGCGTGAAAACGGATTCCCGGCCTCGTATCCCTATCCGGCCTCGCTCGCACGCTCGCTCGGCCGTATATACCCACTTGGCCGGAAATCCTCATTTTCCCGGCCTCTGATGTAATGTACTATTAATTTCTACAAATTTTGCCAAGCCTTATAAACTCATGGTAGCTTAGCTGTACTTATTGTTTCAGTTTACCGCGCTTTCTTATAAACCGTACAAAAACAGAACTTCTGGTTCCGCTTACAAAGAAATATTTCTAGGGCGTCCTATTCATTTCTATATTTACCGATGCGTCAAGAAATTTTATACTTACGTAATTATCTCAAATCTCAATGTTTTAAAACATGCGTACATAAATTCACGCATTTAAGATTTCAGTGCCATTCTGGCAATTGGGTAGGTAAAGTTTTTTAAAGATAGGCAAATGATATATTTTTATGGTTCCGTACCAAAAAGGTACAAAAGGAACCCTTATGGCGCCGCTCTGTCCGTCTGTCACATTGCTAAATATCTCGAGAACTACTTATGCTATCGACTTGAAATTTGGAATAGTTATGAACATTGTTAACCTCTACAAATTGAAGGTATAATCTTTTTAAATCTATTAAAATTAATTATAGAAAATGGCAAACATGAAAGGGGGGCAAACTGTAAATGTCAAGTTACTAGGTCAAGTGGGGTATCGTTAGAAAGAGCTCAAATTTTACATGTATCAAAACTATTTTTATACCTTTTTTGTTGTGGAAAAAAAAAGAAAATGTAAAAAAAATAAGTCCCCCCCCCTATCTCCGAAGTTTACCGATGAAAAACGAAACACTCGTTTTGTGCTAAATATTACAGGAAAAATAAAACCATGTCTGTATTTTGAAAACTTTTTTTTTAATTAACAAACAGCTTTTCAGATTTTAACTTTCAATTTACCCAGCCTTGCGGATGTATATCGTTTTTGAAATGAATACGAGATATTACGTAAAATATCTTCTTTCAAATAAAATAAAAACTGTCAAAATCGGTTAACATTATAAAGAATTATCCCTGAAAAACCAACATACTATACAAGTCGCACAAATTAGTTAGCAAATTCATCGAGAGATGGCGCTGTACACAATAATACACATCATTCGTACATACTGTATACAGTCTTTAGAGTTATCGGAGAAACTTGAGATTATTTTAACAATTGAAAGTTTGTACGGAACCCTCGCACTTGGCCGGTTTTTTTTTTTGATAGAATTTGTTATAACGATTACGGAAAGGTGGCTCTTTTATTTTTATTTCGTATAATTTATTTAACTATTATAATTTTTTAAGTGACCGAAATGACGTATGTTCGGTATGTCACAGGTCCGCGTCGTACAGCTGCGTTCGTGACCAACAAAATGGTCCCGACGGAAGACCAGCGCTGACCCTCGGGTTAGCATTTATATAAGGTCCTAATTTATTAGATGCAGATATTTTTACAACTGATAGTACTCGGTCTCTGGAGTATATTAAACCATAAAAACATTATAGCTTTTACGATGTTTTTTTGGAGAAAACGGAAAAACAAATTTGCTACGAAAAACACCCTGTTTATGTGATTATTAAATGAAAACTCATTGAACAGATTCTAGTACCTCTTTTACGTACCACTTAACTGTAACTGGCCACTTCAATGACATGTGCAGTTTTCCCGCCGAACCTTTACGACATTTACAACAAACAATTGTTGACATGACAGACAGTGTTATTGTGACATGTGATAATGCACATGATGATTTTTTTAGACGAAATTATAATTAATTTTTTTGTTAGGAAAATGAAATCAAAAAAGTTACATGAAAAGATTTCTTAATTTATATTTAAAGTTAATTATTTTAATGTAAAGTATCATGTGTTAAAATATCTGCAACTAATAAATTAGGACCTTTAAATATATGTTGAGTCGGGACCATTTCGTGGTAACTTATAATGTTTTAATGTCTTTTATTTGCTGTTTCTGTTTGTTTACTTGTGTATTTTATTGTAATTAGTTAAGTATCACGAATAAATAATTGATTGATTGAATATATGTTATTACAGCCAAAGTGCTAAAAATATGAATAAGTACAAGACTTTATTGCTCGTGTATACATATTTTTGCCACTTTGGCTGTATTCATAGGTGTGTTGCTGACTGTACTAGGTGTCTATGGGCAATTTCAGAAATTGGAACCCAAAATTAGTGACAGTTGATAACAAAAAATAACTCGATGTCACTTTTGTGTCGACAATTAAGAATAAAATTTGTCTAAAAAGCAACTTTTTTCATTTTCTAAATGTAGATTATTGCTTATAGTTTACGTAATTATTTAACACAAAAGCAATATTTTTATTTGATAAATTTCATGCTTTCTTGTCGTCACAAAACTGACATCGAGTTAATTTTTATTAACAACTTTCAATAATGTTGAGTCCCAAATTCTGTAAATGCCCGTATATCGACAGTAGGCCCTCTGAAAGTCGCCCAAAGATATCGCCAGAAAATCGCAAGCGCAGCGTCGTTACAAACGCTCTAACTTCTAATACAAAGCCCAATGAAAACACACACATACGCGCACACACACAACCATACACACCACAAGCACGGAGGAACTCCAAACGCTAACAGAGTAAAAGTTCCAAAATAAGTACTTACATAGGTATGCTTTTCACCACCCCATCTGTTAAAAGCTCTCTTGATTATTCGAAAACGATTTATCGATTTATCGATTAGAGTGCCAAGTACTGATAAATGATTATTTTGAATATTTAATAAATTGAAGGATTTAGTTTTATATTAAAAATCCATAATTAAAAAAATAAAATTTTGAAAAAAAACCGACATTGTGCATTGATTTCCGTCGAACTTGGTGAAGAACACTCCCGACTAATACAGCTTTCAAACAAAAAAACTAAATCTAAATCAGTTCATCCGTTCGGAAGCTACGATGCCACAGACAGACATACATACACACAGACAGAAAGACAGGTGCGTCATATTTATATAGCGAATAACTTAACCACAAAATTTGAATTTTGAAAAAACCCCGGTCATAGTAGACTGATTTCCATTAAACATGGCTATTTAAGAACGCTCCCGACGTTCAAACAAAAAAACTAAATCTTAATCGGTTCATCAATTCGGGAGCTACGATGCCACAAACAGACACACACAGAGACACGTCAAACTTATAACACCCCGTCGTTTTTGCATCGGGGGTTAAAAAATAAAAGGATGGATTTCTACTGTCTAGATGGGTTAAACTTAAACATTACTTCAGTTAGTTATTAAGTTTATTATGTTAACGTTATTACACTAAGTATTAACAATATAGTATGATGTTTTATGCATTGCACAGTGCCTTAGTGTCTCACTGTAATACTGTGTAATTTGTTTTGAAATAAAATAAAAATAAAATAATAATTACGTTATGACATGCTTTTTCATTAGACATGTAAAAAGTTACATTTTTTTTATCCAGTAACCATTGCTCAAAACTGAAAGTTACAAGCGGAAGTCTCTTTCTAGCTTGTCATATTTAGACATTGACTACCACTTGTAAATTGTAACTAATTTTGGTTGCAAAGAGACAAATAAAAGAGACTCCGTATACTTAGACGGATAAAGAAAGAAACGTACCTCAAAGCAGAGAAAAAGGTACGGTGGCCTAGATGGCGTTACACCTTTAGGGAACGCTCAGCTAGATGGCGCTAATATTAATATTTGTCATTTTGACACATATCA
Organism: Leguminivora glycinivorella; assembly: GCF_023078275.1. Classification (NCBI taxonomy): domain Eukaryota; kingdom Metazoa; phylum Arthropoda; class Insecta; order Lepidoptera; family Tortricidae; genus Leguminivora; species Leguminivora glycinivorella. Next base: position 2,461,416 of record NC_062998.1, on the reverse strand, counting down.
AGCTAACAATATGGGCCAAATTGTAAAAACTGAGGTTCAAAAGTCTTAAGCTCGTGTCGAGAGATGGCAGTCTATGCACTGTGATTACACATTTTACTTTGACAGTAACTCTATAATACTCGATCCTCTTTTATAATAGTAATAATACAGGTGTGTGTACCACAAAATATACAATTAACAAATTTGTTCCAATATCGAACTGTCCTACAGATAGCCAATAAGGCACGCCACAGACACTCTTAAAAATTCATAATTCAATCTGAAAATTTTGTCAGTTTGAACTGACAGATTGCACACAAATCTTAAGATTATGAATTTTGAAGACTGTCTGTGGCGTGCCTAAGATGACCATTAGAGCCCCTCGCTCTCGCGGCGCGCGTCGCGAACGCAGCGCGGATTATGCAACGAGAGCATTAACCGCCGGTGAAATGCACCGATGCGCTCACAATGCTCGCCTTTACTGCACGCGCCTGCAGGACACCGAGCAAGATTAGAAAAAAATATTAATTTTGGAAAATAGCAGCTGTATCTAAACACTGATCTTTAGCACCTATTAAGTACCTAAATACGATTCCGTTCCTAACAGTCGCCATCAAACATGGGCCATTTTTAGGGTTCCGTAGTCAACTAGGAACCCTTATAGTTTCGCCATGTCTGTCTGTCCGTCCGCGGATAATCTCAGTAACCGTAAGCACTAGAAAGCTGAAATTTGGTACCAATATGTATATCAATCACGCCAGCAAAGTGCAAAAATAAAAAATGGAAAAAAATGTTTTATTAGGGTATCCCCCCTACATGTAAAGTGGGGGCTGATATTTTTTTTCATTCCAACCCCAACGTGTGATATATTGTTGGATAGGTATTTAAAAATGAATAAGGGTTTACTAAGATCATTTTTTGATAATATTAATATTTTCGGAAATAATCGCTCCTAAAGGAAAAAAAGTGCGTCCCCCCCCTCTCTAACTTTTGAACCATATGTTTAAAAAATATGAAAAAATCACAAAAGTAGAACTTTATAAAAACTTTCTAGGAAAATTATTTTGAACTTGATAGGTTCAGCAGTTTTTGAGAAAAATATGGAAAACTACGGAACCCTACACTGAGCGTGGCCCGACACGCTCTTGGCCGGTTTTTTTTTTTGAAGTTGTCCACCCCACTTTTTTGGCAACATGGGTATTTTCTACGTGATTCATACTCGCGACGCGAGGTCTTTCGATCTTGATAGGAAAAAAAGTGTCCGTCCCAAGATTTCCATATATTTTTCAAACCTTCCATTCCGTTACCGCCATACAAAATGTAGGAAAAAATGATAACGGAATGGGAAAAAACCTTGGGACACTAAACTTTTTTCTCCTATTAGGATTGAAAGAGCTCGCGATTCTGAGTGGAAATCACATAAAAAAATGGGGTGGACAACTTTGTAAAAAAAAAATGGCCCACATTATCGGAGAGGTCAAAGCGCTCATAAATATCTAAACACGCCACTATTGTCAATCCCCCTTAATCATAAACGTACTCTAAAGTTATCAAGCCGATAGAGATCGTTTGTCCCTTTCTGCCGTATTGATGTGATAAAAAAGGACAAACGTACTTTATCGGCTTGATAAGTTTAGAGTACGTTTATGAAAATTATGAATTTAGTGGTTACATAGTTTTGAACGCCCCAGCCGCTCCGATATATTTGATGATGAATCCATACTAAGATTATAAATGGGAAAGTGTGTGTGTATGTTTGTTTGTCCGTCTTTCACGGAAAAAACGGAGCGACGAACTGACGTGATTTTTTAAGTGGAGATAGTTGAAGGGATGGAGAGAGATATAGGTTACTTTTCGTCTATTTCTTATCCCCCACTTTCCTTAAATGGTGGGGGGGGGGACGGCGGCAGTTTGTATGGCAAATTTCGAATTTAAAGCTGTCGCAACCGCGGGCAAAAGCTAAGTAGTTTATAATATAGTAGAATCTAGGAAATCTACATTTCCCTTCGTCCTCGTGTGCTGGATATTAAAAATGCAATATTTATTATTACACGATTTCAAAGGAACTCACATATAAAAGGAAAGAAACGTTCAGATATGGACGGGAAAAGTGGTCACAAATATCGGAGCACGCGTCTATGGTGCTCCTATACAGAATCAAAGTCTTTACAAAGTTCTACTTTTTTGATTTTCTTCATATTTTTGAAACATATGGTTCAAAAAATAGAGGGGGGGGACACTTTTTTTCCTTTAGGAGCGATTATTTCCGAAAATATTAATATTATCAAAAAACGATTCTAGTAAACCCTTATTCATTTTTAAATACCTATCCAACAATATATCACAGGTTGGGCTGGACTGAAAAAAAAATCAGTCCCCACTTTACATGCAGGGGGGGGGGCTATGTACCCTAAACATTTTTTCCACTTTTTATTTTTCACTTTATCGGCGGTATTGATATACATATTGGTACCAAATTTCAGCTTTTTAGTGCTAACGGTCACTGAGATTATCCTCGGACGGACGGACGGACGGACGGACGGACAGACGGACAGACGGACAGACGGACAGACAGACATGGCGAAACTATAAGGGTTCCTAGTTGACTACAGAACCCTAAAGAGGGCCGTTAAAAATATTGCATAGTGACCTTCGAGGTCATAATGAACTTCTATTATGGGACCAACTAAAATAGCGAAAACAGGTTTGCTGGCTATTCCATGGAAATGAGCGGCACCATGACATGCATGACAGCCGAAATGTAAGGAACAGCTACATTTTCTTTTTTCTACTTGTCGACTGTAATCTGTCAATTAGGACACCACAGACTAAACTATAAGTGCTAACCAGAGGGCGGAATTGCTCATGGCAAAAATCAAATGTCATTCGAGTTGGAACGTTAAATTTTATCGACTATCGATTGAACTGAAATTATTGAGTGATTGATTGAGAAGAACTGATTGAGTTGTTTTCGTCGTAAGTAAGACGAGGATACTTCTTTATCCATTTGTTGACTGTTTTTCGTTTCATATTAACCATTTTTTTTCAAACGTTTTTGCAAGAGGACTAGTGACAAAAATGGTAATCAAATGTTATACAATTTACTTTTAATCTAGTCGAAGAGGTCAAAATCTTCTCGAATCTTCTCGGTCGAATGGCTAATCAGAGGTCAAATAAAGGCAGAAATTTAAAAGGTGACTGTTTTTATCGATAGCTGAAAATGTCGATAAAATTTAACGTTCCAACTCTATTGACGTTTGATTTTTGCCATGAGCAATTCCGCCCTCTGGTGCTAACTTTTCAGTGTTGGATACTCCATGGCAATTCCGACTCAATTATAATAAGCTCATTATAGTTGACTTTAGTTAACTGTAATAATTTCAAAAATAGAACTTCATACAAATTTCTGTACTAATTTGCGATACCTGGCAAATTATCCTGCATCTGAAACACATTTTTTTTATCTGTCGCGTTATCGGCCAATCAGAGACGGTTATTACAAACAATTGGTTGCTAGGTAATTCGATGTTGATACAACGGTGAACGACTCTATTAACATTAATTTTAACTTGCATGAATGATGATATTTCCGTCCATTGATGATGAAGATGATGACTCGTAGAAAAAGTATTGTATACAATAGTGATATAAATAATTAAGCTTTTCACTCTCGTACCGTACTATTAGGCCACTCAGCAAGCTTCGTGGCCTAAACATGTTACTCGATAGTTCATTATATATGACCTCAAAAGTCACTATGCAAAGTTTGAACGGTCCTTTTTATTATTTCACCACGTATACTTAGCATGGTGTGACAGGGACAGCGCGCCATCGCGCCATCACGCCGTCCCTGTCACACATTGTTATATAACAACCAGTAGGTACCAGTGTGGGAGAACCATTATCAAAGCGTGTTCCGATATTTATAATCACTTTGCCCGTTCATATATTTCTGATGGCGACTGTGCATGTAAGTTATTCGCTCTTGTGAATTACGTTTTATTTACGCATATTATGGTAGATTTAATAGTAACTTATGTATATCAAAGACCTTTACAGGGGACAGCTTAATCACATTTTTTGCCATATGAAATTGAACCTTATCACTGAAACAGAAAGTCGATTGTATCAGACTAGTGAAAACGGTCCACATGAGAGGGCATTGTTTGGGCTGGTGTCCCTCTCGCACGTGTTGCCAGTGTTAATGAGGTTACCATAGTAGTAGTATTTTTATCTGTATATTATCTGACTTTATAACTTCTTATATTATTTTAGTGTTATATTCAAACTAGGGTTTCGATATATTTCAAAGAATTGGAAAATAATTATAATGTAATTATTTTGATGCCAATAAATCAAAGATTTGTATAATTAAAAAATACCTTCAATTGCGTTTTAGTAGATTTGGTAGTAACTTTGAAAATTGACTGGTATCCCCAATGTATGACAGTGATGACGTCACTGAATAATGTTGACATTGTCAGTAAGTGCGAGAGGGACACCAGCCCAAACAATGACCTCTCATGTGGACACACTTTTTGACCTAACTCCACAATCTACTTTAATAATTCTAAATCTATGATGTATATTTGTCAGTTACTTTAATGTTCAAAGCGTGGTACCTATTAATCGTAGTTTATAAATTGCTCGGTTAAATTCGAAAATTACGGAACGCTTCATTCAAACTTCCACCGCCCATTTTCGGGAAGTGGGGGGTTAGAAACAGGCAAAAAGTATTTATGTCACTTTCCATCCCTTCAACTAGGTAATCTCCACTTAAAAAATCACGTAAATTCGACGCTTCCTTTTGCCGTGAAAGAAGGACTAACAAACAAATACATACACGTTCTCATTTCATTTTGTAATATTCGAAGAATGTTACTGTTACTGGCCCGTGTGGTGACGGGTTAAGAATTTCACCACCCCCTTTCTTTCCGTGGGTGTCGTAGAAAGCGACTGTGGGATATGGGTTAAATTGTGGCGTAGGCGAGAGGCTGGCAACCTGTCACTGCAATGTCACAGTTTCGTTTTCTTTCAACCCTTTATTTGCCAAGAGTGGTACTGAAACTTGAGTAGTTTCATGTGCTCTGCCTACCCCTTTATGGGATACAGGCGTGATTGTATGTTGTATGTATGTATGTATGTTACTGATAAGAGCAGAATCAAAAAATATTTAATTTATAAGTTACCTACGTTTACCAGGGGCGGCTCACTCCGCGATTCTATCGCCATGGTACAAGTACATGCCGGCAGCCGCGAGTTCGCGGCCCATTCAGTGGTGACGACCTTCGCGCCGCGCAATAGAATTCAATGTCGGCTGCTCACGTGCGGTCCGTTTGTCAATGTAGGTAAGAATTTAGAATGGCGGCATTTTGAGAACATCAAAGGAGTGAGCCTTCTGTACTTGTACTATTATATATTCTGTGGTTTTACTAGATCAAAAATGTCAACACAGTAAGGTTTTGTTCTACAAGACGAGTTTCCATTAATTTCTCATTTATATTAGTCGAATCTGGTTCTTAGGAGGACAATGTCTGGAAAAGCAATCGTAACAACAGTTCATGCGCTACATTGACCGCATACAAACCGCAAGTCGCGATCAATTTGTATGACAAGTCCATGTGACTTCTTACCAATACTATTACATAAATATAAATATATTAAATATTATAAATGGGAAAGTGTGTGTGTCTGTTTGTTTGTCAGTCTTTCACGGCAAAACGGAGAGACGAATTGACGTGATTTTTTAAGAGGAGATAGTTGAAGGGATGGGAGTGACATAGGCTACTTTTTGTCTCTTTCTAACGCGAGAGAAGCCGTAGGCAAAAGCGAGTACTATTATATTTCCACTTTTTACAACCTTGAATTGTGTTTTTATACAATGACGGTGGTAAACACATATCTACGGCATGCCTGACCTGACAGTAAGCACTCACAGTAGACTATGGAGCTTTGCCGACACTTTAAAAACTTGCAAAAGACTTGGTGCTCTAGAGTGCAGCCAAACTTTTATTTTTGTCGTCAATCAGTGAATTTTAGTGTCCAGTCGTTCATGGGCTAAGTGGTCAGCTTACCAAACAGTCCTTGTGCTTGTTAGCCACCGTCACCATTTTACCACCGATTGAAATTTTTGCTGACTATAATAAAATTGACTGTATCAATTCGTCCATGAGCTAAGATATTAGATTTTGTAACTGTCGTCCATGGGCAAAGCAGCTAGCTTACGGCCGCGCGGCCACCCCGGGTCGTGAGTATGACATTCTGCGGCTGCAATTTTCACGATGAAACTTGTGCGCACGCTTCCGCGATATACAGGGCGCTGTGCAAACTGGGGCCCTTTGTTCATCTGTATTAATGTACAATTAGAAAACACGGAACAAAACAATATTAAGCAGGTAAGTAAAATAATATTTGTAAATTAAAATTTGATTTAGCATTTTTTTAACAGGCTTAGAAAACATTTTAAATACTTAGTTTTATTTTATATAAATCTTTCGACTCTCGTGAAAATTAGGAGTCACGATTTTATGTATTTATTTTCATACTAAATACTCATAAAAAATACAAATAGAATGAGCAGAGTTGTGGTTGACAATATTTGACATGAAACAATTTTTTGTCAAAAAAGATTACATTACTTATAATAACATTTGTAGAGGTATGAAAAGACTTGTTTGCCAAGAGTGGCACTGAAATTTGAGTAGTTTCATGTCATCTGCCTACCCCTTCATGGGATACAGGCGTAATTGTATGTATGTATGTATGAAAAGACGGTTTCACGCGAGAAAGAAAGGTCTACTAAAGTGATGAATGAAAAATAGATGACGAAAGGAGAAAGGGACGGATTTAAAAACTTCCTTCAACATCACATCGCTCTCATCAGGACTGAAGGTTAACTGGAAGAGATCCCTTAAAAGGATAACTTTGTACTAATGACAAGTATCTTATCGCGTATGTATTATTTTCTTGTACACTGAAGTGTTTTGCTACCAGGGGCCCGTTTCTCGAAAGGTGCAAGCCTTGTATTACAAGCGCGCGAACTGTCAAATCGTATGGGTTGTCATGGAAACACACTTGTAATACAAGGCTTGTACCTTTCGAGAAACGGGCCACTGGGTCCCATTTCTCAAAACTAAAAGTGACAAGTTACAAGCGGAAGTCTCTTTCCAACTTGTCATATTAGACATTGACAACCACTTGTAAGTTGTAGCTTCGAGAAGTGGGCCCCAGGACTTTCAGGCAGCTTTCGGCAACACCCTGTACCCCGTACGCTTGGAAAGCGCGCGCGCCTGTGTGCGTGCGCACACCACCACACGCTCACTTTCACTCGGCGAACTATTCCTGGGCCGAGTGCACACTGGGGGAACGAAAACGTAAGTTGGGAGTGTTCACTAACTAACATATATACTAGTAGTTATTTATTATGGAGTCTGTTCGGAAAAAGAAGAGTCGTAGAATGTATTGGACATCAAGACCCCATACATTTGACGACTCGTCTCTTTCCGAACAGACTCTATTATGTACCTACCACTGAAATGTCATAGGTAATTACTCTGGTGCCTTCTATCGGCATCGAGCCTTTTTTTTGTGTTTCCTAAATCACTAAACTTGTTAGTTTAAGCGTCTACTACTAATGAGCGATTTCTCATAAATCCGCATAGACCCAGACCAATTTTTCCGATATTGAATTTGGACCTTCCTTTGTTTCTATGAGAGTTTAAAACTGGAATTTAATTTGCACTGATACAAGTACCGGGACTCACGAGGATACATAATGCGGCTCGATGCTGGTAGATGTGGCTTCACCCGAAACAAAAGCCATTTACCCAAGCACTCAGCATTTCGTGTCAATTAATAAATTAAAATACTGTTATTAACTGAGGAGTGTCTTTTCAAAGGGACTTATTTCTAGAAGCCAACAGACATTATTTTCATCTACGTCTTCCTAGAGAAATAAACATTGTTGACTTGTAGAAATAAGTCCTTTTGAAAAGACACTCCTGCCTCAACAGATGGTGTTTTTTTTTGCGAGAAGTGGTTCAAAAGTTTCTCTTAGAAACTCTATAAGGGATCGTCTTCCTGCATTTATGTTATTTTAATGTTTATGGGTACTCAAATGTTAACCTTGATGATGATGATTGATGATATCCTTTTATTCCTCATCGGGAATCTTTAACTGACTGTTAACCTTGAAGTATTATTTGATTTCTTGACTCCACAGTCAAACTTATACCATAGTTTTGTGGAGCACTGTATATTTATACTATAGTTACATTTGATTGTAATAATTAAATAAATAAATAATAATAACTGGGCTTTTATTTTCAAAGTTGTCCACCCCACTTTTTTGTAACATGAGTATTTTTTAAGCGATTAATACTCAGAATCGCGAGGTCTTTCGATCCTGATAGGAGAAAAAAAATGTCCCAAGATTTCTATACATTTTTTCGAACCTTCCATTCCGTTACCGCCATACAAAATATATGAAATGATTGAATGGGAAAAAACCCTATTAGAATTGAAAGAGCTTGCGATTCTGAGTGGAATGGAAACCACATAAAAATTTCCAACTCCAAAAAAAGTGGGGTGGACAACTCTGAAAAAATGGCCCAACTAGATATTTTAATTGTACTTGTTAGCAATAATATAATTATAAATCATAACATATACAAATTATACTGAAATTAAAACTAAACAAAATAAAAATATCATTCTCAACATCTTAAAAATATTTTAGCCTATATATATTTAATATCACATCACTAAAACAATAGTTTCAGTGATGTGATATTAAATAAAAATATTCTAAATTAAAGTGTCATTAAAATACACATAACACAAATTATACTCTGTGTGATATGATATGCAAGTGAGATGAAGATTAGAAATCCTAGATTAGGCGCAATGTGCACGCTGCCTTAGGCTGCATTCGAACGAAGACCATGCTATTGATTTCATGATTTATTATTTGGGTGAATCAACTTTTTCTTGCCTATTATTGCCATGGTTACGGTCCCCTGAGTCACACTGGTTTTATGCAAAATTATGCTCCTTAAACTATGCAAACATGCATTTTTCTGGTGTTAACAAGCCCTTTCCTTAATTTGCCACCTACAAACATGGACTACATGCATGCTTGCATAATTTCAGTAGCATAATTTTGCATAAAACCAGCGTGACTCAGGGGACCGTAATCATGGCAATAACAGGCAAGAAAAGAAAAAGATCTTGTTGTATTTTGCAGTTTTGTACTTGTCTTTTTAAGTAGATCACTTAATATGATAAGATTGATAAGATATTATAAGAACCATATTTCGACTGCTTGGCAGATTGTTAACTAAATAGTTCTATTTTAGATTTATTTAGTTTCATTTTATTTTAAGTTTAGTTAATTATGTAACTTCATTTAAATTTTAATAAGTTGTTGTCAACAACAACAAACAATTTTTTTATACAGCATTCAAGGAGCAAAATTTAAATTTAACAGTTATCTTTGAAATTATATTTACTCGTACTCTTAGCTGATTGCCTTTAGGTACTTAAAAGTCTTAAAACTGTTCATATAAAATGTATACCACATGTAACCGCAGAGCCCTGTAAAGTGTTCGAAACTTTTCCTTTGTTTTATTTCATAAAAATATTCTTTTATACCCCTCCAAGGCTTCTGTAACTGAGATATATATATATTTTTTTTCAATTATAAACGGGCTTACTTGGCCACAGACTAGCCAAAAGCAAAGACGTGGGCTACGATGGAGTGAGGTCGCCGAGAAGATGTCTGTTTACTCTTGACCAGGGTGGCTAGCCGAATGGCACAATCGCTCACGAAACGCTCACGAAACGATGCGCTAGTAGATATCTATCTCTATCGCGCTTGCGTATTGGCGCGACAGAGCCAGCGGCGTATCGCTTTCGTTTGGCGTCGGAGAAATGCCATTCGGCTACGGGGCCAGAACCGAAATCATCATGAAATCAAACCGCCGTCATAATCCGAACACGGGGCCGTCCACATCTATTAGCGCTGCGTCGGTGTGCCCGCAATGCACTCGTGCGCATGTGTGCGTCTAATGCATTTTACTTGCACTTAGAACTCTGTAGAGGTGATGCAACGTTCAGCTTCTGTGAGGGGAATGTCAAGTCGAAGGATTTTTTAACCCCCGACGCAAAAACGACGGGGTTTGACGTATCTGTCTGTCTGTCTGTGTGTGTGTCTGTCTGTGGCATCGTAGCTCCGGAACGGATGAACTGATTTAGATTTAGTTTTTTTTGTTTGAAAGCTGAGCTAGTCGGGAGTGTTCTTAGCCATGTTTCATGAAAATCGGTCTACTATGTCGCGGTCGGGGGTTTTTTCAAAATTTTAATTGTTTGCTGGCTACGATTTAAGGGCAATCCATTCTCTATGTAGCTTTATCTTCTTTTGTAAATGGAGAAGGAGTAATACAAAACTGTATTTATTTATAATCGGCACGTTTCTGCAAGGACAAATACTATGAAAAAAAAAACAAATGGGTACTAAAACATATTTTCAGAAGAAAAAAAATCAGTTATACATTAACATCGTTATTTATTTATTACCCTACAGAGATGTAAAAAATGAAAAATTTTAATAAGTAGATATTGATTAATAGCTATTTATAAATAGCTAGGTGACATAGCCCAAATAAATAAAAAACCGATCAACCAAAATCGTAAGTTATAACACAGACAGATCGGTCCAATATTGGTGTGAAATCTTAGAAAAGTTATTCAAATAGGATTAAAATACCACCATAATCACACCTCGGACACCAGCGATCAAATATATGAACGAGGCGCGTTCCTAGGACACAGTCTAAGCTCGTGTAGGTGAACGCTTACTATGCTTGTATGAGTGAAATATGACAAGTCGACTGTTCGCGTTTTTGACATGTAACTGTGAGGTAACCGAGGGGGTGGACGGCACTTTCGGCGGGGAGCGGGAATGGCCATACTGTACGATAGTACTCTATATTATACTGTGCCATAATGTTAGAGTCTGAACGGAAAGAGAAATGTCAGAGAATAGGGCTTGTAGAGGTATATTACATTCCACAACTCATCTCTTTCCGCGTACCTAGCCTTTAGAAAGAAAATGCCTATTGGTATTCTACAGGTTACATTTTGGGGAGTGTGGGATGGGATTACATAATCTAATCCCCCCGTCCCGACAGAAATGTCACCGTGGGACTAGGCGCGGGCTTGCTTACCACTGAGACATTTTTACCCCCGACACAAAAACGACGAGGTGTTATAAATTTGACGTGTCTGTCTGTCTGTCTGTGTTTCTGTCTGTGGCATCGTGGCTCCCGAACGGATGAACCGATTTAAATTTAGTTTTTTTTTTGTTTGAAAGCAGAGTTAATCGGGAGTGTTCTTAGCCATGTTTCATGAAGATCGGTCCACTATTATGTCGGGGTTTTTTTCAAAATTTTAATTTTGTGGTTAGTTTATTGTATTTATAAACATGCGCCTAGACTAGACCGCATGGGCACTTTCCAGGTGAGATTGTGGTCAAATGATTTTAGAAAGAAAATCTAACACTCTCCCAGGGGTATCCACCCCCTCTGTGCATTCCATGCGTGCAGGGTGGTTGCGAACTCGCAAAGACGTTCGTTGGCCCCACCGAGGTCATTCACCCAGCGCACGCGGCGCTTTCGCGGCGATAGGGACGCCGCTATACACCCGTGAGGGACGGACGGACTATTATGTAACATTAGACTATATGTGGAGTTCTAGCACAGAAGGGTCTTAGGGCAGACAGTCATAAAAAGAGTGGCTGAGGATAGTGAGGATTTGACAGGCCCTAGCCGTTTAAAGAAATAAAAACATTAGTAAAAAATAACGACAAAATTAAAATTTTGAAAAAACCCACGACCGCGACATAGTAGACCGATGTTTATGAAACATGGCTAAGAACACTCCCGACTAACTTAGCTTTCAGACAAAAAAACTAAATCGAAATCGGTTCCTCCGTTCGGGAGCTACGATGCCACAGACAGACACACACACAGACAGACAGACAGACACGTCAAACTTATAACACCCCGTCGTTTTAGCGTCGGGGGTAAAAACGTCTTAGTGCATTTTCACAAATGAGCCATCTTTGACATTTGCCTATCCTCTATCGGATCGGATAATGTGAAAACGCTCTTACACAGAACAATCCAGCCCCAAACTAAGGAAAGCTTGTACTATGGGTGTTAGGCGACGATATACATAAATAAATAAATATTATAGGACATTCTTACACAGATTGACTGAGACCCACGGTAAGCTCAAGAAGGTTTGTGTTGTGGATACTCAGACAACGATATATATAATATATAAATACTTATATACATAGAAAACATCCATGACTCAAGAACAAATATCTGTGCTCATCACACAAATAAATGCCCTTACCGGGATTCGAACCCGGGACCGCGGCGCAGCAGGCAGGGTCACTACCGACTGCGCCAGACCGGTCGTCAAACATACATACTCATACATATAGCGCCGTAAGTGCGTTTTGACATTATCCGACCCGATATCGGATGTCGGAAGGATTTCAATGTATGGGATCCGATGTCGGATAAGGACATAGACTATTATGTAACATTAGACTATTATGTGGACAACGGACTATCAGAAAATCTAGTAATAGAAGTAGTAAACACTTTATTGCACAGAACAAATTACAAGTACAGTGAATAATTATAATGGTTACGTACAAAGGCGAGCTTATCCCTTTAAGGGATCTCATCCAGCTAACCTTAGAATAACTGAAAGAGGAAAATAGGAGATGGTTAGACAAACACAACTAAAGTGCATCGGCTGCATATTCCTATCAGCAGCGGCTGGTCCATACAAGCCGATTCCCACGTTGATAAAAAATTATTAAAAAAAAAAAAAAAACATTTATTTCAAGTAACGAGGACTCATACAATATAAATATGAAAAAAATCACAAAAGTAGAACTTTATAAATACTTTCTAGGAAAATTCTTTTGAACTTGATAGGTTCAGCAGTATTTGAGAAAAATACGGAAAAGTACGGAACCCTACACTGAGCGTGGCGCGACACGCTCTTGGCTGGTTTTTTTTTAATTTACATTCTTCATCGCGATATTTGGAAAGTATTTGTAACACCTAGCTCTATTGTGGAATCTGTGAAATAATGAAAATAAGAATACATTGTGATAATGATATATGATTAAATGATTTTATTTATATTCCATTGCACTATAATATTTAAATGTAAAGTAATTTTTAATGTGACATGTATTAGTATTATTTATAATTTTGTGTAATATTTTTGTGACTTTTCGAGATATGTATGTAAGACAATTTTCCCCTCACTAGCTCGGAAACACGTGTTTTGTCCTTTAATACCAGCGGGTAAAAACGCATTTGGATAAAATATCCACTAGTGGGTAAAGTAATTTGACCTTGAATAAAGTGAAATTAACTGCTTTAAAATTGATTAAAGTAGGTGAATCTAGTAATAAAGATCATTTACCACCTGCGGAACTACTGGAAGCAGTGATAAACGCATTTTTTGCGTTGTAGTTTCCTCGCTATAGTGAGGGGAAAAGTTTTGTGTTACACTCGGGTACAAATGTATTTTACTTCTCGTGTGTTAAAAAACTCGCTAGTTCAGGATTATATTCCACACTCGGCGTTAAAATATAACTTTGCCCCCTAGTAAAACAAACAACTATTGTCGTTTGATAAAATTATGTAAGCTATTAGCACGTAAGGTCTATCGGTAAGTGCTGATATGTAAAATAAAGAAATAAAGAAATTCTGTACCCCATTCTATACTATTCTAAAAGTCAAAGTGAAAACGCTGCCTAATCTAAGATTAACCTGACCTGGATCGTGAGCGAAAAAACCTTTTGTCTACTTTTTTCCGTCTTTGAACTCCAATGTTAAAGCGCTTTGTTAGCCAAGGCGACTTTTTCTGGCTGCGCAGATTTTGATGAGATCTGACCTGGGTTTTCGAAAATGATTTGGTGTGGAAAGTGGCCGATTAGCTCCTTACAAACGTAGGGCAAATTTTCCTCAAAGAACCTTCCCTTAAATCACAGTATAATAAAGAGTAATCGCTTACCTCTCAGTTACCGCCTGTCAAAAACGCGACCAGTCGACCTGTCATATTTCACTCATACAAGCATATAGTACACGTTCACCTACACGAGCATAGATTGTGTGCTAGGAACGCGCCTCTTTCATATATTTGATCGCCAGTGTCCGAGGTGTGCTTAAAGTAAAGAATTTCACCACCCCCTTTCTTCCCGTGGGTGTTGTAGTGCTGTGGGAAAAAAGGTTAAATTGAGGTGTAGGTGTTGTCAAAGCGGACCCCAGGCTCCCATGAGCCGTGGCAAATGCCGGGGTAACGCAAGGAGGATGATGAGGATCGCCCAGTTGTCCCCAAAACGACGACGTCAGACCGCCCCACGAGGATGGGGCGCGCCAGACACAGCCCCCACAGCGCCCAGCGCGGAAGGGGCCACTCACACCCCAGCAGGGGTGTCGAATGAAGACTCACTCACACTCGAGGATGATGATGTTGTGTAGGTCAGTGAGAGGCTGGCAATCTGTCACTGCAATGTCACAATATCGTTTTCTTTGGCACTGAAACTTTAGTAGTTAATCAATCAATACCACACCTCGGACACTGGCGGTCAAATATATCAAAGAGGCGCGTTCCTACGCATACATTCTAAGCTCGTGTGGGTGATCGCGTACGCGTACCATGCCTGGTTGAGATATGACAGGTCGACTGTTCGCGTTTTTGACAGGCGGTAGCTGTGAGGTAACCGAGAGCGGGTGAGGGGCACTTTCAGCGGGGAGCGGAAGTGGCCATACTGTACGATAGTACTCTTTATTATACTGTGCCAATATGTTCCACGATTCTTCTCCTTCCTAACTGACCACAGGCGTGATTGCATGTATGTACTGTATTATTGACAAACTTTGACTATCTCATTAATTGTGTATGTCTGTCTCTCTGTCCAATACACTGCTCAGAGATCACTAATCGCTTTCGACGCGGAAAGTAACAGTGATCGTGACTTACTTACGATATATTTTTGTGCAAATATAATTATACTTTATCTGTTTGTACCTCAATAAGGTATTATAATGTCCTGTTAAATGTACAGTGGTGCAGATTGGTAGGTAATTAAATAACTGGAAAAGTAACAATTAGTAAGGTATACTTAAGTATTAAATATGAAAAAGTGAAATAGAAAACAATTTCCATTTCTTAAAAAGAAGCTGATTTAACTAGAAAAGCGTTTGTCAAACTGTGAGGCGCAAACCCAAGGGGGCGCAGCAACATTACAAGGCCCTGACCATGGCGTGGGATAAGTGCACAGCACACATCACACTTTACCTACTTAAGGAGGGGAGGGGTGGCGTGTTCACATTTCATTTTTGACGACCGGGGAGAACACTTAAAAAAAGTTTGAGAACCCCTGAAGAAGAGCAGCAAAGCAGAAGGAAAGCAGTGGTGCCTATTGTGGTATCTAGTCTCCAGTCTCTATACCTCAGTCTATAGCGTCGGCCACCGGACTTCTGAGTCCGTTCTACACGGGTAACGACAAAGCTTCCGGCCAAGGTGACCTTGGTTGCCAACGACTGCAACCACCGAATTACATCACGGCTGACCAAGGTCACGACCTTGGACTCTTTGAGGCTTGGGTTTTGAAACAATCTGAAGATCTGAGAAGAATGATAATAATAATATTCTTTATTGCAACCATGGTATTTATACAGTTTTTATAAATAATATTACAGTCTCTCATGGACCCTGATGACTGATGAGGGTGTAGCAAGTTACAGTCAATTTTACATTTCTTATAATTATAATGTGTTACTATGTACTATATGTTAAAAAATAAAATCAACTTTTTTTTTTGCTTCTAATTACATTTCAAATGTCGTCGTTCATAATGGGTTACGAACTCTTTAGTATTTTGTGAACGAAACATTATGATCAGTTTCAAAGTTCAAAAGATCATACAGGTATTTTAAAACTTTGGATCCTAAGTTCTGAAAGACCTAATATGGCAGATTCTAAGCTTACTTACTCCTGAAAAGTATGAGATTTTTTTAAGGCATTTTTTGTGTCGATCGAAAGTCAAAAACTCAGGATTCGAATAGATATTGGCCAATAAAATTATGAATGGCAACTGTAAAGGCCGTTTTCAAATTATCCGATCCGATATCGGATATCGGATGGATTTTAATGGAAAAAATCCAAGATGGCGCCTGTAATGTATGGGATATCGGTCCAACATCCGATATCGGATTGGATAATGTGAAAACGCACCAAGGTAGTGTGATCAAAAACTACTACTTATTAAAAATCCATTTTCTGAGCCTACTAGGTAAAATGCTACTAAATCCATTTGTCATACTGTCTACGGGAAAAACGTCTAATGATAAAAAAAAAATATTTGAAAAACCCCCGATACCGATTTTCATGAAACATGACTAAGAACACACCCGACTAACTCAGCTTTCAAACAAGAAAAACGAAATCGTCGTTTTTTCAAAAAAAAAAATATTTTTTTGAAAGGTACTTAAAGATACGAAAATTAGATTAAGATAAATTATTACATAAGTTCCCTAACCTCGTGAGGGTAAACCTCGGCCTTCATTTCGTACATAGCAAATGATTAAGTATTGTATTATTTTAATATAATAATTGCATTATCATAGATCGGTGCGACCTCCGGTTGGCGGCCGCGTGAACTTACACGTTACAACGGATAGTTAATACTTATTGACCGCGCTGAGCGAAGGTCTTTGGTTTTGGCGAAAATGTTTTTAATGTCAGCAAACTGCCTTTGTTTTGATAATTATTTGGATTTTTTTTATTTTTTTATACATTTGTACAAACGAGAGTAGTCATCACAGTAGTAGAGTAGCAAAATTTATCAATATTGTTTTAAAAGACTCAATTTTAAAAAAGGGATGTGATAACTGATAACACTTGCATGTAAAATCCTTTGCAACGTCTAGAAAGTCTTGGTTCATTTTTACTAAAAAATGTCTAATTAAGTAATAATTTATGATAAAAAAAAATGTTTTCGTAAAAAAAAAAACACTATTAAATTCAGGTAAATTTATCATTTGTGCATTATGGCAAAAATATCATATTGAGCACCTATCGCACCATAAAAAAGTCCCATGCACATTTTCCCAACTCTCGTAGCAGGATATTTCTGACCTCGACGTCATAGTGACGTAACGTGTTCAAAACCGAAAACCAGCGCTCATCGTTTCGCAAACTCGCGTATTTATTTATCGATCACGCTGGCAGTGAGGCACTGGGTCAAGGGTATGGCCTACATCGCGCCCAAATTCGCGGTGCACCACTAGTGATGGCCGAAACAGGTATCCACACAAAAAAATCAAAAGCCGTTTTTTCAAAGTTAACCCCTAGTGCTTACAAAATTAAAAAGTTACGCTACCGTAGCCTAACCATATTTTTTTCCAAATTTCTAATAGTTCTTTTTAATTTTTATTTATAACCTAATTATAATTCAAAGGTTAATAGAGTAATAGAAGTAAGTTTTAAATGCTTTAAAGGTAAGCCGTTAGATTCAGTCAGTGTGTTAGTGTGTCAAGGGTACGGCCTACTTGCGCCAAAATTCGCGGTGCAACTGATAGTGTTGCGCGCGCGCTGGCGTTTGAACATATCGACGTTGCGTTATCCCGGCATTCGCCACTGCTCATGGGAGCCTGGGGTTCGCTGTGACAATGACAACTAATCTCAATATTTAGTACAGTCAAGTGTAAAAATATGGGTGTACACATCTTATTCAAAAATATGTCCTATAGTTCGTTAATACTTTAGTAGTAAACTCTGAAATTTTCGCATAGGAAAACTTCGGAAACTTTCCATACTTTGTATGGACTATTGTATGGACAATTGTATGGACGGAAACTTTCCATTTCATAAATTTAAATACCTTTTATTTTTCGTGAAAGTTTAATGAATTTTTCATGAAATTTAAGATTTTTTTGGAAAGTTCCTGCAACTTGCATTAGTTTATGCTATCTAACAAGTCGCCCCCATCACAGACAGAATCATCGAAAGTAGGCTTCGCTGGTATGGCCATGTGATGAGACGCCCTGAAGACCATGTAGTGAGTCAAGCGACAAGCAACAGGGAAGCGAGCAGACAAGGAAGACCTAAAGCCACATGGTGGTCTACAGTGACCCGCGACTTGGAACGAACCCAACTCACCCCGAAGACAACTTGACGACCGGTCTGGCGCAGTCGGTAGTGACCCTGCCTGCTGCGCCACGGTCCCGGGTTCGAATCCCGGTAAGGGCATTTATTTGTGTGATGAGCACAGATATTTGTTCCTGAGTCATGGATGTTTTCTATGTATATAAGTATTTATATATTGTATATATCGTTGTCTGGGTACCCACAACACAAGCCTTCTTGAGCTTACCGTGGGCCTCAGTCAATCTGTATAAGAAGGTCCTATAATATTTACAACTCATGACAGACATGGTCCTGGCGCTTAAGAACGAGGAGGGCCGACCCCAAGTAATGGGATTAAGGCAAAGAGAAAGAAGAGTGTTATATATTAAGAAGAAACTGACTGACTGACTGACTGACATATCAACGGCACAGCCGAAACCACTGTGGCCCGTTTCTCGAAAGGTACAAGCCTTGTATTAGGTACAAGTGCGCGAACTGTCAAATCGTATGTCAGATCGTAATCGTAGGTTCCTTATAAGGTGTAAAGGAGCAATAAGAAATAATATCTGGGCAACCGAGCTTCGCTCGGTTCTGTTTTGTATCCGTGACATGTGTCGCCATCTAGTTCAAAAATGAATAGTACCTACATCGAGCGAAAGAATTCTCAGCCTTAACAACACAACTACTCCACACGAGATGGCGCGCATTTCGCCACAAAAACTCAAATAGTGTATTTTCTATTCGTTTTAGCCTTGACCTGTGTCGCCATCTAGTGTTTGCAATAAATAGTACTTACATCGACCGAAAGAATTCTGTCTTAACAGTACAGCTACTGCACACGAGATGGCGCGCGAAGAAAAACGCATGAAAACTCGAAAATTCGCGTTTTCCGGGACCTAAGGATAAGTTGACCGATTTTTCACCCCCAAAAACCCCCACATAACAAATTTCTGCGAAATCGTTAGAGCGGTTTCCGAGATCGTCAGTGTAAATAAATATATATATAAATAAATAAATAAATATACAAGAATTGCTCGTTTAAAAGTATAAGATAATTTTTCAAAATTCACCTCATTAGTGTGTTTTCACATTATCCGATCCGATAGCGGATGTCGGACCGATATCCCATACATTACAGGCGCCATCTTGGATTTTTTCTTATGAAATCCTTCCGACATCCGATATCGGATCGGATAATGTGAAAACGCACTAAGGGGGTAAAAGGGGGGGTCCAAAGTTTGTATGGGAAAACAAGATTAGATTATTACGTGGACGCGAGCGAAGTTGCGGGAAAAAGCTAGTTACTTCGTATGATTTATTCCAAGTAGGTCAAGAGTAAAAATTAACGTAGGTTAGGTATGTGTAATTACCAATGTTATATACCTACTTAAATACAGGGAATACCCACTATTAAAAAAATAATAAATGTTTTATAGCTGCAGCAATAAAACTAAGTGTATAGGTATTTTATAAATTCACGAGTATTATTTTTCTCATTATGTTTTAACCTCCTAAGGCCCAAGGTCCTTCCTATAGTAATAATTAAGTTGGTCATTCAGGCCCAGCTTCTTCAACGACTATATAGTCATAGCGTACCACGGTCCTACCAGTAGGACTTATTATAAAAGCCGACATTTTGATTTCAAATTTCGCGCCAATCTAAACTGACGTATCCGATTTTCTAGAGGGGTGTTTAAGGTTGAATGTGAACACACTCATAAGCTTGAAAAATAAAAACAAAGTGTCAAACTGACAAGTTACAGACGGCGACATGGGTTTTCCGTGAAGGAGAGGTTAGTAAATCCAATTTTATTCATGTAATTTTCAGTACTTTCTTACTAATTTGTAAATAATCTTCTTTTTTATTAGTTATTTTACGAAGTTAAGTAATAATTTCATTGATTTTGCTTATATTTTACGAAATACGGGATGAAAAATATTAAGTCCTATGAGTAGTACCTCGGTTTTATACAACTACATAATTTAATAATAATGTTTGTGGTGGTTGCAAAAACTGACACATATTGCTTTTATTGTTGTAGGATTAAATGATAAAGAAACATAATTCGCTCTTAGGGAATCAGAAATAGAAACTGAAGATGAAAAAACAGACTTTTGCCACATAAAACTCATAGAAACAAATTTTGTTCAAACCAGATCCCGGTATGCTTCCTCTAGTTCCTATGTCGATATTTCTCTGTCAGAACTAATTAATTCCAAAGCCTATGATATCCACGGCAGGACCCGATATTTCACCTTGCAGCTTCTGCAGAAGGACGTCGTGGAGCGCATACAAGAGGATGATCTCACGCTCGCAGTGGAATAACATTCGTCGAAGAAGAGCGTAAAATCTTAATTTTTAAGTGATTTAAAAGTGATTGGTGCATTGTATTATTTTAATAAGACTATTATTTTATCTCATTCTTTCTATAAAACTAAAAAATAAACAAATCTTAAGTGAGTTTTTTCATTTCGTAATATAAATAACGTTTCTTTATAAGCCCATGGCCCTTCCTGTAGGACTTTTTTTAATTAAAATCAAATTATCCTAAAAGGCATCGTAAACTGATAATAAATATGCCCCAAAGCTGTTGGTGGCATACAAGTACAATAACATTTAAAAAATGTATTCCTAATGTTTGGGCCTGAACGAGTATAAAACAATAGTACTACTGGTAGGACCTTGGTTCGCAATGACTAGTAGCTGAATTTCGCCTTGGGCCTTAGGAGGTTAGGTAGCTGTTACTTAATTATATATTATATCGTCTATTCTACAGACCACAGTAATATTCATAAAAAAAATCTCAAAAAAATATTGTTACAGCAGCAGAATATTACTTTTTTTATCATAGTTGCTAATCATTTGTTTTGTCTCCACTGTATCTTTTGCTGAGGTGTGCCAATAAAGAGTATTCTATCTATCTATCTATCTATGATTTACTGTTCTCATACAAAAGTGACTCAATAGTTGCCACATGTAAAACGGTTTACACAGACGGTGGAACAGATGCCATATATACCATAGATTAAGCAAACGTATCTACTTAGCGTGTAAAATGAACTCAGTATTGATTTATTGATTTAATATCAACTCTTGCGGGTTAAAGGTGATCCCAAAAAATCACAAGATAGTGCTTAAGTATTCTAAAAATTTACAATGTCACGTGACGTACTAATACAGTTAAACAATTATTATAAATACTAGATTAGATACATTAAATTACAATTACATTTACAGTAAAATCAAGCGCGGATCCAGCTTCGTGCCCAAGGGGGGTCACGTGGTAAAGGCCCAGGCCTCAGGGGGGGGGGTCACGTGGTCTATGTATGGCCAACCTAGGCTCCAGAGGAGGGGTCATGACCCCCCCCCCTGGATTCGCGCATGAGTAAAATCTACTTAGATGTCCGTCTTTAATCGCAGCTTGCAGCTTTCGGGCGTCAATTTATGTAAGTTGAAGTCAACAAAAACGTAAAAATGCCTCGTTACGTGATATTTAATTGCAACAGCATAAAAATTATAACCACTTGGGCCTGAGATATATTAAAAATCTCAGGCAAGTAACAACTTCAGTACAAAATCTGACACGCTCGGCCGCCATACAAATATATGAACTCGTTTCTTCTATCTAGATCTAAGTCTATCGACGGTGGCACCTATCTATAGGTATTAATTTCGACTCTTTTTTTGCCAGTCTATAGGTACGTTGTTACGCGTCGCGGTGGTTGGTAGTGACACTAGTGACAAATTTCCACGGGATATTATAGCACGTTTCACTAAACATTCGGCACGGTCGAAAGTTGCGCTACATTTTTCATCGACAACTTTTGTCGATAGTTCTTGCACTAGCGCAAGGGCGTTACGTAACAGTTTAAGGCCGCCGGCAGGTGAATGTGAAACACCCACGATGCGTGTCCTTTATGAATGACACACATGCGTGTTGCCTTTGTGCTGGACGCTACACGTTTTCTACTGAACCACGTTGTCTGTGCCTACAAGCTTCAAATCTAGGGTGAGGGCGCGAAACGCCGCAGGAATGTAGTCTGGCTCTGTCGCGCCAATACGCAAGAGCGATAGAGATAGATAGGTACGAAAGAGATTATTATCATGAGCGTTTCGTGAGCATTGGTGTATTCGGCTACCGCATACAGGCATCTTCTGGGCGAGCTCAGTCCACCGTAGGCCACGTCTTTGCCTTTGGCTAGTCTGTGGCCAAGAGTAAGCCCATTCATGAAGCAAAAAGCTTTTGCTTAGCTTAAGCGGACGTACCTTAAACCTTCGCCCCTACATTTTCAATCAATTTTTAAGTATTAATGGCTTGTCGATGATTCCGCCAACGTAAAGGTTTAGGGAGGCAGGCGCTTTGTGAAGACAAAGAAACTGGCCGGCGAGCCCTATATTTTTCAAATCTGCTGCCGTTTTAGGGCCAAGATTTTGTTGACCATCTGTAATAGATTAGACATTAAGGACATGCATTTTTTCAATATGCTGCGTGGCGAACAAGCGTATGATCTTCTTTAATGGTAAGCAGACACCCTAACATATTTACGCCCGTAACTCCTAGTTAACTGGCGATTGTTACTTTGGCTAGGTACAGCAAGCTGCGAAATAGCATCGAGAAATCATGAATTAATTCGGTGATAAATTCGCCACACACTTTTGCAGCTCAGTGTACATTAGATGGATGGTACCTACTACAAATTTCACCCGACTTAAGTAAGCAAATTTTCAGCTTCAACGAAAACTTGGAAATGGATCTTATTTGATATATAAGATTTAACCCCTTCAAACATTTATGGACCGCCCGCCCTAATAAGTGGGTCTGGGACATATTGCTTATTTGACAGATTGTACCAGCCAAATTTTGGCCCACTATTTATGTCCAAGTCTAATCAAAGGTCCCATATACTTTGTAGCTTACCATAAGGACGAGACGAGACTAGCAATTATTATGTAATATCTGGGCGACCGAGCTTCGCTCGGTTCTATTTTAATATATCACGTCTTTAGATAAAAAAAACTCTTATAAATACAAAAAAAAAAAAGACAAAAAACAAAAACTAAATTTCTGGCCGGGCTCAGGGACGGCTCACTCCGCGATTCTATCGCCGCGCTACAAGTACATGCTGGCGGCCGCGAGTTCGTGGCCTAATCAGGGGTTGCGCTTGCGCGCATTCTCACGGAACGCACGTTTGTACTTTCCATTGTTACTTTACGTCGCAAATATTTTTTAAGGTTCATATGGGATGTCCGCGTGTGGAATGGCTAATAATGCTTAGTTAAATAGCCATCATGAATAAAATAGGACAATCTTACGCAGATCTACTATTGATTGTCCCACGGAAAAGTTAAATAAGGCTTGCGATGTTGGGACTTAAACAAAAATATATAAATATTGTATATATACTCTAGAGTACCCTTAACTTGACTATACTGGTATAATATTTTATCTGAGTATTCATTCCTTTTAATCCATAGGCAACCCTATCGTCCGACGCTGCGCACGTGCGGCTCGTTTCTTTGTTAGAATTTTGTAGGCATTTAAAAAGGCGGCATTTTGTGAACATCAAAGCAGTGGGCCTTCTGTACTTGTACTATTATATATTCTGTGCCGGGATTCGAAACCCTGACACCTTACGATCTATCTGCGTACATAAGACCGACCTCGTACGATTGAGCTAAGAGGAATCGATGCGCGCGCGGCGAAATTAACGACCATATTTTACGTTTACTAACGCGAAAGAAAAACTCATGAAAACTCGAATTTTCGCGTTTTCCGGGATCTAAGGCTACGCTAGATCGAATTTTTACCCCCGAAAACCCCCACATAACAAATTTCAGCGAAATCGTTAGAGCGGTTTCCGAGATCGTCGGTATATATAAATAAATAAATATACAAGAATTGCTCGTTTAAAAGTATAAGATATTTTTACGAATAAATTGTTAGAGTGGGACTCGCTCGAAAACGCCACATATGTTAGTCATTGGTCCCACCAAAAGCGAGTAAGGCACTGGTCCCACCGCGAGCTAGTAAACTATGAGCTACCGGCTATAAACACGAACAAAAGATAATCACTCCCGTGTAAATAAAAGAGACACGGCGATGTTTATAGTTACTCGCCCAGCGGTGAGCTATCAATATCGCCGTGTCTCTTTTATTTACACGGGAGTGCTTATCTTTTGTTCGTTTTTATAGCCGATAGCGCATAGCTTACTAGCTCGCGGTGGGACCAGTGCCTAAGGTACGTGCTATCGGTGATAAAAACGAACAAAATATAGTCGCTCCAGTAAATAGATAAAAGAGACTCGGTTTTTTTTTAGGTTTCCATACCAAAAAGGAACCCTATGGCGCCACTCTGTCCGTCTGTCTGTCTGTCTGTCACATTTATAAATATCTCGAGAAATACTTATGCTACCGACTTGAAATTTGGAATAGTTATGAACATTGTTAACCTCTACAAATTGAAAGTATTTTTTTTATTAATATTAATTATAGAAAATAGTCAAAATGAAAGGGGGGCAAAATGTAAATGTCAAGTTACTAGGTCAAGTGGGGTATTGTTAGAAAGAGCTCAAACTGTACATATCAAAACTATTTTTCATATTTTTTTGTAGTGCAAAAAAAGTCTCCTATCAGGGGGCCGATTTTTGAATCTTACGGCGTTCGAATTCAGAAAATTGTCACCGAAATTGCCTACTATTTTCAGTGACAATTTTCTGAATTCGAACGCCGTGAGATTCAAAAATCGGCCCCCAGGATCGAAAGACCTCGCGATTCTGAGTATGAATCGCGTACAAAATACCCGTGTTACAAAAAACGTGGGGTGGACAACTTTGAACAAAATGGCCCAGATATTCAACGGATTAATGATAAAGCATTTATTTCAAGTATACTTGAAATATACATCAAAGGTTGGAGACGTACTTGTAACCAAAAGGTCTGTGTATGTAAATGTTTGTATCCCGTCGCGAGAACGAGAACCGAAAGCGAGACGATTTACCGAGTGCGATTTACCTATTGAAATAGGAAAATTGCTATGAATATAATCAGAATCGTACCTCAACTTTTTAGCGCCACCTATTAAATACCATCATAATTCATAACTACAATGATGATGACTCAATTTTTTTCAAAATGTTTATTGACGTGATATCATGACATCAAAATAAAGAAGCATATTATTTATTCTTATAAAATAATAGGGGGCGCCACCGTCTATGTACATCGTTTTGCATGATGTGGCAAATGTTGAGTCACATTTGTATGAGAAAAGTGTTGCTATGATTTAAAAAAAGTTGCATTTCTACTCTTTTTTGCTAAGTTGTAGATGCTCTGAAACTAGCATGGTAATACTTCTATTTGATTTTTTCACAGAATTATAAATCATCATCCTCCTTGCGTTATCCCGGCATTTGCCAAGGCTCATAGGAGCCTGGGGTCCGCTTTGACAACAAATCCCAAGATTTGGCGTAGGCACTAGTTTTTACGAAAGCGACTGCCATCTGACCTTCCAACGCGAAGGGTAACTAGGCCTTTTTGGAATTAGTCCGGTTTCCTCACAATGTTTTCCTTCACCGAAAAGCGACTGGCAAATATCAAATAACATTTCGCGCATAAGTTTCGAAAAACTCATTGGTACAAGCCGGGGTTCGAACCCGCGACCTCCGGATCGTAAATCGCACGCTCTTACCGCTGCATTACGTTTCTAATTGACTCCGACAGATGTCGTTGTTACACTCGCGAACTGGGTAACTCTGCGTTATAAATTAACTATAATACTTATTCATTCATTTCTGAAATTTAACCTAATCTATTTATTATCATGTGATTAAAGAAGAATTTTTAGAAACCTGCGTTTTTACTTATACTGTAGGTTTATGTTGAAAAATTGTGCATTACGACACTGTTGCGGAAAACAGGAAATTCGAAACGAGTGGGGATAAATTAAAATACGACCGAAGGGGGTGTTTTAAATTGACACAAGTTACGAATTTAATTGTTGCTCGTGTATCGAACGACGTTTTCAGTACAGATACAGAGGGCCCTCCGAAGTTTCGACGTGACAAGAAGTGAACATCTGTGCTCCTCTTCGAACTTCCTTTTTTCCGCACTTGTATCGTAATGTACTATTTTAAGTGACTCAATAGTTGCCACATGCAAAACGGTTTACATAGACGGTGGCGCCCCTATTATTTTTACTCTTTTACCAAGCTGTAAGTTGGCACCACTTTCCACTACAAGTTAAACCTACGATTTAAATAAATGTAGGTTTTCAAAAATCTGCTAACGAACATATCAAAATGTTCTGGGAAGTATTTGTGGAGAAATAATTTAACGAATAAGTGTAAACAAGATTATCCTGTTGAAAGTTATACGTGTTCACACTGTTACTCAGTTGTCGAGTGGTACAGCGACATCTAGCGGTGACATTGATAACTAGTAAGTAACGTTGCTTAAAAAAATTAAAAATGCTTATTTGTAAGTGTGATACGATAAAGTTTGTCCAACTAGTGTGTTCACCAAATTATAATATTAGGACTTTTAATATCTATCTCGTGAGGACCGAGTCAATACTTCAAATAACCATGAGGTATCCGATCTTTTCTATTTGGCGTTATCTGTGGGACATTGACGATGCTGTGCCTATTTCTGGGTAGATAAAGTAACGTTGTTACTCAGCGTCAATACTTGAACAGGCAATGTGCGGCGAACTGTCACTGTCCATGTCGGGTGACAATCGTCACTGTTGTGGAATAGGCCACTGTAGATAAGTGTCGTCGCGAGTGAGTGATTCCAAACAACTAAACTGTCAAACAAGTCTGTCAGTAAATAAGAACAAAGAAAACTATTCTTTTCTTTAGGGTGCTAGAGGAAAGGATGCATATAGTTTTCTTTGTTCTTATTTACTGACAGACTTGTTTGACAGAGTATATATCTGATGACTGAACCACATCTCGGACACTGGTGATCAGATGAAGGAGGCGCGTTCCTAGCAAACATCCTAAGCTCGTGTAACGCGTACCGTGGTTAAATTGTATAGCAGGTCGACTGTTCGCGATTTCGACATGCGGTAACTGTGAGGTAACCGAGAGGGGGTGGGCGACACTTTCAGCGGGGAGCGGGACTGGCCATACATACTGTACGATAGTACTCTTTATGTGACTGAACTAGCTCACTCTTCAGTTGAGGTTAATAAAACCTACGATTTAAAATCAATACGTAGATTTCTAAAAACTACTTTAGAACTTTTCGTTCTCGGTTTTGGATAAAACCGTTAGGTTGTGACACACAGTGGATTTAAAACGGAAGATAGTTCATTTAGAGCTGTGCACATTTACACACCGTTACCTAGTTTGCGAGTGTAATAGCGCCATCTGTCGGAGACATTGTAAATTATTCGTGCACAACTTTAATCATTGTGGGACAATGTAAACTAGAAAACTAATGTCGGTGCATAAGATGTGAAACCGATATACAGAGTGGGGCCTGTAACAAAGGCGAAGAATTGAACTCTAGGCTATTCTCCTTATACTGATCAACATTTGTTCGGCGACTTTTAAAAATAACTTGTATTTTGATTTTTATCACCCTTGAAAGTTTTTTCTAAGAGGTAATGTATTGCGAATTCTGTTAAGTCTCAAGTGTGACAGACAACGTCAATGACAACAATAATGGCGTACATTGAAGCTAATATTTATTTTGTATGAAAAATTGAAAATTTAAAGACTTCATAATTTTTAAAAGTCACTGAACAAATGTTGATCAGTATAAGGAGAATAGCCTACAGTTCAATTCTTCGCCTTTGTTACAGGCCCCCTTCTGTAGACAAATAATTTAGTAGAAAAAAAACATCCATTTTTCGAACATTTTTTGTGGCACATGGTAGCGTCAACCCTTTCAAATATGTATGACAAAACGGGACTGACCCTACAATGTTGCCACTTTTTTATACGGGGCCCATCTCTCGGCAGTCAATGTCGTATGTCTAATACATGTCTAATATGACATATGACACAAGTTGGAAAGAGACTTCCACTTGTAACTATCAGTTATGAGAAATGGGCCCCTGTTATTCTGTCCATAAACCATTATTTTGCTATGACTAAAACTAGAGTCTGTTTTACGGACACTAGAATATAAAAATAGGGAATACTAATAGTCTTTTCTTGAATAATGTGATTGGTCAATCAAAATAACTTGTAGTAGCTACGTCAACGAATCATTCGCTAGTTAACGGATAGTACAGCGACATCTCTCGACGACAAAGGTAAACTTTCAAAAGTACCGAATAGTTTGTTGTTATTCAATATTATTGAATATTTACGCTTTAATGTAGGTATTCAAGCTGGATTTATTACGCTGATATTAAAAAAAAACCGGCCAAGAGCGTGTCGGGCCACGCTCAGTGTAGGGTTCCGTAGTTTTCCGTATTTTTCTCAAAAACTACTGAACCTATCAAGTTCAAAACAATTTTCCTAGAAAGTCTTTATAAAGTTCTACTTTTGTGATTTTTTTCATATTTTTTAAACATATGGTTCAAAAGTTAGAGGGGGGGGGACGCACTTTTTTTTCCTTTAGGAGCGATTATTTCCGAAAATATTAATATTATCAAAAAACGATGTTAGTAAACCCTTATTCATTTTTAAATACCTATCCAACAATATATCACATGTTGGGGTTGGAATGAAAAAAAATATCAGCCCCCACTTTACATGTAGGCGGGGTACCCTAATAAAACATTTTTTTCAATTTTTTATTTTTGCACTTTGTTGGCGTGATTGATATACATATTGGTACCAAATTTCAGCTTTCTAGTGCTAACGGTTACTGAGATTATCCGCGGACGGACGGACGGACGGACGGACGGACGGACGGACGGACGGAAGGACGGAAGGACGGAAGGACGGAAGGACGGAAGGACGGACGGACGGACGGACGGACGGACGGACGGACGGACGGACGGACGGACGGACGGACGGACGGACGGACGGACGGACGGACAGACAGACATGGCGAAACTATAAGGGTTCCTAGTTGACTACGGAACCCTAAAAAACACGTAAAAATATTTGGGGAAATTAGATTTTGGCCACTTCCAGGCTGCGACATAGCGCCATCTAGTTTTCATCCTAAAAGGCCCATACATTTCAGGGGTAGGCTTTTTTGTATGGGCTTTGTCTGTCCCGTATTACCTAAAAGTATCGTCCTTGGTATAACGTAGGTATTATCGCGTGATGTAGTTAAAATAAATATACTTATTTGTTTTCATCCTTACAATACAAGGTCGGGTGGGGTAGTGTAGTGGTGAGCACGTTAGCCGCGTAAGCTGAAGACCCTGGTTCGATTCCCGGCTCCGCCACCACTGGACCTGATCGCTTTTTCTTTGGTGTATGGTGTCTATACTGTCTATTAAGTTATTAACTAATTAACAAGTTTGTTGAAGGGTGAATATCAGTGGACGGTATCAAATTGGTTTTATTTAATTAAATGTTAATTACTCGTATTTACCTTGGCGTTCTGTTCATTTTTCATCACTAGAAGGCTTCTCACAAGAAATCCGATGGTTACAAATCTTGCTTGTACAATGGAATTCTGAACATTACAAACGTTTATGTCAGTCTTCTCAACAACATCACAAAATAATTATAAATAAACTGTTTAAAAACACAGAAAATAAAAACGTTTCAAAATCAAAATAAGCTGTGACAGACTGATAAATATGCCAAACCAAAGACAAACACAAAGCACGAAGAAACAAAAAAATAGGTGCACCTCTTTTCTCTTTTTCGAGTTTTCAATTTTTTTCTAGCATATCGAAAGAAAAAGAAAACCTACTCAGTATTTCAGTATTCATTATTTAATAATATTCTTTGATTCGGCAGCTGATGAAACTGAATATTTTATTAAGTAGCTATTGCAGAGGTTAAAACGGAACACATATTATTCTATTCCACATAATATAGGTAGTTTGGCCACTGCTATGTTTATGCTGCCAGAACTATTTTTACTTGATCTTGATGCTGAGATATGTAACATCTGTACTGTAAAGCGTAATGTTACAACATGGCTAGAGTATGCAATGCAACAGGTAATTTATTTAGTCGACAATTAATTTTACTTTCTACTGTGCGCAAATGGAAAATGTCTTAGACTGTTGTTAGGTAGCGCCATCTGTTGTCGAGTAGGCAAACTAATACTTTAAATGTTCAAACGTTTATGAATCTTAATTACATAAAGTTGGTGTAATACATAAATTAAATTAAGTAACTAAATAAACATTTTATTATATATTTCATTTAGATTTAAATTATTGAATGATTGAAAATGAATAAACATTTATAGTACCAAGCTCTACACTAGATGGCGGTAAAAGACACAACATTACTATTTTCAGAACAGCAAATGTTATTAAATATTGTTCTTATTATTTTGATAATGTTAACTTATACATATTATACATTATTGATTACTTAGAAACGTGACCAGTGACATTATCGATATAGTGGGTTGGCTAAAAGACCAAGTATCCAGACTAAAATATTGAAATTAAAAAAAAAACAACTATCTGACAGCCACTTTTGACGTAAATGCATGGAAGTCGATTGTTTTTAGATAACATTTTTTCACCTTAACCGTTCCGCGATATATATTCGTTTTATTTTTTGATGCAGTGACACCTTTTTGAGGCTTCTAGCCTCCACAAATATGGTTCTCAACGCCGCTGTACAAATGTTGAGGTAATTACCGATATATTATCGCATTTACTTTGTAACCTAAGTTTCTGGCCGATTTCTAGCTTATAATTGCTATAAGATGCTGTTATAGTACTTATATGCATTGCGAATTTTATATTTTCATCTCTAAATTGATTTAAATGGTAATGTTACATGTATTTTAACATGCATTAGTCATGCTAGAAAGTCATTCTGTTGAAGTGAACTGTCACTTTTGTTTTCAAGGTTGCAATCAGGAAAGATACTCCAGTGTGTATTAAGGGCATTTGCTTTACACGAGTATATGAAAACTCCGCAAACCTACCTATTATAAAAGATGCATTTAGTAAGAAGGTAATGCAATAGCATCAGATTTTTAGGGTTCCATACTAAAACGGTTCAAAAGGAACCCTTTATGGCGCGATTCAGTCAGTATGTGCGTAATTCCCGAAAAGTTTGTACATTTGGATCATGTCTCAGATTTTGATAAAAAATGGTAGGCTGATAGAGTCCATGATGCTGAGCAAGATCCACTAGGTTTCCCAAAATGACCCTGGTAGTTTGTATGAAACCTTCCTTTTTAGGGTTCCGTAGTCAACTAGGAACCCTTATAGTTTCGCCATGTCTGTCTGTCCGTCCGTCCGTCCGTCCGTTCGTCCGTCCGCGGATAATCTCAGTAACCGTTAGCACTAGAAAGCTGAAATTTGGTACCAATATGTATATCAATCACGCCAACAAAGTGCAAAAATAAAAAATGGAAAAAAATGTTTTATTAGGGTACCCCCCCTACATGTAAAGTGGGGGCTGATATTTTTTTTCATTCCAACCCCAACGTGTGATATATTGTTGGATAGGTATTTAAAAATGAATAAGGACTTACTAAGATCGTTTTTAGGGTTCCGTAGTCAACTAGGAACCCTTATAGTTTCGCCGAACTTTATAAAGACTTTCTAGGAAAATTGTTTTGAACTTGATAGGTTCAGTAGTTTTTGAGAAAATTACGGAAAACTACGGAACCCTACACTGAGCGTGGCCCGACACGCTCTTGGCCGGTTTTTTGATATTATTAATATTTTCGGAAATAATCGCTCCTAAAGGAAAAAAAAGTGCGTCCCCCCCCCTCTAACTTTTGAACCATATGTTCAAAAAATATGAAAAAAATCACAAAAGTAGAACTTTATAAGGACTTTCTAGGAAAATTGTTTTGAACTTGATAGGTTCAGTAGTTTTTGAGAAAAATACGGAAAACTACGGAACCCTACACTGAGCGTGGCCCGACACGCTCTTGGTTTTATTATCAGATTTCTACACATTTTCAGTAACAAAACAGGAAAGTTTCATACTAACTACCTGGGACATTTTGGGAAACCTAGTGGATCTTGCTCAGCATCATCGACTCTATTAGCCTACCAATTTTTATCAAAATCGGTGTCATGAACCAAATGTACAAACTTTTCGGGAAATGCTGACGTCCGTCCGTGTCTGTCTGTCACATTGCTTGTGTAGTGTGAGTGCAACAACTCACTCACAGTTTCATAATTCATAATTTTCATTCACAATTAAAAAGGGTTATAATGATAGGTCTTACATAAATTGTGTGTCCCAACTATTTAGCTGTGTTTTGGCAGTTTCACCTCCCCTACCTATGCTATGTAACATTAGAGTCTCCCTGGGCAACTTCGATGAGGGTACCCAAAGTACCCAATTTTTATTTCTGGCAAAAAATAACTTATTTCTAATTTAACATTTATGTTATGTTACACTAGAACCCTCATTTGAGGTATAGATATTTAGCAAATCCTTATGGAACTTTATATTAGCTGCTATGCGAAAGAACAGTGGGCACGGCTGATGTCATAGCGAAACTACCTTATTGTTAAAATTCTAACTGTAAAAAGTACTAACATTAAGATAGTTTATGGTTTAAACTTTTGACGACCGGTCTGGTGTAGTCGGTAGTGACCCTGCCTGCTAAGCCGCAATCCCGGGTTCGAAACCCGGTAAGGGCATTTATTTGTGTGATGAGCACAGATATTTGTTTCTGAGTCATGGATGTTTTCTATGTATACATAATAATATAATAATATAATAATATAAGCCTTTTATTCAGACAAATTGTTTTGTACAAATTACTTACATTTCTTTTACAGTTTATAAAATTTTAGTTTTACATTTAATATTCATACTTTGGTTTCAGACAACATCGGTTTGGTCTGTTTGCCGTTTGGCAAAGGCCTCTTCCATCCCTTTCCATTTTTCCCTATCTCTCGCCAATCTGGTCCAGAGTCTCCCCGCTGAACTTTACTATTTCATCTTCCCATCTCATTTTTGGTGGTCCTTGCTTTCTTTTTCGGCCTTTTAGGAACCACCATATGATTCTTTTGCTCCACTTTTCTTTGCTCCTGATCATATGTCCAGTCCACCTCCATTTTAATGTTTTAACTTTAATGGTCACATCTTCCACGCGTGTTTTTGATCTGATAAGCTTATTTCTTATCCTGTCTTTTAGTTTGACTCCAATCATGCTTCTTTCCATGGACCGTTGACAAACTTGTAGTTTATTTAAATTTCTTTTCGTTAGAGTCCACGTTTGGCATCCGTAAGTTAAGACCGGTAGAATGCATGTGTTGAACAATTTCCTCTTTGAAGCTAAACTGATTTCTTTGTTCTTCATTACTTCTCTCATAGACCAGTACCGTCTCCATGCATTTGTAGTTCTTCTAGCAACCTCTTTGTCCATCTGGTTCTCCATGGATATTGTTTGACCCAAGTATATGTATTCGTCTACATATTCAATTGTTTCTTGGTTTACTCTTATTGGTATCTTGATAGAGTTCGTCATTGTTTTAGTTTTTTCTGCATTCATTGTCAGTCCCATTTCCTCACTCTCATGAGTTAGTTCTTTGAGCATGCTTTGCAGGTGTTCGGCTCGTCTTGCTATCAACACTAGGTCGTCTGCGAAACGTAGATGTGTTAGAGTGGTACCATTTATTTTTAGTCCATATTTGGGATTGCTATCCCAATTGAGATTCCGAAATATTTCTTCGAGCACTGCGGAGAATATTTTTGGAGAAAGGGGATCCCCTTGTCGGACTCCTTTGTTTATTTTGATCTCTTCCCCCTTGCTTTCTAACTGTATTCTAGCAGTGCTGGCTTCGTATATTTTCCTTATTACTCTAATGTACTTCAGCATTACACCTTGCTCTTTCAGAGTTTCCCAAATTTTATTATGTATGAGCAAGTCGAAGGCTTTGCTGTAGTCAACATATGCTATGTAGAGTGGGATTCGAAATTCGTTGCACTTTTCTACTAGTTGCCGTACAGTAAAGATGTGATCCAAAACCGAAAAGTCGCGTCTAAACCCGGCCTGTTCCTCTGGTTGGTTTTCGTCGAGCACATTCGTTAGTCTATTTAGTATTATTTTAGCAAATATTTTATAGACATTTGACATCAAACTGATTGGTCTATAGTTGTTTATGTTATTAGGGTCACCTTTCTTGAATAACAATATAATGTTTGAG
Organism: Leguminivora glycinivorella; assembly: GCF_023078275.1. Lineage (NCBI taxonomy): Eukaryota > Metazoa > Arthropoda > Insecta > Lepidoptera > Tortricidae > Leguminivora > Leguminivora glycinivorella. Next base: position 2,426,976 of record NC_062998.1, on the reverse strand, counting down.
GTAGTCCATTGAGTAGGTATTATTTCTTTCGTGATTATTTCGTTGAAAAGCGACGTTAGTACTGGAATCGTACTTTCTTTGGTAGCAATGATAAGCTCATTAGTTATGCCATCTGGTCCGGGAGATTTCTCCTTTTTTGAGAGGTGGTGGCCCTTTCGACTTCGGTTTCTAATATAGGTGGTATTTCCTCTTCTTCGCCTTGTTCCAGGTTTACTCTATTCTGTCTGTCAGTCATTTCGTAAAGATCCCTGTAGAACGTTGTAGCTACTTTTAATATGTTTTGTCTCCTTGATTCGCAAACATCTGTGTGGTTGTTGTTTACTTTGGTAATCCAACTTTTTTTGTGGTCTAAGTCCTTCCATGCTTTTTTGATACCTCCATTTTTGCTAACATGTTCTTCTATAATACGTTCCCTGTACTTTTTTCTATCTTTTCTTAAATTTGCTTTTATTAGTTTACTTAGTGCCGCTATGTGGTTCCTTGTTTGTCTGCTCTTGTTAGTTTCCTTTATAAGATTTGCTCTTTTTTCTATTAATTTTCTTGTGTAATCTGTTATTTCTTCTGCTAATTTGTTACTTGTTTTTGTGAGATTATGTGTTGTTTGTTTTATTTTCCTTTCCCAAAGGTTGTATTTTTCTTGGATACTTAGATTTTTTGTTTCCAAGTTGAAGTTATTTAAGATATCCTTGCTTGCTTTATTAATCTGTTCGCACATGTTGCCAGATATCTTCAGTAGTTCTATAGTTGGATTTGGTCTTGTTTTCTTTTGTGGTTTCACTTTTAACTTAGCTCGTACCATCCTGTGATTTGTGTTAAAGTTGATGTTGCTCACAACGCCCGTATCGTCAAACTGTTTGGGCTGGTTAGTTAAGATGAAGTCGATTTCATTCTTGAAGCGTCCTCCTGGGGAAATCCAGGTCCATTTTCTCGATGCCCTCTTTTTGTACCTACTGTTTAATATAGTCAAGCCATGTTCAAAAGCGAAGTTGATAAGCTTTTGTCCGTTTCTGTTCCTTTTACCCTCTGTGTACTTGCCTAGAACATGTTCTTCACCATCTTTCCTTGAGCCTACTTTGGCGTTGAAATCACCTATGACCATGATGTGGTTATTTGAGTGTTTGTGTATTATGCTATTAAGTTTGTTGTAGAATTCGTTTATATCTTCTTTTTTTGATTTCTGAGTAGGCGAGTACACTTGGACTATTGTCCATTCCTTGGAATAGTCTGGAAGTTTTATATTAAGGACTGCTATTCTTTCTGAAACTCCGACTATCTCCCTTATATTACTCTTCAGATGCTTTTTAATCAGAAATCCGACTCCGTTCCGCCCTGGGGTTTCTCCTATATGGTACATTATGAAGTCTTCATGTTCTTCTATCGCCTCTCCTAGTCTTCTGATCTCGCTTAGTCCTAAGATGTCCCATTTGATGGCTCTTAGGGCCAAGGTAAGCTCTGTTAGTCTTTCAGTGGTTCGTAGTGTCAGAACGTTTAGAGTTGATATGAAAATGTTTGTAATATCTTTCTTTTTGTTTGTTTTTTGGGGTTTGGTTGGGGTTTGGGTTGGAAGGTTTTGGTCAACTTTGTCCTCCACGGTGACCAACCGGCTTGGAGGTGTAGTACAGTTACTTTTAATTTCTTTGCGTTTGTTTTTGTTGCCGATGCTGTCTGCGTTTCCCTATGCCATATCTTTTCTCCATGGTGATGACCTCGCCGTCTCCCTTTGGAGTGTGTCTCCCTTCTGTATTTTCGCAGGTCCTTGATTGCTAGTTGGTGTCCCATTGCTATCTTGCTGCGGGGACTGTGAGAGAGCCCTCTTCTTGCTATCATTCTTCTCTTTTACTACTAGTTTATTGTATCTTATATATGCTATATTCCCTTTTTTCTTTTCTTCGTCTAATTGTTCTTTAAGTTTTTTCCTTTCTTCTAATACCTCCTTGGGAAAATCTTCCGTAACATATACTTCGGGATTCTTTTGTTGTAGCATTTTCCTACTTTTCAGAATTTTAATTCTTTTCCATTGGGATGATAGACTGATCAGGATTGGGCTTTTGTTGGATTTACCTAATCTACGGCTAAACTGAATCTCGCTTCTTTCCAGAGTAATGCCCATGTCTCTATTCACAATTTCTATAACTTTTTCTTCCCTTTCCCAATTTTCTGCGGTAATGCCATGGAAAATGATATTTTTCAGTCTCTCCCTGTTTTCTATTTGCGAGATTTTATTTTCCAAGTGCTTGATTTTCTCCTCACTTTCTTCTTGTTTCTTTTGCATATCCATGAGCTCTTCATTTAGGGAATCTCTAAGCCTGTTATGAATAGTTTCAGTCTGCTGGTCCATCTCGTACCTCATTCTGACAAATATTTTTTCGAATGATGCTTCAGACAAATCCATTCTGTGCTAGTTTCCGAACGTACTCCTTGGCAAAATCGCTAGGATCTGATGAACAAATTATTTTTAGTGTGTGGCAACACTGTCTCTGTTGTGTCAATATTTTTTGAGACGGGTAGATATTGAATTTGCCAATCTTATGTCAATCACACTTTATTTAGCCTTAATTTTACTTCACCAGTTGTGTTCTCCAAGTAGATAACGTTTCCAGTGAATTTGCAGGTGGTTATCTTCCGTTCGGTGATTGTTTCAAACAAAATTATCACTTTTTACACTTATATGCCACTTAAAGTTGCGAGCAAGGTCTCACCCTGACAGTTGCTTTGACAGCAGATTCGGTTTTCTCTATCTATGTATACAAGTATTTATATATTATATTTATTGTTGTAAGAGTACCACAACACAAGCCTTCTTGAGCTTACCGTGAGACTCAGTCGATCTGTGTAAGAATGTTCTACATAATATTTATTTATTTATATATAATAATTATTAAACTCGTTGCTGTCCTTTTACCATTAATTTGGGACTGGCATAATATTTCATTGTTCTCCACTTCACATGCAGCAATTCCCTCACTCACCAAATAGCAAAATCCACACAGAGAAAACAGTATCGCAAGGATTTTTGGGTTAAAAAGGTGACCAGGGAGAGCAGGGTTAGGACGGATGTTATATGAAAAAGTAAAAATATTTGTGGTACAAATGACCTCAGAACACCTAAGTAAAATGCTGTGCATGGAAATTGCCTCGTGACACTGCTTGCCCTGTGTAGACCCTGCTAATGAAGACATTGCCCTAGCCAAAAAAAATGCCGCTTATTTCTGCTTTCTACAGATAGCTCATCCTACTTGCGTTATCCCGGCATTTGCGACGGCTCATGGGAGCCTGGGGTTCGCTTTGACAACTAATCCCAAAATTTGGCGTAGACACTAGTTTTACGAAAGCAACAGCCATCTGACCTTCCAACCCGAAGGGTAACTAGGCCTTATTAGAATTAATCCGGTTTCGTCACGATGTTTTCCTTCACCGAAAAGCGACTGGCACATATCAAATGACATTTCGCACATAAGTTCCGAAAAATTCATTGGTACGAGTCGGGTCCGAACCCGCGACCTCCGGATCGAAAGTCGCACGCTCTTACCGCTTTTTTCAGTAACTTTCATTAGTCTCTGTCTTGTCACAGTATAATAAAGAGTACTATCGTACAGTATGGCCATTCTCGCTCCCCGCTGAAAGTGAAGCCCACCCCCTCTCGGTTACCTTACAATTACCGCCTGTCAAAAACGCGAACTTACACGAGCTTAGAATGGTTTTTTTTTATGGGATAGGAGGCGAACGAGCAGACAGGTCGCCTGATGGTAAGCGATCACCGCCGCCCATGGACACCCGAAACACCAGAGGTGTTGGAGGTGCGTTGCCGGCCTAGGAACGCGCCTCTTTCATATATTTGATCGTCAGTGTCCGAGATGTGGTCTTGTTGTCTTGTCAGTTAGGCCCCTCAGCCAAAGCACTGTGCGAAGTGTTACCCTCGGCAAAGCGAATTTAATCACATGTCTGTTCTCAGGGAGGCGGAGGAGCTTAAGCAAAACATATTGAAATTCAAAAGTGAGACCTCCATGCTGCAAGAGCGTAACCTCTGGTCGCTGCAGCAACAGCTACAAAAGGTATTTCTCTCTTTCTTTAACACAGTTCTAGCCATCAGACGCCGGCATGCCGTGTTTTCGTCGCAAGTTAGTCATCAAGATAGTCATTGAAGCGAGACACAGCGATGGGACTTTTCATTCGCCCGTTACGGCTGCCGCTCACCGCTGTCGCGCTTAGACCAATGTCGTGGCAGGGCCGTTAGCCCTACAGGTGTACGCTTCATAATATGCTATTTGTCATGGTTCTTTGTGACATGACGTTTTTTCCCAGAATGTGCAAGTTGTAGAATGCGTGCACAGGAATCTAAATTTGGTAGATTTTTACAACCTTTTATTTTATTCAACTTGCCTTGTTAGTATGTTAGTTTGGGTCAAAACGTAGAAGCTTTTGACCCACTTCCCGGTTTCGGATTGAGCTGAAATTTTGCACACATATGTAAATAACGCGACAATGAAATATTGTGGTATCATGGAGCTGATCTGATGATGGAGCAGAAAGGTGGTCATAGGCACTCTGTTACGAAACGTCGTCTCCCCATCGAGTAAGGGGTTTTTAGAAACGTCTCGGAGAGCACTAGATGACTGTTGAAAGAAAGGTACAGTCGGCGATAAAAGCTTGTGCCAAAAATGATTTTTTTGCAAAATACTTATCATATTAGAAACCATGTTGTTCTCGTTTCTAGATCTACCAAAAAGTTCTGGTCCTAGACCTGGACTATGCCCTGGACAAGAAAGTCGAGCAAGACCTCTGGAATGTCGGCTTCAAGCAGCAGATTGAAGCTCTGCAGGCGATTTCCAAGGACAGAAAGGTAAGGCAGGTTTAAAACTGCTATAGCTTCATGTAGGATTTTTTTCAAATAGCCAGCAGAGAAGGGACACGTGGAAATTGATGGAGGAGGCCTTCACTTAATTAACAAAAAATAAAACCGCCTTCAAAAATAAGCGCGTTACAAAACACGGAGAAACTAAAAAGTAAAAAATAATAAACCTTTGAATTCAGATTTCTTATCGTATTGCAATAATCTAAACATCCAAATTATAAACAAATCAATTATTTCTGTAGTCGGTACCAGACCTGTTCGTCGCCTTGCTTTTTGCCTGTTTGCCCCACCCAACCATACACAGGCTGGTACCGACTCCAAAAATAATTGATTTGTTTATAATTTGGATGTTTAGATTATTGCAATACGATAAGAAATCTGAATTCAAAGGTTTATTATTTTTTACTTTTTAGTTTCTCCGTGTTTTGTAACGCGCTTATTTTTGAAGGCGGTTTTATTTTTTGTTAAAAAGTTTATTTATTTGTTGATTTTTAGTGGTTCCTATTGATATTATATGTATCAGTCCGAATATATGCACACTAGTGAAAGAATTATCCTTTAACTCCTAACCATTGAGGAGTTGACCTTCCATCATCAGCTCAGCCACATAAAATTATTACCATCAGGCGTAAATACTGGTGTACCTTTGAAAACTACACTAAGAACATTACATGTGCCTATAACATTTGAAGAGTTCCCTCGATTTCTCCAGGATCCCATCATCAGACCCCGACTTGGTGCCAATGGGACCATCTCGGGGTTATACCCGTACGATCAAAAAAAAAATTTTGAAAATCGGTCCACAATTCTCGGAGATATCGAGTAACATACATACAAAAAAATAAAAAAAAAAACATTCAGTCGAATTGAGAACCTCCTCCTTTTTTGAAGTCGGTTAAAAAGGATGTAATGCAATGCAAAATATTAAGTGAAATTAGAATAAAAGGCTTTTATGAATTTTTTGAAACATCACGTCTCACATCATACTGTGACAATGTGCAACTTCCAACTACCCACCCCGTTCCGAAATCATAACTCACGGTCGTCATTCGGGAAGGCTCGGCAGAATGCGATCTGCCTCCGAGCACGACACATCGCGCGTGTGCGTCCCGAACTGCTCAAAACCGAAACCTTGGAAGGGTGCCGTTTTACACCCACCAAGTCGCGAGTGGCTTCCGAGACCAAGCCCCGAAACACGAGTGAAGAAGTGCACTGTTACAAGGACTTGCTGTGAGTACCACCCCAATTCCTATCTCTCATCCTCAACACATTGTCACAATTGGTGGAGGTGCGAAACCCCGAATTAGGTCTAATATTTTTCTGTTTGGCATTATTTAGGGTTAATTAGTAATGAGATGTCCGATACGGAGGAAAAATATGAAAAAACCGTTACTCGGGTGTCGGACATGTTTAAATATTTTAAATCGTTGAATTTGGAAAATTTGAATCCGGCTCTGAATCAATTACAGGAAAAGATTGATTCTCAAAATAGTCAAATTTTAGAGTTAAAGGAACGAATTAATACGATTGAGACAGGAAGATCGCATACTTCATCGTCGAGCCAGGGCGGTACAAAGGTCGAGTCATGCGCGGCCGCGCCCGTGCCCGCGCCCGCGTCCGCTCCGGCCGCGGTAGGCGGACAAAATAGGGTAGATAAAAATAAGTTAAAAGTTTTGCAAAATATGCTCGCGGAGTTACCCGTTTGTGATGGCAAAGTGGCCAAACAGCTGATTAATAGTTATTTGTTTTACAAGGGGGCAAAGTAGTTGTTTAACCGCACGTGCCAATATTGATACCTGAGCAAGCGAAAGATTCCAATATTGAACCGCGAGCGTAGCGAGTGGTTCAAAAAGTGGAATCTTGAGCGTTGCGAGGGTATCAAGGCACGAAGGTTAAACAAACTTTGCCACCGAGTGAAACACAAAATTTTTCACCACACCAACACGAACAAAATACTGACTATAAAACATCAAACTAAGTCAAATCCATCAAATTATTCAATATTTATGATTCAAAATCATCATTTATAGGTAAAACCTAGCAGCCAGATTAAGACATCGAGTTAAAATTTGTATGAAATTACTTTGCCCCCTTGTGGATAAAATGCAATTTTGCTATCTGTTTTCGAATAGCAAAGAAAGCCTTTACCAGTTGGTGTGGTGAAAATTTATTGTCAGTATCGATAAAATTATTCAACTCGAGTTAGTTCCCCAGTCCGAGTATGTGACCTGGAAAATAAAATAAGCAATGAAAAGAACACAGATTATACAACGATATACAACGATATATTTATTTCCAATATAAATATAAATACAGGGTTTATCAGCAAATAGTACTATTTAGAATTAACGGTTTATTTTGAACACGCTAAAATATGTCAAACAAAGACTTTTACGATCGTTACATGTAGAAAATGATTAATAAGCACAGCAATTATAGCAATCATAGCAATGGGTACGTGACTTTATTATAATCGGAACATTTTAATCATTAGCAATTCTTGAATTGAAATAGATCACTCGAAGCTACTTTACCGCAAATCAATAGGCTAAGCTTAGAAAAGTGAAACTACTGGAAGATACAATTTCGACCACTCTCGTCGCTGCTCGATGGCAAAGTGATGGGCCGTGTCTTCATTGTCACGACCCCTTCTCGGTCCCGCTACAGTGGCGCCGCGTGGTGACAGACGTTGTGCACTACGTCACCAGTCTGATACGTCACCACGTTCAACAGCTTCTTGTTTGAGTTCGTAGTCCAAAGATGGCGCTGTCGCTCAACATGACACTGGAACTCTCGAGCGACAACATCCGGCCAGCCTGGAGCACGTGCTCGTCCCGAGCCACGTCCGGATCTTATGCAGGAGCTGAGGACAGAACACAAATGTCTTAGTGTTTTGTTTCACAAATACATAAATAAAGCAGCCTTTAAAAGATTAGTGCAAGTAAATAAACTGTTTTATTCGGGTGGAGTTTGTTATCCCATCGCCGGCCAACTCGCTCCCCATTGTGGTTTGAACTTGTAATGTTCAGATTACAAGTCGTGTATCACCACATACCCGATAAAAATAGAAAGTGACCTTCACTTCCGATCTTCTACAGTTTAAGTACATACACTACCATCTCTGTACGAGGCTACTGCATTAGATCATAAACAACCTTTGAGATATACTTAGGTTAAATTACTGACTATCTGTTTGAGTAAACTGAATGTATTGAAATCAAACAAATTTGGGCCAAACATTTAAATATTAAATTAACTCTTTTGCAAATTTTTAACAAAATCGATAGATGTTACCTTCGATATTGTTGACAACATCCGGGTCCTGTTCGGAGTCGGAATCTGCTGCAAAGCTGATCCACGGCTTCATGTTCTCAACACATGCAGTACCATCGTACCGTTTTGAAGTTCTTTCTGCTCCTCTCATGTCTGCAACCTTGTAGCGATCTTTGCCTAGAACCTCGGTTACTTGGAATGGCCCTTTATAAAGCGGTAATAACTTTGTACTTTGTCCATCGTTTGATTGGCTAGGAATTTTAAGCACCACCAAATCACCTACCGTATAATTTGGTGCTTTCTTACGTTTAGCATCAAACGCTTGTTTTTGTATTACGGCATTCTTTTTGATATTGGAATCGACTTGATTCCTTAGTGCCGTCACATCGACCAAGTTCTCAACATTATCATCATCAGTGATTCCGTCATTACTAGTTCGAATCCGATACCCGAAAAATACCTCACTTGGTACCGCAGCTATTGTTTTATTAATTGTACTATTAATTCCTTGTTGTATTTTTGTAATGTGTTGGTCCCATTTGTTATCATTCGTGTCCGCGCCTAAGCTACGTAAAGCGTCTAAAATGGTCCGATTATAACGCTCTACCTGCCCGTTAGAGCGTGGGACACCGGTAGCAATGATGTGAGCCCTAATTCCGGAGTTTTTACAAAATTCAGTAAATAGTTTTGATGTGAAAGCACTACCTGCGTCACAAATGACCCGTTTTGGTGGCCCAAACAATTTAAACAATTTACTCAATTCATTTATGACGATTTGACTTTTCGTGTTCTTGACAGCGGATATGAAAACAAATTTAGTAAAAGCGTCTACCATTACTAACAAGTGGCTATTTTGTTGCGTGGTTTTGACAAAGGGACCCAGGTGGTCTAAATGTAACGTATGAAACGGCCTGCAGTGTTTAGGTATAGGATAAAGCTCGCCGGGCTTTTTGCCGTGGACATGTTTGTTATAAATGCAATTAAGGCAATTTTTAATGTATTTTGTGACAGTTTTCTTTAACCGCGGAAACCAATACTTCGATCTTATTCTTTCAACAGTCTTGTCCACCGCAAAATGCCCGACATCATCGTGGTTTAGTCGAATAACCTGCCAGATACAGTTTTTCGGAACTACCCAACGTCTACCAAATTCTGTTCTGCGATAAACCTTATTACCGACCAACTCGTACTCATTAAACAATTGCCTATTCGCTTCGGCCTCACCTGACTGTAGGATTTCGCGAATTTTGCTGATATTTAAATCTAATAATTGGACTGATAAAAGCCAATCTCCCTCGGTTATTAACATGACTTCTTCAGTTTCCGTTGGTACGTCATCGTTTTTAATCGGGTTTCGGCTCAGAGCGTCGACGTGCTGCATTTGTGACCCAGCTCTGTGTTGTATTTCGAATGTAAATTCTTGAGTGTATAAAACCCATCTACTGATGCGTGGCACGATTTCTTGTTTTGTTAATGCATATCTCACAGCATTGCAGTCAGTAATTATTTTGAACTGTGTTCCCAGCAAGTAATGACGAAATTTTTGTAAACCTGTAACAATGGCTAGTAGCTCAAGCTCAAAAGAATGGTATTTCTTTTCGTCATTACTTGTCTGTCGGCTGTAAAAATGCACTGGTTTTTCGCCATGTTCTGTGGTTTGCATCAAAATACAACCAAGACCATCGCGACTCGCATCAGTATAAAGGTTGATTGGCAACTTTGGGTCAAAAATGCTTAGCGTGACGTTATCTACTAAAGCACCTTTCAATTTTTCTACTGCAGTGTCTTGCTCATCGCTCCATTGCCACACAGAGTCTTTCTTTAGTAGATTGCTTAAGGGCTTACAAAGTAAAGCGCAATCTTTAATAAACTTTCGAAAATAGTTTATGAGCCCAAGGAATTGTCTTAACTGGTGAACAGTTTTTGGAGTGGGAAACTCTTTTATGGCTTTTAATTTGCGATCACTAGGACGCACCCCGTCTTTTGAAACTAGATACCCCAGAAAAGTTACCTCTGCCTGGAAAAATTTACATTTCTCAATATTGATAGTTAGGCCATTCGATTCAAGTAATTGCAGCACATTATCTAAGCATGCAACATTTTCTTCCAGAGTCTCTGTGGCAATGAGCAAATCGTCCATATAGCAAATGACACGCCCAAAACGCAAATTACCTAAGATTGTATCCATCAATCGTTGGAAAACCGCTGGCCCGTTACAAACGCCGAACGGCATACGTACATATTCATAGTGCCCGTCACTCGTAACAAAGGCTAATTTATGGACCGATTCAGGTTTGACTGAGATTTGGTGATAACCGCTCTTCAAATCTAACGAGGTATAATATTTACAACCCCTAAGCCTATCAACGAGGTCTTCGATTAACGGCATTGGGTATTTTTCCTTGACCGTGATCTTGTTAAGTTGTCGGTAATCTACACATAATCGTTTGGCTCCTGACGACTTATTAACTAGTAGTGCAGGGCTTGCGTAAGGAGAATTACTGTTACGAATAATGCCACTTTCTAATAACTCATTACATATCTCGCGAGTAGTAGCTCTTTCAGATTCAGACATTCTATATGGTCGCTGACATACTGGTTTATCAGTTGTCAACTCAATATCAAGTTCAACACATGTGGTTTTACCCAAATCGGTCAAGTCATTGGATATGCATTTAGGATACTTCGAGAAAATGCCGTTCAAGATCGATTCGTGTTCCTTACTGTTACTATTATTGAGTACATTAGTGTTAATATTGAACACCTCCATTGACTGGACCGATTGAAATGTTAAATTATCTCCCAACCGAATGTACATAATCCTCTTATCTTCCGTGAAATTGCGACCTATTAGAATATCGCCACCTGACAACGTGTCAATTACATAAAACGTCGTAATCAACGCGATTGAATCGACCTTTAAATTAACCGCCACCGCATGAGTCACTTGAGCCGACAAATCATTCCTGAATCCGAAAAGATTGACAGGTGCGTTTAATCGAAATGTATGCAAGTTATTTTGCCTAACAAAATCTTCCGTTATCAGAGAACAAGCAGCGCCCATATCAAAGAAACCTTCGCATTCAAGTTCATCTAACATTATTTTTTTGAAAAATTTCTGCTTAGAATCATTAATCATTTTGACTTCCGCATCCTTTTCGACTTTCATGCTTGTTTTTGACTTGCAAGCTTTTTCTAAATGTCCCAATTTATTACATGACACGCATTTGACATTATCTTTAACAGTGCAAGTGATTCTTCTATGCCCCGGTTCACCGCAACGATAACAAGTGATACCGTTAGTTGCATTCCTGTTGCTACTTGACGTAGAAGTCTCATTTGCACTGGGCACTTTATTATCTATGGCAGTTGGATTTAAATTAGTATTAGTCGGTCGAAAAGGGTGTTTGGTAGTCGCACTATTTTTATTGGGCGCAGGTTTCTCGGGTTCTGTGTAGACTTTGCCGTGTAAGAATGAAGCGAGCTCGTCACAAAATTTGAAACTACCCGCTTCCGCCGAGTTAATAATGTTAACATCGCCTATCGAACCAACAATAATTGATATCACGTCGCGTTCTCTAAACCCTAAATGTAACCGGTCAATTTTGGCTTTTTGTTGAAAGTAAAATTCATATAACGACTGCTTCGGCAACGGTTTCGTTTCTATCAATTCCTTGAGAAGTACAAATGTATTCCGTTTAACTTGAAACGTGTCTGATAACATACCACTCCACTGTTTCCAAGTCCAAGATGTCCATTTACACTCATTCTTTTGAAAAGCATCTAACCAAATTTTACCGGTATTTTTCAATTTCTGTAGTGCTTGGTATGTTATCATACTGTTTGACCACCCAAACGTACGCGCATTAGCCTCAACCACATCTAACCAACTATCAACGTCATCGATTAACGGATCGAACTCTGGTATCACTGACGATAAAACAATGTTTTGACTCACGGTTGGCTGTGTCTCTCGGCTTCGTTTGTTCTTCTGCCGTCTACGCCGCTTCCTAGCGCGGTCGCTGTCGCTGCTTGACGAGCTGCTTGAGCTGCTGTAGCTCGTAGATGACGATTCGGAGCTAGTAGACCGATGGCGCGATTTCCTTTTCCCCGCTTTCCTCTTCCGAGCACGTGGCATGGTTGTGGGCGCAGAAGATACGCAATACTTCTGATAAAATAAAAAGAACACAGATTATACAACGATATACCTATTTATTTCCAATATAAATATAAATACAGGGTTTATCAGCAAGTAGTACTATTTAGAATTAACGGTTTATTTTGAACACGCTAAAATATGTCAAACAAAGACTTTTACGATCGTTACATGTAGAAAATGATTAATAAGCACAGCAATTATAGCAATCATAGCAATGGGTACGTGACTTTATTATAATCGGAACATTTTAATCATTAGCAATTCTTGAATTGAAATAGATCACTCGAAGCTACTTTACCGCAAATCAATAGGCTAAGCTTAGAAAAGTGAAACTACTGGAAGATACAATTTCGACCACTCTCGTCGCTGCTCGATGGCAAAGTGATGGGCCGTGTCTTCATTGTCACGACCCCTTCTCGGTCCCGCTACAGTGGCGCCGCGTGGTGACAGACGTTGTGCACTACGTCACCAGTCTGATACGTCACCACGTTCAACAGCTTCTTGTTTGAGTTCGTAGTCCAAAGAGATGGCGCTGTCGCTCAACATGACACTGGAACTCTCGAGCGACAACAGGTGGTTTAAATAAGAAGATTATTTACGACAGTTACCCAATGCCATCGATTGAATCTGTTTTCCAGTACTTAGGCGGGGCTAGGTATTTTTCAATAATCGACCTTAATAGCTCATTTATAGCTCATAAATAATCAATTACGTACTCGATTTTTTAAAACTATAAATGGCAAATAGTGCTAAGCATTAGTATGGGACTACATGACCCTGAACCATTGACATACTTATGTTTTATATAGGATATGTCTTATTAATATGATCATACATACATACGTGTTGACTTATATCTATTTCAGTTTATAATTATATCTATATAGTTAAACGGGAACGGGAACAAAAATATCTGAACACGAACATTCTTTTATGCTCATAATATTAGTTATTTTTCTTCGCGTAATCTTGTCGTATAAAAAAATATTTGGTTATGTCTAGAACCCGCTCCGAAGTGAGGGTGCCGCCATGCTGTCTTGGGTGTTGCAGGCAGCCGCAGGTTTTTACCTGTGTCTTCTGCACCAAATATGTACTGCTTTTAAACTGGACCTGCCCTTCAGGTAAGTAAATACATGTGAAACATATTAAAAATACGATTAAAAAATTGAGCGAGTCTTGTAGGCGGTTTTTTTTTAAAGTTTTGCCACTTTTTTGTAACATGGGTATTTTTTACGTGATTCATACTCAGAATGACGAGGTCTCTCGATCCTGATAGGAGAAAAAAAATGTCCCAAGATATACATATATTTTTCAAACCTTCCATTCCGTTACCGCCATACAAAATGTTTGAAAAAATGGTAATGGAATGGGAAAAAACCTTGAGACACTTTTTTTTCTCTATTAGGAATTTAGGATTGATAGAGCTCGCGATTCTGAGTGGAAACCACATAAAAATTTCCAAATCTAAAAAAAAGGTGAGGTGGACAATTTAGAAAAAAATGGCCCAGGCCTAGCACATGATTGCCGCGAGAGTATGTCGCCGTGAGATAGATCACACGTCTTCTAACTGTATTAATGATACAAAGACGGGTAGTCTATCTCGCGGCGACATACTCGCGGCAATCATGTGCTGTGTTAGGCCTACTGACTATATCACTAGGTCATTATCTTCCAACTGAGCTACTGAGATTTCTGTCGAGGACTGCGAATAGTTTAAAGGTTGACTGGTAGAGAATGCCATGTAGCATTAAGTTCGCCTTTTGTAAGATATAAAGTTTATTAAATAACAAAATTTACTGTAATTTGTTATTGTTGTTGATTGCATTGAGGAAATTGATTCTTTAGCAATTTGCGGTTCAAGTACATTTGGTGGACACATATTAGAGATGACGACTACATAAAAAAAATGGTATTCTGTTTAGTCCGTCAGTTAGATCGTCCAAAAATACTAAACACGTATTTTTCACTTTTTCTAATTAATAAAAAATATATAGACATAGAGCATCAAAGTTCCGGAGTGGGTTTGTGGGGTCAAGTAAAAATTGTACCTAGGCGTGACGTCACGCGAAACTTCAACGCACTGTACCGTCGTCATTTTTCGTTTTTTTGATAATCTAACTGACGGACTAACTAGTTTTTTTAGTGGTCTCGCCTATTATGCTAAAAGCTGTCAAATGTAAAGTGAATGAATAACTGCAAAAGAATCAATGTCTTCGACCGTAAACAGCAAGACTGGCCTTTCAAGTATTTAAATAACGATCGAATTGTTATTGTTAACTTATTTTCAATATGTCTACTATGATAACATCATATAACTCATATAAATACTGTCTGTTATAATCGTTATAAATTTCACAGTGTATTAGTTCGCTGCAAAGACATATGTAACTCCGTATAGACGGATAAAGTCTAAGAAAAAAACGTACCTCAAAGTCCTAGAGAAAAAGGTACGGTGGCCTAGATGGCGTTAGGCACTGGTCCCATCGCGAGCTAGTAAGCTATGAGCTATTGGCTATAAAAACGAACAAAAGATAAGCACTGCCGTGCGAATAAAAGAGACACGGCGATTTTGATAGCTCACCGCTGGGCGAGTAACTATAAACATCGCCGTGTCTTCTTTTGTTCGTTTTTATAGCCGATAGCTCATAGCTTACTAGCTCGCGGTGGGACCAGTGCCTTACACCTTTGGGGAACGCTCGGTTAGATGGCGCTAGTATTAATATTTGACATATTTACAAATTGTTTGACAAAGTAACTCTCTATAATACTCGATCCTCTTTAGTTCGCTGTAATTAATTTTTTTTATCAATAAATTAAATTAAAAAATTAAATACCATCTCTTTTTTGTCCCCAGACGTCGAGCCTCCCTCCTAGGCTGGGTGGAAGGCTGGAGCCCCGCCCCCGCCCCCGCGGGCCCTATTCTTCCTCCCCCCGCGGCCGCCCGCTACATATGCCAGCACTGTCTAGTGCATCTAGGCGACTTGGCCCGGTATCGGCAGCAACCTAGGGTCGCTTACACTTTTTACAGGTACGAATAATATTATTCCCTCTGTTTGTGCTTGTACAAACGTCCTTAACTCTCTTCCTTAGATTCTATTCTTAGATTCAGGTCGGCCTAAGGTAGCCTCCTTTAAGACCCTACAGAAGCAAAAATGCTATAATAGAAAGGAGCCCCCCTACAATAGGCCAGTTTCCTACTAGTCAAATCAGCTTCTTTTTAAGAACTGTCAAAACGATTTGCTAATATGGAAATACTATGAAATACTGAGGAGTGACGTCACGGTCAATTATTACTTTATATCTTTCTCTTTGACTTATTAAATAGAAATTATGTTTAAACATAACCACTGTCCATGTTTTTCTTCTAATTAAGTGGTGCTTTATTTCGTGCACGGCATAAAATATTTTATTTTAAGTATAGGAAACTAGTCTATTTGGGAATTTTAATTAAATATACTAGTGTTATTAAATACATTTATTGCAAAATAAATGTCCATTCAGAATAACTCAGCTAAAAGATATAGCGAATAACTCTTTAAAATCGAAGTTCCGCTCTCGACTGTTTCCTCTTTCAAAACATAATCAATCGTAACATAAGTTGAGAATCTGAATAACAATGAAATAATCTGTGTGGACCTTTTAATTTTTGTGGCTAATAATTACCAATTTTGAAAGTTTTCGACCAGTGCGTCCTTCCTGTTATGATGTACGGATGCGAGACGCGGACTCTGACTGTGGGGCTAATCCACAAGCTTAAAGTCGCTCAACGTGCTATGGAAAGAGCTATGCTTGGAGTGTCTCTGAGGGACAAAATTCGGAACGAAGTGATCCGCCAGAGAACCAAGGTGACCGACATAGCTCTGAAAGTTAGTAGGTTGAAGTGGCAATGGGCTGGCCACATATGTCGCAGAACCGATAACCGCTGGAGCAAGCGTGTTCTGGAGTGGAGACCGCGTCTTGGTAAACGTAGTGTGGGACACCCTCTGGCTAGATGGCGGGATGATTTGCATAGGGGGGCTGGCGGAAACTGGATGCATAAAGCAGCAGACCGGGCTCTGTGGCGTACCTTGGGGGAGGCCTATGTCCAGCAGTGGACTGCAGCGGGCTGATGATGATACCAATTTTGAATAACTTTTTTGCGCCATAATCAATAAGGCCGTTTTTGGAATTTTTTGACGGGCTCTAGCGTCTTTAAAAATAAGATTATCAAAAAAATCAAAACGGTCCGACACAGATAAAAATAATAATAATCTACGTTGAAAAAACCATTGTTCTATCTTCAAAAACCAGGGAGGAAATAGTCGAGAGCATTTGTATGGAGAATTGACCCCTGTTTTCCTTTCTAGGCACGCGCTAGTGGTGTCCCCTCACTCCGGCCAGCCTTACAACCAGTTGGCGCTGCTGGCGCGTCGGCGCGGGCGGCGCTTAGGCGCCATCTATTGGCACGTGCGCGCTATACTAGTGCGGGCACCTTTTCCACCGGCACCTGCTAATTTGACGCGAACACTGCAAGACGCAGCGGGGTGAGTGAGAGAGAATTACCTTGAGAACATAGACTAGCTAGAGAGTGACAGATATATTATAACCAGCTCCATCTATTGGCACGTGCGCGCTATACTAGTGCGGGCGCCTTTTCCACCGGCACCTGCTAACTTGACGCGAACACTGCAAGACGCAGCGGGGTGAGTGAGAGAGAATTACCTTGAGAACATAGACTAGCTAAGTAGCTAGAGAGTGACAGATATATTATAACTAGCTCCATCTATTGGCACGTGCGCGCTATACTAGTGCGGGCGCCTTTTCCACCGGCACCTGCTAACTTGACGCGAACACTGCAAGACGCAGCGGGGTGAGTGAGAGAGAATTACCTTGAGAACATAGACTAGCTAGAGAGTGACAGATATATTATAACTAGCTCCATCTATTGGCACGTGCGCGCTATACTAGTGCGGGCGCCTTTTCCACCGGCACCTGCTAACTTGACGCGAACACTGCAAGACGCAGCGGGGTGAGTGAGAGAGAATTACCTTGAGAACATAGACTAGCTAGAGAGTGACAGATATATTATAACCAGCTCCATCTATTGGCACGTGCGCGCTATACTAGTGCGGGCGCCTTTTCCACCGGCACCTGCTAACTTGACGCGAACACTGCAAGACGCAGCGGGGTGAGTGAGAGAGAATTACCTTGAGAACATAGACTAGCTAGAGAGTGACAGATATATTATAACTAGCTCCATCTATTGGCACGTGCGCGCTATACTAGTGCGGGCGCCTTTTCCACCGGCACCTGCTAACTTGACGCGAACACTACAAGACGCAGCGGGGTGAGTGAGAGAGAATGACCTTGAGAACATAGACTAGCTAGAGAGTGACAGATATATTATAACTAGCTCCATCTATTGGCACGTGCGCGCTATACTAGTGCGGGCGCCTTTTCCACCGGCACCTGCTAACTTGACGCGAACACTGCAAGACGCAGCGGGGTGAGTGAGAGAGAATTACCTTGAGAACATAGACTAGCTAGAGAGTGACAGATATATTATAACTAGCTCCATCTATTGGCACGTGCGCGCTATACTAGTGCGGGCGCCTTTTCCACCGGCACCTGCTAACTTGACGCGAACACTGCAAGACGCAGCGGGGTGAGTGAGAGAGTATTACCTTGAGAACATAGACTAGCTAGAGAGTGACAGATATATTATAACTAGCTCCATCTATTGGCACGTGCGCGCTATACTAGTGCGGGCGCCTTTTCCACCGGCACCTGCTAATTTGACGCGAACACTGCAAGACGCAGCGGGGTGAGAGAGAGAGAATTACCTTGAGAACATAGACTAGCTAGAGAGTGACAGATATATTATAACCAGCTCCATCTATTGGCACGTGCGCGCTATACTAGTGCGGGCGCCTTTTCCACCGGCACCTGCTAACTTGACGCGAACACTGCAAGACGCAGCGGGGTGAGTGAGAGAGAATTACCTTGAGAACATAGACTAGCTAGAGAGTGACAGATATATTATAACTAGCTCCATCTATTGGCACGTGCGCGCTATACTAGTGCGGGCGCCTTTTCCACCGGCACCTGCTAACTTGACGCGAACACTGCAAGACGCTGCGGGGTGAGAGAGAGAGAATGACCTTGAGAATATAGACTAGAGAGTGACAGACATATTATAACCAGCTCCATCTATTGGCACGTGCGCGCTATACTAGTGCGGGCGCCTTTTCCACCGGCACCTGCTAACTTGACGCGAACACTGCAAACGCTGCGGGGTAAGAACATACTAACTATAGCTTGACCACAACCGCTGTGCCGCTCCTTAGGTATGCGAGCGGCGAGACGGGGGGGCAGAGCAGCCACTGCGCTCTGTCATTCCGCCGTCGTCGCTCGTGGCGGCGTGTAGTGTTATCTGTTGCGGGCTGTCTATGTCAGACGCACATGAGATAGAATATCCAAAGATGGGTCGTGCTTTATCTCGAGATGTTAAAGCTGTCATTTTCAAAGTGGCGGAATATTTTAGGAAAAGAAAAGCAGACAAAGATAGTTTCGAACATAAAAGTGACGCAAATATCGCCAAACTTGTGGCCGAAGCTACTGGGTACTGCCAAAGAACCGTAATAAATGTAATATCTGTAGGAAATTCATCAATTGAAAATGAGGGCCAACCGAAATTTAATTCGCCCAAAAAACCGAAAGTTATAAAGAAAAATATGTAATTGATGATTTTGACTTGGGAGTGATCAGGAGAAAGATTCATCAGTTTTATGAGATCGAAAAAACAGTGCCAAGTATTCGTAAGTTACTGTCAAGTTTGAGACAAGATGGTGTTTTGAATTGTGGACGAGAATATTTGAGAAAACTTTTACACACAATGGGTTACCGGTTCAAAAAATGTAGATCGAAAAGACATCTTCTTATAGAGCAGCCTAATATTACAGAGTGGCGGAGGAAATATTTGACAGAAATAAAAAAATATAGAAGTGAAAACCGCAACATATATTTCCTAGATGAGACATATATTAACGCCAGTCACAATGTTAGCAAATGTTGGCAATCATCGTCGGAACTTGGAATTCACACTGACATCGGGAAAGGACGACGCTTGGTAATCGTTCACGCTGGAAGTCGAAATGGCTTGGTCGAAGGTGCATTGACTATATTTAAATCCGATGCTAAGACTGGCGACTACCATGGAGACATGAACGGGCCTACTTTTTATAAGTGGGTGGATGAAAAGTTGAAAGATAAACTGCTGCCGAATTCTGTCATTGTGATGGACAACGCGTCTTACCACAGCGTTCAAGTTGATAAGAAACCGACCATGACAAACCTCAAAAGTGAAATGCAGAACTGGCTGCGGCGTCACAATGTTGAATTTCCGGAAAAAATTAAAAAAGATCAACTGCAAATTCTTATAAATGCCACTCAAAAAGAGCCTGTTTACAGAATCGATGACCTCTTAAAAGCTCATGGGCACACAGTCCTGCGTTTACCTCCATACCATCCAGATCTGAACCCCATCGAATTGGTATGGGCTGATGTTAAAAACAATATAGCGCAAAACCATATTCATTCTTCTCTAGATGAAAAGATAAACGCACTGAATTTATTATTTTCGGAGTTCACGGCAGAAAAATGGCAGAGGTGTGATGACCATGTCCAAAAAAATGAAAACGATTACTGGGATCGCGACAACCGTTTCGACAATATTATTGACCCCATAATAATAAATTTGCAGGATGACAATGATTCAAGTTCCGGTAGCGAAATGGAAGATGAAGATAAAAGTGAATCTATGTCAGAATAGTCACTGTATTCATTAACTAGAAGCTTATGTTTTTTTGTTTTTCGAACTGATTCTGTTTTAACTCTCGAAACTATTAATTTTTCCGATAATTACACATTAATTTGACTTATATTGGTTTTTTTATTTGTGCTTACCTAAAAATCGTATTGTACCATAATAAAAATTGGATATAATAAGTATGTACCTATACAGAGCCAAAATATTGTACTTCGGTATCTTCAGATCTATCCGACACGACGACAGACTCTTGTGTGTCCGTGATCTTTCCTGCCCGCACCCCGCCTCCCCGCGCATACCTAAGGAGCGGCACAGCGGTTGTGGTCAAGCTATAGTGAGTAGAGATGGGCCGAATATTCGGTATTCGGCATATTCAGCAAGTTTTTCAATATTCGTAATTGCTGAATATTTACTGAATAAACAAAGTAAATAAATAGCCGTAAGTTCTTTCGTAAATTCATCGGATAGTGACTACCTATTTCAGCATTCTAAGTGGTATATACTGGGGAAAGGCTTTCTAAGGACGGCGAATGAAACACACGTAATTCGAGACTGACATTTATTTTATCTGCCGGTAGGCGGCAGAAAACCAAAGTACCTACATTTCATACAATATATAGCATTCTCCCTTCATAGTTTTTTATAATTTTACAAACAGCTGTAGCAATACACAATTACATCTGCTTAGTTACATAACAAAAAATATCTTACACTAAAAAAATATATACATATAGAGGTATTTACTACATACTACAGGCACCTGTAGTTGAGTAGGTAAGCAATACAAACCATGTGTAAAAAAAACACATCTAAATTAAGAAATAGTACGAGCAGGTACCTAAGTATTAGATTAGCGGTATACAACATAGAACCTTATCCGTTATGAGCATACTGTCTAAATTTAATCATTTAACAAATACTATACTTAAATCTACGGTAAACTAATACAAGTTTTATGTTACTTTTGCATTAAACAAATAGGTAATAAATATGACGTACATATGGGTGCTATGGGTCTAAAAAAAAATGAAACCGAACGGTTTAGTCTATTTCGAAACCAAATCTTTTAGGTGGGATGCGAGTCCTTTTAGGTCTCGGCACGTCGTCTGACCTCGGTACCTCTGGTGGACGGGGCGGGGAGCGCGCTTCCCCGGCAGCCGCGGGGCTAGCGGGCGCGGGCGCGGACGCGGAAGCGGGCGACCCGTTCTGCTCCTCCGGCGCAAGAGATGACTCATTGGGGGCCGCTCCAGTTGCATAACCATCGTAGCAACATCGTTAGATTCGTTCGTCTCGTCTGACACGATCGAGTAATCGCGGTGCAGCTGGTCTATGTGTTTTTTAAATACTTTACCGCCGCTTTTGATATAATACGTCAGTGGACCGACACGATCGCATACCGTACCGGTTTCCCACGCAAAATTATTATTTTTATAAAGTTTAAAATATATTCGATCACCTACGGCGAATTCTCTCAAAAAACCTTTCTTATGATTAATTTGCTCGATTTGCTTACGTCGTACCGTCTCGCTCACACTCGGCCGCAGTAGGTCAAAGGTGGTACGCACCTCCCTCTTTAACATTAGGCTCGCCGGTGTCCTGCCAGTAATCGTATGAGGGGTTGCTCTGTAAATAGATAAGAAATCTTCCATTGCCGTATCTAGGTCAACCTTATCGCGTATAGCTTTTTTTAATGCTGTTTTCACAATTTTTACGCAGTTCTCTGCGGATCCGTTGCTACTAGGTTTATAAGGTGTCACTGTTATATGATGAACGCCATTGTTTTGCAAATAACTCTTAAACTCATTGCTATTGAACGGTGGCCCGTTATCCGATACCAGTTCGAGCGGGAACCCGAATTGACTAAAAATATGGCGCAATTTCGAGATCGTAGTTTTGGCGGAGGTGCCTGGCACGCGGAACGCTTCGATCCATTTCGAATGAGCATCTACAATAACAAAATAATAAAGTGTATTATTCGTTAATGAGAAAAAATCGCAATGTACGCGGTACCACGTTTCTTGTGGCCATACCCACGGGTGCAGGGGCGCCGCGCGCTCGCGCGCGCACGTGTCGCACGCGCGGCACACACGCTCGATGTCGACATCGATGCTAGGCCAGTACACATAGTTACGCGCCAAACTTTTACATTTCACCATACCTTGGTGAGTTTCG
Source organism: Leguminivora glycinivorella (assembly GCF_023078275.1). Lineage (NCBI taxonomy): Eukaryota > Metazoa > Arthropoda > Insecta > Lepidoptera > Tortricidae > Leguminivora > Leguminivora glycinivorella. Next base: position 2,404,713 of record NC_062998.1, on the reverse strand, counting down.
TGTAATTGATTTAAAATTTGTTCTCGTAAACTAGTCGGAATAATTACACGATGGCCATATAAAATGCAACCTTGCTCGATATTCAAATTTTGCCTAATATTGAAGTAAGGCTTGAGGTCTACGCTGTTACAATACAACCAATTTGTTTTAATCGCGTTGGTCAGTTGTTGTAAAATTTTATCCGTCGCGGTGTTCTTCGCAATTATTTTGTAATTTATCGGGGCCGAGTCTTCTACAAAGTGTAGGTACGTATCGACACGTGATCGAACATTATCATCTGGAACCGGTATTCTAGACAAACTATCCGCTAAGCAGTTATGTTGGGTACCAATGCATTTCACTTCATAATTATATGCGCCTAATATTACCGCCCATCTTTGGAGTCGGCTCGCTGCCATAAGCGGTATTCCTTTTTTTTCGCTAAATATGGACGCTAACGGTTTACAATCTGTGACCAGCGTAAATTTCCTGCCAAAAATATAATCGTGAAATTTAGTGACCCCAAATATAACCGCTAAACCCTCTCGACAAATCTGCGCGTAATTGTTTTCGGCGGCGCTGAGCGTGCGCGAGGCGTGCAGCACGGCGTGCTCGCGGCCGTCGGGCCCGCGCTGCGCCAGCACGGCGGCCACGCCGCCCGGCGCCGCGTCGCACGTCACCGACGTCGGCCGCCCCTCGTCAAAGTGCGCGAGCACGGGAGCCTTTGCTAATGCCCGTTTAACTTTATTAAATGCCGCGTCGCACTCCGCGCTCCACACAAACTCGTTCTCCGTTCTTAAGAGTTCATATAGCGGGCTTAGTATGTCGCTTAGGTTTCTCAAAAATTTACCATAATAATTCACTAAGCCTAAAAAAGCTTTTAATTCTTTCACGTTAGTTGGCAACGGCGTATTATTAACTGCATCGACTTTACTTATCTCTGTGTGCAGCCCGTCAGCGTCAATTATATATCCCAGATACGATACCGACGTTTGAAAAAAACTACATTTGTTCGGCGCAACACGTAAACCGCAATCTGATAAAATACTAAAAACTTTCAACAATCGTTTCCAATGATCTTCGAAGTCTACACCCGACACGTTCAAGTCATCCAAATAACACGTAACATATCGCATTCTAAATAACTTATCCATTATTCTTTGAAACTTATTCGGTGCGCACTTAATTCCGAACGGTAATCTATTATAGCAAAACATCCCGTGTAACGTAACTATAGTACATAACTTTTTTGAATCTTCATCTAACTCAATTTGTAAATATGCTTGACTAAGGTCAATTTTACTAAAATATTTTCCGCCTTGGAGTGACGAAAATATATCATCTATTCGCGGAATAGGATACTTATCATCGACTAAAACCGGGTTAAGGGTTGTTTTAAAGTCTCCGCAGAGCCGAACGTCTCCATTTTTCTTGAGAACTGGCACCACGGGAGTCCCCCAGTCGCTCCACTCCACGGGCGAGATGACGCCGTCGCGCTGCAGCCGCGCCAGCTCGGCCTCCACGGCGGGCCGCAGCGCGAGCGGCACGGGCCGGGGCCGCCGCCACACGGCCGTCGCGTCACTATTAATTTCTAATTTCAATTTAGTTTTGTTAAAAGTGCCAATACCGTCCGCAAAAACGTTAGGAAATAACTTCATTAATTTGCTGCAGATATCCTCGTTACTTAATTTTACGTTCACCGCATTTACGTTGTTGTCATCTATGTGTGGAAAGTGTATACCGAAAGCCCTCAACCAATTACGGCCCAGCAACGGCAAACTGGTATTGTTATCGTAAACGATCAATTTCAATCCGTTCACCGTTCGGCCACCGAGTCGGACCGAACACATAATTTGACCTTTAGGTTTCACCTTTTGACCACCATACATTGTTAAATTCGACTCGCAAGGGTATAATTTACAATTTTTAAAATGTGTTTTATATGTACCAAAGGATATAATACTAACAGCGGCACCGGTGTCACCTTCCATCACTAACGGAACATTATTAACGTTTACCTTCACCATCCACTTAACGTCCGGTTCAGCATCGTCGTCGCTCAGCTGATACACCTGCAGGCACCCGTCGTCAGAGTCGGACCCGTCAGATAGCCGTCCGTCGGTCACAATGTTATGCACTCTCTTGGGATCTTTTCTAAAACGACACATTTTGGCGATATGGCCTACGTCACCGCACACATAACACTCACTATTTTTAAACGAACACTGCTGCTCCGGGTGCCGTCCACCACAACGATAACAATGTCCCCCTGACGACGACGACCCTCCTCGGCCGTAGTCGCCGTTGCCTCGACGCTGAGGCCCGTGTCTCGCCCGCGCGCCGCCGCCGCCTCGCTGGCGCGGCGCCCCGCCGCCGACCGCGAACACAGGCTCCGCCTCGCCGCGGGAGCCCGACGCGGCCGCCGGGGACTGAGCCGGCCCCGCCGGCGCCGAGTCTCGAACGGCCGCCTCCAGCGACAACGCCAACTCCGTGGCGCGTTTGAACGTGAGCTCGTCGTCCTCTGTTAGCATTCGCTGCCGTATGCGCTCACTTTGTAGGCCGTAAACAAATTGATCCCGTAAATTTTCCTTTAAGATGCTATTATCCGTAAACTTACAATGTTTACTTAATTTCTTTAACTGCACGAGGTACTCGCTTATCGTTTGACCTTCGACTTGTTTACGTGCCCTAAAAATCATTCTCTCGGCGATCACTGACCTTTTAGGTGAGAGATATTCTTCGACTAAGGTTACGATTTTGTCAAAACTAACACTTTCGGGAGTTTCCGGGTAGCACAAGTCTATGATAAGATCCAGCGGCTCGGTGCCCACTACCGCAACAAGGTATTTTGGAAAATCCGCAACTTTCACATCATGTATAGTGAACCACGCCTTCAATCTGCTCACGTAAGTCGACCACACGTCAACATTCATTTTAAATTCTTTAAGGGCACTAAGGTCCGGTTTTTTATCTTCCGACATGATTTTAGCACTAAAACACTTCTTAGATACCAAATTTATTCACTGGACTCGTCGCCAAATGGTATATACTGGGGAAAGGCTTTCTAAGGACGGCGAATGAAACACGCGTAATTCGAGACTGACATTTATTTTATCTGCCGGTAGGCGGCAGAAAACCAAAGTACCTACATTTCATACAATATATAGCACTAAGGAACCACCAAAGGGAGTTAAAATGCGTTAAAATATAAGTACCTACATCTACAACAATTATGTAAAAAAGTAAAAATAACGTAGCTTAAGAAACAAAAACCAAAATCAAAATCAAAATAATTTATTCAGCAAATAGGCCACAGGGGCACTTTTACACGTCACATGTACATAGGTATTTAAAAAAATATTTAAAATTGAGTTGAAATTACAATTGATACTATTATATACTAATTCTAAGTTCTAACTAAAGTTAACTCTATACAATTAATTAGAGATGTAGAAGGTCTCTAAATGTCGAATTACAACCAAGAACTACATTAAATTTTAATATAAAAGTACAAATACAAAAAAAAAAAGTCTAAAATTACTTTAGAGGTGCAAATGACTCTAAATGTCACAACTAAAAATAAAATGTATATCTACTTAATCTAATTCTCCTTAGAGATGTATATGGTCTCCATGAGTCAAAATCATATATTTAAAATATTCACTAAAAGAAAGGAAACAAACGACAACCGAACAAAGTGTCCTAATTTAATAAAAATTAGAATTAAAGTTACTAAGTTATAACAGCCCCAGTAAGCTTAAACAGACCGGTCTTCACAGACGGCACCCGTTCACGAGTATGACGCGTATCTCAGCCATCGCCTCCCTCAACCTTTATTCGGGAAGGTGGCGACCCGATCAACGACGCCACCGCAGCAAAGACTTTTAAGTGTGCATGACATGTTCAAGCTGCCAGGCTAAATTAAATATTCAAATAATAAAACATAGCTGTAAGACACTATATTCTGTGCTCGTATGTTACAAAGGAAGGAAATATAGATTTATACAATAAAATTAAAGTAAGATAAACATTAAACATTAAACACATAATCTTGGAGATGTATAAGGTCTCCAAGTGTCCACAACTAAACTTAAATAAAAACAATATAATCAGACGAGAATATGTTCTCATACGTCAATTGAACACTAGTATGCTTAATTACACAATGCAGAGAAAATGAAAAAATATATACGACTACATTCATCTATTGACAAGCAACCACCTTAAAGGCATCCCTATCATCTATAAAATCCTTCACAGTGTAGTACGCCTTACCTTACATAACAACAAACGCTTAATGCGTGCCTTAAATTTGTCAAATGGCTAATCCACTATATCGGTTGGTACTTTGTTATAAAAACGTGTACAGTTCCCGACGAAAGACGTACCAACCTTACGGAGACGGTGGGCGGTCACAGCAAGTTTATGTTTGTTCCTTGTGTTATAGTTATGGACAGCGCCGGCCCGTGCACTCGATCAGGGTAGAGCGAGTTTGAATTTCGGCGCCCTTGGGAAGAAGTTTTACAACGTAGATAAAAAAAATCGCGAGCGCAGCGAGCGCGAAATTTTTTTCATAGTAATGCCGTAATTTAAACATTAACGCAATACAGAATTTAAGAATTTCATCATACAGAGTACGAAAGGGGACAAGGGTTGAACTTTCTCAGTCGCACCCTAATATAGTTACGTGGGACTGAACGTGGATATCATTTACATAAAATAACAAGCAAAAGTACTACAGTGGCCAAGTCAGGAAAGCAGACTTGAAATGAAAACGCGAGCGCTGCGAGCTCGAATTTTTTTCTAAGTAACTAAAAGAGAACTGACATAAATAGTAAGCGCGAGCGAAGCGAGCGTGATTTTTTTTCCTATTGACGCACTTTGATCAACTGCAGAGCTGCGATCTTTGACATATTTTGGGGTATTTCGACTTCACAGGGCGCCTATGTTCCCGACTTTTAGGCCTTATATTTCGCCATCACTATTGTTTTTATAATACTAAGAGTTATAATTAGGCCTTATATTTAATTTAGGCCTTATATTTCGCCATTACTATTGTTTTTATAATACTAAGAGTTATAATTAGAGATGGGCCGAATATAAACTTTGCCGAATACGAATATTCGGCCGAACATTCGGTTCAGCTCTTACCGAACCGAACATACGGCCGAATATTCGGTTACGCCATATTTTTAAAGAGGATGTTAATTTAAACTATTAAATGATTGATAATGGTTACATTGGTTACATATGTTACCACAACTATGTTTTTATCATTTAGAGGATAACTTAAACTTAATTAAAACGACTCTGAGCTCTTCTCAACTCTTAAACTACGGTTTTTGAACTTTTTTACAAAACAATTGTATTTATATTTTGACACAGGTTTCTCTCTTTTTAGCAGTTCCTTAAAAAGCTACTAAAATAGGAGCTTATTATCCAGTGGAATACGTAAGATCTTCATTAGTTACTTACTTTGTTTATTCGGTAAATATTCGGCAATGCAACCGAATTATTCGGCCGAATACGAACATTGAAAAACTTGCCGAATATGCCGAATACCGAATATTTACCGAATATTCGGCCCATCTCTAGTTATAATTAAGACATTAACTGCGAACTCGATCGTCACCGTCAGGATGCCCATTTCGGTATTTTGCCCCTAAGTGCCCTTCGGGATCTTAGTCCTTTGAAGTTCGCTCATCTCCTGTGACTCACAAAATTGCGCCTCTCTGAGACGTTTTACGCCTTTGGCTTTATGAGGCACTCCGCTTTGGACTATCGGATAGACTCATATTTTTGCATTTGGATAACGACGTAGCTTTGTCACTGGGCCGCAAAACAATGTAGTTCGTTAAGGGCTAGAATCCTCCTTTTACGGCGCCCTAGCAACAGCGCCGTTATGAATGTTGGTATAATTATGTTGGCTATGTGGTGCAACTTTCCACTTAATCTGAATTACAAATCTAGATTTTCAATAGTTGTATTAATTCCAGACTCCTCTCGCCATTTTGTGATATGTGCGCGCCCACGCAATGTATAATTTTTGTGTATGGATTATTCCACATTTTCGATTTCGGCGCCCCCCTACCATGTGTGGCGCCTAGAGCGGCCGCTCCACTCGCTCTACCCTTAATCCGGCCCTGGTTATGGATGTCACTGTTAAGCTTGAATTCGTGGATATTTTTCCGAACATACATAATATTTTCGTATATGTATTGAGAGGCAACGGTAAGAATGTTCACCTCTTTGAATTTTTCTCTTAAAGATGCTCGACCGCCCAATCCGTAGATTGAACGGACTGCTCGTTTTTGCAGCACAAAAATAGCCTGAATGTCTGCAGCTTTTCCCCATAACAGGATCCCATATGACATAACACTGTGGAAGTAGCTAAAGTATACCAGCCTGGCCGTCTCTACGTTTGTTAGTTGTCTGATTCGCCTTACTGCGTAAGCTGCAGAACTAAGTTTGCCAGCTAAAGTGGCTATATGTGCATGCCATTGCAGTTTTGAATCCAAAGTGACTCCAAGGAAAACCGTTCGATCTTCAAATTCCAGCATTCGTTCGGAAGCGCAAATCTGATGCACTTGGTTTTCTTGGCGTTTAGAAGTAAGTTATTCGCCGTAAACCAGTCTGTTATGCTAGACAGTGCATCGTTGATGTTATCGAAGCTGCTTTCCTTTCTGTCAACTTTGAATATAAGAGAAGTGTCGTCAGCAAATAACACTATATCATGTTTATCTTGCACTAGTTTCGGTAGATCATTAATGTATACTAAGAACAGGAAGGGACCGAGAATTGAACCTTGAGGCACTCCAAGTGCTACCGGTGAACCTGCTGATTGAGTCCCATTGATAACAACTCGCTGAGTTCTGTCGGAAAGGTACGATGAAACAAGGTCAAGGGCAGCAGCTTTAACCCCATAGTGGCTCAATTTTCTCTTTAAATTCTCGTGATCAACGCAATCAAAGGCCTTTGATAGATCACAGAAAATTCCAACAGCATCTTGAGCTCTTTCCCAGGCGTCAAAGATGTGTTTTAGAAGTACCACACCGGCATCAGTAGTTGAACGACCTCTGGTAAAACCAAATTGATTATTGTCAAGCAATTTATTTCTGTTAAAGTGAGACAACAGTTGATTAAGAATAAGCTTCTCAAAGACCTTACTTAGCGCTGGTAATATTGAAATAGGTCTAAATTTGGTCGGGTCTGATTTCGTTCCTGATTTAAACAGCGGGATAATTTTGCTGTGTTTCATAATATCAGGAAAAATGCCAGTTTCAATACATCTGTTGAAAATCTCAGCTAAATAGGGTGCGATTGATTCTACTATTGAGTGTAATACTTTAACTGACAAGCCCCATAGATCTTCAGTTTTCTTTAAATTTAAAGATCTGAACGTTTTAATAACTATGGTCGGAGTAACATAAGAAAATGTGAATATTTCTGAACATTCTTCTACATTAGCTTGCAGCATTTCTTCAGCGACAATTGGCGATGAGTTAAGAGACTTTGTTGTCTCTGCCGGTATATTCGAGAAAAATCGCTCGAAGTGATCTGCCACTTCACGGTCGGAACTTACTAAAGTATCAGCAACTCGTAGGTTGTAGTGCCGTTCTTTTATTTTACGCTTTCCTGTTTCACTGCTGATCACTTGCCATGTAGTTTTAACTTTATCGCTGGAATTTAAGATATTTTTGGATAAATAATCAGCTTTAGCGGCGACACACATCCTTTTAAAAGATTTCGAGAAATTCTTTACGTACTCTATAAATTCCGGCCTTTTATCAGTTGTTCGCAGATCATACAAATCATAGAGCCGGCGTCTCTTATCGTGAATATCCGGCGTAGCCCAGTCGCTAAATTTAACCTTGACCTTGCCCTGCATCTTCTTGGGGATGAAGCAGGCATCAAATTCCTTTTTTATACAGTTAAACAACTCAGAACTCAGACAGTCAGGGTTCTCTCGGTTACATGAAAGAAAAGGTAAGTTGTTCCTAATATTACGATTGAATGACTGTAAGCGCCTTTCGGAAATCAGTCTGCACACAGTGTCTTGTGGAATATCCTCTATCTTCCCGCCAAAAGAGGCTTTTAGTCCACAGTGGTCAGAACTCAAGGTGTTTATTACAGATTTACTAATCGCAATATCGTTACTGAAGATGTTGTCTATACATGTTGCACTGGTTGCCGTGATTCTAGTTGGTTCACAAAATAAATTTACTAAATTAAAAGATTTAAAGGTATTTAGTAACCTTCCACACAAAGGCGAATTTTCTAGCAAATTAATATTAAAATCGCCACATACAACTATAGTTTTCTGACTTCTAAAAACACGACTAAGGACTTCATCTATAACCGATTCAAATACATTATAGTCCGCCGATGGGGGCCTGTACACGCATACAACAATAAATCGTTCCAACTCGACACAAGAAAGTTCTATAACGCGTTCTACAGACAAGTCAACAATGTCTCTACGCTCTTTACTTTTTATACTATGTTTAACCATTATCAATGACCCGCCGCGAATGCAGGATCTTCTGAAGAAATAACTAACTATACTATGATTATTGTAATTGAACATAAATTCATGCCCTTTAAGCCAGTGCTCGGTTATACAGAGAATGTCAATATTCGAGGACTGTAAAAACAAATCTATTTCGAGTTCCTTGCTGGCAAAGCCTTGAATATTCTGGTGAACTAAATTTAATAACTCGGTTTCACTAAGCATACTAGCATCAATACGAGCAGAGCCGGCCGGTGCAGACGTTGTCGTAGCGGTTAGTTTAAATACAAATCACCAGGCGACTCCGTCTCGGAACCCACGCTACCGAGACATAAAGAGCTACGCGAAGTAAAACTACTAGACGCCGCCCTAGATACGACGGAGTCCTCAATATTATATGCTAACAGGTTAGCACAATCCACTAGACATCTTTTCGGTAGGTAGGTTCTGTTACAGGGCATTACAAAATCATATATAAATTTATTCGTATCAAAATACGAAATCGTACTACTATATACTGAGAGATTGTACAACAAAGAATTATAATGGTAAACTCTCTTATTCACCTTTCTCGACCTTCTGTATGGGAGCGCACACATAATTATTTTCCCTACCTCTCCCCGATCGAGCGCCGACAGAGTAGCGGACAAATTTAAAATATCGCGTTTAGTACAGTCTAAACTGTTCCCTACAAAAACTATATGCGTCGAATCGCGGTCAAACTCGCCTGCAGAGATGCACTCGACCAAACTCGCGACGGTGGCCCCCGGGTGACAGTGGTTGATGACGCGCCGGTGGAGGCGCTCCGCCAGCAGCGCGCCCAGCCCGGCGCCCGCCTCGTCGCTGTACAGCACGGCGCGGGCGCGGGCGGCGCGCGGCGGCGGCGGGGAGCACGCCGCGGCGGCGGCCGGGGGCGGCGGGGAGGATGGCGGCGCGAGGCGGGGCGACGGCGGCGAGACGAGGGGTGGCGGCGCCGGAGCGGGCGAGACATAGGTCAGCAGCGCCAGAGCCAGCGTAGCTAGGCTGGGCGGCGACGAGGCCGGCGAGACGAGGGCCGGCGGCGATGGAGCCGGCCCGGCGATGGACGGTCGCGATGGAACCCGCTCGACGACGCCCGGCGGTGACGATGGCGGTTGAGCCGGTACTGGCGCAGGATCCCCGAAGCTCGAGACGGGGTGAAGGTCTCTGCTGGGCTCGAGCGCGGTGCTCGGGCGCGACGCGAACAGCGCTCGCAGCGCGGGCGATCCCGGCGCGGCTAGGACGGCACGCAGCCCGGGCGAACTCGGCGCGGCGGGGCGCGTCGGTGGCCGTGGTGACTCGAAGCTCAGGTTGTAGCCGCTGCCCGGTTCTAGAACATTATTCATAAAGGCTATGTACTCCTGTAAAGCTTTACTTGACAATTCATCCCTATTAGTTAAGTCTGTCAACTTTAATTCTAATTTTTTTAATTCATAGGAGCGGAGATTCAGCTCCTCAGTTGTCCTGTCTAGTTGATATTGACAGTTTAAAAGTTCCTCGCTGAGGGAAACACTTTTACATTTAGATTGCACTGTCTTAAACAGTGAAGTATGACGTTTCAGCAAAAGCTTTGATTTCTTAATGAATCTGTTCAATTTCAAGTATTTTTTAATTTTAATGTTACCTTTCAATGTAACTCTAACATCACTGTGGTCCTCAAATTGCACAGAATTTTTAATATCTAAAGTTTCTATTATTGGAGAGGACACTGTACTATCAAGAACTAAATCTACATCAAAACTATTTAATTCAGCAAAAATACTCATATTATTGTCAGCGGGCACGGGGTTGCCGGAGCAATACTTGCAAATATGTTTTGATTCCGACTCCTCCAGTTGCTGTTGCAAGTCCCGGACGCGTTGTAACGCCAGCTCGTGTATATCCTGGCATTGCTGGAACCGGTTGACAATGGCCTGCAGTTCATCGCGCTGCCCTTGCAAGTCTTCATACTCAACGTCTTGGTTGGCGAGTTGATTTTTTAGTGTTGTGTTTGTTCTTACAACACGCTCAATCTCCTGTTCACTCTCTTCTTGTTCTTGAAGGAGCTTTTTGTTCAGCTCGTTGGCTGTTTTGAGCTCCTTCTGTAATTGTTGCATTTTGGCAATCAGGACGTCCCTCCTTGTAGTCATCTTGGTAGGTTGTTCTGAAGACATATTTGTAATTTGAGACAATATAGCCAATAAAATATATGCATAGGCAGTGAGAATTTGTAATTATTAACTTAATACTTGCACTTGATACACTATTCAATAATAACAATATGACTTTAATGAGGAAATCAAAATTTACTAATCTTAATTCCTAGTGTATGATAACATGTAGTAGGTTTTATAATTCACTTTATTGAAAGTTTAACTGGTTTCCACTGTGTGTAGTCTTATTGTTTTTGAAGAGATTTAACAATGAACTAAGAAACACGGTAAGTTAAAACACTAAACAAGTTGTCATCAAAACATGTACAAACATAACCAAATACCTAATGACTACTAGCAATTTGAAAGATTACATGAAAACTGTATGTAAAGATTATGAAAGCAATACTCATCTGTAAATATCTTCGCAGAAACACTTGTAAAACGGTGTATTTTTTAAATTTCGGACGTTACTTCGTTGACAGTTGACTTATTTTTTGTCGTCGATTTTTGGCTTCTTACAATGCATGGACACTTGAGATAACATTTTATCACTTGAATTGCAGCATGATAGTCCCATTTATCACAATATCTTCTTATATTTTATGAAGTAACTAATTATATTACATATTTAAATACGCAGACCACATTTGACGTCTGTCACTGGCTAGTGTTGCCAGACCATCCTTATGCTAAACTTTTCTTATGCACTAAATTATAGAAACATTAAGAGCCTTAGTAGTTAGTACCCATTACCAATCATTGAAAAGTTTATTATTGTAAGCCAGGATTTCAAATATGGCGGAACCGAATACTCGGCCGAACGTTCGGTTCGGTAAAGTCCGTATTCGGTCCATCTCTACTAGTGAGTGTGTGCTATATTAGGGCTTCCAAATGCTGGGTAAGGGACGAGGAAGGCCGACTCAAGTAAGTACTATTACTGTACTATGGAGTGATACATCTGTGCGAGATATACTTTTGACGACCGGTCTGGCATAGCGCGCAGTGACCCTGCCTGCTACGCCGCCGTCCCTTGTTCGAATCCCGGTAAGGGCATTTATTTGTGCGATGAGCACAGATATTTGTTCCTGAGTCATGGATGTTTTCTATATACAATATAAGTATTTGTATTATATATATCGTTGTCTGAGTACCCACAACACAAGCCTTCTTGAGCTTACCGTGGGCCTCAGTCAATCTGTGTAAGAATGTCCTATAATATTTACGATTTATTTTATTATTTATACTAGTTAGGGCACCTTTTTCTCCTGCCCCCGCTAACTTAAAACTATACTAAAATAAATAAAAAAATTCACACATTTAATCGAAAACACGTAGTCAAAATACACTTTTTATACCCAAAATCTATAAATATTGTTTTTTTAATGTCAAATACTATAAAATACAATCATTACTTTGTTTCAGTCAAGTCCCCCCTGTTGCGCCGGCCCTCCTCCCGGGACGCGCCGCCGTCACGCCCGCCGTCGTCCCGCCACGCGACGCGCACGCGTACGTCACGCTGCTGATACGCGCCGTGCGCGACATACATACAGGGGAGAGGTACAATAAAAAAAAAAACATTTATGTACCAAAAATAGCAGTTATAAACAGGCCATAAACTACAATACAACACACAAACTACTCTCTGTATCCCTTTCTTTCCGCCACTAAGTTTAGTATATACACTGTGAAATAGAAAGGGTCGATAAAACTTTGCATATTGACTTTTGAGGTCATGCCGACCCACCGGTCTGGCCTAGCGCGTAACCCTGCCTGCTAAACCACGGTCCCGGGTTCGAATCCCGGTAAGGGCATGAGTCCGTCAGTTAGATTATCAAGGGATTTTAGACACGTATTTTTTCTTTTTTCTCGTAAACGAAAAATGACGACGGTACAGTGCGTTGAACTTTCGCGTGACGTCACGCCTAGGTACAATTTTTACTTAGAAGTGACGTCACAAGCCCCCGGAACTTTGATGCTCTATATCTTTGTATTTTTTCACTAATTAGAAAAAGCGAAAAATATGTGTTCAGTATTTTTGGACGATCTAACTGACGGACTAAACAGAATGCCATTTTTTATGTAGTCGTCATCCCTATTCGGTGATCGAATGATAACCTGTTTATATGCTTGCAGATTAGAAGCGGCGGAGCAGTTAGTTGAGACACTGAATACGTCCCTCACATCGCTAGTAGCAACGGACAGTTTTGAGTCAATGACTTTGATAAAGGTAATCATTTTTTTAAATAATATTGGTATCATATGAAATTCACAACTATAGACGGTCAGGCAAATCTTGTCACTAAAATAGGCGCAGATATCAAATTTTCTATCAAACCATCAACCCCTACATTTTCAATCAATTTTTAAGTGTTATGGCTGGTCGATGGTTCCGCCAACGCCAAGGTTTAGGCGCGCGTTTTATGAAAGCAATTGTCCGCAAGCCCTACATTTTTCTTTGCCTCCTTTTTTAGTGCCCAGGGGCCCGTTTCTCGAAAGGTACAAACCTTGTATTACAAGTGCGCTAACTGTCAAATCGTATGGGTTGTCATGGAAACACACTTGTAATACAAGGCTTGTACCTTTCGAGAAACGGGTCACAGGCAGGCAAGCGTCGCACGTCACAATCGCGAGGTCTTTCGATGCTGATAGGAGAAAAATAATGTCCCAAGATTTCCATACATTTTTCAAACCTTCCATTCCGTTACCGCCATACAAAATGTATGAAAAAATGGTAACGGAATAGGAAAAACCTTGGGGCAGTTTCACTCCTATTAAGATTGAAAGAGCTCGCGATTCTGAGAGGATTGACGACCGGTCTGGCTCAGTCGGTAGTGATCCTGCCTGCTAAGCCGGTCCTGGGTTCGAATCCCGGTAAGAGCATTTATTTGTGTGATAAGCAACTTGGAAATGTCCGTGGACACAGTAAATAAAATACTAGATAGTTTTCCAATATATATTTGTGCGGCCGGCCGACCGCAGAGGCAAACGAACGGAACCAAACTGACATGTTTACATTATGTGACATTGTCTAGAAAACGATTCTATTCATCCAGTAGAGTTTATAGTGGTACACATACGAACTTCATAGTTAATAAACCTATAAGCCTAAGTAAGTTCCAACAGTGCACAGATATTTGTTCCTGAGTCATGGATCTTTTCTATGTATATAAGTGTGTATTTATCTATTTAAGTATGTATATCTTCGCTTAGCACCCACAGTACATAGCTTTGTTCCGTTTGGGGCTAAGTAGGTCTGTGTAAGATGTCCCCAATATTTATTTATTTAAACCACATAAAAAAATCCAAATCCAAAAAAAGTGGGGGGACAATTTTGAAAAAAAAAAATGGTTTGAATTACAGATGGTATGCGTAATAATATGGCTGGTGCACACAACGACAGAAGACTTGACGGCCACAGAGCAAGCGTTGAGCGACAGCGAAGCGGCCGCCGCGGCGTTGAGCCAGACGCTAGCTGTGGGCGCACTGCTAGCGCTCCTACTGCCTTCGCACACGGCCGAGAGCCCTTTGGACAGAGCGCTCCCCGCACGTAAGTATTATACTAGGTTATCATCCTCCTTGCTAATCGTAAACTAGAACTTTCCTTTGCTAATCCGCGAATAGATAACGTGCAAGTCAATCAGTGCTAACCTGTTATAATTACTTGCGTATTTTTTACATGCAATTAATTTTCCCACCCTCCCACCGCAAAAATAAAAATAAATACGCAAATAAATATAACAACCCACCACCAAAAATACAAAACTCGACACGTGTTTCGCCTCTCTACGAGGCATCCTCAGGAGCTGATGTTGACGGTCCGAAGTCCCGCAACTGACTGAGTCAGGGTGGGAGGGTGGTAAAATTAATTGCATGTAAAAAATACGCAAGTAATTATAACAGGTTAGCACTGATTGACTTGCACGTTATCTATTCGCGGATTAGCAAAGGAAAGTTCTAGTTTACGATTAACATGGATTTCCGCAAAGTAACGCCTGATTCCATCGATCATCCTCCTTGCGTTATCCCGGCATTTGCCACGGCTCATGGGAGCCTGGGGTCCGCTTTGACAACTAATCCCAAGATTTGGCATAGGCACTAGTTTTACGAAAGTGCCTGCCTTCCAAACCGAAGGGTAACTAGGCCTTATTGGGATTAGTCCGGTTTCCTCACGATGTTTTCCTTCACCGAAAAGCGACTGGCAAATATCAAATGACATTTCGCACATAACTATACTGACTATAATTGTGTAAAAATAATAAAAATATTAAATACGGCCACTCAAAGTTGTCTTCATACTTAACGATAAAGTCTTTAAAAACCAAAATTTAATTCGTTTTCGTCACATTTGCAACAATCTTGTGAAAAAGGCTAGTTCAGTATTCATTTTATAGTACCTAGCATTAACATTATAATAGGTACAACAAATGATATCTAATGTACTGATAGTTAAATATTAATTCTAAGTCGGTTAAAAAATGACGATGATGATGATGATGGTTTGACGACCGGTCTGGCGCAGTCGGTAGTGAACCTGCCTGCTACGCCGCGGTCCCGGGTTCGAATCCCGGTAAGGGCATTTATTTGTGTGATGAGCACAGATATTTGTTCCTGAGTCATGGATGTTTTCTATGTATATAAGTATTTATATATTATATATATCGTTGTCTGAGTACCCACAACACAAGCCTTCTTGAGCTTACCGTGGGCCTCAGTCAATCTGTGTAAGAATGTCCAAAAAAAAAAATCTGATAAATTATTGTAGTTCATATCAATGCATTTCTTCCAAGCTACACAAACTCAAATGTTAAAATAAGTAACTAATCATTATAAATAAAGTTCATAATGATAAGTTGTCATCCCAACATGACATAACGATTCGTAGACAATCTAGGCTTCCTAATGTCAGGAGTTTTTGATGTCATCCGTTCGTTATTGCAATTATTAATGAAAATCTTTTTAGAAATGATATTTTTCAGTAGCTTTTTGATTGATATCAATACTTTGTGAGTTTCTTTAAGTGTATAATAACATTTTAATTCCAGAGAAAAGTGAGATCAGCAATTCCCGAATAGTTTGTACATTTGGATCACGTCTCCGATTTTGATAAAAATTGGTAGGACATTTTGAGAAACCTAGTGGATCTTGCTCAGCATCATGGACTCTATCATCCTACCAATTTTTATCAAAATCGGAGACGTGCTCCAAATGTACAAACTATTCGGGAATTGCTCAGATAATGTTATCCAGCAGTGTTTGTTTACATAATTGGACAAGTAAAGATGAATTCACTGTAAAAATAAGGTAAGGTCAGTGCGGGCAAGACCGGCATAGTTTATTTGAATTAAAGTTTGAGTGGATAAAACTCTATAATTAATGTAGTCTGGCGTTATGCGCATGGTCCTATGGGATAGCAAATATTATATTTTACAAAGCTTTTACAACATTTTGGTGAATTAAGGTACTTTTAAGTGATAAAAATCACATTTTTTAAGGCTCGGCGGGTTGACCGTACTCCCGCGATGTGTACAGAAAGACCGTCTAGTGCTTGTTGTCGCGTAATTTCATATGAGACTAGGTTCCAAAATCATGATCATTGTTATTTTACGTAATAACAGAGCAGAATGTGCTAGATAATTAATAAAATAACGTTGAAATTTTGAACATATAAGCATTTTTTTATTTATAAGGCAAGACCGGCATATGTCCCGTAGATGGGGTTCATAACCTTTTCTTTTCAGGTCCAGATATTGCATAATACTGTTTTTCCAACGAACACCTGCGAATCCAATTTAGTCACGATAATTGACCCATGACACCCTGACCCATGACCCGTTGACCCATGACAACTTTTATGTCAAAGTGACAGTCAGCAATGTCAGATTTCCAATTGGTCATTAATTTTGAAGAAGTCAGCACCCCCAAAAACCTATTTGACGACACCCATGACGACTTTTGTGGGTGCGTATCGATCGATATAACTTTTTTTGATATATTTTTAGTCGTTATAACGATCATTTGATATAATTGTTGAATCATATAACAACAAATAATATACTAACAAATTGTATAATTCTCATTTGATATAATGATATTTTTTTCGAATAACATTTATTCTAACATACTTTGAGTATAATGCTTATTTCCTATAATAAATAAATGGTATAACACAAACTCTTTCTAGAGCACAGTCAGAATAAAAATAATGTACAATAAATTAGATCCATCATTTACCAGAAAAGTAGATTGGGTTAGAACTGTGACCCCCCTACACACAACGTGCTGCTACCAGAAAAATAGGTTAGGTTAGGTTTGAACTGTGACCCTTAAACATATGTACTACTATCAGAAAAAAAGGTTGGGTTAGGTTAGAACTGTGATCCCTTCAAAAAAGAATAAAATTAATTCAAGAAATGTTTTACTGTTTGCTATTTATACTATACTAGTCATATATCAATAGATAGTTATACCATATAACAGTTATTATAAATAAATGTTATACGAAATAATGATTATACAAAATAAAAGTAGATATTTTGTGGTTATACCAAATGTTAATTATGTCAAATGAGTGATTATATCCTTTAAATATATATCAAATGTTGTTATATCAAATGTTTCTATACCAAAAAAAGTTATACCAATCATTACACACCCGACTTTTGTGTCAAGTGACAGTCTGCAATGTCAGATTTCTAATTGGTCATTAATTTTGAAGTCAGCACGCCCACAAACCTATTTGACCACACCTTTGACCACTTTTATGTCAAAGTGACAGTCAGCAATGTCAATTAACGGTCGGGTAGCCGTAAAATACTCGGTCAAAACCGTTTTATACGGTCCCTGTTGGGAAATGCTGATCATAAAAATAATGACCAACTCGAAACCCTACTCTCTTTGGAAATATTTGTCGTCGCATGTTGCACAATCTACATAATTATACTTAAACAAAAATAATAAAAAACGGGTAGAACTTACGATAATTCTACCAACTTAAATACGATGATGAATAATGCAGTGTAGGCTTACTTCTCTTCACCTCTTATCATTTTTCACAACTATGTCACATATATTTTTTTTACTTAATACTTTCGAATGATTTTTGTAACACCATACGAATCATTATCAAAACTGTATTTCGAAGTTAAAATCAAAAATGGTACAACTATCATAAGCCAAAAACGTACTTATATATTGATATTGTTTACACTCGACTTATTTCCAATAAAGCCTAAAAAAGGTTGGCAACTCCTTGTTTATCATATGCCGGTCTTGCCTTTCTCTTTTATGCCGGACTTTCTGAGTAGGCACAATTTCTAAGTTACATATTTCAGAACATAAAACTAAAAATTGAGCGCGTTTTCAGTAGATTAATAGTACTAGTCAGAAAGAACGGTTATTAAATGACTACGTTACATACACAATATACAAATATTCCGACTGCTTCTATTTTATTTTAATTTTTTGCGGAACCATGTTGA
This sequence comes from Leguminivora glycinivorella, assembly GCF_023078275.1. Lineage (NCBI taxonomy): Eukaryota > Metazoa > Arthropoda > Insecta > Lepidoptera > Tortricidae > Leguminivora > Leguminivora glycinivorella. Next base: position 2,386,594 of record NC_062998.1, on the reverse strand, counting down.
ACTCGATGTTCGAGTTCGAAACACGAATCAAGTTTTATGTTAACTAGTGTTCGTCCTAGAGATAGGTATTGAAGACCAATGGATTAAGGATGAAAAACTGGTATACCTCCGGAGGTGTGAGAGACGTAGATATATAAACACAAAAGTTATAGTCAATAGACGGTCTTTCCGGGTAGACGGTCTTCCCCACACTGACCTTAATGTTCTATTTTGTCCGCAGTGAAAGTGTGCCTAGAGTGGGTGGCGCAACACCCTGTGTTGGTGGCGTCGGCGCCTTTCGCGGCGCGGCCGCAATTCTGGCACGCGCTTCGCGCACACGCTCAACAAACTGCCCAATGAAGATACCGATAAATGTAAGTATCCAAAGATTCTACCCTATCACAGTATAATAAAGAGTACTCTAGTACAGGTCGATTCACGAAAGCTGGCACGAATGAAATGAACGAAACTTTGATTGTGTAAGTGACACCTGTATTGGTATACAGTCGTAACTGTCAAGAGCCACCATTTTATTGGTTAATCTGTCACACACATGCATATTTTCATTCAAACATTCGTTCCATTCGTGCCAGCTCTTGTGAATTGACCTGTACAGTATGGCCCTCCCCGCTGAAAGTGCCGCCCACCCCCTGTCGGTTACCTCACAGTTACCGCCTGTCAAAAACACGAACAGTCGACCTGTCATATTTCACTCATACAAGCATAGTACGCGTTTACCTACACGAGCTTAGAATGTGTGCTAGGAACGCGCCTCTTTCACATATTTGATCGCTAGTCCGAGTTGTGACGCTATGGTTGCGACATTTTATTTGAAGACTAAAATCTAGCTAAAATGAACATTCATATAATCAAAATACATAAAGATAGATAAAATACACACATCTTTAACAAATAGCTTTAAATCAAAAAGACTAAGTCGCATAATACTTAACCCTTAATAGGGCAGAAGAATTTCGGAAATTAGTCAAATTTGAATTCTGTCAAATTGTCAAATAAAGTCTAAACTATGGTGGTAAATATATCGTCACTACTTTTAAAAAAAACTTGTATCTTCGTCTGTCAATGAAAAGAAAATTGTAGTAAGTATGTATGGAATGCACATAGACTTACTGCGTTTTAACTTTGAGGAGCAGCGTGAGATACGAGATTTTTAAAAGTAGTATTAGTAGTATAGCTTATTTCAAACTTTAAAAATCATGACTGTTCCGAGTCTATACATATTAGAAATTATGAAAGTAGTTCGTAAAAAACTCGATCTATTTAGAATGCGTGGCCCTAACTACCGAAATGGAAGTAATCTCCTCCCTAACAGACACAGACTTAAAAAGTCCGAAAATGTGTGTGGTACATTGGTCCGAGACTATATAATCGTTTGCCCAATAATCTTAAATCTACTGAACTTGCATATAATATTTTTATCAATAATCTCAAGGAATATTTATTAAACGAAGCTTTCTATTCAATAGAAGAATTTTTGAATAAGAATAATTGTATATGATTGTTATAAAATTGTTATACCTATAGCTACTAAGATGGATGTAATTGTAATTTTTGTAAATATGTATTGACATGTAACTTTCGTTATGAAGAAATAAATTGAAATTGAATAGTGACGATATGCCCCCCTGCCCTATTAAGGGTTAAGATTCACTGCGACCAAAATAATCGACAGAAGCACTCATTTATATTAAAACTAGCTTTTGCCCGCGACTTCGCTCGGGTCACAGAACTTTATTTATATAGAAGAAACAAGTTCATCTATTTGTATAGGGGCCGAGCGTGTCAAATTTTGTACTGAAGTTGTTTCTTGCCTGTAATTTTAAATATGTCTCAGGCTCTTGATTGTTCACAATTTTTGTGTTGTTGCAATTGAATATCACGTAACGAGGCATTTTTTATGTTTTGATTGACTTCAACTTACAAAAATTGACGCCCGAAAGCTGCAAGCTGCGATTAAAGACGGACAACTCAGTGGATTTCACTGAGTTCATTTGACACGCTAAGTAGATACGTTTGCTTGATCTATGGTATATATGACATCTGTGGCTCGGGTCAAATTCGAAAATTGCAGAATGCTCCATACATACTTCCACTCCTTATATTAGGGAAGTGGGGGTTTAGAAAGAGACAAAAATTAGCCTATGTCACTCTCCATCCCTTCAACTATCTCCATTTAAAAAAAAACATGTCATTTCGTCGCTCCGTTTTGCCGTGAAAGACGGACAAGCAAACAGACACACACACTTTCCCATTTATAATAGTAGTAAGTGTGGATAGTGTGGACTAGGCAAACATAAACGTCTAGCCAGAAAGCCAAAGTCCCGTTAGGTGCATTGTCCAATCACGATAAACATCAATTATTCATTCCGTAGTACTTATATATTAACCCCCTTATTCATACACGTACATTAAAGTTATCAAGCCGATAAAGTTCGTTTGTCCCTTTCTATCACACCAATACGTCGGAAAGGGATAAACGAACTTTATCGGCTTGATAACTTTAGTGATCGTTTATGAATAAGGGGGTAAATATGTTAGCCTTCTTGAGCTTACCGTAGGACAATCTGTGTAAAAAGTCCTCTAATATTTATTTATTCACAGATGACACCGTACCCCTGCCTGAAGACGAGGAGCTCCACGGTTTCCAACCCCTGGAGCGCGCCATGGACCCCCTCCAGTTCTGCCACCACGCCGCCTGGGACACTTACGGGCGAAGCGTACCCGATGTCGAGGAGAAGCTGGACCAAGACGAGCCGTGAGTTTACTACCCCTGCTTTAATTGAGTATAGGTTCACAGCCTCTGGGAAAAAGGTTGACGACCCCTGTAGAAAAGGTTGACTAACCCTAATTTGATTTGATTTGAAAAACGTTGATATCCCCTGGAGATAAGGTTGACGATCCCTGAAGAAAATAGTTTACCTCTGTAAAAAAAGGTTGACATCTCCAGGAGAAAAGACAACCCCTGCAATCATTGAGTAAAGATTGACGACCCCTGCGCTTTTAGGGAAAAAGTTAAATAAAAAATCATGACGATGTTTTGAAGTTTGGCTAAAAGAACCTAGTATACATAGAAATATTACACATAGAAATATAGTTTCCACACAACTCATCGGCCAACAATGAAGCCAAAACCCGATCGATGTGTGCGTGGAACGCTCCTGTTTTACGCTCGCCCCACGCACACATGCATATAAAAAATGTTGCCAGAGAAAAATGATTTCGCTCAAAGTTGGGATTTTTACAAAGTCGTTGTACTTGTTTATAATAATTAATTACTAATTATTTTTAGTGCGTGTGCCATGGAAATGTTGTAAGTAATGGTTGAAATGAATTTATTTTAAAAATATACATATTGAGTGCCTATACAGATAAATTTCTGTTTGGTTACCTATTAGGTATCTAAACCTATCGGGTATAGTCAACAGCAAAAGAAACTGATGAATTAGGGTCCCAAAACAATATATAAAATAATTTAAGTCAAATGTTACTGACTATTATAGTTTATTAGAAGTAAATGTATACATAAAGTGTCATAAGTAAGTGATCACATTTATTTTGATTCTACAAAATTAAGTGACATGCCATTCAAACTGTCAAAGTAATTGTTGAGTGTTGTTATAAAATACAGATTTATGCGACACCTCGGAGTACAAGTCAGATGTTCGGTCTATATCGGTTACATTCGTGAGACCAACGTGAGACACGACTATGACACCTCTCACGTCCGCTAAAGTTTGAAATAAGGTTACATATGATATTTGGCTAAATTGAAAATAAATCCTTTTTTACCGAACTTTCATTCGGAATATTTTGACAATGAGGCGGCACACTCATAAGTTATGACTGATGGATTTCATACGTGAGAGCGAGAAGATGATATGTTTTCTCTCTCTCACACATATGAATGACAGTGACATGCCTAGACACTTGCACAGGCGCCGAATGGCGGTATAAATTATCAGTGTGCCCTACTCATTCGACGGATATGACATTGTGTATCATTATATTGACGACCGGTCTGGCGCAGTCAGTAGTGACCCTGCCTGCTGCGCCGCGGTCCCGGGTTCGAATCCCGGTAAGGGCATTTATTTGTGTGATGAGCACAGATATTTGTTCCTGAGTCATGGATGTTTTCTATGTATATAAGTATTTATATATTATATATATCGTTGTCTGAGTACCCACAACACAAGCCTTCTTGAGCTTACCGTGGGGCTCAGTCAATCTGTGTAAGAATGTCCTATAATATTTATTTATTATTATTTATTTATTTATTTATATCGATTTGAAACATTGACTTGTCACTTCGTTTCTGTGTCTCGGTGTTGTTATGATCATTTTCTTTTGACTAATTAAAACATCATTTTAAACTGACACGTTGGTATAACTTGTTACATCTAGCACGTCATACTAGAAGATGTTTTGAAACGTTCATTTTGATCACTCACTTTTGACGTTGACTGTACAACAGGAACCCTTTTGATATGGTGCGACTCTGGCCGTCTGTCTGTCTGTCACATTTCTAAATATCTTAAGAACTGTTCTACTTATGCTATCGATTTGTTTTTAACATCTACGAATTGGGAGTGTTATTTATAGTGCTAACACATGACCGTACGAGGACCCTGCCGCACCAGTCATCCAATTACTATCCTGTAATTGGGAGCGAGAAAGAGTTATTATTTTCTAGCTCCCACGTACAGGCATTCATGTGTAAACACATTTACCTTTAATTTATTAATATTGATTATTAGCGCTATATTTACACATGAAATAAAACTGTGAAAATATCCAAAGTTGTAGTAGTGTGAAAAGCTATTCCTTCGTATTTTTCCGGAAACGTTCGTATTTCTCATGCTAGTTCAGTCAATTTCAGTACTTCTTGTACTGAGACTGACTGAAATACGAGTACCATGACATTCGTACGTTTCGCAGACAGAAGCGGATTAGTAGGAAATCTAAAATGAAGAAACATTATACTATAATTCTTAGCTAAAATTAGAATTTCGATAAAACAACAAAATGTTTGTCTTTAAACTTAGAAAAATATTTTTTCAATTTAAAATGTATTTCATTAAATATACATACAAAGAACCTAAAATTGTTGTTACCTTATATTTTAAACATCATTTGGCGGAAAAAAATCATTGGACTGGCAACATTTATAAGAAATGGCGGACAACAAAAATTTCAATTTTAGTATTTACTATTTCTTAAAAATATCACCTTAAACTCTATATTTTCACGTGGAATGTAATATCGGGCGGTTTCTTTTTATTATATGTTGCGTTATAACATCCATTCTCGACACAAACTACCATATTACTCGCAAATTAATTTTTTTTCGGGAGATGTTTCTAGAACGACTTTAAATTGAGTACTGCGAGGGCCGTTCGGATACAATCACACAAGTGCGAAAAAAATTCGCACTTGGCATGGCTTCACTAGGATGTTCGGAAACACTATCTGGTGTTATAATTAATCTGAGCTAGTATACATATGTAGTGCGAAAAGAATTTCCTTCATATTTTTACGGAAACGTACGAACGTGTCATGCTATTTCAGTCAGTCTCAGTATAAGATGTACTGCCACTGTCTGAACTAGCATGGCAAATACGAACGTTTCCGGAAAAATACTTCTGTACTCATACTCACAGTCGGTTTTTGTTCTGTAGGCCTCCGTCCGTGGTGTCTCCAGACTGTCTGAGCAACGACCCTGATTTGGAGGCGCGCGTGAGAGCGCACCGTCTGATCACACTCGGTACGAGACTGGCTGAAATAGCTCCTGAATGCTTCTCTGTCACGTGAGTATTATAATACACTGTACATTAAAATAGTACATTGTGCAACAAGGGGAGGAAGTTGAATATCACTAACGAGAGTAAGTTAAATCGCGACGGCTCGCCGGAGCGATATAAAGACTCGAGTTAGTAATATTCATACTCCCCGAGTTACACACAATGTTTTTCATCACACTCGCAATGTAAAAAATATGTAAGGAAGAGAAGTAGTAAGTAGATGTAAAGAAGTTAAGTACGATACAAGAAATTTCATTATTTCACGCTCCGCCTGCGTGCAATAGCACATTTAAAGTGCGGGTGTGATGAAATAGTACATTACGATACAAGTGCGTAAAAAAGGAAGTTCGAAACGAGTGGCGATAAATTAAAACACGACCGAAGGGAGTGTTTTAAATCGACACGAGTTACGAATTTGTCATTCTGTCCATGTTTTTCTTAAATAATTATCTGGTGCTTTATTTCGTGCATGGTACAAAATATTTTATTTTTACTACAGTCACGTTCCCTATACACACTTATATTCATAATACTTGTATACATGGGATTCCATTCGGGTACTTGGTTGCAGATTTCAGAATATAATCTGGTGGGAACAGTAGTCAGACTAGGCTTACATACTTGCGACTTTAACATTAACACTATCCAGAAAACATCAAACGATATGCACATAACATTCACACTATACACTTTACACTTTGTTTCCATTTTAACGTTATATAAATCGTTATTATATAAGTAATTATTTAAGTAATCTATTGTGATTGTGACCTGGGTTCCGGCAGAAAATCAGTGCTTCGGTCGAAAGAGCGAAGCGTATCACTGAGCCGCGACCCTTTTGTCCTGCTGCAACGCACACAGTTTGTATTTTCTTTTCTCTTTTTTGTTATTGTTGTTTTTTTACTGTCTCAATTGTATTTTACTGCTCTGTCTCTTTTTATGTTGCGCCCAATTTGTGTGTTTTAAATTGTGTATTGTATTGTGTGTGTTTGCAGTCTGCCAAATAAATGACTTATCTATCTATCTATCTATCTATCTATACATAGATAACATCTATGACTAGGGAACAAAGATTTGTTTTTTCACACAAATAAATGCCCTTACCGAGATTCGAACCCAGGTCCATTGGCTTAGCAGGCAAGGTCACTACCGACTAGGCCTCACCGGTCGTCAAAGATGGAGTGCGTTTTAACATTATCTGATCCGATATCGGATGTAGGACTGATATTTTAAAAGCACCATTTCTGACATCCTTCGACATCCGATATTGGATCGGATAACGTGAAAACGAACTATAACTTCCGTCTTATTATTTTTCGGGGCACGGGAAATTAACAGCAAATGCATTATGTATACTTATTTTCGTATTGTTTTTTTTTTCTATCAGAGTGGAAGACGACGTAACAACGTTCACGGCGCTATGTCGTGGCGGCGAGTTGCCGCGCGTTGACGCCCTACGACGCGCGTCAAATGACGCGCCGGCGCCCGTCGTCATATCGGAGGCCGACTTCAGAGAGAAAGGTTAGTAGTTAGTTAAACTACTAGTACTTATATTTATGGGGAAGGGGAATTAGTGACACAAATGTAATGAGTTCATTACAGTTCTTTAGAAAACTATAATGAAGCTATTATAGAACCCTTTAGTGCATTTTAGACCTTCAAATCAAGAGTGAACAGGCATCTTCTGGGCGAGCCCCATCGTAGGCCACGTCTTTGCCTTTGGCTAGTCTGTGGCCAAGAGTAAGCCCATTTATAATAATAATAAAAAAATAGAACCCTTTAGTGCATTTTAATATCGTATTATAATATAATATCAATATTTTTTTACGTGAAAACGTCACTTTCACGTAAAAAAATCCCCATAATCGCTTACGGACGTATTTTGCTTGTATTTTAAAAGAATTACCGGTTAGCGCGTCCATAGGTTTATGCTACGTCAAAATTACTATACTAATTATGTGGTACATTTTGTATGAAAATGACACATTTGAGTTGAGCAAGCAAGTGTCGAAGACGACAATAACGTTCACGGCGGCTGTCGCGGCTGCTTGTTGCCGCGCGTTGACGCCCTTCGACGCGCGTCAAATGACGCGCCGGCGCCCGTCGTCATATCTGAGGCCGACTTAGAGAGAAGGTTAGTCCAGTTTGTAACTAAAGCTTATCCAGAAATATGAGTACGCGCCATGTTGCGGAATTCCATTACAACTGAACTGTCACCGCATACATTAGAATAACAGCGCCCTCTGTTAGTATACCGGAAAGACATACTTTTTTTTTTTAATAAATAAATATTATACGACATTCTTACACAGATTGACTGATCAAGGCCCACGGTAAGCTCAAGAAGGCTTGTGTTGTGGGTACAAAGACAACAATATATATATAATATATAAATACTTATATACATAGAAAACATCCATGACTCAGGAACAAATATCTGTGCTCATCACACAAATAAATGCCCTTACCGGATTCGAACCCGGGACCGCGGCGTAGCAGGCAGGGTCACTACCGACTGCGCCAGACCGGTCGTCAAAATATATGACAATAGTCATATATGTATGTCTTTCGTTTATCTCGGGACCATGGGGTCCTGGACATTTGGAAGGCGTGCGTGGGGCCGAAGCCAACAGCGCAGAGGCCCTTTAAGACAATTAATCTAAAAGGTGATGTGACATCAACCGACTCTTATCCCTGTATGCACTATAGTAATGCACCCAAGGACAAGCCCCGGTTAGTGTAGAACTATTGCAATGAAAAGAGACAAAATAAACAGGGCTATTGGGTTGAGATGCATGTACTAGTGACCGGTCTATGGAAAGGTCTATGGCACCTGCCTTGATCATATGTTATATAAAAACATGAAAAAATAGGCATTATTATTAGGTCAGGCTTTAATTTTATAGGGGAGTAACTAGACTATGAACCACAGATAGATTGCAAAAAAAGCTACTTTTTTTTAAATTATAAATGGGCTTACTCTTGACCACAGACTAGCCAAAGGCAAAGACGTGGCCTACGATGGAGTGAGCTCGCCCAGAAGATGCCTGTTCACTCTTGATTTGAAGGTTGCCGGGTTATATGAGCTACTGCTATAAAATAGTACATTACGATACAAGTGCGTAAACAAGGAAGTTCGAAACGAGTGGCGATAAATTAAAACACGACCGAAGGGAGTGTTTTAAATCGACACGAGTTACGAATTTCCTTTTCGCACGTGTATCGTACGACGTTTTTCAGTACATCTATGGCCCTCCGAAGTTTCGACCTGACATATAATGAACCACTTCTCGCACTAGTGCGTAAAAAAACACCAACTGTACTGAAAAGGTTTTTTAGTGGAACAGTATTTTTGTACTTTTCAATAAAATTAAGTTAATATTGCACTGAAATGCACTGTTTTTTTTGCCAGCTTACACATTTCCAAGGCTGTCACTGCGCACTGCGCTATTCGGCCATCTTTGTAATTTTCGAGATCTAATTATATATGTACATAAAACGTTTTACAGTACTTTAATCGACTCTTTATGCAACACTCAAGTAGTTATACTGTAAGAATACGATGTCATCTAAAAAGCTGACTTTAGCAGAAAGCCTTTTTCTACTTGTCGACTGTAATCTATCAATTAGGACACCACAGACTAAACTATAAGTGCTAACTTTTCAGTGTTGGATACTCTATGGCAGTTCCGACTCAATTATAATAAGCTCATTATAGTTGACTTTAGTTAACTGTAATAATTTCAAAAATGTAATGTCTTAAACCAAATTAAAATAATTCTAAACAGAATACAATGAAATCTAATTGGTATAATTATGAGGTTAAAAGTCTGTTGCGTGAATGTTTATACCTACATTTAAAAATCGGTATAATGTTCTTATACTATTTTAATTAACAATGAAATTCAAATGGTTTAAAACGGTGCAGAAAGCAATGTAATTCGAGATGTAATAACAGACGGGCGCATGCCGATCCCTTTAAGGAGTGCACGCGCCGCCGTCATGTGCCATATTTGTAAGAGATAAATTTATGTCACGAAAACAACTATTGTATGAAGTTGAATAAAGTAAATGTAAATTATTTATGAAAAATTAATGAAAGAAGTAATTAATACACACATCTTTAAGATATCCATGAGAAAAATAATTTTAGACCAATATTTTAACCATAATTATACATTCGTATCTAATTACTGTATTTATAAATTCTTATTTTTTAAATTCTACCGAACGTACACAAGTAGTATATCTTAGGCATTGTGTACCATTAGCAAATAAAATAACTACTAATTTAACCGTCTCTTTTATGCGGCACGCTCCACACAATATCACGTTATTTTTCACGAATCTCACGATGCAACCAATCTATCAATCACCATTAGATACTACATATCACTTTAGCACATCCTCGGAACTCCCTGGCGCCATCGAAGGCCAAGGACACCATCAACTCCCTGCTGCAACCGTATATATTTATACTCGTCCTTTGAATTGTCCAAATCAATTTCCGTTTCATGCACTTATTAATTAACAATATGCTTTCAGTCACTGGTTATTTTTTCCTTTTCTTTACACGCGTTGTTTTAGTCCACAATCACTTTGTTCGTAATCACTCGTATTTTGAGCGTCCAACGTCACTAATTCACCTATAAAAAGTTTCAGCAGTTCGTCAAATTTATTTAAAAAGTTCAAAAAGTCAGAAGAGTAATTTTATTTTGCACATTATTATAATATAATACTGGCGGCCTCGGCGCGCCGCCAGTGCAGCGCAAGGCCGCACTGGCAGGATCGCCATGCAATGTGGGAAGTAATCGAAACGACTAGTTATCTTTAGGACGTTTATTGCAATCCTATATATGGGTGGATACAGCTCTTATATACTAGTATCATAGAGTAGTAATACATAGAGAGTATACAAAGAGTATAAATGTAGACATGTAATAAGGCATAATACTTATAACACTACAAGAACTTCATACAATTTCTATACTAATTTGCGACACCTGGCAAATTTTCCTGCATCTGAAACACATTTTTTTTTATCTGTCGCGTTATCGGCCAATCAGAGACGGTTATTACAAACAATCGGTTGCTAGGTAATTCGATGTTGATACAACGGTGAACGACTCTATTAACTTTAATTTTAACTTGCATGAATGATGATATTTCCGTCCATTGATGATGAAGATGATGACTCGTAGAAAAAGTATTGTATACAATAGTGATATAATTAAGCTTTTCACTCTCGTACCGTACTATTAGGCCACTCAGCAAGCTTCGTGGCCTAAACATGGTACTCGACTGAAAAGCTTTGTATTATATCATGATTGTATAATAGTACATTACGATACAAGTGCGTAAAAAAGGAAGTTCGAAAAGAGTGGCGATAAATTAAAACACGACCGAAGGGAGTGTTTTAAATCGACACGAGTTACGAATTTCCTTTTCGCACGTGTATCGTACGACGTTTTTCAGTACAGATGAGCCTCGAAGTTTCGACCTGGCATATAATGAACCACTTCTCGCACTAGTGCGTGAAAAAAACACCATCTGTACTGAAAAATACTATTTCAAACCTTTATTGAAATTACTTCCTAGTTAAAAATGACAAAACACAATCGTATTCATTTTAGGGGATCTTGACATCGCTAAACATTTTTATTATGTCTAGAAACGCCATCTGTCGCACAGTAGCTTAACTATTTAGACTGTGAAGTTATTGCTAGATGGCGCTGAACTCAACTTCAATTCTGAACACAAAGCAAAGTTCACTAGGTTACTGGGTAAAGTAAACTACACGATGCGCTACTCGATAATAGATGGCGTGACATAACGATTCGCTACCATCGCTACACCATAATAGTTGCTGGCAGCTTCTTAGTTTTCTCAAGGATGAAACTTTGGAATAAAGTACAGTTAATATCGATATTTAATGTCTAGAGTTAATAACTATTACGGTGACAGAACTCTTGGTTATTTTTTGTCAAAGCATCCCCGGCTTGATTCCACTTATCTGAAAAATACATCAATTCATTTCTGAAATAGAGTTGTGGCCTGCTCGTTCACAATAAATCGCTAGTACAATCTCACAAATGTACTATTTCGGTCTTTTAGTACATTTAGTACAGTACCCGGCGATAATGATTGCACATCGGTTTTTCGTCTTCAAGCGTTGTCTGATTCTTGCTTATACACCGTGTTTTTTTTGTTTTCTGTTAAATACGACACGTTGTTTCACAAAAAAAAAAAATACAAATTCACAAAAAAAATATGTCATCGTTTTCATACATAATAAGTGAATTAATCAGTGTGAGAGTCCCCTATGGATAACATTCAAGTTAGTGTCATGACATTGACGGCACATGTCAAAACAAATAACATTAGGAAGTGGTAAAGGCTTCACACACGTCTTCAGTAATTATTGTTATTTTTTTTAATAACTCGGTTACCGTAAGAGTTAAGACACTAGTTTCTTAGAGAAATTAATTGTGTTTGATCTAAAGAACCTTCCCTTAAAGTTAACGGATTTCAATAAAAACACGGATAACGTTAATTATATCTGTACAAAGACCTTCCGGTGTTGTGTTCCTGCCGGTGAGTTAGGCTGCCAGAGCTCAACGAGGGTGCGGTGTGCTGATGACGGGAGGACTTACGGAACTGCTGGCTGGTGTAGTCACTTAACGGTAACGGTGATTCTCGAAAACCCTGTTTTCATTTTCTACAAATATTAACGCGAAACCAGTACACGCTGTCCCCATTATATATGACGTCCGCACATTGTTGCCATATGAAAGCGGTTTTTTGTAGCGACACTCTTTCAGGGTCAAATAAAATCTTGTCAGGTATAGTCTCGCCGTGAAAACTTCTTGCCGTGTTTTCATTCCTATCCGGAACGTTAACTTCTTAGCCGCATCCCTTCACTTCCCTCCGGCAGTAATTCAGTAATGCACTATTGGTTGCTCTTTTTAGGGTTCCGTAGTCAACTAGGAACCCTTATAGTTTCGCCATGTCTGTCCGTCCGCGGATAATCATAGTGACCGTTAGCACTAGAAATCTGAAATTTGGTACCAATATGTATATCAATCACGCCGACAAAGTGGTAAAATAAAAAGTAGAAAAATGTTTTATTAGGGTACCCCCTACACGTAACGTGTGATATACATTGTACCTACTGAGTAACACCAAGAAAATATTTTTTTTATTGGTAAGTCTGAAACTAGACGCAATCCAGAAAAGTATATATGAAATTTTAGTCTTAAAATGGGATCAGGAATATGATGTTAAAATCTCTCGCAATGCTCACGAACACCGTGTATAATGTATGAAAACTAAAACATGTTTTTTTTTCTGATTTAACAAACAGGGATATACTAGCCCCCTTATTCATAAACGTTCTCTAAAGCTTGGCTTGATAAGCCGATAAAGTTCGTTTGTCCCTTTCTATCACACCAATACGTCGGAAAAGGACAAAGGAACTTTATCGGCTTGATAACTTTAGAGTACGTTTATGAATAAGGGGGTAGGTGATTTCTGATAAATTAATTTTTTATTCAATAAATAAGCAAATAAGATAAAAAAATAAGTACTAAATAAATCCACCACAGCACAGGCTTCGTCCAATAGGCTATTAGACTCGTATCGAATTTAGCACATCAAGTTATTGTTTTCTGTAGTATTTGACTTAAGAAATCAATATTTATAGCTTGCGGGCATTAAAAGTGCGTGATGATTGCGTATTTTTAATTAAAGATGTGTGTGTTTTTTTTTAATTATGGACTCCGAAAACGGTGTTAGCCAATGGAGTGACGTCCCATAATTCAGATCAACTATGGAAAATAGAGGTGGTAATCTGATCTCCATAGAAGCAACCTCTATTGTATTAAAATTCATAGTCGTTGACGGGTGTGACAATGTGAAATATTTTTTCTAAATATACTGACGTCATGTCATAGATATTCTATAGATTAATATGGCTGATGTTGTTTTTGCCTGATCACGTAAAAGTAAACTTTAAATATTTTTTTTGCGGCTTTTTAAGTCGTAATAAAATATGGTACTATTTTTTTTCGTTTAATTAGACAGTAATTAATAATATAAGACATACTTTGAAAAAGGGTCAAGTAGCCTATATAGTATCTATGTCAAGTAAGTTATTAACATATACATTAAACTTGTCATAAGGGCATTTTCAGAATTTGGGACCCCCCAGTTAGCGAAAGTCGTTAACAAAAATTAACTCATTGTCAGTTTTGTGACGATAATTAGGCATGAAATTTTAGAAAAATATTGTTTTTGTGTTAATTACATAAACTTTAAGCTATAATATACATTCATAATGTGAAAAAAGCAAATTTTTAGACAGATTTAATGCTTAACTATCGTCACAAAACTGACAGCGAGTTAATTTTTGTTAACAACTTTTGCTAATTGGGGGGACCCAAATTCTGAAAATGCCCATAATACCACAGAATATATAATAGTACAAGTACAGAAGGCCCACTGCTTTGATGTTCTCGTAATGCCGCCTTTTAAATACCTACAAAATTCTTACAAAGAAACGAGCCGCACGTGCGCGGCGTCCGGCGATAGGGTTACCTATGGATTAAAACGAATTAACACTCACATAAGTCACATAAAATGTTATACTATTATATTCAAGTCTTGGGTACTTTCTAGGTATAAATACTGTATTCATATATTATTGTTCAAGTTCCAACATTACAAGCCTTATTGAACTTTTCCGTGGGACTTAATCAGTAGTAGATCTGTGTAAGAATGTCCTATGGTATATATTTTATTCATGATGTCTATTTAACTAAGTAGTATTAGCCATTCCACCTTATTCCATTCATTGAACCTTAAAAAAACTCGCGACGTAAAGTAACAGTAGAAAGTGCGAACGTGCATTCCGTGAGAACGCGCGCCACCCCTGAGTAGGCCGCGAACTCGCGGCCGCCAGGATGTACTTGTAGCGCGGCGATAGAATCGCAGAGTGAGCCGCCCCTGATAATACGTAATAATAATAAAAAAGAAGTAAATACTAAGTTTCTAATGGGTTTGCAACGCGTATGTGACACTCCTTGAGTTGCAGGCGTAGGTTACGGTGACCGCTTTCCATCAGGCGGACCGTATGCTAGTTTGCCACCGACGTAGTATAAAATAAATCTAAAATAACCCTCCCTGGATCGTCCCTGGCTCAAAAGTTCCCATTATTCCCGCTGCATTTCCCCGCTGAACTGCAATGGAGACGATCAGATACGACGACAGATTTCTGATAGCAAAAGTCAGACAACATTCTGTGCTTGTTACGTGTGTGGCAAATAATACCGAATCGGATATTTGGTCGTCTGTTTGACGCCTACGTATGCCGCAATTTAATCACCCGGCCACGTCGGCCGACGCAGTATCGGTGTCCGAACCTTGTTAGCTTAGCGCCCTTTGTGCGTGTATTGAACACCATTTCGCTGTATTTGTTTTACGCGGACATATTGGAAACTGCATTTGTTGACTATCAGAGTAATAAGGTTTCTTTCGCCATGAAATGTGTAATTTTTCTTGAACACACACACTTGTAGATGTACGCTCCTATTGCGCAGTACACGCGCATCATTACCACGTCTGTGTATAGTCAACCAATTGGAACCCTAGGCCACTCTACAACCATGTCAAAATGACAAGCAGTAAGAGATTTCTTACAATTTGATTTATAACGTCAGTATATGACATAGTTCCATAGCTGGGCATTAACTCGTTAATCCGTTAATCGTTAATTAACGAAGTTAACATTTCGATTAACGGATTAACTTTTAAGTTAACTTTAAAAAATGTTAACGGATTCGTTAACTTCCGTTAAATTTATCCTAGTCCGTTAATCGTTAATCTAGCATGGCAGGCGCCAGCGGCGCAGCGAAAAACACGTTGTGAACGCTGCTGAAAAAACCCGATGTCGATCGTTAAAAATACGAAATTATATATAAGCTAGTATTGTTCTCTTCGCTTCGCTTTTTACCAACGTTGACTCAGTGAATCCTAGGTTTTTACCATGGCGATTGTGTCAGGGCCGCTAATTGGAGCACAATTTATGACCACATTCACTTCAAAACGATGTTTGTGAGGTACCTACTCTGGAAAACGTCCCACTTTGTCAGCATATTCATATAAATATAGAAGTATTTAAATTTCGCCTTAATGGTAAAAGTGGGGCGTTTTAATAAATACGCTTACATTTGTGAACATTTCGGGTTTTGCCCTATTGACATCAGGGAAGTAACATAATACAATATAATGGATTATTGATGAAAGTAAAATTTAATTTTTATCACGTGTTAACGGATTATCGATTAACTTTAACTTCCGTTAAATTTGTCGAAATGTATCGCTTTAACGATTAACGAAGTTAACTTTTTTAGTAACGGATTAACGATTAACGAAGTTAACTATTTGATTAACGGTGCCCAGCTATGCATAGTTCTATAGTGGCCTAGGGTTCCAATTGGTTGACTGTACATGCGAGCGGCCAGCAAGTCGTGTCATTACGGAAGGACCTACGGAAATAATTTGTTCCGTTATTGTCCTTTTAGTCGTCCAAACCCAAACCCTCCTTAGAACTTGTACACTCTTTTTTGCTGTGTACTTAACACAGCAAAAAGGAGTGTACTGTCTGAAATAACATGACAGACTCGTTCGTAAAAATACGAAGGAAACACTTTTCGCACTAGTTACATCTGTATTTGTATTGTAATAATTAGTGTCAAGCATCTGACGACAGTGAGGGCACATGACATAGTAAATATAGGAAGTAATAATAAAGGTCGTGACCAATATCTTAAGAGACTCTCGCTAGGATCAAGGATCAGATGCAGAAGGCGGTGATCTTGGACACGGCGCGGATAGTCCGACGGTTCCTCTCTCTGCAGCTCTAACCACCGGCAGCTTGGGCCCTGCCCCGCTGCTGGCGGCACCCTAGGTTAGGTTTTTTATAATGTATTTCTATGTTATTGTTTTATAATATAAGTGTTTTTGTATTTTATTTTTATACTCATATTGTAGACAACCTAACTTAAGAAATAAAATGAATAAAGGTCGTGGTACTTATGTTGAGCCATTAACCTGTTTTGAATAACTCGATAACAGTAAGAAGGCGAAAAAAGATAGTTTGTCTAGTTTCTTACAGAAATTAATTGTAATTATTTGACCTGAAGAACCTTTCCTTAAATATAACGGAAATCATAAATAACACTTTGTGTTAACCTTTTCCAAATAATAATTATGTAAAAAAACGTGCACATTTCCACGAAAACATGCCCTTTGACTATCAAAAAATAAATTAATACACGCCCACTACTTGTGTGAGTGGGCGTCTTAAGACACGCCTACTTGTAACCGAATAACAAGCTTAACTCAACTCTAAATCTAAGACTTAGAGTCGCTGTTCCAATAGAGATTGTGAAGGGCGCCAGTCGGTCACTCGGTTAGGAGGTTATTTCGAGGTATTATATATATATATATACATATATATATGTGGACAAAGTGCTCAAAATATGAATACACGACTTTATTACTTATACCACAAATGTCATATATACCATAGATCAAGCAAACGTACTATATTAAGCGTATTAAGCGTAAGCATTTCTGGATGTCGAAGGTGCCTTTGATCGCACCACATATGGTGCAATCAATAATGCTGCACTCAAACATGGCATAGAACCTACCATCTGCCGCTGGATAGGTAATATGTTGAACAGCCGGCTAATTAAGTCCTCCCTCATGGGGGAAGAATTACTAGCCACAGCAACAAAAGGTTGTCCACAAGGTGGGGTTCTCTCTCCGACTCTATGGAGCCTGGTAGTGAACTCACTTTTGGAAGAACTAAATAAGGGCCCAGTATATACAGTGGGTTATGCAGATGATTTAGTGATACTCATAAACGGGAAATTCCCGGGAACGGTGTCAGAAATCATGAATACAGCACTGAGGCAAGTGGAGAGGTGGTGTAACCACCAACAACTCTCCATCAACTCCAAAACAGTGGTAGTACCGTTTACCAGGAAAAGGGCCCTTAATGGCATGGAGCAACTAAGGCTCTATGGAAGGGTACTTGAACTTTCCAATGAAGTGAAATATCTAGGGGTAACACTAGACAAAGAACTGAACTGGAAAAGACACGTCGAACTGACCACAGCCAAGGCACTTGTTTGGCCAAGCAAGCCAAGGCAAGGTGTTTGGAATGTGCAGGTCAGCTTACGGCAAAACATGGGGTTTAAACCCAAAGGTACTAAGGTGGATCTACACCATGATGGTGAGACCTATAATCCTGTACGGAAGCCTGGCCTGGTGGCCAAGGACATTACTGAGCACATGCAAGGATGTCCTCATGAAGGTACAAAGGACAGCATGCATGGCTATAACGGGTGCGTTCAGAACGACGCCAACAGCAGCATTGGAGGTACTATTGGATCTCCCGCCGCTACATCTAGTGATACAGTCTGAGGCACTGAAATCGCTACACCGGCTGGCTTTAACAGGCCTCTGGAGCGATAGCATGCCGAAGACTAAACACACAAGCATGGATTACAACAATTCTATGGGAAGGCTGATGAGTATGGGCTGCGACAAAATGCAACCGAAATTCATCTTCCACAAAAACTTCAAAACCAAAGTCCATACTAGAGCCGAATGGAAGGAGGGTCTGGAGACACCCACCCCTGATGACAACACCATCATCTGGTATAAAGACGGGTCCAAGATGGCATCTGGTACGGGCGCAGGCATTTATGCAAATGACTACAGTGGTAGTATCAGCATGGGCAATTATGCCACGGTCTTCCAAGCCGAGACATATGCAATAATTGCCTGTGTACATGAGAATATAGTTAGACAAATCCAAGGTAAGACTATCTATATACTCAGCGACAGTCAAGCGGCACTCAAAGCCTTCACATCGCCCTGAGTTACCTCTAGACTGGTATTAAACGGCATCCGAGCTCTTAACAAGCTTGGAAGGCAAAACAAGTTGCAACTGGTATGGATACCGGGGCACGAAGGCTTCATTGGCAATGAAAACGCTGATGAACTTGCCAAGGCCGGATCTGAAGGCAACTTCATAAGTCCGGAACCTTATGTGGGCCTTTCACAAGGAACCATTAGAACGGCTATGAAAGACCAAACAAAGGCTAGTCACCAAAAAGAGTAGGATGCCCTGGTTGGTCTGAAGCACTCAAAGCTCTTTATGCAGAGGGTAGACTCTGGATGGAGCAAAAAGCTAGGGAAGCTAGGCAAAAGACACCTCCAAATTATAACGGGGGTGTTCACAGGCCATTACGGGGTCAAAGGAATTTTGGCCAAGATGGGACACGCCGACAACACTGATTGTCGCATGTGTGGCGAAGAGGAAGAGACCGTCAGACATTTAATGTGTGAATGTCACGCCCTCGCCAGACAAAGAATGAAGAACTTCGGAGCAGGCTACCTGGCACCGAAGGACTTCAGAGAGCTACCCATGAGCCTCATCATCCGATACGTGGAAATGGTCGAGAAGCTCCTGAATAGCTGAAGGATCTTAGGATCGTAGGGGGTAATTGCACAAAAGATCCCGATGGGTCGAAGTGTATCCGTAAGGGCCCCCGCAGATTTAAGATAAGATAAGATAAGATGGCCGCCGCTCACCGCTGTCGCGCTTAGACCAATGTCGTGGCTGAGCCGTTAGACCGTCTTCACATTATCCGATCCGATATCGGATGTCGGAAGGATTTCAATAGAAAAAATCCAAGATGGCGCCTGTAATGTATGGGATATCGGTCCGACATCCGATATCGGATCGGATAATGTGAAAACGCACTTACGCCTCATCGTCGCTGAACGCATCCGTACGCATGTTCAGACTGGGCGATTTTCGGTCGGCGAAAGTAGACTCCGTGTCGATATGGTTGGGCAGACCCTTAACCCTACTTACATGTAATAACTACGGCATTAAATACCACAGTAGGTATTATAAAACCAGCTTCATCTTCAATATGTTGTCGAATAATATTATTATTAATTTAATTAATTTAATAACAGCCGTTTCAAATACATACATATTATACAATACAATATTCATGCCTATTTCCCGGAGAGGCAGGCTAATACCTCTGATTTCACTGACGTTTGATATATTATTACAGAATTTACAATTGCGGTTTAATGCAAAATGCCTTTTATGCCTGTTATCAAATAATGACAATATGGCTGCAGAATGCTTCGAGCCCCGGCTCGTACCAATGAGTTTTTCGGAACTTACGTGCGAAAGACGATTTGATATTTGCCAGTCGCTTTTCGGTGAAGGAAAACATCTTGAGGAAACCGGACTAATTTCAATAAGGCCTAGTTTTAAATCGACACGAGTTACGAATTTTCTTTTCGCTCGTGTATCGTACAACGTTTTTCAGTACATATGGCCCTCCGAAGTTTCGACCTGACATATAATGAACCACTTCTCGCACTAGTGCGTAAAAAATCACCGTCTGTACTGAAATAGTACATTACGATACAAGTGCGTAAAAAGGAAGTTCGAAACGAGTGGCGATAAATTAAAATCAGTACAGATGAGCCTCCGAAGTTTCGACCTGGCATATAATGAACCACTTCTCGCACTAGTGCGTAAAAAAAACACCATCTGTACTGTACTGAAAAACACTTTTCAACTCCGCTCTCTAAACCTACTGTGCCTTAAGAAATAGGATAACAAAAGCACTTGCAGAAATATGATAGCAATATTTGTAAGAGCGGAGCTATTACGACTCTCCTGACGAGGTACTTGAGAGCGGAACGTTTAGAATATCCGGAAAATGTATTTCGTATTTAGTTTTCTTTTTAATTGCTAGATTAATAGAGCTAAGAGCTTTTTGATTGCATGGAAATAAACGGCGTGGAAAATCAATACGAGAGTTTCATCAGAAGTTACCAAAGGATTTCAAAGAAGTGTTTTGCAAGAAATTTATCTTCGCAATATTTACAATAGAAAAATCCATACTAATATTATAAATGGGAAAGTGTGTGTGTCTGTTTGTCTGTCCGTCTTTCACGGCAAAACTAGCGACGAATTGACGTGATTTTTTAAGTGGAGATAGTTGAAGGGATGGAGAGTGACATAGGCTACTTTTTGTCTCTTTCTAACGCGAGTGAACCCGTGGGCAGAATCTATCACACACTAACCGTCGCATGGATAAATATTATAGGACACTCTTACATAGATTGACTGAGTCCCAACTGTCCCAAGTCAGTTATACATAGAAAACATCCATGACTCAGTAACAAATATCTGTGCTCATCACACAAATACCGGTACCACCGCTAACCGTATTAGAACTCAGGACCGCGGCTTAGCAGGCAGGGTCACTCCGCGCTACGCCAGACCGGTCGCCGAAATTAATTAACCCCCGACGCAAAAACGACGGGGTGTTATAAGTTTGACGTGTCTGTCTGTCTGTCTGCCTGTGTGTGTGTCTGTCTGTCTGAACCGATTTAGTTTTTTTTTTGTCTGAAAGCTGAGTTAGTCGGGAGTGTTCTTAGCCATATTTCATGAAAATCGGTCCACTATGTCGCGGTCGGGGTTAAGGTCCAAATTTATCTTCCATGTGATAACTTTTAAAAGAAGCTTCGTATGCTCGACATTCTTAAGTAAGTAAGTAAGTAAGTAAACACTTTATTGTACAGAAAAATAATACAGCACATAATATTTAAAATAAAAAGTTTCAGTACAAAGGCGAACTTATCCATTCTTCACATTCTTGTCCGTAGGATCATTAGTGTTCTCAAAATAATAGTTTTCTAGTCATGAAATTCCATTTACTCGACATATTATTAGTCATTCATAAACCCAGAAATGCAAAAACAGCTGTTTTTTACATTTTTTGACTTAACGGCGTAGCAGCATTTTCAATGTTTTTTTTAAATTATTTTTGAAGACTAAGGTCTAACTTTTTTTGAATGTGTATCGATACTCATGTCTTCAAGATAATTTTTATCACTTTCGCTGCCCCATTCGAATGCTGTCTCGAGCTCTCTGTAAGATTTTGTGCCTTAGGGGGCCGACATTTCTTTTAATCAAATCTCTCCCAGAAAACTTGCCAATGCTGTAATGTTTTCTTGAACCACGTTTTGTTGCGGTAGTTTTTGTAAAGAAAAAGGACGCAAAAATATTATAAATTGACTGCTTCTAACCCTTCCTACAAAACTTTCCTCGGGCTTTTGCATTCGGTCACAGAAAATTGGTATGTAGAAATTACAAACAGTTTCGCTAGGTCGTCCTTCTCGATTGACCATCATTTCGAGAAAAGGAATCCAATACTCATGAAACTAACCAGTTTAAATGACAGATATGTAAACTTTAATCTGGCATTTATACATTATTTTAGTTTATTTATTTACTTACTTTGTACGATATCAAAACTTTGTCCAGATTTCATTCTGCATACGTTAGTGGTAAGGATTGGGAACCCCCGGATTAGACTGCACGGTCTACGCATATCTACGCGTCGGGCGTCGTTATATAAACTAGACCTGAATCTCCCCCCTCCGCCACCCTGACTAGGGGGCACTTGTTGAATGCCTACCCACCCCCGATTTTATTCAACGCTACGCAGCAATCGGATTTTGAAATTTAAATCTATTTCGGGGAGTAAGAACAATTGAGTAACTACAAACGGGATTCCAGTAAAGTTGAAACTTTTAAAGAGTTTATTTTTTACTAACTGTGTTAGCGTAGCTATTTCGTAAGTGGATTTTGTACGAGTTTGATATTAAGAGCTCGGGAAAATTCGTACAATAAAGTTTCGTTTTAATTTTAGAACTCTGTGTTAGATCGTAATAGTTATTCAAACTATTTTGTATGTATTCAAAACTTTAATCCCTGTATTTCGCAAGCTTAATTTTAACTGGGGAATCTGTACTTCTGAAGTTACATTAAAGTAATTACAGCTTTATTTATACAATTGCTTTTCCCCGCGGCCTCGCTCGCGTTAGGAAGAGACAAAAAGTAGCCAATGTCACTCTCCAACCCTTCAACTATCTCCACTTAAAAATCACGTCAATTCGTCGCTCCGTTTTGCCGTGCAAGACGGACAAACACACAGATACACACAGTTTCCCATTTATAATATTAAGTAGGGATGGATATGGATTATTTGATTATAAATAATTATATGTACTGTAGTACTGCTTAGCGAATATTATTTAAATTTAATTATTAATGTTTTATTTAAATGATGACTGTTTCGTTAATTAATAATTATTATTCTTATGTTCCTATGTGTCATGATTGGTGTATACTGTAAGTGACATTGTATTAATAAATAAATGAAATTAAATTAAATGTTTCAGAGCGTTCTAGCTATTTATTTTTAAATGAATATATTATTTTGCATGCACTGTGCCTTTTGTAATGTCTATTAAACATATTGACGGGCGTAATAAGACACCCCATTCATAAACTTTAATATAATAATTTCCCTTAAAATCATAAAACTGCCAATCTCGTCAAATATTCTGCTATTCCTCGTAGTGCCATGACAGGAGAATGGGGCTAGTTAAAACAATAGTACAAAATGAACGCGTATATACTATTTGCTAATCGCACATTCATCACGGTATGTGGCCTATTTTACAATAATGACAATTATCGCCAGACAGTAACATTTCGCCGTTCATTGCCTGTTCAATAAGGAAATATCGTCACTACTTTAAAAAAAACTTGTATCTTTGTCTGTCAATGAAAAGAAAATTGTAGTAAGTATGTATGGAATGCATATAGACTTACTGCGTTTTAACTTTGAGGAACAGCGTGAGATACGAGATTTTTTAAAAGTAGTGACGATATTGACGCTGGGTAACAATTTTACTTGTCAACCCAGAAATGGACACAGAATTGTGGGTGCTGAGGTGAAAAAGCCCAATGATTAAACGCTCGCTCGCAATCTCAGTGGCGCGTGCTCGCCGAAAAAGAAGATCCGATAAGATGCGCCACTTTTTTTTTTTATGAGCCCAGGGGGAATCCACCTTGATAAGGCGAACGCTAAGCTCGTGTCACGCGTGTCACGCTTGTGTGAGTGAGATGAAGATGAGACAGGTCGGCAGGTCGCGTTAAGACAGGCGGTACCTGTCAGGTAACCGAGAGCGGGTGGGCGGCACTTTCAGCGGGAAGCAGGGAGTGGCCATACTGTACGATACTCTTTATTATACTATGCTACAGGGGGAATCAACTTTTTCTTGCCTGTTATTGCCATGGTTACGGTCCCCTGAGTCACGCTGGTTATATGCAAAATTATGCTACTGAAATTATGCAAGCATGCATGTAGTCCATTTTTGTAGGTGGCAAATTAAGAAAAGGGCTTGTTAACACCAGAAAAATGCATGTTTGCATAGTTTAAGTAGCATAATTTTGCATAAAACCAGCGTGACTCAGGGGACCGTAACCATGGCAATAACAGGCAAGAAAAAGTTGATTCATCCTACAGCATTGATGGAAGATAATTTTGTGCCCCATTCGGTCTTTTTCAAGAAATTTGCTTCCTTGGCTTCATTTACCTTCAAGTCTCAAAGATACTAATCAAAGTATTTCAGTGGCACAGCATGCGGGCTTTAGGTACGACAAATCTTGGCCTTTTCAGACGATCTGATATCTGATTTCACTCTAAAGATATTTTATTGAAATAAGCTGTGTAAGGATTCAGAAATAGTTGGTAAGATTGCGTCGTAAAAATGTCTTTTTTTTTAATTTATTGATATCCATATTACTTATTTTTAAATTAAATGAAAAATTCACACCTCCGGAAGGAATCGAACCTGCCGCCAAAGGCAAGGCTAGAGGTCGCAGGTTCGAGTCCTGCCGGAGATGTGAATTTTTCCATTTATACTTTAATTTAAAAATATGTAATATCGCTGGCAGACGTTTCTGCATGATAAAAAATAAATACATATTACTGTTTACGTATATAATACTAATAACAGTCACAAATTCTATTAAATTTTGTTGTATTTTCAAAAGGAGTAGGCAGAGGATATAAAACTGCTCAAGTTTCAGTGCAATTCTTAGGGCTCATTTAGACGGTACGAGAACTTACATGCGAGTTTTGTTACATTGCGCGGTATTTGATGGCCGTGCTGAATTGTATTTAACCTCAACAGCCCGCAATGTAACAAAAATTGCATGTGAGCTCGCACGCCGTCTAAAATTTAGATTTAGGGCCGGTTGCATCGATTGCCTGTCATCGTTAAAGCGTTCGCTAAATTTTATTGTATGGGAAGTTCCATAAACGTCTGCTGTTGGACGATGATGTGTCTGTCAAATGTGGTTGATGCAACTGGCCCTTAGACTCTAAATCAGGCCTTAACAAGGAAGGGGTAACAGAAATTGTGATACTACAGTGATAGGTTGTCACATACACCAATCGACTCCTACAAAACCTACGAAGAAGAAATGTGATGGTCAAACTCTTATCCCGCCGTAGCCATACTAACTTAAACAATCGAAATAACCACTCCCTACAAGCAAATGCTACATATTTTAAATACTTAAGCCATCTAGTAACTGCAAAACGAGTATTATATTATTGTTTCACAGAAAAGTTGACTAAACTCATGTTAAAATTTGTATGAATAATGTTTGAGTTCTGAAAAACTGTTCGAGCGAACTCAGCTCAGTCCGGCTTAGTAAGGCCTGAGTGGCCGCTCGAAGCGGAGCGTTCGGCGACGCGGGCAGCGGGGCGGCGAGCGTGCGACCATCCTATCTAGGACAGGACAAATTCCATGGGTAATTTCATTTTAGTGTTCCGTAGTCAATTACCTTTATCGTTTCGTGTTTCTTCCCGTGTCCATCTGTCTGGCCGTCCGTAGTAGCTCTGTTATTGTCCCGGATTTGTAAGTTCACATTTTTGACACATTTGTTTTGAAGTATGTTGCGATGTGGCTAAGACGTATCGTTTGCCAAATCTAACGATTAATTTCGAATTGGTTGAATCGATTAGGCCCTATGTACAAGGAGGCGCTTAAACAAATATACGATTTCTGTCAACTTACTGAAATGTCATTTGAATCGAAATGACAGACTCTGCCACAGCACTAGTTTAAAAATAAAAATGAATGATAAATGACATAATAAGTAAATCCTGCGTGATAAATTAATATCGTAAAATACTCACTAACGAAGATCCGCAAAAATGTAACATGTGTTAGTAGATTATGTTTAAAGTAAGCGAAATATTGTTTTTAAGTACTTGATATTTTTAATATTATTACAGGATTTTATTTGAAATTTCATTAGGTTGCGCGAGTTTACGTTTTGTGGACGCTGTCATGTGTCAAAAAGGGGTTCTTACAGCTCTGGGACAATAGTGTCCTGGGGATCGATTTTTGAATTTCGAACGCACAAATTCGCCGTTCGAAAGTCTGTGGAAAACTACGTAATGCTATTTTTGAAAAAGACGGCTAGTAATTTTAAAACTAGTAGTAATGACCACTCGTTTTCGAATCTGTTAGTAGAATTTAAATCGCTAGTAGTGGAGATATTATTGAACGAATTTCACGAAATCGAAAGGCTGAGATTCAAAAATCGGCCCCCACGCGTGTCTGCTTTATGAAGTTGACAATTACAAATTGACAATTTTCAGCCATGAATGTTTACATTTTTTTTGCTATGACTTACTTGCGAAAGAGGTTTTGAACTCATCAAACTACACCGTTGCCCCTTTAGCACAACTTGAGTTGTCGCGCGCGAGTCCATACATCAAGCGCGACTTCAAGTATGGACTCGCGCGACAAGGCAAGTTGTGACAATAAATTTCAATTACAATTTAATTTAACTTTTTAAAATTGGGTATAATAAAAATAACTTAATTTCGTGTAAGTGCCCACACAAATGTAATCGCCATCGATTACTGAATAAGAAAAATTGGTTCCTGATTACCGATTAAATTTCACCGTGTATTTAATTTACCTGTAAATGATGATTTCGATTCATGTAGGTATGTTTATTAAATCGATGGATTGCAATAGGAAACAGTGGACAGCCTATGTAAATTTGGGTGTGACGTTCATCTCGCGTGTCCAATGTCCTCTGGCCTCCCGCTTCCGGCAGCAGGCCTAGCCAAGATGACGATCTCCACGACATTGGTCTAAGCGCGACAGCGGTGAGCGGCGGCCATACATTGGAGCGAGACACAGCGATGGGACTTTTCATTCGCACGTATGGCTGCCGCTCACCGCTGTCGCGCTTAGACCAATGTCGTGGCTGGGCCGTATAGCGTCGATAACTAAATGCATTGTGTGAGTATTTGGAGTGAGTATTAGGACACTTCTATCCTTTGCGTGCGTTAGCAGAGAGAGGTAGTTATGTACTTTATTCTTCATCACTAGGCTTAGGACTCTTTATCGCATACCGTGGTTCAAAAATCAGTGGAGTCGCCATATGAAAAATTTTTGGCACTTCCAGGTTGCGAAACAGCGCCATCTAGTTTTAAGCCGAAAAGGCCTATACATTTCAGGGGTAAATTTTTTTGTATGGGCTTTGTCTGTCGCGGTATTATATCGTCCTTGCTCGTGACTGAACACTCCGTAGGGTAGCTGCTATCGCTCTTCAGTTGGTACTATTGTCCTGGATTTGTAAGTTCACATTTTTGACACATTTGTTTTGAAGTATGTTGCGATGTGGCTAAGACGTATCGTTTGCCAAATCTAACGATTAATTTCGAATTGGTTGAATCGATTAGGCCCTTGTACAAGGAGGCGATTAAACAAATATACGATTTCTGTCAACTTACTGAAATGTAATTTGAATCGAAATGACAGATTCGCGCACGGTTAGTTTAAAAATAAAAATGAATGATAAAACATAATAAGGCACGTAAAATGCTATAACGTCTCAGTGTAAGTTAAAAAGCAACTATCATGATAAAAGCAACCGAAAGTTCATCGTGTGTCAGAAAGAGGTTCTTACAGCTCTGGGACAATATGTGTATTGTGTAGCGTGACATGGCACGTAGCCAAATGCACAAACCACTAGCTGCGTTAGTCGATTGTCTCTTCGGCTAGAACGGCTGGGTCAACGTCACAACCTCATTCGTGCCATTGCACCACACCTCGGACACTGGCGATCAAATGTATCCGACGACGACGAATGTTTGACGACCGGTCTGGCTCAGTCGGTAGTGACCCTGCCTGCTAAGCCGCGGTCCTGGGTTTGAATCTCGGTAAGGGCATTTATTTGTGTGATGAGCACAGATATTTGTTCCTGAGTCATGGATGTCTTCTATGTATATAAGTATGTATTTATCTATTTAAGTACGTATATCGTCGCTTAGCACCCATAGTACAAGCTTTGCTTAGTGTGGGGCTAAGTCGATCTGTGTAAGGTGTCCCCAATATTTATTTATATTTATTTATTTAATGTATGAAAGAGGCGCGTTCCTAGCACACATTCTAAGCTCGTGTAGGTGAACGCGTACTATGCTTGTATGAGTGAGATATGACAGGTCGACTGTTCGCGTTTTTGACAGGCGGTAACTGAGAGGTAACCGAGAGGGGGTGGACGGCACTTGCAGCGGGGAGCGGGAGTGGCCATACTGTATGATAGTACTCTTTATTGTACCTACTGTGGTTGCACTATATTGACGCGACAGAGCTAGTTGCGTTTCTGGACGCAGCGTCAACTGTACGTTTGGCTAGAACCCTGCCCAGGTTAATAACGACGTCATAGGTAAACTAACTTAAGGTATAATAACTATACCTAGATATTTTTCTGACACGAACGTCAAGTTGTAAGTGCTTGAGAAAATAAAAACATCGACAATCCTTTTATCGATAAAATAGCATTACCTAAAGTTAATAATTACCTCTAATAATAACCTCTAAAATCTTGAATAATAATAATGTAAGTTATCGATGAACTAAATATCGGAAGGAAGTCAATACTGTCACTTCTTTCGTGCTAGAAAAATATCTAGGTATAATAATAACATTGAGAGTCCGTAACCTGCGTAACCTTACCTCACTAATAACCTAACCACAAAATTAAAATTTTGAAATAACCCCCTACCGCGACCTAGTGGACCGATTTTCATGAAACTTGGCTAAGAACACTCCCGACTAACTCAGCTTTTCAAGCGTGAATAGGCTGTTACTGAAAGCTACAACCTCGGCCTTGTCGTCAATCAACTAATCATCAGTTTATATAATAAAAAAAAAAAAAACTAAATCAAAATCGGTTCATCCGTTCGAGAGCTACGATGCCACAGACAGACACACACACAGACAGACAGACAGACAGACAGACAAACAGACAGACAGACATACACACAGACAGACACGTCAAACTTATAACACCCCTTCGTTTTTGCGTCGGGGGTTAAAAATAATTCTGTGGTAATAAATTAGTTTATAAGATTGCTAACTAATTTGTATATAGCCAAGAAACTCGACACTACTTTGCACATGGAATAACCTAACCACAAAATTAAAATTTTGAAAAACCCCCGACTGCGACATAGTGGACCGATTTTCATGAAACATGGCTAAGAACACTCCCGACTAACTCAGCTTTCAGACAAAAAAAAACTAAATCTAAATCGGTTCATCCGTTCGGGAGCTACGATGACAGACAGACAGACAGACAGACACACACAGACAGACAAACAGACAGACAGACAGACAGACAGATAGACAGACAGACAGACAGACAGACAGACAGACAGACGGACAGACAGACAGACAGACACGTCAAACTTATAACATCCCTTCGTTTTTGCGTCGGGGGTTAATAAATAGGTACTATTTACACACATTAAAACACACCCACATTTTCCCGTGTTTAATATGTCGTTCTTTTAAAAGTGTGACTGAGCTTCAAATTATGTGTCCACGCTCGTCAGCAGTACTATAAAAAAACCTGTACGTTTATATTAAGACGATACAGGAGGCGTCAATTCTCCATACAAGCGCTCTCGACTATTTCCACCCTGGCTTTTGAAGATAGAGCGATGATTTTTAGCACATATTCCTCAAAGTTAAAACGCAGTAAGTCTATATGCATTCCATACATACTTACTACAATTTTCTTTTCATTGACAGACGAAGATACAATTTTTTTAAAGTAGTGACGATATGTAACAAAAAATCACACAAGCTACATGCATGTCTCGTTTGGTGCAATCTTTATGTCGTAGCATTGATGGCCGGCCGACGCTTGTCTTGGCATGATTTATTTATTCGTATGGCGCATTTACATAAACTTTCAAACAATATGTAGCTAGAATTATAAGTCCACATTCATGGTCCCAAGCCACGAGATTGCGTCAGGTGTGAATTTAAACAGGTCTTCCGGAGGGCCTGGGAAAGCATGCAGAGGGCAGCGCTGTATAATGTGCTCAATGGTTTGAGCCTCTTCACCACACTCGCAGAGCGCAGAGTCCCGCCAACCCCATTTATGGCAGAAGTAATTACAGCGACAGGTTGCCAGCCTCTCGCCTACGCCACAATTTAACCCATATCCCACAGTCGACTTCTACGACACCCACGGGAATAAAGGGGGTGGTGAAATTCTTAACCCGTCACCACACGGGCAATGCAATGTCGCAGTTTCGTTTTCTTTCAACCCCTTATTTGCCAAGAGTGGCACTGTAACTTTAGCAGTTTCATGTGCTCTGCCTACCCCTTTATGGGAAACAGGCGTGATTGTATGTATGTATGTAATTACAGCGCCCGTGACCAGTCTTGGCATGAGATATGGCACAACACTATAATATACAATACTACAATATTAATATCAACAGAGAAAAGTTATGGCCGGTCTACGTTGGTACGGAAATCGACGATCTTCCACTTAGCTCCTAAACCCCTAGTAAGAGGTATTATGAAGTTGTACTTCAAGTGGCCTTGCTTAGCGACTTAGCACTGAGCATATTTAGCGAGGCCGCAGCAAGTGGTATTGGCTTATTGTTTCAACATCCTTCAGGGCCCTGTTTGCTCTATTTTCGATATTACTAATATTAGTCCATGAAGATATAGATAAGTTTATTTATTTATTTATTTATTTAAACTTTATTGCACAGTAAAAATATACAGTTACAAAAGGCGAACTTAATGCTACATGGCATTCTCTACCAGTCAACCTTTAGGCCAAACAGAGAAGACCAAAAAAAGGTGCGGGATATGTAAAGAACACTAAAGACTTGATTTTATTGGACTTGAGTTTATCTGTTTCTGCGGAGGCTGAACGTGTCACTTACCTAATTTGATAGGAAATAATATTCGTAGGCCGTTAGTTGAGTTGAGTGTTCATAATCACAATTTAATATAACATAACATATTTTTCCTACTACCGTATTCTTATTTGTCATTTTCAATGTCGTGCATAGATCGAGACATTCGCTAAAAACGTACTGCGTGTATGCACAATTCTTGCCAGCAGTGTGTATTTATAGAAAGACTAGCTTTTGCCCGCGGCTTCGCTCGCTTTAGAAATAGACAAAAAGTAGCCTATGTCACTCTCCTTCCCTTCAACTATCTCTACGTAAAAAATCACGTCAATTCGTCCCTCCGTTTTGCCGTGAAAGACGGACAAACAAACACACACTTTCCCATTTATAATATTAGTATGGATATTCTAGAATACTGTTTAAACAATGATTGTGTTAATACTGCCAATACATAATAAATAATTCGAGTAATATACATTGCGCTTTCACATTTCGTTCATTCACATTAACAGGAGGTACCTGGTATATGTACCTATTGCTCTTAGTTAAATAGGCTACTAGACTCATATCGAATTTGGCACAATAAATGATTGTCTTCTGTAGTATTTGACATAAAAAAACAATATTTATAGAATTTGGGTATTAAAAGTATATTATGATGACTACGTATTTTCGATTTAAAATGTGTGTAATTTTTTATTTATTTTGGCCACCGAAAACGCTGTCAGCGATGTACGTGACGTCATCGAATTCGAACCTCACTGCATGTCAAAACAATCACTGACATATTGAACTTTATGCCTTCATACTTAAAAAGCCAGACTGAAGAATGATGTTTTCGAGTAGAATTACCTGATGCACAGCTAATCTATAGATTAACATGACTGTGTTGTTTTCGCCTGATTACGTAAAAGTATATTTCAAAAATATTTTTTGCTGTTTGTAAGTCATGATAAAATATGGTAATATTTTATTTCGGCTAATTGGGCTAAGACTTTGAAAAAGGGTCAAGTGGCCTATTCGAGAAAAATATTTTTTCTATTTCATGCATAATAAATAATAACATGCACTTTAATTGCCGGAATAATAAAAGAAAACTCGCCAGAAAAACCTACATTTTCATTAAATAAATGAATGTTTCCGAAAATTTACCTTGTTATTAATTATTATTTACTTGCTATCCGTTTTAATCCATCGGCAACAGGTATTATATTCATACTTAATATTATAAAATAGGAAAGTGTGTGTTAAGTCTGTTTGTTTGTCCGTCTTTCACGGCAAAAGGGAGCGACGAAATTACGTGATTTTTGAAGTGGAGATAGTTGAAGAGATGGAAGAGTTGACATAGGCTACTTTTTGTTTCTTTCTTAATAGGGATGTTACGGAGGTTCGGCTTCGGCTCCGATATACCGAAACTTTCGGCTGAATTCACACCTCCGGCTTCGGCTTCGGTTTCGTCTAATTTGAAGCGAACGGCTCCGGCTTCGGATTCGTCTAATTTGAAGCGAACGACTCCGGCTTCGGTTTCGTCTAATTTGAAGCGAACGGCTCCGGCTTCGGTTTCGTCTAATTTGAAGCGAACGGCTCCGGCTTCGGTTTCGTCTAATTTGAAGCGAACGGCTCCGGCCTCGGTTTCATCTAATTTGAAGCGAACGGCTCCGGCTTCGGTTTCGTCTAATTTGAAGCGAACGGCTCCGGCTTCGGTTTCGTCTAATTTGAAGCGGACGGCTCCGGCTTCGGTTTCGTCTAATTTTAAGCGGAGGTTTTAACGGAGCCGAAAGTCAGCGGCCGCGGCGGGCGGCGTGTGCCTAGGAGTACAAACAGGTTTTGACTTGTCTCCCCGGGAATCACCCCACCTGTTTTACGACGATTGTTTACTCATTCGTTTATTGTTTTGGTTCACGGCCTGCAGTGTGTTTTTTCAAAGTGTTAGTGTTAGTTAGTGTGACTGTGACAGTAACATTTGACGATGAAGCGGATGAAGGCTAAAGTAAGTCCCATATAGAACTACTTTATCGAAGTAGACGCAAACACTGCAAAGTGTAAAATATGCGAGAAAACATACTCAAGAAAGGGCGGAACGACTACTCCATTAAAAAGTCAGAAAAAGATTATTAAGTACCTATCACGAATATCACGATAATAAATGTTTGCAAGTTTGCTCATACCTATTGTTTTTTTTTTAATATTAAATAACTAAATAATACCTATTCTAGCATTGTTATATTTTTAGCCTGACTCAGCCTTAACATAAAATATATAAATAGATTATGTTCACATTAGTCTACGCACACATTCGATTTATTTTGAAAGCATCAAACGAAACAAATATCGTAATATTTTTTTTTTGATACAAAGAATTTCTGATAAATCAAATATCGTGTAAATTGGTTAAACCGGATATGAAAGGTATGAAATGGCATTCGGGTAAAGCCAGAACGATATGCCGGCTATGTTAAGCCTGCATGTGCATGCAATTTAATGTGCAATCGACGTGTATACGCGTCAATGTCTGTAGGCTCCTCGGGCGGGTTGATTATGGTTAAGCGTAACCATGGCAACGGCGTACGAGATCAGTGTATTAACTACATACTGACGTGTAACATAATTTGATAGTACACTGCGTTTGACACACACACACGACAGGTCTGGCCTAGTGAATAGTGACCCTGCCTGCTAAAGCGATGATTCTGGGTTCGAATCCCAGTAAGGCCATTTATCTGTATCATGAGCTGAGATACAATAGGCTAGTTTCCTACTAGTCAAATCAGCTTCTTTTTAAGCAACTCGGTAGTGACCCTGCCGCGGTCCTGGGTTCGAATCCCGGTAAGGGCATTTATTTGTGTGATGAGCACAGATATTTGTTTCTGAGTCATGGACGTTTTCTATGTATATAAGCATGTATTTATCTATTTAAGTATGTATATCGTCGCTTAGCACCCATAGTACAAGCTTTGCTTAGTTTGGGGCTAAGTTGATCTGTGTAAGGTGTCCCCAATATTTATTAACTTAAAAAAAAGGCCTCCCCTTCCTTCCTCCACACATCACAGCTTGAAATCCGCTCTCGCCAGTCGCT
The DNA here is from genome assembly GCF_023078275.1 of Leguminivora glycinivorella. NCBI lineage: Eukaryota > Metazoa > Arthropoda > Insecta > Lepidoptera > Tortricidae > Leguminivora > Leguminivora glycinivorella. The sequence continues at coordinate 2,352,494 of NC_062998.1, read as the reverse complement.
GTAAAATACGTATAGGTCCTCCCGCAATCCCTTTTCAGTCTACCTCTGTCCCGGCTACATAATTACAGTTCAAATAATTTGTGACGGATCCGGGACTATACACGGTGTAACATGAGACAACCGAATCATTTTAACATCGTATTCCTCATCAAATTACTTAGAAGAGTAAAATGTCATATAAACTTTTCTGGATTTCGCCTACTTTCAGGGTTATAAGCATTTAAAAAAATAACAATTACTTATTATGTTTCGTTCGTTTAATTCTTCAGATATAACATTTACCAGGTAGTCCTTTAAACCTACAGGCGACTTTTGCACAATATTTAGAGACAATCAATTGACTATTTAACTGATTTTAGTTCATTCATTCATTCCCTTACCCTTTCCAGTCGTTCCACCGCCATAGTTGCTGATTATCTTTAGAGAAAACGCAAAACTTTAAAATATGGGTTGCATAATAAGGGTGGGATGGTCATTAGTGATCGAACTTCGCTTTAGAAGTTCGTTTGATCATCTATTGTTTCTCAGAAGAAAACGCTATTTACTATCCTCGTTGATAGACAATGTCTCGAGTAAGACATTGCAAGAAAGTATATTTTTAGAAAAAAAATGTAATTTTATTTAAGTGCCAATTTTACGAACAACATTTACTTTTTATGTGAAAATACATCCAAAAAAACTAAAAAAAAAATTTTTTTTTGTCGTAATTTGCTTGACGTCGTAGTTATAACATTTTATCTTTATGTTGCCCTCCGAAATGCGTAGTTAAAATCTTTCGGTTCCCTCAATGTTACACCGTGTATGTTAAAGGGATTAATAGCACTGAACCTCCGGGGAACACGGACAGTGTGTTCCCGCTCACGAACAGGCGAAGACCGATGACGTTCGTAATTACTTGCATAATCAATACGCTGAACGCTGGACAGGCCGAAATTTACTCATTCAATAACCACCAGTCTCGAGTTAATGCCTCAGGCCCCGTAGCCGAATGCCATTTCTACCACGCTTGCTATCTAAGTATAACAGACCAGTCTTATCGAATAGGGTGACCAACTGACCATGGAGTTATGGTTTTTGTTATTTAGAATTATTATCAATAATGTTTATATTCATATATTTATTCATAATAGTTCATATTATATGTCACATACATTTTAAATACAATTATTTACAGAATTGATATAAGAATAAGAATTTATTTATTGCCTCAAAAACTTAAAAGTTACTTAAGAAAACCTTACATGCAAAGTACAGTACATATTTTAATACCTACTAAATGTTACTTAACTAGACAAGTAATATATACTTACATATTGGCAAATATCTAGGTTCCAATCTCAGCGTGTGCCACGCCGAGGGCCTAGCGCTGGTTTTCAGACTGGACCTTCAATTCAATTCAATTCAAAATATCTTTATTCATGTAGGCCTAGTTACAAGCTCTTATGAATAGTTCATTACATATATATTATGATCTTAATCTAACCTAATTATCAGAGCAATTTATTGTTGTAAATTATTGTTCATAATAATATTGAGTCTATAATATACAATTTCATATAAAAATAATCGTTAAACAAAAAATATATAATTAGGTATTATGTATATATAAAAATACATGTCTAGAATATTTCTAGGAAAAATCCAATGTCCAAAAAAATACAATATTAATTTCATCAACAATAATAATAATAAAAAACGTAAAAATAAGAAACCATTTCGAATAACAATTAATCCCACGTTGTTTTATCATTCATGTAGTCTTGTGTTGTATAATAAGCTTTGGAAATGACTTCGAGATCGATCGGTCGTAGGTTAACAAATTACCGTGCTGATAGGCTTTTAAATTACATAATACTACAATATATTCGTAACAATACAATATTTTACATACTTATTCTAAGCTTAGGTACTTATTTGGTACTCTATAAACTCCTTAAAGCTGTAGAAAGTGTGCTCGATAAGCCATTGTTTCAGTCGCGCTTTAAACGCTCATCAGTGACGGTGCGTGTGTGACATGACCCGGCAGTCTTATCATTCTTATCATTGCTTAGGAATGTACATTTTAGTAATGAGGGTGTTTGTTTCAGTGCGCGACCAACGTGTGGGCATACTGAAGCCGCAGGGATCCCTGGAACGAGCTCGCGAGGAGCGAGCGATGGCGTCAGCCGGTAACCAGGTACGTGTTGTTTATATTTCAATTAAATCTATAGCACAGTATAATAAAGAGTACTATCGTACAGTATGGCCACTCCCGCTCCCCGCTGAAAGTGCCGCCCACCCCCTCTCGGTTACCTCACAATTACCGCCTATCAAAAACGCAAACAGTCGACCTGTCATATTTCACTCATACAAGCATAGTACACGTTCACCTACACGAGCTTAGAATGTGTGCTAGGAACGCGCCTGTTTCATATATTTGATCGCCAGTGTCCGAGGTGTGTCTATAGCTTGGAAGAAGAGGGGGAGGGCTTTGCTCAGCAGTGGGACACAGCAGGCTAACAATAGTTATTTGTTTTACTTTACATGAGGCTTGTGTTTCAACCAAACACTATTAAACAACATGTTTTATCACCACACCAACACTAGGAAAATATTAACTGTAAAACATTATCTTGTCACCCTGAGCCACTCATGTTATGGTGTCCCCTTGTCCGTGCGAGCGATTACGGTTCGTTATAACCAAATTTTATAATACCATATTCCTAAAACGTCGCAATACCAAAACAGATTAGTCTACCTACCTCTCAAATTACCGTATTCTTAAAATGTCTAAAAGTCAAATTAACTTAAAACCAAAACTTCACTTTGTCAAAATACCTAAATACTGCATCCATGAAAACTGTATTTTTACAGTTTTTCATAAATAGCTACCATTAATTAACGAAATTAATACTAAAATTAATAATCATTATAATCAAACACAGTGCAAGGAATATAATGCACACTGTAAATTTATTTTAGGTATTCTGAGAAAGTGTCATTTTGAATTTTGGTTATTATGAAACTAATACATTTCTGATATTAGTTGTAATCGGCCAATGTCATTTGGCATTTTGATATACTGAAAATTGGTATTTTTGTAATTTTAGACATTTTACTAAGTACTAAATCCGTTCTAACATTGCGACATTCTAAGAACATGGTATTATAAAATTTGGTTGTAAGGAACCGTAATCGTGCGAGCGGCTTGTTTCAGGGACCCGTATAGTGAGTTGGCCGGTCACCGCCTGCCCATTTTTCTCATGTTTTTGTAACATACATAGGGGCATTTTCAGAATTTGGGACCCCTCAATTAGCGTATGTAGTTAACAAACAAAAATTAACTCACTGTCAGTTTTGTGACGATAGTTAAGCATGAAATTTGAATAAAAATATTATTGTTGTGTGAATTACGTTAACTTTAAGCGATAATCTTTCGGTAGCTAGTAGGGTTCGGTAGGTAGTTCTAAGCGATAAGCGTTCGACATTCAAAACGTGAAAAAAGTAAATTTGTAGACAGATTTTATGCTTAATTGTCGTCACAAAACTGACAGCGAGTTAATTTTTGTTAACAATTTGCGCTAATTGGGGGGGTCCCAAATTCTGAAAATGCCCATAATTATGTATGGTCAAGGCCGGCGCCATAGACGGGTTACGTACCTACACAAACATAATACTTACACCGGAGTTATAAAATAATACGATTTTTTTAAACACTTTTTCCCCTCACTAGCTCGGAAACACGTGTTTTGTCCTTTAATACCAGCGGGTAAAAACGCATTTATCCACTAGTGGGTAAAGTTATTTGACCTTGAATAAAGTAAAATTAACTGCTTTAAAATTGATAAAAGTGGGTGAATCTAGCAATAAAGATGATTTACCACCTGTGGATTCTATCTCACCTGTACAATATTAAATGCCGTTTAGAGAAATGTTATAACCGGGGATGGTCAAAGGGGTCCCGTGATTTACGCAAAACAACTAGGAGAAGGACACTTACATGTAGTTGTAAGGTCGCGACCTTACATCTTTCTTCAAAGGCAAACGGATTCGGACTGAAATAATATGGCGCACGCGAGGTGTGTGAATGATGGTTGAGTGAATGTGATGAATGGTGAGTGTATGAATGTTAAGGCGTTCACAGACGTGTGTATGAGGGTGTGTCTACACGTCTGGGTAGGGAGTTAAGGCTGTGCTACAGGCTCCCCCTTCGGGCCATGGGGACGTCCTCGCCCATGGGCCGACACACAGGTTGCTTCTTGCGTGGTCTGCCTCTCTTCTTCTCACCAGCTGCAGGTGGAGTAGTAGTAGGGGTAGTAGGTGTTCGCTTGGGCGGTCTACCTCTCTTCCTTTGTGGCATGATGGGTTCTGCAGGTTCATCACCACTCTTCTGATGGTATGTAGTCAAGTCTGACACATGATATTTACCAACAGTTTCGCCATTGTTTGCTAATATATAAGTAGTCGGGCTGACTATCTTAGAAATAATGTATGGTCCGTCACGTCGGGGCGCAAATTTGCTAGTTATGCCCTTTGTTTGGTTACTTAAGACGTGTGTTTTCAAAAGGACCTTGTCCCCTATGTTATAGTTTTCATGGGGTCTACGCTTTTGATCTGCGTAAGTCTTCCTGCGTTCCTGTTGTTGTAGATTATGTTCTTGAGCTTTGATGAGATCATCGCTGAGCTTCAACAGGTAGGGTGTTATCTGAGGTATAAAGTTCTCTGACTGGATAACAGCTCGCAGGTCATGTCTGTTCTCTACCGGTGATCGCATCTCTCTCCCGAAGGCGAGGTAAGCAGGTGACTTCGCGGTGCTCTGAGTAACGGCGCTATTCATGGCGAAGCGTACAGCAGGTAGTGCGCTAGGCCAGTTAGTGTGGTTCCCTTCAACTATGATAGCCAGTTGACTTTTCAAATCCCTATTTTTCCTCTCGACCGGATTCGCTTCTGGGTGGTATAGAGGTATCAAGTTCTGCTCTATTCCTAGGGTGTGCATGACTTTCTGCATGACTTGTGACACAAACTGTACACCATTGTCTGATATTACTCTCCTGGGAAAACCATATCTGAGGAAAATTTCTTCAACCAGGGTTTTGGCGCAAGCTTCTGCAGTTGCTATAGTTAATGGGAAGAGTTCTACCCATTTAGTTGCAGTATCCTCTATAATAAAAATCCATCGTTCGTCCTTACTTCCAGTAGGCAAAGGTCCAAATAGGTCTATTGCTAGTACCTCAAATCTCTGAGCTGGTACAGGTGTCTGTAGTAACCCTGCAGGCTTCAAGTTGGATGGTTTGTAGCGCTGACATTCGTTACAGTCTCTAATGTATTCGCTTATATATCTCTTCATACCAGGGAAATAATATCTTTGACTCACTCGCTGATATGTTCTTTCAACTCCGTTATGTCCGGCTGTAGGAGCATCATGTAATTCCTTCAAAATCTCCTTTCTCATGGACTGTGGTATGACAAGTTGAGGATCTTCGCTCTCAACGTCAGGGTTAAAGTGATACAACACTCCCTGTGACATATAATAACCTTTTTCAGTCCAGTGTGTAGCAGCTTCTATGTTGTTGTTTTCGAAATCTTAGCAATCTTCCAAATTTCTGGGTCTTCCGCTTGTGTGCTCCGTAGGTCGGTAGGTGACATGTGTGGTATATCTACTATAACACTGCATAAATTACAGGAATCCTTAGTAGTGTCATCACATACTGGTCTGCTCAAAGCGTCGGCAACAACATTCTTATTTCCGGGTTGATATTCGATTTTCAGGTTATAGGCCTGTATCTTCAGAGCCCATCGCGCAAGGCGTCCTGTAGGTGTCTTAAGAGTTAAAATCCATCTTAATGGTTGGTGGTCAGTGGCAAGGGTAACTTCAGAGCCTTCGATGTACCCACGGAACTTGTCAAGGGCCCAAATGGCTGCAAGAGCTTCGCGTTCTGTAGTCGAATAATTCCGTTCAGCGCTCGTGAGTAATCTGCTCGCATATTCCACTGGTCGTTCGTCATAGCCTTCTCCTTGGAGCAGCACAGCTCCTAAGGCGTATCCGCTCGCGTCAACTCTAAGTGTAAAAGGTAAGGTATAATCAACTTGCCGTAGTATTGGTGCGGATGTCAGGCGTTTCTTCAACTCTTGGAAAGCTTTGGCTTGATCTTCTCCCCAGATCCAGTTTTGGTTCTTCTTAAGTAACATTGTCAGTGGTCTTGCTATCTTCGCAAAGTCTGGTATAAATTTTCTGAACCAGGAGCAAGTCTGGATGAAAGTCTTCAGATGTTTATCATTCTGTGGCTCCTTCATCTCACTGATGGCTTTAGTTTTGTCGATATCAGGTTGAATCCCTTCTGCTGACAAAATGTGTCCGAGGTATTTCACTGATTCGCAGGCAAATGTACTCTTTTCTCTGTTCACTCGCAGCTTGAATAGTTTGAGTCTCTGGAAAACAGCTTCCAGGTCTTGGAGGTGCTTCTCAAAACTATCTGAGAGGATCAGGACGTCATCAAGATGAGCCAGTATTGTTACATTGGGAAGGTTGGACCGAAATCTATCCATCAGTCTTTGGAATGTAGCTCCAGAGTTTCTTAATCCCATAGGCATACGCTTAAAGCGGTACATTCCTAGTGGTGTCACAAAAGAGGTTATATCACGGTCTTCCATTGCGACTGGTACCTGCCAGTAACCGGCTCGTAAGTCTAAGGTTGATATGTATTTGAATTTACCAGTACTATGTAGTATGTCATCCACTCTCGGAAGTGGGTATCTATCAGGCTTGGTGACTTGGTTCAGTTTCCTATAGTCGATGCAGACTCTGATAGTGTTATCACGCTTGGGTACTAAAACCACGGGAGCGGACCATGGAGACTCACACTCCTCGATGACATCATCCTTCAGCATCTTCTCAAGTTCCATTCGCAGGGCCTCCTTCTTAGGCTCCGGTAATCTGTAAGGTGGTACAGAGATAGGTTTTACATTTTTGTTAATCAACTCAATATGATGGACAGCATAAGTGGTTGGCTCTCCCCCTAGATTGAATGTATCCCGGTGATGGGTAAGGAGTGAAGACAATCTGTCCCGTTGTTCATTATTGAGTGAAGTACCTTCATTATCTCGAAGTGCCTGAGATGTCTCGGTTGGTTTACATGTAGCTATGGCTACAGGTTCGCGTTCATACTGTAGTTCATACTGGATATCAGGTTCACCATTGAAGCTCCAGGTATGGTTATCAAAATCAGTTTGTAATCCTGATTTGAAAATGAAGTCCATGCCTAACAAAGTTTCATTGTTGGTAGCTTCAGGGAAAATTATAAAATTCATAGGTATGGCTTTACCTTTTAACGTGACAATAGTGTTTACAGATAGTATATCTTCTATTTCGGAATGCCCTTTGGCATATCTAATATTCAAAGTGGAAGAGGTAAATGACTCACCGCAGTTCTTCATTAATTTGTACAAGGTTTCACCTGCAACACTCCTCTTCGCACCTGTGTCGACGACGGCACGACCCTCACGTCCGCAGACGGTAATGGGAAGAATAGGTCGCGGTTTGTCGACTTGTTCCCGTAGAAGTTCATCAGTTGATGTATCTGAAAGTGTGTTAATGTGTGTGTGTGTCTCGCGCGCGCACATATCGACAGGTGTAGGCTCCGTCACAGCGCTTGGATCTTCGGTTGAGAATGCGCAGAATGTGGCATTCGTGCTGCTTCCTGCAGCTCCCGAATCTTGCTTGCATCGCGGGCAGTTGGCGCGAACCACGCCGGGTGATCCACATCCGTAACACGAAAACTTTTCACTTTTTGTATTGTCACTGTTGTCCGAAGGAGAAACTGGCGCGTCAGAACGTTTCGCGAGTAACCATTTGCAATTTTCTTTATTATGTCCGAATAACTTACAATAATTGCAAAAACGACTTTGTTTGGATTTCGCGTCAAGGTTCGTATTGTTCTGCACTTTATTTTCACTGGTAGTGTTTTGTCGCGCACTGGATTTCGGTTTAAATTGTTTATTATCAGCAAACGTTGTTTTATTTTCAGAAAGCTGGTCGTTATTTCCAATATTTCGATTGACAGTTCGGACATTGACAGCGTTGACGTTCGATGCGTTCACGGAGGTCGTTCCGTTCTTCTCGTTCACTTCGGCTAGTGAGTCTTCGGCCGATCGAGTTTTTCGTAATAGATCGTTGAACGACTTTATGTCATCGCGGGGTACTCGTTTCCGTATCCGACGGTTTAATAAACCATAGACCATGTCAATTTGAAATTGTTCTTCGAGCGAATATGGCAGCTGAGCTATCAATGCACGAATTTTGCAAATGAAAATCTCTGTTTTCTCATCGCCTTGTTCTTCGCGAAATATCTCTCGAAGTATGAGGAAAGGGGCTTTTCGTTTGCCGAAAGCGTGTTGCAAGTCGGTAATGGCTTCGTCCCATGATTTGACATTTTTACGTATGCCATTCCACCATGTTGCAGCGAGTCCGGTGAACAAAAATGACAATCCGCGTAGTGCATTTTCATCAGAAATGTTTGCACAGTCTTTGTATGTTTGTATGCCGTCCAGGAAAACTTCTAACGCGTCTTCTACCGAATCTTCAGCTCCGCTAAAGCTGAGTTTGCAACCGGCGAAGTGTCTGTCGCGTTGATGCGATGATGTCGCTTGAGTTGCCGTCACTAACTTCTCGCATAATTCGTTATGCGATTGTTGCATTTGTTGCAACAATATTGTTAGGTATTCTTGCGGCATTGTTAAATTAAATGTTGACTCTGACGTCGAAGGCAAAATTTTTGTTTTCGAACTGGATTCCAAAATTGAATCGGCGGCGGCCATATCTTTTTTGGGTGGCATTTTGTAATACGCGATTCCCGATAATTATTTCGCAACACGAATCCAAACGCTGGGCGCCACGTATAACCGGGGATGGTCAAAGGGGTCCCGTGATTTACGCAAAACAACTAGGAGAAGGACACTTACATGTAGTTGTAAGGTCGCGACCTTACATCTTTCTTCAAAGGCAAACGGATTCGGACTGAAATAATATGGCGCACGCGAGGTGTGTGAATGATGGTTGAGTGAATGTGATGAATGGTGAGTGTATGAATGTTAAGGCGTTCACAGACGTGTGTATGAGGGTGTGTCTACACGTCTGGGTAGGGAGTTAAGGCTGTGCTACAATGTTCATAAAAGGAGGAAGCATAAGTTTGCACCAAGAATGAATTTCACAAATTACGTTTAAACAAACATCAAAAGTTTACCCCGAACCATTCAACGCGCAAATACTTAAAAACTTATTTCTAGGAACGGACGCTGGACAAGCTGTGTGAACCAGCTCATAAGATACTTACAGTAATAGTATTTGGCAGAACTACACTTCTGCCATTAGTTTTGACCAAAGAGGATCGAGTATATAGAGAACTAGCTCTTGCCCGCAGCTTCGCTCGCTTTAAATTCCAAAATTGCGGAATTCTCCATACAAATTTCCACCCCTCTATTTTAGGGAAGTGGGGGGTTAGAAAGTGACAAAAAGTAGCCTATGTCACTCTCCATCCCTTCAACTATCTCCACTTAAAAATCGCGTCAATTCGTCGCTCCGTTTTTCCGTAAAAGACGGACAAACAAACAGACACACACTTTCCCATTTATAATATTAGTATAGACAAGCGCGGATCCAGCTTCGTGCCCAGGGGGGGGTCATGTGGTAAAGGCCCAGGCCCCCCGAGGGGGGGTCACGTGGTCCATTTGTATGGCCAGCCTAGGCTCCAGGGGGGTGTCATGACCCCCATGACCCCCCCCTGGATCCGCGCATGAGTATAGATTACTCTCGTAAAATGTGTAGTCACTTGTGTAGTGCTTGGGCTGCCATCTCTCGAGACAGGGTTAAAACTTTCGACCATTTGGCCCATATTCTTGATTTGATTCGTACAATTCTCTTTATTTACGTTTACGTTTTTTTTATCTTCTCCTGTCTCTACGGAGTTAGAGGTACTTCATTTCATTTCATTTATTATTTATTATGAACCAACTTACACTAACAGATAAACCAAACATGTAAGTTATTGGCTTCGTGCGAAGTGCATGGAGGGGGTAAGCAAAGCGATCGCAGTGCTTGCGGTGGTCAAAATCGACACTGATTGTGGTTGTCATCTATCAAAACTCATAAAATATAAGACAATATCTAATGTTTGATATGGGGCATCAATGTTGTTTCGTTGTTAATTGTAAAAATAATGGCATAAATAGTCGTTGCACGTTCTATGCGTTTCTTAGAGCACACTGGAAATTGGATCAAAGAACTAAATGGATAGCTACGGTGAAAAGAAAACGTAAGTGACATGTCAAAACAAAACATTATAATAAATTATATTTAAGCTTTGTTTACCTAATATTGTTCAATACGCTGTTAGTATTTTTCCTACCGTAAAAGATTATGCTTAAAGATTCATGCCTAGCCTGGGAATAGGCCCGTGTCGGATATTTCTGCGGCCGCGGACATGACTAGGTACTTACGTTTAGATTTGTTTTATATGGCATTAACGGGACGGAGGTTTAGCGAATACCATATCACTAGCTCGAAGAACTTGTACCATTACTCCTATGTTCTTCAAGATTCCTTATATGCCCTGCCAGCACCAATTTATTGACTCTTTCTGTAGTCTGGGGTTGGAAGTTTATACCGTGAGTAATGCTTTGGAAACTGATTTTTGGTATTATATCCATATCTTTATAATCTATCTACCTAAATTACACTTGAAATAGTAGCTCTTGTTATTCGATTTATTTAAAATTAACGAAAAATCGTTAAAATATAATGTTTGTTTACATGTCATTTTTTGACATTTTTCACTTCAAGTTCACATGGTAGTGAGCGTAATTGTCGTGCACGTAGCCAATAGGTTACAGGTAAAGATTACAACACAGGACTATACAACATGCACTAGTCTATGTCTATGTCTTTGTTTATATGTCCATTACATATGGTAGGGGCTCAGGCATTAAATAATAAGGGTTTTCAAAGTGTAAAGGCCGTTACAAACAGAAATAAAGTTTCGTTTTATACAGACCCGGGAATTTTACCTACTTATGTTACCGTTGCACACAATATTTTACAGCAAACACCTAAAATTGTAAAGAACATCAAAGCAAAAGTTGGTTGGATCTTTAGTGCGTTTTCACATTATCCAATCCGATATCGGATGTCGGACCGATATCCCAAACAGTACAGGCGCCATCTTAGATTGTTTCCATTGAAATCCTTCCGACATCCGATATCGGATCGTATAATGTGAAAACTTACACTTTACTCTTTCTCGAGCTATTATCTTATACTTTTAAACGAGCAATTCTTGTATATTTATTTATTTATTTATATATATATTTATTTACACTGACGATCTCGGAAACCGCTCTAACGATTTCGCAGAAATTTGTTATGTGGGGGTTTTTGGGGGTGAAAAAGCGGTCTAACTTATCCTTAGGTCCCGGAAAATGCGAATTTTCGAGTTTTCATGCGTTTTTCTTCGCGCGCCATCTCGTGTGCAGTAGTTGTACTGTTAAGACAGAATTCTTTCGGTCGATGTAAGTACTATTTATTGCAAACACTAGATGGCGACACAGGTCAAGGCTAAAACGAATAGAAAATACACTATTTGAGTTTTTGTGGCGAAATGCGCGCCATCTCGTGTGGAGTAGTTGTGTTGTTAAGGCTGAGAATTCTTTCGCTCGATGTAGGTACTATTCATTTTTGAACTAGATGGCGACACATGTCAAGGATACGAAACAGAACCGAGCAAAGCTCGGTTGCCCAGATATTCTAATAATGTTAGTACAATTCTCATGTCAACCCCGCGACCGCGCGTGTTGGCGACCGGTCTGGCTCAGTCGGTAGTGACCCTGCCTGCTAAGCCGCGGTCTTGGGTTCGAATCCCGGTAAGGGCACGTATTTGTGTGATGAGCACAGATATTTGTTCCTGAGTCATGGATGTTTTCTATGTACATATCTATTATATAGTATGTATATCGTCGCTTAGCACTCATAGTACAAGCTTTGCTTAATTTGGGGCTAAGTTGATCTGTGTAAGGTGTCCCCAATATTTATTTATTTTATAACCCATACGATTTGACATTTTGTGGACTAATATTAGTCTATAGTTCGACAAATGGGCCCCTGCAACGCTGCGTTGGCGCAGTTCTCGTGTTTACCAGCTTTCATGTTCGTTCAAGAACATTTTTTCCATGTTTTACAATGTTTGCATTGCATTATCAAATAGAGTGTCCACCGGTTATATATGGTAAGGGTGTTCAGTGGATACATGTAGAACTCAACATCGTAGTGTAATAATGGAAAAAATGGGTCAGTTATAATTTCCCCCCAGTCGAGATTTGCCCCGCTGTACCTTAAGTATATTTACACTGCACGACAAGTGTTCTAGTTAAAGTAGAGCTTCAGGCCGTCTGTATCGACCAGAAATATATTATAACTCCGTATAGACAGATAAAGTCAAGAAAAAGTATATCCATCATAATGTAGCCATTAAGAAAATGTATGGTCGTATGTATAAATCGCCATAAAAATCAGCCTTGAGAATTTAAGGAAAGTAAGTGTTTAAAAAAAAACTTATAGCAAAAAAATGGCCGACGGGCCGAACTAGGTAATATGCAGACATACGTCAATACGAACTGTACATTGTCCCAAAGTTTCATCCTTGAGAATTTGAGGAAGGTCTGACGGCTCTGGGCTCTTAGTCCATGTGCTTATCACACACATAAATACCCATACCGGGATTCGAACACAGGACAACATCAACTTCATACAAATTAGTCGCGCGGATCGCTCCGCGCGGACTGTCCACGTGACACTAAGGGTCCCCCCACATCTAGCGTCTCGCGAGCGTAGCGTCGGGCCAACTGTATGGAAAAAGACACCGCGTCGACGTCGCGTCAGGCTTTGCCCATACAGTTGGCCCGACGCGACGCTCGCGAGACCCTAGATGTGGGGGGACCCTAAAACCAGCCGTATAGAAGCGTGTAACAAAACTATGATAAGTAGATCGTTCTTTTTTACCAAAAATTTTCCACATTTAATTTTTGCCTCACATGTTTGCCCACCAGGGCCCCGAGATACAGGCTCAGCCTAGTTTGGGATCCGCTAGACATGTCAATCCATACTAATATTATAAATGGGAAAGTGTGTGTGTCTGTTTGTCTGTGCGTCTTTCACGGCAAAACAGAGCGACGAATTGACGTGATTTTTTTAAGTGGAGATAGTTGAAGGGATAGAGAGTGACGCAGGCTACTCTTGTCTCTTTCTAACGCAAGTGAAGCTGCGGGCAGAAGCTAGTTATGTATATTTGTGTACTTTTCAGATAAACAATTTTGTATTTCTCAGAATTTAAATAAAAAGTGACACGTAAATACGTTGAATCTTGCAGAGGACTATTTGATGTTTCTTAGTGTGCCGTTATTTACATTCGTTTCCCAGAAAATATTGTGACAGTGTGGCCCTTTTCAGCGGACACTTCATTTCGCTTTACCGCTCTGCGCAGTTTTTTGTTAAATATAATTTTACCTAGATTTTAATTCGCTAACTAGAATAATTACAAATATAATTATTGTTTTAATAATTCAACCGAAACCTAGGACTCGTGCCATCTTTTTTCCTATTTTACACCTTAGATGAGTTCGGTGACACTTCCAAAAATTCTGAAATACGCATGCTACAAGTATGTTGTTGTAGTGAAAACTTTTAGGGGGGTAGATGTATGTTTACCTATACCCACTCGAATATTATGTTTTATGTACATTTATTTATTCCTGTTTGTTTCTCCAATAAAGAAAATATTTAAAGTAAAATAAAAAATAGTTACTTTATATCTTTCTTTCCCACTTATTAAGCAGAAATTGGATTTTAAAATAACTACTGTCCATATTTTCCTCGTATTTTATGTAATTATCTGATGATTTCTTTCGTGCATATAATAAAATATTTCATTTTAAGTACAGGCAAGTTCCCTATTCCTTTGAAATGTCCATATCATTGTACATCGGGCGTAACGCCAACAAACTGCTCCGCAGTTTGGCGAAACATTAATGCAAGGTACCCAAATTGTAATTTTTGATAAAACAATAAAAAAAAAAAGAGGCAGTAGGCCGGTCTAAAAACCAGATGCAAACGCAAGCGGCGTCCTTCCGCGTCAGTCCCTTCTCGTTTGCCTCACCGCTCAGTAATGCCCGGTCCCGGTCCCGCCGACCAGCGCGCCGCGCGCGATCCGACGGAAACGGAAACCCCTTTGGAACATCACGAGGACCTACTGCTCAACCAGATACGGTTCTATCTGTACCTCTACTTAGCCACTCTTATCATAATCGGTTAGTCATGGATTGGACTAAGAAACTTTTCGAATTGTACTCTGAGCCGTACTTCTGTTTACTTATTTTGTGTCTGAACTTTCTTCTTCTTAACATAAGACAGAGTAAGTATTTTGTGTTTATAAGTGCATTATGTTGGTTTGTTTTTGTCTTGGTCATGTATATGGTAAGTCGCCAGAACTAATATTTATTAAGAGTTTGCTTAACTCAACCAGATCTGATTTTAACTGTCTACATAGCCACTTTTATCATAATCGGTTAGTCATCGATTGTATTAAGAAACTTTTCGAATGTACTCTGAGCTAGACGTGTGCGCCGCGCCGGCGCGCCGCCGCCGCCGGTAATTTTGGCCACGCCGCCGCCGCCGATTATTAATCGGCGTGAAATCGGCGTGACCTTGGTGGTTAACATCTGGAGAGCCAAGAACTTTCCCTGTTGGATCTTCTGCTATCTTTTCATCTAGATCACCATTGAATCCATTCAAGATTTCGTGGCTCCTCGAAATATTGTCCGTTCCAAAATACCCACGTGCCCACCGCGTCGGCAAATTGCTTATAGCCGCTGTGTGTAAGACAATAAATCAGCACATTGAATAGGAGGCGATTGTTTTTTGCGCCTTACGCCCCCAGGTAACCCAGGTTTGCTTCAATTTGCATGATCCTAATTTCGTTGCTGATCTGGTTCTGCAGATAATGAAGCTTTTCATTCCATTCTCTGTGGTTCCAATCACTGGCAAGTGTCAAACTTCATTTGATAGAATCGTGTTTTTTTTTTAAGTAGCCCAATATGTGTCCCACTGCTGGGAAAATGCCTCCTCTTCCTTCGTCCATTCATCACGGTTTGATGCCTGCTCCCGCCGTCCGAGTGATATCTCTATTTTTGATCTGCCTTTCCCCGGAGAAGCTGCGGTAACCATTCAGTTGCTACTTTAGCCCACCGATCAGGTGCAAACATGTCCTGCACGTATCGTATAGCACATGTAAAATTGTTCAGTGGTTCCAAGACGCAAAAAACAGAACCGCATTTTCTAATAAACTGTCTGCGTCCAACTCAAAATGCCGAGACCTATATGCCGGACGTTCGTTTCCAGCATAGTTCAGCGTATAAAGCTCTTTTTTTCCTCGACACTGATAACGACGGTATCATTGGAGTTTTGCTGAAGTTATGTATGCTTTTGAGAGGTCACCGATGTAAATTCAGCTTTCTTACTCTTATGGCGTAGACCCAACCTCATAAAAATCAGCTTTGGCGTGACCCGATCTACAAACAAGTCCGTTATCATCATCATCATATCAGCCCTTTTTCACCCACTGCTGAGCCGTCCCGATCCTAAGCAGCTACTCTTATCCAGTTATGACCCGCAATTTTCCGGATGTCGTCCACCCAGCGAGCCAACGGATGTCAAGCGCTTCTTACATTTGTAAGCCGACACCATCCTGTTAAAATATTAGTCCACCTGCCATCGCTTTGCCTAGCAACATGGGCCCCACTCCCAACTCCATTTTAGTTTGGTTTTATGACGAAACCCACGTCTTGCACCTTGGTCTGCTCGGCATTCATCAATTCAAGTCCGTTTTATACTACTCCTTTACTGTACCAAAAAGACTACGAATTGAAAATAAAGTAACCAGCAAAACGATTTCTAGTTTATTAGATTACATGGCACATTATTGAGCACCGGCGGACAAGTCAAATGGTGGCCAAATAAGCAAAAGGCATTTCCAAATGAGTTTGATTACAGCTATAGCCGACGATCGCGTTTGGCCACAAAGTTCTTCTTTAATTTCATCACTAAGCTCATCATAAAGAAAGAGATGGTTGTGGATTCATGATCACTTAGAGAAGAAATCCTTTGATGGAAGCCAACATTGATCAAAAAAGGTTTTGTGCCAACAAAGGGTAACTATTTTACTCTGAGCCATACTTCTTCTTTTTAACGTAAGACAGAGTAAATATTTTGTGTTTATAAGCGCACTAGCTTTTGCCCGCGGCTTCGCTCGCGTTAAATTCGAAAATTGCGAAATGCTCCATACAAACTTCCACCCCCCATTTTAGGGAAGTGGGGGCTAGAAAAAGACAAAAAGTAGCCTATGTCACTCTCCATCCCTTCAACTATCCCCACTTAAAAAACAAGCCAAGAGCGTGTCGGGCCACGCTCAGTGTAGGGTTCCGTAGTTTTCCGTATTTTTCTCAAAAACTACTGAACCTATCAAGTTCTAATTAATTTTCCTAGAAAGTCTTTATAAAGTTCTACTTTTGTGATTTTTTTCATATTTTTTAAACATATGGTTCAAAAGTTAGAGGGGGGGGGACGCACTTTTTTTTCCTTTATATTTCTAACTAACTAACTTTAGGAGCGATTATTTCCGAAAATATTAATATTATCAAAAAACGATCTTAGTAAACCCTTATTCATTTTTAAATACCTATCCAACAATATATCACACATTGGGGTTGGAATGAAAAAAAAAATCAGCCCCCACTTTACATGTAGGGGGAGTACCCTAATAAAACATTTTTTTCAATTTTTTATTTGTGCACTTTGTTGGCGTGATTGATATACATATTGGTACCAAATTTCAGCTTTCTAGTGCTTACGGTTACTGAGATTATCCGCGGACGGACGGACAGACAGACATGGCGAAACTATAAGGGTTCCTAGTTGACTACGGAACCCTAAAAATCACTTCAATTCGTGGCTCTGTTTTGCCGTGAAAGACGGACAAACAGACACACACACTCATTTATAATATTAGTATGAAAGTATGAATAGTATGAATTATGTTGGTTCATTTTTGTCGGGGTCATGTTGAATGTTTATAGGTAAGCTTGTGACGACCGGTCTGGCCTAGCGCGTAGTGACCCTGCCTGCTACGCCGCGGTCCCGGGTTCGAATCCCGGTAAGGGCATTTATTTGTGTGATGAGCACAGATATTTGTTCCTGAGTCATGGATGTTTTCATGGATGTTTTGACAGAAATGATCGGAAAATTCCGAAAGGGGAATCTTCATTTGATATAAGTATTTTTTTGTATACTTTCGGAATTACCCTAATGTTGTCTTAGTATATTATATATATACAAGCCAATCTTGAGCCATCTTGAGCTTACAGTGGGGACTTCAGTCAATCTATGTAAGCATGTCCTATAATAATTTATTTATTTTATTTAAAAGAAAAAAAGTTGACAAATTGACTCGTATTTATAAATGGCGTTATTCATAAACGCTTTATAAACCTGAATAAGTTAATAATTGTTTGTCATCGTCTGTCATGTTGACTTATACATTTGTGAGAAAGAGACAAAACAATTTTTAACTGATCAGTTCAGTAACTTATTTATAAGGAGGTAAGTGTTGGCTTGATGTTTTTTTTAATACCGCTGTTTCATGTCAAACCTGTGTGCAGATTTATCTCTCTGTGAATATAATTAATAGGCTAATACTTTCCTTCTAGGCAAATCAGCTTCATTTTTAGAACTTTCAAAACGAAATAGAACGATTTGCTAATATGGAATTAATAGGAAATCGAGTTGAGTGACGTCACGGTCAACTCATTTACGTTATATCGTTTTTCCAACTTATTAAATAGTGGTTTAAAAATAACTACTATCTGATGCTTTATTTCGGGCATGATATAAAATATTTTTCTCAAACATGGTATGAAATATTGATGTTATGTGCCTTATAATTGGCAGCGAAGTATGACGTTGCAGGTGCGGCTAGGACGATTGATAGATAATGGAATTTCATACAAACCTTGCAGGCCAAGGCCGGCAAAGTCTTCTTTTTTTAATTTCCAACCACAGATAATTGTGACATAACATCCAGGTATTTAGCCAATTAAAAAAAAAACTATAAGGGGCTTTATAGACGTGCCGACTGCAACTGGTACGGGCCCTAGACAATATTTGATTTTGGGTGCGTTTTCATACAAAAAAAAAATTTTTCGTTTTTTTTTAACTTTTTGTTTTTTTTTATAAGCGTATACGGGGCATTAAAGGGGAACGAAAATTCGATTTTTGCGCTACGACGCACCGTTTAGCAGATACAGCCATCCAAAGTTACTATTTTCAGTAGACTTTATTTATTTCATACCATGTTTGAGAAAAGCACTATACATACCTCGGCGGGAAATGGGGTTGCCCGCCTCAGACCTATCCGGCCCTTTGTCCCGGCCTCTGTAGTAATGTACTATTATTTTAAGTTCAGCCAAGTTCCCTATTAATGTTCGGAAAATAACCCTTTAAACGCAGAAATAATTGAATATGTATACCAAGTATAATTAGCGGATACTCGGTAACTCGTGAAATGTCGGAATCGACTTTTATTTTAATACGAAATTATCTGAATTATCGGATATTTTAACCATAAATTGATATTATTACGTAATTAAATGAAAGGGCTTGATTCAGACAAGTTTGTCGATATAACTTTGAAGAGCCGATTGATGTATGCTTGAATATCTCATATCCTACCCGCATCGTATAGGACTCCTAGCGACCCGCACGACCACAGACGTATCATTTCGCTTATGCTTAAAGACTACGTATCACGTATGATCATCCTATGAGTGCAAAAGAGGCAGACTACAAATTAAAAATCATGACCATTTTTGATGACAGGCAGCGGCCGCTAGCGGCCTACTAGGCTACTAAGACTCATATCGAATTTGGCACAATAAATGATTGTCTTCTGTAGTACTTGACATAAAAAAAAAACATTATTTATAGATTTTGGGTATTAAAAGTGTACTGCGTATTTTCGAGAAAAATGTGTGTATTTTTTTATTTAGTAGTTTCATGTGTTCTGCCTACCCCTTTATGGGATACAGGCGTGATTGTATGTATGTATGTATGTATGTATTTTTTTATTTATTTTGGCCACCGAAAACGCTGTCAGCGATGTAGTGACGTCATCGAATTCGAACCTTACTGCATATCAAAAACAATCACTGACATACGTTAAACTTCCGTGAGACATATTCAAATAATTAATTGAAATACGGTTGTATGAGATGATGTAGAGGGGCCTCCGAATTGGCCCGAAACATGTCGCAGCAATAGCGATATAATAACGTGAGTACAACCGTATTTCAATTAATTAATCACTGACATATTTAACTTCATGCCTTCATAGTCTTCATACTTAAAAAGTCAGAAAATGTTTTTTCGAGTAGAATGACCTGATGCGCAGATATTCTATAGATTAACATGACTGTGTTGTTTTCGCCTAATTACGTATAAGTAGGTATACTTTAAAAATATTTTTTGCTGTTTTTAAGTCATAATAAAATATGGTAATGTTTTATTTCGGTTAATTGGACAGTACTTAATCATATAAGACAGACATTAAAAAACCGGCCAAGAGCGTGTCGGGCCACGCTCAGTGTAGGGTTCCGTAGTTTTCCGTATTTTTCTCAAAAACTACTGAACCTATCAAGTTCAAAACAATTTTCCTAGAAAGTCTTTATAAAGTTCTACTTTTGTGATTTTTTTCATATTTTTTAAACATGTGGTTCAAAAGTTTGAGGGGGGGGGACGCATTTTTTTTTCCTTTAGGAGCGATTATTTCCGAAAATATAAATATTATCAAAAAACGATCTTAGCAAACCCTTATTCATTTTTAAATACCTATCCAAAAATATATCACACGTTAGGGTTGGAATGAAAAAAAATTTCAGCCCCCACTTTACATGTAGGGGGGGTACCCTAATAAAACATTTTTTTCCATTTTTTATTTTTGCACTTTGTCGGCGTGATTCATATACATATTGGTACCAAATTTCAGCTTTCTAGTGCTAACGGTTACTGAGATTATCCGCGGACGGACGGACGGACGGACGGACGGACGGACGGACGGACGGACGGACGGACAGACAGACATGGCGAAACTATAAGGGTTCCTAGTTGACTACGGAACCCTAAAAAGAGTCAAGTAACCTATTTAAGTTAATAGATTAATCTGACTTTTCAGTTCAAAAAGTTGTATTTAGAGGATACAGTGTGTGATTTCCGTTTCAATTAAACAGTTAGAAAAGCAAATTATTAACGTTTCCATACATAATTTCTGAATTTAATACATACTCCCAATGACAATTGACATTGGTTCAGTTTTAGTCTCACTTTTGATATTCTATGACGAATACTTGATACTTCTTTGTCATTCTACTTCTATGCGCACGTCCAATTTGTATGTAATTGATAAGAACTGCAAGCCGTTCAAGTCGTTGCGATTTAATAAAATTCGCGAAATGTATTAATTGCATTTATTTAGGAGAAAGACGGACAAACAAACAGACACACTTTCCCATTTGTATTAGTATGGATTTGAAAGTGTTTTTTTAGAGTCTAAAGTTTAAAAACTACTCATGGATTAATAAATTCTATCCAAATACACTCTGTGCTTATTTTTGGCTAAAATCAAAGAGGATCGAGTATTATAGAGAGTTACTGTCGAAGTAAAATGTGTAATCACAGTGCATAGACTGCCATCTCTTGACACAGGCTTAAAACTTTTGAACCTCAGTTTTGACAATTTGGCCCATATTCTTAGCTTGATATGTGTTCAAATGTCAAATATTAATATTAGCGCCATCTAGCTGAGCGTACCCCAAAGGTGTAATGCCATCTAGGCCACCGTACCTTTTTTTGTATGGTGCTGAGCTGCTGAGGTACGTTTTTTTTAGACTATCTGTCTATAAGGAGTTATATATGTCTTTGGCTAAAATAAATGTAAGTTATAAATGTAAGATATACATCAACCTTTCTCTTAAAAGTAGTTAATAAAATTAAAAAAAAAACCCCGAACACTCCCGACTAACTCAGCTTTCAAACAAAAGAAACTAAATCGAAATCGGTTCATCCGTTCGGGAGCTACGATGCCACAGACAGACACACACACAGACAGACAGACAAACAGACAGACAGACACATCAAACTTATAACACCCCTTCGTTTTTGCGTCGGGGGTTAAAAAGTAGTCCGCATCTGGTTCCGACTGCAGTAAAACCACTTCCGTAACATCCCTAGTAGTAATTAGTGGGAAAAACACGAAATATTTTCAGCTATTTGATCCAAAAGTGAAGACAAATAAAGTCAGTGGTGAAACATAACAGACCACTACTACTAGACGGAGCATTCAAGTCAAAGTCACCACAAATATTATTTCCCGTAGTAATTTAGTATGGGCACACCTCGGACAGTGGCGATGAAATATATGAAAGAAGCGCGTTCCTACGCACAAAGTCTAAGCTCGTGTAGGTGAACGCGTCCCATGCTTGTATGAGTGAGATAAGACAGATCGACTGGTCACGTTTCTTGACAGGCGATAACGGTGAGGTGACCTAGGGCGGTTGGGCGGCACTTTCAGCGGGAAGCAGAGAGTGTCCATACGGATATGGGAAGGTAAGCGGCTAGATTTAGTTCTGTCAACATTCACAACCAGCATTCGTGTAATTTAGGGATATTTGTAATAAAATAGTCTAAGTGTTGAACCTGGCCTGTTATAGTACTCAACTTCGTTGCTCAAATCGAGGTATTTTACTAGTAAATATTTGTCATATGTCAGGTGACCATGCGCTCTTTGTAAATCCTTCATAATGCGAAGTCTGGGTAGGCCTGTTATATTATGTAATGGTGTAAGTTGCTACTCAAATGAGCTGCTCAAATCGTGGTATTTTACCAGTAACGTGTGTCATATCGTCATATGTCAGGTGACCATGCGCTCTTTATAAACGTTTCGTAATGCGTTGTCTGGGTAGGCCTGTTATATAGTACGTTACTGCGTTTTCAATTAGTGTTCTGAACAGTTCTGAGCGAGCATTGGTTCGTTCGAAAGGTATGGAAGTCAAGTGTTTTCATCTGCGCACGAACGAACGAATGCTCGCTCAGAACTGTTCAGAAAGTGGAAACGCAGCTTAATGGGCCAATTGCAGAAAAAATGTAAGGTACAGGTTGGCAAATCTCGACTGGGGGGCAAATGTAACTGATCCATTTTTCCATGTTTTACAATGTTTGCATTATTAAGTGTCCACCGGTTATATATGGTAGGCGTGTTCAGTGGATACATGTAAAACTCAACATCATAGTGTAATATGTAATGGAAAAAATGGATTAGTTACATTTGCCCCCCAGTCGAGATTTGCCCACTGTACCTTACCTTTCGGTGAATCTTGTGTCCCGTGAAAACAAGGTCTATTTAAAAATATCTCGATCGATATTCGATTCAGCAGGGTTAGCACATGATTGCCGCGAAAGTATGTCGCCGCGAGATAGACTACCGGTCTTTATGGCATCAATAAGTACAGTTAGAAGATGACGTGTCATCTATCTCGGGGCGACATACTCTCGCGGCCATCATGTGCTAGGCCTACTGTTGTGGCAACGTTCACAAGCACTCGAGTAATTTAGGAATATTTATAAAAAAATAGTTCTCATATGTCAGGTGACCACGTGCGCTTGTAAACGCTTCATGATGCGGTGTCTGGGTATTATACGTACAGTCAATAACGCATCTGTGAATACAGACAAAGTGCTAAAAACATGTATACACACCTTTATGTACAGGCAATAAAGTTTTGTATGCATATTTTTGGCACTTTGTCTGTATTCACAGATGTGTTGTTGACTGTTCGGATAGATGTGTGCTTTCAGTAAACAAACTTCCGGGTGCACGTTATTCCGCGTTTATTGGTATTGGATTGACTTTGTACGGGCTAAAACTCACATATTTCGTGTTCAATAATTATCTAAATACTGGTAACGAATATACATCGTGTTTTTTTTAAATAACTGAATAATTTAAGGAAAGGTTGTTTAGGTCAAATACAATTGATAAAGGTGTGTTACAATATACAGTATGTACATACATACATACATACAATCATGCCTGTTTCCCGTAAAGGGCTAGGCAGAGTAACTACATGAAACTACTCAAGGTCCAGCACCACAGTATGTAAACTAACGAAAACCAACTAACCAACCAAACTACACACACATACAGCCCCAACCAAAGGTTGACTGGTAGAGAATGCCTCATGGCATTAAGTTCGCCTTTTATACATTAAGTTTTTTCTTTTGTGCAATAAAGTTTAACTCCTTTATTCATAAATATTCACTAAAGTTAAATTCACTAAAGATAAAGTTCGTTTGTCCCTTTTCATCACACCAATACGTCGGAAAAATATTTCATTTGTTTTAAACAATAGTACATTACATCAGAGGCCGGGAAAATGAGGAAAGTGGGTATTTTTGCATGTAAGGCGACAATATTTCATTGCATGTTTGAAAATTTTTTTGCATGTAATATTTAAGTTTGCGTGTGTTTTGGTTCTTTTCAGATCTTTTTTTTTCTAGAAAAGTTTAAAAACGATAGTTATTTACAGAGAGTAAGTCGGCTTAGCAGGCAGGATGCAGGGTCACTATCCACTAGCCTAGACTGGGGCTCATTATTCCTAACTTTTAAATAAAAACTTAAAGCACAGCGATTTATGGAAAACTCCGCTTTGACCTTTAAGCGAATAAATCTTTTCAACTGAATGCGGCTGAGCGATGTTGTTATAACAATTGCATTTTGTACAGAAACATTCTTTTCTCTAAGCAGCTTTGTCCGGTTAGCGATATCAAAGAAAATCGAGTATAGTGAGTTACTGTCAAAGTAAAATGTGAGGTCACGGTGCTTAGACTGCCATCTCTCGACTTAGGATTAAAACTTTAAAAAAATGCTAAACAAAGTAAAAGTAGGGAGATGGCAAATCTGGTAAATATTTTATATAAGCATAGTGTCCCACTTTTGGGCAAAGGCCTCCCTCCAGCCTTTCCACGTCAAAGGCGTCAAAGTAATCTCGCCAACGCCGTCGAATTTGCCGAAACCTCGAGTGCGATTTCATGGGACCCAGTTGTTTGTTATTTTGGCCCACAAGTCAGCCATTATGATTATGAGGCAAATATCTATTTGTTAAAATTTAAGGTAATATTTGTTTGTGACAGGAATTAGAAGACTCCGCCGCATTGAAAGAATGCGCCGGCGACGATAAGCGCGAGGGCCGGCGGCCGCGCGTCAACATCGCCATGGCGGCCATCCTCCGCAAGCAGGAGGAGTCTTGCAAGCAAGTCAGTACCATCTCATACTAATCAGTTAATTCATCTTCAGAGCCACGTGTATTCAGTTTCATCATCTCTGCCCCACAGGTGAAGTTCAAGACTCCTCCTCCCGTCGCCGAGGAGACAGACACAGACGCCGACAAAGACGCCGCCGCTGACCCCACGCTCTTAGAACGCCCCAAAACAACCCAACCCCGACCCCAAAGTCCCTCGCCCAAATCCCCGTAGGCAGGAAAACTGGCGGCATACTCGCCCTTAAAGACAAGTCCGGATACCCACATTTGGTCGATATACCCCCGGAGCCGAAGCCCAAAGAGAAACAGCCAGAGAAAGACCCGAAAGTCATCCAACCGCCTTCCCAAAAGAATCAAGGCAAGTGGAACCAGTTTGAGCAGCGCGCCGGACAGAGAAACTACGGATTGCAAAGCGCCGGCATCAGCTATAATCCTCAATACAGTCCGCAGGCTAACATCAGGCTGCCCGTTGTGAATCCTAAAGAGATAGATGTCCGCTCAGCAGCGCTGCAGAAACAAAACGCGCGCGCGGACTCCAGAGACAAAGGGTACATGAGCAACGACAAACGACAGTTCCTCAATGACTTGCCTCCTCGCTTCGCCAACCAGCGCTGGGCTCAGGAAGAAGAAAACAAGTTTAGAGATAACGACTTCGCAGTCCAAAATGTCCCTCTAGAACCCAGCCTGTTCAACCAGCCTCCGAACTGGCTCGGTATGCCGCCGCCGATGCTCCCGTCCCAACTAGCTTCTATCCAGCCTCCGCTTATGCCCCAAATGCCGCAGATGCCCAGTCAAAGACCGGGACAGATAGGACAGATGCCTATTCCGAATCAAATGCAGTATCCGCCGCCGCCGCTGTCGAATTTGATTCCCAACTTCTGGAAGTCTGACTTCCCTCAGACGTCGAGCGGGAATCTGACGCAGTTCTACCCGAGCACGTTCGGGCAGCTCACGCAGATACCGCAGACGCGTAAGCCGGACCCGAACTTCGTGAGACCGACCGCTATAGGTCAGATGCCTCGGCACATTTCGCCTCCCGGGTACAACATGCCGGGTTTCTTCGACCAGTACAATCCAATGCAGCAGACCAGGAATTTCCTGGACGAAGGGTCGTTGCAGACGAACAGGAGTTTCTTGGAGGAGAAGGCTTACCAGCCGCTGGAGATAGGGCGGCACGGGCCGCTGGAGCTGAGCGGCGGCCTGCCGGGCTACGAGCGCCGCCTGGAGGGGCGCCCCGGAGCGCAGGACGCGCCGGAGGCCCCGAGCCTCGACATGGCCATGCCGACGGAGGAACCCATGCCCATGGTAAGTTGAGTGCTCTCAATGCTCTTTTAGTGCTCCTTATGTAGTGTAGTAGTACATAAAAAAATGGCATACTGTTTAGTCCGTCAGTTAGATCGTCCAAAAATACTGAACACATGTTTTTCGCTTTTTCTAATTAATGAAAAAATACAAAGATATATAGCATCAAAGTTTCGGAGTCACAAGCCCCCGTGGCGTCACTTCTAGGTAAAAATTGTACCTAGGCGTGACGTCACGCGAAACTTCAACGCACTATACCGTCGTAATTTTTCGTTTACGAGAAAAAAGAAAAAATACGTGTCTAAAATTCTTTCATAATCTAACTGACAGACTAATTCGTTTTTTTTAGTCGTCTCGCCTATTGTCCAGTGAAGGTATTAAATATAGGGTTGTGGGTACATATTTTTGTTACTTCGTCCGCATCTATATTTAATACCTTGACTATACAAATATTCTATCTTATGAAGATATGGCGTCCATAACTTGGAAAACCTTATGAAATAAAACTATGGAAGCGGATTAAATCGCGTATAATGAATTTAAAATTCATCCCGACGTTTCGAACTCTTTACAGCGTTCGTGGTCAACGGGTGACTAAGGAAAAATTACAATGTGCAAAAGCTACGCACATACAAGAAATATTAACGAACCATGACCCATTTATTTATTTTTTATTTCATGAGTAACTATCGCGGTTGGAAAACCTTGTAATCTCCTATTGCAATCGAAAGAATTCCGGATTTCGTGTAAGAATAACAAAGAAAATTCCAAACTTGATAAAGAAATGCGTAGTGAATATTTTTAAATAACATTTTATTCCATCATCCTACAATATATACCCCTGGCCCCGTAGCCGAATGGCATTTCTCCGACGCCAAACGAAAGCGATACGCCGCTGGCTCTGTCGCGCCAATACGCAAGCGCGATAGAGATAGATATCTACTAGCGCTTCGTTTCGTGAGCGTTTCGTGAGCGATTGTGCCATTCGGCTAGCCACCCAGATATTATTAAACAGCCATTAAAGGTATTGCCTATTGTATCTGAAATATTTTTCCAAATCGTTTCTCTTTGGAATGACGACGCCGCAAAAAGGAAGAGTTTTGTTTTATTTTGGCCAATGTACTGAAACTAGGCGAACTGTGGCGATTTTTGACGCTATTTTTGCAACTTTTGGTAGTTTCTTGTAATAATATGTATCAATAATACCTACTGGCGAAAAACATTTTTTATCTGAAAGTTGAATTTTCAGGTTTGTATGAGATTTTAAAAAAAGATTTAAAAAAAATAAAAAATAAAATTATTCTAAAATTAAACTTAAAAAAAAAATTAAACTAAATAAATCTAAAATTAAACTAAAATAAATCTAAAAACAGCCCCTGTGGCATAGTACCGAAGACGCTGGCAGCATTTCCTCGCTGTATTGTCAAGCTAATACGCTGAGCGAGGAAGCTGCCAGCTCTTCGGTCTCCGGTGGCGTCTCTTAGTTTCTTCGTCTCTTCTGAAGATGTTGATTTAAAAAGCCGAAAATTTGCACAAAGGTTTCATAATAGACTAAGGGTCATTGATTGATAACTATTAGGTTTGCTAATTCCAGAAAAGTGTTTTTTCGCTCCACCCTAATGTGTAGGGTGGAATCAAGCTGTTCCGTTGTCCTAGACGTGCTCGCTAACGAGATACGTATTCTGATCATATAGTAGACACACAGAACGAACACAAACAGCACCCGTTCACAAGTAAAGCCTGACTAGAAATAATAAAATTATTTTAATTCGAAAATTGTGGAATGCCCCATACGAACTTCCACTTCCCATTTTAGGGAAGTGGTGCGTTAGAAAGAGTCAAAAAGAAGCCTAGGACATTCTCCATCCCTTCAACTATCTGCACTTAAAAAATCAAGTCAATTCCTTGCTCCGTTTTGCCGTGAAAGACGGACAAACAAACAGACAACCACGCTTTCCCATTTAATAATATTAGTATGTAAGTATGTATTGTCAAGATGGCGCTGTTTTTCTGATATATGCGGTGACAGTTCAGTACTGTATGAAAAAAAAATAGTTTTTATGAAATTCCGCAACATGGCGCGTAGTCATATACTTCTGGTTCGGCTTCACGAGTAGGTAGGTGTGATAATTATCTCAGCCAACGCTTTCCTTAACCTTCGTTCGGAAACAGCCAACGCTTTCCTTAAACTTCGTTCGGAGAAGTCACGACCCGGGTGCCTTGTAATATTATTTTTTTGCTTTTTAATATTACACCCACGCTGGAAGAAATTAGTAGATTTAAAATGAAAACGTAGACGTTGTATAATCTCTTTTTTATGTATTTTCGTTAGATTGCCCGGTAAAACCCAAAATAGAATCGCAAATAATCTATCAAATAAACGCTAACGGGAAGAAATAAGTTAATTTCTTTGTATAGGGCCGATCGTGGCACATTTTGTACTGACATTGTTAGCAAATAAATGGGCCATTTTTTTTTTCAAAGTTGTCCACCTCACTCTTTTTGTAACATGGGTATTTTTTACGCAATTCATACTCAGAATCGCGTGGTCGTTCGATCCAGATAGGAGATAAAAAATATCCCAAGATTTCCATACATTTTTCAAACCTTCCATTCCGTTACCGCCAGACAAAATGTATGAACAGTGGTAACGGATGGAAAAAAACCTTGGGACACTTTTTTTTCACCTATTAGGATTGAAAGAGCTCGCGATTCTGACTGGAAACCACATGAAAATTTTCAAAACGTAAAAAAAGTGGGGTGTACAATTTAGAAAAAAATGGCCCAAATGTCACGTAACGATGCAATTTCTATGTTTCGTTGACTCCCATGAAATAACAAAAATTGACGCCCGAAAGCCACAAGCTGTGAGTTAAGTCCGACTACCTAAACGTTTTGACCGAGTTAATCTGACACGCTATGGTATCTATGGTCACACCTCGGACACTGGCGATCAAATATATGAAAAAGGTACTTTTTTTGATGTATTTTGACATAAAAAGTAAATTTATTATTCGTAAAACTGGCACTTAAAATAAAAATTTACACTTTTTTCTAGAAAAATACTTTCTTGCAATGAGTGGAGGATAGATTATGTCCGATTAATGCCGTTATATCGCCGTCCGATATCGCCATCAAAATAGCGTTTTGTTCTGTGAAATAATAAATATTATTTTTAATGCTTATAACTCCGAAAGTAGGCGAAATCCAGAAAAGTTTATATGACATTTTACTCATCTAATATGATGAGGAATATGCTGTTAAAATTATTCGGTTCCCTCATGTAACACCGTGTATATGAAATCTGTGGCACAGACTGTAACTGTACCTTATTGGACAGGGCCGCGACTCTCCCGCAGAGGACCCCGGGACGTATTCGCTGTTCAGCGGAGCCCCCGGCGCCGTGTCTTGGGGAAACGTCACGCAGCCGGTGAGTGAACACTGACCAGTTTCAGCTTTATACTGGTTAGTCCATTTTCACATTATTTGGTACCTAATAAAAGTTCTTTATTTTATACTTAGTCCAGTATTTTAAAGCACTTGTTAAAATGAAAGAAATAAATATCAAATAATCGTAATGTTGGGATGACAACTTATCATTGTGAACGATCGATATTAACATTTGAGTTTGTATAGCTTTGAAAAAATGCGTGTTGATATTAACTAAAATAATTTATTAGATTTATTAACCGACTTCTTTACATTTTTTTTCTACCCTTACAATAAATATTTTTTGTTGTATTAATTTTAATGCTAAAGCATATTTAACATAGTATTGGCACGCGTTTAGCGATGAATAAAAAAAATATACTTAAAAATTAAAAAAAACTGATAATCACATCTTAATTTTAATACGTTGATAACTCTATATTAGAAATTTGGTTGATCTAACTTTTTGCGTTTGTAAGTTATTGATGATGGACGTTGACCGGCGAAAATGCACTGTGAACAAATACGTGAAAAATCCCCTTGGTCTGGGTCAATGATTGCTAAATTGTTGAATTTCCAGAAAACTACTAGGCAATAATTATTGCCCAAATCATTATTTCATTAAAGGACAATTAAATAATAGTGGCAAAATAATTCAAAATATCCACTCCTTACGGTCCACGCGGAATCAACAGACAAAAAAGATGGATGAAAATCTTGTTCAGAGGATGATGAATACTATTTTCAGAAAAGTCCGTAATTTTGTGCATAAACATACTGAATGATTGAAATATATGTGACACGCTATAAATTAATAAACGATCTTTTATATTCTGCAATAAAAATATTGTTTACTTTTTTCTTTTCATTTAAAAATTAAATTCCTCCCATCGCGTACCAATTCTAAATTAACTATGCTTTAGGTACTATAAAATGAATACTGAACTAGCCTTTTTCACAGGATTGTTGCAAATGTGACGAAAACGAATTAAATTTTGGTTTTGACGTAAATATCGTGTGATGTAAAATTTTGACGTTAGCAGCGAAATTATCGTTAATACATTACATCTAATCACTAGTAATTGTCTTTGCCATATTTGATGTTTCGTTTGTTTACATGATTGGACAAGTAAAGATGAATTCACTATACTCGTAATGTGTAGACAGACATTCTTCTAAAACCAAATTCAGTTTAGGTTCAAAAGTTATCGAGTAGTTAATAGAAAGTAGTACTGAAATGTTCGATAATAAAAACCCATTTTCTCCGAGCGTTTCAATCTGTCTGATTCGGTAGCAACATTTTTACGCGAATTTCGAAGTCACATGAAATTTTCCCAAATTAAGTAGAAATCTCGCCTTTTTATAAAGAAATGAAGAAAACTCATGCTATTTGTAACACACGGGATTCGTGTAATAAATGCTGCCAACGAAGTCAGTGTTTGAAACACGAAAAAATGCTCATAAGTGTGCCCTTTGGCTTATTTTACTTACTAAACTATTTAATTCACTTTTTTTTAAATAATTTGGCTATATTTCTAACAAACCTCAAATGGATAGGTATGACAAATCAAAACAGGAATATAATTCTAGTTTTGGCAAAAGCCCAGAGGCGAATCATTTTGATTTACCGCCCGCAGAATGCATTCTAACTATGTTCCCAAATTCATCGCTTTTCACATTGCACGCATACCGACATTCACCGATCATTCTATATTCTATTAAGAGGCAACAGGAGCGAAAATGATAAAATAATAACCTAACCACTAAATAAAATTTTTGAAAAAACCTCGGACATAGTTGACCGATTTTCATGAAATATAGCTAAGAACACTCCCGGTCCCGACTAACTCAGCTTTCAAACAAACAAAAAAAAACTAAATCTAAATCGGTTCATCCGTTCGGGAGCTACGACGCCACAGACAAACAGACACAGAGACAGACAAACAGACAGATAGAAACGTCAAACTT
The DNA here is from genome assembly GCF_023078275.1 of Leguminivora glycinivorella. Classification (NCBI taxonomy): domain Eukaryota; kingdom Metazoa; phylum Arthropoda; class Insecta; order Lepidoptera; family Tortricidae; genus Leguminivora; species Leguminivora glycinivorella. Next base: position 2,321,354 of record NC_062998.1, on the reverse strand, counting down.
ATAACGCCCCGTCGTTTTTGCGTCGGGGGTTATAAATCAGCTTCACAGTTACTGACTAGATTTATAGAAAAAAAATGTGCGTTAAGACAACGTTTCAAAATTTTCAATGTCCCTAAATCAAAAACCATTTCGAGATATACGCTTGTAGATCACATAAATAATTTTTTTAATTTTTTTTTTTCCGCATTTTTAGTATAAAAAATCTTAAAAATAGCTTAAAGGGGAAGTGACGTCAAATAGCTGATTTAGAGCTGCCACTATAACAATTCAGGTGAAAGATATCGCGAAAAAATCGTTTGAATCGAGGTATCGCTTTCGACTATTTCCTTCTCCAATCGGAACGAAATTTGATAATTGTAATATCAATGAAATCTGTGTGTGCCTGTTTAGTTTTTTCGGTTCCTTGTTATAAAATAAAACTATGGAAACGGATTAAATCGTAACTGAAGACAATATTATTTCCTTGTTATAAATTTTGAATAATACAGGTGTTCTTTGCGGTATAAGATAATCAATTTGGCCGTTTTTTTGAAAAAAATGTGATTGTTGGCCTTAAAAAGAAAAGTATCAATAAAAGCAAAACAGTCCGACACAGATAAAAAAAACATTGCTCCATCTTAAAGCACCTGGGTACGTAGCCGAATGGCACAAACGCTCTCGAAACGAAACGCTCGTAGATATCTATCTCTATCGCTCTTGCGTATTGGCGCGACAAAGCCAGACCTTTCGCGGCGTTTCGGCATTCGGCTACGGCACCAGGGAGGAAATAGTTGAAAGCGTTGGAGAATGGACCCCTCCTTTTGCGTCTTAATACATCACCATACGGTCTATACTCGGCCAGTTGGATGTGACACTGAGTTCGCTCGGTTGACTGATTGAATCACGGCTGGTGAAGAATTAGTACCGCAGATAACCTAAACTTAATAAAGCTAGACGCCAGTGTTCCTGCCATTAAGGGTATTTACATACAGGGTGCGGAAACTCGCATGCGAGTTTCATTAGATTACGTATATGAGATTAGAGAACGCTATAACGGAAAATTAGAGACACGCTATTATATGGAATTTATAAGTTGTACGGTCACGGACTTTAATTGTTGATCCACTTCTAGCTCATTTTATACGGTTACATAAAGTATTATTTTATTTCTAATCCCCATTCTATAATTATCTTTTTAATCCCCGACGCAAAAACGACGGTGTGTTATATGTTTGACGCGTCTGTCTGTCTGTTTCTGTGTGTTTTTTTGTTTGACAGCTGAATTAGTCGGGAGTATTCTTAGCCATGTTTCATGAAAATCATTTTTTTTTTTTCAAAATTTGAATTTTGTGGTTAGGTTAGTTTGATCATTCTCATACAACGGTTACATAAAGTGCCTATTATTTTATTTATAATAGTTATATTAATTATCTTTTTTAGTATCTTTGCTTACATTTTGTTTTTGTTTTGCAGGGTAGCGGTAGTCCCAACGTTTAGATTAGAACGTCCATCGTTGGTGTAATGTAGACTTAGACTCATTGTATATTGTTTTTATATTACAATTCATGTTTTTATTTTTATACGAGTTTATTTTCGCCTCTCCCTTTAGTATGTATGTAGTTGTAGGTGTATGTATATTGGTAACTTATAAGTAGTTCAACCGGCGTATTATGTTTCCAATTTTATCACTTATTAAATACTAGCTTTTGCCCGCGGCTTCGCTCGCATTAGAAAGAGACAAAAAGTAGCCTATGTATCTCTCCATCCCTTCATCTATCTCTACTTAAAAAATCACGTCAACTCCTCGCTCCGCTTTGCCGTGAAGGACGGACAAACAAACAGACACATACACTTTCCCTTTTATAATAATAGTATGGATTGTATCCGTCATACTTTGGCAAGTTTGTCAGTGTGAGAGTGACAGATGTCTTATCCACGTGGATAAGTGATAATGATAAGATTAAAAGCATAATGGGCATATTTTTATTTTGTTGTCCCTTTTTATTTCTGGAATTTTTTGCACTTTTTCTACTCAGAATCATGAGCTCTTTCGATTCTGCTAGGAGACAAAAATGTCCCAAAATTTCCATACATTTTTTGTCTTCCTCTGAGTTACGATCAAAAAAGTTGAATGAGAAATTGTAACTCAGTGGAAAAAAATTGTGAGACATTTTATTTCTCCTGCGAAATCGAAAGAGCTCATGATTCTGAGTAGAAAAAGTACAAAAAATCCCACATTTGGAAGAAAAAGTAAAACAGACAAGCAAATAAAAATATGCCTATTATTACGCTAGTAGGCGATTGGTAAATACTGTACTGGCCATTTATGTTCTTTCCGTAGATTTTTTTCTATATTTTTAAGTGGTTTCCGCTATATAGTCTAGATAGTACTAGTAGTATGCTTTTATGCTGGCGATGAAAAGAATTTCCCCCATTTGATACTTTTCTTTTTCATATTCATTTTTTTAAGCCATAAATTGCGTAGTATTTGTTTTAAAGTTTTAATTTGAACAACAAATAAATAAATATTGGGGACACATTACACAGATCAACTTAGTCCCAAACTAAGCAAAGCTGGTACTATGGGTGCTAAGCGACGATATACACACTTAAATAGATAAATACATACTTATACATATGGGTGAATCAACTTTTTCTTGCCTGTTATTGCCATGGTTACGGTCCCTGAGTCACGCTGGTTTTATACAAAATATATGCTATATGCTACTTAAACAATGCAAAGATGCATTTTTCTGGTGTTAACCAGCCCATTCCTTAATTTGCCAGCTACAAACATTGACTACATGCATGTTTGCATAATTTCAGTAGCATAATTTTTCATAAAACCAGCGTGACGCAGGGGACCATAACCATGGCAATAACAGTTAAGAAAAAGTTGATTCACCCATATACATAGAAAACACCCATGACTCAGGAACAAATTTAATTATGTGCTCATCACACAAATAAATGCCCTTACCGGGATTCGAGTCAAATGCTTCGAACCCAGGGCCTGTTTCAAAGGCAGCGTCAATAACCAAGCCAGGCGGCCGTATTTAAAATAAGGTGTGTTTTCGTTCCAATAGACAGACTGACTCTGACTGAGCACTAATAAAACGAACTTGTTCGAAAAACACGATGACGAGACGTGTAGGTACGGAATACCATCCGTGAGCCTGAACAGAAAAAACGAAAAGCCGGCACAGTACTGTCGTCTAAAAGGCCATGGCCATTGCATTTCTCTGTTTTCGGGCTGAATGTAAATTAAAATGAACAGGTAGTGTAACATTGAGCCTCTAAAAAGAATAGAGATTAAAATATGACAGCAGTGCAGTGGCGTCCCTTTCAAATTTGTTAAAGCCTTACCAGAAATATATAACTATAGGCAAAGAGGATCGAGTATTATAGAGAATTACTGTACTTATCACAGTGCCTACTGCCATTTCTTAACACAGCCTTAAAACTTTTGAACCTCAGTTTTGACAATTTGGCCCATATCCTGACCTTTTCTTTACACATTTTACTTCGACAGTAACTCTCTACACCGTGTTTTTATTGAATTCTGTTAACTTCGGCATATAGTTAGGCCATTATAGGAAACAGAATGGCATGGTTAGACTTTTTTTTTATTTCGTAACTTTTTTTTGAAAAATCTCATACACCTGCGATAGATATTACATCATCGGCTCGTCTGCTCGTTTGCTGCCTATTTCATAAAAAAAAAATGCTGTTAAGAAACGGGCTCTGTGTGTTTGATATGCGATTGACATGACATAGTTTTGACACTTACTAAGTGTGAGTTAATTGTAAAGCCCGTTTCTCAACAGCAATCGAAGTTAACATCTATCGCAGGTGTATGGTTTTTTTTTTTTAGAAAAAATACGAATTTAACAAATCTAACTTTGCCATTCTGTTTCCTATAATGCACCTAAATATATGCCGAAGTTAACGGAATTCAATAAAAACACGGTGTATAATACTCGATCCGATTTACGACGGACGTCCGCGTAGTATGTTCCTAGCTAATTAGTCTAGAAGATATTATGGGCAAAGACAATCGTCAGCCGGAGTGAGCCGCCCCTGTTAGAATCTTTCTGATATTGCAAACTGTTATTAATAACGTTTAATATTTGTGGCTCAGGGTTCCGATTGGTTCGCCCCACCCTATGAGCCATGGCAGCCGTTCTCCCTTCACCCGCCTTGTAAGTCCGTAGAATAATCCCACTTACACTTACCCACTCCCACTATAGAAGTATAGTCCCACATAAATTACCCACTCCCACTATAAAACTATAGTCGAGCAATTCCCGTTAAGTTTGTACATTTGGGTCACGTCTCCGATTTGGATAAAAATTGGTAGGCTGATAGAGTCCATGATGCTAAGCAAGATCCACTAGGTTTCCCAAAATGTCCTAGCTTGATTGTATGAAACTTTCCTTTTTTGTTACCGAAAATGTATAGAAATCTGGTAACAAAAAAGGAAGGTTTCATATAGTGTGAATTTTCTGAGATGAACTTTTCGCTTTAGCCGCAATCTGTTAAACAAAGGCCTTTGTTTCTATTATTCACGGCGGCTAGCTCCCGTTTAAACGGCACGTGCTATAGTCTCAGTGTAGTTAAAAAGCAATTATCATGATAGTAATAACATCCCCAACATTTATTTTATTATTTATTTATTTATAAAGCGAAAAGTTCATCTCAGAAAATTCATACTATACAAACTACATACGTACGACAATTGTATGCGGCCGGCGCCGGCAACATGTTCGCTCTTTTGTATCAGCAAGCACGATATAACACGGGACTGACAAAGCCCATACAAAAAAGCGTACCCCTGAAATGTATGGGCTTTTTAGGCTTAAAACTAGATGGCGTTGTCTCGCAGCCTGGAAGTGGCCAAAATCATATTTTTCCCAAATATTTTTGCGTGTTTTTATTTTCTACAAGAACAAATGACATATTTCTAATGGCGCTAATAAATCGAGGTACGATTCTTAGTATGAAGATTGTAAATGTTAGGTCTTACAGTACAGTCAACCAGTTGGAACCCTAGGCCACTCTACAACCATGTCAAAATAACAAGCAGTTAGAGATTTCTTACAATCTGATTTATAAAGTCAGTATGACATAGTTCTACAGTGGCCTAGGGTTCCAATTGGTTGACTGTACATAAGGCACTGGTCTCACCAAAAGCGAGTTAGCGATGAGCTATCGGCGAGAGAAACGAACAAGAGATAGTCGCTCCCTTGCGTAAGAGTAAGAATAATTATTTATTAATGCCTTATATTATGATTTATCTTACTGTTGTTTATGATGACAGTATTAAAGAATATCAATTGACTCATACTAGTCACTGGTTCCCGCCATCTTGGATTGTTATAAAAATGGCGGAAATGCAGTGACAGTGGGCAGTTCGAGTACAGACGAGTTGTAGTGAAGAAGTCTTGAATTATTTATTTATTTGACGACCGATCTGGCGCAGTCGGTAGTGACCCTGCCTGCTACGCCGCGGTCCCGGGTTCGAATCCCGGTAAGGGCATTTATTTGTGTGATGAGCACAGATATTTGTTCCTGAGTCATGGATGTTTTCTATATATATAAGTATTTATATATTATATATATCGTTGTCTGAGTACCCACAACACAAGCCTTCTTGAGCTTACCGTGGGCCTCAGTCAATCTGTGTAAGAATATCCTATAATATTTATTTATATATATTTATTTATTGTAAATTGGTTGTTATTATGTTTGTTACAAACGAATAAAGTAAAAGTATTGGTACAAGTAATAGTTTTCATCATCAACCTAGTAATATCCCCAATACTTGTAAATAAAAGAGAGAGCTCGCGCTATCATCGTGTCTCTTTTATTTACACGGGAGCGCCTGTCTTTTGTTCATTTCTATCGCCGAGCAGCTTATATTATACCTCACTCGCTTTTGATGGAACCAGTAGCGCCATAATGTACTAAATGTGTTGTTACTGTACCGCCGCTGTCCCGTTTTTGTCCAGTACCCGTGGATACACCGGCCGCACCAGCCCGCAGCGCCAGGCCGGGAAAAGTCTCCAAGGCCGCCGTGAAGCCTCCTCACCCTTACATTAGACCCTCCTGAACGTAAGTAAGGCTGATTTAGTTGTGTATATATGAGTATTTATATATTATGTATATCGTTGTCTGAGTACCCGTAACACAAACCTTCTTGCGCTTGTGGGACTCAATCAGAATGTCCTATAATATACAGCGCGTAAACCTTATAAGGGCGATAAATGAAACCAGGCATATAATTCAATATTGTTATCATTAATTAAGAGATGTTTTGAGTTACTCTTAATTTTCACCCCATAATGAATTTTTGAAAAATTTCCCAGCAGCAATGTACTGTAAACGTGGTTGCGATGACAATCAATGACAACTGTCAACGAGCGTTTAACGCGAGTGTGTTTGCATTACGTTGCGGGCCGAATTAATTTGTATAGATAAAAAAAATATTTCAATTTTAAGTAAAAGTTATCTAATTCCATTTTTTATGTCCTATACTCACCACTGTTAAGAGGTTCGCCCGTATTAGGTTTACACCCTGTATATATTTTCTTTTTGTGTGACGCGGACCGATCCGAATCGGACTAATAGGTATCTATTACGTTCAGAGAGCGTTTTAGAGTGCGCGGACGGGTTCGCGCGGACGACATCAACTTCATACAAATTAGTCCTGCGGATCGCTCTGCGCGGACGGTCCGCGTGACATTAAAACCAGCCTAAGTATTCATCGACTTATGGGAGCCCAAAAAAAAAAAAAAAATTCTTAAGTTTAAAAAAAGTGAATTTTGGAAACGATATTTGTTTTCTTACTTAATTATTTTCGAATATTTTTGGAAAATGTCTGAGAAATTTTTGGTTGAATTTTTTACCGTAACTCATAAACTGTCAGTTACATATTTTTTACATTTCTGAGTAAAGAAACTCATTGCGTGTAACTCGGGGCGTAAGAATTTTCCAAATTTGAGTCTCGTTTCGTTTGCATCTGTACTAACTGTAAAGAAAAAAAATATTGCTCCATAAATTTAGACACAATAAGAGCCGGTTGTATTAAACCGTCTGTCACCGTTAAAGCGTTCGTTAAATTTTATTGTACAGGAAGTTCCATAGACATCTGCTGCGTGACGATGATGTGTCTGTCAAATGTGGTTGATGCAACTGACCCTTATTTACTTATTTTAGCATTGGGCAAATGAGCATCAATTTCTTTTAGTATGTCGATTATAATTAATTTCTTGTTAATTCAGTTAATCAAGCATCGACTGCAAGAAGACTGCGCTCCGAATGCATATCTCGGCAACACTACCCTGCCTTTGACTGTCTATCCATGTATGTGTCTTTCCTTATTGAGGACCACTCCCCAGCATATAGTAAAATTGTTGTGATCCTGTTGTATCTAATGTGTGATAAATGTTTTTTCGAATGAAACATTTGTTGTTAAATTGATGTTTAATGTGAATATTTATACTTTATGATATGTATACGTGTTAATATGTATTCTCAGGGTTTTTGTTAAAACGAGTAAGGTGGAGTAGGATGATCAGCGGAAGAAAATGGATGTATTTATTTATTAGATTTTTATGGACTACTCAAGTGTTCAGTATAGACTATCGGTTTTACTTCATTTGATTTATTTACATTCCATTATTTTACTATAATAGTTGCACCAGAGATATGACTTCGTTTATGGTTAAATTAAGTATTTCGATTGAAAGGACAATGTTACCGTCAGAGAAAAACTCAAATTTTGGATACTTTTTTAATTTCAATACATTCCTTTCCGTGTAAGTATAACACATAATGCAATTCCTACTTTTAGTTTTCTGCAGAATAGCAAACAATGCTATTCGTATTATAAACAGTACGGTCAGTACGATAATTTTTAAATGATGCTTTCTATAAGTTTTTACAGAACACAAATACTTTCTGGTACGCATACGCATTGAAATAAAATACCTTAACACCTGGAGCCTATTTCTCGAAGCTACAAGTGGTAGTCACTATCTAATATGACATGTTGGAAAGAGTCTTCCACTTGTAACTTTCAGCTTTGAGAAATGGGCCACTGATCCTGATCTATCATAAAAATCACACTGGTCACACGACCGTGACGTCATTTAACGAATATTTTGGGAAATAATGTTTTAATGAGTAGTGCTACCGATTCTGATTTGAAAGTCCAGATTTGTATGAATCACATTTATCTAGTGTTCATTTTAGAAAATACCGTTCTGAATAGGTATGTTAATGTTTTCTTTCGTAACTTATCTTATATTAATAAGTTATATTTGATACTTCATAGCCTCCAACAAGTCAACCAATTTCATTGAAGTTCGACCGATTTATATTAGAAATAATGTGTGTGTGTGGATTGAGTGAGCACCTTCCGAAAATAAAAAAAAATATGCTGATCATTTAGTAAAAGTTCTAAAACAATTGTAAAACGAATCTCTGAATTTGTAAAAAGATAAATCAAAAGATACAGCCATTAACAGGTGCTCACTCAGTTCTCACAAACTACCAACGAAAACAGTGAATATATTCATTTAACATATAATATTTATATACTAACATTTAGTAAAAAATAGGCCAACCTACCTCTATAAATATTAGATCACCTAGTGACGTATTAAATTTTTTACAAATAGTTTCTTATGCTCACTCAATCCACACACTTTTGAAAAGCCGAATTTTGATGAAAAACATAAGATTTAGACCGCTATTATATGTGTATAGTTTAGTAAAAGTGAAATGGGAATTTGTAAAATACAAAACGAACCACTAACGTGTCAGGTTTTTTTATAATAAATTTTTGTAAGTGCTCACTCAGTCCACACGTTTTGAGAAAGTTAAAAATGTAAATATCTTACGATTTGTAGCACCTAAGACACTCGAAAGTACTTCAACATTTAGTAAAAATTTTTACTAAATATCCACCATCTAATATTTTATATTCGTTGTCTGGTTTTAAAGATATTCAGACATAACTTTTCTCATACAAATGTATCAAGTAGGGTGACCACACTATATCGGCTCCTGATTTTCCCCACCTTCCCATTGTCATATTGAGCTTGGGGAGTTTCGTTCAATTTTGATAATAGTTTACCAGATTTGTAAGTGGGAGCGAGAAAAGAATAACTATTTCTCGCTCCCACTTACAAATCCGGTACGCTCATCTGTTAGCGCGATTAGATTACCAGGTTCTGGTTTCTTACTAGTGAAGTATTATATTCTTTGTTTCTTACCAATTATTATTCATGTCCTTTTTAATACATGCATGTCGATATGGTTATTATCCTGACGTCGATAAAAATTACACAATACACATCATCACTAGGCCAAGAACATAACCTAAAAACAGTTTGCAGATGGAGAATTAATATGGTATTAGTTTAATATTATCAAAATTGAACGAACGAAACTCCCCAATCTCAATATGACAATGGGAAGGTGGGGAAAATCAGGAGCCGACATAGTGTGGTCACCCTACTTGATACATTTGTATGAGAAACGTTATGTCTGAATATCTTTAAAACCAGACAACGAATATAAAATATTAGATGGTGGATATTTAGTAAAAATTTTTACTAAATGTTGAAGTACTTTCGAGTGTCTTAGGTGCTACAAATCGTAAGATATTTACATTTTTAACTTTCTCAAAACGTGTGGACTGAGTGAGCACTTACAAAAATTTATTATAAAAAACCTGACACGTTAGTGGTTCGTTTTGTATTTTACAAATTCCCATTTCACTTTTACTAAACTATACACATATAATAGCGGTCTAAATCTTATGTTTTTCATCAAAATTCGGCTTTTCAAAAGTGTGTGGATTGAGTGAGCATAAGAAACTATTTGTAAAAAATTTAATACGTCACTAGGTGATCTAATATTTATAGAGGTAGGTTGGCCTATTTTTTACTAAATGTTAGTATATAAATATTATATGTTAAATGAATATATTCACTGTTTTCGTTGGTAGTTTGTGAGAACTGAGTGAGCACCTGTTAATGGCTGTATCTTTTGATTTATCTTTTTACAAATTCAGAGATTCGTTTTACAATTGTTTTAGAACTTTTACTAAATGATCAGCATATTTTTTTTTATTTTCGGAAGGTGCTCACTCAATCCACACACACACGAAATAATCAGTATATTTGGTACTGTATCATTTTGAATTCTACATTTAACAATTGTAACTGCATTTAAGTAATCTACATCCAATAACGTATTAGATAGTTAAAATTTACAAGTAGCATGTTAAACGGGGCTTGGTAACTCTGAAAATGATGATGAAGATGTCGCTAGCATAGGTTTTGCGTGTTTCTAATTTTGTGAATACTTGTGATATTTGGCTTAAGGGACATACAGGATACAAAATTTAAGAAATATGTTGTAGGATTGACACGTAAACCTTATTCTAGCACCATCTGGGTACTTGTGACCAACCCTATCAAAAGTATGTATTTTCGCTTAAATATATATCGTATACTATTTATACATAGATTTTGACGTCAGACGTCAAGATAAGTCAGTGTTTATGGTGCCAAAGAAATTATGAAGAGAAGTCTGTGGTACCGATTTGCCCTAGCGATAAAGTAATCCATCTTGTCCAACTCTCCCCTAATATCGATGTTAACAATAAAGATACCTTTCGCTATGTATGACTATAATGTATGTGTAAAATGAAAGTACCTATTGTCAATGTAAGCAAATGTTTGATGTATTTTTATGGTGAATGTTTAAAAGATAAATAAAATCATCGTCGTGTACTCTCGGGTTTTTTTTTACAATTTCCTCTATAGATAGAATGACTAGACATAGGATTAATATTATCTTGACAAGTAGGGACTTCTTATATTGATAAACTAAATTTTCGATGCTCAATCCATATTATGCTTATTCCCTACCTGTCAAGAAAATGTTCCTCACGGATTCCTGTCTGTAAGGCCGATAGTCCACTATCATTTGTTTATCATAGAAATATGATCATAGGCAACACGTTGGAGAAAAAGCGAGGCATACAGACTTATATATATAGATATACTTATATAAGTCTGTATGCCTGTCTGCCTGTCTTACGGGGCCTGGCCCCGTAGCCGAATGGCATTTCTCCGACGCGAAACGAAAGCGATACGCCGCTGGCTCTGTCGCGCCAATACGCAAGCGCGATAGAGATAGATTATAGCGCTTCGTTTCGTGAGCGTTTCGTGAGCGATTGTGCCATTCGGCTGGCCACCCTGGGGTTCCAATTGGTTGACTGTACAGTAAACGGCGATAAAGTCGTGCGAAGTGCGATTGGGCGAATAACGATTGTGCGACACTTCATTTATGCGAATTATATTTAGGCGACGCACGCCTGTGCGACATGCACAATTGTGCGAACCATCGTTTGTGTGAAATATAATTAGGCGGCGCACACCTGTGTGATATCACAGAATATATAATAGTACAAGTACAGAAGGCCCACTGCTTTGATGTTCAAGAAATGCCGTCTTTTTAAATGCCTACACAATTCTAACAAAGAAACGAGCCGCACGTGCGCAGCGATAGGGTTGCCTGTGGATTAAAAAGAATTAATACTCAGATAAAATGTTATACTATTATGCCTTTGGTACTTTTTAGATGCAGTATATACAGTATTTATATATTTTTGTTTGGGCCCCAACATCACAAGCCTTATTGAATTTTTCCGTGGGACTTAATCATTTGTAGATCTGTGTAAGATTGTCCTATTTTATCCATGATGTCTATTTAACTAAGCATTATTAGCCATTCCACATGCGGACATAGCATATGAACCTTAAAAAAAATTCGCGACGTAAAGCAACAATAGAAAGTGTGAACGTGCGTTCCGTGAGAACGCGCGCCAACCCTGATTAGGCCGCGAACTCGCGGCCGCCGGCATGTACTTGTAGCGCGGCGATAGAATCGCGGAGTGAGCCGCCCCTGGTGATATGCACAATTGTGCGAACCATTGTGTAAAATATAAATACGCCTGTGCGACATATCGCCATGAGATCTACTTATTCTCAATTATTTTTTTTCATATATTTGGATTACGTATTCGATTTAGGTAAAAAACCGCCCAAAAGCATGCCGGGCCACGCTCAGAGTAGGGTTCCGTAGTTTACCGTATTTTTTGAAAAACTTTTCAACCTATCAAGGTCAAAATAATTTTCCTAGGAAGTCTTTATAAAGTTCTACTTTTGTGATTTTTTTCATATTTTTTAAACTTACGGTTCAAAAGTTATAGGGGGGGGGGGGAAAATATTAACAATATCAAAAAAAAACATAAACCCCTATTTTTTTTAACAATATATTTAAGGTTGAGCGATTATTTCTAATAAAACATTTTTTCCACTTTTTATTTTAATCAACCTATCTCAAAAACTATAAGAGATACTTTGATCAAACCAAAAATCGTTGAAAGAGTTAATTAGCATGCATCACCTCTATTTTTTTTAGAATTTTATACCCCGTAGTTATAAAAATAGAGGGGGGGGGACATACTTTTTACGACTTTGAGAGCTGATATCTCAAAAACCGTTCACTTTAAGAAAAATGTTTTTTAGAAAACTTTATATCATTTTAAAAGACCTTTCCATTGATACCCCACACGGGTATGTACATCGAAAAAAAAATTTTCATCCCTCAGTTACATGTATGGGGGGCCCCACCCCCAATTCTTTTTTTTTTTACTATTTAGTGTCATAATTTTGTAGCGGTTCATACAACACATATTCCCATCAAATTTCATCACTGTAGTACTTATAGTTTCCGAGTAAATCGGCTGTGACAGACGGACAGACGGACAGACGGACAGACGGACAGACGGACATGACGAAACTATAAGGGTTCCGTTTTTGCCATTTTGGCTACGGAACCCTAAAAAAAGAAAATAATATTTAAAACGATTGAAGAACTTATAAAATAACAGTCAAATACAGACAAATTCTACAACGACAATTGGCAGGAATTGTCCCGAAATCTAGGAATAATAAAAGTTATGAGACAGAGATGCAATGCCAAATGGCAAAAAAAACGACATGCATTTATATGCTTATTTGCTTGGGCTAGCGACGCTAGCGTACATCACTCGTTTTTAAGTTAATTGTTGTAAGGATATTGTAGGGATACGTTACTATACCAAAGGATTGATATTATGTTTTATTAATTTAAAGTTTTTTGTTATTAAAGATGTCATAATTTAAGTTTAAACAATAAATACGTTACCACCTTTTCACAAGTCTTTCAATTCGAAATATTCAATTGTACCGCACAGTAACTCATGGACTAAGAGCCCAGAGCCGCCAGACCTTCCTCATTTTCTCAAGGATGAAACTTCATATCGACGTTTAATGTCTGCTAACCTAGGTCGCACGTCGGCCATTTTTTTTGCTATATGGTTTTTTTAAAACACTAACTTTCCTTAAATTCTCAAGCCTGATTTTTATATATGTGCTAGAAAATACTATTAGGGATTGATAATATTTGCGCCGGCCGTAACTTTTACCAGACGCTTGAGTCTTTCTAACTTACTCTAATTTCTCAAGCTACGGCCGGCGCAAATGGTTAGAAAATGATGATGATCAAATCCTTAGAGTTTCTAACACATGTTTAAATCTTGATAGATATATATCCGAAGGGTGTGGTATTTCGGCGGTTCCGGGGCGACCTGCCGAATCCTACGCCGAGTCAGACGACGCAACAGAGCCACGCTGTTACGTCGTCGCCCAAATCTGATGTTTAATCTGTTTATTTTTTGTGTCTTTTTTTTTGTAAGTCTTGTTTTGTATTTTGTAGTTTCACAGTGCCTTGGTGTAAACTGTAATGCTGTGTTACTTTTTGATTAAATAAATAAATATATAAATCCTTGACAAAATAAGGAAGGTCTGGCGGCTCTGGGCTTCTTGTTCCATAATATACGTCGCACAATTTAATTTCGTACAAAGGAACTGTCGAACATCAGTATTGTCGTAATTCAATTCGCAGATACATGCTGACGTACACAAGTAATGTCGAATAATAATACGTCGAATCGTTTAAATTCGCAAAATGATATTGGCATACACTTGTAATGTCAAATATCACGTCAATCACGTCGCTGAATTCTAGTGTCGTACAAAAGACATGTCGCACATTCGTAGTAAACCCTTTTAAGAAAAAAATAAATACTTATTTTTTTATGGTTTCTTTAAACATGATCTAAAAACACTTTTCTCGAAATTTGACTTTAGCGAAGGGTCTTACACACATGAAATTGACATGTTTGGACTTACCGTTCACTTTCCTAAAAATTCAAGAGAGGTTTTAATTTTAAACTAATTAAAACAAGTCATTACCAAAAAAACAGTTTTTGGCCTAAAATTTGTCAAATTTGAGGTCAAATATCACAGAAACAATGAGCTGTGAAGGCATTATGAGATACTATTTTGTTTAAAAGACGATGCTGTTCAAATGATAGACTTTAGAAACTACCATGATATTATTAAGTTCAAATCGAAGGTCATTGGCTCAGGCACGCCCCTTAATATGCAAACTAGCCTATTGTTCGACGAGTAGTTTGCTACGCGTCATGTGCTACGGGTTACGTGCTACGCTACGAGCTACGGGCCTACGAGCTACGCCGACGGAGTTCGTAGGTATTGAGAGCTGGTTCAGATTTCAGTCAAAACCGATTGTTTTTTTAGGATTCCGTAGTCAACTAGGAACCCTTATAGTTTTTATTTTTTTCTTGTTTTATTTTAGTGTTATATACATTATACCTATTGTTGGATAGGTATTTAAAAATGAATAGGGGTTTACTAAAATCGTTTTTTGATAAAATTAATATTTACGGAAAAAATCGCTCCTAAAGTAAAAAAAAGTTTCCCCCTCCCCCCTTTAACTTTTGGACTATATAAAGACTTTATAAAGACTTTCTAGGAAAATTATTTTGATCTTGATAGGTTGAACAGTTTTTGAAAAAAATACGGGAAACTATGGAACTCTACACAGCGTGGCCCGACACGCTCTTGGCTGGTTTTTTTTTTTAATACACTTACATTCCCTAGGCTGATTTTTATATATGTGTTAGAAAGTACTGTGAGGAATTGATAATCATCATTTCCTGGCCACTTGCGCCGGCCGTAGCTTGAGAAATTAGGGTAAGTTAGAGAGACTTCCAAGCGTCTGGTAAAAGTTACGGCCGGCGGAAATGATCTGGAAATGATGATCAATAAATTCTTACAGTTTTTTCTATTACATATATAAAAGTCAGCTTTGAGAATTTAAGGAAATACGCGATTTAATCCGTTTCCATAGTTTTATTTCATGAATTTAAGGAAAGTTAGTGTTTTTAAGCATTTCTTTTTTTTGCCATTTTTTTTTTTTTTTTTAGGGAATTTTAGGTCAATTTTTGCCAGTTTTCGATTTTTTTTATTTTTTTTAGAAACCCCTTTTTAGGTCAATTGTACTCAGAATCACGAGTGCTTTCAATCTCACTGAGAGACAAAAAGTATCCCAGAAATTTCATACATTTTTGTTACTTTCCTCTTTTGTTACCCCACACAACATGTACGGAAAATGGCAACAAAATAAGAAAAAATCGTATGGGACAATTTTTTTAACTACTATGATTGAAAAAGCTAGTGATTATGAGTAGAAATAGCATTTTTTTTTTCAAAAATATCACATTTCATAAAAATGGCGAAAAAAAAAGAAATGCTCTTTTAAAAAAAAACCTTATACCAAAAAAATGGCTGACGGGCCGAACTAGGTAATATGCAGTCATTAAACGTCGATACGAACACTACATTGTCCCAAAGTTTCATCCTTGAGAAAATGAGAAAGGGCGTCATCCATATATTACGTCACAGTGTAAGGGGGGGGGGGCCAACTAAATGTGACAATCCCTGTTAAAGGGATACAAAAAAGCGTGACATAGGGGGGGGGAGGGGTCCAAAAACCTGAAATTTGGTGTGACGTAATATGTGGATGATCCCAAGGTCTGGCGGCTCTGGGCTCTTAGTCTATGTTAACCTTTCAAGACCCGCCGGCTCCCCAGCCAGCCAGCTTAAAAATTTAAAGGACTCCTTAAGGGCCACTTGCACCAACGAAAAGGGAGGGTTAACCCACCATTTTATATGGAATTTGACAGATGACACCCCACTAACCCTGAGTTAAGTGGTTGGTGCAAGTGGGCCTAATTTATTTTGCCATAATTCAAAATTGAGTATTCAATGACGTTATTTGACGTTCGGGTTTCGAAAAGATAATAGGCTAGTTTCCTACTAGTCAAATCGGCACTGGTCCCACCGCGAGCTTCTTTCTTAAATTATTCTACCTTAATCTATAAGAATTTATATTATGATCGTCGAGTATGTCTCTTTTTTTTAATGAAATATCAATTACAATTATAATTTGATACGATTTTTTAAAAATATAACAATAATGATTTATAAGTAATCACAATGTTTTTTTTGACATAAAAATATAAATTTTGTTTAGTAAAAACAAGGTATCTCATAATGATCGTCAAACTAAAATTAAAATACAATAATGGATTACAGTCAATTTATATTAGGTTCATGTCATTTCCATATACTCATTTACAGAATATAATGGATTTTCCAATAAAAAGATTTTCAATTGGCGTTCAAAAGTTTCGTCAGATGTTTCTGTTCGCAATTTCGCGGGTAGTCGTTCGTAGTATGTCGGTCCAATCACACTCTCTATTAAGTCGATATAGCGTTCGACATGTTTCGATCCAATTTTCAAGGATCTTTCTCAAGAGTAGTGACCCCGCCTTTACATGTCGAGAGCGCGACGCATACGAAAATTGGATCGAAACATGTCGAACACTATATCGACTTAATACGTGAGTAACCCGCTTAAAATATTTTTAAATATGTATGTGTCTCACGGGAGTTTTATAGTTAAAAATATTTACATATTTGTTACATTGCGAGTGTGATGAAAAACATTGTGTGTAATTCGAGGAGTATGAATATTACTAACTCGAGTCTTTAAATCGCTCCGTCAAGCCGTCGCGATTTAACTTACTCTCGTTAGTAATATTCCACTTCCTCCCCTTGTTGCACAATGTACTATTATCCACCTCTAATTCATTATAGTAGTTTTCTGCGTTACTTAAAATCAATATTTTAAATTTTTGACAATTTTCGTTCTATCAAATACTTAAGTACATGTGTAGTTTTATTTCTTTTAAACAGGCAAACATTTTTTTGCTGCTCATTATTCACGGCATTTTAATATTAAACTGAAAAATATTGAAACAATCATTTAATAAAGCCTACCAAACGCCATTCACTACAAATAAATGTTAAATAAAATATGTAATATGAAACATTTTTCCTTCATACGTCGCGGTTAACGGTACACACAACTAAATTCAAAATCCTTAAATTAAAACATGCCAACTTTTGTAAAAAACTGATGCCTGTATTTATCGTATTTCCCGGTAAAACGTATTGCATCCTAGTTACCAGATATTATAAAAAGAGTACTCTATTAAATCTCTGTACGTTACCACGCTCAACTTTGCACCTATTATACTACAGATAGAATTCAACATCGCCTGTGGCTCAATTTTCAGAGCTTGATTCTGATTGGTCGATGAACAACCGAAGTAACCTGCGTACGTTACCTCCTTAAAACGTAGCGATACAGTTGATATTGCTACTGGCAGGTAGAATTTCGTTCAGTGGTCGCGCAAGCTTCAGGTAGCAAAAGGAGGAGCTTGGTCATTCGTAGTTGGGAGCTCAGCGAGGACGGTCGTCTCCAAAATCTGTTAGTTTGCGATCGGTAGTGTTCGGTATTTGTGTGAATTTTAAGTTCGGTTAAGAACTTTAAGTTCGTGAAGGTACTTTTTAAAATTGACAATAAAAGTGGTTAAAAAAGACTTTGATTTTAAACTTTTGAAAGACTTTTTCCGCCGTCGCAAAAACATTTTCAACGACACTCGAATATCGTACCAAAGTTATTAATTTAATTCTTATCTATATCTAAATCCTACATTTTTAATTAAAGACATTTTTTTCGGATTTAAAGACAAATTTTGAAAAAGACTTTGAATAAAAGTACATTCGCTTTAATCAAAATAGTAGAAATGTGTGATTTAATAAAGAATTTCTACTTTAACATTTTTCAACAACTGTTTTTACTTAGTAGTTTGGATAAATTTACTAGAAGTGCTGCTGTGGATACTTATAGACAGTGAGTAAAATTTGTTAATTTTAATTATTTTATTATTTGTTTTCTTAAGTAGTTAGTTTATAATTTATACATAAATAGTACTAGTAACTACTTAAAAAACAACAAATCCAAAGATATTTAACAAAATAAAATTTGTTTCCTAGTGTAATTTCCAGACATCGGATTCCGTGGGGCGAAACTTCTTGACAGCTAGGGACTTCCTATATCGATAAACTCATTTATCGATACTAGTTCTAAATACTAGTGATCACACAAAGGTTCACATCCGTGTCTAGGATAATATTAATAAATTGTGCGGGGGCAGTTAAGAAGGGCCGGATTTAGAGTAGAGAAGCCAAAAACATTTTTTTTAGTACAGATGGTGTTTTTTTTACGCACTAGTGCGAGAAGTGGTTCATTATATGCCAGGTCGAAACTTCGGAGGGCCCTTCGGTCGTGTTTTAATTTATCGCCACTCGTTTCGAACTTCCTTTTTACGCACTTGTATCGTAATGTACTATTTCGATATTTTTTGAAAAACGTTCATCAAATTTCCAAGAACTTTTCAGTTTTTTTGGAGAATTGCCGCAACTCGCACATCATTACGGAACAGTTTTATTTGCTTGTGACCACCATACTAGATCATCTAATTAATTTACATGAACAATCTGAACATGGATGACTTGTTTGTAACTAGTTATATATACTATGTGTAAATATATATTTATTTACTATATATATTGTTATATATCCTTTATATTTGATGTACCTTTTATTCCAATTTTATTTTATGTTTTTATGCATGGGCTTTCCTATAGTCTGTTGTACTAAGTGCTATATCTGTCTACCATTCTTCATCACATTTCACCTACTCAAAGGTTAGCTGGAAGAAATCCCTTAAAGGGATAAGTTCGCCTTTGTACTGTCTATCCTGTGTCATTTTTGTGTTTTGTACAATAAAGAGTTTATACATACATACATACAAATAGGTTCTTCCACTTTACATATGAATATATTAAAATAATGTTGTGTGCGTCAGGGGGCTGAATCGACCGCGATAATCACCGCATGCGGCAACGCGGCGCAAATGGCCATCAGCAACGGTTGCAATACCAAGCAAGTGAGTAACAACAGATTATCAGAGGCCTAACACAGAATAGTAGAAGTACATAAGGCTCACTCCTTAGATGTTCACAAAATGCCGCCATTCTAAATTCTCACATACATCAACAAACGGACCGCACGCGTCGCGCCCGACATTGAATTCTACTGCGCCGCGCAAAGGTCGTCCACCACTGAATGGGCCGCGAATTCGCGGCCGCCTGCATGTACTTGTAGCGCGGCGATAGGGCCTGGGCCTAAGGCGCTAGGCCACCAGCGCTAGTCAGGACACTTGTATTATGAGCTTGAATTGTTTGCCATGCACGCCGGCCTATGTGCACGCCTAATATGAGCGTGCACAGTGCACACAGGCTTTACGAGTACACTGAGATTTCCCCGGACTTGCTCAGCCATCCGTGGATTTGGTCGTTTTTTCTTTCGTGTATGGTATCTGTTTCAATTCAACGGGTGTGTTTTCACATTATCCGATATCGAATGTGTAGGAAGGATTCCAAAGGAAAAAGTCAACGATAGCGGCTTATATATGGGATATCGATCTGATATCGAATCGGATAATGTGAAAACGCACTAACAGGTCAAATTAACTGACAGACAGTATTGTCCGGCATAGGACGCGTAGCAAGCGTCGCAGTACGATAATACTCTTTTCCCCTCACTAGCTTGGAAACACGTGTTTTGTTCTTTAATACCAGCGGGTAAAAACGCATTTTATCCACTAGTGGGTAAAGTAATTTGACTTTGAATAAAGTCAAATTAACTGCTTTAAAATTGATAAAAGTAGGTGAATCTAGTAATAAAGATGATTTACCACCTGTGGAACTACTGGAAGCAGTGATAAACGCATTTTTTGCGTTGTAGTTTCCTTGCTATAGTGAGGGGAAAAGTTTTGTGTTACACTCTGGCGCAAATGTAATTTTACTTCTCGTGTGTTAAAAAACTCGCAAGTTCAGGATTCTATTTTCAACTATAGAATCCTTTCACTTGCTCGTTTTTCAATTCCACACTCGGCATTAAAATACAACTTTGCCCCCTTGTATAACAAATAACTATTATTATATTGTGCTTACGCCATGGCTTGCGCTGACGATGGTCGCGCGACCGCCGCACGACGGTCGCCGTCGCATCGCATCACATCGTCTACCATCCCAAGAGATCGAAGGTTTCATTTCGTCGCGCCGCATCGCCATCGCGCGACCGTCGCGTCGCCCACGCAAACCATGGCGTACCGCTACGTCGTATTTTTAACCCCCAACGTAAAAACGACGGAGTGTCTGTCTGTATATCCGTGGCATCGTAGCTCCCGAACGGGTGAACCGATTTAGATTTAGTTTTTATTTGTGTGAAAGCTGAGTTAGTGGGGAGTGTTCTTAGCCATGTCTAACAAAATTGATGTTGGGTTATATTACTGTTACCTACTCGATGTCTTTGGTAAAACTAAGGTTAACTAGAGAAAGAAGATACATGTGCGAAAATATTGTTATCATTCCTGTTGTATGTCTCTTTTAGTACAAATTGTTCTACAACGACTAACTACGAAGACTAGAGCCCTGGTTTTCTTGAGTACTGGTTCTGGGGCAAGCGTAAATAATAGCTAGCCGCGCACAGTGCTTTACAAAAACGGGGCTAAAAATCACGAGGAAACCCGAGAGAAGTAAAGAAAGCGGTTCACCCCGGAAGACCAGCGTCAAAGTAGGTATCCAAAAGGTACCTTGACACCAAGCTGAGTGGAAACCTTTTCAGTCACGTTTAAGGCCGGCAACAGGCAGTCTTAAATTTCATAATCTAAAAAAATCATAATCTTATGAAATCAGACCGAGTGCCTTGCCACACACATTCTTAAAATTCAGATTATTCGCAATCTGTCAGATCAATCTGAAAAAATTCATAATCTTAAAAAATAAGACTGTGTGTGGACGTTGCACGAGTTGCGAAATTGTATCGAAATCCGTGCACTTGATCTGATTTCATAAGATTATGATTTTTTTATTTTTTAAGATTATGAATTTTAAGCGCTGGTAGCCTAGCGGTAAGTACGTGCGACTTTCGTTCCGTAGGTCGCGGGTTCGAACCCTGGCTCGCACCAATGAGTTTTTCGGAACTTATGTGCGAAATGTCATTTGGGCCATTTTATTCAAAGTTGTCCACCCCGAAAAAAGTTGATATGAAAATGAAACCGATAGAAATTTATTAAAAGCTATTTTTATAGATTCATTAATAAATAAATTTATATAAAATATAGAAGGTTCACTTGACTTTTAAGTAATTAATGAAAAAAATATGTTTTTGTTGAGTTGAGGGGAAGCGAGTGTTCCGTTCCGCAACCAAATTTAATCGCAGATAATGTAAATATAAAAGGTTTGGGAATTTTACAATATTTTTATTATTCATTCTAAAATAACAAATGAAGAAATTACACTTTCATTTTCACATAAATGCGGACTACTATTTTTTTAAACCCATATATATATCCGTTCCGTTACTTTCAGTACAAAATAGAGGAGAATTTTTAAGATTACTATACTGTTTCACAAGTTTATAGGATGCCATCACTTGTAATCAATAGTTTAAACGTTA
This sequence comes from Leguminivora glycinivorella, assembly GCF_023078275.1. Taxonomy (NCBI): domain Eukaryota; kingdom Metazoa; phylum Arthropoda; class Insecta; order Lepidoptera; family Tortricidae; genus Leguminivora; species Leguminivora glycinivorella. The sequence continues at coordinate 2,299,445 of NC_062998.1, read as the reverse complement.
CTATTTCAATAAAAAATAACGGAAACGTAGTTTAATAACAAATTGTATTTAATTTTTGCAAATAAAACTATTTGAAACATGGGACAGTAACGGATCTGACTGTATGGGTAACGGATGAAAGCTAAGGTCTCGTCTACACTTGAACGTGGGTACCTAAGACCTCCAAAGCATATCGCGAGTAATGACTAAAACAACCGGAGTGTGTAATCCGTGATTGATTACCATATTTTAGATGAGTTAGTTTTAATCCCATACGTTTTTCTTTTATTTCCCGCAATCAAATGAAACTAAAACATCACATTAAAACCACGTGAATACCGCTTTATACTTCCATTCCGATACGTTTTTCTTTCCGCCTATACGAAACCAACGATCTAGTATCGGATCGGAAGTAACGGAACGCTACCTCCGGCGATATTTTACTTAATTATTTATTAAATAATCACAAATCTTGTTTTTAATTGGCTTATTTGGTTTCAATATTAGTACTTTGTTTTAGGAATCGATGTTAAAAGGTTGCATATTACGTATTTACCCGCAAATTTGGTTTCGGGAGGTGGAATGAGAAAATGTTACCCCTGAGTACGAGCTACTTTGATGCGTGTTTGGCGGCAACTGGCAAGTGCAAGATGACGGTATTGAGTAGTTTTTTTAAATTAATTTTGCCAAGCTGAATAAAATACTACCAAATGTTAGGAACTTTCTTTTAATTTTAACAGTCATTCTGCGGTTTCGGAATGGAAAATTCCACAATTACCAGATTCCGTCTCGGCACATTATACTTAATTTTAAATAGTACGTTTATTTATTAACATGAAATATTTTATAACATAATAGCGTATAACTCAATCTTTTCAAATTATGCCGTCATCAATATTTAGTACAATTAGTTATAGAATAAAATCCATAACAAAAACGATATTTGACGTGGGACAGCAAAAAATTGCCCATTTTTTATCACATTATAATTTTTAACAAATACATAATTATAATAAAAATTTAAATGAATATTGTAAATTACTGTCAACTAAATTTGGGTTCGAATAAAAAATAGTCTTCATTAGTTTAGACTCTTTAAATACGCTAAATATTATATCAAAAGTATGGGACAAGCCAAAAACGGGGTGGACAACTTTGAAAAAAATGGCCCATTTGATATTTGCCAGTCGCTTTTCGGTGAAGGAAAACATCGTGAGGAAACCGGACTAATTCCAATAAGGTCTAGTTTACCCTTCGGGTTGGAAGGTCAGATGGCAGTCGCTTTCGTAAAAATTAGTACCTACGCCAAATCTTGGGATTAGTTGTCAAAGCGGACCCCAGGCTCCCATGAGCCGTGGCAAATGCCGGGATAACGCAAGGAGAGGAGAATGATGAAGATTATGAATTTTAAGACTATCTGTTGCCGGCCTAAATATGTCGCTTAACTTCAAACGTGGGTACATCCATTCTGCGTTAAGGTTGAATATATAAAAATATAATATTGATCTGAGAGATAATCAAACTTATAATAGTATGGAAAATACCCATGGTTGAAGTTAAGCGACACAAATGCAATAGGCTACTGTCCAATTAACCGAAAAAAAATATCACTATATTTTATTATGACTTATAAACCGCAAAAAATATTTTAAAAAAGAATACTTTTACGTAACCAGGCAAAAACAACATCAGCCATGTCATCTATAGATTTTCTGTGAATGAAGTCATTCAGTGCGAAAACAACACTTTCTGACACTTTAATTACGAGGCATAAAGGTCATTATGTCAGTGATTGATTTGACATGAATTCTATAACGTCACTACACGGCCGACAGCGTTTTCGGTGGCCAAAATTTTTAAAAAATACTTTTTTTTTTTGACAAGAGTATCTGGAATTTAGAGCGATGCGCTATCTTATCCATAAATGAACGCCGGGATGTCCCTTCGGGGAATGGACATCCCGGGGAATGGACATCCCGGGGAAAGGGACATCCCGGGGAAAATTTAAAAATACTCACATTTTTTTATTAAAAATACGAAGTCATCGTACACATTTAATACCCAAAATCATTAAATATTGGTTTCTTTTGTCAAATATTACAGAAGACAATCATTGTGCCAAATTAGATATGGGTCTAGTAGCCTAAGTATTATTGTGACATGTTTTTACCGGAATAAAGTTTTTTATTTTTTTTTATCTGTTCTAAAGCGTTGTTATGCACAGTAATGTATTCACTCCACCATGTTGTTGTGCTTGTCTCCTCTTTCTTCGAAAATGTCGATGACTACTGAAGTGTACTTAAAACGTCTATTAACAGAACTTGGGAACTCTTGGAAGTCGTGCTCCGGGGGGAGGGGGTGGCTCATGATGTCAGTGTATGGTTCCTATGACCCCTTGACCCACCCTCCTCCTGGAACAACGCCGCACTTGAGGAATAATGGAAAATGGGGAATATCGGCCAACACCTTAATGAACCTATCTTTCAGAGCCTACCCAGGAAGTCCCGAAGACCTGTTCTCACTCACTCCTGACGCAGCTCAATGGCTGAGAACCTGGGACATCAATTTGTGATGTCAAGAGGGCTCTGATGTTATTCTGATGTATGCGGTGACAGTTCAGTGTAAAGAAAATAGTTCTAAGTAACATGCACAATTACAATACAGAATAATTATACATATAAGGAAAGATGTCAAATAAGAATTGAATTACTTAACAGGTACAGGTAGGTAGAATTACTAAAGCTAACTAAAAACTTAACCATGCGCGTAAAGTGCCTACCTATTGGTATTTATGTCATTTCATAATAATAGAATAATAATTATAGGTTTCATGCAACATCAAAATATTTACAAATTATATACTTATACCTAGAGAATCAGCAAATTTGCATCGTCAAACAAAATATATAATACAAACAATTTTACTAGATATAATTATACAATTGATTCCAAAAAAAATAAAATCGAAAGTTTTGATACATTAACCCTTCAAGTCCCAGCGACGTCATATGATGTCAGTGTACAGAAGATAATGATGTCAGTGTTACAGAAGATAAGATTCTGAGGTTCAAATGCTTGGGACTCGAAGGGTTAAATAGTTACTTAGAATTAAGTCAAATTTAAATACAAGTTATAATAGTAAAATCAATCAGTCCACCTTTCTTAGAGTCAATTTAGGCCACGCAGTTTTATCATTAAGGTACTCTTCAACAGTGTAGTCACCTTTTTTCATTAAAGAGGTTTTTAAACATATTTTTTAAGGTTAAAGTATTAGGTATAGGCAAATTAAGGACCTCTTTGGGCAATTTATTATAGAATAATATACATTGCCCTAAAAAAGATTATTTTACGAACACGAAACTTTTGCATGGCTATTTTGTGCTTGTGTCTAGAACTACTCATTTTCTTAAACGAATCTATGTGCTTAAGAGCATACATTATACACTCGTACCTAATATATTGAGACGCTGTTGTTAAGATGTTTATTTCTTTGAATCTATCTCTTAATGAATCACGATGCCCCATCTTGTAAATAGACCTGATGGCCCTTTTAGGTAGAACAAATATTGTTTGTATATCCGCTGCCTTACCCCACAGTAAATATCCCATATGATGTTAAACTATGAAATTGGCTATAATATACTAGACGTGCCGTTTCTGTGTCAGTCAACTGCCTTATCTTTTTAACTGCGAAAGCTGCTGAACTTAATTTGCCCGCCAATGACGATATGTGAGGGCTCCACTGCAAATTTGTGTCCAGAGTTAAACCTAGAAATACAGTTTTCACTACTAACTCCAAAGGCTCTCCATTCAGATTAACATTTATATTGCTATCAAGCTTAACATTAGGTAACGTAAATCGCATACACTTCGTTTTTTGAGGATTAGGTAACAGGTTGTTTTTTGTAAACCAGTTTGAAACTTTCGCAAGAATGTTATTAATAGTATTACCTATAATCAGTGGTATGTCTATTTATTTTAAAAATTAAGGATGTATCATCTGTAAATAGAACGATTTTGCAACAGTTTTCGACAATGCAGGGCAGATCATTGATATAAACTAAAAAAAGAAAAGGCCCTAATATAGAGCCTTGAGGCACTCCTAATTTGATAGGGGCTCCGCAAGATTGTGTTCTATTTATAACCACTGTTTGAGGTCTATATTCTTTTTGATTTTTAAGGGTTTAAGGTACACGAGTGGTGGCGTTTCTTCGCAGAACAAAGCGAGGGACGGTTAGGACAAAAGATCGGCGACTTTTAGTGCCACCTAAAGGTCGGATCCTTCGGCCAAGTCGTCCCTTGGAGTGCCTCAGCGGGAGAGAAGAGAATTTTATCATTAACGTGTACCAATTGAAAGAGGAGCAGAACTACCGCTTTATGCTGATATTTTTTCTATTTATGGACATGGCTTAACATGCTGTATATGAACTGGTAATATTGGTATGTGGTAATTATTTATACATCTTACATATTGTAGAAAAATCACAATTATCAAGGGTATTTCATCCTTTTTCTGTGGTTTTGTCGTAATTATGATTGGATTTCGGTAGGTAGAATCCGTGCAGGAAGAAAAAAGTTGTAAAATAATATATTGGAAATTTGAAACACATTTTATACCTTTTTAACACGCTTTTATTAGGTCGTCGTGTATGTTACTATGTATGTAATGGAATCTAAGGAAGCTAATTTAACCATCTTCCAGGAGTCGTAGCGTAATGAAAATTGGCAGCTATATGTAGTTCCGATGACAATACAATAATATGGTACTGTTGAGCTGATCTGATGATCAGTGGCGGATTTGCCGTAAGGCCCAGTAGGCCCGGGCCTAGGGCGGCCAGATTTTAAGGGCGGCAAATCGTGGCAAAAAAATCACTGAGGATAACAAGATTAACAACAAAGAACTCGAAATGCAAATTTTCGCTACATACGGGTTTCCCCATGTAATCGGCTACGCTTCTACGAGCGGTGTGCCCGACAGTCGGGTTCTTGGTAGCGAAAGTGTTAATATTATATAGGCTCGCGTAAGTATCGTATCCATTTCTGCGTATCAAAGAATAAATATTTAATTCGTACATCGTATTACATATAATATGCCGGCGCAAGGCACCTGTAACCTTATAGTGTCTGAGGCCCATGGAGGCGGCCCACATTCCTGGTCCAATGTTTACGTTAACAGCATTAGCGGAATTGTCACAGTGATGTCTTTGTACTTTGAGACGGGGCGGATATTGTAAACACCGCCGAACGTAGCCGTGGGTCCGATGTGGTACGTAATGAAATTAATTAAAATATTTGTTGTAAGCATTCCTTAAGGTGCCGAGAGGGCATTAAGATTTGGGACATGGATGAATAGAGACACGCGACCGTGCGCTATCCGTGCCGTGAGATTACGTGTGCGCTTTAAGTACCTAGTAGTGTACCACTTGACCCACGGATTCGTTTCCGGTTCTGATAACTTAGTGATGCTAAAGCTTTGAGTTGGTGTGATTTTTTTGTGTTTTGGAACTTAAGTGATTGTGTTTGTTTTGATATTAGCAATATTCGTTACCAGTTGCATAAACATTTGTTGGACTTGTGTGCGTGATATGCCCACCGTTTCCGCCCGCCATGGAGCTGGTGCCTGCGGCGCCCCTTGATGTCGAGCTACCGGCTCCGACATATAAAAGTTAAGTAGTTTTAGTTAAATATATAGGATGGTACCTACCTATTGTTATCTATTACGCGTGTGTCTGCGATTTGCGATTGTTTTGTCAGCAGTGTGCGTAAAGCAATTGCAGTGAGCGGATTAAGTGTTTTAATTACTTATTTGCAGTGATAAGGGGTGAATGACAGCAATCATTATGCTAGTATGAATCTGCCGCGGGATTCCAGGCTTGATGTGGTTAGATAAAGGACAGGTTTTTATTATAATATCAGTATACCTTTATATTATAAGTTAATTGTCAGTATATTGCTATTACGGGTTAATGTTTTAAATGCGACATCCAATCATCAATTACTTACTGCTGAATAAAGCTGAGTTATTACTTCTGAATTCATTTTTTATATTAAATTAGTTTAGTATCTAAGGCCTCACTTACAATAAAATATGTAATTTATATAAAAATTACTTAATTATCAATATCATAACCAACACTTGCTTATTTAAGGGTGCTTTCAAAAACGTCAAAATAACGTAAAATTGATAGTTTTAGTCGGTGAAATGTTACACTTTCCGTTATCTAATAGATATATTTAGTTCAAGTTTCAATTGGAGCATCTTATTATCTTGATTCTTATCAGACTGGATTTTTGAAAGTTAGCTCACTAAATTAATTATGATTTTTCTCTGATGCACGTTTAGGAAAACCCGCGTATAGCGCTGAATTAGTCGATCTTATTTGTAAAATTTGGACAATTCGTAATACTGAAACTGGTAAATTTATAATACGTATCTAGACTAGAATCTTCTCAGACGACATTTTATTATAAGGTTTTGAAAAAGAGTAAAGCGCTGGTAGCCTAGCGGTAAGTGCGTGTAACTTACGTTCTGGAGGTCGCGGGTTCGAACCCCGGCTCGCACCAATGAGTTTCTCACTTATGTGCGAAATGTCATTTGATATTTGCCAGTCGCTTTTCGGTGAAGGAAAACATCGTGAGGAAACCGGACTAATTCCAATAAGGTCTGGTTACCCTTCGGGTTGGAAGGTCGGGGTGGCAGTCGCTTTCGTAAAACTAGTGCCTACGCCAAATTTTGGGATTAGTTGTCAAAGCGGACCCCAGGCTCCCATGAGCCATGGCAAAATGCCGGGATAACGCAAGGAGGATGATGACGATGATGTTTTGAAAAAGAGTAAACGAGGCAAATTACCTAAAATTAACTGACAATTTCTTTGAACATCTACATCATATCGAAGTTATTTTCGTACTAAAATAATCTGCAACGTTTACTTAAATTGCTGTTACGCCTTAGTGATTATAAATTTCTATTATCTATTTTTGGCTATTTTTTAACCGACTTCAAAAAAGGAGGAGGTTCTCAATTCGACTGAATGTTTTTTTTTTTTTTTTGTATGTATGTTACTCGATATCTCCGAGAATCGTGGACCGATTTTCAAAAATTTTTTTTTGATCGAACGGGTATAACCCCGAGATGGTCCCATTGGCACCAAGTCAGGGTCTGATGATGGAATCTTGGAGAAATCGAGGGAACTCTTCAAATGTTATAGGCACATGTAATGTTTTTAGTGTATTTTTCAAAGGTACACCAGTATTTACGCCTGACGGTAGTAATTTTATGTGGCTGAGCTGATGGTGGAAGGTCAACTCCTCAATGGTTAGGAGTTAAAGGATAATTCTTTCACTATTGTACATATATTCGGACTGATACATATAATATCACTAGGAACCACTAAAAATCAACAAATAAATTAACTTTTTAACAAAAAATAAAACCGCCTTCAAAAATAAGCGCGTTACAAAACACGGAGAAACTAAAAAGCAAAAAATAATAAACCTTTGAATTCAGATTTCTTATCGTATTGCAATAATCTAAACATCCAAATTATAAACAAATCAATTATTTTTGGAGTCGGTACCAGCCTGTGTATATATAACAATAGCAAGGCGACGAACAGGTCTGGTACCGACTACAAAAATAATTGATTTGTTTATAATTTGGATGTTTAGATTATTGCAATACGATAAGAAATCTGAATTCAAAGGTTTATTATTTTTTGCTTTTTAGTTTCTCCGTGTTTTGTAACGCGCTTATTTTTGAAGGCGGTTTTATTTTTTGTTAAAAAGTTAATTTGAAAACGAGCCTTCACCGTCACAATTATTACCACTTCTGGACATTTTTTCATATTTTGTCAGACTAATTAGAAAAAGTCCTATGATAATATATGTTATATATTTGTAAACTACTCGCAAAGCCCTATAATTTGATACCACACACGGTATGATTAAGCGCTCGGTCGCGATTTCACTATTTTTCACGTGAAAGCCCTCTTAATATTGTTTATTTTATAAATATAATACCTACACGGGTTAGCGTTTATTTTTCGAACAGTTTAATTCACAGTTTACTTGTAACCTCATTGTTCATGGGCGACGGTGGTTGCTTACTATCAGGCGATCTGACTGATCATTTGTCTACTATGGCATCAAAAAAAATTACCACGGGCCAGACGACGTATCCATATCACTGTTTCTACTTGACATCCCGCAGTGTGGCATCCAAATCCCCGATCACTGCCAATTTGGTAACGACATTTCGCAAATCGCAACGCAACGTGTACGTACGCATCTAGTTTATAATTATGGGTGTTGAGAAAGGGGCGGCACATGGCCTGGGGCCTAGAGCGGCTAGGACTGCAAATCCGCCACTGCTGATGATGGAGTCGGAAGATATGAACTGGAACTACATGATGGAACATCGTATCATAGCTGTTTTTGGGTTTCTTAGAAAAGTCTTGTAATGAACTTTGACTACGATTAGGTTTCAAGGTCTGATGATGGAGCCGGAAGATATGAACTGGAACTACATGATGGAACATCGTATCATAGCTGTTTTTGGGCTTCTTAGGAAAGTCTTGTAATGAACTTTGACTACAATTAGGTTTCAAGGTCTGATGATGGAGCCGGAAGATATGAGCTGGAACTACATGATGGAACATCGTATCATAGCTGTTTTTGGGCTTCTTAGAAAAGTCTTGTAATGAACTTTGACTACGATTAGGTTTCAAGGTCTGATGATGGAGCCGGAAGATATGAACTGGAACTACATGATGGAACATCGTATCATAGCTGTTTTTGGGCTTCTTAGAAAAGTCTTGTAATGAACTTTGACTACGATTAGGTTTCGATTAGGTTTCGGTCTGATGATGGAGCCGGAAGATATGAACTGGAACTACATGATGGAACATCGTATCATAGCTGTTTTTGGGCTTCTTAGAAAAGTCTTGTAATGAACTTTGACTACGATTAGGTTTCAAGGTCTGATGATGGCGCCGGAAGATATGAACTGTAACTACATGATGGAACATCGTATCATAGCTGTTTTTGGGCTTCTCAGAAAAGTCTTCTAATGAACTGATTAGGTTTCAAGGCCTGATGATGGTGCCGGAAGATAGGAACAGAAAAAAGGGGGGGGGCTCGAGGGGGGAAGCATGAAAGAAAGATCAACGTAGTATTTAAAATAAGTTGGGTTAGCGTTTTCTTGTGACCTTTCAGAGCAAACAAAGGGGGGCTCGGGGGGCGAAGCCCCCGCATGAAAGAAAGATCAACGTAGTATTTAAAATAAGTTGGGTTAGGGTTTTCTTGTGACCCTTAAGAGTAACGAAAAGGGGGGCTCGGGGGGCGAAGCCCCCCCGCATAAAAGAAAGATCAACGTAGTATTTAAAATAAGTTGGGTTAGCGTTTTCTTGAGACCTTTAAGAGCAAACAAAGGGGGGCTCGGGGGACGAAGCCCCCCGCATGAAAGAAAGATCAACGTAGTATTTAAGATAAGTTGGGTTAGCGTTTTCTTGTGACCTTTAAGAGCAAACAAAAGGGGCTCGGGGGGCGCAGCCCCCCGCATAAAAGAAAGATCAACGTTGTATTTTAAATAAGTTGGGTAATGGTTTTCCTGTGACCCTTAAGAGCAAATAAAGGGGGGCTCGACAAAAAAGAAATACTTAAATTTTGTTTGAATTAGTTGAAATGTGACAATATTTTCTAATCGAGTCAAACAAAATCCCACTAGCTGAGAGCTTCAAAAGAAACTACAACGCAACAAATGCATTTATCACTGCTTCCTGTAGTTCCACAGGTGGTAAATCATCTTTATTACTAGATTCACCAACTTTTATCAATTTTAAAGCAGATAATTTGACTTTATTCAATGTCAAATTACTTTACCCACTAGTGGATAAAATGCGTTTTTACCCGCTGGTATTAAAGGACAAAACACGTGTTTCCGAGCTAGTGTGGGGAAAAATAAATTAATAGTTTAAAAAACACTATAAAACATGCTTTTATAAATGCACGTAAAAGCCAAAAATAAATTATGGATCGTTCAAGTTGTCTCTATTTGTGAGCTGAAGTTTAAAAACTATGTGCTTTTAATTATAATATTTGATTGTAAAAGCGTGGGGCGCTGGAACAGGAAAGACTTTCTTGTAAACAAATACTAATCCGAACTTCCTGGCGAATGAAGTTGCATAAGAACATAACGTTTACATATGCCACCAAAGAGAACCAAAGATATCTCGTCCACGAACAAGAACTCTGCATCCTGTCACTGTAGATACTTTCCCCTTTTGTACTTTGATTACCGGAAAAAAGCGGCGTTCTAAAGTGTCGGTGACTGTCGACTCTCCTCGCTACTAGCGCATATTTTGTCTGAGTTCGACAAACTGGTACATGTAGAACCTACTAGTCATGCTGCAACTCCAGTTAGCGCGTCAATCTGTGTAACCTCCTTCCTGTAACATAGCATAATTTGATTTATCAGCAAGTTATACAAAAAGTCTTTCCTGTTCCAGCGCCCCACGCTTTTACAATCAAATATTATAATTAAAAGCACATAGTGTTAAACTTCAGCTCACAAATAGAGACAACTTGAACGATCCATAATTTATTTTTGGCTTTTACGTGCATTTATAAAAGCGTGTTTTATAGTGTTTTTTAAACTATTAATTTATTTTCAAAAATAATACAAGAAGTAGACCTATTCACTCAATAATATTTACGAAGTTTGATTTAAAAAAATTTTATTCAATTAGACGTATAAAATAGATACAAATAAGCCTACAAACAAAACTAAATTAAATTAACCTAAATAAACCTTATATTATATTATAGCACACAATTAACCTAAATAAATCTAAAACTAAAAACCTTACATCAAGTATAAAAAAACCTACTGGAAGAGGACTCCCCGCGGAACCCCTGGTGTAAAGGTACCCATCACACTCGCCGCGTTACCGCGATACCATAATTATATGTATTACTTGGTATTACTCATTGACATGACAGAACAAAAATGAAAAAAAAAATGTACAAATACAAAAGACGCGCGCTGGTATCGTCATCCGTACCGGCCAGGCTGCCAGCGCGTGCGCAGCATAGAGGTTGGTCATTCCGTCGCCTACAGTCGTTAACTTTTGACGACTCCTAAAACTGGTTAGAAAGTATGAAAAAGTGCATAAAACAAAGGAGAATAGTTTGAAAAAAAAACCAATAAAACTGCTACTGTTATTCCATTTGAACGCATTTTTTTTTCAACCCCCGGAATTTTCCCGACTGCCTGCTTAATTACCTACTTATTTGCTTTTTCTATTGGACTGCGGTTGGTACTGGTAGAATCTGTGCAGGACTAGAAGGAATGCAAAAAATGTATCAAGTGGGCCTTTTTTTTCTAAGTTGTCCACCACTTTTTTTGGATTTGGAAATTTTACGTGGTTTCCACTCAGAATCAAGGACTCTTTCAATCCTTATAGGAGAAAAAAAGTGTCCCAAGGTTTTTTTTCCCATTCCGTTACCATTTTTTCATACACTTTGTATGGCGGTAACGGAATGGAAGGTTTGAAAAATGTATGGAAATCTCGGGACTTTTTTTTCTGCTCTCAGGATCGAAAGACCTCGCGATTCTGAGTATGAATCGCGTAAAAAATACCCATGTTACAAAAAAAGTCCGAATCTATTTATTTTTGTTCGGCTCCTTATAATGCACAGATTCTATACAGTATCGATACCACATAATAATTATGTGTAAATATTACTTAGATCGCCACAAATCGAAGAACATCATCATCATCATCATCATATCAGCCCTTTATCGCCCACTGCTGAGCATAGGCCTCTCTTCTAGTACGCCACTTGTCCCGGTCCTGAGCTAGTCTCATCCAGTTGTGGCCCGCAATTTTCCGGATGTCGTCAATCGAAGAACACATACTTACAACTAAAAGAAGAATGAATCAGGAACAACGTTTAAGGAGAGCTTAAAGCTCTATGAAAATCAGCTATAGATAAGAAAGCCACTTTCAGCGAACTTTAAGCTCTTTTGATAACAGAATCAACGCACGGCAACATGCAGAAGAAGATATACGAAAAATAGAGGAGAATTTGAGAAGAGCTTAAAGCTCCATGACAATTAGCAATAAATTAAATGCTAATCTCACCGAACTTTAAGCTTTTTTGATAACAGAACCAACGGCAACTTAAAGAAGACGACATAAACGAAAAACATTGTGTACTAAACTAAAACGTATTTGGGCTACTTTCACCAACGAAAATGGAGGGTTAACCCGATGGTTAACCCTCCATTTTATATGGAATTTGACAGTTGACAGCCCACTAACCCTGAGTTAAGTGATTGGTGCAAGTGGGTAGAATATCGGTAGAAGTAAAAATTGTATAAAAAGTGTATCGTGCACTGGCAGACACAGATTTCTTAATATATGCCATTTTCTTATCACTCCTAAATAGAGATTTTATGACACGGATCTAGTTAAAAGAGAAATGTACAAGAAATGTAGAAGATATGTTAGTGTTTTATGGTTGAATATATGTAATATTAAGTTGTTTGGAACAATTGCCGATTTCTATTTCTTATATTATATGAGAATGTGATTTTCTTTTTTCTTTTTTTTTCATGTAAGTCTAGATATAAAGCCTAGTGACGAAGCTCCTGCAACTGCAGACAACTTAAAGAAGAACAAAGAAGCATTGCGCCATATTTGGACGATTCCTGTTGAGTCGTGGTATGACATATATGTATACCCACTCAGGCAGCAATCAGCAAAATATGGCACAAATAAACAAAGAGGAACCCGAGGAAGATAAGCAGAAAAGAAGGACACACAGGACCACACCTTGGACAATGGCGATCAAACTTGAGAAAAAAGCGCGGTCCTACGCACACAGTCTAAGCTCGTGTAGGCGAACGCGTACCATGCTTGTATGAGTGAGATAAGGCAGGTCGCCTAATCGCGTTCTTGACAGTCGGTGACTATGAGGTAACCGAGAGCGGGTGAGCGGCACTTTCAACGGGAAGCAAGAGTGGCCATACTGTAACAGAACAGTCCATATTATGCTTCAACTACATTATGAGCATTTCCCATCATTCCATTGAAAATTGAGATAAAATGTTCATACTGCAGATGAAGCATAAATAAGTACTTCTACCCGTTCCCGTATATGAAATAAAGAGTGTTCAGAACGGTCCAGTCCGACGCTTCTTAGCTTCTATCCAAAAATGTATGGAATTCGAATGTATGAATTTAAAAATCGTGTTTCGAAACAAAAAATGTTTATAGTGAATACGCACCCTTAGTTTCCGTGATTTATTTATTGTCTAAGTTAAGATTTTTATAATATGTAGGTACATACATATATAAAAATAAAATACTAAAACGTATAAACACATTATAAGAAACCTAACCTGGGGTACAGCCGCGGGGCAGGGCCCAAACTGCCGGTGGTTAGGGCTGCAGAGAGAGGAACCGTCGGACTATCCGCGCCGTGTCCAAGATAATTATTATAAATAAATAAAACAAACAAACAACAACGAGAGAGAGTTGGAAGTGTCTGTGACAGTCAGTAGATTAGGTAGTAATAAATGTACTGACATTCACAGATTCACACTTTCTCTGGTACCTCATCAATAGCCGTTTCCCATCGTATGGAACAATTTCAAGTAGCCACACCAGTCTTGTTGAGCATATCTTCAGTGTTATGGGTAAGGTCGTTTCACAGTTGCGACAACGTTACTCCTTTTATAACTAGATGGCGTTGCATCATACAAGTGCGGAAAAGAGGAATTTAATACTGTTTGAAACGAGTGGCGATAAAAAAAATCGATAACTACTATTTCAGTACATGAGGTGCGTTTTTCCCGCCCTAATGTGGAAAGTTACATTTTTCGGCATGTCGAAACTTGAAAGGCCATATGTACCTACTAGAAAACATCGGACAATACATGTGCGAAGAGGAAATTCATAACACGTATCGATTTAAAACACAGGGATTTAAATCATTTTCGTCGTTCAATCATGTTTTAATTTATCGTCCCTCGTGTCGAACTTCCACTTTTCCGCACGTGTAGCGTAATAATGTACTTACTATATTTGAATATTGCTATATTATATTATACCTGCTATATATACCTATTGCTTCTTGCATCTTAACAGTTTTTTTACAAATTATATTTTTTGAACGTTTTCAGCGTAGTTTTTGTGGCCATTTCCATTCTTGTTAACTACCTAGGTAAGTACCTACTTGTAAATAACTTTGTCTCATTTTAAAGGAATATAAGCCTGATACCTCTACGCGCTCCCGAGACTACTAGGTACTGCAGGATCGTCACAACACTCAAGATGTGGACGGCGGCCAGTGCTTATGTTGCCAGTACAATGTTATCTCATCCATGTACTCACAACATAACCACAGACTGCCCTCTCACTTATCCGCAGAGAAACAACGAAGGAAGATAAGTATTTGAACGTGGACGTGCGCAGCGCACTAGTTGGATAATCTTTAGGTATCGCATCAGTACGCCATTATCGCACTTACAAATGTGTACTTGTAGTGCGAAAAGGACGGACTGACGTTATATCTTTTATCATATAACGCGACCGTGCTTGCCGGCGTAGAATTTTTAAGTGGTTACTTTCAGTTCAAATTGTTGTTGGTAACTAGGTCTTAGTTTGTGGTCTTTATTGAATAAATTTGGAATAAATAGCCTTTTTAGGGTTCCGTAGTTAACTAGGAACCCTTATAGTTTCGCCATGTCTGTCTGTCCGTCCGTCCGTCCGCGGATAATCTCAGTAACCGTTGGCACTAGAAAGCTGAAATTTGGTACCAATATGTACATCAATCACGCCAACAAAGTGCAAAAATAAAAAATGGAAAAAAATGTTTTATTAGGGTACCCCCCTACATGTAAAGTGGGGGCTGATATTTTTTTCATTCCAACCCCAACATGTGATATATTGTTGGATAGGTATTTAAAAATGAATAAGGGTTTACTAAGATCGTTTTTTGATAATATTAATATTTTCGGAAATAATTGCTCCTAAAGGAAAAAAAAGTGCGTCCCCCCCCCTCTAACTTTTGAACCATATGTTTAAAAAATATGAAAAAAATCACAAAAGTAGAACTTTATAGATACTTTCTAGGAAAATTGTTTTGAACTTGATAGGTTCAGTAGTTTTTGAGAAAAATACGGAAAACTACGGAACCCTACACTGAGCGTGGCCCGACACGCTCTTGGCCGGTTTTTTAATGCTTTTTTACTTAAAGCCTGACCAAAAATATAAGACTACGCGCCATCTTGCGGAATTTCATTAGAACTATTTTCTTCATACTAAACTGAACTGTCACCGCATACATCAGAATAACAGCGCCCTCCTGACAATATTCACAGTATTTCTGGTCAAGCTTTACATAAATATGGTGCTTGTGTCTGGTGAGATAGAAAATGTGTGTTTATAGGTACGCCCATAGAAATATTATAAGATAAAGGTGTACAAAATTATTATTTTTATTTCAGCGAAATCGTTAGCGTCGACGTCGGTATATATAAATAAATAAATAAATAAATAAATAAATAAATAAATATGCGCCGTTTAATAGTATAAGATAAGATAAAGTGTAATTATTATTTGCCAACGCGGCGTCAGGATATGCCATGCAGTTGGGGGTGGGGCACACATTTGTGGATTCTGTTCTTGAACGACTTATGTACTCGTACTTGCCAAAGGGACCTCTCGCATCGCCCTGGGCAAAGTTGGAATTAAAATAAGCGTCTCTTACAGGTACAATTGCAACGTTCAAACACTCCGAAGTAACTCCAAGCCCACCATGCTCCCACCAGCGAAGACCCTGAAGACTCCAGAAAAACTACAGGTATGTTTACGAGTAGTACCTCATATTGACTTACTCGTTGCCTACGGTCTGAGTGCGTCCACCCTATGCAGCGTCACAGTATAATAAAGAGTACTATCGTACAGTATGGCCACTCCCGCTCCCCGCTGAAACCCACCCCCACCACCACCCTCTCTCGGTTACTCTCACAGTTACCGCCTGTCAAAAACGCGAACAGTCGATATTTCACTCATTCGAGCATAGTACGCGTTCACCTACACTTATGCCTACACGAGCTTAGACTGTGTGCTAGAAGCGCGCCTCTTTCATATATTTGATCACCAGTGTCCGAGGTGTGGCCGCGTCGACTCAGGACAGTTGTACGAGCTTCAATTGTTTGACATGCACGCCGGACGCCGCGCCCCGCACGCCTAATATGAGCGCGCACTTAGGCCTTACCGGTAAATTCTCTTGCAAGTACCACTGTTAAAGGAACTCCAGGTCAACCATGATCCAACTAGCGAAGACTGGAGAATTGTTCAGAAATCGCACGCGGTCGAATACTGAGGCTAAAGGGGACGCGTGCAGGGGTGGGCGCACGCTATTCAGCGTGGACTCAGGACACTGCTGCTCTCCGCCCAAGACGGACGCAGAATTCGTTGGTTGTAGACGGCACTCCAAGATTGGTTAGTGATAGATGTGATCCCAATTCCACCCTTAAATAAAAAGGTAACAAAATAAAACGACAAAAATACTTACGTGAAATATTTATTGAACTGTCGTCGTCTAATCGTAATACAAAACCGCCCAAAGCGCTTACTCAGTAACAAATATGTCATATAATGCACAAAATACTACACTAGGCATTGGCAAGTATGGCCCCGGGCCTGCCCTCATACACACCGCTTTCATGTTTTCAATTGTCAATTGCCATCTGACTATTATTAGTCAATGAGGAGGCACGCTCAAAGATTATGATAGATGGCGCCAACTTAGTCCATTGTATAGATAAGGAATTTCATACGTGAGAGCGAGAAGTTTTTTTTTCTCTCTCACACATATGAATGACACAATGACAGTGACATGCCTAGACACTTGCACAGGCGCCGCCTGGCGGGATAAAATGTCAGTGTGCCTCCTCAATGTGCGACTAATCCTATTAAGGTGGCTCGCTTAGGTTACCCCAAGCTCAGGCTGCGTTAGATGGCGTTAATCTGCAAATTACCAGTCTTATTTTTTTGTGGAGTCGTACAGGCATTTATATACTTTCAATTATGCTTCGCGAACATTTAATATTAAAATTGACGTATTACAACAAACATTCAACTTCTCATTGTAACGTTAATCCCCTTAATGTAGATAAATTTACTATTTTACACTATTTTTAAGTACCACTCACACATACAAACAGTGTTTTTGTATTCCTTCTAGTCGATAATTTCACGCGGCGACAGCTTGTTTAAATAGCCTTGCGGTAAATACGTGCCATCGCATGATTTGCATGGAAGTACTGGGTTCGAATCCAGGACTTTTTCTCTTTTTTTTTTTAATACTACGTCGGTGGCAAACAAGCATACGGTCCGCCTGATGGAAAGCGGTCACCGTAACCTATGGACGCCTGCAACTCAAGAGTGTCGCATGCGCGTTGCCGCCCCATTAGAAACTTGTACACTCCCCTTTGCTGCGTGTGCACAGCAAAAAGGAGTGTACAAGTTCAAAGGAGGGTTTGGGTTGCCGACGACTCAAAGGACAATAGACGGAACAAATTAGTTCCGTAAGTCCTCCCGTCGTCAGCACCCCACACCCTCGTTGAGCTCTGGCAGCCTTACTCACCGGCAGGAACACAACACTATGAGACACTATTTTTTGTTTTATTATTATACATAAATGTATATGTACTCGTACAGTAGTTACTGAGCGTTTTCCACAAAAAAGATTAAAAACCTATTCTCTTACATGGTAATAATTTTTGGGTTCGTCGAACTCAGAATTTCTAACATAATTATCCTAATCTGATATTTTTAAAAATTCCAAAAAAGTATAGATAAATTTTAGTTTCTAAACTACGATTCGAATGTTTTTTTTTTCTAATTGTTTATTTTCGATGGAGCAAGGGTATTCAAATCGCTTTTGAAATCTTAAATTAGTAAATGAAAATGCAATAGTTAACTGAGTAACGTAATGCTTTAAAAACTCAAGTGGACTTTTTTTATCTAAGGAGTAATTTCGATAAAATATTATATTTAGCGAGGGTATTAAAAGTTGTGTTTTATATCTCAACTTAATAAATAGAAAATCAAAATGACAATAAAAAAATCAATATGTTCTCTAAGATAAAATTGATACCTTCGGCTCTCCATTCTTGCTCGGTCAATAAAAAATACGAAATTTATATCCAAAAAAATACAAAAAGTTTATAGAATCCTGGGAATCGAACGCACCTTCACGGCGTGACAGACGACTATTCACCAACGACGCCATTACATAACACGCTGTTACTGACGAAATTGGGCTATACATATATAATTATTTAAATATAAATAATAATGTCAAATCCATACTAATATTACAAATGGGAAAGGGTGTGTGTCTGTTTGTTTGTCCGTCTTTCACGGCAAAACCGGAGCGACGAATTGACGTGATTATTTAAGGGGATTTAGTTGAAGGGATGGAGAGTGACATAGGCTACTTTTTGTCTCTTTCTTACGCGAGCGAAGCCGCGGTCAAAAGCTAGTTTATTATAAATGGGAAAAGCTGGTTACTCTATAATCTGAAGTGGAAGAATTCGTTGTTTCACCAAAGATAATGTGTGTTTGTTTGTTTGTCCGTCTTTCACGGCCAAACGGAGCGACGGATTGACATGTTTTTTAAGTGGAGATAGTTGAAGGGATGGAGAGTGACATATGCTACTTTTGTCTCTTTCTAACGCAAGCGAAGCCGCGGGCAAAAGCTAGTACAGCACGGGTAGCATGGTCGCGCGATAGACGATAAAATATCAGGCCGTCCCTGTCGCACTATTAGTAAGTGCGATTATAGGGACGGCCAGATGTTTTATCATTTATCGCGCGACCATAATTGCCTGCCTGGACCAGATTATATTGATGATAATTATTATTTGTAACCATTTAGTTAATATTGTCTTCAGTTACCGCGATAGTTACTCATGAAATAAAAACTATGAAAACGGATTAAATCGCGTATAATGAGTTTGAAATTCATCCCGATGTTTCAAACACTTTACAGCGTTCGTGGTCAACGGGTGACTGAGGAAAAATTACAATGTGCAAAAGCTACCCACATTCTTGTATATAACCATTTACACTGCTCGTCACTTGAATAGGTTCACTACCAAAAATAGTTTCATCGGCATTTCTAGTAATATTAGTGACAAAGTAAAACTTGTATTGTGTAGGATATTTTACTTGTAGATATAAGATATAATAACATTACAAATTAAATGACGTGTTTGTTAAGAAAAAATATTTATTTGTTATCATGGGTCAAAAAAACTTGTCACATGAATAGGTTCATCAAATAAAAGACTAAATATTTTCAAAAGTAATTATATATTTTATTTCTAATAGTGTGTAAATTTACCATTTTCTCGTATTGTTTCAAAAATTCTGTTAGGCATTGAATCATAAAGAGAGCGAAGGAAATTTAAATCAAGATTTTTCCAAGCCTTGTCGATGGCACTAATCAACTGTTGTTTGTTACTTAATTCTTGTCCTCCGATGTAAACTTGACGTGATAACCAACTCCAAACGTTCTCCATTATATTTAGATCCGGTGAGCATGAGGGCCAGTTTAAAACTTCAATTTTTTGTTGTTTAAAGCACTCTGATACTTCATGTGCAGTATGTATCGGCGCATTATCTTGCTGTAATATCCAAAGACGGTGATTCATAATAGTGTCAATTTTATTGTATTTATCTTTTAGAAGCTGTAGATACTTCCTTGCCGTTTGTTTCCCTTGGAGGAAAACAATATCGACTGCACCATAATATGATATTGCACCCCAGACCATTACATATTGAAATGACGAATGCCGGCGAGACATAATCTTCTCTTCCTTTCTAAGATCATGAAAGTAATAATGAAAACCATCAGGACCATCGAGGTTAAACTTTTTTTCGTCGGTAAAAATAACTGTTTTCCATTGGTGTGTCCAGCTCATGTGATTTTGTGCAAACGCAAGTCGTCTTAATATATGATGACTTTGCAAAGTCGGTTTTTTCTTTAATTTTCGTCTTTTCAGGTGACGTGCTTGTTTTATAATCCTTGTGACAGTGGAAAGGGATGCTGTAGTGTTAGTTTCTCTAGCTATTGCTGCCGTACTTTTAGTTGAATTAGAAGCAGCGCGCAAAATCATTCGACGTTCCCGAGCACTTGTCGCAAACTTTGTTCTGCCTTTGTAATTTTTTCCACAATTTTCTTTATTTCTAACGTAATTGTTAATTACATTAGGACTTCTGTTTAATCTGCGAGCTATTTCGCGATTTGATAATTTTTGTCCTAAGAAAAACTGGATATTACTAATTTCCTCACTTGTTAACTGTTTATTGCGTCCCATCTTGTATTGTTTTTATATGAACAAGAAAAAATATTGTATCTTATAAAACACAAACAAGTACGTCTAAACACCAAGCGAGAACACAGACAAATGTAACAATACAAGACAAAACGTGGCGTGAACCTATCCATGTGACGAGCCGCGAACACGTAGGCATCTGTGATTGGTCAGACACTGACCAATTACGCGTCGCAACGTATTTAATGTGTATTAGAAATTTTTAAGCGTAAGATTAGTAATCTATATCAAAGGTCAAAATGCAAAAAATAATAGTAATATAATACATAATGGTAAAATATAAGGTGAACCTATTCAAGTGACGAGTAGTGTAGTTGTTGAAGAAAAACATTCACACAACAATAACATAGGTCAACCAGCTCAGTAAATGCAATACTTTACTAATACTATGCCCACACTATGACCTATGTATAATGTATTATACCAGACGTGTAATATTTTATTTTATCAACAAAGGCATAATAAAGGATTGTATTGTATTTTTGTATGAAAATAAAAAATAGGAAAGCAATATAGTAATAGTCAAATATTCCATTAAAAAAATAAAAAATACTTAATAAATCCATAAAAGTTCAAATGATTAAAAAAAACTTCGGACTCGAACCCACGATCTTCTGCATCATAGTCGGTCGTTTGACCGAGACGCCATTTCGATTTACATTAGCAGTGTCGAAATACACGATATGTATCTTTGTTGACAAAATGCGTCATTATTTCTGAGTCTGCTTGAGTTAACTAAACCAATATCTTTAAATAATTACTTGTCAAGAGCCAAATGTCACTGATGACAATGTCAACTAAAAATGCGCGAAATATGACGGCTCTGTGTCTGTACACAAAATTTGGCACGCACATTTACGTAAAATTAATAAAAAATTCACATGGATTTGTCCATGATTTCTGTATGAAACAATGTATTTCATTCACTACCGCGACGACGGATAATGTATAGTAGATGTATGCGCATATTTTTATTTAGTTGTAGTGTGCGGTGACTAAATAAATGGTAGATGTTTTTTGTATGGAAAGCGAGCCACCTTAAGATCATTTTAATTTACATTTTTTTTTTCACATCTTCCATTAATAAACCTACATACTATAGTTTTGAAACACACTGAAAAAATTTCACCATCACTACTAGCGACATCCAGTGGTAAGTAGAATTACTAAAATGTTTACTGATGACGATAGATGGCGACATCAAATATAACTCCACAAGTGATATCAGAAACAATGTTAAACTGATTTTTTTTTAATTATATCTATGTAACATAAATAAAAAGTAGTATAACCAATAATATAAATTAACATTAATTCATAAATAGTATTAGAAATATAACGCGCATGATTCACAAATGATTTTATTATTTGTTTCTTTACAAGCAAAGAAAATACAAATTACAAATAACCGAACATAGAACCTGCTTTTTTGAGTTCGGTCAAAAAGTATATAATTACATAACAAACCATAGTAATGCAACAGCAACATCTAAAAAAACATGATAGATAAGATAACATAGTTCATTTATAACACATTGCCAAATGAACAGAATATATAGCAATCCGTAATTCAACTAGCAATTGGAACCAGTTATTATAAGTCTCGAACCGATAGAGATATCGCAAAAACTTAAAACTGTATTTATTCAAATCATATTTATTTCTTCAATCAGTAATAATAAAAACAAGCATAATTAATAAAGTACTTATATATAAATCAATTTCTGAAATGACGAATCACCAAAAAATTGTCTTTCACAATTCAGAGATCAGAAAATGTATGACGCTGCAATAACGTTGCAACCTTGTTTGGAATGCCATCTCGTGGAGGAAATTGGGAACTTAAATCCACCAGTAGATTGCACCGTGCTGTACTAAAACTTTATACCCATTATATCAATCACAAGACGGTGTGTATGAGAGCCAAATATATGATATGACACTTAAGCGTGCCTAAACTAACTTAACTAAGTTAACACCATAAATAAGTAAACAAGTTAATGTAATAAGTCAAACTAATATTTATGATGTCCACTATACATATAGATTCCAAGTAAACTGACTAAATTGTAAAACTAAGTACTTAAACAGCGTTGCTCACACTTCAGAGACGCAACTGTTTTAAACTTTCACGATTTTTACACATACTTCAAATTGCAACCGAGACTTAGGCGCTGGTCCCACCAAAAGCGATGAGCGATCCGCGGTAGAAACGAACAAACGATAGCCGCCCCCGTGTAAATAAAGGAGAGAGCGAGCGATTTATAGTTCTACTCGCTTTTGCCCGCGGCTTCGCTCGCGTTAGAAAGAGACAAAAAGTAGCCTATGTCACTCTATCCCTTCAACTATCTCCACCTAAAGAATCACGTCAATTCGTCGCTCCGTTTTGCCGTGAAAGACAGACAAACAAACAGACACACACACTTCCCATTTATAATATTAGTATGGATAAGTCATCTATCGCCGCGCGCCGACAGGTCATCGCTTACTCGCTTCTGGTGGAGCTTTAATCGCTCGCTCGCTCGCTTGTGTCTGCTCGCTCGCTCCGAGACCACGGGGACAATGCCGTCCTTGAAACGTCGGTTAGTTTTAAATAATTATATAATAATACACGATTAACCGTCTGCAATTTTAAGTACGCAACTATTTGTTACAATATCGTGGTTTTCCTTCATTTGCAATAAGGAAGAATTTCTGTAGGATTTTTTGATTAAAACAATCCTTATTGTATAATTGTATATGAATGACCCTTCTGTAAAGGGGACACAAAGAATGTAGTACAATTTGAATTATACATTGGAACAGGTGTCATAAAATAAAGACAATGACCGAGGTCGGATTCGAACCGGGATCATATGCCGTCGATACAAGTGTATAATGCAACCATGAGACGCTTCTCACCTTAACAATTTTCTAATGCTTTTAGGATTACGTAGAGAATAAATATATAAAAATTTGGATATTCTTGGACTTATTCTATCCAAAGTTTTCTTTTTCTTACTTAGGTATTTAATTTCATGAACAATCAACATATTATTTTGTTTAATCTATTTATTTGTTTTACAGGTCTACATTTGAAGAGGCGAATCAAAACGTAGCGGAGACCACACACAGCTGATGTCACAATTGAAGCCCCAAATATCTTATTAAATTTATGGCCCTGCCCACATTCTATAACGTACCATAACCAAATCCGTTTGTTGTAAAAACAAAACTAATCATATGTTTGTCAATCAAATGTTTATGTAAGAATTTGGCAACGATATTTTGAATCATCATTGCAAATTTGTCTTTTTTTGCCCAAACTGTCTAAAAGCGATACCAGATACAAGTGTGTGCATGGGTTCCACCATAGGGATAATAATAGGAGTAGCCATGGGAACAGTAACGGGGGCGGTCATGGGGTTAATTCTGGGGGTGTTTGTGGGGGTAATTCTGACCGCCTTCATGGGGGTAGTCATGTGGGTAACTATGACGGTATTCCACATTCATCCGAGGGCGGGTTTTTCGTGGATTAATAGTCCAGGTAACTATTAGTTCAGAGTGACATTCTTTAACTCTTTTCCAGGTTTAGTAAATCTAGCGATCACATACCTACGTGATCACAGATTTTCAACCTGTCTGAGTTAAGGGTCGTACCTATTTGATTGCAATTTCGGCGAAAGGGTTAAATGGTCCTGCACCTAATAATTTAGGGGTAATATTACAATTCTAATTCAGTATATATATATATACTCAGTATTGAGTATATATTTGGAATAAGATAAAAAAGTCAGGGGTCCGAAAGGTTAAGGTAGCAAAACGAAATCAAAAAAGTCATTGTTAGAATCGACTTCTTGTGTCAATGGCATCTCCATACATAGGTACCTATCATTAATTTTAAACTAAATTAAGTTCGACTAAACCTAGCTCGGTATAACATAATAAATGCAGCCTTTGTACAGGCTCCTAAGGCTTTGGAATTACTTGAAAAAAATCGGATATACTTTTTTGTTAATAAAAGTACTAACAAGTGCAGCCAAGGTGCTAAATATTGATGCGAACAGAGTGCCAAGAAATGTATACACGGCTTTATTGCTTATGCGTTAACGTTGTGGATGCATATTTTGGCACATTGTCTGCATTTGTGTTTCATATCTTGACTGTAACTCATTATTTCGATATCGGATGTCATGGAATAGAAAAAATCAAGATGGCGTCTGCAATGTATGGGATATCGGTCCGACATCCGATATCGGATCGGATAATGTGAAAACGCACTAACTCATTTCATCCATGGAATTCCGCTTGGTGTCCATACAGTGTGTTACCACCACCCGGGCATGTATTAAAACCAATAATAATACAGTCAATTAGCAATCGTTTGCGCATATCAACAAATCATAGTTATTTAAATTAACTGAAAAAAGAATTTTCCGAAATCCCAAGATTCAATGTAACGCGTGTGTATCTTAATTGTCATTACTCACATCGCTCATACTTATTAGCTGTCATTGCCCTCACTTGACAAGTGTGGCCACATTGCTGGCAATAAAATTTATTGCCACATTGCTGGCAATAAAATAAGATAGTTCATAAAGTAAATTTTTTTAATTATTAATTAAGGGCATGGTTAAGTTAAATAACTATGTAAGATTACGTTCCTTTAAAAAGTCCACGAACAATGTATAACGAAATGTAATATATAGCCTATATATGTCAATCAATATACAAACTCACCTCTTTTTTTTCGGACCATAAAAAGTTATCTGTGGTCTTTTGGGCCTTATTTATTATACAGAGGACAAGCAAACAGGCGCATCGCCCGATAGTAAGCTATTACCGTCACTTATGGACACCTGGGAAAGAAGATTGGTTTCATATTCGGCTTTCGAATTGTTCTTTTTTCAAAATTAGCATTTATATGCAGATTTAAAGCCTGACCAGAAATATATGACTACGCGCCATCTTGCGGAATTTCAGTAGAACTATTTTCTTCATACTAAACTGAACTGTCACCGCATACATCGGAATAACAGCGCCCTCCTGACAATAGTCATATATTTCTGGTCAAATTTATAAAGTATACGCAATGAGCTAAAACTACTATTTAATGTTATCTTAAAGGCAATTTAAATATTATGAAATGGTACTAAAGAAGCTCGGGGTCCGCTCGACCACCTATCCCAAGATTTGTTTACTTATTCAATAAATACACTACCGTCGATTACACATTTAACTAAGTCTGAATCATACGTTAATATTAGTCACAAAACTCACAATATTGGACCCTGTTAGGTTAAATAGTTTAAATACCATAAGTATTGTAAAGAGTATTTTCCTACATGTTTGTTTATTTTGAAGTCTAATAGTTATTTGTTTTACAAGGGGGCAAAGTTTTTTAACAGCACGTGCCAATATTGATACACGAGCAAGCGAAAGATTTCAATATTGAACCGCGAGCGTAGCGTTGTGAGGGTTTCAGTAGGCCTAGCACATGATTGCCGCGAGATAGATCACGTCCACAGAACTTAATTTAGATAGAAGAAACAAATTCATATATTTGTATAGGGGCCGAGCGTGTCAAATTTTGTACTGAAGTTGATTCTTGCCTGTAATTTTATATATGTCTCAGGCTCTTGATTGTTCATAATTTTTGTGTTGTTGCAATTGAATATCACGTAACGAGGCATTTTTTATGTTTTGGTTGACTTCAACTTACAAAAATTGACGCCCGAAAGCTGCAAGCTGCGAGTAAAGACGGACAACTCAGTGGATTTCACTGAGTTCATTTGACACGCTAAGTAGATACGTTTGCTTGATCTATGGTATATATGACATCTGTGATCACGTCTTTTCTAATTGTAATAATGACATAAGGGGTAGTCTTTAGACTCTCGCGGCGACATACTCTCGCGGCAATCATGTGCTAACCCTGCAGGGCACAAAGGCATTTTAAAGCGGGGTGACATTGTTCATTATCGATTACTTTGAACTCGATTTAAATAACATATTTTGGTTTGTCATGTGAACATTTCAAAGTATGTTCATTCCTCCTTTTAACCCCCATAGAGTAATTTAAGCGTTTTCAGTTCAGTAGTTGTCTAATGTGAATGTTATATTACTAATTACTGTAATAGTACATTGTGCAACGTGGGGCGGAAGTTCAATATTTCAAACGAGAGTAAGTTTGCAATATTCTTACGCATCGACTTACAATATTTTTCATCACACTTGCAAATATAAAAAAAGTTAAATTAAACTTCATAACTTCCCTCGGGGGAAATAGTTTTTATAAATCCCGCTACGCGTGCGCGCGAAAGCCCACTTACAGAGCGAGTGTGATGAAAAAATTAAATTTGGCTTCATCAATTCACAGAAATGAATTCACAGTCATCAACTCATCATTCAATAGCGTAAATCATCTACAACGATGTAGTACGAAAAGGTTTTCCTTCGTATTTTTCCGGAAACGCTCGTATTTGTCATGCTAGCTCAAACAGTCAGTACGTCTTGTACCGACACTGTCCCAACTAGCATCACAAAATAAAGGAAAACCTTTTCGCACTATCTGTCAAGTATCTTCACTAGAACGGTTAAGTAAAACACATTGTGTCGATTCACTCTCAATTCAGAAAATATAATATATGTGTTAAATGATGTTTCATTTATAAGTTTTCCCTATGTCGTCTCTTTCACGCTCCAGGCGTGACATGAGAAAATGTAAAAACGTGGAAAGATAAGGAATGTCTTCTACGATCAGTCATTCATCAGTCAATATTGAAAGTGTCAGTCATTTTTTAGGAATTATAGAATTATCAAGGAATATAATATATAAGTATCCTCTAAATACGCGATAGACATTCATCTACTAGTACATCCATTAAATTCTCTATAATATGCATAAGAGAGATAGTCAAATAGCCTAAAGAAGAAGAAGAGAGTTCGATTCACGCTATTTGACGCGTGATTGTCGCTAGTCACTCAACTATGCCTATACAAATAACCCGCATTTACTGATGTATGGTGTTCCAACTCTCCCCTTACTTAGCCCTCTATGTTATTTACTAACAAATGCTCAGTCCAGAGATCGTTAATATATTATTAAGTTGACCGCATCAAAAATAGTTATAATTATTTGGAAAATATTTTTATTAATAGTTGTATTTTTATTTAACGCTAAGCTGGTCACTAGAGTGGAAATAGTCGATGTACTGGTATGTAATAACCAATGCACTTGTGTTTCATGGCGTTTTTCAATACACTTGCTAAAAAAAGTAGCAAGGATGATTTCTTATTATTTCAAGAAATTAATTGACTCCTTCATAAGAAGTTCCAATTTTGATATGTTGTAGAAGTGAATTGTGTATAAAAATGTGTATGTATGTATAAAAATAACCAAAATTCATCAATATTTTGTCAAAATATTTGTAAAGTTTTATATTTTCTAGACCAAAATAAAGTTCTTATGCTGAAAAGTTATCAACTAGTCAGTCGGTGTGTTAGTTTCTTAACATGTAACCAACACTTCATCGAATTCAACTAAACAGGGGTTACTGTGACCGGAAAAAACGTTTATCATCGATTAACAATATATTAATCATCGTTTGACAAGATAACATCAATTAATAATATATTGATAATCGATTGACAAGATATCATCGCTCAACAAGATATTGATCATTTATTAACAAGATTGGTACGTTTCTAACCATTTTTTCTCCACGTTCAAAATAACCCCAGTTTATGGTATGGTTAAATAAGAATCTTAAATTTTACTTACATTTGGATTTTTGGTCAGTTGAGCATATTAATGTTGACATAGAAAATATAAGAGTATTTAAGTATGCATAATTCATTATTAATAACATTAGCTCATTCATTAGATAAAAAACAATAATCATTTTCATATAAGTATGTGACCTTTTCAACTAAAAGGTACCAACATTGTCCTTTGTCGAAAAGGTTGTTTAACCCTTAATAGGGTAGAAAATTTCGGAAATTAGTCAAATTAGAATTCTGTCAAACTGTCAAATAAAGTCTAAACTATGGTGCCCCCTGCCTTGTTAAGCGTTTTTGATGCTGAAAATAGCATCTTATTGACAACTCACAAAAGTACCCTTTTGGTTGAAAATGGCACACATTTTTTTATCTAAAGATGAAATTAATACTAGAACAGAAATCATAGGGCCCTACCGCCAACATCAAACATCTAAAAACTTCACCACAGTGACATTGGCACTTGACACTGACAATGTGCCTATTTCTGGTTTGATAAGTGACGAAGTGGCACTGTCGGCCGACAATTTACTTTATTGTGAAATAGGCCACAGGTTAAGTCGCCAGTATCAATGCCATCCAATTTTATTACATATTGATTTCAGTTTCACATCATTCGGTGTACATTTTCTTTGTTTTTTAAATGCCACTTATATAAATAGTCTTGTCAATAAGGAATGATTTTTTTTACAATTTTTATATTATAGGTACTTTTTTTCTACCTAAACACAAGATTTATATTAAACTCCATTTAATAGTGCTTTAATTTAAATAAAATATTGTATAGAGAGACATTAAACTTAACGTTTTACTCGAGGAAACTTGTCGGCCGAGGATGCAGCGAATGCTCTAATAACTCGAGGATAAATTCTGTGTTTGCCAAACCTACATATCGTCGGTGAGAATGCCAAATCCGTTATGTGCTCGATTTTTGATTGACAAATAGTTACCTAGCAACAAAATACATAAAATGTTATTTACTTTACTCAAAATCGCGCACATGAGGGATTTGGCATTATATGTTATAACCAAAGACATATTATATAACTCCGTATAGACAGATAAAGTCTAAGAAAAAAACGTACCTCAGGTACCATACAGAAAAAGGTACGGTGGCCTAGATGGCATTACACCTTTGGGGTACGCTCAGCTAGATGGCGCTAATATTAATATTTGACATTTTAAAACATATCAAGCTAAGAATATGGGCCAAATTGTCAAAACTGAGGTTCAAAAGTTTCAAGCCTGTGTCAAGAGATGGCAGTCTATGCACTGTGATTACCTACACATTTTACTTTGACAGTAACTCTCTATAATACTCGATCCTCTTTGGTTATAACAAAGAGGACCGAGTATATAGAGAATTAGCTTTTGCCCGCGGCTTCACTCGCGTTAAATACGAATATTGCGAAATGCTCCATACAAACGTACCACCCCCCCTTTTAGGAAAGTGGGGGGTTAGAAAGAGACAAAAAGTAGCCTATGTCACTCTCCATCCCTTCAACTATATCCACTTTTAAATCACGTCAATTAGTCGCTCCGTTTTTCCGTGAAAGACGGACAAACAAACAGACACACACACTTTTCCATATATAATATTAGTATGGATTACTGTCAAAGTAAAATGTATAGTCACAGTACATAGACTGCCATCTCTCGACACAGGATTAAAACTTTTGCTCCTCAGTTTTGACAATTTGGCCCATATTCCTACTTAGTAAAGCCTGAGCAGAAATACGAACTGTAGATGAAACCATGGTTATGTAAGACGATACTCTATACAAAAGAAAATTAATGGAGTGACAACGTCATGGTGAAAAGGCGCCTAGAACAACCTCGGTCACAAAATGCACGAAAAAAGATAAAGGCTACGGTATTCTAGGGTTGTCACGAAATTCTAACGATTTAAATAAAAGAAGGGTAGACTACGGTAAATAGCAGGTACTACGCAATATTTATTGTCCAGTTACGATAGCAGATTATGCAGAATAGTCTTTAAAAACTTAGCAGAGGCACAAAGGCATCTCCGCAACAATTTCCCCGTTCACGCTGCTTCATTTTACAAGGTTGCTATGACAAAATGTGTCTTCAAAAAAATTCGGCACCTACCTTATATTCGAAACGTGACCCCAAGTGATTATTATTTGTTCTAAAAACTTAAGGTAGACT
Source organism: Leguminivora glycinivorella (assembly GCF_023078275.1). Taxonomy (NCBI): domain Eukaryota; kingdom Metazoa; phylum Arthropoda; class Insecta; order Lepidoptera; family Tortricidae; genus Leguminivora; species Leguminivora glycinivorella. The sequence goes on along the minus strand of NC_062998.1, from coordinate 2,269,120 downwards.
GAAGTAGAAAAAAAAAAAATCTTCGGTTGACGAAGTGACCCGTGCGGTTTAGGCCGATTTTGAGGATAGAAATCTTTATTATTTTTATTAGGTGATGGAGAAGCTTTTAAAGAGATTTGAAAAGTGCTTTGTGACAGAGGAAGACTATATTAAAAAATAAAAATAAAATTGTAAAGATATGTAAGCCCTTTCTTTGTTAGGCCGGAAACTTTTGGACCGCACCTCGTATATGACTAGGCGCCATGTTGCGGAATTTCATTAGAACTATCTTCTTCATACTAAACTGAGCTGTCACCTCATACATCAGAATAACAGCGCCCTCCTGACATTAGTCATATATTTCTGGTCAGGCTTTATGTGCTAAAATTGTCAAATATTATTCATTAGCGCCATCTAGCCGAGAATCAACCAACCATTTAGACACCTATACATTTTTTTTATCTGATTATACGGAGTTATATATGTCTTTGGTAATAATATTTCAATTGTATTTAGATAGAAACAAAAGGTTACAATAATTTATGTTTTCAAACAATAGTAAGAGCCGCAAAAAGTACAGGCCGTAGTTACAAATAGTCACAGCATAAGTACATAATATAAGCTAGCGATTATTAATCAACACATATATAACAAGGCCAAAAGGGTCTTGTCGCGTCAGCCCATACAAAGGATATAAATGTAAGTACATAAAGTTTAACGTTAAGTACATATGTTCAGACTTTCGTCAAAATCGTATCAAAATTATCCACAATATGCTTGTTAATTAACAATTATAGGAATGTTCATTTCACTGCTTTTGCTGGGTCCTCCGCCATTACACTCTGAAAAGAAAAAAATATGTTAGAGGTATTTTTTACAGAAAGTTTGATGTATCTGTCTGTCTGTCTGTATGTGTGTGTGTTTGTGTCTCTGTGGCATCGTAGCTCCAAACGGATGAACCGATTTAGTTTCTTTTTTAACCCCCGACGCAAAAACGACGGGGTGTTATAAGTTTGACGTGTCTGGCTGTGTCTGTATGTGTGTCTGTCTATGGCATCGTAGCTCCCGAACGGATGAACCGATTTAGATTGATTTAGTGTTTTTTTATTCGGGAGTGTTATTAGCCATGTTTTATAAAAATCGGTCCTCTATGACGGACTTATTTTTTTCAATTTTTTTTTGTTCTAAAGCTGAATTAGGGCCAGTTGCATCAACCACATTTGACAGACACATCATCGTCACGCAGAAATTTCTATGGAACTTCCCATACAATCAAATTTAACGAACGCTTTAACGGTGACAGACGGTTTGATGCAACCGGCCCTTAGTCGGGAGTGATTTTAGCCGTCTCTTCTTCTTCTTCCTCCTACCCTTATCCCACGTTATGTGGGGTCGATACAACGTGTCTTCTTCTTCCATTCTCCCCTATCTCTCGTCATCTCAACCACAGTATAATAAAGAGTACAGTATGGCCACTCCTGCTCCCCGCTGAAATCGCCGCCCACCCCCTAAGGTTACCTGACAGTTACCGCCTGTCAAAAACGCGAACAGTCGACCTGTCATATGTCACTCATACAAGCATAGTACGCGTTCACCTACACGAGCTTAGACTGTGTGCTAGGAACGAGCCTCTTTCATATATTTGATCGCCAGTGTCCGAGATGTGTCTCAACACTCACATCTTTCTTTCTCATGTCCTCTTTCATACAATACAGCCGTGTTTGATCGAAATGAAAAATTTATAAATGAAAATAGATTTCGTTATCAAGTTACTCACAGAACAGCAGGTCGGTGGCGTGCGTGCGCGCCTCGCTCCAGGTGCGCGCGCAGTCGGCCGCGCACGGCCGCGCGTCCTCGGATTCTGTCGGCTCCGGTCGGACCTCTGTGCTCACTGTAATATTACAAGAGTAATAAGGAAAGCCTAGTGGTAAGAAATGTAAACTGTTACCACAGAATATATAATAGTACAAGTACAGAAGGCCCACTGCTTTGATGTTCACGAAATGCCGCCTTTTAAATGCCTACAAAATTCTAACAAAGAAACGAGCCGCACGTGTTCAGCGTCGGACGATAGGGTTGCCTACATAGATTAAAACGAATTAATGCTCAGATAAAATGTTATACTATTATATTCCAGTCGTGGGTACTTTCTAGTTATATACACAGTATTTATATATTTTTGTTTAAGTCCCAACATCACAAGCCTTATTGAACTTTTCCGTGGGACTTAATCTATAGTAAATCTGTGTAAGATTGTCCTATTTTATTCATGATGTCTATTTTTAACTAAGCATTATTAGTCATTCACACGCGGACATCGCATATAAACCTTATAAAAAACTCGCGACGTAAAGTAACAATAGAAAGTGCGAACGTGCGTTCCGTGAGAACGCGCGCCACCCCTGATTAGGCCGCGAACTCGCGGCCGCCAGCATGTACTTGTAGCGCAGCGATAGAATCGCGGAGTGAGCCGCCCCTGCTGTTACCAAATTATAAACTGAAATAGATATCACACGAGAAAGAAAAAACGACAAGGCCCACTGGTGGCCGAGCCGGGAATCGAACCCGGGTCTTCAGCTTATAAATAAATAAATATTATAGGACATTCTTACACAGATTGACTGAGGCCTCAGACTCAGACAACGATATATATAATATACAAATACTTATATACATAGAAAACATCCATGACTCAGGAGCAAATATCTGTGCTCATCACACTAATAAATGCCCTTACCGGGATTCGCACCCGGGACCGCGGCGTAGCAGGCAGGGTAACTACCGACTGCGCCAGGCCGATCGTCAAATATGCGGCTTAGCCGTGACTACTGTAATGTATTCAGAGAAGGACTAGGTATACTATTGGTGAGCGACAATAATAGGCACTTTCTAGCTCAAGGATTTATTCGAGACTGTCTGAAGTGACACATGTCAATAGGTATTTCTATATCTACCTACATAAGTACATCACACTTCTCCACACTTAATTAATACTACTAACTAATATTTTTAGCATGCGTAATAGGGTTACCTACTTAAAACTAGGCACTTAATCTACAACAAGGAAACATCGATCGTAAATTAGGACGAGGCATCTGGCAGAATACACAACAATAGGTATAAAGTACACATTGGTAACGGGAACCCGTTCGTCCAACAATACCCATAAGGATAAAAATCATCACTATGAATGTAGAATATTAATAATGGATCTTATGCTCAGGGAATACGATTCATAATAGATTAATTATTCCCAGACGTAATCTTAACAACAATAACTAAACAATAGAGTTACAAGTAGCATTCATTCCGAAAAATTACTAATGCAGCGTATTATAGAATAACATATACATTAATATAAAGGAGAATGCTACGCAATGAAACTTACAATTCTATTGCGGGGGTCTATCTATTATACTTAAGTAGCCCCCGTGCTTATTCTTTATATGAAGGTTTATTCAATGTACATTGTCTAATGGGCCGCGACCGGGTCGGTACAAGAGGGGTGGTTGGCTGGTTTGCTTGTTCCTCACCACTCCCGGTATCCCGCCCTGGCGTAGAGAAGCATTCCACGTCCTCCTCTTCCCCTTCCACCGTACTTCGCGCCGGCGAAGCATCGAACCTCGGCGTCGAGACTTCCCTCGTGCTACTGAGCCCCCTGGTACTCGCTCGCGGTGTTGTAGGCTCTGACGCCTTATTAGGGGTTGGATCAATAACCACGGTCTCACTACACCCCTCGCTATTTTGTGGATAGACTATAGAACTCCTCATTCTCCGTTTCAATTGGTCGATATGGCGGTGAATACGATTACCCTGACAATCAGTAATGTTATAATCGGTATCCCCTAAAATCTCTGACACTTTACCCGGTTGCCATTTCTCACCTTTTAGATATTTACGATACCAAACCTCATCACCTATATCCATTTTCCGTTCCGATCCTCCAGCTAAGCGAATTTGACGACGTTGGTTTTTATTTACATTCATACTTACATCCGGTTTTAACAAATCTAAACGCGTTCGCAATTGCCTACCCATCATGAGCATTGCGGGGCTCTCCCCGGTGGTACTATGCGCCGTATTACGATAATAAATTAAATAGGTGTTGATAGCGTTTAGAATGTCAGTTTTTTCTATAACCGCTTTTTTTATAACCTGTTTGATTAATCTAACCCCGTTTTCTGCCGCTCCGTTCGACGCGGGGTGATAAGGGGCGGTAAAAATATGTTCTACCCCGTCTAAGGCAAGAAAATTAGAAAATTCCTTACTTGAAAAAGGCGGGCCGTTATCGCTTATCAATTGTTTAGGTATTCCCCACCTAGCCCATACTTCGGTTAATTTCTCAGTGATCGCAACTGCGGTCGTGCTGGGAACCTGGAACACTTCGATCCATTTAGACATAGCATCCACTAGTATTAAATAAGTTTTACCATGGATGGGGCCTAAGAAATCCACATGTACCCTTGTCCACGGTCTTGTTGGCCACGGCCAGCCACGCGGCACGTGCCGCGGCGGCGCGCTGGCCACCGCGGCGCATGGCGCGCACCCGCGGCACGCCGCCTCCACCGCCTCGTCGAGGCCCGGCCACCACACATAACTGCGCCCCAGCGCCTTGGTCTTAACTATACCCATGTGAGGTTCATGTAGAATTTTTAAAACTTTATCGCGACATTTCTCCGGTATCACTACTCGGTGCCCCCACATGACACAACCTAGCTCGTCATATAATTCTAACTTTCTGTTAAAGTATGGCTTCAACGTATCAAAATCACATTTATCCGGCCAACCCTCGCGAATAAAAGTTAATACTCTGGCTAAAACAGGATCGCGCATAGTGTGATACTTTATTTTACTATAATCTAATAACAACGCGTCTTGTGCGAAATGCAGGTAAGTCTGCTCCGGAATATTATCTCCTAAATTATTCCGTGTCTCGTTGCAATTAGGTAACCTAGACAACCCGTCCGCACAGTTATCTTTCGTATTCACATACTCGATTTCGTAATCATAAGCCGATAATATTATTGCCCACCGCTGCATCCTGCTAGCTGTCATTGTTGGTATACCTGTATGCGGACCGAATATCGATACTAGTGGTTTATGATCTGTGCGCAATGTGAAATGCCGCCCATACAGGTACTGGTGAAATTTTTTTACACAAAAAATTATACCTAAAGCTTCACGATGTATTTGCGAATAATTCGCTTCCGCGTTGTTTAACGTGCGTGATGCGTACGCGACGGGGCGCTCCCCGTCCGGGCCAATCTGGGTCAAAATCGCCCCTACCCCCCGCGGTGACGCGTCACAGGTTACGCGTTACAGGATTAACGGTTTACTAGGATCATAATGCCTTAACACTGTAGCGCTCGACAACAAACGTTTTATTTGTATGAAAGATTCCTCGCACTCCTCACTCCAGTGCCACTCCGCCTCCTTTTTCAACAGTTTATATAAAGGAGACAATATTAAACTGAGGTTTTTAATAATTGAATTGAAAGGAGATATTGAAAGGAGAGTGAATGCTGGGAATAGAGTGAATGGAGCACTAAACGCTTTTATGGGCAGCCAGAAAGTGTCGCAAAAAGCACGTCTGGCGGTGCATAGAGGAGTTTTGGTGCCTACACTTATGTATGGTAGTGAAAGTTGGGTGTGGGAGAAAAGACTTCAAAGTCAAGTGAATGCCGTAGAAATGAGAGCGTTAAGAAGCATGGCTGGTGTAAATTTGAGTGATAGGATCAGAAATAGCGTGATAAGAGAGAAGTGTGGAGTGGATGTAGATGTGGTGACAAAGATTGAGATGGGTATGTTAAGGTGGTTTGGGCATGTAGAGAGGATGGATGAGAGGAGATTAACGAAGAAAGTATATGAAAAAGGAGTGGAAGGGTCAGTTGGTAGTGGAAGACCTAGGCGAACTTTTCTTGATCAAATCGGGGAAATATTGCAAAGAGGCCAGGTCAGAAGTACTCGAAACCGACGAGCGTGTATGAGAAATGTTATGAAAGTGTGTGAAGCGAAAGTGGTTTGTCAGGATCGTAGTAAATGGAAATCCGTGATCTCTGCCTACCCCTCTGGGAAACAGGCGTGATTGTATGTATGTATGTATGTATGTATGTTTTTAATAAAGCTACCAAAAAAATTTACCGTCCCTAAAAACGACCTTAATTCCGATACGTTACGAGGTTGCGACATTTGTAGGATCGCCTTTATCTTTGTCATGTCTGGTTTGATACCCTCCCTAGAAACGACATAGCCTAAGTACGATACTTCCTTAGCTAAGAAAACGCACTTATTTTTCCTTAATTTTAATCCGTTAGTAAGTAAACGTTGGAGAACCGCTTCTAAGGCTTGCAAATGCTCTGACTCCGTTTTCCCTCCGATAATAACATCATCTAAAAATATCTGTACGAGGTGCGGTCCAAAAGTTTCCGGCCTAACAAAGAAAGGGCTTACATATCTTTACAATTTTATTTTTATTTTTTAATATAGTCTTCCTCTGTCACAACGCACTTTTCAAATCTCTTTATAAGCTTCTCCATCACCTAATAAAAATAATAAAGATTTTTGTCCTCAAAATCGCCCTAAACCGCACGGGTCACTTCGTTAAACGAAGATTTTTTTTTTCTACTTCAGTCTACCTTAAGTTTTTAGAACAAATAATAATCACTTGGGGTCACGTCTCGAATATAAGGTAGATGCCGAATATTTTTGAAGACACATTTCGTCATAGCAACCTTGTAAAATGAAGCAGCGTGAACGGGGAAATTGTCGCGGAGATGCCCTTGTGCCTCTGCTAAGTTTTTAAAGACTATTCTGCATAATCTGCTATCGTAATTGGCCAAAAAATATTGCGTAGCATCTGCTATTTACCGTAGTCTACCCTTCTTTTATGTAAATCGTTAGAATTTCGTGACAACCCTAGAATACCGTAGCCTTTATCTTTTTTCGTGCATTTTGTGACAGAGGTTGTTCTAGGCGCCTTTTCACCATGACGTTGTCACTCCATTAATTTTCTTTTGTACAGAGTATCGTCTTACATAACCATGGTTTCATCTACAGTAGCAATTGCATTCAAAAAACTCGCTACGCGGTGTCTATGCTGGTCTCAAGTTTCATGAACTCACGGTTTTTCACTCATCTCGCTGTAAGCACGATAAAAGTTTGGGCACTAACCTAGCACTAAACACCGTAAAAAAACCTACAGCCAACAGACACCTAAAGAAACTATACACCAAAAAGTGGAATAAATGACGAACACAATGATATCCATACTTTTTTTAAACTCTTCCGCCATATTTGTCGGGCCGGAGACATTTGGACCGCACCTCGTACATTAGGTATGTTACCCAATAAATTCATCATAATACGCTGAAATATACCTACACTAGACGATAAGCCGTACACCAGTCTATTATACTGAAACAATCCCCGGTGGGTATTTATAACTGTGTAACGTTTAGACTCGTCCAATTCAATTTGGTTGTACGCTTGAGAAAGATCAATTTTACTGAAGTACATATTGCCATTTAAGTTTACTAGAACATCTTCTATTTTAGGGAGGGGATACCGATCGACCAATAAATACGGGTTTAAGGTACTTTTATAGTCTGCACAAATTCTAAGGGAACCGTCCGGCTTATTGATAGGTACCAGTGGTGATGCCCAGTCCGAGCAGTCGACGGGCTCGATGACGCCGGCGCGCAGCATGGCGTCCAGCTCGGCGTCCACGCGCTCGCGCAGCGCGTAGGGCATGGGGCGGGCGCGGTGGAACACCGGCGCGGCGCCCTCCCGCACCCTCAACGTCGCCTTGCCGCCCTTGTACCGGCCCAGTCCGTCGCCGAATAACGCCTCATATCTGCCGAGCAAATTTACAATGTTCTGTTTACCTGCTCCACTAGCCTTATCTATTACGTAATTACACTTTAATAACTCCGGTATTTTTATATTTAGTTCCACCGACCATTGCCTTCCCAATAAAGAAGTTGAGCCACCTTCAAATATAAACAACTCTAATTGCTTAGTACATTCATTGAAAGTTACCATGGGTTTAATTATACCTAAAGGTCTAATAGAAGGCCCTGTGTAGTAATTAAACCCCGTTTTAGTGGGTTCTATATTCATGTGTGAAAAATATTTATCATATGTGGTCTTACTAATGCAGGCATGTGGCGCGCCCGTGTCCACCTCCATATTTATAACGATATTGTCTATACATATGGGTAAACTCACCGCCGGATAGTTATTTAAACACAGATGATTAAATTCTTGCTCGATGTCTCCGCCGTGATCCTCACTCGGTTCGTGATCGGCCTCTCCAAAATGCATGGCACTCCGCGTCGGCGCCGCCGCCGCTGCCCCTCCGCGCCGGGCCGGCGCGCGGGCTCCGCCGCGCCCCGCGGGCCCCGGCGCCGCGCCCCAGTCTGGGCACACTCGCCGCAAATGGCCTGTACGCTGACACTTGCTGCACACATAATCTCGGAACTTGCAGTTAGCGTAATTATGATTGCGCGCGCCACAGGCTCCACAGTTCCTCTCCTGGCGGCCATTATAATTTACGTTTAATTTCCGTTGTTGCGTAACTACAGGCGCCCGCGATTGCCCTCCGCTGAATGCACCCGATCGGGCCCGACTCGCGAACATAACGGCCTGCACTTCTCCCGTCCCGCTCGAACTCGTTACCTTTGTTTGCTCCACTATCGCCGCGTCCCTCTCTGCCGCCTCCAATGATGTAGCCAGTTTGACTGCATCTGCGAACGTTATATTATCGTCCTCTGCAAAAAGGCGTTGCCTAATCAAATCGCTGATTAAGCCACAAACGAATTGATCCCTTAAGTTACCATTTAACTCCGAACCAAAGTCACAATGCTTCGACAGCCGTTTCAACTCCGCCACATACGTGGATACGTTTTCACCGCCATTTTGTCTCCTTTGTCGAAACCGGTACCTTTCTGCTAAAACCGACGGTTTTGGCTGTAAATGATGGGACATTAATTCCTTTATTTTGTCTAAGGTTAAATCCGCCGGCTTTTTAGAACTTGCCAAGTTTTCTAGCAACTCATACGCCTCATCCATTAACACCGGCACCTTCAATTCGTCCGCCACTTTATTCACCTTATAGTACATTTCCACACGGTCCATGTACGACGACCACGCGCCGTTGCTGACATTAAATTCGTGTAACTTGCCGATAGACATGTTGATTTTTCTACTGCACGCGCGAAATTATCACTACCTGTCGCCACTGTAATGTATTCAGAGAAGGACTAGGTATACTATCGGTGAGCGACAATAATAGGCACTTTCTAGCTCAAGGATTTATTCGAGACTATCTGAAGTGACACATGTCCATAGGTATTTCTATATCTACCTACATAAGTACATCACAATTTACCTTTTTTTTAAGTAGTATGCGACTAATAATAACTATATGCAAAACACCTTATTTATCACCTCTATAACTGACATACCCTCTATTCTGGCCTTTATTAGTGATACCCTCTGTAAATGAGACAAACATTTCATTATGCCTGTCTAACTGAGACCCTGAATAAGTGGAATACCTCTTTAAGTGAGATAAATTTGGTCGTCCCTTGAAGTCTCACTTATCCAGGTTTCACTGTATATAATATATAAATACTTATATAGGTACATAGAAAACATCCATGACTCAGGAACAAATCTGTGCTCATCACACTAATAAATGCCCTTACCGGGATTCAAACCCGGGACCGCGGCGTAGCAGACAGGGTCACTACCGACTGCGCCAGACCGGTCGTCAAATATGCGGCTTAGCCGTGACTACTTAAAGGGCATTCAAGGGTGGACAGGCATCTTCCGGGCGAGCTCACTCCATCGTAGGCCTTGCCTTTAGCTAGTCTGTGGCTATGACCCATTCATAATAATAAAAAAAACGAAACCAACGTTAAATGTAAACGTACCGTGGCCAAGATTAAGCCCATTCATAAAAAAACCAAACCAACCAAAAAATAAAATGTAAGCGTACCTGTGTGTTCTTCCCGTTCGTGCCTCGTGACGCCGAGCTGGAACGCGTCCGCGAGCGTCTTGTGCGGCGTATAGCGGGACAGGGACGCGGACGCTACGGGACAGATTAGGTATTTAGACTAGCGCTACTTATTTATAGCCAATACGGAGCTTATACGGGACAAGTTAGGTTATCAGACTAGCGCCACTTAGCCAAAACATGGAGCTTATAACACAACCTATCGCCACACATAGGACGCTGAGCTGATATGCGAACGACCGTCTTCTGTACGACGCTACAATGAACACACATAAATATAAACCAAACACATATATAACTCAGTATAGACAGATAAAGTCTAAGAAAAAAACGTACCTCAGTACCATACAGAAAAAGGTACGATGGCCTAGATGGCATTACACCTTTGGGGTACGCTCAGCTAGATGGCGCTAATATTAATATTTGGCATTTTAAATATATCAAGCTAAGAATATGGGCCAAATTGTCAAAACTGAGGTTCAAAAGTTTCAAGCCTGTGTCAAGAGATGGCAGTCTATGCACTGTGATTACACATTTTACTTCGAGAGTTACTGTAACTCTCTATAATACTCGATCCTCTTTGGTATAAACAAAACTAGCATACAAATAAACTGTGGTCGCTTATAAACGCCATATCGACGGTTAAGAATCATCATCGTCATCATAATTTCAGCCATTAATCGCCCACTGCTGAGCATAGGCCTCCCTTCGTGTACGCCACTTATCCCGGTCCTGGGCTAATCTCATCCAGAAGTGCCCCGCAGTTTTTCAAATGTCGTCCACCCAACGAGCCAACGGATGCCAGGCGCTTCTTACATCCGATAGCGGCCACCATTCGGTCAACATTTTGGTCCACCTGCCATCACTCTGCCTGGCAACATGCCCCGCCCAATTCCATTTGAGTTTGGAAATGACGTCACCCACGTCCCGCACCTTGGTGCGGCGTCGGATCTCGACATTCCTCACTCGATCTTGAAGCTTAATGCCGAGCATGGTGCGCTCCATCGCTCTCTGTGCTACCCGTATCATAACTATGCACAGTAACTTTTTAGTAAGCGTCCATGTCACAAACCATGTGTTCATGTGCTTAAGAATCAATATTTTATATGTTAGATAATATTGATTCCTAAGCGTCGATATCAGGTCGCATCACAGTAGTTACTATAGAGAAGTAAATATTGTGGTGTTCTTCATAGCGTATGGATTCGTACAAATTTTAATATCATTTTTTTTACAAGCAAAACATAAGCAACGCTGCTATCAACCTTAACCTTTATTTACTAAGGTCTGAAGCACGAGTATTCACATTATACGTTCCGAGTAGGAAAGATTTCAAAGGAAAAAATCAAAGATGGCGGCGTAAATATATGGGATAGCGGTCCGATATCCGATACCGGATCGTATAATGTACAAACGCACTAAGTGCCGACAACCGGACCGGGGCGTACAGCGGAAACATCGCATAGCATTCAAAGACTAGACGTCTAAAATCAGCGGGGCGATTTTCGAATCTCGCGTATGGGATTTTGTCACTAAAATACCGGTTGAAAACGGTGCCTGGCCTATTATTTTCAGTCACAATTTTCTGAATTCGAACGCGTGACACTCAAAAATCGGCCCGCGGGGTAGAATTTATAGAACTAAGTACAATTAATTTAAATAGCTTTGCAAGCAAAATGAACTTGTATAGGAGGCAATCATCAAATGGGTTTGATAGTAAATATAGCAGTTACATTTAGTTTCAAACACACACTTTATACTAATCAATAATCATTTAGCATTAGCGACAAGAATCTAAGTTATCATCGCTATGAATTGAAATAGATATCACACATCAAAAAAAACGACAAGGCCGACTGGTGGCCGAGCCGGGAATCGAACCCGGGTCTTCAGCTTACGCGGCTAAGTGCTACGAGTAAGAGGTAAAGGTAAGGGAGGGTAAGGCGTTGGTCACACGAACGTCTCGTCGGGAATGGCGGGCGCCAGGCGGAGAACCACCACCCGTCGCGAGTACACTATACAAAATATAGAAGGCAAAGAGGATCGAGTATTATAGAGAGTTACTGTCAAAGTAAAATGTGTAATCACAGTGCATAGACTGCCATCTCTCGACACAAGCTTAAAACTTTTGAACTTCCGTTTTGACAATTTGACGATGACCTAGATGGCGATACACCTTTGGGGAACGCTCGGCTAGATGGCGCTAATATTAATATTTGACATTTTAACACATATCAAGCTAAAATATGGGCCAAATTGTCAAAACGGAAGTTCAAAAGTTTTAAGATTGTGTCGAGAGATGGCAGTCTATGCACTGTGATTACACATTTTACTTTGACAGTAACTCTCTATAATACTCGATCCTCTTTGTTTACATTTTATTATACATTACAAAAAGCTCAGATATTCGCTTTGCGCTATGTTCGCATGGCATGCAGGTACAGTATAAATAAAATAAAATACAATTTATATGCGCTGGTAAATAAGGACGTGTGAAAATTGCGGAAAATCAATAATATACTGTTAAACTTTCTTTAACTGATAACCTGAAATGGATTTTGTACACGCAAGAAGTGTCCGAGCCGGGAATCGAACCCGGGTCTACAGCTTACGTGACTAACGTCATTAGTTCATTACTAGACCAGTCCGCCAAAAAGCAACTAGCCCGCCGATGGTTAATCCGAGTCAGCGAGTCATCAACAAATCTTAATAAAATATTTCGTGGAACAATAAAATTCATGTTGGAAAACGAGGGCGGCCTGATAAATAGTCAAACAAGTGATCGAATTTGATCTAAGGACCTATGGGTAAAGTCCTAAGTAGTTTTTTTTATCTAAAGACGTGATATAAAATAGAACCGAGCGTCGCCCAGATATTAGTTACCTATATGAGTGTTGGAGGCCATGACGGTCTGGTGAGCGGGCGGCGGGGCGGGCGGCGACTCCTCGCAGAGAGACGTCTCCGATGGATACTCGAACGTGCGCGTGAGTGAGTCGTCGAACTGGATCTTCAGCTGAAATAACAGATAACAACATTTAAAAAAAAAAGTACTGAACATCCGGATCCACACAGAGCGAGAAATGTCGCGAGGCAATAGGGATGACGACTACATAAAAAAATGGCATTCAGTTTAGTCCGTCAGTTAGATCGTCCAATAACCACAAAATAAAAATTTTGAAAAAACCCCCGACCGCGACATAGTGTTCCGATTTTCATGAAACGTGGCTAAGAACACTCCCGATTAACTCAGCTTACAAACTTTCGACGCACTGTACCGTCGTCAATTTTCGTTTACGAGAAAAAAAAATACGTGTCTAAGATTCTTTGATAATCTAATTGACGGACTAATTAGTTTTTTTTAGACGTATCGCCTATTGCCTCGCGCGGCAAACGTGCTACGTAGACATAACTCGGTCGAGGCAGTCCGCGTTTGGCTCGGCCGAGCAACTTGCCTCGGCTGAGGCACGTCTAAATGGACGTTTGCCGCGCGAAGACATTGCCTCGCTCTTTGTGGACCCGACTATTGAATAAAATCAAAATAACCCTAACAGCGTTACGTCAAATCTGTGTCTATCGCACTCTCTCACAACCACGCACTGAACAATGTAAATTATTGTAGATTTCTATTATGAACCCGTTCTTTTTACACTTTTCAAATTCACAAATATCCAGATAAAAGCCGAACTCGAGACCAACTGTTAGTAACTTCTAGATAACATTGTAATAAAACAATTGCCAGGTCAATCTACTACAAACGCACTTTTACCAACAAATCAAACTTAAACTTTATCAATAAAAACTAAAGATCAATTTCCTACATCTCCTGATGAGCCCTTTATAACGCTGCATTTCACCACGGAAGCCCAAGATAGAACCATGTCTAACTGAGATTACGAATCAAAACGTAAGTGATCTCGAACTATTTATTAATTCGACACGGTCCCATGCGTTGTTCGCACGTTTCACGGGTCGGTAGTCCCGTGTTTTTGAGAAGAAGAAGGTATTATGTGCATGTGAGGTTACTTTCATGTATGACTTTTGAGAAATTTTATTGTAATTATACACCGTATAGTACGTAGAAGAGAAAAAACAACAGTAGCGTTGTCATCGTGTCTTCAATGTCTGTTTTGAGTAAAAATATTTTCTTTTAGGAAATGATTGAGTAAAGCTGATCATTATACCTATGCAAGCGATTACCTATGATGATGATTGTTTTAGTCACACGTGAGCGTTTCTGCGAAGGTTTTTATTTAATTATGAAGATAACCCGGGCGCAACGAACACTGATCAAAATGTTCTACAAGTAATACATGAAATGTTCTACAAGTAATCTTATACTTTTAAACGAGCAATGTATATTTATTTATTTATTTATTTATTTATTTATTTATATATATATTTATTTACACTGACGAAATGATGCGTTTTTCTTTGCGCGCCACACGGTTGATGTAAGTACACTAGATTCAAGGCTATATTGACGTACTATTCATTTTTGAACTAGACACATGCCAAGGATACGAAACAGAACCGAGCGAAGCTCGGTTGCCCAGATATTCATAATAATACATGAAATGAACACCATTTATATTGACGACACGTTGTCGTTCTCAGCTCCAAGCGACACAACTGACCTTAGCCGTGCGGCTTGCGGCCGTTGACAGCCCGCTGTAGAAGCGACAGGGGGCTGCCGTCGGACGTCGCTAGGTACATAGTGTATACACACTGGTGGGGAGCTGGGGAGGCTGCTAGGTAAGGTACACACTACTGATCCTGTCAGAGCAGCTCTGATAGGTAAAGTACACTACTGACCTGGTGGGAGGCTAGGTAAGGTATATAATATGGTACTGACCCTGGCGGTGCGGCTGCGGTCTGGCTTACGCCGTGGCTTGCGTGGGCGACGGTCGCGCGATGGTCGCGCGACGGCGATGCGACGCATACGAAATCAAACCTTATCGATATGGAAGTATGAGACGCGACGGCGACGGTCGCGAGACGGTCGCGCGACCGTCGCCCACGCAAGACACGGCGTTAGACGGCATGGAGGAGCGGCCGTTGATGAGCACGTTATCATAAACGAAGCGAACGGCAAGCGGCAAGAGCGGGCCATCATGGACACATAGTAGTAGACATCGTGGACGAGCGGCCGTTGATGAGCACATTGTCATTAATGAAGCGAGCGGCGAGAGCGGCCCGCAGTCGTCCGCTTGTGTACACTACTGGCAGTACTGGCCTGGTGGGAGGCTAGGTAAGCTATACGCTACTGAAGTACTGACCCTGGCGGTGCGGCTGCGGTCGGGTTTAGACGGCATGGAGGAGCGGCCGTTGATGAGCACGTTGTCATTAATGAAGCAAGCGGCGAGAGCTACCCGCAGTCGTCCGCTTGTGTACACTACTGGCAGTACTGGCCTGACCCTTTAGCACAACTTGCCTTGTCGCGCGCGAGTACATCAAGCGCGACTCCAAGTATGGACTCGCCCGCGACAAGGCAAGTTGTGCTAGAGGGGCAGGTGGGAGGCTAGGTAAGCTATACGCTACTGAAATACTGACCCTGGCGGTGCGGCTGCGGTCTGGTTTAGACGGCATGGAGGAGCGGCCGTTGATGAGCACGTTGTCATTGACGAAGCGAACGGCGAGCGGCGAGGGAGGCCCGCAGTCGTCCGGCTCGTCCGAGTCAGAATTGTCCGCAAGCGCCTCGGGACGCAGGACGACAACGCCGGGGTCGGATGCCTGGAAACGGGGAAATGCTAATTAAAAATGGGTACACACAACTCAATAACTTAGATAGTGAATTACAAAGTTAACTCAATACAAATAAAATGTGAAGTTATCTGGGTCACACCCCTTACAACACACGTGTTCGTGAACAAATGCTTGAGGCAGATCCTGCGTACCTTTTGACTGAACTGGATCACAAACGCTCACTTATGGAGAATAACTGGACAAGCACCCGTACACGAAGAAATCCAGATGCGGAAATGACATTGGATTGGACACATCCTCAGAAAACCTGATACCCACCTATCCAAAATGGCCCTCACCTGGAATGTACCCGGAAAGCGCAAACCATGCCGTCCTAAATAGACCTGGCGTCGTTCGGTTCAGCAGGAGCTCAGGGTGCTAGGCATGGGGTGGGAGGAGGTTGCCCAAATTGCCCAAGACCGGAGTAGATGGAGAAATATGATTCGAGCCCTACACCCCAGCAGAGGGTAACAGGATGTAAAGGAAGACACCCCTTACAATGGCTATCAAATATACCTCTATGAAACTAGCTTTTTCCCGCGGCTTCGCTCGCGTTAGAAAGAGACAAAAAGTAGCCTATGTCACACTCCATCCCTTCAACTATCTCCACTTAAAAAATCACGTCAATTCGTCGCTCCGTTTTGCCGTGAAAGACGGACAACAAACACACACACACTTTCCCATTTATAATATTAGTATGGGTAGCGCGTTCCTACGCACACAGCCTAAGCTCGTTTAAGTGAACGCATACCATACTTGTATGAGTGAGATAAGATAGGTCGTATGGTCGCGTTCTTGACGAGCGGTAACTGTGAGGTAACCGAGAGCGGGTGGGCGGCACTTTCAGCGGGGATCGGGAGTGGCCATACTGTACTGGGTAAAAGGAAATTGTCGATGGCGCTTACCGCGTGATGACCGATGTTCTTATACAAATATTACGTCCCGGACGTACATAAGCGCCATCGATATTAAAGCCCAGCCACGACATTGGTCTAAGCGCGGCAGCCATACGTGCGAATGAAAAGTCCCATATCTGTGTCTCGCTCCAATGTATGGCTTCAATTAACCATCATATTTTTAAAAAAAATTATGACATTTCTGATCTTGGTTTCATGCTTGAATGCATTACCGTGTCAAATAGACATATAAATGATTACACATAATAAATTTAATTCAAATTATTAATGGTCACGCAAAGTTTTAAACCATGAAGGATGTAGAGCATACACCTAATCTCATCTAAATCGGTTAAGCAGTTAATGATCCATAGAAACTTCCATTCCCTCTCACACTTTTACTTGGCCGTAAACGATACCAAACTTAGGCACTGGTCCCACCGAGAGCGAGTCAGCTACACTACCGTCAAAAAGTTTAAGACCAAACACGATATATGCAAATAATCAACATTTCATGAAGTTCCTATGAGAATATTACTTTTCAGTACCTACAACCGACCAGTTGTAGACAAACGAAGATGATGATAGAAGGTACAGACCAAAGGAGAACTAGGTATCTTTTGAAACTAGGTAAGAATAGTCTAAGAATGTTGACCGGCAACGTAACGGGACACAACACTCTCAACAGACATATGAAGTTAATAGGTATCAGTAGCGACGAATCCTGTCCACATTGTGGTAAGGAGGAGACTAGCTTACACTTACTAGCAGAATGTATCATGTATGCGGCACCGCGATATGATACATTCGGCAGAGACAATTTGAGAGAAGATGAACTCAAGGATGTCGAACTTAAAGATGTCCTTCTGTTCTGCAGGAAAACAAGAAGATTTAAGGAGAGAAGTGTGGGAGGGCAGCCGGGACAGTAACCTGCAGCTCCAACTCCAGGGAATTGGGCTGAATGAACGCACCAGCGATCGACAGCCCGCCTGTATCCGGCCAGGCGTCCCTACACTACATCTACATCGACCTACAACCGACAAAATAAAGCGTATAACAATTTTTAAAAAGAGATCATAATAAGAAATAAAAGCTAAAGGTTTTTCTCATCGAAAAATCCTCCTCGACGCTTTTACACTTCCGAGCAGATTCTTGGCATTCTTGCTATAAGTTTGTGTAGCGTTTCTTGGTTAATGGATTTCCACTCGTATTGCAGTATCTCCCATAAAGCTGTTGCAGATGTCGGACATTGTCTTCGGACTCTACGGTCGAGTTCATCCCATAAAAGTTCGATCGGGTTAAGGTCTGGGGATTGCGGTGGCCAAATCATATTTTTTAACACACCTTGGCGTTCTTTATTGACTGTGTAGCTTCTAAAGATCTTTGCTGAGTGTTTGGGATCGTTGTCTTCTTGCAGAACAAATGGGTTGCCGATCAATATAATAAGATTACGTTGTTTACTATTGATTACAAATTTAGTTTGATGATTTTTAGAAGGGTTTATAACAATGACACTGAACATTGTGTTTGGTCTTAAACTTTTGACGGTAGTGTATGAGCTATCAGCTATAGAAAGGAACAAACGATAGTCGTTCCCGTGT
This sequence comes from Leguminivora glycinivorella, assembly GCF_023078275.1. Taxonomy (NCBI): domain Eukaryota; kingdom Metazoa; phylum Arthropoda; class Insecta; order Lepidoptera; family Tortricidae; genus Leguminivora; species Leguminivora glycinivorella. The sequence goes on along the minus strand of NC_062998.1, from coordinate 2,250,884 downwards.
AAATAAAAAAGAGAAGCGATGATAGCCGGAGCGAGTTACAGTCGCCCAGCTCTAAAATCGCTCGCTCCCTCTTGTATTTGCACGGGAGCGACGCGACTGTTTTTGATCGTTTTCCCCTCACTAGCTCGGAAACACGTGTTTTGTCCTTTAATACCAGCGGGTAAAAACGCATTTTAGCCACTAGTGGGTAAAGTAATTTGACCTTGAATAAAGTCAAATTAACTGCTTTAAAATTGATAAAACCAGGTGAATCTAGTAATAAAGATGATTTACTACCTGTGAAACTACTTGGAAGCAGTGATAAACGCATTTTTTGCGTTGTAGTTTCCTCGCTATAGTGAGGGGAAAAGTTTGGTGTTACACTCGGGTGCAAATGTATTTTACTTCTCGTGTGTTAAAAAACTCGCAAGTTCAGGATTCTATTCTCGAACCACTCTCTTCGCTCGTGGTTCAACTATAGAATCCTTTCACTTGCTCGTTTTTCAATTCCACACTCGGCGTTAAAATACAACTTTGCCCCCTTGTATAATAAATAACTATTTTATAACCATAGCTTCCTCGCGTTTGATGGGACCAGTGCCTTAGCCTGTAGTAGCTTGACTTAGATAGTAGTTATTTGTTTTATTACAATATAGAAATCTACACGAGCAAGGGAGATCTCTAATATCAAACCGCGAGCGTGGCGAGTAGTTCCATCAGCTTCATGTTGGCAAAAACGACGGGGTGTTATAAGTTTGACGTGTCTGTCTGTGGCATTCGCTCTCGATAAAGCAACGCCGAAGTATTTCACGAGGTATATGTAGAACTATATCTGGTTCCTTGTAACTTTCCTACAGCATAGATGCCAATGAGTTTAATGCCAACAACATGTCGCAAGTAATCCGAGCATCAGCCCACAAACATGTTTAGGAGAAAGCCCAACTAATCACCTATACAAGTGTATCAATTTCAACGCATTTCTAGCTGTCTATGACCATATAGGACTAAAAAACTCAACAGGACTACCTGCTTTAAACAGTTTGAGTTTAGGTCTAAAATGGAATGGTGGTTCCGATCTAAGAGAGTCAATGTCGAGTGCGATTCTACTTTTTTTGACAAAGAATGCCCGGTGCCGACCGGTCGGACCGCTTCTGAGGGTTTGCCGATTTGCGGACATCTTTCTCTGTCACTCTAATTACCACTTAGTTGAGAGTGAAAGGGAAGGATGAATGTTTGTTCTTAGTAGGACCTCGAAGGAAAAACGATCGAACGACATAAGTATGAAACTAAAACTTTCTATGCCTTATTCGTTTGTGCCTAATGGCCTTGGGTGATTCTGCGTACTTTCTTAAACGATTCTGAGTAATTTAGACGCATGGTGACATATAGTTTTGTGTAAATACCCTATGTAGAAGCTACAGGTCCCAGGAGAGTACTTTACTGCCTCAAACATAATGTCGCTTTTGCAATAATATGGATGTTTAAGATACGATGTTTAGATAGATGGTGACGCGTGAATTGTATAGGTGTAATGAAATTAGATCTCGCCTACACTTCATTTGTCAAGTATTCAATGTCAGTGACTCGAGAGACGTTTTGCTATACTTACTTTTAATTATGCCAAGTAGCGTTCAGTTACATCTACACAGTTAGACGAACAAAAATTTAAGAGTCGCCCAGGACATTTTCGGAATTTGGGTCCCCCAATTAGCAAAAGTTGTTAATAAAAATTAACTCGCTGATTGGAAGGTCAGATGGCAGTCGCTTTCGTAAAAACTAGTGCCTACGCCAAATCTTGGGATTAGTTGTCAAAGCGGACCCCAGGCTCAGCAGCCGTGGCAAATGCCGGGATAACGCGAGGATGATGACTTCAAGTGGTCCAAACCGTATGGTCCAACTGTATATAGGAGATTCTGCACTTGTGTGGATAATCGGATAATGTACCAAACCGTGCGCAAGCGCATACGATAACGCAGCACGTGCATCTTTATCGGCGATTCGATCCTTGCATCTCTAAGGCTGTGAGAAATGTATGAATGTTACCGTGCACGTTGCTACGGTCATTCTAAAATAATATGTGAAAAATGTGTGGAAACACAGAAAACAGTCGTCAATAAGAAGCAACCGCAGATATTTTCTCAGAGAATGGCCCAATAACAAGACTATAAAAAGGAGTTTACTATTAAATTATATACCCCCATGAGTCTCGTGTAGACATTTTTTTAAAGAACTAGGAGTTCTCACTGAGTTCAACATTTTCATCAAGGCATATGTATTTATAACCGGTTGCCTACTGAACTCAAAACAATTACAGATTGCTCTATAGTATCTAGATTTAGCATTTTTATCGTACCATCGTATATAGTTTTAAGGTTTCAAACACAATACCTGTAATGAGTATGAGTATGAGTATGAGTTAGTCACTCTTAGGGCTCATTTACACGGTGCAAGAACTTTTCATTATAATGCGGCATTTGATCGGTTGACCAACAGTGAGGCTAAATGAAAACACGGCTAAAAAAGAAGGTTAAATACAGGTCGCGCAGTGACAGGTCTGCTTGGTTTTGTATTTGGTTGGTTAGCCGACAAATGCTGCAACTACCCGAAAATTTACAAATCATTTGTTTACGTTTATTTACAGAGTAATAGAGCACAGATGTCATATATAGGTGAATCAACTTTTTCTTGCCTATTATTGCCATGGTTACGGTCCCTGAGTCACGCTGCAAATTATGCAAGCATGCATGTAGTCCATGTTTGTAGGTGGAAAATTAAGGAAAGGGCTTGTTACCACCAAAAAAATGCGTATTTGCTGTTTGCATAGTTTAACTAGCATAATTTTGCATAAAACCAGCGTGACTCAGGGGATCGTAACCAAGGCAATAACACGCAAGAAAAATTGATTCACCCATACCATAGATCAAGCAAACGTACCTACTCAGCGTGTCAAATTAACTCAGTAAAATCCACTGAGTTGTCCGTCTTTAATCGCAACTTGCAGCTTTCGGGCGCCAATTTTTGTAAGTTTAAGTCAACAAAAACATTAAAAATGTTTGTTGATATTTAATTGCATCAACACAAAAATTATGAACACTCAAGGGCCTGAGATATTTAAAATCACAGGCAAGTAACAACTTCAATACAAAATCTGACACAAATAGATGAACTTGTTTCTTCTATCTAAATCTAGTTCTGTGGTACATACAGAGCCTCTAGCGGTGAACTCAGTCACGTCTGCCTGTATAGGTACTATTAAACATATTGTAAAAAGGAGTTGTTAAAGGCTATTGTGTGTCGATGAATCGGATGAATGTACCTAAAACTGTGCGATAACGGAGCACGTGCACCTTTATCGGTGATTACTTCCAACTATAGGTCTACGACAAATCTTTCATTCTTATTACGCTATGAACAATTGGCTACTAGACTCATATCGAATTTGGCACAATAAATGGTTGTCTTCTGTAGTATTTGACATAAACTAATATTTACAGATTTTGGGTATTAAAAGTATATGATGATGATGGAAGACTACGTATTTTCGATTAAAAATGTGTGTAATTTTTTTTTATTTTGGCCACCGAAAACGCTGTCAGCGATGTAGTGACGTCATCGAATTCGAACTTACTCCGTGTCAAAACAATCACTGACATAATGAACTTTGAAAATTTTGTTTTCGAATAAATGACCTGACGCACAGATAATCTATAGATAGATTAACACGGTGTTGTTTTCGCCTGATTACGTAAAAGTATACTTAAAAAAATATTTTTTGCTGTTTTTAGGTCATAATAAAATATGGCAATATTTTATTTCGGTTAAATGGACAGTACTTAATCATATAAGACAGGCTTTAAAAAAGGGTCAAGTAGCCTATTGAACAACTGTCTGCGTAGACAAGATCCCAATCGTTATGAGGCAACCAAGTCTCGTGAATGTATTGATTGGAAAGAAGTGACACTACGATGTTGCCACTTTTTAAATTCTACTTATTTGTCCAGGCCGCAAAATTCATGGCATGCGTTAAATTCATACCCCAACGTAAAAAAACGTAAAATTATTATACATCAACTTTTAAGGGTTTAATGGTTGGGTTCTAGGGCCTATTATTTATTCATTTATTAACACAAAAGGTACATTTATGACAAAAACCTAAGTTCGTTAGGTTGTATCAGATGTCCAGAGGCCAAGCTGTCAGAATAAAAGCTTTTCCTCAAGAAATTAGTTTTCATAGCAGATGAAAAATTAAGGAACCTTGAATGAATAGAATAGAATTCATTTATTCAGCCAATACATCACTACAAACATCAGAAATAGAAATACAAAGACTTAAAACAAAACAGTAGAAGTAGAAATGAGAGGCCGAAATGGTCTCCACTCAGCAATGCAGCTGACACGACAGGCGTGTCAACGGCGCTGGTTTTCTGCGGAGCCAGCGAAGTGTACGGGACAGCATACTGATTGCGGACATCGTGAATAAATAGTGTCAATTAAATACGTTAAATTTATATTATATATACACACGTACATATCTAAATATACAGTAGCAGAACTACTAAAAAGGCATAATAAGTAACAAAGACGACATACGGAAAGGAAGATCGGAAATATATATTTTTAATGTAATAAATAAATCTAGCTCAAACTAAATAATGTTTCAGGCAGCAGAACATTGTTGCGCGTGTAACGCCACAAACATCGGCATTCAACTCTGTAATGTGGAATAACACAGAGTGGGCACATTCCGTTATTGTTGCAACGGACTTTGATATTAAACAAACAATTAAGTAGGTTATTATTCATATTATTATTAATCATCACATTGAGGATGAACTGGTGTTGAAGCTACAATATTAATTAATTATAACATTTAAAACGAATAAAGAAGGAAGTCTATGGTAAATCTATGTACGTTGTGTTATGATTTGTTACAAATTATTACCATTTCATTTCATGTTGTAGTATTTAAGTTAGTTAAATAATATTGAACAAATGTATCTTTCATAGCATTACTTGTAACTAATTAATTGTGTTAGATTAATAGTTATTTGTTATACAAGGGGGCAAAGTTGTATTTTAACGCCGAGTGTGGAATTGAAAAACGAGCAAGTGAAAGGATTCTATAGTTGAACCACGAGCGAAGCGAGTGGTTCGAGAATAGAATCCTGAACTTGCGAGTTTTTTAACACACGAGAAGTAAAATACATTTGCCCCCGAGTGTAACACAAAACTTTTCCCCTCACTACAGCGAGGAAACTACAACGCAAAAAATGCGTTTATCACTGCTTCCAGTAGTTCCACAGGTGGTAAATCATCTTTATTACTAGATTCACCTACTTTTATCAATTTTAAAGCAGTTTACCCACTAGTGGATAAAATGCGTTTTTACCCGCTGGTATTAAAGGACAAAACACGTGTTTCCGAGCTAGTGAGGGGAAAATATAATTTATACATGTATCTAAAAAAAAAAATTTCATGTTGCAATATTCAATATATTGAGATTATTGAGTTAAACAGAACTGATCTCAAACTACTTGCATAGAAAAGTTTGTTTAAACAGGATGTTTGAAGCCTGGCCTGAATTAGGTTACCCTATTACTAACAATAGGATGAAAATAATTATTCCTAATTTCATCCTTTTAAAGCGTATTCGTATAGTAAAGTCTTCTTCAGCAAAATACCCTATCTGATTCAGATTCAATAATTTATTCAATGCAATATTTAAGGAACTTTCTATTCATGTCCCATAGTCTTGGGATACCCTGTATACAATTTAATATGAAACTACCAAGCTACCCACAGTGAGCCGTTTTCGGACATTTTTTAAAGCGTGCTTATACATATACATTTCTTAGCGTATATATTATCATTAATAGAAAAGTATCTCGAGTACTTTAATCCCCGCTTTCATCCTCTCAAGAGTGTACGAAGGCTAGACGGTGGAGTTGAGGGTTTTGGGTTTTAGGTAGTATTAACGCTAGTGGGCAAAAGATGCAAGCAGACTCCCGGTGTCACGTTCTGTTCCACCCAGTATAGGAGAACCGTTTGGTCTCGTATCAAAGTAAACATGACACAAAGTGTGCCGGCCAATTATCGCCATGCCGCATGTCGTGGCTAACGGGAAATAATACACCGAGTTTTTGTCCTCTCGATGTTACAACGCGTGTAGCAAGTGGCCATGTCTTTGTATAACACTAGTACTCATATCTCTATTAAGAGCCAGACCGAAGTTTTGGTTTCCACGAGGAGTCGTCCATTTAACGGGTCACAGCATCAGCAATGAGCGATTATGGTAAAGTGACAGTATGTGTTACTAAAGAGATCAGGCGGACAAGCTCGGTCGCATGATATGGCCTTTCGTGTCCGTCCATCCCTCTTGCACTTACAGAAAGTGCGAAATGGACGCACCGACGCGACGAGCCATATAACGCCACCGTGCTGATACCAAAATACAAAATACAAAATCATTTATTCAGCAAATAGGCCACGGGGGCACTTTTACATGTCAACATTACAGAGTATTCATTAAAGTTAAACAAATGAAATTAATAGAAATATTAACTAAAAATATTAATCATAAGCAAAGTAGCTATACCGCTGAAAATCATCTATTTATACATAAAAACATTTTTCAGTACAGATGGTGTTTTTTTACGCACTAGTGCGAGAAGTGGTTCATTATATGCTAGGTCGAAACTTTAGAGGCTCATCTGTACTGAAAAACGTCGTACGATACACGTGCGAAAAGGAAATTCGAAACTCGTATCGATTTAAAACACTCCCTTCGGTCGTGTTTTAATTTATCGCCACTCGTTTCGAACTTCCTTTTTTACGCACTTGTATCGTAATGTACTATTGGCTAATGAATTGATATGAAAATAGGTCCTTATTCAAATCAACTACTTAATACCAGTGGTACAATTAGTACAGATATCATTAATATCTTATTTTAATTTACCTTATATTATTTACGGCCGAGGTTGTATCAAAACAAGCCTTACAGGAATTAAACGTATGAACGTATGTCGCTAACGGTATCGGGTGTCGGCGGTAGGCTCATGTTTCCTTAGTGCACATGATGGGTACATAAGTATGCAAGTATATGGACACGTTGGATTCAGGGAGGCACAATGTAATGGCAGAATGTCCTTAGTCATTATATTAATAAAATAAGGTACACTGAGTGAAAAAACAACCAGTTTTCATGCTCGTTCAACAAGATTTCGGTTAAAATAGCGCCTACGTGCTCTTTGGTTCAAGTTAGAACAAGTTAGATTCTTTACCCCCGACGCAAAAACGAAGGGGTGTTATAAGTTTGACGTGTCTGTCTGTCTGTTTGTCTGTCTGTCTGTATGTCTGTCTGTCTGTCTGTCTGTCTGTCTGTCTGTCTGTCTGTCTGTCTGTCTGTTTGTCTGTCTGTGTGTGTGTCTGTCTGTGGCATCGTAGCTCCCGAACGGATAAACCGATTTAGATTTAGTTTTTTTTGTCTGAAAGCTGAGTTAGTCGGGAGTGTTCTTAGCCATGTTTCATGAAAATCGGTCTAGAGGTACTATGTCGCAGTCGGGGTTTTTTTCAAAATTTTAATTTTGTGGTTAGGTTATGTTAAGTGTAACTAGTACATTCTACAAGTTACTTGTCATTTGAATCAACAAGTAATTTTATAAAAGCAACATGACACATATTGTTTTAAACATATGTTTGTAATGTTTGGTAGATTCAATCAAATATCTTTTAACAAGTTTGACCTTGTCGTTCGAACAAATTCGACTTGTATCATCAATATTGTGATTTATTCCGTTTACTAAAATACTTTTGTTTCAAACGGGTAAACCCGCAACAAGACGAACTTGTTAAATTCACAATGCAAATTTCTCTCAGTGTAGTGGTATTCGCCTAATAGTATCGGTCATATACATGAGACGTTCTATCCGAAAGTCTCTGTTTGATGTTCTGAGGGTAGTCACAACAAACCAATAGATAAGTTGGTTAAATAGTTTTCATCAGATGCCCAGGGTACCTGTATCCTCGTGCACTAACTTGATTTTTAGATCTTAAAAAAGTATTCAAGTACTTAGGTGTTTTGCAAGCGACAATGGAATTCCTGGTAGCCTGGAGACCGTTCGTGTCCACACATCAAACGAATGGATGATACACGACCCTCTTTTATACTACTTTGAAATGAGACACGTTTGCATGTCTGTGCTGTTATTGGGCCAAATAAATATCACAGGCGCTCAGCTCACAGTTAAATACATTCTCATGTCTAAAATAAGATTACTTTTTATGAGGATTTAGAAATACAGATTGTATTTGTGAAAATTTGACACTAATTGTGACTAAAATCATTGATAGACTTTGAAACATTATCCAATGACCCGCCAGCAACATCGCCGATCTTCGCTCGGTATATCGGACGTCAACATACAGTAAGGCACGGTATATCAATATCATTATATAAAAATAATAACAAAACGCTTTTATCACTAGAGATAGATCTGCCAAAAGCACAAAATATTTGTACTAAAAACCATACTAGTTAGCCAAACCTCATGACTACGCGTTGCAATTTTTTTACCCCAAATCAGCACGCCATAATTCAAGGCCGTATGCAAGTATGCATGATTGCGTAATGAAATCGCGAATACCGAGATTACCCAGTCAGCTGTTCACGTGTCAAAGAGCTGTTATAATGACACGTACAAGAAAGATGCTATCAGACGTCAGGTGGAAAATAACTAAAGCATGTAAACTTGAGTATGTACAACAGGCGAGACGACAAAAAAAAAACTATTTAGTCCGTCAGTTAGATTACCAAAAAATGTTGACACATATTTTTTTCTTTTTGTACAGTGCGTTGAAGTTTCGCCGCCGCGTGCCGTCAGGCCTAGATATTTACGTAAAAGTGACGTCACAAGCTCCCACTCCGGAACTTTGAAGCTCTGTATCTTTGTATTTTTTTATTAATTAGATAAAGCGAAAAATATGTGTTCAGTATTTTTGGACGATCTAACTGAGGGAGTAAACAGAATGGTTTTTTTATGTAGTCGTCATCCCTAGTTAATACAAAAGTGCCACTTTTATTATCGAGCACAGTATAGGACTATATGTTCAGTTTCTTTATTGGTAAAAATTAAACATATTACAGGTCATATCAGGTTATCACAGAAATAGGAAGTTAAAAGGTACACAATAAAATAATAAATTACTTACATCATTTGTTAAATTCATTATAAAGAATACTTAGGTCTACATTTACTTTTGTTGAGACAATAATAATGATTGTGCTAGCTATAATTATATTATTACATTATTTAGAAATAGTTACATTCATACATCATTTCATAAAGTCCTCGACAGTATAACATGCTTGACTTAGGAGTAAAAGTTTAAGTTTCTTAACAGACAGGGAATCGTTAATTATAGATGCGGACAAGTGCCAAAAATATGTATGTACACATGACTTTACTCCTTATACGTTAAGGTTGTGCATATGTACATATTTTTGCCACTTTGTCCGCAACTATCCATACTAAGTAATATTATAAATGGGAAAGTGTGTGTGTCCGTTTGTTTGTCCGTCTTTCACGGCAAAACGGAGCGACGAATTGACGTGATTTTTTAAGTGGCGATAGCTGAAGGGATGGAGAGTGACATAATATATATATTTTTGTCTCTTTCTAACGCGAGCGAAGCCGCGGGCAAAAGCTAGTAATTAATACTTTGACTAATTTTGAACTTTTTAGTTAAGTGTATTATTTAGGAACAAGTAAGTCATTTCCACTTTGGGCATCCTTACTCGTATATCCTGTATATCCTTATATTCCTTATATTAAGAAATTCTTATCGATATTAATATTTATTTCATAAAAAATACACTCCTTTATATCGTACCGTCGCCAAACCTTACCTTTTTAGAATAGTGTCTATTTGCATATGAATGTATGTGTGATACTGATATAAGACTGTATATAATTGATTATATGTCGTACGAGTGTTAATGATGGCACGTATTATACGCGGATTAGCGGATTTAGATTACGTTTGATAGGCAAATTAGTTGCTTTGAATGTAATAAAGTACTTATTGTAGCAAATTTTGTGACACTCGAACAGTGTTAGACAAACTTTTTTCGTTAGGGCCGAATTTTGCAGGAATTTTAAGAGGCAGGCCAGATTTACACCAAAAGTGCATTTTTGCTAGTACTGGCCATATCACAACTATTCTGAAGGATGGATTAAATGCTTTTCCCCTCACTAGCTCGGAAACACGTGTTTTGTCCTTTAATACCAGCGGGTAAAAACGCATTTTATCCACTAGTGGATAAAGTAATTTGACCTTGAATAAAGTCAAATTAACTGCTTTAAAATTGATAAAAGTAGGTGAATCTAATAATAAAGATGATTTACCACCTGTGGAACTACTGAAAGCAGTGATAAAAGCATTTTTGGCGTTGTACTTTCCTCGCTATAGTGAGGGGAAAAATTTTGTGTTACACTCGGGTGCAAATGTATTTTACTTCTCGTGTGTTAAAAAACTCGCAAGTTCAGGATTCTATTCTCGAACCACTCGCTTCACTCGTGGTTCAACTATAGAATCCTTTCACTTGCTCGTTTTTCAATTCCACACTCGGCGTTTAAATACAACTTTGCCCCCTTGTTTACAAATAACTATTAGTAGGCAGGACTTTGCGCATCTCTGATCTAATTCAATAAAGAGATGAATATTTCTTCATCACATATAAAAAGCGCCACAGTGATTTAAATACTTACGCCATGCGGGAGATCGTATATCTATAGATACGTCGCTAAATATTCGTACTTGTAACTCGACGTAAAGCATGTGGTTTAGACAGCATTGACTTAATCCTCCCGAGTACCAATTATGATTTCGGACAAATGCTACTAGAACATTCACAAAGTGCGTACAAGACGACACAATTGCGAAAAAATTGTACAATGCGAACCTCAACGACACGTGATCCACAAAGCAGAATATCTAGACATAGTCTAGCCACTGTTATTTTTAAAAATAAAGTTCATGATCTGTGTATGGCGGCCATTTAGAGAATGTGGCATGGCGCTTACGCTAACTCCGACTTTGATGTCGAATTTAACTATCATACACTGTTTATATCTATCTGGTTTAGGCACTGTTCAAACACCATGAATGTCTATTAGACATTGGCCTATGCCTAATTTTTTTTATCTATTTCTCTCATCCTGCTTGTATCAAAAATTTACGGCAATCCGGAACGTTGCTCAAAAATGCGTTTTTTTTAATTATATAAATTCACCGTATTTATTCTGCAAGTACCCAATTGAACATAACGATACAGTCCTTAATGATGATAAAAAATAAAATATAAAGCAGTGAACACATTTAGGTGGGTTATTTTTTTAAAGTTGTCCACCGCACTTTTTTGTAACATGGGTATTTTTTACGCGATACATATTCAGAATCGCGAGGTCTTTCGATCCTGAATCCTGATAGGAGAAAAAAAGGTCCCAAGATTTGCAAGTGTTCAATCCTGTCTTATCGCTGTCTTAAACACACTAATAACCGTTGTATCTCGATTATCGATTCGTCAAACAATAACTCCATGATCTATGGGAGCGGTTTTTTGGCGTATATTGTGCGCGTGCGTTTTTACACGCCCATAGAAAGCTAATCATGTTGCAATTATATATAAAAGGCACGCTACAGACGCTCTTCCACATTGCAATGAGCGATATTCTAAGATAATTAAAAAGGATGAATTTGGGCTTTTGCAGACACGAATCCAACTCTTCATAGAGTCACCAGTTACCACACACTAGCGCAGAGGCCGAAAGTGGCCCAGAGGTGGGCACTGGGCAAAGTACGGCCCGCGACTTGCGAAAGGATTTTATCCGATCCTTCTTAGATCCTTCAAAATAGTGTGATATAGCCATCACTGTTGAGAAAACGCTTTTTGCTATCAGGGCCTCGTTCTAAAATTCCGAATGAAAAGTTATTTTTTTCCGCTACCCAAAGGTTGTCTGGTTAGAGATCGCTCTTTAGCGATAAGACCGCCTGTTGTCTGCCTCTATTTATAATCATTTGTTTTGTCTCCACTGTATCTTTTTTCTGTATCTTTTGCTGAGGTGTGCCAATAAAGAGTATTCTATCTATAGGTATCTATCATATTTACTCATATGAAAATGAAATGGAATAGGTATGACGACTACATTAAAAAAAATGGCATTCTGTTTAGTCCGTCAGTTAGATCGTCCAAAAATACCGAACACATATTTTTCACTTTATCTAATTAGTGAAAAAATACAAAGATATAGAGCATCAAAGTGCCGGAGTGGGGACTTGTGACGTCACTTCTAAGTAAAAATTGTACCTAATAGGCGTGAAGTCACGCGAAACTTCAACGCACTGTACCGTCGTCATTTTTCGTTTACGAGAAAACAGAAAAAATACGTGTCTAAAATTCTTTGACAATCTAACTGACGGACTAATTAGTTTTTTTTAGTCGTCTCGCCCATTCTATCTATCTATCATATTTACTCATATGAAATGGAATTGTGTGTAGTGTGCGGCAAGCCTAAGCAACTTCCGCGGAATCCCCCGCCGCTGCTTGGTTACGTAAAGCCGCATTGTTTTGTTTAATAACATGGCGAAGAAACTGTCTATGATATGTTTCCTGTGCGCTGCGGAAACTGTGCTAAATACAGGGTGCAACTATACCAGAGTACGTAGCCGAATGGCACAAACGCTCATGAAACGAAACGCTAGTAGATATCTATCTCTATCGCTCTTGCGTATGGGCGCGACAGAGCCAGACTACCTTTCGCGGCGTTTCGTTTTCGTTTCACGTCGCAGAAATGCCATTCGGCTACGGCACCAGGCCCCGTAGCCGAATGGCATTTCTCCGACGCCAAACGAAAACGAAACATAGTCCGGCTCTGTCGCATCAATACGCAAGAGCGATAGGGATAGATATCTGCTATCGTTTCGTTTCGTGAGCGTTTCGTGAGCGTTTGTGCCATTCGGCTAGGCACCCAGGTCTACGTCACTCGCTCGCGGTCGCGCGGTAAGAAGCTACAGGACGGGTCAATTCTCCATACAAACGCTCTCGACTATTTCCTCCCTGGTTTTTGAAGATAGAGCAATGATTTTTTCAACACAGATAATTATTATTTTTATCTGTGTCGGACCGTTTTGATTTTTTGTTATTTTTTATTTTTAAAGACGCTAGAGCTAATCAAAAATTTCCCATCGGCCTTTTTCATTATGGCGCAAAAAAGTGTGATTCTCAAGATTGGTAACAATTAGCCAAAAAAACTAAACGGTCCGACACAGATTATTTCATTGTTATTCAGATTCTCAAATTTCGTTACGATTGATTAAGTTTTCAAGGAGGAAACAGTCGAGAGCGGAACCTCGATTTTAAAGATTTTTTCGCAATATCTTTTAACTGAGTTGTTCTTACTGGACAATTTTTTTTCGATAAATCTAGTTAATAACACTAGTATATTAAAGTAGAATTCCCAAATCGAAAGGGGGGCTCCTTTCCATTTTAGCATTTTCGCTCCTGTAGCGTCTTAAGTACATATCCGCTAGCAGTTGCCTCGAGGTAACAAGTAGCCGAGAGGCGCCACGCGCCCGCCTGTGTAGTCGCGTGGCACGTACCTGCTATTCTTCTGAGTTTTACATAGTTAGTAATACTAACTTATATGTAAGTAATAAAGCGTTGGTATTTGTCGTTTTGCGGGCAAGTGAAGGATCTGTTACGTTAGTAACTTATTAATAATCTGTGACAATACATGCTGTTTGATTAGTCAATGACTCAATAGGGTTACTATGAAAGTATTTTTTTTTATACCACGTCGGTGGCATTATGTCTAGTCATAGTGTATAGACTGCCATCTTTCGACACAGGATTAAAACTTTTGAACCTCCGTTTTGACAATTTGGCCCAAATTCTTACAGGCGGACTTTTAACTTGGTATGTGTTAAAATTGTCAAATAATATTATTAGCGCCATCTAGCGGAGAAACAAACAAAAGTGTAGCGACCGTATGTATTTTCTCGATGGTTACAAGTACAAGGTACGATTTGTTCAAACTTTAGCCATCTCCATCTATACACAGTTATTCCTATATGTCTTTGCATCTATTCTAATGCTTATAATTTTTTGTTTTTGGCAATCATATCGCGTAGCTATTTATCGGATAATTCCGTTGGGTAACGGCTAAGTGACGAATATGATAAATTTCGATAAGTGATATGAATCATGAGCAACTTTTACTTGGAAGTAACAGGATTGTGTGTCATCTGTAATGGTATTTATCACCAAAGTTGCATTGATGGTTCTGTTCAGTCATACCTCGGGCAATGGCGATCAAATATATCGTCACTACTTTTAAAAAAACTTGTATCTTCGTCTGTCAATGAAAAGAAAATTGTAGTAAGTATGTATGGAATGCATATAGACTTACTGCGTTTTAACTTTGAGGAACAGCGTGAGATACGAGATTTTTTAAAAGTAGTGACGATATGAAAGAGGCGCGTTCCTACGATGTTCGCCTGCAAAATATGAGCACGCCACTTAACCCGATCCTGCGCAGCTTCCTGCCAATTCCTCCTTACCATGATTGTAACTTTCGAGTAAAGTATTCTAAATTCTGTTTAGAGGGTCGCAAAATCTATGTAGATAAACACAGAGAAAAATCCACCAGATTTATGCCATTCAAATATTGATTATTTTCCATAAGTTATCCACGCGTATTATTCGTTGCACTCTCATTATTAAACGCACTAAATACTGTAACGATCGCGTGCAACCCCTACCCAGTGCTTAGCCAAGGTACCAATCGCTTACACCCTATAGCGAAAATAACGTCAATGTATGTAGCAAAAACACAGGGGTGTTCGAGATTTCAAGAGACTACAGTATAATAAAGTGTACTATCGTGCAGTATGGCCACTCCCGCTTCCCGCTGAAAGTGCCCCCCACCCGCTCTCGATACACAGACCGCCTGTCAAAAACGCGATCAGTCGACCTGTCATACAAGCATGGTACGCGTAGTTCACCTGGGCCATTTTTTTTTTTTCAAAGTTTTCCACCCCACCTTTTTTGGATTTGGAATTTTTATGTGGTTTCCACTCAGAATCGCGAGCTCTTTCAATTCTAATGGGAGAAAAAAAGTGTCCGAAGGTTCATCGTTCGTTCGTTTTTCCATATATTTTGTATGGCGGTAACGGAATGGAAGGTTCGAAAAAATGTATGGAAATCTTGGGACATTTTTTTTTTCGCCTATCAGGATCGCAACACCTCGCGATTCTGAGTATTAATCGCGTAAAATCTACCCACGTTACAAAAAAGTGGGGTGGACAACTTTGAAAAAAATGGTCCACCTAGACACTGTGCGTATAGGAACGCGCCTCTTTCATATATTTGATCGCCATTGCCCGAGGTGTGCTAAATACAGTATCGTTGGCAGCGGGAGTGTTGGCTACGCGTCCTGTGCAGACACCCCTTGCAATATGTATGTAGATGTATATTATATAGCTATGTCTGGAACAGTCTTTGTGACTGTTGATGGAGGGACGTGGTTCGGACAAATTGAACGCTGTTTAAAGTTATATATGTATATTATTCGCTGTAGTGATTGGTTTTCATTATTTTGATGATTGGTCTGAACTATTTTTGGTTGCTTTAGACTCTAGAGTACCATAGAGTTTGTTGTTGCTGTTGGAAAGTTGTTATAAATTATTCCATTAAAAAATGTCAATAGACAAAAGGGGCTCGATCGATCGAGCACGAAAAATCTTTTTTTGCGATACAAGAAAACTAGGAGACAGGTCGTCTTATGATAAGCGATTACTACCGTCCATGAACAGCAGAATTGCCCTGCTAAGCCGAGATGGCGCGATCTCAAAACAAATGATTTTGAAAATCGAACTGTCAGCTATAGATACTTAAGCATAAGTTAGCTATGGATTTTCGTTTGAGATAACGCTTTTCAGCTTAGGAGGGCAGACTGAAGGGTTTGAGGTGCGTTGCCAGCCTTTGAGCTGGGTGTATGCTCTTTCCTTGAAGGTTTGCATATCGTTATCCCTTCGGAAATACCTCCGGCGACTTACACACCGCGACTTCACCTGTACGCTATTCAAGAAGTAGATTCTTCCCAAATTCCTAATACATATTCATGCCTGAATGAGATTTATTAATTAAACTTTAAATTATAAAAAGGTTCTTATCCATACGAACCTATCTAACGGATATTGAACGCTTAAAGGGTCCTTAAGAACGAATTTATATTGAAACATCGGAATAAATCGCTCTCATTAAGGACCCTTTCAGCATGGTACCTACGGCAAAATCATTTATTTCATAGACAAACACTAAAATAAACAATGACAGTTTACAAAACACACACGGCCTTTACCCTGTCACAGGCGGGGCAGGATGCTCTTTCCGCTCTGATTGCGCGCATGCGTCCCGCTCGCACGCGCGCGCGCAGCGATCGAGCGAGCGACACGGGATATGTGACACTAGACGTGGAGTGAGTTGGAACTTGGAAGGTCGGAGTAGTTAAGCTGTTGGACTTAGTTTAGCTAACAGTGTGGAAGATGGTACTACCATTGAGATTTTTGCCAGAAACACGAAGATTTAACTCTAGTAATATCAGGGGCGGCTCACTCCGCGATCCTTTCACTGCGCTACAAGTACATGCCGGCGGCCGCGAGTTCGCGGCCCATTCACTGGCGACGACCTTCGCGCGGCGCAATAGAATTCAATGTCGTCTGCACGCGTGCGGCCCGTTTGTTAATGTAGGTAAGAATTTAGAATGGCGGCGTTTTGTGAACATCAAAGGAGTGAGCCTTCTGTACTTGTACTATTATATATTCTGTGGTAATATAGAAGGGCAGTGAGTCTCCGTTAGACCGTTTAGACATAGAAAGTCTAACGCCGTGGCTTGCGTGGGCGACGGTCGCGCGATATATTTGATCGCGACGGCGCAACGGCGATGCGACGCATACGAAATCAAACCTTATCAATATGGAAGTATGAGACGCGACGGCGACGGTCGCGCGACTGTTGCGCGACCGTCGCCCACGCAAGACACGGCGTAAGAAGAAAACGTAACTCAATAGCATAAAAAAAATGTACGGTCGCCTAAATGTAGCTTAACTTTGTTGATTCTCGGCTAGATGGCGCTAATATTAATATTCTTGACAGCTTGACACATATAGAATTAAGAATTGGGGCAAAATTGTCAAAACTGAGGTTCAAAAGTTTCAAACCTGTGTCGAGAGATGGCAGTCTATGCACAGTGACTAAACATTTTTTTTATGATATACGCAGCAAACGAGCAGACGAGCCGCCTGATGGGAAGCAGTCGGGAAACACCTTTTATTTTTACAGTAATTTTCTATATCCTAGATCCTGTTTGGTAGCCGAGAATATAATATTAATATTATGTATAAATAATGGGTATTTGTGTATAATCAATCAGATAAGAACAACGTGACGGATTAGGTCGATCAATCTTTTTGGGGGCGTATCGCACTCGTGTGGAGAGCCAGTGGCCAAAAGTGCATAATTGGAGCATTCCATGGGCTGTCCCGTACAAATGCGTCGTCGTGTAAATCAGGCGATCATTTTGTACATAATTCTGCAAAATGCCTAAGGGTCACTTGCCGAAAATGGAGGGTTAACACCGAGGATAACCCACCATTTTATATGGAATTTGACAGTTGACAGCCCTATAACCTTGACTTAAGCGGGTGGTGCAAGTCAAGCAAATCAGTACAGAATCACGCGTAATTGCGTGACTGATTGGCTTTAAATATCAGTACATAAAATTTGCATATCCTTGAAGGATTATTGTAATCCATATTATATCAATTCAATGACGTTAGTAAATGATATCTAAAGCAACGAACTAAAATGTGCAGCTCATATCCGGTCTTCCAGCATTCCTAAAAATTGCTAAATTCCATAAAACCCGAAAGGAGAATGAAGAAGCTGCTAGAATATGGCCAATATAAGGAGGCAAGGCAACGATATAAGTAAACGTCAAAGAAGTTTAACATTTAAAATAACATTTGCACCGGCGAGGTAGCCAAAATCGCTGCCTACTGATCTTGAATTCTCTACGAAAGTTATACGAATTTACGCTGCTCCGGCTTTATGCATACGATTTCATTGTAGGTGTGGAAAATACTTTCCATCAGAAAATGGTAGCTCATGCTTACTATGCACATTATCTCAGAATTTATGTCGGAATTATAAACGAAAAACTCATCACACTTGAAGCGAAAGCCCCTTCTCCGCTGGAGAGCCACATTTTCTTTCATTCTCGACTCGCGACAGGCTCAATGTCGGGCTTATCACCGATACGCTATCGCCAGATATATTATCAATTAATGTACTTCTGGCTCATAATTCGCTCGATACAAGGCCGCTCGTTTAGGATTGCGATATCCTGGTCAAGGCACTTGTAACTAACTACACATTAGTATAGTAAGTTATGCTAGGTATTTTCGGCTAATCAGCAAACATTTTTAAGTGAAAACGAGGTAGCGCTAGACTAACTCCTTTACGAAACCTAGCAATATTTTCAAGTTGATAAATTTCCTCCTCTTGTTTGCTCGGGCAATTCAAAGGTACGTCGATTCAGGGATCGTGAGTTTCAATGTTTCAATACAGCTACGGGCAAACATGAGTGAAATACACTGTCCTATTCATGTCCTAATAATATCAGTGCAAGCTAGAATTTTCCTGTTTACAATCTAGGAGAATGTGTTTTGCTGTTTCTTGCTGTAAATGCCAATTTTAGAAAGCTACCACTAGATAAAATATCAATGAATGTACTTGTGGCACATAATTCGTTCGGAACAATGACGCCATTTGCGGATTGTGATATCCTGGTCAGGGCACCAATTTAAACAAAGCCTCTTTGTAGATTTGCGCTTTACGTAGTGTCAAATC
Source organism: Leguminivora glycinivorella (assembly GCF_023078275.1). NCBI lineage: Eukaryota > Metazoa > Arthropoda > Insecta > Lepidoptera > Tortricidae > Leguminivora > Leguminivora glycinivorella. The sequence goes on along the minus strand of NC_062998.1, from coordinate 2,231,935 downwards.
CTCCAAAGAGATGTTGTATATTTCATTAAATTGAAAACAAAACAAAAGGAACTTTCAGAAAGATTTCAGATCGTCGCTATCGATGCCGGATATCACAATCAAAACAATTCTGCTACATTATCAAACGTAGACAACAAAAACAAGGTTTGAATAAATGGGCTATGAAACAAGATAACAAAAAAAAATTATAGCGAATGGAACACTGTATTTAAAGTTATCCCTTTATCTTCTTTATGTATATTGTACTACCATTTCATTTTTTATTTGGATATTTTCTTCAAGACTTTATGTTACCACTTTATTTTTTGAAAACATGGTACCTATGTAGACGAACTAGCTTTACGAGTAACATAAGACACAATAGAATATCACAAGTGTCACAACGTACTATGATCAGTTCAATTTCTTAACACAACTGACGAAACTCCTTGTCAGCACTAGCTAGCAATTTAGAGGTTATCGAACAACTTGAGATGCCGATATTGATAAGATATAACAGTTATCTTAGAAATCGGATGAAGGCCACTCAGGATAGATTGTAGGACAACGCCGGTAATAGTATTTTCATAGTAAGTACCACCGAAGAGGTTCTGGACTCTTTGTACCTACTTTTATAAAAGTAGAAAGAAGTGACTGACCGTCTCAAAAGAGTCGCCTTCCCAGTAGCATGTTTCACCATCGATTTTTTGGCAATTTCTGGGTCGATAAATAATTTTTCAAGTGTGTCGTGATATACATATATACAGCCGATAAGTCCTTATGCAAATAATTAGGACTGTTACAGACAGTCTTATACAAATTACTTCAGAATTTTCGGTTCGATTTAAGGATTATATTACCTAGTATTACGTCAGCTAAAACTATGACAGACTAACGTGTATAGAGCCGCGGCCAGTTGATCAATATTTCAACGAGCTTAGGCAGATGGCAACAGAGTTGTGGGGTTTCCCGTGATTTCTAGCGAATACCCCACTTTCGAGGTTTATAGGAGATTAGACATCAGGTCATAGGGTCAGGCGTCAGGCACAGATTTTAATCCAAAGAATACGGTTATAGGTCAATCCCAACATGAGTAATATTGGAATCATATCAGTTAGCACAGTAGGTTCACAAGTCCATTTCAATTGGGTTTAGACCCTTTTTCATGCGATCATTGCCGCCCATGGACACCCGAAACACCAGAAAGATTGGAGGTGAGGCCTTTGAGATGGGTGTACGATCTTTTCTTGAACGTTTGAAGGTCGTATCTGTCCGAAAATACCAGCTATCAAACCCGGATACATTTAGGATTCATCTTTTGATTATCCTTAGAGGGGGCATAAAATACCGCTCACACTAACTTAAGTTTCCATGACATAAAACTAAATAAAGGTAGCATTATTATACTTGCGACCGAATAGATTGCGACCCATAATATGGGAAACGCTGAGTCAGTCCTTTTATTGCGCTCAGATTTGACACACACACACATAAGAGACACCCCACACTAGCGTCTTCTGGGCGCCGGAGTCTAGTCTGTGGCTGGTGCTCGACGCTTGGCGCTTCGCATAAAGCGATTATTGATAAGGCTGATTAGACGCCAACCCTTTAGACGCGAAAGCAACTCTGTTTCTTCAACCTCTTCTAATAAGAATTAAGTTCGAAGTACCGATGGATCTATGAGGTCCAGAAAGACCTGTGTGACCTTGAAGTGAACGAGTGTCATCAGATCGCACAGCGAATGGCAGAGTCTAGTGTCGGAGGCCAAGATCCACTTCGGGTCGCTGAACCAACACAGTAAGTAACTAAGTAAGTTCACATGTACTTCTTACCACGAAAACGAAGACGCAGACGGATGCTACTTTTTTTTGTGAACAGAAGGTATGCACGCAATTCGGGTTTGGTGAAACGATCTACATTAAGGTAGCCTCTAGCCTCGAGCGTCGCGTGTCAATCAACTATGTGAGGTAGCGAACACAATACATATAATATGTAGGTTACAATGGCAGTGCGTCATAATGGAGGCTACCGAGGGTTTTCTTTTCTCTTTCTAAAGTAATCACATAGAAATTAAGTACTTAAGTCTCACATTTATATAATACGTAAAATCAAAGACTATCAGATTCGCATCTGAACTGTCAAAAGGAGTAGGCATTGTAGGCAGAGCACATAAAAATGCTCTTAATGCAAAAAACGAATACGACTAAAACGTCACTTTGACAGGTCGGTATCGTATATCATATCATCATCATACTGTCCTGGCCGATTTCGACCAACGCGACTGTTTAAAACTGGTTATCAGAGCTACGTTCATGAACTCTCAAGGCTTCTCGTAAATCAGCAATTCCCGATAAGTTTGTACATTTGGATCACGTCTCCGATTTGGATAAAAATTGGTAAGCTGATAGAGTCCATGATGCTTAGCAAGATCCACTAGGTTTTCCAAAATGTCCTAGGTTGATTGTATGAATCTTTCCTTTTTTGTTACCGAAAATGTATAGAAATCTGGTTACAAAAAAGGAAGGTTTCATACAAACTACATAGGACATTTTGGGAAACCTAGTGGATCTTGCTCAGAATCACGGATTCTATCAGCCTACCCATTTTTATTAAAATCGGATACGTGATCCAAACGTACAAACTTTTCGGGAATTGCACAAATAAGGTACCTTACGACAGAATACTATTAGTATCAAGCAATATTTTATAGTGACATTGACACTGACAGTTCTGTGCCTATTTCTGGGTTGATAAGTAACATTGTTACTCAGCGTCAATATTGCCTTGCTGAACAGGCAATGAACGGCGAAGTGGCACTGTCGGCCGACAATAGGCGAGATGACTAAAAAAAACTAATTAGTCCGTCAGTTAGATTATCAAAGAATTTTAATAGACACGTATTTTTTCTTTTTTCTCGTAAACGAAAAATTACGATGGTACAGTGCGTTGAAGTTTCGCGTGACGTCACGGCTAGGTACAATTTTTACTTAGAAGTGACGTCACAAGCCCTCACTCCGGAACTTTGATGCTCTTTATCTTTGTATTTTTTTATTTTATAGAAAAAGCGAAAAACATGAGTCGGTATCAAAACGACTGGATTCTCAAAACGACCAGAACCACATAAAGACTTGATCTCAAAACGACCACATCTGCAAAAAGCCTTTATCTCGTAATGACTTTCTAGTAAAACGTCCACAAAGCATAAAGTCTGAATATCAGACCGGTTTACTATCAAAATTACTTGTTAGTAAAAAGACCATCTCGTAGAAGATATAGATCTTAGAATGCCCTAATAGCAAAATAACTAGATCGCAAATGAACTTAATCTCAGAATGGCATGGTAGCAATTAGTCTTGTTAGTAAAATAGCATGAAATGTATGATATCGTGATAAATAGGTACGTCTCGTGTTTCAACATTATAAAAGAACCTGGAATCCGCTTTAGCACCTTATCCCAAGATTTTATTTCTACACTAGTTCTATGAAAGTGACTTCGTTTACCAACATTTATGAAACTTAAAAAATGTCCCTTTTACTCTTTTCTCTTCCTGCAAAAACTATACCTCGAGGGTTTACTGGTGAATCCCGATAAGTCAAGCAAATTGGTTTTTGAAATTCGAACTATGTGCAAATTTCACAATGTTCTTATTTCAAAGAAAAAAATATCTTGACCTATTGGGTTTCACTAGTAAACCCACGACCTACTATAGTAGATACCTAAAACATAATCCAAGTATCAGTATCACGGCACAGACACGTCATTGTAAGGTTCCAGCGGAAACCCACGCTCATCCTGTGGACAACTTGTTTCCATATTCTCCAAAACATTTCGGAGATCAAGTTAAATTAAAATAATTATGTGTACTACGTTCAGGAAGCAGGTACTACAATTTTATTTTTTTCCTGTTATACGCAATTTAAGTTATAGTAAAGTTTTTTTTCTATCTGAAGTAAATATGTGTTTTATTGTACAAGTTTAGAAAAACCAGCAATTAAAAGAAGAAAAATATATTGTTAGGATCGCCTTTTTTATTCAAAGTTTGCTTAGTTATATAATAGTTCCCACAGCCTAGACCTAGAGGTGGTGACCCTGCTCACGAAGCAAGATAAGTATTATTTAATAAGTAGTACATATGGATGGATATTTTTGCTATTCTGATAACTAGTCGTTTTGATACCATAAATTGTAGTCGTTTCACTAGGAAGCTGTTTTAAGTTCTAGTTATTTTGCTATTAGGGCATTTTAAGATCTGTACCATCTACGAGGTGGTCTTTTCGCGAACAAGTAATTTTGATAGTAAGCCGTTCTGATTATTCAGACTTTATGCTTTGTGGTCGTTTTACTAGAAAGTCATTACGAGATAAAGGCTTTTTGCAGATGTGGTCGTTTTGCGATCAAGTCTTTATGTTGTTCTGGTCGTTTTGAGAATCCAGTCGTTTTGATACCGACCCCATGTGTTCAGTATTTTTGGACTATCTAACTGACGGACTAAACAGAATGCCATTATTTTTATGTAGTCGTCACCCTATTATCACTATTGTGGAATAGGCCAGTGATTGAACATTTTTCACACGTGTTTTCTTCCGTACACATTCCTTCGCTAAATTAAATTAACAAGCGATTATCGTGTAGCGTAGACCGGAACAGTAATAGTTACGTGTCATTCGTTCATGATTGCATTGTAACCGCGTTTGAAAGTCAAGGATGACGTTTACCGCCTTAATCATTGGATAAATACTTTCTGTTTTCAAAGTTAATACAATAAAATACTAGACTTTTCATCGAAATTGCTCAGCAAGTGTGCTATCGCAAAACACAAATCACAAAGCTTTTTTCCTCCCTAGGGAAAAAATTGTGTGTTTTTTAGCAACTTAATAAAAGTTTTTTTATATTGTTTTACATGGTATTTTCAGTGTGTAACTAGGGGCGTAAGAATATTGCAAACTTGAGTCAAACGCTTGGAAAAACCGTCGGGATCCAAATTACACCCCGAGTTAAACAATGTACTATGATGTCTATGATCATAGATAATGTCACCATCATCAATCAGTTTCAGTGCCTTTTATAAATATTAAATACTGAGTATTCACCAGAAATATACTGTGTTCATTAATTTTATTATGAATCAAAAGTAAGGTACAGCGGGGCAATTCTCGAGTGGGAGGCAAATGTAACTGGTCCATTTTATCCATGTTTTACAATGTTTGCATTATTAAACAGAGTGTCCACCGGTTACGTATGGTAGGTGTGTTCAGTGGATACATGTAGAATTCATCATCATAAACAATTAATTAGTTACAATTGCCCCGCTGTACCATAAACAAACCGATGGAAATAGTTAATTTATAACAGTCTAGTCTAGTTGACAATTATAGTATAATTACAATTTGAGGTTCCTTTTCCTTGAGAACAAAACTTTTTTGTGTTAATAATTATGAGAGAATGTCACTTGCACAGCCGCCATTTTAGATTATCAATCAGAACCTTGTAGCTTTAACTTGGATAATGCTACAATTTACGATTTTATCACGAGATTTAATGCGACATGGTACTATTTAAAGTAATTACAAATGCTTGTTAATACCACTGAGTTTTTTAAAGTTCAAGGACAGAAAGCTGCACATATAAAAAGTATCTAGTGCCTTAATTTATTATTATACTTGTAAACAAGGCACACGGCGTTTTATTAACCGGTTGGTAATAACAAAGAGGAGGGTAATATTAAAAAGAATTATTGTCAAACTAAAGTCACAATTCATAGTCTGACATCTCTTGACAGAGGATTAAAACTTTTGAATCTCAGTCTTGACAATTTGGCCCATATGTGGATTGGATCAGATCGGATTGAATCTGGATTTGGATCTGTATTCAAATTGTCAAATATTAATATTAGCGCCACCTAGCAGAGAATCAACCGAACATACACTTTATATGTCTATACTATACGAAGCTATATGTTATAGTTACATCTACACAGTTATGCGAACATAAATATATGAACACGACTCTAATACCATGATCATGAACAGAAAATCGTGTACAAATATTTTTGTACATCTAACTGTGCAGATGTAACTAAAAGCGAACAAGTCAGAACTAAAAAAAAAAAGAATACGGCCAATCGACTTGGCATCCACACAGCACGATGACAAACCACAAAGTGGATTGTGACAGGTGTGAGGGCCGTTCGACGAGTTTTTTTTTAATTGCATCTGGCGTTGGATGTCCTTGATCTGCCAGTATTTTTATGGTTTTAACGCTTCGCGTTTACTTATTGCAGTGACGGATGATAGGGACACAACTATGCAATTTCATTCGCTGTGAGTGTGAGACCCTGTCGATAAACTCACTTTTTGTTTGGTTAAAAAAATATATTTTTAAAAAATCCTAACAAAACAGGTTTACAAACAGATTGAAAATGCATAAATAACGAGATGGCAGGACAGAAGTTGAATATTGCTAACGAGAGTATGATTTAGATTTTAGATAAACCACAAGGGATTGCCGGAGCGATTCAAAAACTCGAGTTTGCAATATTTTGACGTCCCGAGTACTATAAAAAGCGAATTGCAATATAACAGATGCGTTAAATATTAGCATTAGAAATTTCATAATTCCCTAGGGATAACGATTTGTCTATAACTCCCGCGCCGCACATTTACTGTGGTAGTGCGATGAGAAAAAATACTATTTATATCCCATAACTTTTCCACTGATAGGATACACATACATACATACATACAATCACGCCTGTATCCCATAAAGGGGTAGGCAGAACACATGAAACTACTAAAGCTTCAGTGCCACTCTTGGCAAATAAGGGGTTGAAAGAAAACGAAACTGTGACATTGCAGTGACAGGTTGCCAGCCTCTCGCCTACGCCACAATTTAACCCATATCCCATAGTCGCCTTCTACGACACCCACGGGAAGAAAGGGGGTGGTGAAATTCTTAACCCGTCACCACACAGGTAATACAATTATTACAAAACTCGTGTCATTGAACTTAATCATGCAGAAGAACAAGATTTTACGTAACAGTGAATTTGAATAGCTTTCGATGACTTTGGAGAAATGACTTTGGTAATAAATTAATAACGTGCTCTTGTTGGTGTTCAGTACCGCTACTCTCACTTCATAAAAAAGAAGTGAGTAAGAACTCACTTCTTTTTTATCCATACTAATTCATACTAATATGTATTATAAATGGGAAAGTGTGTGTGTCTGTTTGTTTGTCCGTAGTCTTTCACGGCAAAACGGAGCGACGAAATGACGTAATTTTTTAAGTGGAGATAGTTGAAGGGTTGGAGAGTGACATAGGCTACTTTTTGTCTCTTTCTAACGCGAGCGAAGCTGCGGGCAAAAGCTAGTTTTAAATACATATGAGTACACCACTTTTACGAAAGTATGATTATTAAAATTGATTACTATTTCCTGTCAATGTTACACATCGCCCTTATAAACTACACATCACTAACCACTAATATACTTTAAAAAATTGTAATAAGATTCAAAAACCATCAAGTTAATAACTTCAACGACGGTATAATCAACTCCAAACAAATATAAACACTATAGCGATAGTGAAAGGGTCGTGTTTGCGGCGTCTAGGTCAAGTTTTCGGAGAAAGATGTCCAAGAATGCGCGCGCGCCGGCCGAAAGCGAAAGTCGATGGGGGTCAAGTGCGGGGACGATCGGAATACGGACATAGATCGTGTCTGTTGTAACCAGCCAACAAGTGTATAGTCGAACTGTGTAGTTGTGTACTACACAGCGTAGGCTTGTGTAGTACATGTACTAATAGTACAAAAGACACGGTTCCCTGCACTGTACTAGACCGAACTACTCCCAAATGATTCTGCTCTCTACAACATTTAGTACACTCACACACGTGCAACAGAATGGGAGCGAAAGGAGCGAAGAGCCGAGGAGTGACAATGCCACCAAAGCGATCCGTGTGATCCGACCGCAACCGAACTAGAACCACAGAATATATAATAGTACAAGTAGAACCGAGAGCGCGCGAAAACGACGTTACACAATTTTTGCACAATTTGTCTCTCGCTCTCTCGGTGTACTACTGTACTAAATGTCCTAAAAGAACGAACTAGTACACTCGGGAGATCGTACTAGTTGGGTTGGGATTGATATTTTCAGTGATGCTGGGACTTCTGGGAAGTTTTCTTTAAAAGATAGACATATGCCATCGCAGTTTTTTAATATAGTTCACAACGGTTTGGGGAGCGTTTTTGATCAAAGCTCTTAGCCGGCGGGATTTTGTCCGACTCGATTAGCAAATATAGTCATCAGAGGGCGGAATTGCTCATGGCAAAAATCAAACGTCAATAGAGTTGGATTGGAACGTTAAATTCTATCGACTATCGATTACACTGAAATTATCAGTATATCGTTGAGTTGTTTTCGACGTAAGTACGACAAGGATACTTCTTTATCCATTTGTTGACTGTTTTTCGTTTTGGATTAACCATTTTTTTCAAACGTGAATTAGTTTCAAAAGGACTAGTGACAGAAATGGTAATTGTAATTATATGTCATATAATTTACTATTAATCTAATCAAAGAGGTCAAATCAAATGGTCGAATAGCTAATCAAAGAGGTTTAAAGTCAGAAATGTAAAAGGAGACTGAATTTATCGATAGCTGAAAATGTCGATAAAATTTTACATTCCAACTCTATTGACGTTTGATTTTTGCCATGAGCAATTCCGCCCTCTGATAGTCATATTTCAACAGATTCACACAAAATCTTAACAAATTATTTATATACCTAAACCTTCCTCAAGAATCACTCTCTCATAGGTGAAAGAAAACCACATATAAATCTGGTGAATCTGGTCAGTAGTTTAGGAGTTTGTCGCGAACACACACACAGCCAGACGCGGTGAGGGACTTTGTTTTATAAGGTGTAAGATAAAAAGTACCTAGCAAAAGTAAAATAAATAAATAAATTGATTGATTGAAAAGTTCGCGGAAATTTCAGTAACATTCGACTTAATGTCCTCAGACCTAGACTTTTTTTTAAATAATTTAACTTATCAGATTGCACGTAGACCCTGCTTTTTAATCTCCGATACTTGTCAAGCGATTGGAATACAGCCAGTGGGCGGACGACATGTTACGTTCGGTAGTATGATCAATCAATATAATGTATTTATTTATTTGAGAAAGTTTTCTCGCTTGGCGTTTGATAACTCGTTTTTAATATAATATTGGGTTGGTAAGAAAGTAATGAGCGATCGATTGAATTCCACATAAAATTTTTGAGAGAGTTCTAGAATCTTCTATGGTCGAAAGTATATAAAGGGCGAGTCGCACAGTTTCTCGTCAGTCATTCACTAGCTGTCGCCGAGCTAATATAAGGAAGAAAATGGACGAATTAAAAGTGCATGTAAGGCATTGCTTACTATGGGAAAAAACTACAAATACAGTGTTTGGATACCGCACGAACTTGATAGAGATCAACTAAACCGCCGTGCCGATATCTGCATACAACTTCTGTCTTTTCGCCGCACATTCAACTGGTTGGACCATCTTATCACTGGAGATGAAAAATGGGTCTTATATATAAATCACACACGCAAACGTCAGTGGCTAGCTCCAAACGAAAAAGGAATAGAGGCACCAAAAACAGAGCCTCACCCGAAAAAAGTTATGCTGTCCGTTTGGTGGGATATTCATGGTATTATTCACTGGGAACTCCTACCAAGTGGAATGACTGTTACCGCATCAGTATACTGCAATCAGCTTGAAAATTTAAACCAAAAAATCTGTCAGAATCGTCCACAGCATGCTAAAGTTTTTTTCTTACACGACAATCCTCGCCCACACATTGCAAAAGTGACTCGGCTAAAGCTATTGGAGGTAGGTTGGAAAGTGATACCTCATCCACCGTACTCTCCAGACTTGGCACCTACGGATTACGCATTGTTCAGATCGCTAAGCAATGCCTTGAATGAAAAAAAGTTCGATGATCAAGCCCATCTACGACAGTACATAGCTGAGTTTTTTGAATCTAAACCTAAGAACTTCTTCGCCGATGCTATTCATTCTTTACCAGAACGATGGAGACAAGTAGTAGATAACGAAGGCCGTTATATTTTTGATAAATGATTAAAATAATAAATTAAATAAAAATTACAATATTGGTTATGATTCGCTCATTACTTTCTTACCAACCCAATAGCATGTTTGATCTTGCGTCAGATGATCCATGATGTTAAAACTTCTTGGAGGTTTACCACATTGATGCTAGGCACCGATAAGAGGCAACTTCTTCTACAGTACATATAGTGTTATTTTCTCGCACTAGTACGCAATGTAGTACTTTTTGACCCCATTTGAAGCTTCAAAGTGCCTTTCGTACTGTAAAACGTCGTATAGTTGGCCCATTTTGACCAAAGAATTCTTTGATTTGAATACGCAACCGCCGATGGGGCCGATTAAGGAACTGAAAAGGTTTTAAATATTAATTTCGCGCTCTGCCGCCGCCTGTTTCGCTCAAAATCACAGAAATTATAACAGCAGCTGAGACACGCTCTGTCAGACTAGAATGGCATCATCTGTTAGTACTTTACTGACAGTTTAAATCAACCATTTCGTATTTAAATTTAAGTTGAAATAGATTTGGAAATAGTCAGTTGGAACCCCAGTGGCCCGTTTCTCGAAAGGTACAAGCCTTGTATTACAAGTGTGTTTCCATGACAACCCATACGATTTGACAGTTCGCGCCTTGTACCTTTCGAGAAACGGCCCCCAGGTTACTTTACAACCATGTCAAAATGACAAGCAGTAAGAGATTTCTTACAATCTGATTTATAACGTCACTATGACAGTTCTACAGTGGCCTAGGGTTCCAAGGGGTGGTTGACTGTACACCGTCGGCCGGACGGCCTAGATATCGATGGGACGATGCTATGGCCGCGAATCTGCACAAGCTCAAGGTGGGAAACTGGAGAAAAGCTGGTACAGGACCGGAATAAATGGCGAGCAGTCGTCTTGGAAGATTTGAAGACCAAGACACACTAGATGGCTGCGCCAAGAGTAACCAAGCAGGATGAATTTGTGACATGGAGCAATTACAAATATAATGCTTATTATTTATTTGTTAGCCTGTTGTCTCCCACTGCTGGGAGAAGGCCTCCCTCTCTTTCTTCCACGCGTCTCGGTCTAAGGCAATGTTTGGCCAATACTTTAAGGCGTCGTATCGTGGACAGTTCCTGAGCAATATTTTGACGGTACGAGTAGTCACATTAAACCAATAGGTAGGAATGGTTAGGCTGCAGAAGCAAGCTGTCCAGAAATACTGACTAAGGAAATGCATCAAATGAGGCAATGTTATTTGATGAATGATCTTACGATCGGCCGCCTCGCGCCGACATCTAAAAAGTTCTAATTACTAATATACTACTAATCTAATTACTATATATATATATATATATATATATAATAAGTAGTGTTCCGTATGAACCGGTTTTTAGATCGCAACTTCGAATCTCACTCCATTTTCCCGAGTGTTTTACGTTCATGAACTTCACGTCTAGTTAGTTAGTTCCTTTGTTTTGTTGCGCGTGGGAAAATGCCGGGGTCAATATACGCGTTGACTGGTCTAACGCTGACCGGCATGTTTATGGGAAGGACGTCCGTTTGATACGTATATTTAGATTTTTTTTACTTTGGTTTGATTCATATAAGAATCGACTAAATGAGTAATTCGAAGTATGTAACAAATCAAATTATTTTATTAAATATTTTTTGATTTGTTTTTTAAGTAGTAGGACTACTATATATAAATTGTAAACTGAAATAGATACCATACACTAAAGAAAAAGCGATCAAGCCCATCACTGGTGGCGAAGTTGGGAATCGAACCCGGGTCTCCAGCTATCGCGGCTGATGTGCTAAACCGTTACACCACCTCGACCGCGAGTCCGCGAGTGGCTTTTTCTTTAGTGTATGGTATCTAATTATCTATTTCAGTTTAAATTAGTATTATTTCCCAAAAAGTTTCAGATTTCTGTACATTTTCGGTAGCAAAAAAAGGAAAGTTTCATACAAAGTACATGGGACATTTTGGGAAATTGGTGTATCTTGCTCAGCATAATGAACTATAGCTCACGTCCGCCTACCAATTTATTATAACACAATATTTACAAAAAAACACGCACTAACCCAAGACATAATACCTAAAATTAAACCTAAAGAGAGCTTCGCAAACAGTTTTGTGCGGAGCAATCGAAAACATATAAAATCGAAAGTAAGATCGTCAACTGAAAATAAAACAACATGGTATTTTTGGTAGAATGGTAGCTTTTAGCTTTGATACACAAACGCGAAATATTTCTGAAAATTATCAAGACAGTAATAAATCTATATCAATGTATTTTTGAAAGGGAAGCGTCTATCTACTGCTTAGCTCATTAAAATAACTGCCGCAGGCACTAATACTAACGTTCACGGTACTTTCGTGTAACTTAGCCATTACGGGCAACACCGAAAACATTCGTAATACTAACTTTCGTAAACTAATTAAAACATTCAAAAACAAGTCAACAAATCCACCTGACTTTTGACACGCACACGGTTGCGCAATACGTATAGTTTTAGTTTTCTATCGGGTGAAAGTGCAGGCATCGTATCGGTGAAATTGGCCCTGCGCGCCGAATCGCAATTCGATGAAGATGGCGGGCGGTGCGAAGCGGAAAATCGTCACTACTTTAAAAAAAACTCGTATCTTCTTCTGTCAAACAAAAGTAAAATTTTGTAACTATTATTATTATTTGTTTCTCCGTTTTATAACTCTCGGGTCTTTCGAGCCCGGTCATTTATAAGGCATGCGTGGAGATATAGATCCAACACGTAGAGGCATTATTATTATCAAAGACATATTTAACTCCGTATAGACGGATAAAGTTTATGAAAAAAACGTACCTCAAAGCCCTTGAGAAAAAGGTACGGTGGCCTACTCTCGGCTAGATGGCGCTAATATTAATATTTGACATTTTAACACATATCATGCTAACAATATGGGCCAAATTGTCAAAATTGAGGTTCAAAAGTTTAAGCTTGTGTCGAGAGATGGCAGTCTATGTGATTACATATTTTACTTTGACAGTAACTCTCTATAATACTCGATCCTCTTTGTTACTATTATTATCTATTTGATACACTAGCAGCTCTTCCAGCTGAATCGTGTATATCACTGCACTTGTGTTTATTTTGCAATATAATTGTCCAATCTACTTTTGAAATATGTACATAATTAAACTTTCAAATTCGACACTGCAAAAATGAGTCATTAAGGGGGATAGTCTACTATGCTCCCAACGTATTTTTTTGTATTTTCTGCCGTCTAGGATTCATCACAAAGGGCTGGTACAAACGGTACGAGATCTTACATGGTTGCAAAAAAACAGTTTTTTTTCTGGCTTGAAAAAAATCATGAAAAAAAACTGTGAAAAAAAACAGTTTTTTTAAAGTACGAAATCTCAAAATTTGCAAAGCAATTAATACTTTTATACGGTTTATTAGACTTAATGTTAACTATTAAACACATTTAATCAAATAATTTTAATTTCTGATGGTCTTATAAAAGTAACATTTACGAAATCTGTAGTTGGTAGTTATCACTATTTACTGTTGGCAACACCACCGCCTCTCCGCGTTGCACGCCGCATCGGGGATTTCCCAATAAACGTTTGTATACTGAATGTTAATCGAATTAAAATGTACGTTATTATTATTGAAGCACGTTACAACTCACGAAAAACCGTTATTGTCGAATTATTTGTTCATCTGAAAAAAAAACCTATTTAGAAAAAAAAAACAAGGGTGCTCGTTTTTTTTTCATGTTTTTTTTTCAAAATCCTGAAAAAAAAACATTTGTTTTTTTTTTTTTATTTGCAACCCTATGCGAGTTCCATTACAATGCGGCATTAGGTCGGTCTGAATTGTACGTAAGCATGCGATATCGCTCCGTGAAATTGAGCCTTAAGAATCATATATTGTTTTTAGTTTGTGCTTGTCAAAATCTTAAACAACAATATTTGCCTATGACCCATGTCATGTGTTTGTTATACAAATGTGTGTTATGTCAACACGGCACCTCGCACGCGTTTGAAAACAAAAGTTTAACAATAACATTTCGTTTACAAGCAAAAATATTCTGACAATCAACGGATGACAGACAGGCACCCAAATTTATATTTTTAAAAGAATGAAGATCCAACCCAAAAGGTAAAGTCCGACCAGAAATATATGACTAGGCGCCATGTTGCGGAATTTCATTAGAACTATTCTCTTCATACTAAACTGAACTGTCACCCCATACATCAGAATAACAGCGCCCTCTTGACAATAGTCATATATTTCTGGTCAGGGTTTATGTGCTAAAATTGTCAAATATTATTCATTAGCGCCATCTAGCCGAGATTCAACCAACCATTTAGACACCTATACATTTTTTATCTGATTATACGGAGTTATATTATATATGTCTTTGGTAATAATATTTCAATTGTATTTAGATAGAAACTGACTGACCTGACTTGTATATTTCTAGTCAGACTTTAAACTAGACCTTTCATGTCTAGTCAGGTTTTCTCGCAATGTTTTCTTCCACCGAATATATGTAATTAACCATGCATTCCGGTGACCGTACAAAATTCATCGCTACGTTATTGACAACGTGCGTAACGACTCAGCAAGTGAATAGAATAGAATAGAATAGAATTTATTTGCTAACAGCCTGTTACTTTAACATCACAGTTTACGTTTTCTTTCAGCCCCTTGGGGCCGGTTGCACCAAACCGTCTGTCTCCGTTAAATTTTATTGTATGGGAAGTTCCATAGACGCCTGCTGCGTGGCGATCATGTGTCTGTCAAATGTGGTTGATGCCACTGGCCCTTAATTGCAAAAAATGGGACAGAAACTTCAGCAGTTCCATGCGTTTAATACCCCTGTGAACACAGTCGTGAGTTTATGTATGTATTGAAGATTAACTTACAGGATGAAATAAAAAGGACCGTTCAATCAAACTTCGCATAGTGACTTTTGAGGTCATAATGAACAACTTTTATTATCGTGAGGAAACCGGACTAATTCCAATAAGGCCTAGTTACCCTTTGGGTTGGAAGGTCAGATGGCAGTCGCTCGTAAAACTAGTGCCTACGAAAACTCTTGGGATCTCAGTCGCGCGCGGTCGGCCACCGGTCACTGACGGTCACGTAGTACAGTAGTTAATAATCTGTGTTTAAAATGGCTAAAAAAGACAGTGAAATTGTACAAATCCTTTTAAAAAAATTGCTAAGCCCCATTGAACAAAAAGTTAATGATATATATGTGAAATTAGACCAAATTATCCTCGAATTGAATCAATTAAAGTCAGTTACTTCCACACAAAAACCGGAGTGTCAAGTAAAGGTTCCCGATAACAGCACAAACAAATGCGCCTACTCAACACCAATCAGCGGCGCTTCGAGTGCCGCATCCACACCGACTAGCCATCTCGCTCCTGTAGATGCGCCGGCACGGATCCCGCGCGCCACCGCAGTGCGTGCGAGAGAGAAGGCGACGTGGAGAACGAATGCTAAACGATCAAACCTACCTGCAAACAAAAAAGACGCATCATCAAAAAAAACCTTTGCCTCCGCCACGGCTGTCCAAACAAAGAAATCAGCAAAAAACTGCACAAATACAATAATTGACAATAATGCAAGTCAAATGCTGCAAAACTCACACGACACCGTCAATAACCAAACAAATATTGACTGTGCAAATGACATTTCACAAAATACGAGTGTTGAAATATCAGCTGATCATGATATCGCCAAATTATCCACGGACAAGCTTCAACACCGTCATCAGCGACGCAATCCGAGACCGGTCAATGTTATCAAGGGATCCGCGACGAACACGACCATAGCTGGAGTGGAAACGATAAAATACCTACACGGCTGTTTTTTCAAAAAAGACACGACCCCCCAAGACCTGGTTACTCACCTAGAAAAAACATGTGAGGGATATCAATACACAGTTGAATCCATTCCATCTAAACGTGACACCTATGCCTCTTTCAAAATAGGTATTCCTGCAGCAATATTCGATATGTTTATGAACGCAGAAGTTTGGCCGGTCAACACAAGCATCTCAAAATGGCAGCCCTTTCTCCGACCCAGGGAAAACAAGGTGCCCTCAGAAAAAAACACCTCATAAGAATAATAGCAATCACAGAACCACCGAAATAAACATTTTACATCAAAATATTAATCGACTCGAGAACAAAACATTCAAACTCGAATGCGAGCTCCAGCTATTCAATCCCGGCGTGGACATTCTGTGCCTTACGGAACACTGGCTCCAGACTTACCAACTCCACTCGGTCAACATCCTGAACTTCACTCTTCGCGCTGAGTTCTCTAGACGCTCTCGTCGAGGTGGTGGAGCCTGCATCTACGTCAGACCAGACATAACGACGATAGAAAGAAGAGAAATCGCCGACCTGTCGGAGGAAATGCACTTTGAGGCCTGTGGGATCGAGGTCGTCGGTGCCGATGTCATCGTTGTATGCATCTACAGGCCCCCAAGCGGTGATGTACAGTTATATTTCTCTAAGTTGACAGAACTACTTAATTTAAGTATAATGAAAAACTACAATGTTATTATCGTTGGCGACATTAATATAAATTTATTTAATAATTGTACTATATCCAAAACGTTGAGTGATACCATTAAACTGTTCGGTCTTCGCCAACTAATTAACGCACCTACTAGAATTACTAAATCCTCTAGCAGTTGTATAGACCATGTATTTACAAATATGCCTAAAATAAATATAAAAAATGTATCATGTATCGAGCTGAATTTATCTGACCATTTATGTACAAATGTAAGCATTCAAACCCAGTCATATTACTCGTGCAATAAACACACGCTTAAGCGAAACTTCGCAAAAACAAATGTCGAAAATTTCATTGCTAACCTTAACCTGTATGATTGGAATACAATTCAACAAAAATATATTTGCCCAGGCGAAAAAATTGACTTGGTACTAAATGTAATTAAACATTATTTTAACATTTGTTTTCCTCTTAGAAAACAATTAGTGAGACCAAATGTAAGTGGTTGGGTCGACGACACAATCAAACAGTTACGTCACCAAATTCGCAAACTCAAATTTAAAATCCAACAAAGCCCTAATGACACCGAATTATATTCCAACTTACAAAACACTGAATCATTGTACTGGACAACCTTAAAAAGTGCAAGAAGCGACTACTTAAATAGCCAAATATCAAAATCCAATGAAAATATGTGTCGTGACATATGGCGAGTAATAGCATCAGAAACTTGTAAAAATAAAAACAAGAAAAACAGCGCTATTAACTTGTTTGTTTTGAAATCAGCTGATCGGTGCGCCGCGTCCGCCGCATCCCAACTAAACCGGTATTACATCAACGCAAATAGCAATAATAAACAGCCGTGCGTTCGGTCTGCGCTTAATTACTTATCTAACTACCTACCCATATCAATACCTAATTTCCAGTTCGAACCTTTCACCCTTGCCGATATCACAAAAGCCTTTAAAAAAATAAAACGCAAGGACTCTAAAGATATCAATGATATGACGACGCGCATACTTGACCTCTTACCACCTATTATTGTATCACTGCTTCTTGTCTTATTTAATGAATGTATCGCAAACGGTGTATACCCTGACTCATTAAAGCAAATTAAGGTTCAACCCGTATACAAGGGTAAAGGAAACACAGATTTGGAAAAATGCTATCGTCCAATATCACTGATACCGATTATCTCTAAGGTATTTGAGTCCCTCATTAGCTCAAGACTTATGGGATACTTTTCAAATAATAACTTACTTAGTAAACAGCAGTATGCATATCAACCGCGCCTATCGACAGCTGACGCGACGCGGGACGTCGTTGCGCGGGTGCTGACGCATCTCGAGGGCGGGCGACAGGTGGCCGCAATATTCTGCGATCTGTCGCGTGCCTTCGAAATGGTTGACCATGCCCTACTGCTGGAGAAGCTGTCGCGTTATGGAATAAACGGACTCTTCCTTGAAACGATTCGATCTTTCCTTACAAACAGGAAACAGCGCACATTCGTACTTGATTCTAAATCAGATCTGGAGTCTATTGGGAACTGCGCTGTCCCTCAAGGTTCTGTAACGGGAAATAACTTATTTTTAATCTTAGTAAATGACATCTCCGCGGCTTGCCCTGAGCTCGAGCTTATAACCTTTGCGGATGACACCTGTGTACTGGTAAATGCCGACAGCTTTGAACAATTAAACATTAAGTTGAATGACGCGATAAAACAAATACATTGTTGGTTTGAAGCAAACGGGATGATGCTAAATATCGAAAAAACATATATAATGCACTTTCAACTGAGAAAAAACGATAAAGAGCTTAACATACTTCTAGACAACGTTCAGGTGCCACAGGTAAATGAAGTTAGGTACTTGGGCTGCACGCTGGACGCCGGCCTCACGTGGGCGCCTCACATCGATACCATGTGTGACAAACTCGCATCAGCGTGCTATGCCCTATCCAGACTCGCGCCTAGCCTTTCACGCATAAACCTACTTAAGGCATACTATGGATACTTCCATTCAATCCTTACGCAAAATGTAGACCTGTGGGGTCTGGCGGCAGACCGTGATCGAGCCTTTAAAATACAAAAGCGCGCAGTGCGGATCATATCAGGAAAACGCTACGATCATCCTGCCAAAGAACTATTCAAAGAACTAAAAATACCTACGCTTCCAAGTGTTTTTGTCCTCACTGCGTGTAGGTATATAAGGGCAAACGTACACAACTATGTCTCCTCTGCTACACGAGATAGAAGCACGCGACGGAGACCCCGTCTGGTCGTCCCACAGTATAAACTCGCTAAAACTAAAAAGTCACTCGCTGTCATTGGGGCTAAATTATACAACGCGCTTCCCACCGAAATTATCGAATTGAACGATTCATTATTCGATAAAAAACTCAAATCGCTATTAATTGAACTGGCGTGTTATAACATAGACGAATTCATGAATAGAGAAGTGGCCAACCGACCACAAAAAAATATTAAAATTAAAGTTCATAATTCATATAAATAGTTAATAATAAAACTGTATAATGTATATTTTTATCATGTGAAATGTACTAATACTGATTTACTTAAGCTTAGATTATTGTATTTATACTTACTTATAAAAAATGACGTGTAAAATATCATATTTTATCAATAAAAAATCTGAATCTGAATCTGAATCTGAATTACTTGTCACAGCGGACCCCAGGCTACCATGAGCCGCGGCAAATGCCGGGATAACGCAAAGAGGATGATTTGAAAAAATTGGCAATAAAATAGAATTTGGCAGCCATTTTTTTTGCGATTTCAGCTTTGGTCCAATGATAAAAGTTGTTAATTATGATCTCAAAAGTCACTGTGCAAAGTTTGAATGGTCCTTTTTATTTCACCGTGTATACAAAAGTCTACAAAATGAGGGCGGCACGAATCGTGCACCTAACGAAAAGAAATATATTGTTTTTGTAACACTGCCTATGACCCATCTGTTTCTTATTCAAATATATGTTGTGTCAACAACTCGCACGTGTTTGATAATACCGTTTCAACAATAATTCCGTACGAGCCGTTGTTTTGAAAAACAACTGGGTCCAATAAGTGGTCAATACGGAAGATGCATGAGTGTTTTTGAATAGAATAAAAATATGAACCGACTATTCGTGGTGTACTATCAAGCCACAAGTGGATGAATCAAAATCATCGTCCTCCTTGCCTTATCCAGGGGGCTGATTTTTGAGTCTCACGCGTTGGAATTCAGAAAATTGTCACTGAAAATAATAAGTAAGTCACCGTTTTCAACCGATATTTTAGTGACAAAATCCCAAGTATGCTTGATTCAAAAACGCCCACCTGGCATTAGAAACGGCCAAGGCTCATGTGAATCAAGTCAATGGGAATCAAGATTCCCGGTTTGTACTTAGCCGGTTACGAAATGTTGGCTACCAAACCAAATTCGCCAAATAGTTTAGTATAAACTGCACGGTCAGTTTGCGTAATATAGTTATCCAATGTTTACATGCAAGTGAATATACTTGACCGCGATCGCCCGACGGTATCGGGGTGACGACTAGACTCACTTTTACTCATATGGAAATTGACTCGAAATTATATACTTTTGTTCAATTAATGGCATTACATACGGGGCCCGGGGTTGCCACATACGGAAAGTTCAGATTCATATACGGTGGCTGTGTAACGTTAACGAACTAGATGATGACGGTTCTGTCAAATAGACTCCTAAGGGTCGGTATAGGAACAAACCGTCCGTTACCAAATTTAGCGTTCGCAATTTTTTTTTTTTTATGGGAATTTCCATAGACTTTTGCGTGACGTTGACTGTGATTATTACAACTGGCCCTAAGAGTGCAAATGTTCACATATTCGTTACTTTTTCGTGCTCACGTGAGCCGGGGCCTCTGGAACTTATCACAAAATTAGCGTAAGCACTAGTTTATACGATAGTAATTGCTATCGGATCGGACCTTTCAAAGTTCTAAGGGTAAACTAGGCTTTATTGAGTTTAGTCCGCGTCGAAGACTTCCATTTACAACTGAGAACTGTCGACTGACAAATTTCGTACATAAGATGTGGACTCATTGGTACGAGCCGGGATTCTAACCAACGACCTCCGGATTGAAGGTAGCACGCTACCGCCAAAGCCACGTGTATCCCTAAGGGTAAGACCTGAGTGGAAACTCAGTGCGTAGCGTTTCGCGTGGCGTGCGGCGGAGCGGGTGAGCGTTCATACAATCTATGCAGCGTCAACTCAGGACACTTGTATCAGCTTCAATTGTTTGACACGCACGCCGCACGTGCCGCTGCTCGCCCAATATGAGTGTGCACTCAGGCCTTACGGCTCAGCCACGACATTGGTCTAAGCGCGACAGCGGTGAGCGGCGGCCATACATTGGAGCGAGACACAGCGATGGGACTTTTCATTCGCACGTATGGCTGCCGCTCGCCGCTGTCGCGCTTAGACCAATGTCGTGGCTGGGCCGTTACACTAAGAGTACTACACGAAATAGCGGTTAGATGTTAGATCTACCATCTTTCCGCTCGTTGCTTGTAGAGTCTCGTTGTGACGTTACGGAACGGCGGTGTCACGACTTGTGCCGTTAGTAGTGAACTGTCAAACCTATTAGACTTACATTGACCGGGATATAGACTTTTTTTGCCATTACCAGGGTTCGAGCTCAGAACCATAGACTTCACAGCCCATACCATCAACGCCCGACCTTTTATCAAGAAACGTGGAAACAAAACAGGTTCGACCATAGTTTTGAATGATTCCCCGTTAGTTTCATTAGTCTGAATTAAATTGTCGAGAAAATTTACCTACAGCCTGTCAAAATAGACTGGAAATAGGAGAGACGACTAAAAAAACTAATTAGTCCGTCAATTAGATTATCAAAGAATATTAGACACGTATTTTTTCTTTTTTCTCGTAAACGAAAAATGACGCCGGAACAGTGCGCTGAAGTTTCGCGTGACGTCACGCTTAAAAATCTACTCTTTTTTAGTCAGGCTGTATATTGTGCGGAGAAACATGTAAATTACATAACCCCGTATGCATAAATATTGATATGTTTAGATTCAAAGAAAGTAATGTTACGAAAGACGATGTCAATCTGTCCGCTATGTATTGAATTATGTATTAGTTGTATACTATAACGATATTTTAATGTAAATTTAAGATAAGTCGTAAATATTTATTGATCTAAACGCATTTGCGTTTAAAAGTTAAAAAAAGTTGACTTTACACATACTTATGTATTCCTATACGAATGAATCGTCGACGAAAAAATCAACAGATATGAAAAGTTCGATTAGATTATTTTAGATATTTTCATAGTATTATGCTATATGGTATTGTACTATGGGGCACTGCTTCAGATAAATAAAATTTTCCTTCTTAAGAAAAAGGCTATTTGAGCGACATATAAAATTAACCATAGAGACTAATCTAGACGCGTTGAAAGACATTAATCAACTGTCTATATGTACTTGTACATAAACACCTATCAAAGACCGCAACGTAACGCTATTTTCATTCGAAGATAATTTAATATTGTATTAATGTTTTTCATCGTGTAGTTGGATACTTATAAATTTATTGAGTGTTATAAACAAATGTCAAGTTTATAAACCTCGCAACAATGCAACAAACATGAGTCAGCGATATCGTTACTAGGTCGCCACGGAAGCTGATGATAAAACATGTGGCAAATATAATTGTGAAGCAAAATGACATTAGGTATTGGTATGTTTTATAGGGTCGGTCCATAGTTAACTCCGGTGTTTGGTTATTATTCTTCAATAGAATAGAATACACACAAAAAAAAAATAACAAAAGACAGAAAAGAATGAAGTGCCACGAAATGGCTTCATCTCAGCGTCTTGCTGGTGACTTCCAGCGCTGATCTTCCGATGTGACCACCAAGTGAGAAAGATTCACGACACTAATATTGACACCTTCATTTTGTTCTAAGCAAGTCGGAGCAAGCACTGCAGTTACCTTTGACGAATTATATTAGGATTTCGTGTCCAATTACTAATCACGCGGGCCAAAAATAAAAAACTTTGAAAGCTACCGTTTGAGCCGTATCTAGATAATTCAGCTATCTTTTCTAACTTCGGGAAAATGTAACTTATGAAGTTATGATGCTGTGATATTTTAGAAAATCCTAAAATGGAACATTATAAAATTCTCATGAATAAACTCGCATTGCAGTTAAAAGAAGTCGGATTCAGATTTAAACTCCTTAAAGGTAAGCGTCCACCTGATATGAAAGAGTCCCGTCCTTTTGTTATTCCGTCCGCACATACCTAAATAGGTAGGTAAACCACAAGGGTCACACCACTCACACCCATATCTGATGTACGCTCAGCCTTAAAGTAAAAAAATTGACTCACCTTAATCTTGTCCCGCTTATTCCTTAGAATGATGCCATCATTCTCGATGTAGTCCGGCACCTCCTTCCTCCCAGAGAAGTTGAAGACCACCGACGTGGCCGCGGGCGCCGGCACCCGCCCCCTCCTGGCCGCCGCGGGACTACCCCCCCTTATCCAAGATTTCACGTCCCCGTTCTCCTTTGGCTCTTTCTTTTCAACGTCCAAACTCTTCCATGTCTTTAAAGTTTTTCTTTCTACGTGACCGTTCAGCTCGGGAGTTTTGAGCTCGGGTGTTTTCATCTCAGGCGTTTTGATCTCAGGTGTTTTAAGCTCCGGCTTTTCGATCTCTTCGATTTTAGGCTCCGGGGTAATCTCGCGAGGCGGAGTGAGGTTTCTTATGACTTCTCTGATTTCTTCAGGTGGAGAGCGAGGTATCGGCTCGACTAGAGCCGAAGGTGTTTCTTTCTTTTCCTTAGGCGTTTCTGGTTCCGCTATGGGTGAAGGTGGAGGAGTCACGATGCGGGGAACTTCTATTTTGTCTATGTCTTCTGGCAGAGGAGCGGGAGTAGAGACGGAGCGCTCGAGCGTCGGCGCTGGCATGGGCCTGATGACGCCGACGCGGCGAGGCGACGGCGACAGCCTCGCTCGACCGAGCAGCACTGGGTTCGAAGCGGATACTAAAGGTAAATGCGATCCGCGTTTTGGGGCCTCGAAAGAATACCTGACCGTCGACCCGGCTTGTGCTATTCCGTCTAAAGCGGCTCTAGAGACCGTTTTAGTCGCTTGTGGGCTTTCCGGCTCTTCGATAATCGATACATCATTGATCGGGCTCGGCGATCGGTCTTTTGGTTCCGGAGTGGAGGCCGTGAAGCCCCGCAAAACGGCCGATACCCGCGCGGCGGGGGCCGTTCGGCGAGTCGGAGCGGATTCGAATTTTCTGAGCGTAGATTTGACAACATCAGGCGGAGGGCGTTCGGTTTCGCGGAGGAGCGGAGCGGGGCGGCGCGGCGGGCGCGCATTGCGGACAGTCGGCGGTCGCGGAGCGATAGGCGGCGGCGGAGGCGGAGACGGCGGCGGTTCCTCGCGCTCCAAGCGGCTTAGGGCGTCAACTGAGCGGGCGCGTTTCACTGAGTCGCGGCGCGGAGGGATCGCGGCCGGGCACGCGGGCGCTAGAGACACGGGGCGCTGCCGCTGCGGGCGCGGCGCGGGCGGGGGACGCTCATCTAGGAGGTGCTCAAGGGAGGCCGCACGTCTAAGTACTGATGGTCTGCGCCTCGGGGCGTCTCTAAGGGCGAGAGATAGGTATCTGGACTTGAGTCGCTTGACGATGCCGGGCCCGTAGCGGAGCTCCTCGTCTTCCTCCGGCGGGGGCGCGGGCGGGGGCGCGGGGGCGGACGGCGGCGCGGGGCGGGAGCGCGCCGCGCGCCGCTGCAGCAGCTCGCGCTTCCACTGAGGCAGCACCCCGTTGGACATGCCTGGGAAGTTACAACACTATGATACTTAACTATAAATACTGTGCAATAAGTGTCTGGTGTGAGGTGTCAGACCAGCGGCGATTAGTAAGCAGCCTAGATTATTAGCTGAGTAAACTAACTATTTTCACAATTAGCATACTGACGAAAGTTATAAGATGTTTACTTAGCAATCAGAAATCAGTCCTATGCAGTGTTTTCGCTAACGTGCGAATACATATGTCAATTTAAACAAATGTCTAGAGTCGGCATACTATTGACCTGATTGATTTTAGATTTTTCTCTGGCAACATATCGGTCATGAATGTCATGATCTAATTTATAAAATTTGACATAGCAAATTTGAGGACTTATTACATGGAACCATAATCTCAAGATCTGACTAAATTTTTTAGATCAAAATTAGAATATATTTTCTTAAGTAGTTTAATGTGCTCTGCTTACCCCTTTATGGGATTACAGGCGTGATTGGTAGGTATTTATGTTATGTATGTTCTATAATTGACAATGTCCATTAGGCTCCGATGTTTTATTTTGCCAGAATTGGACGATAAAAGTTTTTTTTTTTTGCTAATTGCCGTTGGTCTCACAACTTCCTAATAAATACATAAACCGTTAACGACTTGTTATTTCTACTTGAAAGCGAAAATCGTTAACGACATGTCAATTGGCTTTCTGGTGACAAAAGAAAGCTCTTGCGCATGCCAGTTCATAGCCGCATGTTAATCTTGCGAGTGGTTGTCAATCCGTTTGGTGAATAAATATATATACCACATATACCAATACATATGTATGTATGTACCTATCTACCAATACGGTGCTGGACAAAATGCTTTATATACCGACATATAAAATAAACTATATCATAATTTCTTTACCCTTAATCTTAGCAACAGTTGCATTGGAAAACTTGTAGCTAATTTCATGGCGTATACGATATAACATACTTATACAGACAAATGATTGTACAATTTTTTTTTTTTTTTTTTTTTACATGGGTATAAATTATTTGGCTCTGGGCAAATTTGATCATACAGTAATTAAAATTCGAATAAAATGCAAAGTAAGTAGTAGTGTGTATGGCATTCATCTGCTTTAGATATTGCTGCTTATCTCGGAGGAACATTTTCAGTTACAAACTGTTTTCTAACCCAAGCTTTTTCCTGTGTGTTTACTAAAGTAGGCAAAGTGGGTATAATTCAGAATGACATTTCATATTTTATTTATTTTTCCAAAAACTTCCTTAAATTTTGGCTAGGATTGATTACATGAGACTATGTTAGCCATTGAAGCTATTAAATCCTATTATTTTATCCGACTGCCTAGATCCGACTGTTACCTTAATGGTTTCATGCGCGGATCCAGGGGGATCATGAGGATCATGGGGTCATGAGAAGGAGGAGGATCATGGGGTCATGACCCCCCCCCCCCCCCCCCCCTGGAGCCTAGACTGGCCATACAAATAGACCACGTGACCCTCCCGGGCACGAAGCTGGATCCGCGCTTGAATGGTTTCCGAGTTGGTAAACTTACCGAAGTCCTGCGAGGAGTCCAAAATGGTCTCCACCATCATCTTGACACGGCCCCGCTCTCGCGGCTGGTTGACAAGCGAAAACAAGTGTAAGCAAAGTGTCGCAAATAAAATGTATGCGTAACAAATAAAATTGGTGCAGCGTAAATAAAGACTGGTAAAAAAGAATGGAAAATAATAGGGGCGCCACTGTCTATGTAAACCGTTTTGCATATGGCAACAATTTTGACAAATTTTGACACTTTTCCATGTGAACAGTTAAATGTTGCTTACTATGATAAAAATAAAATTAGCTTCATTTCTACTCGTTTTTGGGCGTTTTCCAAATTAAGTCTCGAATATCGAATTTCACCAGATCTGGACGTGTTTGGGCTCATTCTTTCAGAATCATGAGCTGTATCAATCCCGAATCCCGACGATAAAAAAATGTGTCTCAAATTTTCCATACAAAATTCGAGCTTCCAATACGTCACGCACGTAGTAAGTTCATACTAAAATCGTAACGTAAAAGGAAAAAACAATTTGAACACATTTTTTATCGTCAGGATCGAATCAGCTCGTGAATCTGAGAAGAATGAGCCCAGACACGTCCAGATCTGGTGAAATTCGATGTTTGATGTGAGATTTATTTTGGAAAACGCCCTATTGTCAAAATGTTCGAGATCAAATTAACTGTAGCAGGGGTCATCAAAAAATGTGTAGCGGTCGAGATTAAAAACATCTTTACAAGGCAACATGCCAAAAATACATACACATGTCTCTAAAACAATGAGAATAAGGTAGTGTGATCTGGAATGTTGATTTCTAATTAATATGTTTGAGAACAAGACTCATGGAAAAAAAAATATTTAGCAATGCCTGCCTATATGAAAAAAATCCTTGAAATAGTTTAATAGAAATTTAATAAAATATTGCAATAATTAGTAAAGTAACAGATTATAAATACATTTACATAAATACATTTTGCCATTTTTTCTTTGAAGTAAAAGAAAGAAAGAAAGGTGTCTTTTAAGACATAAGGCATGAAAAATCTGAAACCTCACATAAATATTCAATTCGTCAATTCGTCTATGGAATGCCCTCCCTCTGCCTATCAGGCAAGGTCAGAGTAAACTCTCTTTTAAAAGCAAGTTGCGTAAGCACTTATTTGCAAACATTCGAAATTAAAGTCTACTTGATGTCTCGCACTAGGTACATTTATTTATTTATGTATGTGTATTTTATTGTAATATATATGTAAGTTTATTTATTGTATTTGTGTATGTTTATTTTATAATAGTAGGTATCGACTTGTATTTAATCATTACAATCTCATACTGGCTCTAAATATTGTGCACCAAACTAACTATCTCTGTTTTGCCCAATGGTTGACTGGTAGAGAATGCCTTAAGGCGTTAAGTCCGCCATTTGAACTTTTTATTGATAATTTGTGCAATAAAGTTTAAATAAATAAATAAATATCCACCTATACCTATGATGACTGGTCTGGCCTAGCAGGAATTTCAGTCAATCAATTGGAACCCTAGGCCACTCTACAACCATGTCAAAATGACAAGCAGTAAGAGATTTCTGACAATCTGATTTATAACGTCACTATGACATAGTTCTACATTGGCCTAGGGTTCCAATTGATTGACTGTAACTCTACCTGGAAGTAATACTATGTCCTGGGTTCAAATCCCGGTAAGGGCATTTATTTGTCTGATGAGCACAGATATTTTGTTTCTGAGTCATGGTTGTTTTGTGTGTATATGAATAAGTATTTCTATTTTATGTATATCGTTGTCTGAGTACCCACAACACACGCCTTCTTGAGCTTACCGTGGGACTCAGCCAATCTGTGTAAGATGTCCTATAATATTTCTTTATTTATAATATTTTAGTCTAACAGTGTTTCACAAACAAGTATTAAATAATGAGAATATCCTGTTATAGTTTATTTTCAGAACAAATGCCCATAACAGACATTCCTATGTGGTTAATTGTTACTATTGCAATTTTCCTCGCTACACAGAAATGACAATATTGACTAGTTACACTGAAGAGCAATAAAAATGGGTCATGTTGTAGCAATTACGTTAGACTGTGGCAATGACTGGCTCATGGAGTTGATTACTGGGAAGATCGTTATAGAGCAATGAAATAATTACGGAAATACAGTAAAAGAAACACAGAAGCGCTAGCAGCCTAGCGGTAAATGCGTGCGACTGTCGTTCCAGAGGTCGCGGGTTCGAACCAATGAGTTTTTCGTACTTATGTGCGAAATGTCATTTGATATTTGCCAGTCGCTTTTCGATGAAGGAAAACATCGTGAGGAAACCGGACTAATTCCAATAAGATCCAGTTACCCTTCGGGTTGGAAGGTCAGATGGCAGTCGCTTTCGTAAAACTAGTGCCTACGCCTAATCTTGGGATTAGTTGTCAAAGCGAACCCCAGGCTCCTATGAGCCGTGGAAAATGACGGGATAACGCAAGGAGGATGTGTAAAAGAAACACAGAAATGAGAGCTTTACCCTACTCCACTTATGTCTGTAAGGCCCACTTGCATCAACCACTTAACTCAGGGTTAGTGGGCTGTCATCTGTCAAATTCCATATAAAATGGTGGGTTAACCCTCCCTTTCTATCGCCAGACCCTTTCTATGCCGGACCCTTGTTTAGGGTTCCGTAGTCAACTAGGAACCCTTATAGTTTCGCCATGTCTGTCTGTCCGTCCGTCCGTCCGCGGATAATCTCAGTAACCGTTAGCACTAGAAAGCTAAAATTTGGTACCAATATGTATATCAATCACGCCGACAAAGTGGTAAAATCAAAAGTGGAAAAAAATGTTTTGTTAGGGTACAGTCAGCAGCAGAAGTAGCGTAGCGGGCAAGGTGTTCAAAATGAACTTGACACGATCTTATTTTTAAGACAATACGAGCGTGTTAGGATCATTGTGAACACCTTGCCCGCTACGGAACTTCTGCTGCTGACTGTACCCTCCCCTACATGTAAAGTGGGGACTGATTTTTTTTTTATTCCATCCCTAACGTGCTATATATTGTTGGATAGGTATTTAAAAATTAATAAGGGTTTACTAAAATCGTTTTTTGAAGGTTTTTTAATATTTTCGGAAATTATCGCTCCTAAAAGTGTCCCCCCCCCTCTAACTTTTGAACCATATGTTTAAAAAATATGAAAAAAATCACAAAAGTAGAACTTTATGAAGACTTTCTAGGAAAATTGTTTTGAACTTGATAGCTTCAGTAGTTTTTGAGAAAAATACGGAAAACTACGGAACCCTACACTGAGCGTGGCCCGACACGCTCTTGGCCGGTTTTTTTCTAGTATATAAATCTAAAAAACACATATATGCTTGTTTTCTACATTTTTCTCTTTTTTTTTTTCTTTAATTCATTAATTAGATTTTGGCTGCCAGAGCCCTCAATGAGAGTGCGGTCTGCTGGTGACGAAAGGACCCACGGAACTAATTTGTTCCTTCTATTGTCCTTTGAGTCGTCGGCAACCCAAACCCTCCTTAGAACTTATACACTATTTTTTGCTGTGTACTTAACTCGGCTAAAAGAGTGTACAAGTCTCTAATGAGTTGACAACGCGCACGTGACACTCCTTGAGTTGCAGGCGTCCTTAGGTGACGGTGACCGCTTTCCATAAGGCAGACCGTATGCTTGCTTGCCACCAATGTAGTATAAAAAAAATTGTATTTTTTTTAACATTGAAACACATTAAACTTTCGTGAGCCAGCACAAAGTATTGATAACACTGGCAATTTTGATAAGAACAAATTACATGGAAATCATAATTTATGACATAAAATATCAGCCACTGCATTGCTCAACACAGACATATTTTCACTGGACTTGAACCCAAGACCAGGGGCCCATTTCTCAAAACTGAAAGTTATAAGTTACAAGCGGAAGTCTTTTTTCCTTGTCACATTGAAGCTACCACTTGTAAATTGTAACGTAGCTTCGAGCACTGGGACTGGGCCCCAGTAGCTACATAGGATTGGTAAGTGAAAACTTAGCAAGTCCTTCATCAGATATATCAAAGCGGCCAAGGCCTTCACAAATATCTGACCATGCTGCTCTGTTAAGGCATTAGACTGTGTGTTAAGATATTTTAGAGCACCTTGATAGCTGCAATGTATCTGACGGCCTGTACAAAGGCATACCGAAAGGTATATAGACTTTAGAGCTATAGTTACCCTAAAACGGCTTCTACATGAATCATATTTTACATTACATACATAGAATCACACCTGTTTCCCATAATAAAGTGGTAGGCAGAGTACAGTCAACCAATTGGAACCCTAGGCCACTCTACAACAGTGTCAAAATGACAAGCAGTAAGAGATTTCTTACAGTCTGATTTATAACATCACTAAGACATAGTTCTACAGTGGGCTAGGGTTCCCATTGGTTGACTATACATAAAACTACCAGTGGCGATGCGTAAAAATTTTGTTGCTAAAAATGGAGGGGTTTTTGGAACCTGTTTGTATGGACTTTTACAGATACTGCAGAATTTTAGAGAACCCGTTGGGAATTGAGTTGTATTGACGCTATGCAACTGGAAACTACTTAAGTTCCAGTACCAATCTTGGCAAACAAGCAAAATTGTTACATGTTGGACCAATGGTTACGAGAAAATAGAAATAATAGAAATGATTGTGTAATGTTTTAAATTGCCCTCAATCGGCATAAGAAGTCTGTTGAGGGTAGATTTTGTTGACATTTATTTAAATGGGCTTTTTCTGAATTTGAATCCCCCATTAGCAAACAAAAATTAACTTGCTGTCAGTTTTGTGACGACAAGCCTTTTTTTGGCTTTTTCTAGTGGGTAAGTGACAATATACCAAAACGTCCCTAAAAATCCGGAGGTAAGAATTTTTGCATTTAGGGTTATCTGGATTAAGCACAAAATCTGTCTAAAAATTTACTTTTTTCACATTCTGAATGTAAATTATCACTTAAAGTTTATGTAATTAACACAAAAACAATATTTTCATTGAAATTTCATGCTTAATTATTACAACTTATGCTAATTGGAGGGGGGGGGGTCCCTAATTCTTAAAATGCCCAAATACCAGAGATACCAACTATTACAGCTTAGACTCTGGCAGAGGAAATAGTCTGTCTTAAGAGTAAATCTAAACACTATGTATAATTCGCAGAGCAATTTCAAGTAACAATGGTATGATTGAAATGATGACATGATTATTTTTAATTCTGATTTTTACTAAACAAAAAATATGATTTACAATAGATGAGTCACTCATTAGTTTGAATAATCAATTCAATTCAAATGTAAACGAAATTTGTGAAGAGCCTGTGTTTGAAAGATAAATGATTTCATAGCAATTACTCTGATTTAATCATTTAGGTTTATAAATTGAAATAGGATTAGGATAGGATTTGGGATTTAGGTTTGTAATTCGATTTGTTCCCTAGTTGTAATTTAGGTTTATCTTTGTAAAAAATATAGATCAACATATAATATGTGAGAGATTTAGCACAAAATATGTAGATGGTGGTTGAAGTATTTGAGATAGTAAGACGATAATTAATATTACATAGATAACATAGAACTAAAATAAGCTGACATTGAACTATTAATTGTTTTAAAAAACATTTATGATTTTAAAATATAGTTTTTGTTACTTTTCAACAAACAGTCGGCTTAAAACAGGCAGGCAATTGGCATAGCACGCAAAAAGGGCAAAATATATTAACAGCTGATTCGCAAACAATTAATAAGCTTAAAGTAAACTTAGCGACGTCGACCGTCTCGACTAACTGTACATCAGTTCACAGCGCATGACGACCGGCGCCCACTAAAATTACTAACAAAATATAAGGTAGTCAGTTATTTTTACCTTTTAAATTCCCATCGATTCTCCAGAAACAGCGAGCGCCTTACCTAGGTGTCATCTAGCGAAAACGAAAGTACCAGCGCTTGAGGAAAGCAAAAAAATGCGTCCAAAAGCCTGCAACACAACACGGCACGACACAACCCGGTCCAACTTATCACTAGTCCATTTAACGCCTCACACAGTTACAGAAACTTATAATCCCGACGCGACTCACTATAAACATTTATATCAAACATGAATACGTAGTAAACAGTTATCCGTTACTAGTTAATTGGCTTTAATGTCGGCCGATGAGAAAATCTACCCGGACCGTCCCACAACAGCGCAAGCAGTGACAGAAGGAGGGGAATGGATTGAACGAGAACGTTGAGAGTGGTGTGACTAGTGACTGAAATGAACGAAGTGCACAGATAAAGAAGGGTGGTTGTAAACGGAAAAATTTGCTGATTATTAATCATTATAACTGTAAATTCATTTTCGAGATTATACTGACATTTTTATTGTTTCATTATCAAACTATTTCAACAAACAATATGTACACTATTTATCATTAAAATTATTATTTAACACAGATGGTGCACAGATGGCAATGCGAATGAAATCAAAACGATTTTTTTTTTCATGGCAATACCAGGACTTGTAAAGCTGAAATAAAATTTTAATATTGTGGTTCTGTACAAAAGAATTATTGTAAATTTCACTTTCATCGTTATTTTTATAATTTCCCATGTGATTGATTAAGTTTTCACATGAATGGCGTTAATTATATTGTTTTGGTATACGTACTGTAATTTTCATCATTTCTGCATCTTTGGTGTCTGAAACACACTTAGTCATCACTCACTTTTTTTTTAATTAATAAAAATAAAAAAATAATAAAAAAAGAAACCTTAAGTGGTAGGCACACAAATATTTTTGACAAACTGTGGACAGTTTGTTGTTTAACATGACAAGAAAAAGAAAGCATTGCCATTGCCGATTTGCACAGTTACGATATGAGAATGTTATTTGAAACTGAAAACAGAACAACTCTTGAACGGACCCATTATCAGAATCGGAACAATTAGCTCTTTTTTATCTTTACTTTTATAGCGCTTTTAATTTATAGATCTATTCATTATCAGATCAGAAAATGTGAGATATCGCAACACTTGCTGTAATTTTTTTAGGCACTGGTTTTCTGTGCACCGAGACGGGAACAAGAAATAGTGTACTTACACTTGCTATTTAAAATTGTTTAACTTTTAAGTTTATTTTAATATTAAGTATTCCTTTTGGATGGGTGTGTAATGATTGATATAACTATTTTTGGTATAGTAACATTTGATATAACAACATTTGGTAGATATTTAATGGATATAATCACTCATTTGACATAATTAACATTTGGTATAACAACAAAATATCTACTTTTATTTTGTATAATCATTATTTCCTATAACAGTT
This sequence comes from Leguminivora glycinivorella, assembly GCF_023078275.1. NCBI lineage: Eukaryota > Metazoa > Arthropoda > Insecta > Lepidoptera > Tortricidae > Leguminivora > Leguminivora glycinivorella. Next base: position 2,198,622 of record NC_062998.1, on the reverse strand, counting down.
ATTTATAATAACCGTTACATGGTATAACTATCTATTGATATACGACTAGTATAATATAACTAGCAAACAGTATAAGTTGAAGTTATTTTATTCTTTTTGAGGGGATCACAGTTCTAACCTAACCTAACCTACTTTTCTGATAGCAATACATGTGTTTAAGGGTCACAGTTCTAACCTAACCTAAACTATTTTTCTGGTAGCGGCGCGTTGTGTGTAGGGATCACAGTTCTAACCCAATCTACTTTTCTAGTAAATGATGGATCAAAATTATTGTAATTTTTTTTATTCTAACTGTGCTTTAGAAAGAATTTGTGTTATACAATTTATTTATTATCGGAAATAAGCATTATACTCAAAGTATGTTATAGTAAATGTTATTCGAAGAAATGATCATTACCTATATTAAATAAGAATTATACAATTTGTTGTTATATGACTCAATAATTATATCAAATGATCGTTATAACGACTAAAAATATATCAAAAAAGGTTATATCGATCGATACGGGGTGCGTATCGATCGATATAACATTTTGGATAAACATTCTAAATTTTATTGATATGGGTTTTCAACACTGTACGTGTTGCCTGAAATAAAACTTTATTTATTTTTGACGTGATAACGTCTAATAACTCGTTACTACGGGCAGCATGCACGAAAAAGATGACGTCATTGTCCCGTTCCCCAAGAGAGCGAGAGCGCCATCTATTGGCGCGCGTAGGAACTAAGCGGCTGATCAATGCGCTCGGTATGGTTGTAACGGCGCGGTGTGCGCGCTGCGCGCGAGCGTGTGGCCTGAGTAAAGCACCACAGCTGCGACAGATGGCGCGCCCGTGGTCGTTCGGTGTTGTTCTCGTTACAAAATTAATTATTTTAATTTATACGACTTTTTGACAGAACATATCCCGTCTGAACTCATCATAGATTTAGAATTATTAAACTAGATTGTGTAGTTAGGTCAAAAAGTGTGTCCACATGTGTTAAGTTCGAAACGAGTGGCGATAAATTAAAACACGACCTACGAATTTCCTTTTCGCACGTGTATCGTACTTCGGAGGGCCATCTGTACTGAAAAACGTCGTTCGATACACGTGCGATAAGGAAATTCGTAACTCGTGTCGATTTAAAACACTCCCTTCGGTCGTGTTTTAATTTATCGCCACTCGTTTCGAACTTCCTTTTTTACGCACTTGTATCGTAATGTACTATAATGCCTCAATAAGTGTAGTACGGCCTTTATAACTTCTTAAGGGCTCATCCATAAATTACGTCACATGTTAAGGGGGAGAGAAGGGTGGAGAAGGGGTCGACGAAGTGTGACAAGGGAGCGGGTTCAGTTGTTCCGATGATTCAGGAAACCATGTAATTTTTATTTTATTTTATTCCCTGTTTATTGGAACATCTTTAACTTAGTTTTTTTCTAACTCGTTACTACGGGCTGCATGCCCGAAAAGATGACGTCATTGTCCCGTTCCGCAAGCGAGAGCGCGGCACGAACGAGAGAGAGGCATGATCGGCTCATTTCGGTTCGTGCTGCATTTATCTCCCTTCCACTCGATCAGCCTAGCATAAAAGATACACGTGAACTTAAATATTTATAAAGTGAAGTGAAATGTTATTGTGATTTTCATGTGTGTTCAATACAATTGCGGCAATATAGAGGTAGGTAAGTAATTCTTGCATTTGAAAATCTCATCTTTTAATCTATACTACGGTAATGCTTGACGTTATCACGTCAAACTACCGTCCGTAAACCGACTTTACAGACAACCAATTTTTATTTTTTATTTTATCTCACTTGTGAGTAAGAGGATCTACATGTTTAATACTTTAAACAAAATTAATAATATTATGCTTTTCTTTAAATAAAGTTAGTTACCTTGAAGGATTCAGTTTATTTACTGCGGTACCCAACTAACTAAATTTACACGTCACTCGGGAAAGTCGTGTCATTGTCAAATCAAGACAATCAAGTGTCAAACGAACGCAGGCCACAGTGCAAGCGCGGTGTGGGGTTTCCTGCAATATTAATTTATTTACTTAAAATTCTCACCCGCATCATATTTATTACACTAACCAGTCGCTATCGCGTGAATACTTTAAATCTAATTACTTTAGTCGTTGAATCAAAAGGACTTAAAGCACAATGAGCAGCGAAGATGTGAAATTGTTCACCAGGGAGGAGCTGAAATCCCGAAACACCCGTGAGGATGCAGTCATGATCATTCACAACGGCGTCTATGATGTCACGCATTTCCTCGATGAGGTGAGTGAATGAATTTTATGTTTCATTTTTTTAATGGGCGTGCGAATTCATCAATATGCATATTCTAGAAGTTGTTTGTTCGTGCTTAGAAAAAAAAACTCGTCTTTGAGTAATTTTAGGGCAAAGTCCGTTTCAATTCAATAAGTTTCTTTAGTCATTATACTTGCAAGTGCAGAGAAAATTGGTGTCTTTCTTATCTTATCAGCATTGTTTTACATTGCTATAAATGGATACTTAAACAATCTCAGTTTTGCATATGCAACTGTTGTAGCCGTGCTCATATATAAAAACACAATAATATTGAATATTTGCATAATTCATTCTCATTTTCATAGTCCTTGCAAAGTCATGTTTTCTTAAAATGTCCTTTTAAATATTGTTACTGTACTTGTAAGTTCCAAAGCTTTGCTTGTAAGTATTCAATTTAGGAAACTAACGCCTCTGTAACTCCATTTTCGTTTTTACATTAGGCCCCCTATGTGGTGACGATTTAGGATTTCATCACCCACTTTTTCCTGTGGGGTTGTACACACTGACTGTGGGTTTAATTGGCGTGTAGGTGAGAGGCTGACATCCTGTCACTGCAATGCACAATCTTGTTTTTCTTTCAACCCCTTTGTTACTATGAGTGGCACTTTAACTTGAGCAGATTCATATCATATCAAGTCACAGTTGTCACAGACAGCAGCTAGAACAAAGGTTACCAGGCAGGCAAACACAGTCAGATGATACCATGATAACGCCTATCACATTGGCTGTCATAATAAAAACTGCCATTATTGGGACCACTTCTTAAAAAGTGGAAAGATTTCCTATTTTTAAAATTCACTTATAACACTTACTTTGGGAAATGCTGTTGTAGGATATAAAATAAAAAAAAATTGCCTTTTATTTCTAGTGAATATTTACAATCAAAACGATTTAGTTTTTAATATCTAGCAAGAACCCCGTGTTCGCAGGTGAAGGCCTCCTCCAGAGTTTTCCACTCTTCTCTATTTTGGGCTCTTTGCATCTCAGCAATTCCCGTCAACTTTGTACAATGCCACGTCAGCAAATTTTAATTGATCCTATTTTGTTACCAACATTTAGTAATATAATTCGACTTTCGTAAGATATATACAGGATAATTGTTATAATTAAGAAAATATAGATACTAGAGAACCTTAATGACGAAATAAAACTTAATAAAATCTCAATTCATCAACAAAATCTTGGTAACAAAATAGGAATTAATAAAAACAAATTTAACTTTTCCCTTAATTTTTGTACAAAGTTGACGGGAATTGCTGATCTAGTTTTGACTGGCGATATTTTTTATTTCGTCTTCCCATCTAGGATATAAAATTATTGAATTGTATGCAGTTTTAGATGAAATGTGGCATCTTATGTGTTGAGATCGTTTTTATTTTCAAATATGTAAAAAAATACTTTTATTTTTATGTTTCGGCATACATACAACATACAAGAGTAGGACATTACAAGCTATCAATAAAAAATACAGATGTTTCCCATTAAAATATTCATATTACACTAGCTATACATAGTGTAACACAAGGAAACCGAATAATTGTAACAGTGTATTCCTGATCACATTTGGAGACTCAAATGTCAGATATACTTAACTGTCGCCTAGTTTCAGAGTTATTATCATAAAAAAACTCATTATATCTTAGTAAAAAAATCTTTTGATGTTGATGATGCCATTGCAAAAGGTTTTAAGAAAAAAATAAAAAATATTTACTTAATTTATTTTAAGTTTAAAAATCCTTATTCTAATTGCTAACATAAGTTTGAAATAATAATAAAACAGATTCATGCACATAAGTTTATGGTAATTTATGGTTTTATATTACAAGAATAAAATATGTAAATCTTAGTTACAGAATGTATATTTATATTTTCCAATATAAATCATCGTCAAAATTAACAATGCACATTTTTGAACTACAATGTATATAAACATATTATTCATGATTGAACTTTAACAGCAATTAATTATTACAACATATTAAAAAAGTCTCACAGTTAGATAGATGACTTGGACTTTTTAAAAGTGTTTTTGTCATTATCATTAGTATATTTTATGTCATAACCTCTTAACATAAAGAAACACAAAACTTAAACTTGTATCATATCTGTGATACCTACACTTTCTTAGTGTAAGACCTGGGGGCCGATTTTTGAAACTCGGCCATTCGATTTCGTGAAATTCGTTCAATAATATCTCCACTACTAGCGATTTAAATTCTACTAACAGAATCGAAAACGAGTGGTCATTACCACTAGTTTTAAAATTACTAGCCGTCCTTTTCAAAATAGTATTTTATACAATCGTGATATAATACAAAGCTTTTCAGTCGAGTACCATGTTTAGGCCACGAAGCTTGCTGAGTGGCCTAATAGTACAGTACGAGAGTGAAAAGCTTAATTATATCACTATTGTACACAATACTTTTTCTACGAGTCATCATCTTCATCATAAATGGACGGAAATATCATCATTCATGCAAGTTAAAATTAATGTTAATAGAGTCGTTCACCGTTGTATCAACATCGAATTACCTAGCAACCGATTGTTTGTAATAACCGTCTCTGATTGGCCGATAACGCGACAGATAAAAAAAATGTGTTTCAGATGCAGGAAAATTTGCCAGGTATCGCAAATTAGTATAGAAATTGTATAAAGTTCTATTTTTGAAATTATTACAGTTAACTAAAGTCAACTATAATGAGCTTATTAGAGTTGAGTCGGAACTGCCATAGAGTATCCAACACTGAAAAGTTAGCACTTATAGTTTAGTCTGTGCCTGTGGTGTCCTAATTGACAGATTACAGTCGACAAGTAGAAAAAATAGCATTACGTCGTTTTTCACAGACTTTCGAACGGCGAATTCGTGAATTCGAAATTCAAAAATCGATCCCCTGAGTGGACGCTCGGAGCGGAGCGGGATAGCCTGTTATGTCCTTTTATTTATGTAGGCTTACATGGTGTCCCACTGCTGGGCAAAGACCTCCCCATGGATCTCCATCCATCACGGTCTTGAGCAATCACCGGCCAGTCGCTAAGATGTGCGTCTAGGTCATCCCGCCATCGTCGCCTGGGTCTGCCAGATCCTCGCCCGTCTTGCGGCACCCGGACCGTGGCAATTTTTGCCCACCTCTGTGGGTGCATGCGACAGACATGGCCGGCCATGGCCATGTCTGTTATGTTGATAAAGGCCTCCTCCCACTTTTTCCATTCCTTCCGGTTTTTATCAGTCTACCATTCATCCAAAAAATGTCATCGTGACGTATATGGTCTACCGCATTCCACTTTTTTTTTCTGGGCTCTCTGGACTCTTTAATGGGGCTATTTAATGGGGTACAAAAGTTATTTCTATTTTTAAATCTGGTGTCTCGAGAAATATATTATCTCAAGACTAAACTTGACATTGTTAACTGTATGTCGAAAGGTCAGAGGCCACTATACGGCCTTCGTGATGGCTTGACGCTATACAATTATATAATTTTTGTGTAGGTAGGTACATTGTGTTACATGAAGAAACCTAAAGATATAACAATCTGATCACATTTTAAGACTACAATAAGCTTTTCTCTAGTTCGCCAGTTTCAAAGTTTATATCAGTATTTTTTTTATTGTAGAAATTTAGAAAGAAAGGACGTTTATTAGCAAAAAATACACATACTTATAACTAGCTGTGTCAAATGGTAATTACTCAGCTGAGTGTCTCGGTATGAGGACATGGCACTCCGCGACGCTGATTTTCAGTAAGGACTAGGAGTTGGACTAGCTAGGTGGCACTCAGTAAATGCATGGACTATGTACAAGACAAGTCTGATGTTAATGAAAAACTTTAGTTAAAGTTATGTTCTTTTTACCTTCTTTTATCTTTAATGTTAAAAATCTTTCAGATTTCTCGTGTTACACGGTGTAGTAAAGAAATATGTAAAACTTAAGAATGCTCAATTCCTTCATCTGTTTCCTTATTCCTTAAAAAATTAAGTATTTAAATATACAAGGACCGTTTATTTTTTATTATTGTATGTCGATCGATCCCTAGCATTGCTAGTAGCAACTAGTAGGAAAGGAAAGGCGAGCTCTCCAAGTTTGCCAAAATAGCATGGAAAGAAGCATGTTGCATATAAAACTTAAAGATAGAATAAAGTTGGATACCATTAGAAAAAGAACAAAGATAACTGACGTAAATCAGACAATGAAGCAACTAAAATGGAAATGGACTGGCCACATGCTCCGAGATAAAAGAGAAAAATGGTCTAAGGACATAACATCATGGTACCCAAGGGATGGCAAAAGGAAGGATGGCGGACAAAAAATGAGATGGGAAAATGAATTCAGAAAGGTAGCTGGAGCCTTGTGGAGAAGACAAGCTCTAGACAGAGAAACATGGAGAAATATGGGAGAGGCCTATGCCAAAGGCAACCAGACTAAACGTCTGCGGAGAAAGGCTAGCAGTAAGCAGTAAGTAAGTAAGTAATAAGGAAGGAAAGTGTCGCCACTAGACTCGCGACGACAAGGTTAGGGCGTTTTTGTGATAAGTTACAATAGGAGGTTATAATCTGTGTGGTGACGGGTTAAGAATTTCACCACCCCCTTTCTTCCCGTGGGTGTCGTAGAAGGCGACTATTGTGATGTCTTCTAAATGTTAGGTAGCTTATTAACCCCCGACGCAAAAACGACGGGGTGTTATAAGTTTGACGTGTCTGTCTGTCTGTCTATTTGTCTGTTTGTCTGTCTGTGTATGTGTCTGTCTGTGGCATCGTAGCTCCCGAACGGATGAACCGATGATTTAGTTTTTTTTGTTTGAAAGCTGAGTTAGTCGGGAGTGTTCTTAGCCATGTTTCATGAAAATCGGACCACTATGTCGCGGTCGGGGGTTTTCAAAATTTTAATTTTGTGGTTAGGTTATTAGTTGTGAAGTTATTTTAACGACGGGATCCACAGGTTAAATATTGGCTAGCATTTCCGTTTACAGTGGTCTATAAGTATCGTCCTTGTATACACAAGTATATAGTTATATATACCTATATACTTGTGTATATATAAATAGTTTTCCTGTGTTACGGTTTTCCCTAAAGAATAAACTAAACGTAAATAACTCTAAAACATAATAATATGCCGTTAGAGGAAACAGGTAAACGATATTCTATTCTATTGTAGAGCCTTAAAGCTCGGCCACACATGCGCGTTTTGAGACCGTAGGCGGAGCGTTAGCGGAGCGCAATGATAGCGGTGCGCCGGACGAACGTTGGCGTTGCGCCCAGCGGACGCCGGCGGGAACTAACGAGCGCGGATTGCGAGCGGAACGCCAGCGTTCGTCCAGCGCACCGCTATCATTGCGCTCCGCTAACGCTACGCTACCAAAACGCTGTATGTGTGGCGGAGGCTTTAAAGTCAATAAAGTTGTTAGTTTCGTTAATCTATCAAAGACATTTTTTTAATTTTTTCACCTGTTTTTTATTTATTTTCATAAATGGACTAGCTTACTCTAATGGTCATCTTTTTGGGATTACATTAAAAATGATTCTACATAATAATAAGAGAACATTATATTATAAATTTATAAATTATAATACATATATAAAATTTGTCGGTATTTTATTGCCACTAGAAAAAGGTTTTAAAAATATAAACGTGAATGTTGTTTATCGATCCATAAAAAACGCTCCTTTTTCTAGTGAAAAATTTGTTTGATGGCTATATTAACTAATAGCATAATCTAAACATAATATACTTCAAAAACCGGCCAAGTGCGAGTTGTACTCGCGTTGCAAGGGTTCCGTACACCACAAGAAGGGCTTAAGCGCCTCCTTTTTTTAGGAACTTAAGTCATATTTGCGAATAATCGATATTTTGAACAATTTCTAATGGAATGGTAATTTTTTTCCTATTTTCTTAAATTACTTGAAAATTACTTAGACTAAAAATTATTTCAAAAATATTTTTGAAATACTTATAAAAAGCTCTTTCATTTGATATGTAACACAATATAGTTCAAAAAACTTTGATTTTTAATTTTCACTTTTACCAAGGGCGGCTCACTCCGCGATTCTATCGCCGCGCTACAAGTACATGCCGGCGGCCGCGAGTTCGCGGCCTAATCAGGGGTGGCGCGCGTTCTCACGGAACGCACGTTCGCACTTTCTAATGTTACTTTACGTCGCGAGTTTTTTTTAAGGTTCATATGCGATGTCCGCGTGTGGAATGGCTAATAATGCTTAGTTAAATAGATATCATGAATAAAATAAATACCATGGGACATATTTACACAGATCTACTATTGATTAAGGCCCCGAAAAGATTCAATAAGGCTTGTGATATTGGAACTTAAACAAAAATTTATAAATACTATATATTTATACCTAGAAAGTACCCACGACTTGAATATAATAGTATAACATTTTATCTGAGTATTAAATCGTTTTAATCCGTAGGAACCCTATCGCCGGGCGTCGCGCACGTGCGGCTCGTTTCTTTGTTAGAATATTGTAGGCATTTAAAAGGCGGCATGTCGTGAACATCAAAGCAGTGGGCCTTCTGTACTTGTACTATTATATATTCTGTGCTTTTACCCCAAAAGTGGCCCCAAGGGCCCCAACCATAAAATTTTCTTAATTTAAATTACATGTACTTCGCTCTGGGTCACAGGTTAACATATGTGTGCCAAATTTCAAGTGAATTGGTTCAGTCGTTTTGGAGAAAATTGCCTGTGACAAACGGACAGGCAGACGCACGAGTGATCCTATAAGAGTTCCGTTTTTAGGGTTCCGTAAATGTAGTCAACTAGGAACCCTTATAGTTTCGCCATGTCTGTCTGTCCGTCCGTCCGTCCGTCCGTCCGTCCGTCCGTCCGTCCGTCCGTCCGTCCGTCCGTCCGCGGATAATCTCAGTAACCGTTAGCACTAGAAAGCTGAAATTTGGTACCAATATGTATATCAATCACGCCAACAAAGTGCAAAAATAAAAAATGGAAAAAAATGTTTTATTAGGGTACCCCCTACATGTAAAGTGGGGGCTGATATTTTTTCATTCCAACCCCAACGTGTGATATATTGTTGGATAGGTATTTAAAAATGAATAAGGGTTTACTAAGATCGTTTTTGATAATATTAATATTTTCGGAAATAATCGCTCCTAAAGGAAAAAAAAGTGCGTCCCCCCCCCCTCTAACTTTTGAACCATATGTTTAAAAAATATGAAAAAAATCACAAAAGTAGAACTTTATAAATACTTTCTAGGAAAATTGTTTTGAACTTGATAGGTTCAGTAGTTTTTGAGAAAAATACGGAAAACTACGGAACCCTACACTGAGCGTGGCCCGACACGCTCTTGGCCAGTTTTACTTTGTAACAAATGATACATTGAGTATTAAGACTACAAAATGATGGATATTTATATCCGACTTTATACCATTGAAATATAGTTTGTATTTGCTTAAAGTGTCTCGATGTCATGGCCTCTTCAAGTAGCTATTATATTATATAAGAAATAAATTATTCTTTGGTGAAAATGGAGATGACACGCCATTGCCTCGTGAACTTAGATGAACGGTGAGATTCATAAATGTTATCTAAAAGTGAATAATAACAGGAAAATAACAAAGGTATATAATATAATACCTACTATACCTAGGTAGTAAAAATCTAGAATAGAACAGTCCTTTGCCAATCCTCGAACTGTGAACTGTGACTATGACTACACATTTTACTTTGACAGTAATTCTCCATACATATACTTCATTGTCTTTTCACCACACCAACTGGTAAACGCTTTCCTTTCCTATTCGAAAACAGATAGCAAAATTGCATTTTATCCACAAGGGGGCAAAGTAATTTCATACAAATATGTAACTCGATGTCTTAATCTGGTTGCTAGATTTTACCTATAAATGTTGATTTTCAATCATAAATATTGAATAAATTGATGTATTTCATTTATTTTAATGTTTTA